>NC_139748.1:4800000-6000000 GCF_964211835.1 Anser anser | reverse complement strand
TTGTGCCTCTGGGATTTGAGATAAGTCCAGGATGTTTTTTCAAATAACACATTAGTTCCACAGCTCTATTTTAAAATTAAATGATGGATAACTTGTTTTGATGTTCTAACATATGGCCCCCAATCTTTAGAGATGTCTGTACATACTTCATGTTGTGCACGAGTCATCCTACCGAATTTAATAGGGCTATTCACACGGTTGACATTAAGCATGTATGCAAATCTTTGCAAGACTGGAACCTAATGTGATTATAATAAGCCAATTTCAGTGCAAATCTAAGAGTATAAAGAGCTTCAAAACTGAGGTCAAAATAAAAGAAGTTGCATAAGTTTGTCATATTAAAAAAAAAAACACTGGAAAAAAAAAACAAGAAAACCCTCTGTTGAAATCAAAACTAAGTTCTCACATAAAGAAGGGAAATGAGCTAGTGAAATTGCTCATTGCAGTTATTAAAATGATTTTACTTACGGTGTAACTGTCTTCCCAACACTACTCAGATGCTGAAACATCTATTTGATAGATTTTTTTTTTGTTATCTTTCATAGATAGGATTGTGCTTTGCATAGTTGTTCTCTGGGGGTTAGGTGGGATCTTATATAAAAGAGTATTTTATTTCTATAACTCTGATTATTTTTCATCCATAAAAAAATCATAGACTATTTAGTATTATATTGAGTCCTGATGCGTTAACAACAGATTCTTTAAAAAATACAGACAAAAGGAGTACTTAGAGGTTGCCATGTAAAATCTGTCACAGCATTACTGTTCCACACTAAGTAACATGTTTTCCCGTGTTTTTTAAGCTTCAACAAGCTCTAGTCCAACCGGAGTACTGTGCAGAACAGACTTGTCACAGGCTGTTTGGCTGCTCTCATATTCTGCAGTTAACATATGTTAAAAGACAAAAGATCCATAGTCGGACTGTAAACGAGGGAAAATAACATTCAATTTTTCCTTCGAAAACAATTCAGTTAATTCTGTAAATTCAGATGGTAATATTATGCAATACTCTGCATGATCGTGAGTGGGAGGTGGAGTGTACATATGCACAAGTATGTGGTACGCGCTATAAAAAATAAGTGTAGGAGCTTCTGGAGTTCCTATCTCACCACTTATCTCAGTTGCAAGCGTAACTTCTTCCTCGCTCATTCCTCTCGGTCCCTCTCTCTGTCCTTCCACCCTGCCACACCCCCGCACATTAGAAGGCCATCTGGACCCGAAGTATTAGACTAGAAAATAAATACGGACTGTTATTATTCTCATCATTTGTTTGATGTTGCTTGTTTGGTCGAACCGTGGCAGACACAAGGCTTACATGCTCTCTGGGGGGTGCAGCCGTGCGGGCAGAGCAGCCGGGCTAGCCGGCGCCTGGCGTTGCTCCCAAGCAGGCTCCCACGTGTTTTTTAAGCACCCCACGCCTCCTGCAAATAAATAAATAAAATATGTATTATTTTTTTTTTTTAAATGGGCGTAGCACGAAGGCACACTCACAAACCTGGGACAAAAACCGGGTTGCCCATCTCCGGGGGCACCTAAGATGGGTCCCTTGGGCAAACCCCAAGCTGGGGGGGGGACGCGACGACTGTGTCCCCCCCCCAGCCACCCGGAGCCAGCAGCAGCTCTGCAGCCCCCTCTCCACCATGCACAAAGTGTGTGTGTGGGGGGGCACCACCGACATCCACAAGCAGCACCCCCAGCCATGACCAACCCCCCCCCCCCAACTCCTCCCCATCACCCCGCAGCCCCCGGGGGCCTCCAGCTCGGCGCAGCCCGGGGGTGGGAAGGGACCGGGGAGGGGCGGGCGGTCCCTGCCCGCGGCGGGGGGGGGGAGAGAGAAAGCGGAGCGGAGAACCACCACAGCAGCCCCCTCCCCCGCCTGCCCGCCGCCTTCCCTCGCCGCTCGGCCGGGCTCCGCCGCCACCAGCACCGCCACCACCGCCGCCTCCATCTTGTGCCCGTGTCCCCTGCTCCCCCCCCCCCCATCCCCTCCACACAGCACCGGGGGGGGCGCTGGGGGGCCCCCGGGAGGGATTTTTTTCTTTTTTTTTTGGGGGTGGGGGGGAGCAGGGAAGGAGGGGGGGGGGGGGGAGAAGAAGAAGCGGCACCGGGGGGGCCGGAGCGGCGGCAGCGGCATGAGGAGGCGGCGCTGAGGAGAAGGCGGCGGTTGCCGGAGAGGACGGAGCCGACATCTTGTGCCCTCCCCTCCCGCCGCCGGCTGGGTGAGCCCGTCCGCCCCAACGGGGGAGGGGGGGGGGGGGAGGCGGAAAGGTTTGCTTTTTTTAAAAAAAAGACGGGAGAACCCCCCCAAAAAAAATCCTAAAAGGAGGCGGCAGCACCGGCGGAGAGCGCTGGAGCGGGCAGGTAACGCGGTGCGCGGCAGGCCGCGGCCCCCCCCTTCCCTCAGGGGCTCTGCTCCCTCACGCACCCCCCGCGCTGGGGTCGCGGGAAGGTGACCGGGCAGGGCGGGAAGGAGCCGGGGAGAGCCTCAGGCAGCGGGTCCGGTCCCCCCGGCTCGGTCTCCGCTTAACGGCCCGCGGCCCTCAGCGAGCGGGGGGCGGCGGCGGCGCGGCCGGGGAGCGGGGCCGGGCAGCGCCGCGGCCGCCGAGCCCCCCCCTGGCCGCCATCTTGGCTCCCCCTCAGCACGGCGCCGGTGGCGGCCCCGCCCACCTTCTCCCACGCTATTGGCCCAAGGCGGGGCCGAACGCGCCCTCCTTTAGGCCCGCGGCGCCTCGCGTTGGGATTGGCGGCGGGGCCGGGATGGACAGCGGCGGGAGCCAATAGCGCCTTGGCGTTTCGTGCGCTCTTTGTCGCTCCCCCTCCCGGCCCGCTCCGTGGCTCCTTGGGGACTTTTTTCGCACCCCGGGGTGCTGAGAACGGGCAGAGCTCATCGCAGCCGCCCGCCTCGCCCCCTGCACCCATGGGCGAGTCCTTATGGCTGTGCAGGGTCCCTGCTGTGCCCTGCCCCAGATCTCTGGCTGCAGCTGGGGCTGCCTGTGGGGCTGCCATGGCCCTGGCAGCACCCAGGAGCTCCCTAGAGTTGCCCCCAGCTGGCACCTGCCACAGCTCCCCTCAGGGCGCTGTGACCAGGCTTCCCCTTAAACTTCAAACCCGGCCTGCCATAAACGTGTTGCACCCAACCATGTCCACACAGAGCTCCCCTCCTGCGGCCTGGCGCAACTCCCGGCGTGTGCCGCGGCTCCGTTAGGTTACAGAAATATTCAGGGAGCGATAACGGTGTGTTGGAGCACGCCCCAGCTCGAAAGCTCTCAGCAGTTCCTGAGGCTGCTCCGTAGGCATCGGGGTGGACTCACAGGGTCTGGGGTCTGTGTGGGTCTGTGGAGAAGCATGGACATTGTGGGCACGTGGAGGAGTTTGGCCCTCTTGGCGCTCTGGGTTGGCAAGAGAAGGGGACGTGGTGGAGAGGGGACGTGGCTGCCTCAGGCGATTTCTCTCCTGTGGCATCTGTTGCTGTTATTTCACGGATACATTTCTTAAATAGCTCTGTAGGTGCTCGTTCCCCGCTGCGCGGGAGCAGATTTAAAATCAGGGCAAACAGCAACAGGCAGCTGCCCAGGGCTGGGGCGCTGCCAGCGCGGGACGGCGCTGAGGAGCGGGAGGACGAACATCTCCAGGCCTCGTGTCTGACTTGGTGCCCCGGGGAGAGGCGCTTGCTGCTAACACCAGGCTAAGCCTTAACTAAACCTGGGCTGTTTAGGGCTGTAGAAGCTGTAGTCAACATGGTCAGGGTGTTTTGGAGTGGAGTGAGAGCAGCACTGTTCCCATCTTCTGCCTCCTGCCGAGGTCCAGGTAGCCTTCCTCTCTAAATCACTAAGATCTTCATCAGCAAGGGACCTAGCTCTTCTCTGGGATCCACATGCCATGCTGGAAATGGCCCAGAAGCACCCCCAGCATCACTGCCTTGAGCTCCAGCCTTGTGACCTCCGCAGGTTAGCAAAGAAACCTGGTGCTGGAAAGAAAATCCTTGGTCATCTGCATGGTGAGGCCAGAAAGAAGGGCTGCAGCAGGAGGGAGGGCTGGGAAGGAGACTGAGGGCTGCTGAGGTGTGAGCGGGTGCCTCTGGTCCTCAGAGGAGCGTTGCATGGGTGTAAACCACAGCGACATTTAGCCCTGTTAGAGGATCCACTTGTGCTGGATTTTTCCAGGCTGCATATACAATAGGGGCCTGTATTGCAATAAAATGTGGATCTCTCCCATTTTTTAAGTGGAGCTGTCTACCCCTCTGTAGTACATTTAAGTCTCCTGATGGGGCTTGTTTTCGTTAGTTCCCTTTTTAGACCCCAGGCATTTCTGGGCCACAGGTATGAAAACTGCTGCTCGAGAGAATTGAGCCATTTCTGAGCAAACTGGTGGGACAGAATTAAATTAAGCTCTGGCAGCTTTGTGCGTTTTAGCCACGTTGTTTGTTCAGTTGTGCTCTCTAGGAACCTATCCCCCTGTTCCTGGCGCAATACCCAGCGGAAATGGATTATGGGAGGTTTTTGGAAAGCCTTGAGCACACTGGCGACAGCAAGAGGACGACTCTTTGAACTTTCTGCTTTTACATCAACAACCTTTGTCCATGGTAGGACAGAAACAGCGTGGGTCGAAATAGCGTTTAACCCTGCTGAAGTCAAGTCTCTTTAGCATTTCAGCGTGCACGGATGCTGTTTGCAGAGGGATTATTTTTATATGCGGCTAGGAGATGTTTTCAAGTGTGCCAAGAAGATCAAAACATTCCTAGATTGCTTCTTAGAAGTTTCTGTGTTGCAGACAAGGTCTCAGTGTTCAGTGCAGTGTGTCTGAGTTCATTTCATGGCTGCTTTCAAGGCATTTTGGAGGTGGGTAGCTGTGTCTCTCCTAATATCTAGATACCTTTTAGAAATCAGCTGGCATGTCTTAGACCAGGCACTCAGCTCTTGCTGGCAGCAATTTCCATACCGTTTTAGATCCTTCTGTGTAGCGTTAAGTAATTGTGTGTTTTACAAATGGGCTGGTTTGTAACAGTCAGTTGCTGTGGTAGAAAACCCACTTGGGGTAATTTCTCCAGACAATATACTGATTGTTTCACTAAAGCTACAAGAATGCAGTACCCTTGTTGTTTCCGTCAACAGGTAAAATAACCCTTCCTTGGATTGCTTGGTTTGCTGTGTTTTTTTTCTTTTTTTTTTTTTTTTTTAAATCTCTCGTCTCTCTGCACTCCCAGAAATTGGCTAATGCTTTGTTTTTCCTGAACACAGTATTAATAATGAGTGTGGTCAGGTCATTCAAATTCCTTTATCCTCCAATATCTTTTTGTTCATGTAACGTTTTGCCTCCAATATCTTCTTCACTTAAGAGAGCCGTATGTCAGCAGGGTTTTCTTGGTTTTTCATCCGTACATCAAGCTGCCTTTATACCCTTGTTTAAAGTTCTTTTTTTCCTGCTGGCTAAAGCAATTGGAGTTTGTCTGGGACAAGTTCAGTTGCATTTCTGCGGTCTGCTGATCAAGTGGCTGAGTAGAGTTTTAAGGCAAAAATCCTGGAAATCATGGTATCTATATTTGCAGGTGGAAATTGCCCTCTCATATTTTGCATCTGAGCTTAAGCTGTGCTTTCAGACTCCATCGTTATGGGTGTGCTTACTGAAACTGGCACGTGCAGCTTATTTCTCTGGGTGCAAAGGAGGGTTTAGAAACTTTTCCCAAAGCCTGTTTGTTTCTCAGCATACGTGTCATACCATGGCTTACTCTCATGGTTAACACAGCCAGTACTTTTGAGAGAAATGTGTCACTCCTGGAATTTGTTACTCCTTTCTTGGAATAACTTCATGAATTCTTGTAGGCACTGGTCCCGTGAGGTGCCGCTTGCTCTGACTCACACAAATGAGGTTTTGTGAGGTTATATCCATCACAGAGTAGAAATAATGCAACAGCTAAACACAAATTTTGTTTTTTTAGTGGTTTTTCTTGTCTGCAAGTCCCACAGAAAAGGGCTGCAAGAGTGGAATGCTCTAAATGAGGGTGAGGTGCTGGTTCAGGCCTCTGCGCAGCAACAGATAAGCTCTGGGCCAGCTTATCTTCTTGGGGAGATTTTACATTTGCTTTTATTTTCCTCCTCTCCCTCTTTCCTCGGCCTGTTTCCTCCTCAGCCTGTTTCTTCCCGTATCTCGTGTTCCCATCCCTGACGCTGTCCTTCTCCCTTGCATTACTCACTTGGCTTCCTCTCCACTTTCCCTCTTTGCTGCCTCCCTCCTTCGCCCTGAGACCGCTGGGCTCCTGCCGCTGTGTTTCCATCCTCCCCCAGCTCTTCTCATCGCTCCGGGCTTCTGCTTCACTCCCCCTTGCCGGGCACCTCCTTAACGTCAGGAGCTGACTCTCAAATAATTATCTCGGTTGCCGATTAGCCATTTGCGAGGGCAGAGCTGGCGTGGGCTTTTAGTTAAGGCTCTGTGTGAATACCATTGCACAGCTCCCGGGACAGCTCGGTCCAGAAGGTGTCTTGCTGCTTTCCTGCTTGTACCCCTGGGATCCTGCATGCAGAACCAGCTCGGGTACCTGAACATGGATTGTGGCTCCAGAGGGGCTGATGCTGAGCCAGAGCTAGTAAGTCCATCTGGATCCGCGCTGCTCATTCCCCTTTGCTTCTTTGTAGATCCTGCCGAAGAGCAGAAGGGATGCACACCTAGCACCCATTGCTCAGCTCATCCTGTGGTTCTTCTCAGGCTTCTCTGACCTTTTTTTGCATAACGTGAAGGCCATGGGTCATTTCAGCATGTTCTGTCTGCAGAGTGGTGTAAGGAACGGCTACATCTGCAGGAGAAGGGAAAGCAAAACTGGAGCAAAAAGAGCACTTTCTGCACCCGCAGTGTGGGAAAGGAAGAAGTGGCAGTGGCAGCCTTGAGGTGGGGAATGTGGGTGAGCTCCCTCCAGGACTGAGGGAGCACTGCTGGTTTTCTCACGTGGAGCTCAGCCACACACACACACACAAAAAAAAAAAAAAAGGAACTGCTTTTATAGGGCAGGAACAGCACTTTCGTTTAGGTCTGGAAAACATCCAGCACATTGTGTGTGCTGTTGGGGATATAAAAGAAAAGTCACGGGCAAAAGAACAGAGAGAAGAACTTGGCCTGTGTGAGCTAAGTGTGTGAACGGTGCGAGCAGATGGAATCGGTACTGTTTGAGTTTCTGGGGATCTGAGCAGTTTGCTGACCTGAATGCACGTCAGAGTGTTTAGATGCTGTGCTGTAAAACACATTTCAGCTCTTCTCAGCTGGTTCTCTGGGGGTATGTACATTTCCTGGCATGCACGTAGAGAAAGTTGGAGGGTGCTGTGCGTTGCTGTGATATGCATTGCGAGAAATGATTGATAGATCTAGTCCTTGCTTGTATCTAAGAAGGTGAAGAAACCTCAGCAAGCCTGAAATTGCTGGGGTCTTCAGTGGAAATGTTTTTCTGTTGAGATGCCGTGTGACTTTTTCGATCTGTACTGCTCCTGTCTGCTTGTCTTACGCTGGTGCTGGTTTGTTGCAGGGTCTCTGGGCCGCAGCAATGAGGAAGCCTCGGAGGAGGTCCCGGCAGAACTTGGAGGGGAGGCGTTCTCCTTCACCCTACAGCCTCAAGTGCTCGCCGACTCGGGAGACGCTGACGTATGCTCAGGCCCAGCGGATCGTGGAAGTAGACATCGATGGGCGGCTTCACCGCATCAGCATCTATGATCCCTTAAAAATCATCACCGAGGACGAGCTGACTGCCCAGGACATCACAGAGTGCAACAGCAACAAGGAAAACAGCGAGCAGCCCCTTTTCCCTTCCAAATCCAAGAAAACACCTTCCAAAGGCAAGAAGAAGGAGTCCTGCTCCAAACATGCACCAGGGACATCTTTACACCTACCCCAGCCCAACTTTCGTGTGGTGGACTCCTTCAGCCAGCCAGATGCCGCCCCTCTCCCTGCCGCCTACTACCGATACATTGAAAAACCTCCCGAGGACCTCGATGCAGAGGTGGAGTATGACATGGATGAGGAGGATCTGGCCTGGCTAGAAATGGTCAACGAGAAGAGAAGGGATGATGGTTACGGGACAGTTTCTGCCGACACTTTTGAGCTGCTGGTGGACCGGCTGGAAAAGGAGTCGTACCTCGAGAGCCGGAACAACGGGGCTCAGCAGTCCCTCATCGATGAGGATGCCTTCTGCTGCGTCTGCATGGACGATGAGTGTCACAACAGCAACGTCATCCTGTTCTGTGATATCTGCAATCTGGCCGTGCACCAGGAGTGCTACGGCGTGCCCTACATCCCCGAGGGGCAGTGGCTTTGCCGCTGCTGCCTACAGTCTCCTTCCCGCCCCGTGGATTGTGTCCTTTGCCCGAACAAAGGTGGAGCTTTCAAGCAGACCAGCGATGGCCGCTGGGCTCACGTGGTTTGTGCCATCTGGATCCCAGAGGTCTGCTTTGCAAACACTGTGTTCCTGGAGCCCATCGAAGGGATAAACAACATTCCCCCGGCTCGGTGGAAGCTCACGTGCTATATTTGCAAGCAGAAGGGCATGGGGGCTGCTATCCAGTGCCACAAGGTGAACTGTTACACTGCCTTCCATGTCACCTGTGCCCAGCGGGCCGGTCTCTTCATGAAGATCGAACCCATGAGAGAGACCAGCATCAACGGCACAACGTTCACCGTGCGCAAGACTGCTTATTGTGAGAGCCATTCCCCTCCTGGGACAGTGAGAAAAGGGGCTCCAGCTGCTGCCGGTGAGAGGCACGAGGACACTGTGAAGGAGGAGGGAGAGGAGGAAGCCAATTCTGGCCCTCCCAAAGGGTCCTTGAAAAAGAACCAAGTGAAATTGAAGCAGAAGATCAAAAAGGAGCCTGGCGATGCGACTGATGGGCGTTCGTCTGTGCCCATGGTGACAGTTGCACAAATTCCTTCTTACAGGTGAGTGTTGGAGCTGGACAGCAGGAGCTGGACGGGGTCTGTTTGAGGACTCGGTCCCTCTGATTGTTGAACTTGGAAGCACTCTCTTCAGTCAGGACCTGGCAATAACTGGGTTCAGATTGTGCTCCTCACCAGCGTTCTTCCCTGTGTCAGCGGCACACTGGTTTCCCTGCCTTGTCAAGCAGCAATCCCAAACTGTCATGTAATGCAGTATCTTCGGTGGTCCCTAACAGGCAAACATTTAAACTTCTCATTTCACAGTTTTTTTAATTCCTCCTTTTACTACAGCGCATGTCAAACCTGTCAGTGTTGCAAGCAGCTTTGAGTCTGGCTGTGTGTTTTTTCTCCCAGCTCTCTCGTGCAGAATTAGGTAGTGCTGAATTTTCATTTGGTGCCTGAGGAATTGCGGTGATGTGTCGCCAGTACTTCAACAGATTAGCTCTGAAAGACTGCTGATAAGGCACCGCGTATAATCTAATGAATGGTTTGAAAAGGTTAAAATAGGTCCTATGTTATTCCTGGACTCCTGACAAGTTAGTTTCCCAGACTCCAGCGTCGTAACTTAAAACTTTAATGACCCCAGTAAAGTTATTCTGGCACTGAAAATAGTTCTTGCTTTTTCAGCTTTAGTTGAAAAATAGTTTTTTTCAGCTCCAAGTTACTGCTTGGAGCTGAATTGGGGATTGCGTACTTTGACTGTGCGGTGATGTACCTGGTAAGAGCCTCCAGCCAGGCTACTACTGAGACAGGGATATGCTCTGAAAAGCGAGCACGTACATCTTCACGGCTGAGAGGCCCCAGGTTGTACCAGTTGCAGATGTGGATCGGAGCATGCATCAACACACAGCCTCAAAGCTGCCCACTGTGAAGCCTCATCAGGAACCTGGTGGCATCACCAGGGTCTGCAGAGTTACCATTGCTTTGCAGCTGGCTCCATGATGCCTCTTTGCTCCCTTTAGGCTGAACAAAATCTGCAGCGGCCTCTCTCTCCAGAGGAAGAACCAGTTCATGCAGAGGCTCCACAACTACTGGCTGCTGAAGCGCCAAGCGAGGAATGGGGTGCCCCTGATCCGGCGCCTGCACTCGCACCTCCAGTCCCAGAGGAACGCGGAGCAGGTACTGTGCTGCGGGCTGGGCCTGCGCGGGAGGATGGCAAACACACATGGCCTTGAGCATTTCCAGACATGGGGCATCCACAGCTCTGGGCAACCTGTTCCCATGCCTCACCACCCTCATAGTAAATAATTTCTTCTGAATATCTGATCTGAATCTACCCTCTTTTAGTTTAAAGCCGTTAGCCTTTGTCCTATCACTACACTGCCTTATAAAGAGTCCCTCTCCAAGTGGAGGAGGACGGTGGCTCTTCCTGAGTTACTTTTGTTCTCTTGGTATGCTCATGCCTGAATAGCTGAATTAGTGTACCAGTGGGATGTCCCCTGTGCCACCAGAATTGGTGTTGATGAGCCAGCAGGTGAGAGTTTTCCACCTGAGTCAGGAGACCTGGGATTGTGCAGAGGTGTGACGGGCCCTCGGTAGCCTCATCTCTCAGATGAGTCAGAGAACCACGTTCCTCTCTCGTGATTAAAGATCCTCTCCTCAGGAAAATGGGTGTTAGCTCCAGAGTCCTGGCTAAATTCCAGTTTGGATCATTCTTCCTGCAGCTTGAATTTCTGACCCTCCCATGGACATTCACATGGAAGTTTACACATAATCATCAGCTCTGGACCTCTTTGCTTCCTCCTCTGAGCTGGCATCCAGAGTGACGTGATGCTGTTAAACAGCTCTGTGTGTGGCACAAGAAGTAGTTGGTGAAGTAATGAAGTAGTAAGACTCTACCCTGTGACACAGCCAGTTAGTAGCTATTGTGCGTGTTGTGCACGTTTAGTTTTACTGTAGTTGGAGGAATTTATAGGCTTTCAGTTTGCATCAAGACTGCTCTGGATGAATAATAAAACAAATATTTCCCACTCATCAGCCTGGAGCTTGGGGAAACTCAGCATTTCCTTGCTGTATTAAGTTAACAATTTGCCATAAGTAAGTTCTTAAAGACAAATGTTCTACGAATACAAGCCATTATGATCATGCAAAACATTTATCATCCTTCCCTTGGCAGTGAGGCAAAAGTATGTGCACCTCAGCTGTATCCTCAAAACCATGTGAAAAGCTGCAGATTTAGGAGAGGAAGGATGATTGCATTGTGAAACCACTGAACTGTGCCTTGGAAGGTGTGAGCTCATCTCCCCGCGTTGGCTGTCCCTTTGTGTTTTGGCGAATCTCTCTGTGGCTCAATTTCCTATTGGTTACAAAGAGGATAATAATAGCTTTTTTCTCCAATGCTTTTGCTCGCCTTGCCTTTGTACCGTAAACCCTTTGGGCTGCCTCTTCAATGCACAGCAGCCAACAAAAAGAATTTCCAGCCTCTGTAATGAACTTTGATATAAAGGCACGGAGAGCAGAAGTGAGCAAGCACTTAAGTGTTTTCCTAGAGTGTAGCTACGGTATGCTTTAGGCCTAACTTCACAGATAATGCAAAATCCAGAAAGGCTGATGTTACGTTTGTTAGACAGCTAAACACTGCAGGGAGGAGGCGACATAATCTGAACAAGAGACAAGGAGAGAAGAGTCAGGCTATTAGAGCAGTGCATGGGGGACACCTAGAAAAGAGGAGAAAACAGAGGAAGCCAGTTGTGGTTTTCATCTCGCCCCGCTGTTATGTGTTACAGAAGGAGCAGGATGAGAAGACCAGCGCAGTGAAGGAAGAGCTGAAGTACTGGCAAAAACTGCGGCATGACTTGGAGCGGGCACGGCTGCTCATCGAGCTCATCCGTAAGAGGGAAAAGCTCAAACGGGAGCAGGTAGGTACTGTCAGGCAGCTGCTTCAGTCCCGTGCAAGCACCCTGTGTTGCAGAAGGCAGAGGAGCATGGCATTTTTTTTTTTGAGCTTTTTCCTCTTTTCATAGAGTCTGACTTGGGGATGTGTAGGGCCGCCATCTCTTGCTCAGCATCTATGTCAGTAACAGCTTCTGCCCCAGGACCAGTGCTGGGCTGCAGAATGCTGGGGAAATGTGTTTGCTAACACACTAACAGTGAATTGTATTCATGACCTCCAACACCCCTCCTTTTTCTGTCCTGGGCATGGCCTAGGTGTTCTGCAGAGTAGAAATTGGATCTCCTTTAATGTTTATTTCAGGATTTTGGTAACACCCTCTCCAGAAAAAGGCCTAAATCACAATTCTGCTCATCATTTCTATATCTAAAAATTCCCATGTTTTGCCCTCTAAGTATCCTTTTTGAGAAGAAGCAGTTTTAAGGTGGAGACCATTTTCTAAATTTTCCAGTTCCCTCTTTGACCTGTGTACAGTTGCACTGGTTAAAGTTACCTCCTCTGCTTGCCAGCTCTGCCTGTTGAGGGTGTCACACCCTTGTCACACCTGGTCGGATGGTGCAGCCACAGCTGTGCTCTCTGGCACAAGTATCTTCAAGGACAGCTTCATGAAAGACTCAGCCTGCACATAAGAGCCTGAATGCATGCCCTCAGGCATTGCCTGGGTGCTCTCCCTGCTGCTAGGCACTGCAGGGAGCCAGGCAGAGGGAAAGCAGCATCCTCTGTGATCATGGCCCCTCTGCAAGCTGTTTTTTTCATGTCCAGAAACTGCCCATGGCTTTTCTGGAGGCCTCTTGATGCCAGCACTGGTTCATCTGCTGTGATATCTCTGATTTATGGCAGTGGCTCAGTCCTGCTTGCTGTGTGGACATATTTTAGGTAGGAGGATTAAAAAAAAATCACTTGAGCTTTGTATCTGTTTGCTTTTGATATCTCGGTGTATCCATATCTCAGTTGGATAAATCCATAAAAGCTTTTTGAAACTCCAGCGTGCTTTAGAAATGGATATGGTATCACAGAAAAGTGTATCTGGTTGGAGCTCCAGCCCAGCCCAGCCTTTAGGTGAGTGGCGGGGATGTTCCAGAGTTCTGACTTTGTTCAGGTTCTTTCCTGTTTTGGGGGAAGAGTGTGGTCATGCTGTCGATTTAAAGGTCGTTTTATCTGCCTTCATTCATTCTTTTATTGATGCTGTCTTGTTGCTGAGCACATCAAATACAGTTTGCTCTGTGTAAACAGTCTTGCTTTCCTTTCCTATTGAAGTGGTTGATTTAATGACATAATGATGGATTACAAGATCAAAGAAATTAAAACGTTAAAGGAGAAATAAATACCTCTATCCTTTCCCAGTCTCCTTTGAATAGAGTTTCAGTGTAAGAGATCAAACTGGTGCTACAACTTGTTTGCTTGAAATCAGGACAGCATTAGGGACTCCATAAAGAATGGAGTAAGAAACTGTGCTAGGAAACTCGCGTACTTCTAACCATTATTGTGGTGTGGTTTCTGCCTTGAAGTGTGAGAGCTTATATCTTGAACTTTGTTTATGCTCACTCGTCTAATTATGAGTGTTGTTGTTCGTGTAAGCGCCTACATACTCTTAACTTTTTTGTAACGTTGCTAATTGGCATAATATCTCGAGGCAGGAAGTTCTATAGGATAATTTACCAGGCATGAAAAACTTCTTCCTGTTTTCATTTTTAGTTCTATTCTCTTTCAATTTTATGGGGTTTCCTCTTGTTTGGCTTTATGAGATGGGATGAAAAGGAGTTCCCCATGCAAAAAGTCTGGACTCTGAAATTAGGCTCTGCAAAGTGCTGTCTGCTAATATGCATCGTGCACGTGGAAAAAACAAACTGTTTGCCAGAAATTCTTCAGCAGTGAGTCTACCAGGCCAGTGGCATGATGACCTGAGGTTTCCACCACTGGGTGCGGCTGGGTTGATGATTCAGGAGAAACAAGAGGGAGACACTATCTGCATATCCTGTCCTCGATAACCGTGCTCATCGCCGTTTTCCCGTTCTCAGGTCAAGGTTCAGCAGGCTGCTATGGAGCTACAGCTGACGCCTTTCAATGTCCTTCTGCGCACAACGCTGGACCTGCTGCAGGAGAAGGATGCTGCCCAGATCTTCGCAGAGCCTGTTAACCTAAACGAGGCAAGTCCCTTTCCTAGGGGTGTCTAACGGGTTGGAGATGAGGTGTTGCTGGGCAGAAGCTCGTGTGCTGTCGTAACCCGGGCAGCACAAACCACCTTGTCCCAAGCTGCTGGTGGAGTGAAGAATATCTCAAAGAGGACTCACAGTGTGGGGATCCTTCCAGGCCAAAACAGGGTATTGTTTTCTGGAAGCTTCAGCGCATCTCAGACAAGTAATGTTTTGCGGAGACAGGATGTGTCTGCCTTGACTGGGTGACACACAAATAAACTGCTGGCACTGCCCCTTGCAGGTGGAAAGGGCGTTCAGAGTGCTTATGATGGATGCGCTCTAGTTGGCTAGTAAATGGTTTTTGTAATTGTACAGGTTTTATATGTTTAGGTTCCAGATTACCTGGAATTCATTTCCAACCCAATGGATTTTTCCACCATGAGGCGGAAGCTGGAGTCCCACCTGTACCGAACATTGGATGAGTTTGAGGAAGACTTTAACCTTATAGTTACCAACTGCATGAGGTATAATGCTAAAGACACGATTTTCCACCGAGCAGCTGTCCGGCTCAGAGACCTCGGAGGAGCGATATTGCGTCATGCACGGCGGCAGGCTGAAAACATCGGCTTTGACACTGATGTGGGGATTCACCTGCCCGAGTCACCCAAAACTGAGGACTTTTACCGCTTTTCTTGGGAGGATGGTGAGTGTTGATTAACTTTTACTTTCTGGATAGATCATAACCATGTACTTTGTTCTGAGCATGTCACACAGCCTGTGTGAAAATCATAGCCATCATACAACATAAAAAATGTTTCCTATCCATGTATTTACCTGAGCATATATCTAACTCCTTCATAGCCTCAAAGAGCAGGTTTTCAGGTGAGCTGAGCTCTCGAAGCTAAGTGCAACTTAGTTCCAGCTCTTTTAGTGCATATCTGCCTCAGAACTTTGTACCTGCCTATGTTATTTGATTTGTGCCGTGGGTGTATCATAAATTGGTATTTTAAAGAAGAATGCAAAGGTGCATCTAGGATTTTTGCTCTAAGGAAAGATCACATATTTCATTGTAAATCAAAGCAATAATCATTATATGCTTGTGGCTTGTTACAGAGCCAACTCTGTATTGTTCAGGGGTTGAGACTATTTTCCTTCTCAGTTTCTGTGATTCTCTTGGTTGCAAATGTGACAAATAACGAGGGAGAACTGAATGAGAAAACTAACGTGGTTTCACCCCTGTTTGAGGATTGCGCAGGAGGTGCAAAGCCTTCCAGGGTAGGCAACAAATGGGCAAAGTATAGGCCAGCTAGATTAGACGGAGCCCTAAGGGCTGGGAGGAGATGATGTGGCATTACGGTACTGGGACCCAAGCAATCCTTCTAGGTGAGACTTTCCATTCACGACGTGACCCCAGCCATGCCCACAGCCAAGATCAACATCTCAAGAGGCAGATCCCAAGCACCGGTTGGCGATGGTGTACAATTGCTTTGCTAAACTTAGTGCAGAACACGGCTGCCATCCAGCACTTGGAGCTTGCAGTCTGTGATTCATTTCCTAAATGTTTCAACCCTCTTAAATACAGATAGTCTGTTACGAAATTCGTGTTAGGGTATGATAGGGCAGCCCTCAGCTGTCTGCCCTGCTCCAGCAGTTGCTGGCACTTCAGCAGGCCCGTGAAGGACCTGGACTGTCTTGTGTAGGGTGCAGACACGTGTTCTTCCACTGCCATCCCTGGGACAGTAATGGGAACTGGAGGGCAGTGCAAGTTAAATCAGCTGCTCTTTACCCAGTGGAAGGAAGTCCGAGCTCCAGGGCTAATAATTTGTAAATCCCCAAACTAAAGCAACTGGTTCATAAATAGCATCGATGGTAATGAGGCATGGCTTTGGTCCCAAATAGCAGCAGTGGAATTCCCTTCTCTGAAAAGCCTTGCTCCTTCCCTTCACTGTTACAATTTCTTTTGCTGCAGTGGATAACATCCTCCTGCCAGAGAACCGGGCTCACCTCTCCTTGGAGGCCCAGCTGAAGGAGCTGCTGGAGAAGCTGGACATGGTGAGCCCCATGCGGTCCAGTGGTGCCCGGACGCGACGCATCCGGCTCCTGAGACGGGAAATCAACTCCATTCGGCAGAAGTTGGCCCAACAGCAGAACAAGACCATGCCCAACGGGGAGCCTGTGCCATGGGAAGAGGGGCTGGATAAAACGTTGAAGGAAGAGGATGAGGAAGGGGAGAAAGGTGAGAGGTTGCAACAGGATTTTACTTCTAACTTTCCTAGTGCATGTTGAGAGCCAGCGCCTGCTGTTCCTCCTGTCTGTGGCTTTAGTGGAAGACAGGAGTGACCCTGGGTAGTTTTGAGAATAACTCTTTCTAAAATGTTCAAGCAGATTCTTTGTTCCTTTATCAGATGATGCCAAGCCCCCACACCCTCCCACCCTGGAGCCCACAGGACCCGCACCCTCCTTCTCGGAGCTGGAGTCTCTACAGGACCCTCCGACGCTCAAACCCATCAATGAAAGCAAGTCCCTGAACCAGCTGCAGAAGAAGGTGATGTCGGACAGGGAGTTCTTCGACAAGAAGGCGCTGCAGCGGGAGAGCCAAGCCTTCCAGCGCCTGCTGAGTGACAACGGCCTGAACGGACTCGCCTTGCCGCCTGCAGACACCCCCACCAGCCCCCCCTTCAGTGGCGTGGGCCGACGGACATCTGTCCTTTTTAAAAAAGCTAAGAATGGGGTGAAGCTGCAGAGGGGCTTGGACTGCTCCCTGGAGAACGGGGAGGACCACGGGCAGAGCGACAGGGAGCGACAAGCCCGGAAACGGCCGCAGAGCAGGAGTTACAGCGAGAGCGATGGAGAGAAGTCGCCCAGGCAGGCAGGACAGAGAGGTGATTCCTGGGGAGTTCTCTTCCTTTTGTACACCTGGAAACTGCTAGGTAGGGCTGGGAGAGTGGGAGTGCCGAGGCCAGGTATATGTGTTTGCATGTGAACTGCTCGCCTGAAACTCACTTTGTGCTTGGAAGACACAGTCGCCAGAGCCAGAGGTGCCTAAGGAAAGCCTCACCTCTTCTGCAGGTTCCTAAAACGGGGCAGACAAGACATGTCCACGATGAGTTGCACCTCTTTTCTCCCCTGACTATCCTGGAGTTTGTGGTAACTTAGTTCAGCTCTAGACAGCTCCGTTTTAGACATTTAAAGCTAACAAGATGAAACCCAAATTGGGTTACAAGTAATTCTTCCTTTCACCAGTCTGCAGGGCTGCTGAGAGAAGGAGTTTGCCATTTTTTGTAGAGCAAGCCACCATGCCCAGCTGCTTGCAAAGATGTTGAATGGCCTGGCTGGAGATTCCAGGGTCTGTAGTAAGGGTTGAGAAGTGTTGGCATTCCTGTCCTCATGGGAAACTTTGCGTCGAGTTCTACTCTGAGCTGAGGAGCGAGGGTTTCCTTCTGCAGAAGTGATGTGTTTGTTTGGAAGTGTGCAGTGGATCGGTAACACAACACTTGTGTAAGATGAGATGGTAAACACTGCTTTTAAACCAAGCTGTACTCTCAGTTCTGAGACTCAGATAAAATTAGTGAGAAGACCAAACAGGTTCCTTTTCGAAGGAGACCTGTAAACAAGAATAAGCAGCTGAGATCAAATTTAGAAAGATTCAAGGTGAAAAGGAACATCTGAGTGACAGCAATGTGATTTCTTTCCAATTCTGTGTTAACAGCCATCGTGGGACAGCTCCCATGTGTAAGGCTTGACAGCCCATACCTCAAATACCATCTTAAAGTTACTTGGCTGTCGAAGGTTGTTCGCAAATAGAGAGTGGGAGGAAAGCAATTGCACATTGGGGTTGACTTACCAGGACAGGTTAAAGGAAACGTGAATATCTTCTCCAAAGAGAGGCTGCTAGTTGAGGGACACACTGTCATTGTGTGCCAGTAATTAAAGCAGAGAGGAGTTACCCACAGTGGATAAAGCTCTGAATGAGAAGTTGAAATTAAAAAAGGAAAAATACAGGAAGGGTGCTGGAAAATCAGTGATAACTAGGCAGTCATATTTTTCCTCTGCTGAAGAAGCACTGGTGTGTTTTTTTTCCTGAATCGCAGCACTGCTTTGGTGATTCAGTGCCTTTGACTATTTCAAACACAATTGTTTCCTCCTAACTGGAGGGAGTGTCTGGTATGCCAGGTCACTGTTACCACAGAGGCAGGTCAGCGTGATCGGGGTTGTCAGACCAAGGTGTTGCCCAAAAATACACTCCCTGTGGCAGCTGCAGTGTTAAAGCTGGAAAAATAATAGTGGCCTTGACAAGATTTTGCCCTTTGTGTGGCTCAGGGACTTCTGGGGAGCCCGCAGGAAACCTGGGGACTGTTGGACCCCTGTGCTGTGTTTAGGATGGGTAAAGGCAATGGTTGTCTGCCTGCTTGTGCCTGCTCTGCTTTTCCTGGGGCAGTGTTGGGTTGGTGCTTGGTCTTGGGGGTATTTCCTTCTGCACCCCTGGGAGATTTGGTTCTTGTCTAAGCCCAGAGGTGAAGCCAGCTGCCTCTGTAGGTATCCCTCTGGTGCACGGAGCAGGAAACCTGGCAGCAAAGGTAAGATTTCCAGTGCAGTCAGTGCCTGGGGCAAGGAATTGAGATATTCCACTGCAGTGACATTTGTACTGGCCTGAGAGGAAGAGGGGGGGCTCCTACCCAGGGGGAATTTGCTTCCTCGGTGTCTGCTCTGCCTGTTGGAAAATCTCATTTTCAGATATAGAAGCAAACAATTTTTCCTAGAGAAGTTTTGTTCTCAGCACGGAAGCTGTAACCAAACAAGTGACGGGTTCCTGTGCCTGCTGCATGGGACCAGCCTGGGAGCCAGGCCTGGGGTGAGGCAGGGATAAGTCAGTGTGAGGCTTCCACGTCTTTTCCAAATGCACCTGAAGCCAGATGAGCAAGGGCCTCACTTTCCAGCCTGTGTCTGGCCTTGCCCGGTGAGCTGCGTGCTGCGTGGAGCTCTCCTGTACCATCCCCAGGCACTCCTCCAGCACTCGCTGCTTCTTCAGGCAGCCCAATTTCCCACGTGTGGGGAGCAGAAATACCTCTCACTGGTCACCTTCGGGTTCCAGCTGAACCTGGGCAACTCAGAATTTCCCTCTCCTGTTGAAGCACTCAGCATCTTTGTGACTGCTCCTGCCTTTCCAGGTCAGCAGGCAGGGACCCTACTCGAGTTCTGGCAGCGTTTCTGTGTGTCGTTGCTGTTTCTTGGGGCTGATTCCCATTTGTCTCCTGGCAGGAGTGACCAACGGCTTTGCGAAGCACGCAGAAAACGGCTCCGACTCCGAGTGTGGCTCAGGCCCGGGCGGCGGGCTGGTGCTTGAAGCCTGCAGGTAAGACCCTGGGCTAAGCTGCTCCCCCAGAATATCTCCTCTCTGGATTTATTGGCCTGAGTTTGTCTTTCAACTTCTTTGTTTAAAACCCAGCCCAAATAGTTAGTTATTTTTTGTGTTGAACCTAAAGAAAAAAGCTTCTCAGGCTCCGTCCTGTCATCTTAAGCTCTAGGTCCCAGAGCACTGCTTGATTTTTCAAGCAAATGGGCATCTGTTACACTCCTGTTTCTCAGTACGTAGGCGTCCTCTTTGCTGATGCATATCTTCCTGCGGTTCTTGAGAGCCAAGGCCAGAAAACCCTTTGATCCCAAATGGCCAGCCCAGCACCACAGGCAAAACTGAACTTCTGCCACCTACTGAACGGCTGCTTTCTTCCTTCCAGAAGTTTAAAAGCAGAACTTTAAGGCAGGACCGAACAGACTGAAAGCAGATGTCTGTATTTTGGTCAGATGCAGCAGGTACCATGGTGCCATACCCATTTTCCGGGCTTATCTCCCTGTCCATCCCTCCTCACGCTGACTTTACGCTTCACAACCCTTTCACTGCACAGTGAAATCCGTGTCATAACAGCGTTGTGCCAAAATCGTGTGCAGCGTGTGCTGTGAGTGCAGGCTACAGGGGCAACTAGGGTTGATGTGGGTAATATTTTCAGTGCCTTAAACAGGTCATTGCCCTCTGCTTGTCTTTGATGGTCCTGAGGGTGATGGCCTGTCAGTAGGGAAGTACGTTCAGTCACTTTGTGCGTCCTTCCAGTGCGTGTGCTCAGTTAGTCCTGTAAAACCCCAGTGCAGTGGTAGCTGGGCGCTTGAGATTGTAAAATTCCCCGTGCACACCCATAGTTAGGACTGAGACTACACTTTGCTGTGTAACAAATTATTCTGCAGCAGGGTTGAGTCCCAGGAGCATTTTTGGAATGAAAACTTCACTCTGCTTTGCAGAGTGATCCTAAATGTTAGCTGTCAAAAGAGGTGTATAACTTGTATAGCTAAGGTTTGGTTAGTGTCTCCATCATAAATCGGTTTTCAGAGGCTTAAAATTTGGCTACAGCACAGCTGGTTTGGGGTTGAAATTGACATTTTAACCCTGGAGCAAACTTTGGGGGGATCCCTGTGTTCTTCATCCAGAACTTTTGGAAAAAACGAATGTGTGCATGGTGGAGCAGCAAACAAGAGGAGCTGGCATTTTGTTAGTTGGCCTTTTAACTCATGAACAGCTTTGTTTAAAACATGGTTTGGACGGAAAGATAAGCCATTATGTGCCTTAATTCCTTCAAATGGTTCGGCTAGTACTTGGAAAGGCCCGAGGCAGCAGGCGGTGCGAGCAGTGTCCTACAGGTATGCAGAGCTGTGTTTTTGTCTCCTTTCCTGGTGTTGCTCGAGGGCCTCGTGGTGCCTGTGCCTGTGGAAAGAGGCCAGGCCTGGGTTTGGAGGGAATGAGCTCTCCGCGAGGGCAGGAAGTGGTGGCAGAGCGATCCCACGTCCACTGCCAGGGGCTGGGCAGCCCCAGGGGAGCAGGCAGCGCCCCGGTGAGTTACCTCCCTTAGCAGATGCTGAGCCCCTTGGAGGCAAAGGGCCTCCGACGCTTCTCTGAGCTGACATCCACCCACCTCCTCCTCTCTCCCCTTTTCTCTGGGTTTTGTACCCAAATCTACAGCTTGATCATCACTGCCTCTTCTGTAAGTCGGATATTGCCACGATCCCCATGCAGGTCTCACAAGAAACTGTTGCAGTAAAATACTGTAAGTCGAGAAGATGCATCGATGGGAACAACAAGCGGAGAGCTGGATTCATGCAGGGTTGTAATGTCATTTAAATGGGAGCCCTTGAGTCATGCAGAAATCCTTCACGGGGTGAGGATGAACTCAGAACAGGACAAGGAGCCAGAAACTTGCTTTCAGACCGTGTCTCAGTCTCATGGCCCTACTATATTTACCTCAGTTTCCCCATCTGGAAGTGAGAGAGACAAAACTGAATTCACAGGGGAGCATGGGGGCTTGTTAGTTGATGTTTGCAAAGTACTTTGAAGATGAAAAGTGCGATGTAAGTGCTTATTATAATAATTGCAAGCAATTCACATAGCAAAAATTACATTAGAGCTATGTGACACCCACAAAACAAGGAATTAAAAACAAGCTGATGTCTCATGGAGAACTTGTACAATTATTCTATTTAGGAGCAGCTCTGTTTACTGCTTTTTCTCCACTCTTTCTTTTTGAGCACCAAATACACTCAGAATGGGGTGGTTATTAGAGAATTGTAAAAAATAATTACGAGAAGTGAAAAAAATACGATTGCCTAAGATGGAGATGGTCTGCTTTCTGAAATGTGTGTAGTAGGGAGGTAAAAGGATGTTCAGAACTTGGGCTAATAGAGTTCGGTTGCTGATAGATTGGCATCGTACCAGAGGGCTGCTCTGTCCTCTCTGAAGTCTGCACACAACCGGGTGAGCCCACGTGAGTGCCAAACATCACGGCATCACCTCTCCAGCATGAAGTCCGTGCTGGGTTTCTTCCTCACGTTAATAGTGAGGTTTGTATGAGGCCCCCCTCATCAGTCATGGAAAAGCTGGGATAACGTCCAGCATTGCTGCACCAGAAGAGACGTTTTGCTCAAGTATTCGGTGTTCTTTTCACATCAGGGATGCACCAGTGCAGTGATTTTCCACTATTTTAAACGGGAATCCATTTATTTGGCTGTGTGTTCAAGGGTAATCTGTTTTTTCCTAATGCTCTGCTTTTCCTTTTTGTTCCAACAGTGGTTTGATGCCTCCCAAGCGAAGTCGAGGGAAGCCAGCTCTTTCTCGGGTGCCCTTCTTGGACGGTGTGAACGGAGACTCTGATTACAGCAGCTCAGGTGAGAGCGGCTCACAGGGACTCTGCTTTGGGGAACACCTCGCTCCTGCCCCGCAGCACGACAGGGCTGAGACCCCACGTGAAGCAGGGGGAGCAGGTCTCAGGGCGTGTTGGGAACCAGCCCCAGGAAGCACGCAGATGGCACGGTCAGGATGCTAACCTGCCTGCGTGTTACCACCCTGCTTTTTACCAATTTATGCTGTTGCATAAAAGGTTTTTCCTGCTTTCGCTTTTGCTGATTGCTTGTGCCCTGTGTTCTCCTCAGATTTTCTGTTGGTCTGGTGTAATGTGTCTGGCACGGCCTTCTTCAGATAAGGGACTAGTTCTCTTTAATGCTGCTGCAATACAAACAGTAAATGATAATTACAAGAGAGGTCTCTCTGGAGATGACTTCATAGCTCTTCCCTCTTGTATTGCTATCCTTGCTTTCAAGGTCTTCGTAACAGAGTCATTGCCTTTGTCAGACTGCGCTGTCCAGTAGTGTAATTAAGTCACGCTCCTCTAACGCTCCCCAAGGCAACACACCATTCTTCCAGCACTCACGTGGCCAGATTCTCATCTTGGTTACGGTGTGTCATTGATAGAGTTATTGCCGGTTTACGCTGGTGTCTCTGAAAGAAGAATTCAGCTTTGGCATCCCGGTATGCCCGTGCCCTTCTGTACAGCTCCTGTGCACTGGCTCCTGTCTCCGCGGGAGCTGTTATCATCCTGGACCCTTCGTGCTCAGCAATCTGCTTTGGAGATAAGCTTACAGAGAGGGGCTGGTATCGGGAGAATTAGAATCACACGATTCTGTGCTTTATAACATCGTTTCGTTAACAGAAGAAATGCATTTAGAATGTGATAACGGAGAAGCGCATCAGATCTGCCTTGGCAGTGCTCTCATTTGGGTTGTATTCTGCATATTCTAGATTCAGTTTGACTTGTGGTAAAGTCGGAGTATTGACCATTCCCCCCCAGAGGAAGCACTGCTTGCTGTAAAATTCACAGTAATGAAGATTGCTCCTTTTCCAGGGCCAGGAGCTAGCAGATGAGTTATTCATGTCTTGAATAGATCTCCTGCAACATTTCTGACCCGAGTTTGAAAAAATTGGTAGCTAACAGACTTCTGTCAATGAGAAGCAGGCATTTCCTACAGAGATCAAATACTCTCAACATACATGACATCAGAATTGGCCGGGTATTTGTATTTACAAGGAATAAAAAGGAGCTCTCTGAGCAGAGATCCAAATCAATCTCAGATACAGCTTCATCAGTTCCATTGAGGGTGGATTTAGCTTGGTGGAGCGTAATGGACCAAATTCATCACTTTTATACCCATTTGATTTCAAAAATGTTACAGCTATTCATTTCAAAGCTGAGTTTGGTGAACCTGATCTAATGGAAAGTGTCCCTGGGGGTGGAACTGGACGGTCTTTAAGGTCCTTTCCAACCCAAACCATTCTATGATTTCTCTGATGTTATGATTCCACATGTGTGCATGGACTTAGACCTATGATTTAGGAGAACAACTGTCTTAAGGCAGAACATAACTTTATGGACAGACCATAAAAAAGGCTGGACATTCACTGTAGCCAAGCTATATCTCATTGCACGTTACATTTATCATAAACTTACTGCAGAAGAGATGCGTGTCTTACCACGTATGGATGTGGATACCAAATGTATGTAGGTTCAAACAATAAGTGGCTTTCCATTTTGCTCTCTGTCTTTATTAAGAGAAATGGTTTGGAATTGTGCATTTGTGCACGTCACTGACTAAATTTATGCTTTTTTGTGACAAATAAGTGGACAGTAGGTTTGTTCTCAGTAAAAGTGAAATTCCAGCTCTCTGCTTGCTGCCTAACCAAACAGGATAAAAAAAAATTAAACAGAAATACTGTCAACGTGTTTTAAGTGCAACAAGTCGTTCAGCTGCTTTAGCTGATTGCTACCAAGACAAGGCGAGCCATCAGGACTGGGTTAGGTGACAGGGTGGTTTCTTGCGTTATTGCAACCTCCGTGCTGGTACCTGGGCCCTTGTAAGCCATGCCTCCTTCTGTCCCTTAGGCAGGACTCTCCTGATGGCCTTTGAGAGTCAGGCTGAGCTGGAGCCCTTGGAGCTCGTGTGGGCCAAGTGCCGTGGCTATCCCTCCTACCCCGCCTTGGTAAGTGCCTTCTGCTCTCTTGCAGTCTGTAGCAGCAGCGCAGGTACCGCAGAACACAGTGCCAGTGTGCAGTGTAGCCAGACAGAAAAGGAGAGCTTCTCGAAACCATGCAATATGTGGGTTTTGTTTTTTTCCCTTTTCACAGTTTATTTTCCCTGTGCTCATTGTTTCAGAGCCCTCTCCTCTCCCTCTCCTCTCCACAGTACTATAGGAATGAGAAGACTTAAATTTTGTGAAGGCAGGCACTGGGTGCCACTGGTGTCTCACTGCCCATACATTTTCTTACCCAGTGAGCACAGCTGTATACGTAGGTGCCCAGCTGGCCTTATGGTATATATAGATCCTCTTGCAATAGCTGTATGTTTGACTTGAAAATGAGAATGTATGCATGTTTTGGAACCTAGTCCTTTAAAAAGTGTTTAATTGATATTTATCCTTTTTTAGATATTTAACTATTACTGTGAAATCCATAAACTTGGCTTCAGTGAGCACCATGCTCAGTTCCAAAGTAGGATAACATGCAGCTATTGCTCGGAAGTGCCAGTAGCACTGCAGGCTTTTAAGTGCTTGTTAAGTTATCAGCAGAGAGAGATTGCTGAAGTAAGTATATAACATTAGGTAGTCTGACCGTGTCTTCTTGTTTCTGCTCCTTTTAAATATATCCCTTGAGACGCGGCTCTTCCAGCCGTCTCTGCTCCGTGCAGTTTCTGCATGGCTGCAGCCATTCCCCGAAGTACCTTTATGGTTGGGATCACTGAGAGAGACAGCGCTTGTGACTGCTGAGAAATTGCAGGGGGTTGAAAGCAAGTGTAGTCGTCACGGAAATTATACAGGTCTCTGCATCCAAACAGCAGAGCTGTGAAACCATGCGTAAGCTGACACAGCGTGTATGCCCGGCCGTGGCTGAGTACAATTCTGATGCTGTCAAAAAGAGCAGATTCTGCTAGAAGAGTGACCCTCATCCGTGCTTTTACTCTGGGTGGGAATCCAGAGGAGAGAACAAATTTGGATCTGCTTGCCGTATTGGCCAGCCAAAGCATTTTGTTGATCATGATGTGGCTACAGTCAAAGTTAGATTGTGCTTTAGCATGGCAAGGTTGCCCAAAAATAAAGCTTTTTTTTTTTTTTAATAGCAATGTGTTGTGGTGGTAAAGTGGCTTAATAAAATCCTACAGCTGGCCAGTGTCAAAGCCAAGCTGCTTTTTCTAGCCCTTAGAAGCCAGGATCAGGAGGCAGAGAAGAGAAGACCTGGTATTATATCCGCCTTTCGCTGCTTCATTCCCCTCCTGTGATTATCTAGCACAAATGTTGGACACTGACACTTCTGCTTGATATAGGGACAATTGATGCATTTGTTGTAATTTCTCTCCAAAATGACTCTAGTCTGCGTTCCCCTAGCCTGGTAAATCCAGCATTGCTTGTCAGTTCTCTTAAATACTGGGTCTGATTCTGATCTAATAACAGCATAAATCTCAGCAATGCCACTAAACTCGATCGAATTGCACCAGAATGGAGCTGTTGTGAAATAACATTATGCCTGCTGAGTACAGCAATGGTCTTAAATTTATTGCACAGGTTTGGAGAGAGGGAGGGAAATCCTTTGCTGAACACAACCGTGCTGAGTTTGTGCTTAATTATCGATTAGCATAAATGCATCTGCAGCCACACAGAGCCACATACTTCTGTCCTTTCACTTTTTTTTTTAACATCAGGTGCTTGGCTGTTGGGCTGACTGGTTTCCTTTCCAAATTGAAGCCTTGAGGATAGGAGAATTCGTTAAAAAGAGCTGCTGAGATAGAGCAAGCAGTTTGCTTACCCATCCTAAGTAGGTTTTAATCGTCTAGCTTGGATAGATGGAAAGAACAGGAAAAATAAATGCATTTTCTGCAGTGCTTGAAGGGCTTTGTGCTTAAATATCCTTTCCCTCTGTCACTAGATAATCGATCCCAAGATGCCGCGTGAGGGTTTGCTCCACAATGGAGTCCCCATCCCAGTCCCGCCCATGGATGTGCTGAAGCTGGGGGAGCAGAGGCAGACAGAGGCAGGCGAAAAACTCTTCCTCGTCCTTTTCTTTGACAACAAGAGAACCTGGTGAGTGCATGCAGACAGGCGGGGGCCTGTGGTGAGTGCTGTGGCAGAGAGGGAAGATTTAACATAATCTTTGGTGTATGGGAGCGTACAGAAGTTATTGTTATGATGATGTTATGTGTAAATCAGAATTTAAATATGCAGCAATCGAGAAAAGTCTAAATGGGGGAGCCGCTCTGCTTTTCCCTGGCCCAAGAACATGCCATTTGACCGCTCCATTTGCATGCTGAGCAGCACGACAGCCTTCACCCAGGGGTCACAGCACCACAAAAATACTGAGACACATGAAGAGCCAATTTAGTGGTCAAAATCTATGGCAAATTATAGGGAGCGTTTTACTTCAAAACACAAGCAGACTCGGCAGCCAGTTTCCCTGCTGCACAAAAGATTTGCCAAGAATCTCCAGGGTAACATTTTCAAAATGCTGGATTTTTTTCCATATTTAGACCTAAACTAACAGCCTGAGTCTTCAGAGGTAGCGATACCGGCAGTTTTCAAATGAAGCCGTGGAAGATGGAAAATGTAGGTGTAAGCACTTGGTTGAGGGCAAGTGAAATATCTCAAAGCCTTTCACTGTTCTCAGACAGACTGAATCTGCTGATTTCAGTGTCAGTGGCTGACCAGGCTCGTGTGGTAGCAGTAACCCAGACAGATACAAAAAGCCACAAACCAATGAAGTGCCTTAAAAATGAGCGATAAGGCTCTGAAATCAGCATGTGAAACAATGGGAAGCTTGTAAAACTGGAGCATTGTGCTGGAAGAGGTGAGTCCCCGTAACGAGGCAGGCAGCCGTCTGCTGAACCTGCTGGATTATTTAACCAGCAAATGCAACAGGAACCAAGCAAATAAACAGTAACACAGGAGTTGGTGTCTGCCTGCTGCTGGGATCAAAGATCTGCAGGGTTTAAACTGAGGACAAAGCAGATGCTGAGCAGTTGGGGTGCACATGCAAATGGAGGAGAGAGTAGACTTGCCTATTCTTCTCTTTCCTCTATAAAATGAGATACCAACAGTTTAAAAAGGAGCCTCACAGGACTTCAAGAGCCCTCCTCCTCCTTCATCTCCTTGATGTAGTCTTTACCTGCATCCCTGGAAGGGATTCTAGGGAGGTAGCAGCCCTGCGAGGGTCAATATTTCTCCTGAGGGCAGGGAAGGGCTGGAGGAAGGAGGCGAACGCTGCCCAGAGGCTGTGCTGCAGCTGGAGGGAAGGTTCCTGGGGAGAGAGCAGAGCCAAATGCACAGCAGGTAAAGCAGCAAGGGGAGCCTTGCCTCCTGCGTTTTGGGGCTGCAGCAGCGTTTTGTGCAGTTAAAGAGGTGGAGGCAAGGGGCAAGACAGGCAGGAAAAGTGTGTGCTCTCTTCTTGGGAAGCTGAGAAGGGTTGGGGTCACGTTTGCATCACCTTATGAGTATCTTCATGTCCTCTGGAGAAAAGAGGTGTAAAGACACACACACCTGAGGCTTGTTATTTGTACGCTGCATTGTTTCACTTTCCCTGATTACCAGAACCTCCCGATAACAGGGCATGTTCTTCAAAGAGGTACTAATGATTTTTAGCTGGAAATCAATGGCAGTGTCACACTTCCCCTCGCTGTAGTCATCAGTTTTGAAAAATCTAACTCCAAGTTTGTAATTGAAACTACCTGCCCAGTAAAAATCAACATTTCCTCTATTTTGCCTTGCTGTTATTGAAGACAGAGCTCGAGTGGTTCCTGACATTTTTAAGTGGCTACTTCTTAGATCCTTGAACGCAATTTGTACAAAGCCAGAGCATCTCAGCAAAGTCCTAAGACCCCGCTTAGTGCCAGATCCAAATTCTGCTGACTTCAGTGAGGCTGCAGAAAGGTCACAAAGACAAAACTTAGCCCCTCATCTTCGTGGTGAAGATGCGCTTTGCTGCCCTGGGTTGGCTGTGTTGGCTGGCTGGGAAACGCATTGAACCGTGGCCGAGATTTAACTCCGTGGGGCTGGAGTTCATTAGGAAAGATGTTGTGTTTCTGAGTGTGCTAATTAACCTGGGCTAACGACTGCACAATAAAAACTCGGTGTAGACGAGGCACTTGCAGTGTTGGTCATCTTTGGTTGGGGTCAACTTGGGCTTGGAGCGTGTCTCCTGGAAGCTTTGGATGATACTCAGATAACTGTACTTGCCCAAACCGTGATGCTTACAGACTCCTGGAAGAAGGCAGAGCTGTCTTGGTGATAAAAACTTTCTGCAGTGGAAGTCCCTGTACTTGCTCTGTGCGGAACAAAAGTTTCCAAGTTTCCCTGGAGCTCCAAGGAGAATTTACAGCCTCGAGGAAGGACAGTGGAGAAAAACGTGTGCTCATGTAGGAAGGCATTTTGGCTGCAGTTCTTCCATGGCCAATGCAGGCATTTACACCTTCATAGCGTCATTGTGGGGTGTTAATTTAAAAAAAAAAGTAGATCATCTGAATGTAGCTACTCCTGGGGAGATGACAGCCAGTGACTAATTGCAGCTGAGACCTGCGGGGAGTGCTTGAGGAGCTGGAGCACTTGGCCTTGTCTTGGAAACTCTTGGGACAACCTCCTTGTCCTGAGCCAGGCACATCGGAGCAGTCAGCCTCCCGCAGAGAGCTCGGGTGTGATGTTGCGAGGTCAGGATTCCTCCAGGTATTTGCTCTTCTTTCCCCGGCCTTTCTCTTCTCCCTTGGTGATGGGGGTTTTGTGCTCTCCTTTTATCGCAGGCAGTGGCTTCCGCGTGACAAGGTGTACCCCCTCGGCGTGGACGACACCGTGGACAAACTGAAGATGATGGAAGGCCGAAAAACCAGCATCCGCAAGTCTGTGCAGGTGGCGTACGACCGAGCCATGATTCACATGAGCCGCGTGCGGGGAGATCACCCCTTTGTTACGTCTAATTATCTGTAACGGGTCGGGGTAGCCAGTCCTCCTCCTCCAGACCCCGCGCTCGCCAGGGGGGTCAGAGCAGACCGCTCGGGCGCTGAGCGGCCGGGGGCTCGCTGCTGGCGGGGAGCGGGGCGGCTGCCACCCCCTTCGTGTCCTCGTGCGAGGTGCGCCGATCCCAGCAGCCGTCAGCACTCCTCGAAGTACCCTGACACGTGCCAAAAAGCCTGTCCAGCTTCTTTCTGAATGTGTCTCGCTGAAGAGCTGGCAGGAGATGAAATGTATTAAGTCTACAGGGCCGGGAGGAAGGTGTTGGGAAAAGCTGCTGGGCGGCGGGAGCCAAGGTGAGCTGATGCAGCGAGCAGAGCCCAGCGCTCAGATGTTCGGACCCTCGCCCCTGCCTCCCCCGTGCCACCAGGGTTCGCAGTCATCAGCCAGCCCTGAGCGATTCCCGGGAACCCGTCACCGCTGTAAGCAAACCAGGATCCTTTATGGAAATCCCAACTGGACTTTTCTCGTGCCAAATTTACCCTGACCATCACTGGCCTTTTTATTTTTTTTTTAGATGACATTGATTGTCCCATCATGTTCAAGGAATTGTGGCTGGGAGTTAGTATCACGCTGTTCCTGCCTACGTACAGTGTTTTCATGTTCGATTTCTTGCATTGCATTTAGAAAAGTTTGAGATATTTTGGTAACCTTCCCCTCTGCTACACACACTTACATGCACAGATGCACAGAGCTTTAAATATAAAAAGCAAATTATCTGCTTTTTTTTTTCTTTTTTGGTGTGTGTTTATGTCCTAGAAATTTCTTTGGTAGTTTCAGATTTAAATTCTGATTTCCATGACTGTGCTTGTTCCAGTCACGTTTCATATCATGGTTTAGTACAGAATTGAGTCTATAAGCAAAGATAACTTCCTTTTTTGAAGAAACAAAACTAATTTTGGAGGTGTCCAATGAGCTAGAGCAGCTTTGCAGGCACTGAGGTTGATCAGGGTTGGAGGGAGATGCATCGTTTGTGTTGTTTTATGCACATTTGGTGTGAGGCTCCTCTTCCTTTCTTCCTTCTTTTCTGTCTCTTTCAAGTTTTCCTCGGGCTTGGTTTGGGTTGAGACCAAGCACCAAGTAGAGCACACAACCATTTTGCCTTTTCGCCTTCTCTCACACACGTCTGTCCCTTCCCTAGTGTGTGGGTCTCCAGCGTTGTCATCATTAAAAAAAAAAACAACAAATAAACCCAGCTCTGCTGACAACCCCTGTTTTTTTTCTGGGTTTGCACGGCAAAAACAGGGACAAACGATGTTCGGAAACAGATGACAAAACCTTTTCTATTAGCCAAGGACTTTTGATTTCTCTGATCTCTTCTGTTGTGTATCCCTCTTTGCTTTCCCATTTTAAGAACCAAAGGTGCAGAGCAAGATTGTAGATTGAATATCACCATTTCGCTTTTTAACTCGATATTTTTTTATTATTTTAACTTTTTCATACTGAAGAGAATGTGGGGTCAAAATAATAATTAATAATAATTAATAATAATGAATAGTGGGGAGTAATCACTGCCATTTCTACTTGGTCTACTTTTTTAAAATACCACTTCTTATACATTGGGACACGGAACCACACTTTAAGGAAGATTCCTGTAACATATAGAGATGGGGCATAGGATTTTGTAATAATAATAATAATAATGCCTACGGAGTGTGGCTAGGGAAGGATGTTGTGTATATAGTTGTAAGATATTGTTCTAAATTATTTAGACCTATTGTCACCATTCTTGAAGTCCTCAGTTGTGTTGCTGGGTCTTTTATATGCACACGGTGTAATTTATTTCGAGGAACATACACTTTTCCAGGTGGTAGCTCAGCTGTGGACTTGTGACCTGTGTATATGTTCTAAGATCTTGGGATTTGTTTCGTTTTTTCTTTTGTTTTTGTTTTTTTTAATGACATTTTAGGATTTGGATTGGCTAATATCCTGCTGTTGCTACGGGACCTAAACGTTACTGTCAGTCTGCTGTAAAGCACAGATTGCTCTATTTATTGTAGAAAGTGAGTTTATTTGCTTTCTAGAACTGTTTATATCAGATGGTATAAGAGAGGTAATATGAAAATCTATGCTTGTAAAGAAAAGAACAAATGCTAATTTTACCTACTATAATCTGACTGTCTGAGACTATATTTTCTCTCTGAGAAATAAATGTTCTAATGTATAAAAAAAAAAAAAAAAAAAGGAGTCCGTGCTAGTGTTGTCCTGACGTGCGGGCCTCTCGGGTGCACGGGGATGGCAGGCAGAGGGTGCTGATGCTGCGGGCTCTGCTCTGGAAAATGCTGTTTCTTCCCTGGTTGATGGGAGCCGAGGGAGCCTTCCCAGTCCCTCGGGCTGGCTGGGGGAAGAGCGAGGGTGTCCCCGGCTCCTGCTCGCTGGACGCCCGCGGCCGCGCGCTCTTTTCTTCCTTTCCTTCAGCAGAGGATGCTCGGCTCGCCCGGTGCCAGTGCAGGCGACGCAGATGGGCGTATGGCCTTGAAGAGGATCCACGGGGAAGGAAGACACGGAGGGACTAAGCCCTGTGTCGCCTCGAACGTCTCCTGCAGGTGAGTTTTTCCCTGTGCAATGCATGGAAGCGTTGGGTTCTGCATGATGGGATCCCAGCCGGCACCGTGCAGGGCAGCCCTCTGCTTGGGACGGCTGCAGAGCCCCAGAGGGATGGCAAGTGGGAAATGCGGGGCTCGAATCCCATCTCCTGGCAGTGCTCGTGGCCCTTACTGGGCCTGGGGGCTCCTGCAGTGCAGGGCCACGGGCTGGGAGGCTCGCCAGCAGATGGAGACAGGAGCCGAGCGAGCGGCCGCAGCAAGGGCTGGGCTCTGCAGCGTGGCTCCTCCGAGCATCTCCCTTCCCTAACGAGCATCTCCCCTAACGAGCATCTCCCTTCTGTCTTCCCTAACGGGCATTTTTCCTCCCTGCACAGGGCTGTGCTGCTGCAGGCAGTGGCACACCACCGGGACCCTCTGTGCAGCCCCCGGGTTTGGCTGCAGGCTGCTCTCCGAGGACACAGGTACGGTTCCCATCCACTGCGAGCGCTCCCCGTGCAGGGCCAGCGGTGCAGATTTCCTGCTCTGATGCAAAACCCCGCTGGAGCCGAGAGACTTTTTTCCCTTCCTTTTCCCCACCCCGCTATCAGAGCACCACAAATGGCACGGGGGCGGTGTGCGCGAGGAAAAGGGTATTTGGGCTTTGCAAGGGGTCGGGTGGGTTAAAACAAAGCCTTGCCTCTGTCTCCACCTGAATTTAATTTAAAGGGAACAGCATGAAGAGCTCAAACACCATACCTGGGGCAGCTGAAACGGGGCAGGGCTGTGAGCCTGACGGCAGCTGTGGCTGAGGGATACGGGGGAGCTGCAGCAGCATTGGGCACGGCTGACCTGAAGGCCCCAAAAAAAACCACAAAAAAGCACAAAAAAAGCACAGCTGCACCGGGTGTGACTGCTCCGAGCACCCATCCTGCTCCTCCAGTGCTGCCTGGCCACGGGCACCATCCTGGGATGCCTCAGCCCTCCCCTCTGTGCCTTCCCAGCAGTCTTGCTGCAATTTTCATTCCTTAGCCTTGTAAAGCAGAAACAAACCCCGGCTCACCGTCCCTACCCTCTCTGGGCACAGCTTGACCCGACAGGATGGGTGAAGTACGGCGTGGGTCTCTGCGAAGGCTTTATGGCGACCTGTTCTGGCTCAGCGAGCGTTGCAGATGTGTGAGGCGGCATTAAAAAAGGTGAGGTCCTCACTTTCTTTTTAATGTTTTCTACCTGTTGCAAGAAGCAGGGGAGGATCGGGATTTAGGAGCAAGCGGGGCTGGTGGGAAGGCTGCGACGTGGGAGCAGCGCGCGGTGTCTTCCCAGAAGGAAAGCACCGAAAAACAGCAGCCGTGGCCCTGCATCAGCCCACCCGCCTATTCAGTTCCACGCTGGCATTTTCGGTTGGAATCATTAGATACTAATAAAATAGCTTCCCTCCACCTCCTCCTTTTCCTCTTAACAAATGAAATGATGACTTGGGGAATTACTCTGCGGCTGTAAGGTTTCCATGACAATGGCACCTTCCAGGCGCTCCAGCAGCGGCTGGCCCCAGCCCCGGTGCTCGCCCCCAGCCTCTCCCCGTGGGCCAGGGATCGGGGAAAGGAGCCCAAGGAGCCAGGTGAGGATGTTTAAACTGGGGCAGGGCAGGGAGCCAGCCCTGGTGGTGGAGGTAGCCCAAAAGGGCAGGGTGAAAGGAGGTGGTGGGGTTTTATTTTGGGTAGTCCGTGAGCAGGGGGGTGCAGAGCCTCTGCGGGGTTGTGCTGGGGGCCCCAGCAGCGTTGCCTGCAGCCCCTGGCAGCGTGGCCCCCCCCCCCGACAACAGGTCCTGAAAAACCCATGGGGGTAATAGGGCTGAGCCCCCTGTTAACACCCCACAGCCCGATTGCAGTGCATGGGGCAGGGATTTAGGGGCTCGGGGCTGCCCCAGCCCCCCCGGCCCTTTTCTGAGCCCTCGGGCTGAGCCGATCCCCCCAGCCCAGCGGCCACCAACAAACCAGCGCCTTCCAAAGCTGTGTAAAGAACCAGCCTTTTATTGCCTCACGCCAGCACCTCGAGGCTGCTGGCCTCGCCTCTCTCCCTGCTGGCCCCTTGCAGACAGAGGGGACCATGGGGCAAAGCACCCTACTAAGCTCCCCCCGAACGACTGCTGCATCTCCCTGCACCCTCCGATGTCCCAATCCAGGTGGAAACACTTCTCCTGAGCCAGGCACCCACACAGAGCAAACCCAGCTCGCTCCCAGCCCAGGCTCATCCCCACATCCCTGCTGGGCACGGTGTGGCTCACATGCCGGCCGCCAGGCACCGTCAGGGCATCTGGGGGGGGAAATATGGGGAGAAAGGCTCAGGGGGGCAGAGCAGGGAGGGCCAGGGAGAAGCAGGGGCCAGGGGATGGAGAACAAACCCCAAGCCCCCGTGTAGTCCCTGACCCAAGCCCTGCGGGGCAGCCCAGGGCTCCCCCCGCTGGGTTTTTAGTACTGCCACCCCCATCCTTGCTGGGCGACCCCTTCTGTGTGGTTTCAGTTCTCTGAAGAAAAAAACAAAACCACACTGCTTTCCCCCGGAATGGTACAGAAAGGAGAAGTTCCAAATTTTATGGATAGGAAAACCGAGGCACAATGGAAGAAAACGACATGCCTGCAGCCCCCTGGGGCCAACCAAAGACCTGCCCCCCCCAGCCCCACCGCAAACACCTGCCAGACCACGCAGCTCAGCCCGCAGTTGGGTTGTTTTGGTTTTTCCTTTTTTTCTTTTAATTAGTCATGTCAAACTACCGACCGCCAGGTCTGTCTCAGAGAAAACAAAAGGCACACCCGAAAATAAAGTAAAAGTCCAAATACCTGAGAAAAAAAAAAACAAACAAACTCCAGATCAGGAAAGCGATTTCTTGAGACACTGTTTGGAGTTTTATTGGCAACAAGGCTCTGCCTTCCACATGCTTGGCCCCGGCCTCACGGCCCGCTGCTGCATCGCACCGGGCACCCCCCTGTCCTGCCCCGACAAACCCCACTGGGGTGCCCCCTTGCACCCTCCCGCATCCAACCCTGGCAGGACAGGGACAGGGCCCACCCGCGGAAGAAACCAGCCCAATAAAACATTCACGATTGGTTTCGGTTAAGAACCGAGGGAGGTGAGGCCAGCCCCGGATGCGTCCACTCCCTGGGGAGCGCTGGGGGCAGCCAGCGCCGGATCCGGGACCGTTTGTGCCCGGGAGAGCCCCCGGCGGCACTGGCACCGCTGTGCCCTGCGGTGCCGGGACCGGGCACCGTACCCTGTATCTCCTCACCCTGCTCTCCCCCCGCTCCCCCTGGGAGCTCCCCTTGCCTTTAAACCCCCAAATCCCCTTTGCGCGGGAAGCCTTGAGATATATCGACCGCACAACTCCCTGACAAACTCAGCACCCCAAAAACACAGTAGGGCAGAAATAGCTGTGGCTCCCCCTTCAGCTCCAGGGAGGGGTCCAAAGCCCTACGATGCCGTACCCAGGCAGCCTTCACAGCTGTGGAGAGGATGGGAAGAACAAGGGATGCATGTTATAAATATAAAATCATATCTGCTACAAACAGAAGACTTATATTGTACATCTTTGACCCATATACACAAGAACACAATATACACAGAACGCCTTGGAGGAGCGGGGGCTTTGCGGGGGGCGTTGAGGAGGCCCCCGCTCCCCCCACGCCAGGAGGGGCTGTACCGACGGCACGTTGGTCGCAGAAGGTCTCGGCGAGCCGACGAGCATCATTCGACGCACGTGTGGGTGGAGTGGTCCCCCCCGCCGTGCCCACCACGCCGACATCTGGAGGAAGGCGAAGAGGATGGAGAGGAGAGGGCAGAGCACGAGCAGCTCCCTCGGGAACCCACAAAGTGCTCGGGGTCTTCGGACACTCGGAGTGAAGCCAGGCCCTGAGAAACTTCTTGCCCTGCAGCCCCGGGGAAGGTCTCCGGCCAGGCAGTCTCTGATAAGGCATTTTCGTCTGGGAGTTGGATCAAACTGCGTCTGAAGAGAGAAGGGACCGGGATGGGGCAGCGCACACGGGTGCGAGGCGGCGAGCACGTGTGTATGCGTGTGCAGCGGTGGGCAAACACGCGGCAGCAAAGCCAAGGCAGTCAACAGCTGGACAAGCCCTGGGCAGGGGTGGGAGAGGACAGGAGGGCTCCGTCCTTGGCTCAGTTTTTCTGCAAAGCTGCCCCCGAGCCCCTTCGAGCCTCTCTCCCTGGCTCGGGCCACCGGCACGGCATGAAATACTGACGGTGGTTGGAGTGGCACACCAGGCGCGTGGAGTGGCAGACAGGCACACAGAAGAGTTAAGACAAATCGATGTGAGCTTTGTACAGCGAGGAGCAGCTCCCGGCTGGAGTGTCTGAGGGACTTGGGGACGACAAAATGCCACAGTGATCAGATCGGGCCAGGAGGAGGAGGTGGGCACAGGGCAGAGGGGGGAGTCGAGTCCTGGCACCTATCGGCGGTAATGATTGGGAGCGTCTGCAAACATGTACTTGAGTCTGTAGGCTTCAGCGAGCAGGAGTCCGATCTCTTCGTTGCCCCAGTGTATCGTGGGCAGGTTTTGTAACAACATTAGAAGGCCCTGAAAGAGGGGAAGATGCTTAGTTTGGGGCAGTCGAAGGCAGCACACAGCTCCAGAGCAGGCTCAGGGCACAGAGGCAGCAGCACTCAGTGACTCTCACTTGTCCAAAAGGCTCAGAGGCAGCATGAAGGAGTGCTTGTGTCCCCCTCTGAATGAGGGGAGCGCCTCAGATGCCCCAAACCAGGATGGGGCTTACCGCAACCAAAGCTTGAGCCCAGGGAAGGGCTGGTGTTTGATGTTTGCAGCCTCCAGCTGAGCACGGAGGCTCAGAAGTTACTTTTAGGCAAAGATCCCGAGACCAGACGACCTGGGAGCCAGTCCTGAGATGGTGGGTGACCAGGTCCACGCTGGGCCTAGGGTAATTCCCTCCCCTCTTCCCCAGAGGGAATTACCCCCACTCCCAGGGACTTACTTGGAAGTCTTCCTCATCTAGGATCTCCTTCCGCCACTTGATCAAGAAGGCGGCGCAGACGTACAGGTGGAAATGCGAGAATCCCTCCGGCTCCGACTGCGGACAACAAAAAGCTCTGGGTCAGCTCCCGCAGCTCCGCGAGGCACAGACGTCCGACTGTCCCCAGCTACCTGGGAAAGGCCCAGGGGCATGCTGCTTCGTTCCCCTCCCCACACTGCACGGGGAACGAGCCCCGCAGCGAGCGGCCTGCGTACCTGGTAGGTGTCCCAGAGGCGGATGGTGCAGCGCAGAGGCAGCTCCCTCATCAGCAGGTTGTTCATCCAGCGGAAGGCGAACTGCAGGTATTCGACCTCGTACTTCCTAAAGTGGTTGTGTACCTGCTCTGAAACAGCACGTTTCACTTACACACCTGGGGAGCACCGTGCCCCCAGCACACCGTCTTCCTCACACTCCAAGGCTGAGACCTCCTCCCAAACGCCTCCGCTACTCCCCCTGTGCTACCTCGCCAGCAAAGTCCCATCCCCAGGGGCTTTTTGGCCAACCCAAACTTCCACGCCTTGTAGGCGAGCATCAACCCCCTGTGATGAGGGTGCTACCAGCAAAGGGAGCCTCACGCTGCTGGAAGGGCTCCCGCCCTGCCCAAATCCCCTCGTCACCTACCATCGATCCGGCTGACCAGCTCCTCCAGGGCTTTGACTTTCTTCTGGATCCCCGGCTGTGCAAAAGTGTAGTTATCCTGGGGGGAGAGGCTATCGGTCAGAAGCAGCGGATCTAACACCTAGAAACGACCCACGCCAGACGCCCAGCTCTGCAGGAAGCCAAGGCAGGCACCAGGCAGCGAGACGTGGCTGCTGAGCACCGGGATCTGCCTGCTGTGAAGTCCCCGCTGGGACAGCGCTGGTTGTACCACTGCAGCGTCTCATTTCCCCAGGATTGTGCCCCCAGATCAGGCCCAACGAAGCAGAAATCTCTGAAACGCTGGGACCTGCTGTCAGAGGACAAACAGCCAGGCAGAGCCTCCTCGATTTTAAACGCTAGGGGTGCTGCAGGTCTGCCTGGCTACTCAAGGGCTGTGCCAGGGATACGGAGCTCTCTCACCCAGAGACAGAAGACAACGGTGCTGTACCTACCCCAAAAAGGGGGGGCTTCCCTGCGGCCCCAGAGGCTCACCTGTATCCCGTCCAGCAGTTTGCTCATGCACCAGAAGCTGTCGGCTTCGATGCTCCGTAAAACGTCCTGCGACAGGTTCGTCACGTCGAAGTTCTCCACGTCCTCCTCTGCAAAACAGATGGGGAAGAGAATCAGGAGGGTGGGGCTCACGGGGACAGCCCGGGGCTTTAAGGCTGACTGCATGCAGCTGCCCAACATCTCTGTACAGCAAAAGTACAAGTTAATTCCAGCACAGAGCCTGACAGACAGTACTGGAGGGACTGCAGAACCTCTCCTCCTCGAGCTGGGCTAAGAGGAGAGCTCCAGCCAGCAGCAGCAGCCCCGTGCATGGAAGAGCCTTGCTGCAAGGGCTGCGTTTGGAGCAGAGACGCCCCCGGGGAGGACAGCAGCCATCGTGCCACTGGCAGAGGCATCTGCAGGAGCCGTCACCGCTAAATTGAATCAACGGATGGCAGGGCTGAACGGGCTCATTTCCAAACCCAGATGCTCGGAAGTCAGAACAGGCATCTTTGATCCTGCTTGGAAAGGAGCACGAGATGGAGAGGATGAGCTCAGGGCCACCGTCTTGGCTTAGATATGCTGCCACAGGTCGGCAGCACCGTGAAAACTGATGCCACCAGATCCTGGTGGCAGAGGATGGGAAGGGACGGACAGAGCAAACAGCTCCAGCGCTGCTCCCACCTCAGGCAGCACTCAGCTCCAGAGCATGCTGCCCTGCAGAGCTTTAGGACAGGCACAGGCTTCAGCTGCAGTAGTTTGATCTCATACTGCAGAAAGCTGCTTCCCAGCTGTAGGTCATCATCCAAAATTACCAGTCACTCCTCTGCAGCACCCTCAAAGGCTCCAGGTAATTAGCAAGGCAGGCAAAGCCTCTGCATAGCAGGTATCCATCTCGTTTCCTTATTAACTTCCCCCACAGCAGGAGGAGCAGGGACATGCTAAGGACTGGGTCGAGGCCACACGTGTACAGCCAGGACCAGAGGGAGGGGAGGCTCAGCCACGCCAGCAGCCCATTGCTGGAGGCAAGGCTGCTACGTGAGACGCCAACAGACCGAACAGTAGGAGACCAAGGCGTCAGGCTGGCCTCGTGCCAAGCAGCTAACCCAAGCCTGTGAGCTCCCTCCTCCTCCGCCTGCCAGCTCGCAGCAGGTCACACACACACCCCACGGTGCCCAGAAAGTGGCCATGGCCCTGCCGAGGCAGCCCTTCAGAAGCTCTGACGCCCAAGGAAAGGCAGCTGAGCAGTGGGGCCAGCAGAGCGGGTCCCTTCTAACCTGAGGCTCTGCGTCCTGCGGACGACAAAACTGCTCAGGAAGGAGAGGAGGCACAGGAAACCCGATGGGTTGATGATGGAGCAAAAGGCGCTACACAGCACTGAGCGGTACCGGTTCCTTCCCAGCTACGCTGCTGATCTTGTCCTCGAACTCAGCCTGCCACACGGCCAGGCCAGGGGCAGGTAACCACCGAGGCAGACGTACCTCAGGCTTCTGACCTGAAGCCTGGCTTCGAATCCCAGGCTCTTAAGACAGAAGGGGATGGGAGATGTTGCTTCACTAAATTCAACTCAAATGCAGAGGTCACAAGCAGAGGTGTTTTTTTTTTTTTTTTCCTCCAGCACAATTTTCAGAGACGGCTGGAAGGCCACGCTCAGCGAGAAAGCTTCAGAGGATAAAAAGGGCTGGAGGATGGCAAGCAGCGTGGCCCCAGACAGGTCAGTGCAGCACGAGCTCGGCAGCCACGCGCAGAGGTGAGCCCCTAGCACGACCCCCACAACACGGTGCATGGTTAGGAGAAGTCACAGCAGGTACCCGCAGGCAGCTCCAGCGCTTCGGGGCAGATCTCTTCCTGCACAGACAACTCGCTCTTTACCTCCCGGGAAAGAGAATTCACTGCAGGTGGTAGCAGAGCCCCACGCTGTGCTTTTCTTCCCTCCTTCAGACTGCAAGGAGCAATGGCACGTCGCAGAGATCAGCCCTGGCCACACGGGCTACCACGGGGGAAACCAACGTGGCTTTCCTCTTTGCAACGTCCTCAAAGGCCACAGATCACTACTGGCTCACAAAGCCCTGGCTAGAAAGTGGAAGGTTTCCAGTGACTTCAACGAGCTTTGGATCAGACCCTACAATATTTGTCAGGCAGGATTTCTCTGTCACTAACGGAGTCTTAGGAAATCCTTTTTCCTCCTCCTGGCAGTGAAAAATAAGAGACTTTAGGCATAAGGATTACGGCACCCTGGCGTTTATGTCAACCCCAAAACACAGCTAGCGCTGGGGAAAGAATAAAAACCCTCTAAGTGAAAAGGACTTGAGCTCGGGCTGAAAGCACCGGGCTGACAAGAAAGCCACAAGCAGCAGGGAAAAGTCGAAACTCTCGGCTTGACAGACACACCTGTACTGGCAGCACAGGACAGGAATCGTTCTTTAAATGGTTTATTTTACATTCTCGGCGGGGTCTCTTTATACTTCACTCTCCCTAGAGCAAGGGCGAGCTCCAAATTCAGGCTCTGAGGGGAAGATCCTCCCCCTCCCCCAGCTCTGGGCACCGGGCCTTTGACAAAACTCCCCCGGTGCCTCCGAGGCCCCATCCTCCTCCAAGCCAAGCACATTGAAATGCAAATCCACCCCGAGCACTTCAACTTGCGAGGAGCTCAGCGAGGTTACGAAACCGAAGGCGACTCAAGCAGGCAGCAAAGACAACTCTGAGGTCAAGACGCATCCCCAGCGTGACCCAGGAGCTGCGGAGGAACACATCCCCTCCAGCAAGGCGAGCTTTTGGGATGCCAGCACCTCGCACCATTTCAACCGCTGCGGTTGGGAGGCAGCTTCAAGCAGCGACCGTCACTTGTGTCACTTACCGACGTATTCAGAGAGGAACACAACAAAGAATGGAGTGACCAGGTCATTGATGCCCTGCACATAGCCGCTGGCTGGGTGTCGAATGGCCCAGATAAACAGGATTCTTTCAAAGATCTAGGGGAGAAGGAAGGAAAGCAGGTACCTGCGTTAGCCGTGCACAAAGGAAAGGCAGAAAAGCAAAACCGCTAAGCTCAGAGAGCAAAGGTCATGCGCTGACAGGCTCTTCTGCAGCAGTACGGCTAAGGTAAGAAGCACGCCAGCCCTAAGAGAGAACCCTCTGTGAGCCACAGGTTCCCACAAAGCCAATCCGCTCTTCCCAGAGGAAGAAGCCCCCGTCTCCTCCTCAAAGCCTCTGCTTGAAGAGCCGCAGAAGGCAGCTTCCCAAGAGCCACACGCCGTGCTGAACGTCACACGGACACCTGCGGTCGTTCTCTGGGCTCCTGGTCCAGCAGCTACCAGCACAGCGCTCCCAGCGAAACGTCACGGACCAGGGCAGTTCCCCCACAGCAGCTTCTCCGCCAACAACCTCGGTCTGTTATTACCTCCTGGCCACCTCTCACACCCGGCCCTGCCCGGGTTCCTCACAAGCCACTTCACACGGAAGTGGTTTTGTAGCAAAAACACGACCGATGTCCTGCTCCGCTTCAAAAATGTGTTTCCAAAAGGCAGCTTCAGGACTCTGACCAACCCTTGGCTACGTTTTGTCAAAAAACAAGGTTGATCTCATAATCCTCGGTCTCTAAGGCTGACACGTTTCCCAAACCTGGGGCACAACCAGGCAGTTTAAGCAGGAATTTGCTGATCAGGAGCCATCGGGAGCTGTCAGGCAGGGAGGTCCTACAGAGCTCGCTCAGTCTGAGGGCAGCGCTGGGCTGACCCCGCACACAAACAGCCCGACCCCACGGCGACGTGGGGCAGGAGCCTCGCTCCCCCTTACCTCCTGGACGAGCGGCTGCTGGAAAAGGGGGATGAGCGGGTTGGTCCTTGGAATGTCGATGTGGATCTGGAAAACAGCACAGGTTGTACGCACCAGCCATACTTCCAAGGGGCACAATAACAGCACAGGCCACCCTGTGGCACCCCCCCAGGCAAGAGCTGGGCTCGCTGACGGGCATTGTGAGGGTACAGATGGCAGCTGCACAGAGAAAGCCATCTACAATTTTATCTCCGGTCTCCTTTGCTCAGGTCTGGTGATCAGAGGCGGGCTGGGAAAGAGCTGGGGTCAGAAATCCCATTATTTGGTCAATTTAGGGGAGGATTAATCCAGAATTTGTAAGGAGAAGGACAGAAACGCGGTGCCCTGTCCCTGAGGGGAAGGCTCCTACCAGCTAACGGGCAGAAGTCAGTCTAGCACGACCCCAAGTGAACGGGCAAGCAGCAGCCAAGGGGAGGAAAGGGACGCAGCGGGGCAGAAAGCCGGGCAGCGGGGGGGTACCTGGCGGTAAGTGTCTTGGTGGTGCTCCTCGTTCCGGGAATCGTAGTACTGCTGGATGAAGCCGAAGTACTCCTCCCGCTTGCGCTGCAAAGTCAGCTTCCGCCGCTCCATGTTGGCGGGGAGATAACCCTGCAGCAGGAAACCCCACGTCAGGGCAGACCCTCAACCCCGGCCACAAACCAGCCCCCGAAATCCCGCCAGGCCGCTGCGCACCTGGAAGCGTTGGGCACGCGGACCCTGGGGCCGGGGAAAAGAGCGTTTGTGGGTTTGGGCTTTTTCCCAGCCCCCAGTGCCTTTTCCGAGTTGGGTACAACCCAACTTTCCAGGATTCGGTTTCCCAAAAGAGAACAAACCACGTTCCCAGCACCTGCTCGAAGAGGATTTCGGCGATTACGCTCCCTGGCCAAAAAACCTACAGCTCGCCCGTAGGCTGGGCAGAGGAACAGCACGAGCAAACCCGGCCCTGGGACACACGAAGGTGTAGGAACGCGTGTCCCGAGCTCAGCCCAGGCTGCCAGATTTCCCCTCCCGACTCCTGCCCCGCAGCTGCGAGTAACTCACTGAGAGGAGACGCCACGTCACGGGCCGGACCTCCCTGGGCACGCCGGGCCAGCTGCATTTCCTCAGCTCATCTGCAAACGGACAGTGGTGGCAATGGATTAGATCCTAGGCGCGTCCAGGCACCACTACACCTAGAAGGAGAGGAAAGCCCAGTCTGCTCCTGCAGGCTCTGGAGACACTGAGCCTCCACGAAGGCTCCAGGTCGGCAGCGACCGGGGACGTGGGCGCGCAGGGACGCTTCCAGCCCGCCGTGGGCTGCCGGGGCTCCGAGCCGCCGCTCCCCCTCACAGCTGGGCTCGGCTCTCATGCAGAACCCAACAGCCCCCCCGTGGCCCCAGCATCATTTGTGAGACGGAGAAAGGCTGGAAACAGGCAGGCAGCAGGTGGAGGAGGTTATCATCTGCCAACAGAGCGATTCCTGCGGCTACCCCGCTTGTAGCGTTGCTGGCAGGAACTTTTTCCAGCCTGGAGCAGACGCTGTTTCAACCTGAAGCGTGCTTTTTCCACGGGTCCCCCCTCTGCCTCCTCCTCCCCGCCCACAGGCGCCCCTGTTGCCACTCACCCAGGTCCGTGTTGTGGCTGGAAAGAAGCTGCCGGAACTTCTCCAGGCGGGTTTTCTCCCTCACCGTCATGGGGGGAGCACCCGAAGCGTTTTGGTCGGAGATTCGGGCGACGAGAGGAATGACGGGCCGGAGGGGGAGGGACTGCTGCTTCTGAAGGGGGCTCCGCACGCAGGCCTCCTCTGCGAGGAACAGGGGCCACGGTGAGGGCAGGAAGGGGACGGCACCTCTCCGACCCCACCGTGCTCCGCTGACCACTGCCGGAGGCTCGCCACTGCAGCTGTCACCTCTCCTCCCCAGTCCCAGCACACAGAACACCGGCGGCCCGCAGAGATCTGCTGCTGCTCTTCCATCGCTCCCCCTCATTTCGTTCCCTTCCTTCCTCCCGCGTCCCCCCAGACGTCTGCCTGCCCGCGGTCGGACTTCCCCCACCACGTGCGAGGAGACGCGGGCAGGACACGCGAGGCGAGGCAGGAGGAAGCCGCGGGGACCCCCAAAGGAACCGACCTCCAGACCTGCCTCTCTCACCTCTCATTTAAACAGCAGCTGAGCTAATTGCGAGCGCAGAGAGAAGCAGCGGAGGGCTGCCAATGCCACCTGCTGGCAGCGGGGACACCCAGAGCACGGCCTGGGGCAAGGCAGAGGGAGCAGGGGCCGATGCCTGGTTCCCTGCCCGAGCTGTACCCGCCGGGCTCATCCCAAGCTCGATTAAAGGCAGCACATCGCGACCAAGAATTTAAACTTCCAGAACCCCTGAGAGCCCAGGAAACGGGACCCTGGAGGACAGGGATGCCTGTATGCAGGATATCAAAGCAGAGATTGACGTGGCAGTGGAAGAGAACGGTTCCTTGGAGCACAGGATGCTACGAAGGAGCGAGCGAACGCCGCTGTTGGGCACACGCGTTGTGCCCCAGCCTCTCGGCCACCACACGCGACAAGCAGCAAGAGGCTGGGCCCAGCAGTCAGCCGGGAGAGCGCAGGAGCCGCAGGCTGCTCTTACCGGCCGTCCTGGAGAGCTGGGCCTCGCTGCTGGACTTGCTGACCTTGCAGTTGGTGGGCACGTCGCTGAACGCAGCCAGGGCCCGCTCGGGCTTCGCCCGCAGCTTGCTGTGGTTCTCCAGGACCTGGGCCGCCGTGGCCTTGGCCACTTTAGAGTTCAGAGTTTGCAAAGAGGAGGAGGAAGAGGAAGAGAAGTCCTCGTCTTCATCGTCGCCGATGTCCCAGGCATCGCTGGTGTTGCGGGCGAACTCGTGGAAGCTGGAGGCCTTCTTGCTTTTCATGGGCAGCGCGTTGACCTTGGAGCGGTCCTTGATGAAGCTGGAAGCCAGAGAGAAACAGCATCAGAGCCGTGCCGTCAGACCAGCCTGTTTTCTTTCCTTCCCTGTGCCCTAGCTCCAAGCAGGCTTCTTCCAGCTTCCCGGTTGCTCCTCTCAAACCCAGGGCATGCGCCGAGCCTCTCCAGCCTGCCCGAGCCGGCGCGCTATCAGGGCACGGAAGGCCACGGTGCCAAGAAGCAGCTGGAGAGCTGCCAGGCTCCTCGGCTCAGAAGGGCAAACGAGAGAGAGAGAGAGAGGCGCACAGCTCCTCCAGCTCTGCCTCCCCCCAGTCCCTACAAAAACCCAGGTATTAACACACAGAAAAAGCCCTGCGACCTGGGGAGAGGCATGGCAGAGCCCGGACAAAGCCCGGCTGCGCCCCTCGACGCTGCTGGCAGGGCACCGACGGGGCTGTTCCTTCCCTCGGGTGCAGGAGGAGCCCTGGCATTCACCCTCACGCCGCAGAAGTCAAAGTCCACCAGCCGAAGCGTCACAAAGAGGGGAACCGTCACCGCTACGCGGCCCGGACAGGGACGAGGAGGCCGCGCAGAGCGGCGCTGCCATCCCGCTGCCCGCGCCCTGCTGCCGGGCGCCTTCACCTCGCCCTTCCCACGGCTCTTCCCTCTCCAAAGGGCACGGGCGCTGAGGAACGTGCCCGTCTCTCCTTTGCTGTGTCTGAGGCAGATTTCTGCCTGCGAAGGGCACCAGCAGGTGAGATTCCCCCGCAAGCTTTCGCGGAGCCCAGGGCAGCACCGCGCGCCCCTGCTGCTCTTTTTGCACGTGCCCAAACCCCACGGGGCAGAGGGGACGCGCAGAAGCTGCGGGGCCATTTCGGCATCCCCAGCAACGCGGACTGGGACGTGGGCTGCCAGCGAGAGGGAGGAGGGGGAGCGTTGTAATTCCAGGGGACGCTGGAGCCCTCCACCTGCTGCAGGACCGAGCCCCAAAGCTGCACAGCGAAGGGGCTGCGGCCCCGGGAGGTACGCGACACTCACTTTTTGGTGAGGCGGGGATCCAGGGGAGGATGCTGCGCTCCGTAGACAGGTTGAATGCTGCAGGAAGAAAGAAAAAGGAGACGGTGCAAAAAGCCCCAGGGCACCACAAGCAGTCTGCTCGGCCTAGACCGGGGCCGCGCTTCTCGCGCGCTTTTGGGAGCCCAACGCAGACCGAAAGCAGCTTCAGTAAGCTTCTGCCGTCAAAGCCTCAGAGCCAAAGCGCCACATTCAGCTGAAGATTTGGTCTTTGCAGCCGCAAAGAGGAGCCTTGTTTAACCTCTTCGGTTCTCTCCAGCCTGAGCTGGGATTTGGGATCTCAAGCCGGGGGGGCAGAGAGCTGCTCCGTGCTGCACCGCCGCCTCCCTCCCCCTCACCCCGCATCTCAACGCCCTCCCCGAACACCGAAATTCATCCTCCCCTCCCTCAGAGGGCTTTGCACGTTTGGGATTTCACACTCCTGAGCCCTCCGGAGCAGGGGAGGGCTCTGCCCGGTGAGGCTGGGACACCTCAGCGCTCGAGGTTCGCTCCCCGCGCCGACGCTCAGGCTGGCAGCCAGCACCAGAGCCCAGCAGCCGCCGGTACGGTCCGGGGTTGGACGCGGGTCCAAATCCCAGCTCAACCAGCCGCCTCCCGCGCGGTCTGCTGTGAGACACGGCCCCGGCCCCGCCTGCGAGAGGACAGGGAGCCCGAGGGCTGCACGGGGAGCACGGCCTCAAAAAGGAGCTGGCAGGCACGTGCACACCACTGCTCCTCCAGGCTCTCACCGCGAGACAGATCCCGAGCCACGAGCTCCCTTTGGGTAACCGCTCGCAGCCGCCCCGCGAACCAAACTCGGGTTAAAAACAAGCCCTTCGCCTCCCCCCCGGCACACAGCTCGGGGACAAGGGGCTCGTTCAGAGCTGGCACGCGAGGGACGAGGCTCCAGAGCTGGCCGGGCTTTCGGGAGCCGCAGATGGAGCCCGGCAGGGAACCGAGCGGAGCCCGGCCGGGCCGGAGGGGGGACGCAGCCTGGCGCAGCTGGAGAGCAGGCGGGGGACGAGCGGATGGCAGGGAGGCGTCGGCAATAGGTCCGGGGGGACGGGAGGGACGTGGAGACCCGGGGCAGGGGCTGGAAATGAGCGCAGAGGAGAAGGGGCTGGCGCTGGAGGCCGGGGCGAGGGGTGGGCTCGCTGCGGCGGCCGCCGTGCTCCGTGGCTGGGGGCGCTGGAAAGGCTCGCCGCGTTCACCCGCCAGCCATCGAGCCCGGGGACGAGTCTGCTGGGTAATTAGCATCGGGTAATTAGCATCGGGGAGCCAGGGCGGCTATTAAACAGAGGCGCCCCCGTGGGTGGGCACGGCGAGCGGGTTATCGGGAGTAAGGAAAATGACTCACGGCAGCTCCTCGGGGCCAGCAGCGCCTCCGTGACCCCCAGCGCCGAGCTGGCAGCACCCTGGGAGGGCGGGCACAGCGCCGCTCTCCGCACGGGGACCGGGAAAAGCCCCCCCCCCAGCTGCCAGCAGACCACCGCTCTGGCGAAAACTACACACGGGTCCGCACGGCAGCCGCAGGAACGGCGTGAGGAAACCCTTCCCCGGTGCTCTGAAGCAATCGCTCGATGCCTTCCCTACTAGCATAGGGTCTCGTCTCCCACGGAGCCCTCTTTTCGGAGCACGAGGTCCCCCGAACGAAGCCCCCGGGCTGCTCCGAGAGCACCGCGCACTGGGCTGGGCTCCTACACGAGCGGCTGAAGGCGACGCCTCGCTTCCAGCGGGCCGAGCTGGGTGCCACCGTCCCGCATTAGCGAGCGCCGCCGCCTTCCACGCTTGGACTGCTCGGGTTTGCTGAGTCTCCCCCCCCTCCCGCCTCCCCGTGCACCTACGCAGAGGTTGGCACACGCAACCCCTACGGAACGGGCTGGAGAGGAAGGAGAGGCGGGCACGCACACACACACAGAGCTCTGTCTGTGCAGAGAAATAAACAAAGCAGCTGGGAAGGAAGCAGCGCCGACGCCGGGACTCACGGCAGGTGAGCTCCGAGCTGGGCAAACACCCACAGCTGCCAGGTGGCACCTTTGGGCCCGCCAGGCACCCCGCGTCTGCTCCCGTCCCCGTAACCGACCCCAGCAGGGCCCCAAGCCCACGGCCAGGGCCCCGAGCCCCACACCAGCACGCCCCGCGTCTGCGGCTGAGAAACCCGAGGCCGGGCGGCCACAGCGCCCGGCAGCACTCGGCGAGCGCTTCATTCACTCACCCCGCTTCTGGCTTTCCCTACCGCGGCTCGAATTCGCCGTCTCCGAGGCTCAACCCCGCCTGCAGCCGTCTCCGCCTGGCTCGCGCACGGGTGGGAGGCTCGGGGCAGGCACCCCGCCGCAGCAAGCGCCCCCGGGGAGGAGGTGAGACCCCCCCCCTGTCCTGCTGCGGTCTGAGCCCTGCAGGACGAGGCCATTTTCCGTCCCCTCTACATTCAGCGCCCGGTACAACCGGTGACCCTGCTGCGTTGTGGTACCGGCGTCACAGGATCACAGCAGGAATCGCGCTCACAGAACCTCGGTGCCATCCCAGAGACCTTACCCGAGCAGATTCTGATCCCCCTCCCACCCCACTTTTTACACCAGCACGTAAATAACACACACAGCGCCTTACTGCCCACCTCTCTGAAGGGCCGGGAATAAACATCGCATAGGACAGCGCACGGGACCAACCCGCCAACGCACCCCAAAAAATTACAGGGGGGGAGAAATCCCAACGCAGAAGCCCCGGGGCAGCACGGGAGGCGTGGAACCACGCTTACCGCTTCTGCCACGCGACCCTAAATCAAGAGGGGAAAAAGCACCAACTAAACGCACAGGAACCCAAGCGACCCTACTCATCCCATCGCGGCAAACGAACCTGGCGCGGCCTCCGGATTGTCCCGAAGCCTCCCTCTGCCCGCTCGGGGCAAGGGGAGGAGGGAGCCAAGAATGGGGGAAGACCTTGCAGAGTTCCCACCAAAAACACAAGGGGCAGCCCCACGCCCGGGTGACGTCCCACCTCCGCTTTCCGTCCCCGCTGCTGCCCTTCGGGGTCGAGGCCCGAGCCCTGCCCGTAACCGTTCCTGGAAAGGACGGGGCCCACGCGGGGCGGAGGAGGCGCGTTAACCGGCCCCGAAACGCCCCGCGGGCCAGCGGGGGGATCTGCGAAGCTGCCTGGAGGCAGGGGAGAGCTCTGCCGAGGACACGTCGCTGCAGCTCGGCGGCGTCTGGGCAGGGCCGCCTGCCTCCCAGACCGGTTCACCTGGCCGCAGCGTCCCAAGGCGAAGCGGCTCCGAGGCAGCGGCTCGGGGCGAGGGCTGCGGGGACGGGAAGGGACCCGGGGGCTGCGCGGCGCCGGCCTCTCCAACCCCCCAGGAGAGGAGAGGGGGAAATTCACCGTGCTCCGGCCGGGCTCCGTCCCACCGACAGCAGGGTGCTGGAGCGGGACAGAGCCCGAGCGAAACCCCACGGGGATCGAACGGCCGATTTCGCACCGTGCCCGGCCAGCAGGAGGGGAAGGGCAGGGTTCAGATAAGGCAAAACGAGCACGGAGGCGGCCCGAGGAGCGCCAGACGCAGAACCCCAGAAGGCTCCTCGGAGCGGGGGTGTCCCGGCCCCACACCCCCCCCCCCCCCAGAACACTGGGGTTTCGTGTCTGGGGTAAAGGGTTTGCAGCCCCCCCCCCCCCCCCCCCCCGGTGCGCCCTGCTCCCCGCAGCGCCGCCGCCCCCCCATCCCGCAGCGGGGTGCCCTCGGCTCCCCGCGACGTCCCCGGGTGAACGGGGAGGCCTCGGTGGGAAACCTGGGGGGGGCCTTCATGAAAACGGGGGTGGCCCATAAGGGGGCTGGGGTCTCCTCGGTGTCTCTGTGCAGGGTCTCGGGGGGGGGCTCAAGGCCCGTCCCCCAAACCTTGGGGCCCCCCTCAGACCTCCCTGCCCCACAGCACCACGTCCCCCCCTCCATACGCCACTCCCCTCCTCCCCAAAACCTTCCACCCCCCAACAAACCCCACAACCCCCCCCAAAAAAAAACCAACCCCCCCCAAAAAAACACCCCCCAAAAACCTCCACAGACCCCCCCCAAAAGATCATAACTCCCCCAAAAAAACACAGCCCCCCCAAGACCCCCACAGCCCCCCCAAAAAAAACCCACAGCCCCCCCCAAAGACCCCACAGCCCCCACAAAGACCCCACAGCCCCCACAAAGACCCCACAGACCTCCCCCGAGACCCCACAGACCCCCCAAAAACCCCACAGACCCCCCCCGAGACCCCACAGACCCCCCAAAGACCCCCACAGACCCCCCCCAAAGACCCCCCCGACCCCCCGCAGCCCCGTTACCGGCCGGGCCCGTTGCCCACCTGCCGGGCAGCTTGGCGCTGCGCTTCCAGAAGTGCCGCCCGCTCTCGGCGGCCATGGCCGAGGGGGGGGGGGACGGGACGGGGCCGGGCAGGGCCCGGCCGGCCCCGGCGCAGCGGCGGAGCGCGGAGAAGGCCCCGGCGCCCCCCTCCCCGCCCCCCTCCGCCTTCACCGCCGCCCGCTTGAAGCCGCCGCCGGCGCCATTTTGGTTGCGGGCGTGGAGAGCGCCGCCATTGGTCGCCCGCGATCCGGTTCCGGAGGCCGGGCCAATGGGGAGCAGGGAGGGGGAGTGACGTCATAGGGGGAGGGGAGGGGCTGGGGAAGGAGGGGAGGGAGTACTTGTGTGGGGGTGGGATGTACCATCTCGGCTGCTGAGGGGGGGAGGATGAAAGGATGAACCATTATGGTTACTGTGGGGGTGGGATGAACCATCTCGCCTGCTGTAGGGGGGGAGTGGGGAGGAGTATTTAGCTCCGAGAGGAGTGGGGGGGGGCTGGCTGTGGGCGGGAGGGACCCCCCCCCCCGCGAGCCCCCCCCGCCCCACGCATGGTTGGGCGGGCAGGGTTAAACAGCGCCGTCAGGGCCGGGAGAGACCATTCCGCTGCGCGGGGGGGGGGCCGGCAAAACCATGGAGGGGAGGGGGAGCGGGTTAAACCACCCGCGGCGCGACGGGGGGAGGTGGCGGCGGGCTGAACCATGAAGGAGGGGGGGGGGCTGAGGGGTGGCGGGGTCCCCGGGGTGCCCCCCCCCCGGTTGCCATGGCACCCAAAGGGATGGGGGGGGGGGTCGGGGGCACCTCACTGAGCTCCCCAGGGGTCGTCCCCTCGTGACGGGGGCGGGCGTTATAGGGGAGGCCTCAGTGAGGCCACCTGGTGAAGTCACCTGGCGAATAAACGGGGATGAAGTGGCAAAAAAAGCGCAGGTGTCAAAACAAATAGAAACATAAAGTCATCAAATCAGTAGGGTTGGAGAAGCCCTTCATGATCACCTGGCCCAACCACCCCCTACCACCGCTGTCACCACAGAACCGTGTCCCCAAGCACCACGTCCAACCTCTCCTTGAGCACCCCCAGGGACGGGGACTCCACCACCTCCCTGGGCAACCCGTCCCAACGCCTGACTGCTCTTTCTGAGAAGAAATGTCTCCTCGTTTCCCACCTGAACCTCCCCTGGCACAACTTGAGGCCGTTCCCTCTGGTCCTATCCCTGGTTATCTGTGAGAAGAGGCCGACCCCCAGCTCCCCACATCTTCCTTTCAGGGAGCTGTAGAGACCAAAAAACTAAACACAAAAATAAAGAAAATAACCCCCCAAACCTTCCAAACAAATAAAAAATAACCCCCCAAAACAGCCTTTGCGGTGACATCATGGGACCCTGGCTGCCCCCTGGCATCCCTGAGGAGAAAACCCCACCATGGGGACAGCCCCTAGCACCGGGCCTCAATGGCGGCAGGCGCAGGCCGTGTTGTGTCACCAAAGGCCTTGGGGACATGGGGACGTCCTGCTCCTGGGGGCAAGGCGCAATGGCCCCTTGCTGCCTCGGCCTCAATCAGCGGTGCCTGGTGGCTGGCAGGGCCGTGAGTCAGTGCCACACCCCGTGCCTCAGTTTCCCCTGCCCGCAGAGAGCAGGGAGCCCCTCGGGGATGCCTCGGGCGCTGGGACACCCGAGTCCGTCAAGGGACGGCTGCCACCCCCAGCCCTGCTGTCCCCGTCCCCTCAGCATCGCCGCCCGTCTCCGCCGAGCACCGTGGGGAAACCCTTCGGGGTGCGGGAGGGCTGCGTGTGCTCATCAAGGGAGAGGAAAATAAAAACAGCAGGCGCGTTTCTGCAGAAAATTATTATTATTATTATTTTTCCGAGGACGGGGCTGACGGCAGAGGGCGGCACAGGCTCGTCGCAGCCATGAGGCCTGGCCTAGCAGCTGGGTGCTGTGGTGTAACTCGCCTTGGTGCTGCTATGTCCCTGTCAGGTGCTCTGGGAGATGCAGGGAGATGTTTCGGGGCACGGCGTGGCCGGGAGCAGAGCAGCGAGCCCAGAAGCCTGGCAGCTTTCGGTTCTGAACAAGAACGAAAGCCGAGAGAGAAGAATCGGTTCCTTTTCCCATCCTGAGGCTGAAGCGGAGAAAGGAAACTTAAAACTAGCAAAAATAGAGCATTTTGAGGCTCCCAGCTGCAGGGAGATCAGTGCCATCCCGGTCAGGAGGGCAAGCAGGGCTTCCAGAAAGGGGCTGGTCCGAACAGGGACAGAAATACTGCTCCTTCCAGCCAGAGCAACGTGGCCAAACACGTGTGGTCTACAAGGTGTGACCGGCAGCGTTACCGCAAATCACCTCGTCCCGTAACGCGACTGCAAACGCCGCCCAAATGCAAGGAATTTTCCCTGGTTTGGGACGCGCAGGTCCGAGGCACCGCAGGGCTGATTTCCACGCGCACGTGCAAGGCGGCGGTGGGGAAGTGGGAAAGCGCGGCGTCTGCACAGCGAGAAATGGAAACCATCCCGCATCGGAGCAGGAGCCCTTGGTGTCAGTGGGAGGCTGTGCGTGTCCAGCTGTCCTAGAGTCGCTTCTGGCCCCTGCAGGTCCCCGCAGAGCCTCCTCCAGGTGCCTGCTGTCCCCTCCAGCTGGGCAGGGTGGGTTCCCTTTGCTGTCCCTCCCCAGCCTGAGGGATAAATCCTTCCTGGAGATCTCCCTCCTGCTTTTTAACAGCAATTCGCAGCTCATCTTCTGATGCTTGGGTGGCTGGCTGTATCAAAGACCGTTTGGAAACACCCTGCTAGAGAAACAGGAGAGTGACCTCTCCGGCCTGACGAGGGAGGGTGGCTCGCTGGCTCTGCTCCCCTCCCCAAAAGACGGGACGGGACAAAAGGGATGCCAAGGACTGAAATCTAAGTGATGGGACAAAAGGGATGCCAAGGACTGAAATCCAAGCGATGGGACCAAAAGGATGCCAAGGACTGAAATCCAAGCGATGGGACCAAAAGGATGCCAGGGACTGAAATCCAAGCGATGGGACCAAAAGGATGCCAAGGACTGAAATCCAAGCCCTCCGCATCCGTGGCTGAGCTTTGATTGCTGTCAGGTCTCAGCTGGCCAGCATGTGCCAAATCCAGCCAGACCCATATGCTCAGGGGGCATCGACACACATCCAAGCACGCGTGTGTGCACTCCTGCACCCGTGCAGACGCACAGGGCTGCTACAGCAAGCGCTGCGCTATGGGCAGTAGCCTGGTACAGATCACGGCTGCCGTGGCACATCCGTGCCGAGCGGTGGGGAGCACAGGGGCAGTTTCCATTGGGGTCGGTACTGACGGGTTGTATCTGCGCTGGGGGGCCCTGCCCTGCTTTCTCACCAGCCCTGCCTGCACGTTTTGGGGGAGAACACGAAGGATTTCAGTGTGGGTTGACCTGAAATGACATTTTGCTGCTTCTGTTTTTCTCACAGCTTTCGCAGCAGGGTGAGATCTCCGCTCTTGCAACCCGCTCTCCCTTCAAACGCTGACACGCACCCGTGTGTCATTTCAGGTTAACTGAAATGGCTGCTTCAATGTGAAACAAGAGCTGTTGTTTCATTTTTCGGGTCGCTTAACCCCCTCCTAACTGTAACAAACACGGTGATTAAAAACATGAAAATTACCCTGGAGGAAGGGGACAAAAAGCTTGGAGAAGGATGAAAAACACCGATGACCTCTTTTAAAAACATCCCTCTTTAGCTGAAGTTGCTAAATTTGACTCAACGTTACACACTGGAAAGCTTTTGCGGTATGTTTTTTTTTAATGGTGAATAAAGTGTTTCTTCCGCATAAAAACCCCCACCAACTCTCGGGCCGAGTGATGCAGTTTCGGTGTGTCACGGAGGCAGCATTAGCTCAGATCCCGCTCTAGGGAAGGTTGTTGTAAACCCCAAGTGGCATCACCGAGCCGAAACACGAGGCTCCGGTACCGAGCGGGGCTCCAGGTGCCCGAAACCAGCACCTGGCCCCGCTCGCCTTTACACCATGGGGTTTTTGGAGGTGTGGGAAGGGGCGTTTCGCCCCAAATTCATGCGGTTTTCTAGGGCTGAGATGGGTGCAGGGCTTTGGCCACGGCTCCTGGAGGACGAATCCCCTTGCCTGGGGGATGTGGGGACACCACGGGGCTGAGGCTGGGAGCTGCTTGGTGGCCAGTCCCACCCGAGGAAGGCTGCGGGCAGCACTGAGACCGCCACTCCTCGTGGTCACAGCTTGCTCCTTCCCAAGCCATGAACAAACCCGGGAACCTCTCGCCGCACGCTCGCACTTTCTCCAGGCTGTCATTTCACTTTTGGGAGCGATAGGGCAGGGAAAAGCAGGCAGGCTGAGCCCTGCTCTTAACGCTCCACCACAAAAGGTCTCCGGCGAGTCGGGGCACCGTGCCTCAGTTTCCCCACATGCCCCGTGGAGATAATCCTCTTGCCACACGGGACGTCGGCGAAGCTCTCCGAGACCGCCTCCTACGAGGCTTCATTACTGGGGAGCTGGAGCCGTGGGACACGCGGCTCGCTGATAATTCGTCTCGTCCTAAGGCAGGTGTTTAAAATAGCTCCTGTGACTCACAGCAATGAGAAGGGCCAAAGGGTTTCCGCCGCCGCCTCGGGGGCAGCGGGATGTTTTCCTCGCAGTGGGACGCGGGGCGAGCTGCCGCCTCCAAGCCTCTGCTCCCCGGCTCCCGCTCGCCGGGAGCCTTTTCTCCGCAGGGCTCGTGTGTGCCTTCCCGGCCGTGTCAGGTGTTCGGCTGCCGCTCATCTCCCGTTCCCAGAAAGGGACGTGGAAAATAGAAACGTTGCTCTTGCTGCGGCTTCCCCGGCCAGTCCTTTACGCATCCATCCCCAGCCAAGGTGCTTGGCTGTGAGGATGGGAAGCCAAAGGTGTGCCGAGCGCTTTGCAAGCCCTCAAATGTCTCTGTGTGACCCCAATGCTCCCAGAAGGGGAGATCGAATGGCCTGAAATCTCATCCTGGTCCTGTTCCGCCCTTTTTTTTTAATTCTTTTTGAGCGTGGGTGCTTCCCACGCTGAAAAAGAGCAGCGAGGAGCAGTCGTGGAAGGGAGGTGGGAGAGCGATGCTGGCTCTGGATTGCTTCGCAATGGATGGCTCCTGTGGCTTCCATTGTAGCTGGTGTCCCCAAAATGGTGTCCCACATGGAGAAATGGGGGCAAAAGGGCCATTTCCTTCTCTCCAGCCCCTCTTTCCCACTCATGGGCTAGGGACAGGTGGCTCACGGGTTCTCTCCTGGGGGGTCTCTTGCTGCATGCAAGACACAGCGAAGGAAGAGTGAGCGACTGAGCAAGCCAAGAGAAAAGGAGAAAGAAAAGCAGGTGAGGAGAAAGCCCACAGCCTGCGATGGATTCCTTACGGAGTCCCCAGCACCCCTCACCCTGACGCAAAGGCAGCAGGAAGAGCTGGAGAAGGAAAAAAAAAAAAAAACCTTCGTCTTCAGCCCAACCCTGCCATGCCGGGAGGGAGAAGGGAAACCCACGCGTGCGGATCAATGGGCAGTGATGGTGCTGGGGCTGATTTTGGGTCTCCCATCCCGTCCACCCCTTCCAGAGGTACGGGACGTGGACACGGAGCTCTCAGCCACACACACGAAGGCGTTAAACCCTCGGCAAGGCTGGCGCACAGGGATCGCACGCTTCCAGCACCCAACACTCGCACCCAGCCCGTGCCACCAGCGGGCACCCGGGCAGCGCTGGGTGCCCCGGGGGGGGGGGGGACACATCCAACGACGGCACCGCTCCCCTGCCGTGGTGCGAGCAAAATCGTCAGCAGCAGGCGGAAATGCGGCGCCTATCAGCGCCCCAGCCCCGTGCAGCGTGCCGGACCCGCTCGGCCTTTCTGCGGCGAGTTTTCTAAGAAATGCCGCAGCAGTTAGCGAGCGTTTACGGGAAGGGTGGGCCGTGCGCAGCCCGGGCGGCCGCGATAGCGTTTCGGGGGGCTCAGGCCCCCTCGCTGCAGCTGGCGGTGAGGCAGGAGGTTTGCTTTCGTGTAAAGAGCAGCTTCCCGGATGGTCCGGAGGAAAAAAGCAAGAGAGGAGGTTAAATGCAAACCGCATCTCAAAATAGGTCTGAACTTTGAAGCCGTTCGGAGCCGCGCTTCCTGCTCCGAGCAGCCTCGAGGAGGAGATGAAAGATGCAGCTGAGAAAAGAAAAAAAAGCAAAACAAACAAACCGAGTTAACGCTTGCTGCTGAAGGCAGAGGTGCAGCGGTGACACAGCGCACGAAGTCACCGCAAAGCTGGGGACGTGGCTGTGGGGCCCCCCAGTCCCCTCGCGGCAGCCCCACGGCTTGGCGAAGAGCTCACCTGGGGTGACCTGGGGAAGGGGCGCGCGCTGGGAGGGGGGGTTTTAAGCAAGAAATATGCGGGGTGAGCCAAGGAAAGGATGGCCCCGTTGTGTCAGGTCTGGCCAGGGGTCTGGGTGAGTAGTTTGCAGGATGGTCAGTGCCCCTTTCCGTGGGGGCAGGAGCCCTCCAACCCATCACGGTGCCAACCATGGGGGTGGGAACAGGGCTTGAAAATTCTAGTTGCGTCAATATAAAAAAAAAAGTCCCAAGCAAAAATTATAATACAGAAAAAAAAAAATTTGAAAAAAAAAAACCAGCCCCAAAACTGAAACGCTGAGGAGCTGGGAAGTGAGCTTGGGCAGTTTGGAGGGTAAAAACTCGAGCGAAGCGTTACCGCTGCTGCCTGATAGCGACCGACTTCTCGTAATCCGGAGATCGACTTCCTCTCGCTCGCCGCGCTGGAGGTGGGGACAGCACGCCGGCGGCTTTCTTCACCCCCCCGGCACCCGGCATGCAACGCACGCTCCTCGCCGACGGAGCCGGAGCAACAGGATCCGCGTTACCCAAATTTAATTTGGCTGACAACATCCGGCGTTTCGCAAGGGCGCTTTGATGTTTGTTTACTCGCCGGCCCGAGCACATGCTCGGCGCGGCCGCCCGCGGATGAATGGAGACGAAAGGGCTCCACACCCCTTTGATCTCGCTCCCAGGAGCTGGAGACGCCCGCGGAGGGCCCAATCCAGCCTTCCCCGTGCCGCTTTGGGACCAGCGAGTCCCGGTTAAGGAGCATTGGTTTGGGTCTGGGCTGCGGTGGGCGCTGCCGTTCGCTCGCTCCCTCCTCTCCGCGGGATGCTGGGGACAACGCGGCGTGGTCGCCGGTGCCCCCCTTCTCCTTCCCTCCCCGCAAGAAAGGGGTGTCTCCGGGGCATTAAGTGATTTAAGTTTTTATTTAAAACCGCATGTATAAAAAAAATAGGATTTCTGAATTCCCCTGTACAATATTACCTATTAACAAAAACCCGCCGGCTACACACTGGTTACATGGACAGACTCGACAGCGCGGACGGCCCCGCTTCGGCACGCGCGGGGTCCCCCCCGGGTACCCGTGGGGAACGGCGAAAATCCTCTGCAAACCCCAACGGGCACGTGGCAGGGCACAGGTTGGAGCAGGGCCGCACGCAGGCGGCTGCTCCACGCCACGGCCAGACATCCGACGGAAGCACGAGGTGAAACAGGCACCGGGACGGAGGCGGAGGGGAGACCCCAACGGGAAGCCGGGGATCAGCAGCTGGAGAAGCAAGGCATGGGTCGGGGACCCACGGGAGTTATAAATAAATAAATAAGTTATCCTAGTGGCTAGGACTCTTCCTTTAAAACAAAACAAACGAAACAAACCCATGAAAATAAATTAAAAACAAAAACTGGAAGGAAAAAAAAAAAAGGTAAAATGTTACCATTATTAACAACTGTACATCAAGCTTTGCTCCTGTATAACTCTGTACACACATTTACAGCTCTGTTGGGTTGCATTGTTTGTGCATTCGTGAGGGCACGGGAAGCAAAGAGCCCAAGGAAGAAAGTCCCCAGGAGACGGCGGCACGCTGCGGAGGTGCGGGAGGCGAGACGTCGCCCGCGCGGCTCCCCAGCTCCATCCGCCCGCTTTCCTTTTGCACGGGGAGAAGAAGTAGCTCGGCGCCCAGGCGAGTCTCGGAAAAGCAGCAGTGTAGGAAAATTCAAGTATTTCCTCCAGCACAGCCAGGATTGCAACTGAAGGCACTCGAAGACGGTGACGGCAAAGAAGAGAGCTAGTCGGCCGCGGCACTGCCCTGCCCTCCCCCCAGGTCCCCCGGTTGGAGCTTCTCTCGCAGTCAGGGCTCCGATCCTCTCGCAGTCCCAAATTCAGCAGGCCAGGAAGACTCGTGGGAGCCCCCAAAGACAAAAAAAAAAAAAAAATCCAAAAAAAAAATATTTTTTACTGGCGAAACATCAAGTGAGACAGGACCATTCGGTTCAAGTCCGGGACAGCTGGGTTGGGTCACGGCCACCGGCTCCGGTGGGACCGAGTCTCCGAGTCGGCCGGGCTCTGGAGCGAGCTGTGCGTGCTCCGTGCGACGCTCCCCACCCGGGGCTACGGTCCCCAGGAGGAAAAGTCCGCTGTCCTTCGCTTCTTAGGGCCAGGAGAGGCAGGGAGAGCTGTTATTTGCCCGTCTCCTGGAGCAAACTGTGCAGGTGGATCTCCGTCGCCTTCTGGGGGAGGTGGACGCTTTGCATCCAGGAGTGGTTGAAGATGTCTTCGAAGGACGGCCTGTCCGAGGGGCGCAGGGACAAGCACCACCTGATGAGGTGCTGGCACTCTGGGGGAGAGAGAGAAACCACCACGGGGGGGGGAGGTCAGCACCCGTCCTCCTCCGAGCTACGCCCAAACCCAGCATGGCTTTTGGGGGGTCAGGAAGGACGGCACGACGCGTGCCACCAAACCCCACCACCGCCCCCCGGCTGGTGCCACCCCCGAGGCTCGCGCGCCCCGGCGCCGCCTCCCACCGCGCGCCGCGGAGCCGGTGCCCACCTGGCGAGACCCTCTGCCTGAAGTACACCTGGCCCTGCAGGATCTCCTCGTCCTGCTCGAAGGGGATGTCCCCGCACACCATGTCGTAGAGCAGCACGCCCAGGGACCACACGGCCGCCGAGCGCCCGTGGTACCGGTGGTAGCGGATCCACTCCGGCGGGCTGTACACCCGCGTACCTGCGTGGGGGACGGCGCCGCTCGTCACGAGGATGCTCGCCGGCCCCAAAACCCTTTTCGGGGACCGCGGTTCCTCGCCCGAGCGTCTTTAGGGTGGGTGATGGTGGTGGTGGGGGGGTGTCACCGTGCGACCCGCCACCCCCCGCGCCGCCAGCACGTGACTCTTGTTTACAAACTTTGGGTTGTAGAAAAAAAAAGCCACCGGGGCCGAAAGGGGGCAGCACGGGGCCGGGGAAGGCTGGGAGCCGACCGTTACACGCAAAAATAAAAAATAAAAACCCAAGGGAGGGCGGGGGGGGGAAACCACGCCTTTCCCCCCCCCCTCATTGCTCCTTGCCAAAAAAAAAAAAAAAAAGCAAAGCAAACAAGGGGAGCGGAGCAACGCAAGCCCTTCTGCGGCTGCAAACCAGGTTTTGCAACCCCCCCCCCGGCAGCTGTTTTGTTTTTGTAGGGCTGCCCCCCCCCCCCACACCCCCCCCGCCCCAGCCCGGAGCAGGTTGGTTGGGTGTCTGGGCTGACGCCGGGAGCCGGCTCCCATTTCACAACATCCACCCCGTGCCAAAAAAAAAAAACAACACAACACAACTTCGCCGGGCGGCTGGGATAATTGCTGCCCCCCCCCTGCCCCCCCCCCCCGGCTTCTCTCCCCGAGCTGCTGCAATAGGGGAAAAGCCGGCGGTGGCGGCGGCACCCGGCGCGGGTTCGGATGCTGGAGCATCCCCCGGGCGCGCGGTCTCACCGTCGAAATCGGTGTAGACGGTGTCCTTGAGGAGGGCGCCGGAGCCGAAGTCGATGAGCTTGAGCTCGCCGGTGGAGAGGTCGATGAGGATGTTCTCGTCCTTGATGTCGCGGTGCAGGACGCCGCAGCTGTGGCAGTGCCGCACGGCCTCCAGCACCTGCTGGAAGAGCCCCCGCGCCAGCTCCTCGGGCAGGGCGCCGCGCTCCGTGATGAAATCGAAGAGGTCCTGCACCGGATCCGGCCGCTCCAGCACCAGCACGAAGCTGTCGGGACGCTCGAACCAGTCGAGGAGGCGGATGACCCCGCGGAAACCCGAGCCCACCTTCTTCAGCAGCAGGATCTCCATCGGCACACGGGTGCCGCCGGGCTGCGGGGACACACGGCGCGGTCAGACCCGGGGTCCCCCCCCCGCCAGCCAGGGGGGCTCCGGTGGCCCCCCCAACCCCGCAAGTGCCCCAAGCCAGGGATGCTCCGGTTCCCTCCCCAAGCCCACCCAGACCAGGGATGCTCCAGTGCCCACCCAAGTGCCCCAAGCCAGGATGCTCCGGTGTCCCCCCAACCCCCAAAATGCCAAGCCAGGGATGTGCCGGTGGCCCCCAACCCCGAAAACGCCCCAAGCCAGAGATGCTCCGGTGGCCCCCTACATCCTCCCCCCCCCACCAGGGGGGCCCTGGCTCCCTCCCCAGCCCCCCCCCCCCAAAACAAGGGATGCTCCTGTTCCCCCCCCCCCAAGCACCCCCATTACGGGGATGCTCCGCTTCCCTCCTGACTCCCCCCCGCCCAGGGATGCTCCGGTTCCCTCCCCGGTCCCCCCCCCGCCCAGGGACCCTCCGGTGCCCCCCCCCGGTGCCGGTGCCCCCGCTCACTCACCAGCTCGCCCCACTCGGAGATGCGGTCCCGGGCCACGTGTTTGATGGCCACCTGCGGGGCAAGGACCGGCGGCTGAGCACGGCGCTCGCCCCCCAGGCCGCCACCAACCCCCCCCCCATATCCCGCCGCTTACCGGGGCGCTGTCGGAGAGGCGGATACCGGAGTAGACCGAGCCGAAGCCGCCGCTGCCCAGCAGCGGGCCCACCTGGTAGAGCTTCTCCAGCGGCTCCTTCTCCTTCCCTGCGGGCGAGGCACCGGGCATCACCGCGCCGCTCCCCAAACCGGCGCCCAACGCCGAACCGAACCCGACCGAACCCAACCGGGGCTCACCTGGCGGCACCTTCCCGGCGTGCAACTCCCCGCCGGGCCCGGAGCGGAGATGGGCCAACGAATTGATTTTAGAAAGCAGCATCCCGCTCCCGTCCCCCGCCTCCAGGGCCCGAAGCTGACCGGGAGCCAGCGGTGCGGCTCCGGTAACCGGGCAGCGGAGCTGCTGCGGCGGCGGCTGCTGGCGGCCGGGGGAAGCCCCGGGCGGGCGGCGGCGGCGGGGTGGGGTGTGTGTGGGGGGGGAGGTGTCGGTGGCGGGGGGGGGGTTGGCGGCTGCTCGGCGCGGTGCCGGGCTCCGGTGTGGCGGCGGCGGCCCCGCGCCGGCCGCGGGAGTAGCGGGAGGCGGGGGCGGTCCCGGGAGAGCCGCGGGAGGGGGCGGGGCCCGGGCGGGGCGCGCCGAGAGCCGAGGCCACGCCCACCCCGCGGCCCCCTCAGCCAATAGGGCGCGGCCCCGGGCGGAGGGGAGAGCGCGGCGGGCAACGACGTGGCGGGAAGGAAAAGGCGCCAAAGGAGGGGGGGGGGGGGGGGGGAATATGGGGGGGGGGGGGCGGGAGGGGGAGGGGGCCCTGCGGGTTGGGGCCGGGCGGCCCCGTGGCGGCGGGGCGCTGTGAGGGGATGGGGGGGGGGGCGGCTGGGATGGTGGGGTGTGCTGAGGGGTCGGGGGGGACAGGGCATCGCCAGGGGGTCATGGTGTCCTGAGGGGGGGACAGGGTGCCCTCAGGGGGCCATGGTGCCCTCAGGGGGGACAGGGTGCCGTCAGGGTGTCATGGTGTCCTCAGGGTGTCATGGTGTCCTGAGGGGGGGCACAGAATCCCAGAATGATTAGGGTTGGAGAAGCCCTTCATGCTCACCTGGTCCAACCACCCCCTGCCACCACTGTCACCACAGAACCATGTCCCCAAGCACCCCGTCCAACCTCTCCTTGAGCACCCCCAGGGACGGGGACTCCCCCACCTCCCTGGGCAACCCGTCCCAACGCCTGACCGCTCTTTCTGAGCAGAAATGTCTCCTCATTTCCCACCTGAACCTCCCCTGGCACAACTTGAGGCCGTTCCCTCTGGTCCTATCCCTGGTTATGTGTGAGAAGAGGCCGACCCCCAGCTCCCCACACCTTCCCCTCAGGCGGTCGGAGAGAGCAGTGAGCTCTGCCCTGACGTGGCGTCGTCAGGGGAGACATGGCGTCCCGAGGGGGGACGCGGCGTTAGCGGGGAGATGGCGTTTTCAGGGGTGACAGGGCATCGTCAACGTTGACGTGGCATCCTGAGGGGTAACAGGGTGTCCTCAGGGGTGACACGGCGTCCTGAAGGGGGGGACACGGCGTCCTGAGGGGGACACCCAGCCGTGGCAGGGCTGACAGGTGCGCCCCCCGCCATCCTGCACCAACTGGGAACCCAACGCGTGCCCGGGTGCCGCCGGCCCCTGCCGGGACCGGCCGAGGGACGCACAGGGTCGGAGGCACCGATCTGTCCGCCCGGCCTCCCCCTTCCCATCTGGGCAATGGGAATAACCCCGACGGGGCGGATTTGGGATGCTGGCAGCCCACCAGCTCGCTTCCCATCCATCCGGTGGCACCGCAGCTCTTCCCCTTCTCCAATTCCAGCGAAAAACCCCAAAGCAGCTCCAGCCTATTAATATTATTATTATTTGCATTAAATTTTGCAATTTTCTGGCTCTCGCAGCCTCTCCCGGCCGCCCCGCACCATCACAGCCTTTACTTCATCGCTTCCTACGAACCGCAGGCGAACCAGAGCCTGAACTTTTCCCTTTTCTAGTAAAAGTGGAGGTTCCAGCTGGGGGCTCTTGACTAACAGCCTTTTTTTCTTTTTTCTTTTTTTTTTTTTTCCTTTTCTTTTCCGCAGAAGTCACTGGCTGAAATGCTCCGCCGAGTTCCAGAGATAAGATAAATAATTTACTGGATGGAGGTTTCTGATTACTCACTCTGTTAGCATGTAGAGCAAAGAGCTCCGGCCGCTGGGAGCTGCGCTGCTCCAGCCGGAGCCCATCTGGGCTCCTGCGCCCGAGCGGGACCGAGGAGTTCCCAGCATCCCACACATACTTGTGGGATGAATTGCCGAAATTGAATGGGTTTTACTGGAAACGCTGGTGAGCGCCGGGCTCTTTTCGTATTTCTTTTAAAATAAAAAACGCCGGGACGCCACCCAGCCCAACCCGAGAGCTGCGCGCGGGCGATGCTCGCTGCCTCTCTGAGAGCCGGTGGGAGATGCAGCGCATCCTCCTGCGCGGGTGGGACCCCCCCGAGCCTGGTGTCTGCCCCGCGGGTGACATCCCTGCTTCGGGAAGGCGCGGAGAAATCCCTCACAGCCTCTCTCCCCTTTCGTTGTTTTTATTTTTTTGTTGTTGTTGTTATTGTTTTTCGGGGTGATGCAAGCTCGGGGTGGAGCAGAGGGCGGGTGGCGCGTTTCTCCTGCCTTATTCCCACCCGAAAGCCTGGGCAGGTTGGGGACGACTGGTTCTGCGAGTCAGCGCCCGGCCATGGGACCGAGTGACTCAGCATCTGCCCCAAACTCATTACCAGATTCCTTGCCCCGATGATGAAAGGTGCCACGCGGGCTGCCCTGGAAACAAGGCCGTGTATTTACAAACAGGGCTCACCCCGGGGGAGCAGCAGGGCTTTCCTGGGGGCTGCCTTCCTCTGGCCTCCTCCAGAGCCGCCGGGGAGGCTCGGCCTCTTCCTCGCCCTGCCCAAACCGCTCATTAGCGTCGAGGGGAGCAGCGCGGCTCGCAACCCGGATGGTTTGGGGCCAGATCATCGCCGTGCGTGAGCCTTGCCCGAGCGCCCATTTCCTGGGTGCTGCGCGGCACCCCTGCCCGCGGGCACCCAGGGCTGGCACCCCGTCTCGGGGGCGATGGGGAGGCGTTTCCCCACGTGGGGCACGGCACGCTGCCCTATTTCCCAACCGTATCCATCTCCTCCCAGCCACATCTCCGGTTCCCAGAGGACCCCAAGCGGGGCCGGGAGGCAGCCGTTCCCCCGGAGCCCAGCCCACGAGCTCACTTCTCCCTCCCGCCAACCCCAGGCGACGCCGTTGGGATGCGTCAGACATTGGGGTTAACGCGAAGCCAACCTCATCCTGCTTTGCCTTCCTCCGGAGGAATCACCTTTTCCCCCCAACCCTCTTCCGCTTACCGAAAGCCGCCGGGCGCAGCGGAGCGCCCCGCACCTCCTGGCGTGCGTGGGCACACGGCTGGCCCTATGCAGGTGGCCCCAAGAGCCCGGCACCAGCATCCCCAGCCCACGCTGGCTCTTTCCAACCCCTGGGTCAAACCCGAGGCTCGGCACGAGCCCTGGGTGCAGCTCTGGGAGGGGGTTACGTGGGGCTGCGAGGACAAAAAGCCCCGAGGGACCCGCGCCGGGGAGAAGCAGGACCCCGGGGTGCGCGTGGGGCCGGTGGCGGGTCTGCGGGAGAGCAGCTCCCGGCAGACATCAGAAGATCAGTTCTCAGCCTGCAAACAATCCCGGCAGCTTTCGGGCTCTTCAGCGGCATTCCAGTCTAACCAGGGCTGCCTTGCATGATAATCAGGCTTAATTACTGCTTTATCGCTTGATTGCTGTGCTGGGCCCTTGGAGCTGCAGCCTCGCTTTCTCAGTTTACTTTTTGTATTTCCTCCTCTCTCGCCTCCCGCCCTTCCCTGCTGGCACAATTAGCAAATAGGTGACGGTGGGGAGGGCCAGGGCAGTACCCGGGATGAGAGAGGGGCAATTCCCTGCTCTCGCTGGGGCACGGGGGAAGCAGATCTGCACCCTTCGGAAGAGGTTTCCCCCATAAGCGCGGACGAAACAGCGGGGGTCAGAGGCAGGCGGCAGGGAGCACAACCCCATATCAGCCCCGCGAGCATCCCCCTGCGGAGGGGCCGGCCGGGGCACCCCTGCGGGAGGGAGGGGAGGGCGATTACCGCCGTGACACAGAAAGGCCGCGGTTTCCCTCGCATGAGCTTTGAGTCACGGCGTGACCTTGGCTGCGCCTGCCCGTGGCTCGCGGCCGCTGGGGCTCGGTTGCCCGCAGAACCGGCTGGCCCAGGGCGTGGGGCGAGCCCGCGCTCCGAGCGGCGTCGCCGCCTCGCCAGGCGTTGGGAAAGCCCGAAACCGCCGCGCACGGGGCCAGGAAAGGTGCCGCCACCCCGCAGCCAGCGATTCCTCCCCAGAAGGGGCGCGGGAGCTGCCCTCGGCCGGGCATTTTGGGACATCCTTACCCCCCCCCCCCGCGTTTGGGGCATCCCCAGCCTGCTGTCACCTTCTTGAGGTCACCCAAAACGCGCCCCGGTGTCTCACCGGCGATGCTGGGAGTGCCGTGAGACGTGTACACGATGCCCGGTGCCACCGCGGTGCCGGGGACACTGCAGGATGCGGCCGAGCCCAGGGCGGATGCCCCCCAAAAAAATCGTGGTCCGTGGGGCTCCAGCGCTGGCTGGGGGCCGCATCCCTCCCCACCCAACCTCTGGGTCCTGGGGTCCCCCAGGACCTTCTGGGACCCCAAAACAGCGGTGACAGCTTGGGACACGCACGTCCCATCCCGGGACCGGCATTCCCCCGGCTAAACCAGCACCTTTGGGCGCCTTGGCCCCGGCTGGGAGCAGGGCGGGAGGAGGAGAGGCGGCGGGAATTTGGTCTTTTCGTCCCTTTTTGAGTTTTTCCTCCCTCGTCGCTGCTCGCTTTTTAGCGCGGGCTTTTCGGGAGAGGTGCGCGTGGAGCCGGCAGCATGGCTAATCTGCTTTGTGAATGGAGCCGCACGGGGGGCGGCCGAGGGGATGGGGAGGTGGAGAAAGCCGCATTTTTGGGATTCCTTCATCTGGGTGGGCTCCTTCTCCCCAGACTCTCAGGATGTGGGAAATGGAAGATGAAAGGCGCTGCATTTCCAGCCTCTCGGGTTACAATGTCTAAAGCAGAAAAAGGGTGGCTGGGGGTGGTGGTTGGGGGGGGGGGGGGATGCTACAGGGAAACCTGGGTTGGGAAATGGCCCCGGCGAGATTTGGGGCAGGGAAGGGGGCGGCTGGGGCCGAGCCGCTCGTGTTTCACATCACGTCAGGCCTGAGGAATTTCCTCTGCTCTGGGGGTGCCTCGCAGAGAAAGGGGGAGGCTTTAAGGTTAGCCGGGGATGAATAATAGCCAAGAGGCGACGGATTAAAAGTGTTACCCGGGGACTGCTGTTTACAAGCAAAACCCTCTCGCCGAGCGGAGTGGAGGGGAGCGAGGGGCTCGTCGGGGCGGCGCGGGGCACGGAGCCACGTGCTGCGGGGGTCCTGGGGCCGGGCAGCACCCGCGGCCCCTCCGGAGGGGAAAATCCTCGTGCCACCCACCGGGTGCCCTGGGACGGGGCCGGGAGAGGGGCAGGAGCCAGGAAGCAGCACCCGAGGCTTTGGGCGCAGGGTTCGTGCCGTGCCGGGGCACGGGGCAGCCCCAGGACCTCCCGGTGTCATCCCACAACCTCGCGGGCCGTGCCCCGGGTCCTGTCCCCATTCCCCTTGGATTCATTTCCCTTTTACTCCTATTTCGGGTGACGCAAGGTCAAGGTGGAACAGAGGGGAAGGAAGCGCAGTCCTCCTGCCGTCAGCCCCTGTTAGGCTCTGCCTCGCACACGACGGCCGCGCAGGGACGGTGGCGGGGTGGGAACGCAGCCCCAGGCTGGGCGCGGGGATGCGGCGGGATCAGCCCCGGCTGCCTGCCCTGGGCTGGCAGGGACACGCTGCAAGGCGCTGTCCCACGCAGGGGGGGGACCCAGCACCATGCCCAGAGACTCAGGATCCGTCCCCGTGGCATCACCTGGGGGGGAAAGGACACAAAAACCCAGCTGCAGCCCAGGCTCCCTTGCACCCCCAGCGGAACTGCTCCCTTCCGCGGAGCCTTTCCGGGGGGACAGCACCTTTTTAAGAGGATAAAGGTGATTTTACCCTGCTCCTCGCTTTCCCTGCCGCCCTATCCCCAGGTACATTCCTGGCATTGCTCCGTCCGGGAGGGCAGGGAGGGCGCTGACCCTCCGAGCATGGGAAAAATGCCTCGTCTGCCCGCGGGAGCGGAGGTGCAAACAGCGCGGGGTGAGGAGGTCAGCGGGGAAATCCCTTTCATCTTTTCCCGGGGTTTTGGCGGACACGCGGCCGGGAGAGCGCGGGAGGGAGGGAGGGAGGGAGGGAGGGAGGGAGAGGGTTTTGTCTGCGGCCGCTGCGAGGCCGGAGGCTGGGGAGGCTGCGTCGCCACGTGGGGAGGTCGGAGCGGCGATGGGAAGGATGCGGGAGGCGCCGGGCAGTTATTTAGTGTTGGGATCTGTCCCTTTTGCACAGATCCGGGGCCCTGGGTGCTGGGCGAAGCTGGAGCGGGGCGCTGCTCGGAGAAATCCCGCTGGAAATCCAGCCCCGTGTCCGCGAGGCAGCCTGCGGGTTGGGAGCAGGGCTCGGGAGCAGCCCCGGCACAGGACCTGGGCCGTACGCGGCCCCCGGGGCCACCCGCGCTGTCCTCTCGCCGTCGCTTGTTGGCCAAAGGAGGAGTCCCCAGCACAACCCTGCCCCGCGCGGAGCCGGATCCTGCCTGGCTTCCAGGAATCGGGGCTGTGGGTGACAGCTGGCGCCTGGGGTGGCATCGGCGCGTCCGAACGCACCCGGGTCCCGCGGCGCCCGGCTCCCCGTGAAACCCGGGGACTCCTGCAGCACCCAGGGATTTCCCTCGCCCGGCCACATGGCGAGGGATTCTCCTGCATGCACAAAGCAGATGGCAAAACGCGGCCTAACGAGATCAGCCATTAATCTGCGCTTTGCTTCCCAATCGCATAATCACGCAATTATTCTTGGTATCGGGGCGGAGCGGGGCCCCGGTCCCTGCTCGCTCCCGGGGCACCGCGGCGGCGACGGGTCGGCTCCCTGGGAGCAGAACAGGAGCACGCCCAGCCCAGCGACTCCCAGTTTCCACCAGCAAGAGGCAACAGGGCCGGCACTGGGGCATCACCCCTCCGCTGCGCGGTGCCGCCGCGCGCCCCGCACGTAACCGGGGCCGCCTCCTCCCCGGCACCGCGGCCGCTCTTCGGAGCAGAGGAAACGGGGGAAAAAATCTCGCATTTTCGGGGCGGCGCGTGCGGCCGGCGGCCCCGAATTCCTGCGCGGCACCGGCGCGGCCCTGTTATCAGCAGGCGCGGGCTGTTTGCTGGAAAAGGGCGGCAGCGGGGCCGGGTGACCCCACACTTCCTTCCTTTCTTGGAAGCCGCTCTCTCCGAGCGTGACGCTCGCGCGCTGATAACCGGCTGCTTTCACAACACGGGGGCCGGGGCTGCTCCCGCTCTGCGCCCTCCACGCGCCCGCTCCCTGCCTCAGTTTCCCCCTTCCGTCTCCTCGCCCCCTCTCCCGTTCCCCCCCCCCTGCCCCGTGGGTGGGTGCAGGACCCCTGCAAGGCGTGGGATGGCACGGGGCTCGAGGGCTTCGTGGTGTCCCCGTGCCATCACCGGGTGGCTCCCGGTTGGGGCCGGGGCTGAGCAGCCCCCGCTGCTGCTGCAAGCGCTGGTGGTGGCGGAGAGCAGGGGCAGCGTCCCCAGGCCAGGACCACGAGCCCTGGCTGCTCCCTGGACGCTGTTTGGCACCTCCTGGAGCCGCTCGGAGCCAGGCCGGTGACAGCAGGGTTTGGTCCTGGGCTCGTGCCGGGCGCTGAGCGGCTCACGTCCCCCCCTAAACCCTCTCTGGTGCCTGCAGCACCGGCACCGAGGGACCCCCCGAGGGCATCGACACCCCCGATGCAATGGGTGGAGGCTGGAGGCGAGGCCGCGGCTCCGGCGTCCTCCCCGTGAGGCCGGAGCGGGGCCGAACGCAGCTCCCCCCCGCCTTATCGGGGCCGAGCGAGGAGGAAGTTTGCAGGGTGGATTCCAGCAGGCAGGTAAACAGCAACCAGATGGGGCCCAGATACCTGCCCGGAGACACCCGCCGAGCCGGGTTTGCACAGCCTGGCCGCTTATTTGCTCTGGGGACGGCTTTTCCCTCCGTCGGACGTCAGCAGCGGGGCCGGGACGTCACCGCAGCAGCCCGGCCGGGCTCCTCCGTCACCGGCCTGGCCGGGTGCCTGCATCCAGGGTGGCACCGTGGGGCTGGGGGGGGGGGCTGCGTGGCACCACGACCCCCCCGGGAGACGCATCTCCCAGAGCCGGCGCTCGGGGCGACGCTCATGCCGTGGCCAAAAGGACTCGGGGTGCTTTTTGGGGTCGCATGGGCACCAGCAGCGCTGGGATGCCAGGGGTGGCAGGATGAGAGGTCCTGGCCCCTCCCTGGACCATTTTGGGGCATTTTCCCCCACGGTGGGTTGGCAGCGGCAGGCGCCAGGCGTGCCGTGGCACACGCGCGGCTGCGCCCCGTGCCCAGCCCTGTCCCGCAGCGCCGGCGGGATGCTCCCAGCCCCGGTTGCGAGATCCTGGCTTGGCTCATCCGGCTCGCCCGGCTCCTCCTGCCACCCCTGGCAGCCCCATCCGCGCTCTGGATGGGCAAAAACTGAGGAAAATGGGGGAAACCGAGGCAGGAGGAGGTGCGGGACCGATGCAGGGACGTGGAGGGGAGGACGCCGGGCAGGTGGAGCACCTGGGCAGGCTGAGCCCCCGCCAAGCGTCCCCCATCCGTCAGATGCACCTCGGGGGTCCTGAGGCGTTACTCGAAGCCGTCTGCACCTCTCCCATCCGGCGGCTGCTGCTGCGGGGTTTCTCCTCCCAGGTCTCCACCTCCTCATCCCCTCCACCTCTCCCACCCCTGCAGCCCGTGTCCCCGAGGTGGGGCCGGCTCCGGGGCGCAGCACCCACCGCCGCATCGCCCGTGGGTCCCTGGGCTTGGCACGGTGCTGGTGAGTAAACGCGGAGCCCAGAGGGGTTCCGGCTTCACGGGGCGAGCGCCCGCGTGCTGCTGCTCCGTTTCCCTGCTGGGGCAAGGAGGGGACGGGCGGGTCGGGACCCTGGGGAGAGCCCAGCAGCTGCTGGGAGCCCGCGTTTGCTGTGTCAGAAAGAGAAGCCGTAAATTCACCCGGTTTAATTGAAAGCCGGTGCTGTGGGTTTGGCTTAATCCGCCCTCCTCCTCCTCCCTCATTAGATAACGTCTCGCTGAAACCACTTTGCAAACTCACAGCATTCCTGCGCGCTGAGCCCCGGGGGCAGCCGCCGGGCCGTGGCCCCGCTGCACCGCGCTCATCCTGCCCTGCTCTGGTCCAAGGCATGCGGGGAGAACGGAGCCGCTCGTGACGCGGATGGGGACGGGACGGGGATGCTGCGGGTGGTGGGAGAGGGATGCAGCGAGGTGCAGGGGTGAGCAAAGGCCAGCAGGAGAAACAGCCTGGTGGGGCTGGCAGGAACGCGATTGGGTTCGTTTAGGAGGAAAAAAAAAAAAAAAAAAGATTTCTCCGAGCCTTTGAAAGGGCAAAAAAAGGTCTCTGGGAGTGGATTCAAAGGGCTCAGATTGGAAAGATAAGGGGGAATGTTTAGGGCGGGGGCAACCCAGCCGGATGCGATGTGTCCAAAAAAAGAAAGCGTGGGTACCCTCCGCGCCCAGCAGCGCCGCGTTGGCACCGCTCCCCCCGGCCCCGTGCCCGGGGAAACCGAGGCACGGAGTGGGGAAGGGCTGGGGGCACACAGCGGGGGGGGGGGCTTGGGGCCGTTCCTCTTTGGGTTTCTTCAGAAGCAGCCGAAGAGGAAACTCGCAGGTTGCGGAGAGGCCGGTTTGTTGGCAGCGCGCTTCTCGCTAACTACCCACGCTCTTCGTCACCCGTCCCCATCATCCTCCCTGCCCTGGGCCACCCATATGGGGGGGGGACCCCGCTGCATCCCCCGTCCTCGGCACCTGGCTCAGGGGGGGAAAGTTTGCTTTGGGAGGGGAGTTCAGCGGCAGGGCAGGGGTGGCGGGGGGCCGTCGGGGTGTCCCCCGCGCCGCTGACCTGCGAGGAATGCCGTGAGTCACGGGGAAGGCATCCCCGCTCCGCCGGCACGCTCGCGGCCCTTGGCACGGCACGCTCCGGGGACGACAGCTCCAGGGTTTTAGGGAGGACAGAACCGGGTGTGCCCCATGTCGTCCCGTCCCCCCACCCCATTACATCCCGCACAGGCACCCAGGGAAAACGCAGGGTGCAGGGAGCGCCCCGCAGGGGCACGCTGGTGCCGCAGAGGTGGCCGTCACCGCAGCGCCTGGCCGCGGTCCCCAGCCGGGGAGGCCAGACGTGACCTCAGCCTCTCCGAGCAGGGAGAGGTGACTCGAGGCTGGGAGGCCAGCCGGGGCCGTTCTCCGGCTCTCCACATCTGGCTGGAGGGATGGAAAGGGGCAGGGATGCTCCCCGAGGCTCCTCCTGCTCCCTCCCTGGGAACGCCGCCGTGCTGGGCTTTTATCAGCTCGCTGCAGCCTCGCGCCCGGCGTTGGAGAGAAAGGTTTTTTCCCAGCGGTGCCTTATCGAGGCGCTGAGCCCCGGACCACGCTTTGTTTCAGCTCGTGTCGCAATTAAAGATGGAAAACAGCGTTTGGGTGAACAATTGCAAATTCCTGGAAGATTATCGGAGCGCCGCAGCTGCCCCGGGGGCTCTGCGGGGAGGGCGCGGGGCAGGATCCCCCGGGAGGGGACGAACCTGGGAGCATCCTTCCGCGGGGAGCATCCAGGAGCCCCTTTTTGGAGCTGTCCCCTCGGGAGCAGCCCGCTGCGTTGGTTTCCATGCAATAAAAGGTGATGGCTCATTGCAGGGACAAGCGTGCGGGGACTTGTGGCCACCTCCTGCCCATCCCCAGCACCAGGGCAGCAGACCCCGGAGGCGCACGGAGGTGACGGGGACAGCCCGGCTTTGGGGCTGGTGGAGGTGGGCAGGGAGGGACCTTTGGGACCCTTGGGGGTCTCCCTATCCAATCTGCCACCTCCTCGTCCCGTCCCTCCTGTCCCACGCCACCACCCCTCTTCCCGGGAAGAGCAAAGGCCCGATGCTCTTGTGACACCTAACGGCAGTGACTTCTCATAGCCACCCACGGCCCGCCCCAGGTGCTCTCACGTGCTCCAGGACACCAAAAGGGGAAAGAAAGGTTTGGGGAACAGAGATACGGGCCCCAGGGAAGATGAGCCCAGGAGCTGGATTTTTCCCCCATTCCTTAGGGGAACGCAGGCTGTGATCGTGGTGCTGCTCATCCGCTCGTCTCCTTTTGGACCTGCCGGCCAAATCCAGCCACAAACCGAGCGCGTGGCAGCGCTTGCAGGCACGGGGGAGAAAATCTGCAGGAGCCCGGGCAGGAGGAGCCCCAGCTCTCTCGCTCTTCCATCCTCCCCCAGACGGAGGGGAAGGCAGGAGCCTGCCCTCAACCGCAGCGCCAGACATCAGAGAATCCACAGCAAAGCACCCGGGAGCAGCCCTGGCTCCCCAAATCCTGCTGCCGGGGGAACGCCCTGATAAACCCGGCCCGTCCCCAGGGAGCAGGACACGTCCCCTCACATCACTGCTGGAGGAGACCTCGGGGAGAGCCGCGCATCAGCCGGGGAGGTCCCAGAGCACCCCAAAGCCCCCCCGCTGAGGGGACGCCTCCTCGACTGACGGCAGCCCCGGACTCAAGCTGATCCTGACGCTTTTTTTTTCCCTTCCTGGGCGCATCCAGCACAACATCTACCTTGGCTCCAAGCCGCAGCCCCTCTGCAGCGGAGCCACGGGGCCTTCCCCACCCCCGGGCCACCCTTTTTGGTGACCGCGGGGCCATCCCGGGTGCCGCACCCAGGCTGCGGGCGCCGCAGGAGGGGACGGGGTTTGGGGAACTCGGCCACCCAGCCACGCGCCGCGCTCACCGCTGCTTCCTTTCCCGGGAAGAGGGGCGGCGGGGGACACGGCACGGACACGGGGGCAGCATCTTGGTGGCACCCAGCAGCGCCAGATATGGGGAAACTGAGGCACGGAGCAGGTACGGGGCCACCCATGGTCGGTGTCACCGGAGACACGGGTCCCGAAGGAGGCAGCCAAGCCCGGGAGGGTCCTCGCTGCCTCCCCTGCGCTTCCAGCCGCCTCCAGGCCGTTCTCCCTGCCTGAAGTGGCTCTTTGCAGGGCGGCTGGCAGAGGGGGGCACTGCCTTTAAGTGTATTTGATGGATAATTCCTCATTACCTTAATGCATTCGCAAGCTGGGATAATTGATGGATGTTTAACAGGATGCGTTTCCGACAGTCGGCTGGAGAAATGGACTCCCATTACTCCGCAGCCCTTTCTTTTTCCCATTGAACTCCTTTGTTTCAATTGATCCTCGCCTCTCCCAGCATTCGCTGCTCATTAATAATCCCCCAAGCAGCTGCTTCCCCCCGGCCCTCGGCGCGCTCGCTCCTTGACCCGCGACGCCGAAGGCTCTCGCCAGGCTTTCCAGGAGGATTTGGGCACCGTTCGGGGCCGGCCCCGCGTCCTCGCCCCATAAAAGAAGGGGATGTTTTCCCCCCGAGCGTGGGGTCTGAGACGAGGCGAAGTGGTTTCTGAGCAAACCTACAAAGAAAGCAGGGGGGAAGCACAGCGGGGGTGGCACCGCGGTCAATCAGAGCCATGCGACCTGCTTGGCCGGGGGGGAATTTTGGGGTGAAACACAGAGGTAGTGGGACTGAGCCCCAGGGAGAGGTTGCCCCTGGGGCCGATATCAGCCCAGCGCAGGCGAGGAGCCGCGCACACCGCTTTTATCTGTGGATCCTTCTGCTCGGGACGGGGTTATCTGCCCTGCCCTCCCGCGTCCCCGCCCCGGGGGGCACAGCACCGAGCGATCCCGAGCCCTTCCCCATCCTGGTGCCTCCCAGGTGCTGCCTCGATGCTCTCCCCGCACGCTCAGGTCAAGGCTCCCAGCCCCGTCCCCTGGCCCCCAGCCTGGATTCAGGGCTCCCCATTCCCCCTTTTCCCCGCAGATCTCGGCTCCCTCCTGCCTGTGGCTCACCTCCTCACCTCTCCACGTTCCTCCAGGAGCTGCAGGGAAACCTGCGGCATCTCTGTGGGCTTTCTGTAGGGTTTGCCCTGCTCTCATCCCCCTTATAGGGCCTGGCCCCGCGTCTCACCGCAGCAGGACCCTCTGCCACCCCTCACGCGCTCTGTTTGCCTCATCTGACGACCCCACAACGTCCCCGATGTTTCCAGCCCTTCTCCCACCTGTGTCCTGCCCAGGATGAAGCAGAAGAGCCCTAGCACGGGAGACAAGCGGCCACAAGCCCCATTGGAGGCAGAATTAGGAAGAAAAGAGCCCAGCAGAGCCAGCTGGGGCTGTTTGGGGTTTATATGGCCCCAACCAGGTGGGGTGGGGGGCATCGGGTCGGATCCAGGTCAGCTGGGGAGCAGGGATGGAGCAGGGCTGGAAGACCCCAGGTGGTCGAGGTGGCTCTGCTTAGGGTGAGGGCACCCAAAGGGGACGGCCTCACCTCCTGGAGCCCCCCACGTCCCTTTGCACAGCCCCTGGGGATAATTCGCTTTAGGGGGCTCTCGGCAGGAGGACCCGGGGACTCCGCCACCCGTGTCCATCCCCTGCTGGATGAGGAGATGCTGAGCGGGACGGGGACATGGGGGCAGTGGGGACCGGGACTTCCCAGGTCCCAGGGAAGGTGTCCGACCCGGGCTCGTGCCCCAGAGATGTCCCCACGGAGCACACGAGGTGGGTGCATTTCGTGCAGGGCTGTTCCAAGCCCAGACCGGGTTTAACCCCGGGCAAACCTGGGGGGTCCCGCGGAGCCACCGGCCACGGCTCCGCTCCCTTCCCGAAGTGCAGAGCCGGCCTTAAATCATCGCGGGAAGGCTGGTAAAAGCCTCGGTGCCTTCAAGCATGAAATACAAAGCACTCACCGCCCCCTTTCAGCCTCTTCCCTGAGTGCCCGTCTCACCGCATGAAACCTTTTATGTCCCCCTCCCCGCTCTCCCCGCCAGCCCCCAGAGCGCCGGCGCGCAGCCGGAGCCTCTCCTAGCAGCGCTCTCCAAAAATTGCTCAAAAAAAAAACGAGGCCACGATTTCCCTTCTCACCTCTGAAACGCCAGCGGGGCGAGGAGAAGGGCCGGGACCCCAAAACCTCCCCGCGGCCCCGTCCCCGGTGTCTACCCCAAACCCCAACGGACCGATTGGAAAGGGGAAGGGGCTCAGCCGGGCACCGCGGCAGGGATCTCGGGGGGGGGGGATGCGCGGCCCCACAGCCTCCGAGGGGGGCCCCGGGGTGGGGACGGCTCCGTGGGGCGATGCCACCGCGGGCAGATGGGGCCGCGGGTGGCGCGGGGCCGTCCCCGGCTGCCGGAGGAGGATGCAGATGGCGCGGGGTGGGATGCTGTCGCGCCGCCATCAATCAGCAGCAGCTTCGCCGAGCGCGGCAGCGTCGCCGGGGCGTAAATCAGACCTGAACGAGGCCGGGGATTTCTCTGCGGGGTTTGGCCTCGCTGGTGGCATTCGCTCTGGGTGGCAGCAGGAGGGGGAGAGAGCTGGCGGCCCCAGCAGCTGTGCGAGGATGCTGAGCTGCCACCACGCCACTGTCGGGGCACGCGGGGCCCTTGCTGTGGCCAGGAGAGCCCCAGCAGCGGTGCCCGGCAGGCTCGGAGCCTCCTGCGGTGCCTCCTCTTTTTGATGCCCTCCCTCCCCTGTCCTGCTGCTGGGGGATCGGCCAAGCCCCCTGGGTGCTTGCAGGGAGCCTGTAATGCCTCGGTGGTTTCTATACCTGCACGGACAGGGGGTGTTGGTGCAAGGCCAGCGTTTGCTCCCAGGTGTGCAAAAAGGGAGACCTGGGTGGGGACAGGGAGCCCTTGGGTGCCCGGGGCAGTGGCAGGGGTCTGGCTTGTCCCCGTGTCCCTGTCCTTGCTGGAAGACCGGACTGTGGGACGTCTCCATTCAAGCTGTCCCCATTTTCCTTGGAGCCCGTTAGGTCCAGCACAACCCCGCGCGGCACAGCATCCCTGCTCCTCAGCCGCAAGGACAAACTGAGGAAGCCTCTTTCCTGCCCCCCCAAACCCTCTTCTGGCTGCCCGCACTGAGCTCGTTGCCATTTTTCCCCACATCGGGCACTACTTCTCCAACTGCAGGAACTTGGAAATCCTCTCCGATGACCTGTGAGCCCGAGAAGGTGGAGCCAGCACCACCGACAGGCGCTGACCATGCCGGGAGCCTTTTGCCCTTTGCGCTCGAGCTTTTCTTTCCCGTTGCTTCATTTTCCCTCCCCATGCAGCGGGTGCCCGATGAGGCAGAGGCTGCGTGGGGCTGAACCATGTTGTCTCCTTCCAACCCAGCCCTGCAGCATCCCCGGCCCGCACCGACTGCTCCGTGCCGGCGGCTTCGGGTTCATTTGCGTGGCCGGGTCTGAGCATCGCCGCCTTCGCCGTAACTGAGCCACACGCACCGAGTCCGGGCGTTCGTGGCCGCCTCCCTTCCCCTCGCGGCCTCGGAGCCCTGTGTTTTCATCCACTTTTTTGCCATCACCGTCCTCCCTGCAATGTTTCGCCTCCTTTCTCGGTCGTGCTCTGTTGTTCTCCCTCCCCTGGGTGCCCCCCGTGCCCCCACTCTCCCTCCTGCCCTGTTCATCTCCGCATCCATCCATCCTTCGGCTGCGGTCCCACAGCCGGCTGCGTTTTCCCCGTCCCCACCGAAATGCGGCTGAAGCTGCTCCTTTCCTGCCGCAGCGGCGGATGGGGCACAGCCTTTAGCTGGCGGAGGGGTGTGGGGGGAGGAAGAGCAAGCGAGCTCCCTGCGTTGTCTCGTGCGAGAGCCGTGAGCATCCTTCATCCCTGCACGATCGCGCTCACACCTAAGGCGCAATCCCCGCGTGACTCAGCTGCCCCGGCAAACGCCAGCGGCTCCGTGCCCGCGCGCCCCGATTCCTCCTGCAGCCCCCCCCCCCGCTTCATCCTCTCTGGGGGCAGCGGCTGCCAGGTGAGGTCTGGGGGATGCGGAGCCCCGTGTCCCCCCCCCACCCCGTGGCACGTCGGACCCGTGGGGACAGCGGTGCCCGCGCAGGGGGCGCGGGGACGTCAGCAGCCCGGGACGCGGTGGTCCAGCGGCACCCAGAGCATCCTGAGCTGGGGCTGCCGCCCGTGCACGCGCTGGGGCGGCTGCGATTCTTCAATCCGGAGCAGCCCTGACCTGCTGACAAAGGCAGAGTTATTTTTAAAAAGCAGCCACTCAGCGAAATTTGCCTCCGCCGCCCGTCCTGCAGCCGCTGCCCGCCGCCGGGGATAAATCCAGGCTCGGGGATGCCTGCAACAGGGACGGGGAGAGCGGTCCCTGCCCTGCGCCCTCCCAGCCCCCCCCGCCCCCTCGGCACCGCAGGCTTTTTGGGCTGCCAAAGCCTCGGCGGAGCGACGGGAGCGTTGCAACCTGCTTTCCTGCACTATTTATAGCCCCACGCACGCGGCGCAGCCAGCCCAGGGTGCGGCGGAGGTTGGGGGGGGGGGGGCACCCCGCACGCAGACCCTGGAGCGTGGCAGGCAGCGGGGTGGATGGATCCTGCCCAGCTCCGAGGCCTTTTTTTTTTTTTTTTTTTTTATTATTGCTCGGTTATTTATTTATTTATTTATTTTTGCATTTCCAGGTCAACAGCCGGACCCACGTGGAATTTGCAGGGTGAGAAAGCGGCCCCGAGCCTTGCTCCGGTCGCTTTTGGATGGCAAATTAATGCCTGGTTGGAGGGGCGGGCGATGCTTTGCCCGCAGCCGGTGCTCCCATTTCGCAGCCCCCATTTTTTTTTATTTTTTTTTTATTTTTTTTTGAGTCCAGAAACCTCTCAGGGGGGTGAATTTCCAGCTGGGGGGGGGGGGGGGGTTGGATTTGCTGCAACAGGGCACGGCCGCTCCCCAGCCCTGCTCAGCCGCGCTCCCCGGGGGCCGCCACTCTGCCCGGGAGCCCTCCTTCCCCTTTATTGCCTGGCTGTGAATTAATACCCATTTCCTGAAGCTTTTATGGTTTCCTCCCAAATGGCCCTTACATCAGGGGGATATTGGGTTACAGCAAGCGCTCGCAGCGGGGAAAGAGCCCAGGCTCGGCGTGCTCCTAACCCCACAGCCGGGTGCTGGCTCCCCCCGCCTGCCCCTGCCCTGCACCCGGGGGGGGGATCGGTGCAAATGCCCCCCCCCTTGGGGCCTTGGGAAGCACCCAGGGCCCTCTGGAACCGCTGCGAGGGGACAGAAGGGCTCTCCGTGCACGTGGGGTACCGGGGTTTGGGGGGGGGCTGAGGGAGGGTGTGGGGGGTCCCCGGTTTTGGGTTGGTTTTGGGGCTCCTGGCTTTGCTGCCTCTGCCTCGCTTTCTGCCGCGGGGCCGAGCGCGTGCACACCTCTTGGGCTGGTTACTGTAGAAACGAAATTAGCACAGGGAGGGAATGCAATCCCAGAGCTAATTAAGGTAATTACAGCTTCACACCAGCTGCTCACGAGGTCCAAGGACCTTCTGTAACTTGTGGAGGGGATCTGCCGCTCGGGGGGACCTCGCGCTCCGGCTCCTTGCCGCGGTGGCGCCCCTGGCTCGCAGGGACCGCGCGAGGACAGCGCCTGGCACGGGGCCGGGACGTGGCACCACCGACACCGAGGTGGTGGCGCACGGCCCCAGGGGTGCCCCCCAACTGTGCCGGCCCCATTGCAGCAGCGGGGCCCAGGCTGGGTTTGGGGTCTGGGGTCGTCCCCCCCCCCACCGCCACCGTGTCCCACCGGCGGTGGCACTGGGGGACGTGCCTGGTGACGCCGCTTTGGGTCCTCGGTCCGGCACAGCCAGCGGCAGCGGGGTGAGGAGCTGGGGATGCGTTGACCCAGCTGGGGGGACTGCGGCCGGGTTGGGGTCCCCTCCGTCCCCCAGGGACCGGCTGGCCAAGGCTGGGGGGAGCGGGGTGGGGGAAGGCTGCGGGGAGGCAGCAGGACCTGGGGCTGGGGGGTGCCGGGGATGATTTCTGGGGGCATGGGGCTGGAAAACAGCAGAGCTCAGCCCCAGGGGAGGATGAACCTGCTGGGAGCAGCGAGAGACAAGGCAGCGATGGGGTCGGGAGCGGGGACAACCTCAGCATGTATTTGGGGGGGGGGGTGTGTGCAGGAGCATCCCCAGGTCTCCCGCAGCCTCCCATCAAAATACTATTACCTAGCGGGCGCCTTCCCACAAAACACGATTTTTGAGCCGATTCCCGGCACCAGCCCGGGGCGGGAGCCAGGGGAATGCGGCCAAACATGTTTGTGCCGTGGCCGAAATTTCCCCGTGGCCGGGTGGCGTGGAGCTGGGGGGCTGGCGGGGGGCCAGGGCCGGGGACAGAAGCGCCGTGTGCTTCTCAGCGCCGGGAGCGGGTGGTGATTCACCGCTTACCAGAACGCTGATATTTATTCCCCGGCTGCGTTATGAGGCTGAGACGAGACGTTTAAATAAAGAGATGAATGAGAAAGAAAGAAATTAAAAAAAAATAATAATCTAACACCGCAGTGTGTGTGTGGGGGGGAGGCAGCATCCCCTCCGAGACCCCCAGGGGGTTTCCTCGCCCTCCCCTCCCTCTCTGCTTGTTCTGCGGCTGGGGGGATTTGGATGGAGGAAAGGAAAAGCTGGCAAAAATCAGCCTCTGCTGCTCCCCCCCCCCCCCGGCTTGTCCCCGTTTGCCCTGCGCTTTGGCAGCTCGGGGCTGCGGGCAGGCGGCAGGAACGGAGCGGGGAAGGGGCGGGGGGGGGACACGGATCCATCGCGGTGCCGGACGCGATGCAGGGGGCTGGAGATGCTGCGGGGGGGGGGGGGCGCGGGGCTTTGTCACCCCCCCCGCCCTGCCATCAAAGCCCAACTCCCCCTAATTCCAACCCCCCCACACTTCCCCTTTCCCTCCCCAACCCCTCCCGTGCCTCAGTTTCCCCGCACCACCCGGGGGCAGAGGCTGCTCCGTCCCCGTTTCCCCGCATCCATCCCTCCGTCCGCCCACCCAGCGAGGATTTTGTGTGTGGAGGGGGGGGGCTCCGGCCTCTCCCGCAGAGGCCGGGGGGGGTGGGGGGACACTTGGGGACAGCGCGGGACGCGGGGACAGCACGAGCCGCCCCCGAGCTATTTATAAGCACCTCCAGCGCCGGTGCGCGGCGGCAGCTCCCGGCGATATTTTTAGCCCGCTGCAGGGAATCACGGCGGGGCGAGGGCGGGAGGCAGGCTGGGAGGTGCCGCAGCACGAAGCCTCCCGAGCCCTGCCCGCAGCCTTGCTCCCAAATCCCCCCCTTTTTTTTTATATATAGATTTTTTTTTAGGGGGTTGGAATCCCCCCCCCCCGCCCCCCGTTTCCCTGCAGGGGATGCGCCCGACCTCGGCACCGGCGCACGGATGAAGGGTGAGGGGCCGAGGCCCCGTGCCCCCCCCGGCAGCCTCCGCCAGGCCCCCGCTGCTTCGCGCAGCCCTGCGGCGGGCAGGGGCGAGGGGAACGCGAGGCCGAGGGGGGGCTGCGGAGGCCGGGGCCAGGGGATGGGGGGGGGGCTGCAGCGCATGGAGGGGGGGGGGCTGCCGCCTGCTCGAGACAGGAAGCCATCGCCGCGCGCCGCTGTCTGCATTTCTAATGGGCCTCGCTCCGCCGTCGCCTCCCGCTCCCCATCCAGCTCCAGAGCGCTGCTGCGGAGGCTGCGGGGAAAAAGGGGGGGTGGGGGGGTGGGGGGGGGGGCGAGGGCGCCCCGGGGAGCGGCTCTGGGTCCCCGCCGTGGGTGCCCCCCACGTGGAGTGGAAAGGGTGAGCGCGGGGAGCTGGGGATGGAGACGCTGGCGGGGGTCATGCTGCGGATGCTTCGAGCGGGTGGGGAATCGCCTGCAGCCAGCCCCTGGCCCCACAGAGGGTGCGGGGACGGGATGTGGGGCTGGGGGTGACGGCCCCAGATGGGGGACAACGTCCCGCCCCCCCTCCCCGTGCTCTGTGAGGCTCCAGAGCTTCGCCCCGCACAACCCCGACCTGGTGCTGCCCCGCGTTTTCCAGCCCCCGCAGCCTGCAGGACCCGCGGAGCAGCCGGCGGCACCTTCCCGAGCGCCCCAAAAAATGGGCACCCCAAAAAATCTGGGCACTCAGATACGGGGTCAGGCACCCCGGGGACTGGGGCTGAGCACCCAAACCAGGGCCAAGCGCCCCCGGGGGACCGGGGCTGGGCACCCAAACCAGGGGCGTGGGGCCGAGGTGCGAAGCCCTCCCGTTCCCCGGCGGTTTCACAGTTTATTTTCTCCCCTATTAGATTCCAGCTGGCAGGACGGCGCCCATAAATATACATAAGGGCTCATTTCCATGACGGTTTATTCGAGGAGCAAATTCCACAGCTGCCTGGCAGACGGCTCCGTGCCCGGGGACATGGCAGGGCCGAGCCCGGTGCCGGCCGTGCCTCAGTTTCCCCACCTGCAAATCGCGGCGCGGGGGAACGGCTTTCCCCGTGTTTTTGGAAGAGCTATTCCTGGAAAGCTCGGGGTGTCATTATCGAGGCTATTTATAGTAAATGGGTTATTAATATGATTCTTCGCAGCGTGGCAATGGGTAATTTGCCCCCGAGCGTGTGTGGGGATGGCCCCAGCCCCAATCTGCCTCCATCCCGGGGGGAAATCACCCCAAAACCCTGCGTGCCCGGTGGGGTCCCACATCAGGGCCAGGGCCTCGTGGCGCTGGAGTCCAGCTCTTGTGTTTCGATCATGATGATGAGCTGAGTCACAGCTGGGGTGCTGCTAATTAAATGTATTTCTTAATTAACAAGATCACAGAGAAGGCCTGCCAGCCCGGCTGGGCTCTCAATCACGGCTGACAGAGGCAGCTGCGGCCGCGGCCGTGGCCTGAGGTGTGACGAGTGTCCCGGTGCTCAGCTCGGCCCCCGGCCCCCTCCGATGCCATTGTGTGCCCCCCGGGGAGCTGTCACCGTGAGGATGAGGAGGGGTCGTGTGAAGCAGCGGGGTCCCACGAGCGGGTGGCCCTGGGGTGCTGCGAGCGTGCCGGGGCTCGGCACGGGGCCACCGGTGACTCAGGGCTGCGGTGGCTCCGTCCGGCTCCACGTCCGCCCCGTCCCTCCCTGCCACCTGAGCCCATTAATATTAATAACAGCACCCCACTGCTGCTCGGAGACCTCAAAGCACGACCTGAAGTCACCCCTCCTGCCCCCTGCCTGGGGGCATCCCCGCTCCCCTTCGGACGGGGAAACTGAGGCACGGGAAGCGGGGCAGGAGCGGTGCCGGGAGCGGGGCTCTCCGAGGTGTTCGCTGCTCCCCTGAGGGGTCTGGCCTGGAGGATGGGGCAGCAAAATCCTCGGGGAGGCACCCACGGCCCCACAGATGGGAGAAGCGAAGCGGGAGAAGGGGATTTTCCTGGCTCGGAGGGGAAAAAAAAAGGAGAGGAAAAAAAATAATTAAAAAAAAAAGGGGAAAAATAATAATAATAATAAAAAAAGACAATCTGCCCCCCCATGCTGAGCTCTCCCATGCCGAGAGCTCTGCCCCATGGCAGTGGGGCGATGCCCCAGCAGGGTGCTGAGCAATGTGGGGGGGCTCCCGCGTCCTCCCCGCCGGTGGGCACGGGCAGGCGGCGGCGCTGGGTTTCTCCCAGGCTTTGGCAGTCTGGTCATGTCCTGCCGGGGAGCAGCGGGACTGAGTCACGTTCCAGCAGCGGCGGTGACTCACGGCTGCCCCAGCCTCCCAGGGAGCAGCCGGCAACATTGCAGAGATTCCTGGATGGAGGCAGGAAAATAAAATTAAATAATAACAACCCCCCCACACCCCCCCGCCACGTTCCCCGTCCCCGCCTCCCCCCGAGCCTCCTGCAACACAGGCGCAAACAGCAAATTCCTGCGCCACTGGGAAACACCTCCCGCCCGCGGCTCGCTAGACGCCGCGATGCACGACCTGGTTCTCAATTGCACGAAACGCCCTTTGCCGGCAGCCTGCGGGGGCCCTGGAAAGGATGAGGAAGCTGCAACACCGCCCCCCCCCCCCCCAAAAAAAAAAAAAGATCCCCCAAAGCTGGCAGCCGGATCCTGCCGCTGCAACGCAACGCGGGGTGCAGCTGGCTGGATGCTGGGGACCCCCCCCCCCAGCTTTGCCTTCTCCCTGGAGGGTTTTTTTGGGTGTTGCTCAGCCCCAGCTGCATTTTTTTTTTGGGGGTGGGGGGGCAGCGTAGCCTTTTTGCATCATTTGGCAGCATCTCCCGTCCTAAATCCCCGCACCCTGGGGTGCCCCCAGCGTAGCCGCGGGGGAGACGCGAGTCCCACGGGACCCTGGGTGCCGCGGGGATGGGTGCACTGGGCAGGGCTCCCCCGCGGCCTCCTTCGGCCTCGGCCGTTTCCTACCGAGAGCTCTGGGCCGGCGCGGCAGCCCGCGAGCGTAGCCAAAAACCCCCGCGGGCTGCAGAGGCTGCGAGCGGGGAGAGGCCGCGCTGCGGAGGCTCCGACTCGCGCAGCCCCAGCGCCGCGGCGCGGGCGATGCTCCCGAAAAGGCCCCACGGGGATGCGCAGGCAGCAGCGCTGAGCAGAGCCCCTGTGGACTGCAGCCCCTGCGGATTACAGCTCCTATAAGGCAGGACTGCAGCCCCTATAGAGCAGGATCGCAGCCCCTATAGGGCAGGGCACGGGGAGCAGCCCTTCATGCGCCGCAGACTCCCCTGGCTCCGCTCCAGCAGCTCCTGGGAATGCACCTGCAGAGCCCAACACCTATAGGGCAAAAGCTCCTGGTGTGGGGAGCCGGCCCCTACGGAGCCCGGCTCCTATACAGCCCAACCTCGGCCCCTATAGCACGAGGGATACCGCCCTAGTGATGCGGTCCACTGGAGACCAGCCCTATAGAGCAAGAAACCCCATCCCCTGTGGTGCAGTGCAGCACCTACATCAGTTATCGTGCAGGAGAATCTACCCAACAGAGCAGTTCCTGTTGGGAGGGGGATGCTTACCCTGTAAAGACCCCCCCTATGGAGCCTGTCCCTATAGAGCAAGAGCCCCCGCCCCACAAAGCAGCCTCCCAGGGGTGCCAACGTGCTGTGGGACAGGATCGGGTGCAGGGTGCGTTTCGGCTGGCGCCTGCTGGACGCCTTTCTGCTGGCTCCAGGCTCTTGAACCTTCCTGCCTCCCCTTCCCGACAGCCTCGTGCTGTGCCACCCAGCCAGGATTTGGGATCCGGGATCCAGGGTTCGGGTACCTGGCTGGGATTCGGGGCGAGCACAGGACAGCGAAGCCTCTGCAGAGGGGCTGCTGCACCAGCGCCGGTTCCTCCTTGCCGTGGTTTGCGTTTTCTCAATGATGGGTGGCCCGGCCCCCCGGCGTAGCAGCCGTGTGGGTTTCACAATGTATTTCGGTCAGTGCTTACAAGAAAAGGCCGCGGGGAGGGCTGCGGGGATTCCAGTAAACGGCCCCCGAGCCTTCCTCATTCTCAAGAATGGGAAACTGCGCGACTTCTCCACGGGGTTTCGCTTTCCACGTGGGGAGACGAGAAGGTGAACCGCTCCGCGTGGCCATTGCTGCGAGGGGGATGGAAAAGCAGGGGCAGGCCACATTCAATAAATTTGTATCATTTAAAATTATATAAAAAAAATTATATTTGTATGATTTTTAATTATAAAAATTGAACCCATTCAAAACAGGTTTTGCTGAGTGCAGGATGGGGCCCTGCTTCCCCCAGAGCTCCCCAGTGGTCCCGCTGGGTTTTTACTGCATGTTTTGGGTGCAAAACTCTCTTTTCTTATGGGAAAACACAGTGGGGAATCACCAGGTGCCCCGTGTGCTGGGTTTTGGGGATGCTCAGGGCAGCTCAGTGACTGCCGCACCCCAGCAGGACAGGGGATCCAGGTCCAGGCACCTCTGGAAGTGCTCCTTGCTACGGCAGGGGGCTGGCAGCTGACATCCTGGGGGCTTCAGCCCTGCCTGGCCCCCCAGCGCCGGGGGGACGCTCGGTGCTGGGGGGCAGGAGCTGGCTCCGTGCCTCCCTGGCGCTCACGGCCCGCGGGTTTCGTGCCCTTGGCACCCCGCAGCCATCCTCGGGGACAGCGCGACGCTGGTGTCACGGCTGTAGCCGTGTCTCTGCCCTGCTCCTCCGGTCCTCGGCAGCCTCTGCTCCCCAGCGGGCCCTTTCCCCCGCCGCACGTGGATGCTGCGGCGGCGCAGGGGGTCCCCGAGTGCGGCTCGGGGTCGGCCAGAGGCAGAGCGCGCTGGGGAGCGGGCCGGGCAGGGGCTTGGCAAAAATAGCAACCAGGTGCCCTCTGCCCCAGAAGCGATTTGTCGCTGGGTAAACAGGAAATCTATTCTTAGGCCCATTCATGAGCTGCGGGCTGACGGCAGCTCCCCGCTCCGGGCTTGTTTTGTTCCTCGCTGACACACGGGTGACGCCGGGGCGGAAGGCGGCCACGCAGATGTTCCAGCCCCGCGGGCTTCCCCCTCGCTTGCTCTTTCCCTCCCACCCCCGGCAGCACCCTGAGCTTCCTCGGCTTTTCCAGGGGTGCTGGGGTTTCCCCTGCGTGAGGCAGCGGCAGGAGGTGCAGGGGCGAGGGGGGAACACGTGCGGTCGGTGGCACCCTGGGGCAGGCGCCTCGGCAGGGCTCTGCCCCCCACACCTGAGCTCCTCTCGCCCTTCCCCGATGCTATCTCTTGCTTCCGAGGAGATAAAGCCACCACGGCTTGCCCTTTCCTGGGATGGGCTGAGCTGGTTAGGCTGGGGAAGGGGGGGAAAAATACTTACAGACCTCTCCTGGCTCCCCAAAGACCCCCAGGGTGGCGATGGTTGAGGTTTATCTTTGCCACCGATTCTTTCCCCGAGTGTTGTCCCCATTTGCAATACTGGGCAGTGACCCACCTCCCTCCCACCCTCTGCAGATCCCTTTCACCTGTGGCTCCCCTGGGCCCTGGCTGAAGCTTCGGACTGGGGCTGGGGCTCTGCAGCCGTCCCCACCTGATGGGTAAGCGGGCACCCCCTGATCCCTGCGGGATGCAAGGCTCCTGGGGCCCCCGGAGCCTTCCCCGCATCCCATTTGAGCCCCCGGCAGGCTCAAAGTGGCGACTTCTCCCTGGGCAACATTTTTGGGGAGCTAAAGAGGATGGGGACAGAGAAACACGAGGCAAATGCTGGGTGAAACGACCAGGGGCTTTCGTTAGGCTGATGGTGTGGAGGGGAATTCCCCTGTCTCCCCACCATCACTCCCCTGCTTTAGTGTGGCGGTGCCATGGGTGTGGAGCCCACCTTGTCCCAGAGCACTGCTTCCCAGGAACCGGGTGGCCAAGAGAGGTACAAAGGCGAAAAGCATTTGTGGGCAGAATGAGGTCCAGGGAAAGTCTGGGATGGGCAGGAGCGCAGGGACACAGAGCGTCTGTGGCTACCGGGTGCCCCCACGCCACGGGACTGCGGCCAGGAGCAGTGACAGGCTGGGAGAACAGCATCCTAAATCCTTATTTAGGGTCCTCGAGCTGGGTGAGGGCGAGCTACCAGCCCGGGCTCTGCAGGCTGTCAGCCTGGGGCCGGTTACGGGCGGGATGCCGCTGGGGCACAGCCCTCGGTGACCATCCCGCAGGGCACTGCAGAAAATACACCCTCCAAAAAGGCTCCTGGAGCGCACGCTGGGGTGGCAGGAGGGTTTAGGGCAGGGTTTATGGCATCAGTAGCACAGAAGCTTGCACAAACCCGGGCATCTCCCCTGCACCAGCCGGCACCGGGCTCGGAGGAAAGCTGAGGCGTTGCTGCCCTCGGGCGGCAGCAGGCAGCACAGCACCAAGGGGGGGCCGGTCCCCAAAACGTCCCCAGCTCGTCCCCTGGGGTCCCCCAGCCTCTACATCCCCTGCTGGGGAGCAAGGAAGGAGGGGAAGGGGGATCCAGATCGTCCCCTGGGTCCCCCCAGCCTCTACATCCCCTGTAGAGAGCAAGGAGGGAGGGGAAGGGGGATCCAGTTTGTCCGTGCGGTAGCGACCGTGCCCCCAATTCGCTCCTTTTTTGCCTCAAAAAGCCAAAGCGCGGGGAGGTGGGGATCTGCCCAAGGCTGGCCAGGAGCAGGAGGTGTTGGAGGCCCAGCCTCCGCGGCTGGCACGGGCTGAGCCTCGCGGGCAGCGGCGTGTCCCTGCCAGCCGGGGGGACCCGGCTCGGTTCCCCAGTGCTCACGGTCCAGCGTCGAAGTGGATCTCGCTCTGGGTGAGGTCAAAGAAAGAGCCTCAATGTGACATGCAGCAAAACTGAGGGCAAAAACGAAGCTGAGAGGAGGCCTGGCTCATCTCCTCCTGGGTCACCCTGTTTCTCCCAAGGCGATGCAGTGCTAGCGATCCCGAGGAGTAGGGCAGTATGGAGCAGGTTAACCTGGATCCATCTGACCAGGAGGAATTCCAGCGTGAAAGGAACTCACTCCCCCTTCATGAGATGTTTTCCGTTCCCCTTCCTGGGAGTCACATCACTGCAAACAGCTGAGGCTGGTGCCCGAGGTTCGGGGCCTCCCAGGCACTCAAGTGGCCGGTCCTAAGGGCTGCGAAGAGCCCAACTGCGCGCCCCAGCCCAGAGCTGGTGGGGTTGTAGTGGTCAGAGGGCTGGGTGACAGTGGTGGTCAGGCGATGGTTGGACCAGATGATCTTGGAAGGCTTTTCCAACCTTAATGACTCTGTGATTCTGTGAAGGAGGTGTGCTGGTGGAGCTGCTGTGGCTGCACCTGCCTCTGGGTGAGCACGGTCTGCGTGTCTGCAAACCGAAATCCTCTTCCCCAGAGGCAGCAGAAAAAGAAAATGTTGGCCAGGCAGGCTGGCTGCGAAGTGTGCCACTGCCTACACCTGAGCCCGGCACCGAAACCAACAGCAAAGTCAGCCATGTCCCAGCTGGGGTTTTCAGGCTTCTCTCCAAAACCTGCAGCAGGAAGCAGACAGCGGGGCGGATCTGGGTGCTGAAGAAAAGCAAATTACCCCACCTCCTTCCCCACAGCCTCCAAACCTGGGGCTTCTTTCCTGAACCCACACCATGTGGAGCCCTGGTGCACCTGCAGCACCCACGATGCTCCCCAAGGCCTTCAAACACAGCCACTGTGTCCGACACCATCGCCTGCCACCCTCTCCATGGCGTGGGCCATGGGTGTATTGGCACTGCGGGGCCGGTTGGTGGTGACCACGGCTCCCAGGAGCCTTGTCCTCCCTCTTTAAGGTCTCCCTGGGGCCCTGCAGCGTTTGGGGACGAGGATTTGCACCACAGGGGATGAGAATTTGCATCACAGGGCTGCAGAGGACGGAGGGAACGGAGGACAGGCTTCACTGTGGGTCCACGGGAGGCCAGGGGGAGGACAGCGTCTTATGAGGAGCAGCTGAGGGAGCTGGGGGGGTTTGGGCTGGGGAAGAGGAGGCTCAGGGCAGAGCTCACTGCTCTCTGCAACTGCCTGAAAGGAAGGTGTGGGGAGCTGGGGGTCGGCCTCTTCTCACAGGTAACCAGGGATAGGGCCAGAGGGAACGGCCTCAAGTTGTGCCAGGGGAGGTTCAGGTGGGAAATGAGGAGACATTTCTGCTCAGAAAGAGCGGTCAGGCATTGGGACGGGTTGCCCAGGGAGGTGGCGGTGTCACCGTCCCTGGGGGTGCTCAAGGAGAGGTTGGACGTGGTGCTTGGGGACATGGTTCAGGGGGTGACAGCGGTGGCAGGGGGACGGTTGGACCAGGTGATCATGAAGGGCTTCTCCAACCCTAATGGCTCTGTGACTCTATGATGGCAGGAGGAGAGACCCTGTGCCCTTGGCCTGGCACAGCCTCCCCCTGCCTGGCCTCGTCATGGCCTCCCTGTGCCAGCGCCAGGCCCAGGGGCTGCCAGCTCTGGGTGCACCCCGCTACGGAGCCTCCACTTCCAGGGCCTCCATTGCCCGCCCTCCTCCCTCACCCCACAGCTCCTTCCCCCCCCCATCTCCCATAATGGTCCCTCCCGCCCGCTCCCGCCGCCCCTCCCGCAATGTTCCCTCCCGCACCCCCCCTTCTCTCCCACAATGGTCCCGCCCAGCCCAGCCCAGCCCAGCCCGGCGGCGCGGCACCGCCCGGAGTGATGACGTCTGAAGCGGGGAGGGCGCAGGCGCCGTGGTGGCGGCGGCGTTGCCATGGCGACCCCGCGGGGGGGGCTGTGTGAGGAGGGGGGACAGGGACCCCCCCCCCCCCCGTGTATGGGGCCGGGGGCGCCATGTGCACGGGGCCTGTAATGGGACAGGCAGGGCCCCTGCTGTGGGGACCTGGGTGTATGGGCATGGGGACAGCCTGTGATGGGGTCCCTGTATATTGGGGGGGTCCTTTCTGGGGACCTCTGTGCAATGGGGAGCGCTGTGTAAAGGGGAAAGGGCCCCCGGTGTGTAACGGGTGGCAGCCTGTGTAACGGGGTCCTCCCTGTAACAGGGGAAGGGTCTGCTGTGCAGTGAGGTGATGGGGAACCCCGTGCAAGGGGGACAATGTGTGCAACAAGTTGAGGATGCCCTGCATAATAGGACCCCTAGAATCATAGAATCACAGAGTCATTAGGGTTGGAGAAACCCTCCAAGGTCATCTGGTCCAACCACCCCCTGCCACCACTGTCACCCCCTGAGCCATGTCCCCAAGCACCACGTCCAACCTCTCCTTGAACACCCCCAGGGACGGGGACTCCCCCACCTCCCTGGGCAACCCGTCCCAACGCCTGACCGCTCTTTCTGAGCAGAAATGTCTCCTCATTTCCCACCTGAACCTCCCCTGGCACAACTTGAGGCCATTCCCTCTGGCCCTATCCCTGGTTACCTGTGAGAAGAGGCCGACCCCCAGCTCCCCACACCTTCCTTTCAGGCAGTTGCAGAGAGCAGCGAGCTCTGCCCTGAGCCTCCTCTTCCCCAGCCCAAACACCCCCAGCTCCCTCAGCTGCTCCTCATAGGACTTGTGTCCTGGGCCCTTCACCAATTTCGTAGCCCTTCTCTGGACATGTTCCAGGGCCTCCATGTCCTTCTTGTACTGAAAGACATGAGGGCACCTATAAAATGGGGAGCCCTGTATAGTAGGATGAGGATACCTTCTGCAACGGGGACCTTCTGTATGACAGGGAATATGTAATAGAGCAACAAATGCCCCCATTACAGTGCAGGCTCCTTTATATCAGGTTTTGGGGCTTCCTCACGTGACAGGTTTTGGGGGCCCCTGTAAAGTGGCAGGGATGAGGATACCCTGTACCCTAGGGACCCCATGTCACAGGACCCCTAATGTCATGGGGATGTGGCCCTTCAAGAGCTCAGGGAGCTGGGATAGAGGCTGTTGTGGCCCAGAGGGTTTGGGAACACCAGGACCTGCCCAGGGACCTGCTCATAGGGTTTTTCCTGCAGGTCAGGCATGAGCCACCATCTCCAGCTGTTGAAGAAATGTGCAGGGAAGGAAAGCTCTGTACCTGCCTGGCTTCACCTATGGTGAGCGTTCCCCCCAGCTGTCCCTTGCAGACCAAGCACGGTGCTGTACCCGGCCTGCAGCAGCTCTCCCAGCTCCCCAGCCGCACCCTCGGGCTCATAAAACATTACAACCAGTTGCAGAGCTGTCAGATTTATGTACCTGTTGTTGCAGGGCGGGGACAAGGAGGCGTTGGCCCAGGCGTTGCTGCCACATCCCCTTGCTGTGACATGTTACGCTGGCTTTGCTTATGGATGAGAGCGCAGTTTACGTGGCATAGATTTGTTGGCGGAGGGTTTTGCGTGTATTAGAGATGGTGAAGCGTGCTTCTTAGCTACAAAACAGCCCTTTAATAACTTGGCCTCCTGACCTGCTCATTTGCAGTGTAGATGGAGCCCTAAAAGGGTCAGAAATGCCAACAAAAGGGAAGTTAGTGCATTTGGAAGTAAAAAAAAAAAAGTACTATATTTGCAGATGCAGCACGGGAGAGGCACGTGAATACTGTATGACCTCGGAGGTTGCTTTCACAACTTTTGCAGTGTTTTGGCTATGCTGTGGTTAATTCTCCCCAAAATGCAGTTTGTCCTCGTGGCTGCCAGGGTGCGCTGCTGGCTGGTGCTGAGCTGCTGCCACCAGCACCCCCAGGCCCCTTCTGCTGAGCTGCTCTCCAGCCAGGTGTCCCCCTATTTGTGCCTGTGTCCAGCATTGCTCCATCCCAGGTGCAGCACCCGGCATTTTCCTTTGTTGAATTTCATGCTGATGCTGATTGCCTAATGCTAGATCCTTCTGCAAGGCCTTTTGTCCGTCCAGAGAGTCAACAGCACCTCCCAGTTCAGTGTCACCAGCAAACTTGCTGAGGGTGCACTCCACTCCTGCATCCAGGTCATTAATAAAAACATTGGACAGAACCAGCCCAGGGGAACAGCACTGATATAGCTCCGTTTACTACAAACTTGTGAGCTGTACCACCACCCCAGTTCATCACCCAGCATAGCATAAACCTCCTTATCTCACAGCTGGACAGTTTGCCCAGAAGGATGCCATGAGGGTCAGTATCAAAGGCCTTCCTAATATCCAGAAAGATTATGCCCGCTGCCTTCCCTTAATCCACCAAGCAGGTGACTTTACCATAGAAGGAGATCAAATTAATAAGGCAGGACTTTCCCCTGAAGAACCCTTGTTTCGGCCTGACTATAGCTTTGTTCTTTAATTTTATTTCACTGTCCTCCAGGATGATCTACATAACTTTTCCAGGGACTGACTTTAGACTAACTCTGTAGTTTCCTGGGTCTTCTCTCATACCCTTTTTGTAGATGGGTTAACGTTGGCCAGATTCCTGACAGCGGGGACCTCCCTGGACTCCCCAGACCTTTGGTAAATTGGTGAGAGGGATCCAGCTACAACATCAAACTCCTTCAGCACGCTGGGGTGAATCCTGTCAGGCCCTATGGACTTATGAACATTGAACTGATACAACTGGTCCCTTACAGTTTTGGTGATCACAGATCATAGATTCATTCAGGTTGGAAAAGACCTCTAAGATCATCTGGTCCAATCTTTAACCTAGTACTAATGTCCACCACTAAACCATGCTACTAAATTCTACATCTACACGTTTCATGAAGACCTCCAGTGATGGTGACTCTACCACTTCCTTGGTCAGCCTATTCCAGTGCTGCACAACCCTTTCTGTAAAGAAATTTCTCCTCATATCTGACCTAAACCTCCCCTGGTGCAACTTGAGGCCATTTACCCTCATCACTTGGTGCTTGGGAGAAGAGCCTGATCCCCTTCTCGCTGTAGCCTCCTTTAAGGTAGTTGTAGAGCATGATAAGGTCTCCCCTGAGTCTCCTTTTCTCCAGGACAAACAACCCCAGTTCTCTCAGCAGCTCCTCAAGACCCTTCACTGGCTTTGCTGCCCTTCTCTGGACACGCTCCAGCACCTCGATGTCCTTCTTGTAGCGGGGGTCCCCAAACTGAACGCAGTACTCGAGGTGCGGCCTCACCAGAGCTGAGTACAGGGCACAATCACTTCCCTACTGAGCCCTGCGGGACATCACTGGTGACCAGCCTCCAGCTGGATTTAACTCCACCACAACTCTTTGGGCCTGGCCTCCCAGACAGTTTTTAACCCAACGAAGCATACACCCGTCCAGGCCTTGAGCAGTCAGCTTCTTTGGGAGAATGCTGTGGGAAACAGTGTCAAAAGCCTTACTGACATCCACAGCCTTTCCCTTGTCCACTGGGCACATCGCTTTGTTGTAGAAGGAGATGAAGTTCATTAAGCAGGACCTGCCTTTGATAAGCCCATGCTGACCAGGCGTGATCACCTGCTTGTCCTGTAAGTGCTGCGTGAAGGCACTCAGGATCATCTGCTCCATGAGTTTCCCTGGCACCGAGGTCAGACTGACAGGGCTGTGGTTCCCTGGATCCTCCTTCTGGCCCTTAGGATGGAAAGACACTGCTCCGCCGGTCATGGTCCTCTGACTGTTCAGGCAGCCCAGGATCTGTCATTACCGTTAAAAACTGAGGCAAAAAAAAGGGCATTTAATGCCTTCACGTTTTCCTCATCCTTCCTTAGGTGACCATCTGCATAAAATATCAGTCCAATGTTTTCCTCTGACCTCCTCTTGCTGTTGGCATACTTAAAAAGGCCTTTTTTTGTTGTCTGACACACCAGTGGCCAGTGTCAACTCAAGGCTGAGTTTTGGCTTTTGTCATTTTCTCCCTGCAGATGACAACTGCAGCTCTGTCCTCTCCTTGTGAAGACAGACCTTGTTTCCAGAGGTCATATACTTTTTTTTTTTTTTTCTGCCCTAGTTCTGGGAGGAGTTCCCCATTCAGCCAGGCTGGTCTGCCACCCCACTTGCTTGACTTGCATCAAATAGGCAATCCCAAACTCTTCCTGGCTCTTGCAGTGGGCACCATTCCTAACTGGATGATGCAACTTGAAGACTGGATTTTAAGGCCAAGAGGGAGACAAAACACTTTAAGTCTTTTTCCTTCTCAAAGGGGATCATGGGCATGGCTTGGCTTTCTGACTAGCTGGTAGCACTCACGTAGCCCAGCAGAAGCCGTATGCAATGAGCAGGTACAAAGGAAGGTGAGGTGAGGTGCTAGTTTCTTGCAGAAGTTTGGAGTCAAAGACTTATGAGCAGTGTATTTCAGGTCACCACAAGTTGTGGCAAGACCTCCACACCCAGCCACCTAATTTCGGGTGTGATGGAGCGCCAGGAAACTTAACAAAGAGTCAGCAGAGTTGAATAGGATGTGCAGAGCAGAATCGGTATCTTCTTCTGCTGCTAGCCTTTTTTCATATGAAGTTATAAACTCTGGGTGAGACGAGGAGCAATATTTGCTTGAAGATGTTTGCTTTTAGTTATGTTCAGCCTATTTCCTTTCCCATGCAGTCCAGTGGCATTTTGCTTCCTTGAACCTATTTGTGTGTCAACAAGTCTTCACAGGGAAAACAAGTGATAGAGTACAGCCAGGTTAACGTGATCGTTCCAGGTGTGCTGCGTCAGGAGGGGTGGTTAGCAAGATGCTGCTCTAGTGGAGACCTCCGCACTTTAATTTAAGGTAGTGTTACTGGCAAAAGACAGGTGAATGTGTGCATTATTTTCTGTATAGTGCCATGGTTAGCAAGTGCAGAATGGAGTAAAAGACCTTGCTGAAAGCAAGGCAGTTACTGCGTTTGCTGGTGGCACTCGGTAGCTGATGGAAAGGATGGAAGTGAGCCACAGGGAGGAAAACTTTGTCCAGAAGCCTCTTCCTGAATCACACAACTCTGGCACAGGTTGGACCAGGTCCATAGTGGTGGCACAACTGTGTTGTAGCCCCCCGAAGGCCAGAGCTCCCATAGTATGAAAAATATACCACCCGTTGTTTATTGCTGTGGTCAGCTCCACTGGTGCAGTGTATTTCTGTCGTGTGTCTTAGGACAGTTCGGTCTCTATCAGCTCATACTGGGAAAAGTGCAAATGAAACATAGACTATGCAAAATGTCCGCTTGTGAAGACCTTGAGAAGCATTCATTAAACTGTTAGCGTACAACTCCCAGTGCTGGGGTGACATTTCTGCCTTTGTGTGACTGTTTACTTTATCACTTCTTTAACCACATCCGTGACCTGACCACCCAAACATTACTATCTCAGCAAGCAGAGGTGATTGTCTCCATTTCTGTGGTTTGCCTCCCATTCTACTCGGATCAGAAGACCTGGAATCAGGCCTTTACAGGCAATGATATAGTTAGAATTTCCCTAAACACCTGAGTAGCCCACTGTGAGGTGGATATGTGAGCAATTTCTGCTGGAGATAACCTTTCTGTGGCATCAGCACTTCCCTCATTTTTCCTCTTGAGGACTGGGGTCTTGCTCTGCCTTTGCTGGTGCACAGATGGATCCCACAGGGTTGCTCGGGGGGCTGAGAGCCCCAGACAAGCGAGCTCCTGTGAGGTTCATGGAGCTGCTCCAGCACGGGGGCGATGCTGTCCCTGAAGACTCGGGAAGACACGCAGAGTGCTGGGAAGGAAGAGAAGCCCCCAGCTTTGAACAGGGCTCAGCCCTGTCAGGGTGGATGTGGGGAGCTCCAGGCAAGAAATTCCATGCTACAGGAAGGCGAAGGCTGGTGTCAGTGCACGAGCCAATTGTTGAGCGTTCCTTTATGTTTAATTTGATGGCTGACCTAAAGGGAGTGACTTTACTGGAAAAGGGATTTTAATAAGATAACAATGCAGAAGTGGAATTTACTTAATAGACAATGACTCTTTTATTTTTCTAATATGGAGTAAGCATAATCATAATAGAACTATTAGATTTATAATTGGAGCTCCAATATTTTCATTAGGACACGGGATGGGCGGAGGTATTCCATGACACCTAGACGTTGTGCTTCGCTGGCAAAACAGCTGCTTGCAGGTCTCCACATTTGCTGGTGAATTCGGGAGGAGAGCGGCACTACCCGCAGTAGCTGCATCATAGGATCATGGGGTCATTTAGGTCAGAAAAGGCACTTCAGATCATCAAATCCAACCACCAACCTGACACTAGCCAGTCCACCACTAAATATGTCGCTCATTGCCTCATCCACACATCTTTTAAATCCCTCTGGGGCTGGGGACTCCACCACATCCCCGGGCAGCCTGTCCCAGTGCCCAACCATCCTTCCGTGAAGCCCCCTGTAGGAACGACTTTGAGATGCTGGAGATGCACTGGTCCCTGATACCTGTGGGATGCCTCTGAAGGTGCTACTGGGTATTTCCAATATCATCGCAGGACAGCAGTCGTGCTTTGAGAGGTTCTCATTGACTGGAAAGAAAAAGCAAGTGCAATGTCCATCTTCAAAAAGGCAGGAGGGCAGAAGGATGCAGGGAACTACAAGGCAGTGAGAGAATCATGGATTTGGCCCTCCTGGAAGCCACTTCCAGGTACAAGAGTGGGACTGGGAACAATCACTGTGGATTAAACAAGGGCAAATTGTGGCTGAACAGCCTCTGCGATGAGCCCATGAATGAAGGGAAAGCAGTGCTTTGTTATTTACCTTCCCCTTTCTAACACAATATCCTGGATGAAACACCAAGATCGGAGGAAGAGGAGGTGCGTGGTGGATTCCTGCAGCCAGGGGGGAAAACACGTGAAAACAGAGAAGTATGAGGAGGAAGGAGCAGCACAGAGGAACCGCCACGTACCGACTGTAGCCCCCGTCCCTCCTGTGCTGCCTGGGGGTGGCAGAGGTGTCCAGGCGTGAAGGAATGAATGTGAACCTGGGAAAGGGGAGAGGAACAAAAGAGAAATTTCCCCTATTTAAGCCTGTTTTTCCTAGGACAATAATTGGTAAGCGACCTCCTTGTGTTTATCTCAACCCACGAGGTTTCTTTGTCCCACTCTTCCTATTTCGTCCCCCCGTCCTGCTGCAATGGGCAGCGTGCGAGCAGCAGGGTGATGGCTTGGCTGAGGCTAAGCCTCTGTGAGCAAGGAGGTTGGAAGGCTGATTTCCCAGGTCTGGAGCTGAGGTGGGATGGCAGAGCTCAACCTGACAGCGCCTTGGGGACAGGACGTCTGAGCAAGGCTCAGTTGTCTACGCGCTGACGCCTGGTGCCATCTGGGACAGGATGCCCGAAGCATCAGCGAGGATCTGTCAGGTACGGAACAGCACTTACAGGAAACCTGAATCAGTGACCAGAGGCCACTTTGGGTACCTCAGACATTTCAAGACACGTGTTTGGTACCTGAACCTTACCCCGACCCTCTGCAGCCCAATGGGCAGTTTGTGTTTCAATGCAGACGGCAGCAGGTCCCACAGAAGTGACTGCAGTGACTGTCCTTGGGATCGAAGGCAGAGGGTGTGAAGACAGTGGGAACTGCGCTTTCTTGTCATCTTCTCAGGCACAGAAATAAACAGGATCATGACCTGCCAAACCCTAAGGCGCTATTGTTGCTTCTGAGCTTTTGCTGGAGACATGAACACAATCAGTGATTTTACCTGTGCATGTCTTGCAATTATACTAATCATGTTAATTCTCATACATGTGTTTCCTGCATCGTTGAATTCCCGGTACTGATTCAAATTAATTCCTATTTGTCACCATTTTGGCACCTCCCTGTCTAGAAGGGAGGTGCTCGAGTATGCATAGGTTCAAGCCGTGGCCGTTTCCTTCTCTCCGTGCCATCTCTGGACTCCTGAAGGCTCAGATAAACAATGACCCAGCATCAGAAGACCAACCCTGGTCAGCTGGAAGATTTGTCCTCTTCCTGTCTGCATTTACCAGGAATGTCTGCGGGATTAGGATTCAATCCACAATGGGAGCAAATTGGAAATGTAATTACGGGCAGGAGGAAGTTGTTTTATCACCCCGAGACTGTGTCCAGCACCCTGTGCCAGGTGCTTTTCCCAGAAGCATGCCTCTCAGTTAAGCCTGGTCAGATATACCGGTTCCTTTGTGAACAAACTGAGAAGGGATTGGTTTTCAGATTGACACATTTAGCCCTCGTTGATTAGCAGTGCTGCATAACAAACTAGGAAGGACGACACCTGCAGAATGAGGCATCTACAGTCACCAGCTGCTTTGGAAAGTTTCCCATGTATTGTTTCATAATAGACACGGCTGGCAGTGTGAGTTTTTGGTAGAAATTGCAGTTGGTTTTGAAGCATCTGCAAATAGAGGTGTTGATGTTTTGCTGCGGACATGTCTATGACATTGGAGACACAAATATTTATTTTTTTTTCCCCTACCCCACTAACCAGATTGTTAATATATTAAAAAGCTGTATACGACCAATTTAGTAGGTATTTCAAACCCAGAGCCCCCGTCTGTCAACTGCTGCTTCCCACAATGGGAACAAACACGGGTGTTCTGACTCCTCGTCCTGCCTTCTTCTGAACTACCAGACTGTGCAGCCTTTTCTAAGCTCACTACACCAACATAAAGTCTTTTTTTTCCCCACTCCCACTGAATATACCTTAAAATGTGGCCCTTCACAAGCCTGCATCCTAGCCCAGCTTCTAGGACAATGCCATTTCCAGCTCCTGGGTGACAGTAATCCACCCAAGGTAACTGATCCATAAAGTGTCTGTGTGGACGCCTCAGGAATTGGTACCTACACTGTCATAAAACTAATAAATGTGTAGCCAGACCCTAATTTAGAGGAACCTGGGGTGACCTCAGTTACTGTAATTACCCTAAAATGGTCCCTATGGCAACCCTGCCCCCATATGATAGGACAACACTAAATCATATCAACAGAGTATGCCTAAGGCTAATCCATGGGTAACTATAACTTAATCCTAAACTCAGTCTTTTATGTTGCTGGAAATGAGACTCTTAGAGTTTTCATGGCCTTTATCCACAGGTAAATCCCAGCTCGACTCCTATGGCAACCATAAACATAATCTCAATGCTAACCCTAAATTTCATCCCTGGAACAACCCTGTCCATGACTTCTGGCTGTGACCTCTGTCCATGACCCCAGCCTCACCGGGCTGGTGAGATAGGTACTAGCATCCTCCAAGAATTGTCTTTGGCTTTTGGCCCAATACTTTGCTAATTACTGCAAAAACCTCCCACGCTTACCGGACACACTTGATGAGCCAGTTGGCCATCCTCCTGCCAGCGGGAATAAAAGGCTGGTGCTGGCAGTCCTGGCAGACAGAGAGTTCGAGGCAAAGAGCTAAAGTTGCCTTGGCACTTCTTCGCAGGGACTGCAGTATGACAAAGTCAATTCTCTTCTTTGGCTTTCTTCTTGTCTTCCTTGGCCTGACTCTGCCAGGCACCCAGGGAAGAAAGATTCCCCGATGTGAGCTGGTGAAGATCCTACGCAAGCATAACTTTCAGGGCTTCGTGGGCAAAACTGTAGCTGACTGTGAGTATAATGAGCTCCCCCTGTACCTCCCTGCCCATACCACCCTTGTCCTTCTCAGCTTCTTTTTAATCCTCCGGCTGTCCCACGCTGTCCCACCATTCCTTTGACAGGCCGTCTTTCATCATTTCTCTTCCTCATCCCCTTCCTTGCCTCCTGTTGCTTACACTTCCCTGCTTATGCATCTGCCCACCCAGACCTTTCTCCTTCTGAACATTTGTGCATCCGTATCTCAGTCTTACAACGTCCACAATTCAATTACTCTTCCAGGTCTTCATTCATCATTGACTCCTTCATCTCTTTCCTCTTCCTTACCCTGAGCATACTTTGACGTTCCTCCTCTGGGCTCTCTCCTCATCCTGCAGGGGTCTGCCTGGTGCAACATGAGAGCAATTATGACACCCATGCTTTTAATGACAACGGGGGTAAGAGCCGGGACTACGGAATCTTTCAGATCAACAGCAAGTACTGGTGTGATGATGGCAAAACCCCTGGAACTTCAAATACCTGTCGTATCAATTGCTCGAGTAAGTGCTGGGGCAGAGCAAAGAGCCTTCTTCACCCACTTGGTGAAAGCACTCTGCTCTGTCCATGCCATCTGTCCAGGCAACTATTCTGGGCATTTCTGTCCATGTGTCTGTCCTATCCAGCGTAGCTGAGGGAACTGGAGTTGTTTGGTCTGGAGAAGAGGAGGCTCAGGGCAGACCTCACTGCTCTCTGCAACTGCCTGAAAGGAAGGTGTGGGGAGCTGGGGGTCGGCCTCTTCTCACAGATAACCGGAGATAGGACCAGAGGGAATGGCCTCGAGTTGTGCCAGGGGAGGTTCAGGTGGGAAATGAGGAGACATTTCTGCTCAGAAAGAGCGGTCAGGCATTGGGACGGGTTGCCCAGGGAGGTGGTGGAGTCACCGTCCCTGGGGGTGTTCAATGAAAGGTTGGACGTGGTGCTTGGGGACATGGTTTAGTGGGTGACAGTGGTGGTAGGGGGTGGTTGGACCAGATGATCTTGGAGGGCTTTTCCAACCCTAATGATTCTATGGTTGTACGGTTCTATTCATCCAGCTCCTCAGTATCCCATTTACCCTTCCTGATGAACACCTTTCCCTCTGCCCATCTGTCCGTGCTGTTTCTCTACCCCCCTTCCCTCCATGCTGACCTTTTTTTCCCTTCTCTGCAGAACTTCGAGATGATAACATTGAAGATGATATTCGGTGTGCCAAGATAATTGCTAAACAGGCTCATGGCCTCACACCCTGGTAAGGAGCTTTGCAGAGGGAACTGGGGATGGCTGAGCAGAGGAGACAGAAAGAAATCCTGATATCGTCTGGTGGCGATGGGGGGGAGCCCTAGATATGGGGGTGCATTTGGTAGGATTTTAGCACAGCCCTTTTCCTGGAGCTGGGAGAACAGAGGGGTCTTGGATCCCAGCGCTCACCCTAACTCCCTGAATTTCTCTCCCCTTTCCATGGTGAGGATACACCTCTGTTTTTCTTCCCTCATGTTCTCCCAGATTGAGTACACCAGACTTTTCATTAATTTATATCTTTCAGGATAACCCTGCTTTCTTCATCTAAAACTATCAAAGCCTAATGAATTCTCTATTTATAACCAGTTCAATCATCATCTAACTCCTCAAATCGCATTCTAACTCCTCAAATTACATTATGTATTTCTTTTCCAGGGTTGCCTGGAACAAATACTGCAAAGGCAAAAAACTGGATTCCTATGTCAAGGGTTGCTAATTGACTCTGCAAGCAGCGGCTGTGTTCTCAGGATGACCAACGGTGAAGAGTGAGGTTGTGTAGAGAGCGACTAGGAAAATGGATGGGTGCAGGGAATTAAACGCAGCGTAAGGTAGATGGGTTGCTGGCTATCGCTAATACAATGAGGCTTTGTGCTAATACAATGCAAGTACAGAATTTAAAGGCTGATGGCTTAGTAGAAATGAAACTTAGTGGAAGTGAGAGCATTACAGGTGGATTTTCAGCGATTTACTCGCGTAGTCCTGTCTCAAGATTTTGTTGTCCTGAATGATGACCATTTACGTGTTCTCTCTGTTTTCCTCTCTTTCTCTCTCCCCCTTCCTTCCTCCCTTCTTGCCACCCTTTCCCCCTCCTTCCCTTATCTTCTTTCATTCTTTTCTCCCTTCTTATCTGAGATGAAGAAAATAAGATCATTAATGAATGCTGCGTTAGTTACAAGACCTGCATAATGGCAGTTGCCTTGTATCTAGGGCAGTCCCTGGCTGATGTGGGAAGTACAGAGACAGAGAACTGCACTGAAACAGAACCTTGTCCTTAAATTTGTCCTGAACATCTGCTCCTAGCTGATGTGGGAGATAGGGCACTGAAACGTATGGACATCTGGTCTGGCTGAATATGGCTTTTCTTATTATCTTTTGAGGTGTCAGATCAAATACGGTGTAGGAAAGATGCAGGGAGTTTCTGTCTCGGTGAGGAAATACAGAATGGGAAAGCCAATTAGGGCAGGGAAATGTTTTGCCATTTAGATCACAAGTAATTTTTCCAAATGAATGCTGAATCCAGGAACTGCGCAAATGGAAGGGGACAACACTTCAGCCTTCAGCCACGCTTGCTTCTTTGTATGCTTTGTTCTGCTGCTTGGTGAGCAGTGACTGCTTTTATGTTTAGACAATAAAGAGATGCTTTCACTTTTGTCTCCAGAGTTTATGTTAATGTATAAACCAATTATGAAAGGTACGTTTATTCAGATGGCTAAAAAATGAAAAAGAAAACACACACCAAAAACAAACAAACAAAAAACCAACTTGAAGTAGGCTTGCAGAAGAACTTCTTCCTGGCTACAGGGCAGACCTGTGGCTCTTTCCCCTCCCATGACAAAATTAGGGTTCATGACCTCATTAAGTAATTCAAAGAACTATTGCACATGCCGGAGCCCTTAAAATTTTGAGAAAATTCAAGAGAACTTGAATTGAAGCCTGACCTTGTCATTGTATTCAGTGCAGGTAGTTTCAATCTATTTGGGGTTTAGAACAAAGCTTATATGGGCTTTTTACTTGTGGGTTGAACTCTGATGAAGGGATGTTTTCTGTCTAGCTGATAGTTAAGACTATACCTGAGTGTCCAAGGGACACGCTCAACAAAAAGAGATCAGGGGAAGTGAAGGCTGCAAACCACACGTGTCCCTGCTAGGGGCTGCCAAATCCTACCACAGCTCCACAGCCCCAGGTCCAGCCAGAAGTTGGGCTGTAAATTCAGTCTAGCACACGCCAGTCGAATCTGCCATTACCTCAAACCCTGTGAGTATCACATCGGGCACCAGAAAGGGCTGCTGTGGTTTATCCCTGGTGGCAGCTGAGAACCATGCGCCTGCTCACTCAGTTCCCTGCCCTCACCCTCTGCTACAGAGCCCAGGAAGGTTCTTGTAGGGAATCTTAGCAGAATGAGGACTGGCCACAGGCTGGTGGTTATAACTGGAGCTTTATTATGACACAAAAAAATTTGCGATCAGCATAGCTTAGTGCTATCTACAATCTCTAGCAGCTAGCACAGCTTGCAGCCGCACAGAACTCCCAGCAGTTAGCATCGCCTTCTTGTTTTCCACAGTTCTTGTTCCCTGGATTTTTCAGACAGCTGAACCCTCTGCAGATCGGGTCGAATTCTTAACAATCAGCACACAAAACAATCCTCAGAATCTAGACTCAGACTCGAGTCGCTCGCTCAGTCCTCGGGGGGAGCAGCCGACGGTGGCGGCAGCTCGATCGCCATCCCTTGCCGCACAGCAGCTCCAGTCCAGGTCCCTCGTAGGGTTTGCTGCTGCTTCATTTTGTAAAGCAGAGCCCGTGCGTTGTTACGCCTCCCTGGTCCACGAGTGTCAGCCTTCAGGGACCCCTCTCTAACTGTGTCATGTTAAAGCCACGTCAGGCTGGGCTTGCAGCAAGCCCCCGTGCAAAACCCGGGGTGCAGGAAGGCAGCTCCCAGCTCCCAGCTCCTGCCCGCGGGTGCAGAGACCTGAGAGGTTTCTGAGCATCCTCTCCAGAAACTGCTCGCACCGAGCCCGCCGTGCCCTTTATCACCAAGACAGCTTTTCCAGGGGCAGATGCTTCTTCATCCCCCACAGAGACCTCCTGAGGAGGTGCCGTGGGTGCCCTCGCAGCATCCTTAGGGCGAGGGGCCGCAGGTGCCTGGGGTGCTGTCAGCCTCTCGCTGCTCTCAGCATCAGCACCACTAGATGGGCCCCGAGCCCTTGCTGTGCATGCAGCAAGTGAGCTCCAGAAACATAAACTCATGGCTGTCGCCAGGGAGAAGGGGAAAAACAAGGGCGAAATGAGGAAAGGGATCGTCGCCAGTGGCACAGAGACGAGTCCGCAGCCCTCAGCAGGAGCAGCGTGACTGCGTTGCACAAAATGCCCCAAAAGGGTGGTGGGGTTACTGCAGGGAGACGACTGTCACGGTCTAAAGGGTTTCCAGGCCTGCTGGTGCATAGAGGTCACAACAGTGGGTTCATGGCATTCTGTAATGCACACGGACGAGGAGGCTTTATTTCCTAAAATATCTATTTATTACAGATTACCACAAATCATAGAATCATAGCAGGGTGGTGGTTGGACCAGATGATCTTGGAGGTCTTTTCCAACCTTAATGAGTCTGTGATTCTATGAAATCACCACTAACTAATATATATACCACTAACTAATATATATGCAATATATACACAATATATACAATATATACACAATACACAATATATTGTATACAGTATATATTGTATGCAATATATATACAATATATACACCACTAATATATTATGATTAAAAAAAAGGCAGGCACGTATCTGGATAATAAGCCATCATAAATATTGCCAGGAAGTGAATAGATAATCGTAGATAATGAGGGAATAGCACTAATAGTAGTACTTTTCCCAGTAGGGCTGGCTTACTTGTGGCTGCCCCCATCCAGGGGTCTGACCAGGGACTTCTTTGGGAAAGCCCCCCACCGGCTCTCCACCTCGCCCCCAAATTTGTGATGGGGGCACGCATCCCCCCAGCAGCCTGGCTTCCCAGATTGGGCTCGGGAGGCCGGGGGAGCCGGGGAACGGGGTGACCCGGGACAAAGGCACTTTTCTTTTCGCAGAAGGGTGTCCCGGGGCCAGGCAGCCTGTCGCCACCCCCAGCCCGGGTCCGCGGCATGCGAAGCACTCGCCCGCCTCGCAATGCGCCGGGTGAAGGAGCGACAGCTGCTGGGGGCCTTTTGCTGCCTCAGGAGCTGTGACAGCACCCGGGAGCCAGGCTGGGATCTAAATTTAAATCCGTGCTTTGTGTGTTTGGACATGCGAGCGCAGCCTCCAGCCCCCACTGCCCCACCACTCCGCCCGGCGCGCGGAGGAGACGGGCTCCGCAAGAAGGGGGCTCCCGGGGGGCTCCGGCTGGCCGCGACCCGGGCAAGGGGGCGAGAAAAGGCTTGGGGACGAACACCATGGAGCCCGCTTCTCCCCAGGATGACGTGAAGAAGAGGCAACAGAAGGAGAAGTCCAAGAAGCCGGTGCCACCAGCAGCCCCTCGGCCGCCCCGGGCTCTGTTCTGCTTAACCCTGCAGAACCCGCTGCGGAAGGCATGCATCAGCATCGTGGAGTGGAAGTATCTTTTGGGGTGTGCAGGGGCTCGGGAGTGCACGTGGATGTGTGTGTGTGCCTGTGGGCAGGGGTGCAGAGGAGCGGGACCCTCGCCCTGCGGCAGCAAGGGAAGGGCTTGGAGGGAGCGGGACAAACCGAGGAGGTGATCGGGGACCCCTATAGGAGGTGTCAGGATGGCTTGCCAGGAACATTTAGGGGGCTTGGTGTGTGAGGAGGGGGCACGGTGCCCGTCTCGGGGTGAGGACAGGGCCAGGCAGAGCCGGACAGGGACAGGGAGCAGCAGCCGAGGATGGAGAAAGGGGAGGGAGGTTTTTGGGGGGAGCGAGGCCACGGCGAGCTGCTTGGGATGGCTCCTTGTGTGCGTCACCGCCTGCCTGGTCCTGCAGCTGCTCCGTGACGTAGGGGGGGAGGAGGGGGCTGGAGAGCGTCCCCCAAATCCTTGCCAGCACTGGTGACACCTCACCCCTTTCTCCCATCCCTCCCTGGCACCGCCGCCGCAGGTGAGGGCTTTTGTGAGTGACTGCTCAGGGGGACGGCATCTCTGTGCGCCCCTGCTTTGATTTAGGGATGGGATTTTGTTGGTTGCTCCTTGGTCATGTGTTTACTGGGATGTTTTGGGTTGGAAATGGTAAAATGTGGTGTTTCTGCCACCTGGCCAGCAACTATTCCAGGCCGTTAGATGTGGTCTTGTTCACCTGCATTTTATGGAAGGGAAGAGGGTGATTTTACCTTAGTGGGAGTGGAAACATTTCGCTTTGTGTTCAGCGAAACATCTGGGATCAAGTGAAAGTGGTGGGATTTGGGGACATTTCCAGCAAACCAAGTCCTTCCACCCCAGCTTTTCTCATTTCACCCACTGAATTCACGTGCGTGTTCCCAGCCTTGGCAGGGGTGTCCCAGCCCAGCCAGGCTTTGCTCTAAACCGAGGAGGAGGCTTGGTCACCTTGTTCCTACGCTGCAAAGGAGCTCTCTGACTGTTGAGTAGAGGAGCAGAGCCAAAATTGGGGAATTCTCCATATCTGCTTCTGCTTGGCTTTTCAAAAACGTCCTTCCCAGAGCTGTGTCTGCCTTAAATGTGCAGTGAGCATGAAATAAACTTGCCCATACATCCCATCAGCAGGGGAAGAGTTGGAAATAGGGCTTACGTCCTCCAGCGTGCTCAAACACATTCCTCATCCTGGGCCAACACGTGTTGGAGAACACATAGCACGGGGGGACTTTACCCACGTTGCTGCCCTGGCAGAGGGGCCTGGGGGGACGAGGCGGGTGTCCCACCAGGAAGGGTGCGGATGCTTCTGCCCCATGCAGGACAAACGATCCAGGGCGTTGGGTTTCATCGGCACGGCTCGTGTGCCCGCCTGTATTTGTACCCCAGTGCACCTGGCCGCCCGCGTTGCAGGGTCGGGATTTACAGGGTCTGATGGTTCCAGCTCGCATGGGCTGCTGTGGGCTTCATTCAGGGCCAGGCAAGCGGCCAAGCGGAGATGAGCTGTGTCTGTTTGCTGGGGGGATGCCTAGGGGTTGGGTTCGGTGTTGCTGTCCACACTCGTGTCCCTTGGGCTCACCTCTGCTGCGCAGCATCTGCTGCCGGAGCCACCAAGGTGCAGAAGTGGGACAGGGTCATTTCCAGGCTGCTGGGCAGTGGGGTCATGTCACTGCTCTCAGCCTATTGTGGGTGAAAGGCTGGCCTGGGGTTGTCTTTATTTTTTTATTATTATTATTTCTTTTAATGCTGAAATTTGCTCACATCTCAAACCCTGTATTTGTTAGTACAAGGAGACTGGGGTACTCTGCGAGGTGGCACGGCATCACACACTCAGCAGCTGGCCCAGCAAGCTGGTGGCTACTGGGGTGTGCCTGGCTTTGTGGTGCTACTGTGGTATTTCAGGTCATTTCGCAGCCAGGAGGACTTCAAGGCAGAAGTCTTGGTTGGCTGGATTTGGCCCGTTGCGTTTCTACCTCGTTACGGTGCCAGATTCGCACACTTGCATGAGACAAGTTCCAGCTCCAATTACAAGAGCTCACCCCCCAGGAAGGCAGAAATAAGCCCGTGGCTGTTTTCCCAGAGCAGGGGGACGGGCCAGCCACGAAGGAGCAGAGAGGGAGAGGGCAACCAGCAACCCCGCGGAAGAGCGATGGACAGGGCTGCTGGACAAAGGGCACGGGGGGTGTGGTAGCGAACGATCCCCAAATCAACCAAATGGGGATCAGACAGGGTCCCCTCCAGCTCTCGCAGATTAGCAAGGAAGATGAGAGAAATCCCCCAAACACTTTCTAGGAACCCAATAAGTTGGGATGCCAAGGGCGACGTGAGGGGCTTCTACAAGTGTATCGGTGGCGAAAGGAAGACTGGGGAAAACGTGGGCCCTCTGCTGAATGAAACGGGACGCAGGGTAGTGAAAAGGCTGAGGTACTGAAGGTCTTTGCCTCAGTCTTTACCAGCAAGACCAGCCTTTGGGAATCCAGAGACCAGGGTGAAAGGCTGGAGCAAGGAAGATGTACGCTCGGTGGAAGAGGATCAGGTCAGGAAATACTTCAGCAAACTGGACATTCAGAAGTCCATAAGATCCTCATAAGATCCAGCAGACTTTAGTTTTTATTATGCCATCAGGTTAATAGATAGAAGGGTCCAGATAGGGCAAAATAACCCGTGACGATCAGAGAACATGACTGACAGCACTCAGCCAGCTCAGCGTGCCGAAACAGAGAAAGCACCCCCCAGGTGCCACTTACCCCGTGATGCTGAATCAGGCAGCCCAATGCCATATAATTACCTGCAAAGCTGAGCTAAGTAGTTAATTAACCGTGGTGCGGGGAAGTGTCAGTATGGCTGCAGGGCTGAGTTTCAAGGGCTGTGCTGGGCCCTGTAGCGGTATTGCTCTGCGTGGCTGAGCTGCTGGTGTGCCCACGGGTTGTCCTTTGTAGGGTCTGCCCGAGGGGAGGATAGGGGTGCTGGGAAAGCCTGCTTGGGAGTGATAGCAGGTTGGTATTTATAGGTTGGGGTGAGAGATCTCAAAAACAGTCTGTGGGGGTCATGACCGCTGGCTGTGGTCGTAACTGGATGTTGTCTGATGGGACAGTGGAGAGGAGAAGGAGCTGGAGGGGGTGTGCTGGTTTGCGTCGCAGTTTGTTGATTTAACCTGTGGGTGGGTTTGGCTCCACGGATGGGACTCACTTTCTCCACCTGCACTTCATTTCAGTGGCTTCCAGTGCTACTGGTGGGCGCGGGCAAGGCAAATAGATCAAGGAGAACTGACATGAGCATTCTGACCAAAAATGTTCATTGTCCCTTTCCGTGCCATGCTGTACGCAGCTGTCTTCTGCCAGCACAAGGCCACCAAATGAACAAAAAAGTCCTCTCTGCTTCCAGGCGTGTGCACGGCTCCGTGGTGCAGTGGTTAGAGCTCTTTGGAGCTGCATCAGGGCCTGGAAGTGACCAGAAAAATGATGGCTGTCTTCTTCTGACCACGTCTGCTGCAGGGTACCGCAGGGCGGTGGGTTTGAACCACGCTGGGAGGAGCTGGGGTCCCTGGGGTGAGAGCCCTGCCGTGGGTGAGGTCCTGGAGACGGATTTTGGGCCCTTCTGGGACTTCAGGGACGTGGCAGCTGAAGCTTGACCTCGAGGCTGCGAGGTCTCCAGGTCCTGCATCTCATCCTAAATCCTCGTTTCTGAATTCCTTCCCTTTCCAAGGACCCCAGGAAGGGGCAGGGGCTGGGGGTGTGCAGGGGGTGAGGTCCGGCTTTTTGTTCCCTGCCCCAGGGGGAGGTTGGTTCACCCCGGTGTACCCAGACAGGGTGGGGGCTGCGCCTGCTTTTCCATTCCCGTTCCCCCTTCCTTAACTCTTCCTCTCAGGCCTTTCGAGATCATCATCCTTCTGACCATCTTTGCCAACTGTGTCGCCCTGGCCATCTACCTGCCCATGCCCGAGGATGACACCAACGTCGCCAACTCCAGCCTGGTAAGGCAGAGCCCGGCGTGTTCCCCAAGCCTCCTAGCTGCGTGGCCCCGTGCCGCATCCCCTGGGTGCAAAACGGGGTATCTGTAGTGCCGGGGAGCTGCTGCCGCCCCGGGGGGCGCAATCAGGCCTTGGCACTCCACCGAGAGAGAGACAGAGAGGGGCAAGCAGTGGAGAAACCGCTGCAGAAAGGGTCTTCAGAGGGGCTGAAACCGCCCCCAGGTCGGCACCCAGGGCAGCAGGTGGGTGTGTGAAGTGCACAGGAAGGAAGAATTGGTGCCAAAAAAAGGAAAGAATCCCCTCAGGTTTTTTTTTTTTTTTTATCCCGATGCTTCCAAAAGGAAACATCCTGTTCCAGAAAGGCTGAAATGTTTTGTTTTAGCATTTTTGGAACAAAGTTTCCTGACCTTTTATTTCTAAACTGTATATTTAACTCTGGGACCCTTTTTTTTTTTAAAGGGGGGAAAAACTTCTGTTAAGCAGAGAGGTCACTCTTTTCCAATCAGTAACTCAATTTTTTCCAGTCACTCCATATTGCCTGGAATAAAATATTTTGGTGTGATCCCAATCAATAGTTTTCATTATTTTTAGCTCGCCACCACCTTCCCCCTCTTCAAATCCCTCTCGTGGTTCAATCCACATTGATTTCCATTGAGAGCCTGAGCCTGGGCACTGAATCAAGGCAACCAAATAGGTTGTTTTTAATTAAATGTTCTCTTCTGCTAATTTCAGGACTCGTCAGTGCTGGGGTGGGGTGTTGTGTGCAGGTATTGCTGACAATTTGTGACTTAAACACCGCTCTGTGTTTTGACTGTTCCTTAGAGGCTCTGCAGGGAAAAATATTAAAGCAGTCATAAGATTTGAGGTTTGGAATACAAAGCAAGGCTTTCATCTGAGCAGGTTTTAATTCCTTGAGCTGCTTTTAGCTCTTTCCCTCTCAACAGGCTTTTAGTGGCACCGAAGATGGTGCTTGCTTCTTATTTCCTTGGAGAAAGGGAAGGGGATGCTGTTGCCAGTGTGTTAGGATTTTAAAAATAAAACCAAGAGAGGTCGGCAGAGGAGGGGAATTAAATGTGTGGTGGACATCTGGGGCTCGTTCAGCCTCCTGGCATGGTCCCTGAGCATCTTCTGACCCCTGGTGTGCTCGGAGCAGGACGCGCTGCTTCGGGTTTGTCACCTGGCCGTGGGGGCACGAGGGGACGGGGAAAGTGCTGAGATGAAAGAGGCAAAGCAAAAAAAAAGAAAAAAAAAAAGTGGGGGGGGGGCAGGGGTGATGGGGGCTTCCCACTGGGAAGGGGTCTGGGATTTGGCTGAGATCAGACAAAGGATGAGCCCGAGCCCAGCAGCAGGAGAGGAGGTGGCCAGGGGGGCACCCACAGCACCCAACACGTGCTACCTAACTGCGTCTACAAAGCCATTTCAGCTCCTTATATTTATTACATATTAGCTTATTTATACAATATCTGATTTGGATTTTTTTGTCAGCCTGTTGCCATGCCAACGGCCTGCTCTGTCAGGAGCCTGGCAGCCCCCGGGGCTCCGTTCTTTCAGCCCTGCTCCACACATTTCTTTGTCTCTTTGTCCCCGTGTGCTGGTGGCATTGGCGAACATCCCCTGCTACGAGCTGGGCCAGGCTCAGCACTCAGGTGCCGGGCTGGGCTCTGCACGGGGCTGCAGGTCCTGCAGCAAAGGCTCCTTGGATGCGTTTCTTCCCCCAACAGAGGGATGCTGCGATGCATTTAGTCTCTCCCTGTCAATTTTAATTGCCTCTCCTCATTGCCCAGTTGTCTCCAGGGAGGATTGCTTTTTTCTGAAGGCTTTAAAATAGGTGAGGAGGGGAAATAGGTGAGGGGGAAGAGAGCAGGGCAGTGAGGACGTTGCCCCAGATCTCCTGCAGGACCAAGGCTCTCATCTGGGCTCCCCGTGGGTCAGTGCAGGGAAGGGGGGATCTCCTGGGACACTTCTGCTGCTGCTTTGGTCCCGTGTGGCTGGAAAACCTTGTGAGCAGCCACGCTCATGGCTGTCTTTCCAGGACCACCCAAGGAAGACTTGCATACGGAATTTGCACTAGGTACAGAATTAGTCTCATTGAAGCTTTCTCAATCAAAACTCATTTAGGGTGATGGAAAATATTTGATAACCCCTAAATGTTCTATGAATCTGTTTTCCTATATCCTGGGAGAAATACAGATGCTTAATTTCAATGTATTTAAGTTTTATTCCTTATAGATTAGATTTCATCTATTACAGAAGGTTTTTGTTTTGTAATGCAGATTTTAGAAAATTTTGTGTAGTTCTATTGAAATCAAACTTTTTCAACACTGAAATGTTTTTTGACTTCAAGTCAATCCAAATTTCAGAGCATCTCATCTGCGGCAGCCCCAGGAATGTCATTGGGGTGCCCCACAGCTGTGAGCCCAAGCCTCTGTTCCCCCTATTTGCTGGAAGGAGACATTGGGGCTCATTCTGGAGGGTCCTGAGCACCCTTAGGGTTGGGGGCTGGTGCTGCCCAGCAGGCTGGAGCTGTGTCATGTTGCATCGCGGCGGCGTGGTGCACGCTGTTATTTCTGCTGTGCTGTGTCCCCGTTCAGAGCCCGCAGGTCAGGTTACCCCATGTCCCTGAGCATTGTTGAAGCATGTCTGTGTGCAGCAGCCAGCACGCTATAAAGATCTGCCTCTTTTTATAGTGCTTTTCGAAGGCTGGACTTGCACATTCAACCCCAGCTCTTCAGGGCAAAACACCCCTGGCTTCTCTCCGCTGGTATCCAGCGGCAGCAGTAAGTTTGCCCTGGCTCAGGACATCTCTTTGGGGCCACATGGGTTTACTCTCAGTATGTGTTCTGCACCTACACTTATTTGGGGAATTCAGAGAGAGTTTGCTGAGGGGTGACAGCCCTAGTTAAAGGCTGTCCCACCTCAGCCCACTGATGTCTTTATAGTCAGGGGCCTGGTTTTCCTTTGCTCTGCTAACATCAGAGCCTGTCTGCAGTTTACAGCCAGACAAGGCTGGGGGAACTGGACCCACAGCTGCAGGACAGGTGATGTGGGGGATTCCTCCAGCCGGCACTGACGGATCGCAGCATAGCACCTTCATACTGACCGTGCCACGAGCTTTCCTTGCTGGAGTTAGACCAGCAGGACAGACCAGGATGATCCAGTTTTGCTTGTGTGGCTGGCTCTGCAAAGCACAGCATGGAGCTGGAGCTGTAAGGATGTCTGCAGCCTCCCAGGAGGGAGGCGACGCAGCCAGCTAAGGTAGCAGGGGGCTTTTGGGTTTGAAACTCCCTGTCTGGATATACGTGGTGGGCTCCAAGTGGCATTGGAGGTGGCCAAAGGACAGCTCATCTGATGTGGGCTTCTCAAGGGGATCACGAAGGAACAGTAAGTCATCCTCTGAATCTGTGCGAGGGGTTTTTAGAAGGGGAGCTCTGCTGGTTGCAGACTCTGGAGGCTGATCCTGCCTTGCTGGGTGAAGCAGGGCAGGGAATTAACAAGGACAGGCTACGGGGGATCTGCCACTGATAAGCGGGGAAGGCAAGCAGCGTTGCCTGAGTGAAAACTCAAAGATGCAGCCCCGATAACAGCCGTAGTTGCAGTGCTTAGGTCTCTGCTCTCACCGCTGCTTCCCACCGATCTAACAAGGGGCTGGCACTGGCATGGGTGGCAGTCACACAGGGACGCTTGGCATGCCTGCCGCTTTTGGCCGCGGTAATTGAGCAAGCAATAGGTCTGTCTGAGCCTTGGCTTCATACATGGACAGCATTTTCCGTTTGGCAAGCCAGATGGCCCCGTGAGGAAGCAGCGCTGTGGCAGCATGCCCTCGGTGCTGCGGCCTCCCTCTGCCTTTCTGGGTGCGATTCCCTGTAGAGACCAAGTGGAGGGGATGCTCCTTGCCCTTCATGGGTTGCAAATTGAGGAGAGGGGCCATGGAAAACTAGAAATATAAATATCCCCATCCATTTGATCGCTTCAGAGGCACTTTAATCCCAGCCTGGAAAGGGCCAGAAGCAGCAGTGGCGGCGGTGATCACGGTGACGGGCAGAACCAGGTGGGCACAGGCAGCTTTTGGCCAGGCTCCATGGAAAACGGAGCTATTCCAGGCCCGGTGGCTGTGGCACGGTGCCGAGCCCCTGCAGCGGGCACCAGGCCCTGTCGGGGGGAGCGGGCATGGTGGCGGAGCCCCCGGGCCAGGCTCCTTCTCACAGCTCAATTCGCCGTGCAGATGTCTGGAGCAGGCTGGAGGCCTGAAGGAAGAGGCCTGGCTTCCCTGGGAGCCCAGGGCGTGAGGGAAAACACAACGCAGCCAACTCGTACCACGGGGTTTGTGAGGTGTCTCCAACATGTACCCAGCGTGTCTGCTGCTGGGGAGGCTGAGGAGAAGGAGCAGTGGGATGAAGGCCCCAGGGGAGTGGGAGGGTGAGGCAGGGACGTGCACTGCCCTAGATTGGGCACCTTAGGGTGCTGGTTTGGGGGGTGGCGGCGTTCCTGGTGTAGTTTGTAAGAAGCAGGGGTAGGATCCTGTCAGCACGTTGTTGAAGGGATGCAGAGGGTGGCATGTGGTGGCTCAGCGTGCCACCGAGTCCTGCCTGGGACAACCACGGTGCTGCCTGGGAGATCACAGATGGGTCGGCAGCAGGGGCAGAGCCAGGGACACATGGCGGTGAGGCTGAGGGAGGTGACAGACTGCTCTAACGGAGCGTCCTCTCCTGCTTGCAACCCCCAGGAGAAGATCGAATATGCCTTCCTGATCTTCTTTGCCATCGAGGCGATGCTCAAGATAATTGCCTACGGGTTTCTTTTCCATACGGATGCCTACCTCCGAAATGGCTGGAACGTGCTCGACTTCTCCATCGTGTCCCTCGGGTAATGCAAGGAGGGGAAGCTGCTGGCTCTCGGCTTGTGCCAGGCCTGGTCCATAGCCCATCAGCTACATTGAGGGTTGTTTTTTTGTTTTGTTTTTAGTGACTGCAGTGGGTTTTTGGGCAACCCGTAGAGTTAGTTCATGGTCTTCTCCCAAGGGCCCCGTTTTCTTGCCCTGACCTCCCCTGAAAGTCTCTGTAACTCCCATTTCTTCTTGTCTGACTCCTTAATGCCTCTCGGACCTCCTTGCTCTGGGCTGTAGGAGTGGCATGGTGTCCTCCCACGCTTGGCACGTGGGGAACGGGTCCCGTGGGCATGGGATGGGAGGGCTGTGGGCTGCAGAGCAGGTTGTGCCCAGCCATAAGTGCATCCAGGAGCTGGGCTTAGCCAAGAGCTGGCAGAGTCCTGTCCCTCGCCTTCCTGCCTGCAGAGCTCTGACTCCATCACAGATCCTTGGTTTCCATCCTCATGCCCTTCTCTTCCTCCCCGTCCTTCCTTTTTTCTCCCCTTCCCTCCCTTTCCTGTGCCTTTTCAGGCTTTTCACCATGACCCTGGAGCAGATCAATGCGAAGCAGGGAGGGTCTTCGGGGGGGAAAGGCGGCTTCGACGTGAAGGCCCTGCGAGCGTTTCGTGTGCTGAGACCGCTGCGCCTGGTGTCGGGAGTGCCGAGTGGGTGCCGGGCTCCCTGCCAGCAGGACGGGCTGTGGGGTGGATGGGGCCCTGGGCCTGGCCGGGTGGAGGTCATAGGGCAGGTTTCATTTGCTTCTGGCAGGGATCTTCTTTTCCTGTAAGCCGTGTAAATATAAGAAGGGAGCAACAGAGTGGATGGAGGGGCATGAAGTATCCTCCAGCACTGCTCTGCTGGAGTCTTCCAGGTGCTCGCATGGTGGATAGAGAAAGGAGCAAGAAATTGCTCCAGAGATCTCAGTCCCAACACACCTGAGCTTCTCTTCCCTTCATGGGGCATTTCCAGGCTGGCTGTCGGAGGGTCTGGCAGGAATGCAGGGTGCACCCAAAGCAGTTTGGGGAGTGGCTGAGCTCCTCTCTCTTCTCCCTGGTGCAGGCCTTCAGGTCGTCCTGAACTCCATCATCAAGGCCATGGTGCCCCTGCTCCACATCGCCCTGCTTGTGCTCTTCATGATCATCATCTACGCCATTGTCGGGCAGGAGCTCTTCAAGGGCAAGATGCACAAGACCTGCTACTACTTCGGGACAGGTGGGGCTGTGGCAGGGGGGGACATGGTATAGAAGTCTCTGTGTGGCTCCTGTGGGGACCACAGAGCCTCTGCAGGTAGCAGAAAGTCTGGTCCTGCCAATATCAGGCCTGGGAGAGCATGAGGGCTAAAGGATGTTTGGTACAGGACTGGCAACTGTAGATGGTGGGAGGAGGTGGTGGAAGGAGCCCCCTTCGGAAAGCTTCTGCGGGAGGCTGGGAGGTGCTGGGACCTGCTCGCCTTGGCCCAAAATGCTGCTTAGACCATGGCTTCTTCCCTCAGATGTGATCGCCACGGTGGGGGCAGAGAAGCCAGCCCCCTGCACCACCTCTGGCCACGGGCGACACTGCACCATCAACGGCACCGAGTGCCGAAGCGGCTGGCCGGGACCCAACAACGGCATCACTCACTTTGACAACTTCGGCTTTGCCATGCTGACCGTCTACCAGTGCATCACCATGGAAGGCTGGACCGAGGTCCTCTACTGGGTAGGCTCCAGCAGCCTGGGCTTGGTGTCCAGCTCGGCACCGGTGACCGCTGGATGTGCCTTGCGGCAGGAAACTCCCTCCGGGACCCTTTCATGGGGTTAGGTCTCTCCCCCACTGGCAGACACCCTGCCCTCACCCAGCTTCATGCTGTGACGCACAGCGCATCGTGCACGGGGCACATATCCCACATCTCTGCCCTGCAGACACTGCCCACCATGCCTTTGCTTTCCAGGGTGCTTCAGCTCCCACCTTTGGGGGTGCAGACCAGGCAATGGGGGGCTGGTGGACTCTTCTCCAGCAAAATCCCATGTTTTGCAGTCCTTGGGAGGCTGTCTTGCTGAGGCTTAGGCGTGAGGCTGATGTTTAAATCTGCTCGCCAAATGCTCTGGCTTTTCCTCCACTAACAGCAGATGCAGAGTGGTGCAGGGTAAGGGCTCAGCCAGGTTAATCTGCTGCCATCCCAGGTGCTCCCTTTGGAGGGGACAAAGCTCCCAGAAGCTGTTGGGAGGCTCCCAGGTGGCAGACTTCTGCCTCTCTCCTTGCCAGGTTAACGATGCCATTGGGAACGAATGGCCCTGGATCTATTTTGTCAGCCTTATCTTGCTCGGCTCCTTCTTCGTTCTCAACCTGGTGCTGGGGGTGCTCAGCGGGTAAGTGCCACCCTGTCCCTTCTCTTTACCAGCAGATCAGCGAGCGCAGTGTGGACATTTAACTGTACAAGGAGAGAAAGCCTTGAAAAGTGTGTTCCTTCTCCTCTCCCAATCCACTCCCTTTCTTTTTGCATGCTTGGAAACACAACCTCGAGTTACCTTTTGTATCAGCAACCGTGGCTGCCTGAGGTTTTAGCTCAACACCTAACACAAAAACACCTTTTTCCTGCAGTACTGGCACCTGTCAGCAGATGCAGCCATGAAACACATTTGAGGTGTTTGCAGTGTGGTTTGCAGCCAAAGGAGCTGAGCAGAGAGCTCAAACCAGCTGTCCTTACCCTACAGCTGTGTCAAGACACCAATTAGTTATATGCTAATTACTTGGATTTGTTAGCCAAGCGATTTGACAAGAGGCAATGGGCACAAACTGAAAAAGGATGGTAACGTTGGGAGCCCCCCCCAGTGACAGAAGGATCTTATCCCCATTGCCATGGAGACAGCATCCTGATTATTTGCTGTGTGATGAGCTCCCCTTCCCCACATGGAGAACGTGGGGCCAGCTTTTTGTCTCCAAATAGGGGAGACTCTGCTTGCTCTAATCATGGGATCACAGAATCATTTAGGGTGGAAAAGACCTTCAGGACCAAGTCCAACCATCAACCTGACCTACTGAGTCACTAACCCACGTCCCTCGGTGCCACATCCACATGTCTCTTAAATACCTCCAGGGACAGGGACTCCACCACCTCCCTGGGCAGCCCGTTCCGATGCTTGAACCACCCTCTGCGTGAAGAAACCATTCCCAATATCCAAGCTAATCCTCCCCTGGTGCCACCTGTGGCTGTTGCCTTGTGTTTTTATCACTCCTTTCCCAGTCCATTCCCAACTTCGCTGCCCTTCTCTCCACATCCTCGAGCAATTCAGTAGCCTTGTCGTGAGAGGCCCTAAACTGAGGGCAATATTTGAGGTGAGGCCTCACACCTGGACCCACTGCTGGCTTGTGTTCAGCTCCCCCAGGGCCTTTTCTGCCGGGCAGCCTTCCAGGCACCCTTCCCCACGCCTGCCCCGTGCGTGGGGTTGGTGTGCCCCAAGCGATCTGATCCTGAGCAGGGCCGGGGACCTCTGCAGCATCTCGTGGTGGTTGGCCTGCCCGGCCACAGCCTCCTGCAGCACAGAGGTCCCACGGAGCAGCCGGTGGTGGGAAAGAAACCCTGCCTGCCAACACACGATCTCCCGTGACCTTGTGTCGTGGAACGGGGCTGAGAGCGAGGAGTCAGCAGAGCAAGCTCTTGGTGGGAGGGTATTTTGGGCTTTTAGCTTTCTACGAGGATTGGTATGGGACAGGGCTGCGGGACGTGGCCTCCGGCTGCCTCCTGAGCCTTACCCTGCTCCTTGCCTCGTCCCAGTGAATTCACCAAGGAGCGTGAGAAGGCCAAGTCGCGGGGCACGTTTCAGAAGCTGCGGGAGAAGCAGCAGCTGGAGGAGGACCTGAAGGGCTACATGGACTGGATCACCCACGCTGAGGTGATGGACAGTGACCGGGCCAGAGGAGAAGGTACTGGCTCTGCCTGGGCAAGGTCCCTGGTGTGAGGGTTGGGTTCCTGACGCTAAGCACCCTGAAGAAACAATGGGGAGAGCTTTGGAGAAGTCACAGACTCATTTTGCCTGAAAAGCTATAAAACAAAACGTTTTGACTTGCCTAATGCAATAACTCTGAGAGGTGATACATGTGTGGAAAGGGCCTTGTAAAACAGTGGGAAAGACCACACTTGTAGCCAGTGTTCTCCTGTTGTTCAGCATTTGCTCATTTGCTGGCTGACCCCAGTTTTCTCTGTGCTGGGGCTGTCTGGAGCTGTGGGGAGCCATCTCCACGCTGCTCTCTGCTCCAGCTGCCTCCCTGGGCTGCTGCTGCCCTTGCTGCAGGAGCTCCTGGGGCCTCCCAGGGCTTTGCACCTGACATTTAAACCTTCCAGCTCGGGCTCCCTCTGCTGTCTCCCTGGGATTGCATTTCTTGATTTCAGTGCTGGGGGGGAAGCTCTTCCGGGTGTTGTCCTGGGAGAGGTCCGCTCCTATACGCTCTTCCCAAGGGCTCCAAGGAAAGCCTGGGATGTCGTTCCCTCCATAGGTATGATGCCTTTGGATGAAGGAGGGTCGGAGACGGAGAGCTTGTATGAAATTGAGGGCATGAACAAGTGGATTCTCTACTTGTGAGTATTCCTGGGCTGCACCATCTGCTGTCTCTTGCTTGCTGTCGTGGCTGGGCCAGGCTTTCTGTTCAGCCACCGGTTTTGTGGGGAGAGCCAGGGGCTTTTGAGAGCCAGATGCTCTCCTGGAGCAAGCAATAGGGAAGGATGCTTGGTAAAGAAGCTGCTGCAAGGGGAAAAACCTCTTCAGCTTGGGTCTAGGCTCCTGGCATCCTCTCACAGCCCATGCAACACATCTTGTGCTTCAGAAGCTGGGCCCGTGGCAGGAAACCAGAAGCCAACGTAGGCCAAAAAGGAGCCAGGAGGCGTTCATGTGAACAAACAGCAAAGCTTGAGCGATCGGGGACGCTGCCTGGGGTCAGGGTTATGCTCCTGGTACCTGCATGCCCCCGGTTTGTAAGTGGGGTGACACCATGCATTGCCCCAGCACCGGTGGTGGGCAGCTCAGCCCTTCTGAGGGAAGCGCCCAGGAGACGGGAGCGGGGTGGCTGTGCCTGGCTGTGTGTTAGCATTGCCCCGGGCTGCTCAGGACCCTGTGTTCAGCCCCACTGACCCGTTGGCCTTCCCTGCAGCCGGCAGTGGAGGCGCTGGAACCGAATGTTTCGTAGGAAGTGCAGGGATGTGGTGAAGTCCAAGTTCTTCTACTGGCTCGTCATCCTGCTGGTGGCACTGAACACCCTCTCCATTGCCTCTGAGCACCATTTCCAGCCCGAGTGGCTGACGGTGGTGCAAGGTGAGCAAACAGCCCCAGGGAGAGGGAGGGCCTGGGAAACTGCCGCAATGGAGACGTGCACGAGGAGCTCTTACTGTGTGTGCATGGCCTGTTAGACACCCACAGCCTTGCTCATGCACACAAACACAGCCTGCATGCACGTATGCGTACACCATCCACACTGGGCTGTCGCACAATTGCACATTGCAAATGCACAGTGCGTGCACTTACAGGTGCATGGTGAACACAGGGTGTGCATACTCACAAATGTACGTACATAGTTCACTTACGTGCACATTGCATGCACTCACACGGTACGGCCATGCACGTACACACGCAATCGCACTGTGTTCACACACACAGAATGTAGCACACGTGTACACAGCTCAGCCATGCAGCACACATGGACACAGCACCCGGACACACTGCGTGGACTCACACTATTATGTGTGCAAGCATATGGTTATACATTGCCCTTCTCCTCATCCTCTTCTCCTGAGTGCTCCCTAGAAAACTGCATTTGCTGCAGCTCAGGGCTCGGTGGTAGGCAGAGAAGGGATGTGGGCAGCACTGCCCTCCTTCCTTCCTGCCGTGCCATGCTGAGAGGAAGAGGCCCGTGCTCTGACGGGCTGGATCTCCCACCCCAGACAACGCCAACAGGGTGCTGCTAGCACTCTTTGTGGCCGAGATGCTGCTGAAGATGTACGCGCTGGGCCTGCGCCAGTACTTCATGTCCCTCTTCAACCGCTTCGACTGCTTTGTGGTGTGTGCGGGCATCTTGGAGACCATCCTGGTGGAGCTCAGCACCCTGTCACCCCTGGGCATCTCTGTGCTGCGCTGCATCCGGCTCCTCCGCATCTTCAAGATCACCAGGTTGGGACGGGAGCTCCGTGGGTGCTGGGGGCTGGCTGCCCCCCAGGCATCGCTGGCCTTGTCCCTGGGGAGGGCTGCAGCACGGGCAGAGCTGGTAGCTCCTGGGGTGATGAACAAGGCCAAGCCTGGCAATATCTGTGTCCGCGGGACGTGGTCTGGTATCTCCTGACACCAATCCTGGGGTCAGGATGGAGAAGTCCCAGTGTCCACCCTGCAAGTGGTGCTGGCTCAGAGCCCCCCTTGCTGGGTTTCTGGGACATCGTGAGGGGCAGACAGGGTGCTCCCTGCTCCTCCCTTGTCCTGCCCCACTCCTTCACCTCCTGCATGCTCCTCTCCCCCCTCTCCCCAGGTACTGGACATCCCTGAGCAACCTGGTGGCCTCTCTGCTCAACTCGGTCCGCTCCATCGCCTCTCTGCTCCTCCTCCTCTTCCTCTTCATCATCGTCTTTGCCCTGCTGGGCATGCAGCTCTTTGGGGGCAAGTACGACTTCGAGGACATGGAGGTGCGGCGCAGCACGTTTGACAACTTCCCCCAGGCCCTCATCAGTGTCTTCCAGGTACGGGGCTGTGGCAAGCAGGGCAGGGGGGCTGGCGGACCCCCACAGCCTGGGTTCTCACCTCGGGGATTTCCTGGCAAGAGCTGGGGTTAGGAGAGATGTGGGTTCGTGGGAGGTGGTGCAGCTCTGAGGATGGAGTGGTGAGGGGAGATGGGGTCGTGGGTGGCAGCGGGGGTTTAGGGCCAGAGGAGGGAGCTGAGATCTGGCAACGGGGCTGGAGCAGGGAGCAGGATGGAGCTGTGGGGTTCTGCCCTGCTCTGCTGCGGGGGCTCTCACATCCCTGTTTCCCCTCATGCTGTCTCTGCTCTTCTCCCAGATCCTGACCGGAGAGGACTGGAATTCAATAATGTACAATGGGATAATGGCCTACGGAGGCCCGTCCTTCCCTGGCATGCTGGTTTGCATCTACTTCATCATCCTCTTCGTTTGTGGGAACTGTATCCTCTGACACCGAAGCCATGCCCGGGCGCCCTGTGCCCAGCCCCACAAACTGCTCCGGCTGTGCGAGGCTGAAGGCTCGGTGTGTGTGTGTGTGTGTGTGTGTGCACGTGTTTGTGTACAGATTGAGCACAGGCAGGGATGGGGCGGTCATCCCAGAGCTCAGCACTCACGAGGATGGGTGCAAGATTGAATCACAGAATCACAGAATCGTTAAGGTTGGAAAACCATCTCCCTGCCACCAATGTCACCCACTAAACCATGTCCCCAAGCACCACATCCAGCCTTTCCTCGAACACCCCCAGGGACGGTGATTCCACCACCTCCCTGGCCAGGGTTGTCTCAAGGGCTCCTCTCCAGGATGGCTTCTCAGACCACGGGCAGCCCTGACCAAATCCAAATGGGAACCAAGTTCATGTCCTTAGTGCTGTCCCACCAGATATCCTCCTCAATGTCTTCCTGGCCATTGCGGTTGACAACCTGGCCGAGGCTGAGAGCCTCACCTCAGCCCAGAAGGCCAAAGCAGAGGAACGCAAGCGGCGCAAGATGTCCAGGTGAGCGCTGCAGTGCTGGCAGGGGGAGCTCCCAGGCCGGGTGTTTTGGGGTAAGGGGACAGAACAGCGTCGCCTGTGCCCCTGCCCTGAGCTCAGCCCTTGCTCTCCACTCAGGGGTTACCCAGAGAAGTCAGAAGATGAGAAGCAGATGCTGGCGAAGAAGCTTGAGCAGAAAGCGAAGGGAGAAGGGATTCCCACAACAGCCAAGGTCGGTGCTGGTGGGGCTGGGCCTTGGGGAAGCCCTGGTGAGGGATCAGGCACCTCCTGCCACCGGCAAGGGCTGGCAGAGGCTTGGAGCTAGCTCGGGTCTGGACTCTGCTGGGTCACGAATTGCTCCTTGCCTTAGTGTCTTCTGGTGTCAGAGGCTCTCTGGGCCCAGACTGGGCCTGTTTTGTGGTGGAACAGGTCCACCACATCCTGGGCCAGAACCCCACTTGCCTGTTGTACAAGGCCAAATGTAGACACCACTGACCCCACAGGGCTTCCAAGGGTCTTTGGCAGCAATACTGGCACACTCACTTGCATGTCTTCCTTTCTGTCTCTCCCTTGTTTCAGTTAAAAGTGGATGAATTTGAGTCCAATGTCAACGAGATCAAAGACCCCTACCCATCCGCAGACTTCCCAGGTAAGACTTGTCCCCACTGAAGCTGGGGAAGGCGTGTGGAGTGAGGGATGCCGTGGCCCCTCACCAGCCTGGGGGTGCTGAGGTCTGTCTGGCCCAGAGGCCAGCTCAGGATCACAACATCAGAGGATCTTCCACAGGGTCACGTTGCTACTCCCTCTTTGGGTGACCCTTTCTTTTTCCCTCCCTGTGACCATCCTGCAGGTGACGATGAGGAAGATGAGCCTGAAATCCCCCTGAGTCCTCGGCCACGTCCCCTGGCAGAGCTACAGCTGAAAGAGAAGGCCGTGCCTATGCCTGAAGCCAGCTCCTTCTTCATCTTCAGCCCAACCAACAAGTAAGTGCCAAGCCTTCTCCCTGCCTTGTGGAGCTCTGCCTTGGGCACCTCTGGCACCAACCCTTCCCAGTGGGACCCTACTTGTTTTGCCATAACCTTCTTCCAGGCTACCACGGCCCTGTCTAACGCCCTTCTGACCTCTCGCAGTGTCTCACACCGTTTTTGTCCCCGGCAGGTTTCGGATGCTGTGCCACAGAATCGTCAATGCCACCTGGTTCACCAACTTCATCCTGCTCTTCATTCTGCTCAGCAGCATCTCCCTGGCGGCCGAGGATCCCATCCGTGCTGAGTCGTTCCGCAACCAGGTGCGTGGGTGACTTGGGTGGGTTGGGGTGGGTGGGGGAGACGTCACGGAGACCCCCAGCTCCCCTGTGAGCAGATACCTGCTTGCCAGGTGTTGAGCCTGGGGGTGTTTTGGTACTTGTGATTTTTTTCCCTCTAAGGGAATTTTAAGCAGGGAAAGGGAGTCTCACCGAGAGCTCCCTGCTGCTCTTCTGGTCTACAGGAGGAAAGTCTTTGTGCCTACCTCTTTGCTCTTGTTCTGAATCCAAGGAAGATGAATCTGGGGGACTGGGTTCTCCTGGGTTAATCCCTGCCTCTGGGAGGGCAGGACGCTTGGGGAGGGGAGGCTGCTTGTGCTTCCCATCCAGGGGAAACAGCCGGGACAAAATTTTACTGCTCCATGTCTAAGGTTATTCCCGGTAAAGAGATCTACCTGCCAGGGTGAGCGAGATTACCTTGGTTTAGGGCTGTGGCAGCTTACTGGGGACAGGGACATCCCATGCAGACTGGACCAGTGGTGTGTACAACACCTGAAATGCTGCCTGCATGGAGCAGGGGTAGCCCCATGGGGTCTAGGCTTGTGTGGTGCCTGGCAGGGGCTGGGGGGTCTCTCAGGGGACAGCTCCCCAGGGTGCCCATTGCTTTCGGGGACCAGAGTCTTTCAGGTGAATCACAGCAAGCATCACTCGCTTGGAAACTGGGAGCTTGGTCCCAGGCTGGAAGCTGGATCGTGTACTTGGGGAAATTGAGAAAGTGAAGGGAATTTCATGGGTGGTCTCAGCCCCGGGTTTGCAGCCCCTGTTGAGCTAGACAGGCTCCCCAGTTTGCAGGGTGGATGGCAAACCACAGTGCCAGGGCGTTTGAAAACAGTGGTGCGTTTCCCACGTCACCCAAATCTCACCCAGTCCTGGTGCTTACGTCCCCAGATTCTCGGATACTTTGACATCGGTTTCACCTCTGTCTTCACCGTTGAAATCGTCCTGAAGGTGAGTCCATCTGCTCCCATGGAGCACATGCACATCACCCAGGTCTGGGCTGCGTTCTGGCCGTGGGCACGAGCTCCAGGAGCAGGCAGGGAGCAGCTGCCAGCTCATTTGCCCAAGTTTATGGCACCCCAGGGTGCGTGCCCTGCCCCAGGGGCCAGAAGTCCCCTTGCAGCGAAGTCAGGCAGCTGTGCTGTGACACCAGGACAGATGGGCCATGGCACCAGCATTTCTGTCCTGGCATGTCTTTAACAAAGCCTTTGAGAAAGAGAAAGCAACGAAAATCTGTGAAGTAAAACCATATTCAAGCAGCTGCTGTGAGTTGCTCCTGCTGCAAGTCTTTTTGCCCTTCTCCTCTTTGCTTTGCTGAATGACTGGGAAGGGTTTTTTTTCTCCACCAGTGCAGTGCAAAGGATTTCCAGCTGAAGTCAGCTGCCTGCCTGGCTGCAAAGCAAGAGCTTTGAGCAGGATGGGGACCCCGGGCCACAGGGAAAGCTCCCTGTGCCCTGCTCGGCCTCTCTCCTAACTCCTCCTGCTCCCCAGATGACAGCCTACGGCGCTTTCCTGCACAAAGGCTCCTTCTGCAGGAACTCCTTCAACATCCTCGACTTGCTGGTGGTTGCTGTCTCCCTCATCTCCATGGGAATCGAGTAAGCAGCTCCACGCTTCCCAGGGTGGGCACTGCTCTTGTTTAGCCTGGCCGGGCAGCGGGGGTGCTGCAGCAGTTTGGGTTGGGTGGGATGGGAGCTGCCAACCCACGTGTTAGTGCCCCCAAAATGTGTCCCTGGATGTATTTTTAGGGGGGACAGGGCCTGGGTGACTGGGAGGCAAACTCCTCGAGTGACAAAGGAGAAAATCTGGGTGGGAATTCAAATGGGAGTCCCTTTTTCCCATCTGGGAATTGCCCTGTCTCAGCTCTGCGTTCCTCCTCAGGTCCAGCACCATCTCGGTGGTGAAGATCCTCCGGGTGCTGAGGGTGCTGAGACCTCTGCGAGCCATTAACAGGGCCAAGGGGCTGAAGGTAAGAGCAAGGCTGGGGTCCTCGGCCCATGGGAGTCCCCACGGAAAATTATGTGGGATTTCATGCCCTGTGGGGTTTGTAGGGTCAGGAACACAATTCCCACTTACCATCTGGGGAAGGAGTCTGCCCTGTCCCATTGCTCTTGGCAGGTTCCCGCTTTTGCCTGCCTTTTTTTTTCTGTTTTATTTATTTATTTATTTTTTTCCTGAGTGTGGGGCACACGGGGGGACCTTGCCCCACGCATGCTCACGTGTGCTCTGTCCTCGACCAGCACGTGGTCCAGTGTGTGTTCGTGGCCATCAAGACCATCGGCAACATCGTGGTCGTCACGACGTTGCTGCAGTTCATGTTCGCCTGCATCGGGGTCCAGCTCTTCAAGGTGAGAGACGTCCCGGATGGACAGGAGAGACGTGCTGCCCAGGGCTTTGGGGTCTTGTAGTGACAGGGCTTTGGGGTTGGTGTCTCCCGGTGCCGAGGTCAGCACAGACCATGCTGTCAATGCTCTGCCAAGAATGCCCGTCTGTAGCAGACGTCCCAGCAGAAGTGCCTGTAGTGGGAGGAGGGCAGGAAACACCCAGGACGTTGTCAGCTTCAGGCAGCACACGCAAAGGGACCAGCTCCCTTCCCCTGCTCACTGCCTCAGTTTCCCCTCTGGCAGAGGTCAGAGCCAGCACGGAGGCAGGGTGGCAATCAACCAGTCTGTGAAAAATCAGAGGGGCTTTTGAAGTCACCACAAAATCATAGCTCCTCCTGCTCTCTTTCTAATGCAGGGGAAGTTTTACAGCTGCTCAGATCCATCCAAGCTGACGGAGAAGGAGTGCAGGTAAGAGCCCAGCGGGGCAGCAGGCAAGGAGGGGAAGGGGGCGTGTGGCTGTTCGCGTGTCTGCAAGGGGATCCTGCAGCCAGAAAGAAGGGGCTGGGAGGTCTTTTGCTGCTGTCCCTCGCCCTAGGATAAACGTAGCCCAAGGCCATGCTCCCCTCCCAGGGACAAGCGGCCCTGGGCCAGCGCGGCAGCAGGAGGGGGCCGTGCCAGGTGAGCGCCGCATCCCTTCTGCTGCAGGGGTGATTTCATCGACTACGTGGACGGGGACCCGACGCAGATCGAGCTGAAGAAGCGTGTCTGGTTCCACAACGACTTCCACTTCAACAACGTCTTCTCAGCCATGATGTCGCTTTTCACCGTCTCCACCTTCGAGGGCTGGCCAGAGTGAGTCCGGTGTGTGGGGGCCTGCCGAGGGCCGGGTCGTGCTGGGAGCAGGTCGCTGCCCGCAGGCTGATTGCCAGCCAGGAGCTGGAAAGCCTGTGCCAGGGAAAGAAGAGCTGCCCAGGCTGAGGAGCAGGGCTAGCCACCCTGGTAGGGGCTGGAGAGTCAGCAGGGTGATCCCCGCAGCCCAGTTCCACCCCTGCTGGATTTGGGATTTCTCCAGAGCTCTCCATAGTCTGCAAGAAGACAGATGGTCTTCCCCCCCCCTTAACTAGGGTCTCTGTTGCCTTGCTTTCCCTCCTGTAGGCTGCTATACAGGGCCATTGACACTAATGATGAGAATAAAGGCCCTATCTACAACTACCGGGTGGAGATTGCAATGTTCTTCATCATCTACATCATCCTCATTGCCTTCTTCATGATGAACATCTTTGTGGGCTTTGTCATTGTCACCTTCCAGGAGCAGGGGGAGAGCGAGTACAAGAACTGTGAGCTGGACAAGAACCAGGTACTGGAGCTGCTGGGACGGGGCGAGGTGGGTCCAGCCCTTAGTGCTTAGTGGGGGATCGGCACCAGGGCAGCACGGCAATCTTTGGAGGCAAGAGGTGGCTTTGGAAACACGGTCCCGGGTGGGGTGTCTGGGTGCCTTTGCAGAGGGCACAGCAGGTACTTGGTCATTGCTGTCCCTGGCCCATGGCACGTGGGGCTGAGGAAGAAGGGGGGATCCGGCTGGTGCTGGTGGGGCTGTGCACTGTCACTGGTGGTGCTGGCTCCGTGCTCGTGCCCCTGTCCCTGGTGTGTGCATCTCCCCAGCTTCACTCCTCCCCTGCTCTCCCCAGCGCCAGTGTGTGCAGTACGCGCTGAAGGCTCGCCCGCTGCGGCGCTACATCCCCAAGAACCCCTACCAGTACCAGATCTGGTACGTGGTCACCTCCTCCTACTTCGAGTACCTCATGTTCTTCCTGATCCTGCTCAACACCATCTGCCTGGGCATGCAGGTAAGCGGGGAAGTACTGACCGTGGGCGGTGGTGCCCCCCTGGGACCCTTGTGCCCGTGGCACCGAGCAGGCTGGGCTCAGCCCTGCTGCCTCAAAGCTGCTGGTGTGTGCTCCGCAGCCCTGGGGAGAAAGGGGGACGGGTTGGATGTGGGGTACCCAGAGGAGGGGCTGCAGCAGGGGGGATTTTTCTCTTTTGCTGCAAGTTTTCCCAGCCACAGGTCTGCGGTGGGCTGGTCTCCATGCAGCCCGTGCCACTGGGCTGACACGGCTCCTCCTGCCTTCTCTCAGCATTACAACCAGTCTGCGGAGATGAACCACATCTCAGACATCCTCAACGTGGCCTTCACCGTCCTCTTCACCCTGGAGATGATCCTCAAGCTCATGGCCTTCAAAGCCAAGGTGAGGGCAGGGCGCAGGCTGGAGATCAGAGGAGGGCTGTTCGATTCCCTCATCGCGCTCTCCTTCCCCTGGGCTCCAGCATCCATCTCCTCCTTGGCTTGATTCTTGGATGTTCATTCCTCTTCTCTCTGGCCCTCCCCCGCCAGGGCTACTTCGGGGACCCCTGGAATGTCTTTGACTTCCTCATCGTGATCGGCAGCATCATCGATGTCATCCTCAGCGAGATCGATGTAAGTGCTGGGCTGCTCGGGCACGAGGGTGTCCCCACGCCCCGTCGCTGCTGGCGCCTGCCCCAGGGCGAGCTGGGGGTGCCGGAGTGGTGCCCAGCTCCGTGGGGCTTTGGTGGCCTCTCTTCTCCCCTCTGCTGCGTTCGGAGGAGGGACAAGCCACGTGGCGTGGGTGTTTGGAGGTCACAGCCGTGCCCCTGTGAAACTTAGGGCACTGTATAAACACAGGGGACCATCCCCAGCCTAGCAACTTGTCGTGTTGTCCCGTCCCTTCCCAAAAGCCTGTAGGGGCTGGGATGCCATGGAAAACAGGACCATGAGCAGCAAGATGCTGCCCCACTCGCCCTGCCTGTCTGCTGTGTGTGCCCACCTCGACAGGTCCGGGTGGCCATCCTCAGACTGGGGCAGGTGGGCAGAAAAAGGGTTCCCCTGCAGCTCCCTGTACCCACAGGGCGCTGCTGACCACATACACCGGGGAACTGCAGCCAGTGGTTATATGCTGATAAATGCTCTACTGGGAGCATTTTCAGAGCAGTGCTTGTAAACCACTGTGCCACAGCACTGGGAGCTCCCCAGACCACAACCAGCTCTAAAAATGCCCCTGTGCGCCGGGAGGTCATGCGCTGCGTTTGGCAGACCCGACGGTAACTGTAGAAGCAGCTGTAGGGTCGGGTAGGTGAGGTTAACCCTCTCTGGTGACTTTGCACGTCTCCTCTCAGGAGCAGGGCTTTATCTGGCAGAGCTGCTGCCATGGCCACCCCCGGGAGAGTCCTGCAGCCTTTCTCCGTGCAGAGGACGAGAGGCTCAAGGGTCCCTGGATGAGTGAAACCATCCATCTTTCTCCCAAAACATTCCTCCCTGCATGGCCCACACCTCGATACTGCCATCCTCCGAGCCTCTGGGCTTCTCAGCCTTGATGATTCCCAAATTTCCTGCCAGTCCCAGCAGCTTTCAGCTGCCACCAAGCCTTCCAAGACCCCATCCTTGGTCCCCCAGCTCTCTGTGCCTGTGACCTGGTTTCCCGTGGCCTGCAGTCCTTCTGTGGCACCTCCACGGTCACCGACAGAAGGACAGTGCTCATCCCCCGTGCCCGTCTTTGTCCACACCTGAGAGCACGGCTCAGGCTCCCCAGGGCTGCCCCAGCCTTCCTCCACGTGCCTTCTTCTCCACCCAGTCCTCATCCCTCCCAGCACTGCCATCCAGCGATGCGTAGTGGGATCAGGACGGGGCAGGGATCGCAGCCTTCCCTCCCCTTCTGGTAACCCCCCTCTCTGCCCAGGGGTCAGGGCGAGGTGGGTCCGTCCCTCCTGGTCCCCAGGAGCCGGTTGCAATCGCTGCACCCCCACAGGTCACCGTGCAGGTGCGGGCACACCTTGGGGGCTGCAGCCTTTTCGGGAGGGTGCCCCTCGACAGCCGATTTCCATCTTTCTTCTGCCTGTGCCGCCACCTTCTGCAACCTCCCCCTGTCTCTCGTTTCTCCCTCCCTCCTGCTGACTCTTTTATTCTCTTGGCAGACTGTCCTTGCCTCCAGCGGCGGATTGTACTGCCTCGGCGGGGGCTGTGAGAACATCGTAAATATCAGCTGCACGTGCTTGCAGTGGACCCCTTTCCCCTTTGCTGCCTGGGGCCGTCCCAGCCCGCCCGCGGCTGGCGTTTGCACGTGTCCTGCATGCATTAAGATGCCCCGAGCCCTGCTGCTCTCCTCTGCTGTGCACATCTCGCCTCCAGGAGCCCAAGGGCCAGGCTCCAGAAACGGGGAGAGGTTGGTGGCAGGGTCCCACGTGCAGCACCGGAGCCTGGTGCATCTCCGTGCCCCCAGGGCATCTTCTCGGGGGTCCCAGGGCCCCAGTGCTGGGAGCTGCAAGGCCAAGGTGGCCTGCCCTGAGCGCTGTCCTGGTCCTGCTGGGTGGGGATGTGGCCACTTCCCTGGCCACTGTGCTTGCTGAGCGCTAGGAAGGAGAAAGGCGAGAAAAGGAGGGGTGGGGAGAGGAGGTGGTGGCTTTCAGTGCAGCCCTGGGGACTCAAAAATGCCATAACGGGGAAATTGGATCTGCTGCAGGGCCTGGGGGTGTCTGAGGGTGGGTTTTATTGCCCTGACACCTCTGGGAGCAGGTGGGTTGGGTGATGGGAACGAGGGGGGTCAGCACGAAAGCTCTGGGAAGCCGAGGGGAAGCAGGAGGGGTAGCAGAGGTGCGACGGGATGGACATTTGCTCGCGGCACTTGGTGAGCGAGAATGGGGCTGTGCTGTGCCAAAACAACCTCCCCAGCGGGTAACTGAGCCCCCAGCGTCTCCCACAGCCCATGTCCCAGGTGTCGCAGCCTTACGAGCCCAGGGCCTCTGTCTGCTGCCTCCCCTCCGCCTGCCCCTTCTGGGACTCCCTCTCAACCCAGCTGTACCCAGCCCCCGTCCCCGACTGTTCTCCCCCCGGGTTGGGGTCCCACAGCCACCCCAAGAAGCGGAGGCACCGCTGCAGGATGCTCGCCTCCCCAGAGCCACCCTGCCCTCTGTCCCTGCTATGTCACATCAAAACCCTGCTGGGATGCTCTCAAATCAACTCTTGTGTGCGATAGCTGCCACCTTGAACCCTTCCTGTGCCTGGTGCCTGGCCCAGAGCTCACCTTACAAATAGACCCCAAGGTGGCAGTGTAACAAATACATAGTGTGTGCAGGGTGAGAGAGCAGAGAATGAGCCTGTCCTGGGGCAGCCCTGGGTAGGGTAGGGTAGGGTAGGATAGTTGGAAGGAACCTTCAAAGCTGATCATGTCCAACTGCTTGACTGCTTCAGGACTAACCAAAAATTAAAGCATGTTACTGACGGCATTACCCAAATGCCTTTTTAACACGTCCAGGCATCAACCACCTCTTGGGGCATGCACTGAACGGCACGGCTCTCCCAGCCTGCGCTACGGCATGCCTTTCCCCCTGCCGTGTCCCATCCCTACCTAGCAGGACTCCTGTAGGGTCCGTGACTGCTGCCCCCCTCTGTCCGCAGGACCCCGATGACAACTCCCGCGTTTCCATCACTTTCTTCCGCCTGTTCCGCGTGATGCGGCTGGTGAAGCTGCTGAGCCGGGGAGAAGGCGTCCGGACCCTCCTGTGGACCTTCATCAAGTCCTTCCAGGTTTGTGAGGAACACACCAGCACGTGTCCTGGGCTGGCAGCAAGCTCTGAGCAGCAAGCTGTCCCATCCCCATGGGACGCCGGGGTGCTGCCCCCCCAATAACTCCAGCCCCGACCCGCTGTCTCTGGGTGTCCTCTGGTGCTGGGCTGCCTCTCACCCGAGCCGTGATCCTTTTGTCGCAGGCTCTGCCCTACGTTGCCCTCCTGATTGTGATGCTTTTCTTCATCTATGCTGTGATCGGGATGCAGGTGAGAGGCGCAGGGGGGGGATTTGGTCTTGAACAGGGACCTGACCCTGGGAGCAGCTGGGGAGATGGGGCAGGGGGGGACTGGGTCCTCTGCACGGCAGTGCCGGCGGCTTTGAGCACAGTGGGACTGTCTTGCCCTGGTCTCCGAGGATGCACAGAGTTAACGCAGCCCGAGCACCTCCTCCCATCCCCAGGCTGCAGCTAAGGCAACCGAGGCACACACCAAATAGCGCTTTCTGAGTCAACAGCATGACGCAGACACGCTGTCACCAGTGCTTGTGCCTGGTTCGTGAGATCTCCTTGTCTCGGGTGCAGCGCAGCATCGACAGGGGCGCTTTCAGCATAGGCAGGGGTGTCCAAGCTGCTCACGAGCCCCAGAACAACCATGTCCCCCCTGGTGTCACGCTCTCTTTTGGAGATACCCGAAGCCAAATAACCAAGACAAAGAGGAACTCCTGGACTGGGGTCCTCTGGAGGGTGGGGGTGCCTGAGGAAAGGTGCTGGGGGCCTGATGGTCTGATTTACAGATGTTTGGGAAGATCGCCATGGTCGACGGGACCCAGATCAACCGAAACAACAACTTCCAAACCTTCCCACAAGCTGTGCTGCTGCTCTTCAGGTCGGTACTGCCTCAGGGAGCAGGCAGCTCCAGAATGGAGCTGGGCTCCGAGCTGACATGGGAGCCTCCCGGCTTGGACTGAGGGACACCAGCGTTTCTGCAGCTGATTGATCTCTTGCCCTACAGAAAAAAGTCTGGGGGCACCGCGGCATTTCTGTTCTGCATGTTTCCCTCCCAGACTTGATTTTAATTAGTGAATTTTCAGGAAAAGCGAGGGGAAGGGAGAGTTCAGCCCAAGGTTTTCCTTGACCCCAAATGCTTCGCTTTGGAGCTTGCAATAGCAGGCTCCCACGCCCTCCCTGCAGCAGTGCAGCGAGCCCAGGATCCTGCCCTCTCCTTTCCCTGCTCCCTTGTGTACGGGGCTGGTCCCTGCGGGCCCAGCAGCCCTCCAGGAGGGGCCGGGTCCAGCGGGCATCCCCTTCTCCCCAGGTGTGCGACAGGGGAGGCCTGGCAGGAGATCCTGCTGGACTGCAGCTACGGGAAGCTGTGCGACCCCGAGTCCGACTTTGCCGAGGGCGAGGAGTACACCTGCGGCACGGGCTTTGCCTACTTCTATTTCATCAGCTTCTACATGCTCTGCGCCTTCCTGGTACGTGGAGCTGCACATCCCCGTTAGTTCCTCCCCGTATCCCCCACGTGCTGCTGCTCAGCCATGCACCGGTGCTGGCTCCTGAGAGGGAAGAGCTGCGTGTGCCGGCCGCATCCTGCCGTGTAATCCCATGGGGTGGGGGGCCTGCCTCTGCGTGGGGTCACCAACAGCATCCCCTGGCTCCAGGGAACCCCGGCACCTTCTTGTCCCTGACCCAACGTGCGTCTGCCTGCGCTTTGCCCCCTCGCCGGAGCCCACGGGCTGCCCTGCCCTGCTGTGCGCGGGGTGGGGGGGTTCACGATCCCGTTGTACATGGGGTGGGGGGTCACGGTCCTGCTGCGTGGGGACCCACAGAGGGCCAGGGCATCCTTCACACCCGCCCCTCTGCCCCCAGATCATTAACCTCTTTGTGGCCGTCATCATGGACAACTTTGACTACCTCACACGCGACTGGTCCATCCTCGGACCCCACCACCTGGATGAGTTCAAGCGGATCTGGGCTGAGTACGACCCCGAGGCCAAGTGAGTGACCGCGTGTGCACGGCAGGGGGTGAGGGACATGGGGGGGACGCTCTGTGGGGGCCGGGGTGGGCTGCCCTCTCTGCTGAAACCTGGGGCCAGCAGGGCCGTGCGAGACTCAGCATTGTTTGGCATTTAGATCCTGGCTTCTCAGAGGTGGATGTGGGCTTGTCTGTATGTCCCAGGGTTGGCACAAGCCATCAGGAGTTTTGGGGACACAAGACTCCCGTTTCCCTGCTCACCCAGCCCTGGTGGTGCTGCCAACTCTTCCCATGCCACCTTTATCTGCCACCTTGCCTTGGGGAACAGTTGTTTTCCCCAAGAGGAGCACAGGGAAGTAAAAAGACTTGCCCACCACGCAGACCACGAAGACAAACCTACCCAGCCCCTCCCCAAACCACTGTCCCCCCCCCCTTGTCTGCCACCACGCTGCTGATGCAGCTCGTTGCCTCTGCAGGGGCAGGATCAAACACTTGGACGTGGTGACTCTGCTGAGACGTATCCAGCCTCCCCTGGGCTTCGGGAAGTTCTGCCCGCACCGTGTAGCTTGTAAGGTAAGAGCCAAGGAGAGGTGGGTGCGTGGGCATGGGGCACCTTCCCCAGGCCCTCCCCGCATCCTCCCTGGGGAGGCTGAGGACACAAATTCAGCCAGCTTTCCACTTTCATGCTTTATACTCGTGCTCTGACCTCTGGTTTTTAACGGAGAGGAGTCTTCCAGAGGCGAGGAGAGGTGCTGTAACCTGCATGGAGTTGATGCATTTCAGGGTCCTGAAGACAAGGACCTGCCTGTGCTCACCTCCACGCCCAGGGGATGATACCCATGGGCTGACCTCCTGCAGCCCTCGTTGCAGAGGAGTTTCCAAGCTATGCTGGGTGCTCCACATCTGCACCTGGGGCAAGAGGGCAGCGCTGGGGCTGAGTACACGGCCACATCTTCTGGGCTGTCGAGGTTTGTCTCCAAGGGCTGATAGCACTGAGGGAGCTGGAGACTCTGCAGTCTTGGGCACACTTTTCCACACTTGGCTCTCTGCACGAAGCCAGGATCTGTACGAGGCTCCCAGGAAACCATGTGGGCAGGAGCTCAGGTTTATACCTCCATGGGTATAAACCCTCAGGGGTCTTGACCAAGCTTGTTAGGGGGTTGATCCCCAGACCCCTCATGGCAGCCTGGTGAGCTTTGGGGGGGATGGAAGGCAAAGCAGCACGACCCTGAGAGCAGCACCGTGTTTCTCCTGCTGGGGAGAGCAGCCAGCCTGCTCTGCTTCGTGGGGACATGGTTATCGGTTTGCTCTGCAGCGTCTGGTGTGCATGAACATGCCCCTGAACAGCGACGGCACCGTCACCTTCAATGCAACCCTCTTTGCACTGGTGAGGACAGCCCTCAAGATCAAGACAGAAGGTACGGGGTGCTCGGGTCTGCTTCCATGGCGCGGTGGGGGGACCCTCTCCTTGTGCTGCAGGCTGCCAGTTATGCACTGTTCCCCCCCTCTGTCTGGTGACCTCAGGGCTTCTTGTTGGTGTGGCAAGACCCTCTGTTGCAGCCCCCAGCTTCATACCATTACCTTGTTGGACCAGAGACCATGGGCACGTGCATGGGGCTGCTCAGGCCAAGCCTGGAGGGCATTATGAGTTTCAGGGCTGTGTGTTGCAACCCTGAAGAGCAAACCACTGGCATCCCAGATGGGTAACTTCACTCTGAAGAGCTCAGGAGCTGTTCTGACCCAGTTCCAATCCCTGCCTCAGTGCACAGCCACCGGGCTCCCTTCCTACACCGTTGAGTGTAGCCTGATCTCCCCCTGCGCTGGTTGTTCCAGTTTTCCATCTCCCCGGGTATGTTTAACCTCAGACTGGAATGGAAGAGGGTGGCTGCCCTTTGAATTCAGCTGTGCCGGGGTGGAGTTGCTTTCGCCCTCTTCCTCGCCAGCAGGGCGGTTTGCAAAGCCCTGCCTTGGTAAGAAACCACACCAGCTGGTTTCCGTGCCCGTGGGTCAGGCAGCATCCCCCAGGCAGCCCAGGCAGGAGCGGGGCTGAGGCCAGCCTCCCCCAGCAGCACGGCGCGGTGCTTCCCCTTCAGCCGGGGTGGGGGACACCGGCCTCCAGCACCGGGCAGGAAGCACTGGGAGGATCACAGGAGATCTGAGAGCAGGCGTGAGGACAGACTGGGCTTGCAAGACAGCAGGAGTGGTAAAGCCTGGGAGAGCACGGAAGGGGGGGTTGGAGCCTGCTGCTGATCATCACAACAGAGACCACGGCACTCATGTTCCACCCGTTTCCTAGCTCTGACTCACCCTGTAGTTAAGGTCTTTTTGCTAAAATCAAAGCCTTATTCCTACAAAGCTCCTGTTTGATGGGTGGTGTCACACCCTGGAAGAGCCTGGCCGGGTTTCCACACGCTTTGCCGTCCTTCACGTCCGCTTTCCCTTGGGAACGAACCACCCCGTCCCTCTCGCTTTTCTCACAGGTAACTTCGAGCAGGCCAACGAGGAGCTCAGAGCTATTATCAAAAAAATCTGGAAGCGAACCAGCATGAAACTCCTGGACCAGGTCATCCCACCTATTGGAGGTATCTCACCCCGTGCTACCTCCCGGGGGGGGCAAACAACCCCGGGGCTCAGCCGCTATGGCGATTCGGGGCCTCGTGACAGGCAGTGCCATCAGGTTGCTCTCCTCCCTTCCAGATGATGAGGTGACAGTGGGCAAATTCTATGCCACGTTCCTCATCCAGGAGCATTTCAGGAAGTTCATGAAGCGCCAGGAGGAGTATTACGGGTACCGTCCCAAGAAGAACCCCGTAGAGATCCAGGTTAGTGGTGCTGAGAGACCTGGGTGCCTGGCGCACCCCAAAGCACCCCTCATTGGGAAGAGGAGAGGGGATCAAGAGGAGAGGGGCTGATGGGGGTGGTCCTGAGCAGGACCTCTGCGGTCAGAGAAACCTGCACAGGAGCCTCGGAGGATGCTGTCAGGGTGGGATTGGGGAGGAGGCATCTTTGTGCCCGGTCAGAGCAGCAGGGATGTGCCCAGCCTCTCCTGACCTTCTTACAGGGAGGAAATCACTTTGTGGTGGAAACAAAACAAGGCCCGAGAGTGCCGGGTGAGGGAATGAGCCAGGCCCCTGCTCAGATACCTGTGGGTGAGGGACAAAGGCCCGTCTCCCCCTTGGGCACCACTGGCCCAACCCATTAACGGGCTGCCCTTAGCAAACCCCTTTGTGGGGCAGCGTCAGCCCAAAGCTGTTTCACCAAGCACAGGGCCAGCGGCAGGGTGACCACGGCCTTTGCCCTGTTGTAAGGCCTGGAGACCTCCTGAGCGTGCCTCATCACCGTTCCTTCGCCAAAGCCCCACGTGAGAGGGGTTTTGGGGCCAGGCCACCTCCACCCATGCCTTCTTCTCCCCACCAGGCCGGGCTGAGGAGCATTGAAGAAGAAGCAGCTCCGGAAATCCATCGAGCCATCTCTGGGGACCTGATGGCTGAGGAGGAGCTGGAAAGAGCGATGGTGGAGGCTGCCATGGAGGAAGGGATATACAGGGTGAGCACAGCGCATGGGGCACCCCACAATTTGGTGGGGGCTCAGCGTGGCAACCAGCAGGCCTCGGAGATGAGCCTGACCATGGCAGGCAGTTTGGGCCACCACGATTATATCAGTGCTTCTGTCTTCTCCCTGAGCATCGGGACATCCTGGCCGAGTCGCCCTGAGCAGCATGTTCATGGTCTGAATTTTTGGGTAGACCTGTGTGGTGCCAGGAGTTGGACTCGATGATCCTTGTGGGTCCCTTCCGTCTCGGGATATTCTATGATTCTATGTTACTCGCCTCAGTTTCCCCGTCTATTTTTATAGACCCTGCTCATGTGCCTGGCAGGGATGCGATGAACGCAGGGCCCCATCCACACCTTCTGCCAGGCTAAGGCAGGACAGCTGGGTGCCACCACCACCACAACGGGGTCAGATCCACTTCTCGCTCCCTGCTGTTCCCACTGGCCCCCAAACACGTTTCCTCCCATGGGAATGGTCCCAAAGCCTCCCAGAGCTCCGGGCCTACTCTGACGCCCTCCCCGTTGGTTGCAGAGGACAGGCGGCTTGTTTGGCCAGGTCGACAGCTTCCTGGAGCCGAGCAGCCCCCTGCAGCCCCAGGTGGCCAGCCAGAGACCCCTGCAGTTCGCAGAGGTGGGCAGCGAAGACCTCGATTCCCCTGTCTTCCTTGACGAATTCCCCCAGGAAGGCAACACCAACACCAACAACAGCAACCGGCCGGAGGGGTAAGGGCTGGTGAGCCTCGGGTGGGCATGGCAAAGCTGGGGGAAGAGCTGGGGACTGTGCCCTGCAGCTCCCAGGGAGGCTGTGCTGGTGGCAGGCTGCGCGTTGGTCGTGCCCAGGGGCTCCTCATGGGGCCAGGAAAGATCTGGAGAAGGGGCAGGGTTGCAGCAGCAAGCTCCCTGCGCACTGCGGGGAGGAATCAGGGGCTGGATGCCAATGCAGAAGCAGTCCCATAGATGCAGGAGCTCCGTGCAGAAATTTGGCCCTTGAGGTGCGAGGTAGGGGTATCTACTAGATAGTGATGTCCAGAGGTGTTCCCAGGACACACAAGGTAGCTCTAGGGCTGATGTGCAGCCCCATGTATCAGTGTGCACGTCTCCCCGAGCTTGTCCTTCTCGTCATTCCTTCAACTTGGCGCTGTTAGCATCACTGTCTCTGAGTGCCAAGGCCCAGGTAGAGGCCACCAGTGCCCAACATGGGTACAAGAGAAAAGTGTTACCAGTGTAAGAGAATATACTTCTCCTTCTTGGGGTCTCCCCCCTGCTCATCCATCCCAGCTGTGTCCCCCAGGGTGGAGAAGGTGGGGAGGGCTGCATCCGTGGGTGGAGCTGGGTGCAGAGTGGAGGTCCCTGCTCAGCTGCCCCGTCTGCCTGCCCCTGCCAGGCTGCAGTACGAGGACGAGGTGCTGAGGAAGACGGCGCCAGCAGCACCCAGGCCTCCAGCACAGGGTGAGTGTCAGCATCTTTCCTGTCCTGGGGTCCTGAGCCTGCTCGGGGTGCTGGTAGCAGGCAGGAGGAGGAGCTGGGACTTCCAGCAGTCCAAAACCCCTCCACATGGTTCCCCTGGTTTCGATAAGCCTTTCCCACCGGGTCCCCTCTGGGTGGCTGTCGTGGCCTTGCCCTTGTGCCCACCCGATGTCCCCTCCTGTCCTTCTAGGCCGTGACCTCCCCTTCCCTTCGGAGAGGCTGCAGCGGAGGCCGAGCGGGAGGCGAGGAGCCACCTCTGGGCATCGCCCAGCGCCAGGGCAGCACCTTCTGCCCCAGGAGGTAACGGGGACGACGCGGGCCGGAGGCAGCGAAAAGGGGAACATGGGCTGAAGCTCCTTCCCCTCCTGGGCAAGGCCACCACAGCTCCCTGGCTCCCTGCACGCTCCTGGAGCCGGAGCAGAATAAAACGGGGTCAGGATCGCTCCCCCGGTCCTCTGCTGCCCCGTGGCTGGCCGCAGTGCCCCCTCGCCTGGTAATTTGGCTCCTGCCTCAGTACCCAGGCAGGTGGGTAAGGGCTGGTACCCCGCTGTTTGCCCACACTGCCCTGCTGGTCCCATTGCTGGTGGTGCCCTGGACGCGGGAGCTCCAGAAAGATGGGATTGCGTGTACAGGCTGGACACGGTCCCTGCAGCCCTCACATTTACGTGGGAGAGGTTTTCCGTGGGCAATGCCTGAGGCTGAGCTGCGGCTCTCTGCTCCTTTCACCCAGCTGTCCAGAGGGGGTGGCGCTGCGACGGGAGCAGCCCCCAGCTCAGAACACCAGCGGGGTGAAAGCGGAGACCCAAGCACTTCTTCCACCCCGGCCATCACCTTCCTCATCCAGGAGGTAAGGCAGGGGCTGGCGGGGGGAAAGGCAGAGCTGCTGGGGAGGGAAGGGGGCTGGCGGGGGCTGCTCGTGGCACGGTGGGGGATTGGAGCAGGACAAAGGCAACGAGCGTGAGCCCTTCTGCTACGGACTGGGCTGTGACCCCGTCCTCTGCTGCAGGCTCTGATCTCCGGGGGCCTTGAGGCTCTGGCCCGGGACCCATCCTTCGTGGCAGTGACCAGGGACGAGATGGCAGCCAGCAGCCAGCTGGAGATGGATGAAGTGGAGAAGGCAGCTGTGGAGCTGCTGAAGGGAAGAGAAGCACCGCAGGACGCCGGCTCTGTCCCCTGGGACACCTCGGCTGCGTCACCAGCCGGCTCCCCGGGGCTCAGCACAGCTGCCTCCCAAAAATCCAGCCCTGCTGCTCACCCGTGAGCCGCCTGCCACTGTGGCCCCATGGGCTTAGCCCCTTTCAGGACCCCATGGGGGCTACCGGAGCAATGACATACGTCTCCCCACCTTTTTGGGGCTGTGGCTCCGGGATGCTGGTGACGGGACCGGATAATGCTGTGCCAGAAGGGTCTGGCAAGAGCTGGACAGATCATTAAAATGTCCCTGCTGTGTGACTCCGTGGCTTCCCCGTCCCCTCCTTCCTCTGCCAGCCCTGCTGCACAGCTCAGGGCTGCTGACCCAGCCCAGCCTGGGGAGGGGACTGCAAATTAAGGCCCAATTAAGCAGAACTGCAGCGATTTGCAGCCCCCAGCCCCAGTGCTGATGGAGATCCGACCCCGCAGGTCCGTGCAGCAGCCCCAGGTCTAACTGAGAGCAGAGCTGGCCCCCGCAGGGGAATTTCCATCCCTCTGGGTATCTCCAAACACCACGCTGAGGCTCGGGCACTGCACGCCCACCCCACGGCTCAGCTTGGGCTCATCCAGCCCCTGGACATCATCCCGGCCCCGCGGGGGACAGGTCAGAGGTGCCACAGCCAGGGGCTGGGATCCCAGTGCCTGCTGCCTGCTGGTGCCAGCTCTGCCCAGTGCTGCCCGCTCACGGTCCTCTGCTGCCTGGGCAGTGCTGGGGCCGTGCAGCATCTGGTTTTATTTCTCTCCAGGAAGGGGTCTGCCCCGGGGCTCGGGTTTACAGACTTCAAGTGCCCCAGGAGGAATTTGGGTGCCAGGCACTGGGGCAGCCCCGTGTCCCTCGGGCATCTCTTTGCAGAGTTCTTGCTTCAGAGGGCCTCCAGCCCCTCCAAAGTGGGCAATTCAGGGCTCTTCCTTGCCTAATATATATTAAAATGCAGCAAACCAATAGGTCCCAGGAGAGGTATTGAATCAATAGCGCTTGTCTGCTCTCCAGCAGGGCATTTTGTTAACTTAATAAAAGGGAAATGGCTGTTGCTGATCTCCATCTGCAGCCCGAGCTCTGGGGAGCCCTTCTGGCACAGGGGACGTGGTGGAGCAGCCCCCTTCCCCCAGGGGATGCAGGCAGGCAGTGGGATCGGGTAGGGGCAGCCCTGGGAATCCCCTGCTCCTGCCCTAGGGCAGGGCTCACAGCCCCTTACGTGATCCTAAACACCTCTGCCCACTCCCCAAGTGTGTTTTGGGAGCGGGTTGCTGATGAACGTGGTGTTTTTGTTGGGGGGGCTGTCAAGGATGCGCCTCAAGGTGGGCAGTGGTGGTTTGTGGGTCCTCTGGGGGGTGCAGGGCTGCGTGTGCCCCTTTCTGAGGGTGGAGGGGTGGGGGCGTGCTCATTGGAGCCCCCCAAACGTGAAGGGTGACGCGGTGAGGGGGTCCTACTGCAGCAACGGGGCAATGCCTCCGCACCCTCTCCTGGGGTCTGGGGCTGCAGGGGGGCTGATCTGCCCCAAAGTGGTGTTTTGGGGGGGGGGGGGTTTCTCCCTCAGGACGGAGCACGGGGTGGGCTCTGTGGGGCAGTGCGTGGAGTCACCAGCCCTCCAGCCCCGGGGGGCTCTGGTGGGGGCACCCAGCTCCCTGCTGCCCTGCTCAGCGGGGTGACACCAAGGCTGGGGTGGCACCTGGCCCCGCACGGCCCCGGCACCCGCTTGGTACGGCCTGGTGCAGCCCTGTATGGCCCAGTACGCCCAGTGCAGCCCTGTATGGCCCAGTACAACCAGTGCAGCCCTGTATGGCCCAGTACAGCCCTGTATGGCCCAGTACAACCAGTGCAGCCCTGTATGGCGCAGTGTAGCCCTGCACAGCCTGGTACACCCAGTGCAGTCCTGTATGGCCCAGTACACCTTGTGAAGCCCCGCACGGTCCGGTGCAGCCCTATATGGCTTTGTACACCCAGCGCAGCCCTGCACAACCTGGTGCAGCCCTATATGGCCTGGTACAACCGGTGCAGTCCTGTATGGCCCGGTGCAGCCCTGCACAGCCCGGTGCACCCAATGCAGACCTATATGGCCCGGTTACACCCATTACACCCACTGCAGCCCTGTATGGCCCAGTTACACCCGGTGCAGCCCCATACGTCCCGGTTACACCCAGTACTCCCAGTGCACCCACTGCAGCCCTGTATGGCCCAGTTACACCCGGTGCACCCACTGCAGCCCTGTATGGCCCAGTTACACCCGGTGAAGCCCCATACGTCCCAGTTACACCCAGTACTCCCAGTGCACCCACTGCAGCTCTGTATGGTCCGGTTACACCCGGTGAAGCCCCATACATCCCAGTTACACCCAGTACTCCCAGTGCACCCACTGCAGCCCAGTATGGCCCGGTTACACCCAGTACACGCAGGACCGGGGCCGCCGGCCCGGCAGAGGGCAGCAGGGACGGACGGGGGGGGGGGGGGCGGGGGGGGGGCGCTGGGGTGGGTGCGCGTGGAAGCGGTGGGGGGGGGGGGGGGCTGCGCGTGTCCGACCGTGCGCGTGTGCGCGCCTGGCCGGGGGCGTGCCCCCGAAGCCCCGCCCCTCGTGACCACGCCCCAGACACGCCCCTCGAGGCCCCGCCCCCTCCGAACCACGCCCTCCCCGCAGCCCCCGCCCCTCCCGGCCCCGCTCGCTGCGGAGCCCCCCCCCCCCCCCTCCCCCCCCCCCACCGGCGGCACCGACCCCGGCGGCAGCGCCCGGACCGCCCCCGGCACCTGGGGCCGCCCGGCCCCGCCGCCCCCTTCCTCCTCCTCCTCCTCCTCCTCCTCCTCCTCCTCCTCCTCTTCTTCCTCCTCCTCCCCCCGCAGCCGCGGATGCTCTCGGGCAGCGGCGGCCGCGGTGCCCGGGCGGGGGGGGCATGGCGGCCCCGGACAGCTGCGTTAAGGTGGCCGTGAGGTGAGCGCCGGCCGGGGGGGGGCGGGGGTCCCGGGACGGGATGGGATGGGGGGGGGGGTACGGGGAAGGTGCATCCCCGGGGGGGGGCTCGGTGCAACCCCGGGGGGGGCTCGGTGCAACGCCCAGGGCGGCTCCGTGCACCCCCATGGGGGGCTCGGTGCATCCCGGGGGGGGACTCGGTGCACCCCCAAGGGGAGCTCGGTGCACCCCCAAGGGGGGCTCGGTACCCACCTCGGGCTTCCCCCCCTCAGTCTATTCCCCCTCTCCAGGGCAGCACGGGGGTCCCCCGAGCGGTGCGGTGCCGTGCCAGCCCCTCCCAGCCCCCCCACTCATCATTTTTGGGGCTGCCCCCCCCCCATCAGCTCCATCACTGCTCAGCTGCCCGGCCCCGCAGTGCGGGGGGACCCCCAGACCACCCCCCCCCCCCCCCGGCTCCTGGCAGGTTTGGGGTCGGGTTGTTTGACCCCCGGTGCTGTGTGTGGGGGGGGGACACACGGGGGGGTCCCTGCGATGTGCTGGGGGGGGGGCGATGCAGCATCTCCGTGTCCTTTGTGCTGTCTCCGGGCTGGGAACAATGCCCCTCACGGGTCCTGCACCTCCATAAAGGAGCTGCCAGCGGCACCTAATTCATGCCTGGCTGGGGGGGGGGCTCGGGGGGGGCCCGGGGCTGGGTTGCAGCCGGTGGAGCAGATCCCCAACCTCTCCTGCGGATCCGCAGGGGGACGGATGGAGCTCGGAGCCGAGCGGGGGGCTCTTTGTTAGCGCCGTACCCGGCTGGGTGTATTCCGAGCGCAGCCGCTGGGGTCCTGAGACCCGCGGCGTTTTCTTCGCTTCTCTCTCTCTCCCTGCCAGGAAAGGAGGAAGGAGCCCCCACGTCCACCCCCCCACCCCCGGCAGAAGGGGGTTAAGACCCCGCTGGAAGCCCACGGGTGAGGCAGGCAGGGCTGGTGCCCCCTTGTCCCAACCGGAGCTGCCACCCGGCGTGGGGCAGGGACCGGGCGCTCGGCTTCCTCCCGCTCGCCCCGTGGCTGCCCCGGGTCAGCCCGCGGCTTCCGCACTGTCACGGGTCAGGCCCTGGGTGCGCTGAGCTCCCCTGCAGGCTGCCGGAGCGGGGCGAGGGAAGGATCAGGCCCTCCCCGTCTGGCTGCTCCTGCCTCGGATCCCACCGCGGGGCTGCGGGAAGGGCGAGGGGGTAACCCAGCGGGTGCCGCGGCCCCATGCCCGTAACGGCTCGAGGTGGATGGGGTGCGGGTGGCAGTCTGCAGGGGAGGTGCGTTAGTGCTCGAAGGAAGATGCAGAGGCAGTGCCCTGGGCAGAGCACAAAAGATGCTGAGCGCAGCGTCAGTGGTGGAGGGGGAAATGGTGGGTGTGTGGCTGCGCGTGCCGCCGCCTGCGTGCGGGTGCACCAAGGCACCTGGTGGTGCTGCCCGCTTGGCGAGCTGTTGGTGGGGGTTTTCTGCCTTGTTCCACCCGCCAGGCTGAGAATTGGGGTCTGGCAGGCTGGGGGAGCAGCGGGGAGGTGACAGCAGCCCTCCTGTGTGGGTGCTCCCGCGGTGCCCGCGCAGGGCAGGTCAGGGGTGGCCGTGCCAGGGCACTGACCCGGGAGCCGAGCGATGCCGGCGGCTGCGGGTGGAGATTTCCTGCTGGCCGCACTCTTCCCGTCCTCCATCCTGCGTTTCTCTTGGGATGGAGCCTTGGAACAAAGGCCCGACTCAGGGCCGGTCCCTTTTCCCCAGGAGATGAGCGGGTGCTGTCAGGGATGGCGGCTGCGGAGCTGGTTGTGGGCAGGGCTGTTCCCAACCGAACCCTTCAGCCCCTGCCTGTGCTGCTGTCGGGTGCGCGGGGAGGGGATCAGGAGCAGGAGGTGATCAAAATACGCATCCTTCCCTCCACGGCGTCGTGGTGGGGCTGGGGCATCCATGGCGAGGATCGGGGTGGGGAGGGAAGGCGCCCATCCCTCTCCCCCCCCCCCAGCTCGGGGAAGGGTGCCGGTGTCCCCCCAGGTGCCACCGGTGGGCAGCGGGTGGCGGGGGCGATGCCGTGGGTCTGTGAACGGGCAGGACAAAGGAGGGTGGGAGCGAGGAGGCTGCGAGACAAAGCAGGCAGGTCGCAGCGCTGGGGGGGGGGGGAGATGCGTGGCTCCTGGGCACAGGAGGGCCGAGCCTCTCTCCCTGCTGCGTTTGTGCCCAAGCACAAACACGGGTCCTCTCCCACCCTGCGGGGTTTCTTTGTGTGACACCTTGCGGGGGAGCAGCCGGGCTGCGGGGTCCTCCCGGACCCCCACCCTCTGTGCAAAGCAGGTCCCAGCTCCCCCCCCCGGCTGTCTCGGGACAGGGCAGCTCTGGCAAGGATCGCAGAGGAGGTCGAACGCCTTTGGGGTGCGGCAGGATGGGAACAAAAGCCCCAGTTTTGTCCCTTTGTGATACCGTGCCAGCTATGCCCTTATTTTGGGTCTCTGCGTCCCTGCTGTTGGTGGGAGCGAGGGGGGACGTGGGGGGGCTTGGGAGGAAGGTGCTGGGAGCTGCTGGGCGGTGGGCACGGTCCCACAGATGTCGAGAGGTGCCGCAGCCACCAGGACCCATCTCTGGGGCCTCGCGGAGCCCCCAAGATTGGGAGGACCAAGAAGGGGGGGCCCTGGTTCTTCTGCTTGCCCTGCCCTGGCAGGAGGAGGCAGGGGAAATGCTGCAGTGTGTCACCATCGGCCTTAATGTATAAAAGAAATTTTCTCCCTTCCCCTCTGAGAGCCTCGGCGGCCCTGTTGGCACTGGGGCCGCGTGGAGCTGGGTGCCGAGGGGGGGGGGTTATTTAGGGCACGGGGGTGGTTTTTTTTGGGCTTCCTGTGCGCCACGAGCGAAATGGCTGATGCCTGCTGCAGCGCCGCCGCCAGCAGCGAGAAACGCAGGCCTGGGGGTGCTGCCGGCCCCGTGGCCAGCGTCTACCTGGGGCAGGGACCCACCCCGTGCTCCTGGGGGGCTGGCTGGCTCCTGCCCCACAGCCAGGGTCTGCCTTCCCCGGTGCCGAGCCCGCCGGGTCGCTTCGTGGGCCCGTCGGAGCTCGCCGGCTCTGGCGGACGGCGCCGGGGAAGGAAGCGAGGGGCTGAGCCGGGTGCCGTGCGCCGCAGCACCGCGTTCAGCTGCCGCCAGCCACCGCGGTGCTGAGCAGGGCGACCTCAAAACCTCGGGTGCTCGCTCAGCAACCCCGGGGAGGCAACAACCCCCCCGTTCCTTCTGCAGGTGACCTTCAGCGTGGTTGCTGCACAGCAGCTCGCTGCAGCTCCCCGCAGAGCATCTGGCCGGGCTCGGGGCCCCCCCTCTGTGTGGCACCGGGGCTGGTGGTGGGCTCCGGCAGCCGTGGCGAGCCGGGGGTGCTGCGGGGGGAGCAGGGCTCAGGGGCTGCTGGTGGGTGCTGGCGCCCGGCCCCGCTGCACGTGTGGTTTTGCTGTGTCAGGGAGGGCCGGTGGTGCGCGGCAACCCGGAGGCTGTGTGACTCCTTGGCTGGGGGGGGGAGGTCTGAGAAGCCGGGCTGGCTGCAGAAATGCTCCCCAAGAGCCCTTTCCAAGCACCCAGACATGGCGTTGGTCGGGGGGAAAGCAGCACCCCCCCCCCCCCGTGCCGGAGCTGCCTGCGGCACCCCAGCGCGCCCGGCCGGCTGCCGAGACTCAGGAAGCAGAGCTTGTGAAATTGGGGAAGGAAGTTGAGTCGGATTTCAAGTTTATTTAAACTCCGCAACCTCCAGTCCTCCGCTGCTCTCATAAATGCTCCCGCCGAGATGCTCCGTGCCCCTGCGCCGGCAGCCCGGGTGCTGGCTGGGTGCTGCCCTGGGAACTGCTCCCACCCCGTGCCCGGGAGGCAGGGCGGGATGCTCGGCATCACGCAGCCGTCGCGGCGTGCCCGGGGGGGGGGGCTCGGCTCGGTGCGACCACGGGGGGCAAAGCATCCTGCCGCCGTGCCTGGGGCTCCGCCGCTCGCTGGGGTGGTTTCCGCTCGCACGAAGCCTGCGGGACCGGGGACGGGCGCCGAGGAGGCGGTGTGGTTGCGTCCCTTTTGAACCAGAAGGGCAGGGGCTGTGGGGGCTGGCTCCTCCCGGGGCTGGTTTTGGGTCCAGGTGGGGAGGTGGCATCGGCCTGAGCTGTGTCACGGCAGTGGCACCTGAGGGCGGTGGCACCGCGATGGGTGGCACAGCCTGGTCCCCAGTGCTCGCTGCCCTCGTGGTGCTGCCGTGGCTCCGAGCCCTTTGGTACGGTCCCGGGGTTTTTTTTGGTTGAAGGTGTCCCTTAAGTGGTCCGTAAGGTCCCTTCCATCCCACGCCGCTCTGGGACGCCATGGGGCTGGCTGGTGTTAGGCTGGTTCTGCTCGTGGGGCTTTATGGCGGGGGGGGAGGGCAGTTTGGGCAGGGGGCGGGTGAGACAAACCCACCCCGCTGCCTGGGGATGTGCCTGGCTCCCAGGGTGACGGCGGGACAGCCCTTCCCGGTGTCATGGCACTGCCCAGCACCGGGACATCCCTTTTCCCCATCCCTTTTGGGGTGTTTCTCCCATCTGCAGGGACTGGGAGCCTCCTTAGCGAGTGGGGTCCAAGCTCCGAGACCTGTGTTGGGGCCGGGGGGGGCAGCATTTTGGGAAGCTGCTGCAGCCGCAGGGACCCTGAGCCATCTTCCCCCATCGTTTGCCTCCGTGCAGGGCATCCCCGTCCCGCTGCCGTGCGCGTTTCCATCCCCGCCCCGAGCGGGGTTCAGGTGGGGGGGGGGGGCCCATGCTTGGGGGGCAGCGCCGGGGCCAGGTGTGTGGGCGAGAGGGGGGTTTTTCCGTGCCTGGCCTCAATCAGGCGTGCGCCCGCTGGGTTTTACAGCGGAAATGTTCGAGAGGGGCTGGAAACGGCGGCGGCGCGAGGGGAGCGGGGCTGCGCACGGCGGCTCAGCGCGGGGACGTCGCAGCCCGCGGCTCCCAGGGGCTTTTGGTGCCTGCGCCCTATGGGATTTAAATGCTTGATGCCACGAGGCGCCAGGAACCGGGGGCTCTCGGTGCCTTTCCTGCACCTGGAGCGAAACTGGGGGGGGGGACAGGAGGTGAGGCTCTGACTGAGAGCGGTTTGCGGGAGGTGAAGCTCCAAACAAAGCTGTCAGGAACACGGCCCCGGCCCCGGGGAGGGAAGGCGATACCCCCACCGAGCCCGTGCTAATCGAGGGGCCTGCCCCGGCCCCCCCCGGTGTTGTGCTGTTCCTGCTGCGGGGGCTTGCCCTGGTGGTCCCAGGAGGATTTTTTTCCTGCTGGAGGCTGTCAAAACAGTCCCCAGCTGCTGGGTTAAACAGCCGGCGGGCTCGGGGAGTGCTGGATCGCGTGGAGAGCTGAGCTTGGCCCCGTAACCTGTGTAACCACCCCCCTGGGGGGGTTCCTGCCTGGCTGCACTTCGTGCCCAGGGCTTGGTGGGTGCCGGGGGGGTTGCTTGTTGCTCCGTCCCCCTCCCCAAGCTCAGGGTTTGTTTTCATGGTGCCACCAGCACCCTGGGTACAGCCCGGAGACCGGTGCCGACGTGTCCTGGGGCAGCGCTGTGCCAGCCCAGCCCTCCTGGGGGGGGGCGAAAGGTTTCATCGGTGTCCTCCTGCCCCCACCAACGGGGCCTTGCTGCAGTCGGGACCCCACGCCCATGGGGTGATGGGCGGTGTTGTGCCCATCACCCCGTGCTCGGGGCTATTTAGGGTGGGCTCTGGGTCTGCAACCCCTTCCCCTCCTAGCGGAGCCCCTGGGTGACCGAGGCATGTGCCACCTGCATGGGCGCAGCCGGCTTTTTGCTTGTGCTGGAGGGGAATGGGGCAGAGAAAATCCCCCAGGGGCACGAGGGCGGCCGTCCTCCCTCTGAGCAAGGACGCTCCCAGCCCGAGTTAGCAGCAGGGCATCCCCGGGGCTGTGGGGCTGCAGCCTCTGCTCATCCATATTTCATGCTGGACCTTCCCAGGAGGGATACAGGGGCGTAAGGAGCCTGTTGCCATCCCCAGCGTGGGCCCGGCTTTGCTCCTGGTGGTTTCGGTGGCTTCGCAGCGCGCCCGTGCCGTTCCCGTGTGCTTGGAGCGGACGGGGCCGCGCGGTGCCCTGCGCCTTGGTCGCTTCACGTGCGCTCCTTGCGCTGCCCACCCTAGGGTTTTGGGGCCCTGCACCCCTTCGTGTGTGACTGCCCTGGGTCTGCCATCCACAAACATCCTCGTGGCATCTCCCAGCCCTTCCCCCAGGCAGGTCCAGCGTGGAGCCTTTGGGAACCCCGGCTGCTTTGGGGATGGAGGAGGAGGAGCCCAGAGGCATTGCAAACTCGGTGCTCCCGCTGCCCTCCAGGCGATGCGCTGGGAAAAACGCGATCCCCTGCTCCCCCTGAGCCCTGCCTGCAGCCTTGGGCTGGGGTCTCCTGGGTGCCGGGTCCCCGTGCAGGCTGCGCGTCCCCTGGCCCTTGGTGGGTCTCGGTGTGGAGCAGATGGCGCGGCTCGGGGCCGGTGTGCTCCTGCCAGAGCTAATGAGCAACACACGGCGGCTGCCAAGGCCTGATTTAAAGGTTTCCCTAAGCCTGGGAAAGCCTGGAGCAGGAGGATTAGGAGGCCCGGAGGGCTCTGGGGTTGAAAGCAGCGGGGTTTGCCCCATAGGGACCTGGCAGGGAGCATTGCTGTGCCCTCGGTGCTCAGCCGGCACGGAGGCAGGCTGAGCCCAGCGCTCGCCCGTGTTGTGCTGGCTCCCGCTAGGAAATGCCCTGCTATATCTCTTAATCTAAGTGTTTTCCGACCAGACCTGGCAGTCCCAGGGGAGCCTTATTCAATTTTCTCTGATTGCGGAGCTGCTTCCCTGCCGCGGTAATTAAATGCTCAACTTTGTCTTGATTTGGGTCCGGAGCAACCTGTGTGCCGCCAGCCGGCTCTGGGCACCTGAGAGCCCTCTGGGGCCCCGTGCTGGGCTGGGGACTCGTCCTCTGGGGATGGGGGCAGGTCCCCGGGGGGAGCCTCGGGCAGCCCGAGGCTTTCTGTGCTGACCTGGGGATGTGGGAAAACTGGGGGGGGGGGTTGCTCTGATCTACTTGGGGGGCTGCTGGTGGGCACGGGCAGGCCGGACCTTGTGCCAGCACCGTTAGGTGTGTGGTGCATGGGGGCTCCCTGACCCCTAGGGTGTCTTTGGGGAAGGGCACAGCAGGATATTAGGGACGCTCTCTGCTCTCCTCCTGGCTGCCCTATGCTGCTGGGGGGGGATCACGGGGCAGCAGCAAAGCATGGAGGGCACCTTTGGGGTTAACGTGAGCAAAGTTTTTTTTTGGGGGGGGGGGGAGCAGAGGGTCTCCCGTGCAAGTCTGGGCTGCGCAGTGGATGCTCCTGTGGGTCTGATGCTGGGGAGGCCGGAGAGAGCCTGGGAGCGGGGATGGGAGCGATGTGGGCGCCGTGGGGAGCGGGGATGGGAGCCTGGGGACCGCAGGCACCGTGGGGAGCGGGGCCAGGCGCTGCCCGGGCTCGCCCGGCGCTGTCTGTGCAGGTACATCGGAGGCTGCTCGGCTGGCCCCGGGGCTGCCAGCTCCACCCTGCGCCAGCCCTCGCCGCCAGGGCTGCCTGCCAGATCCGCCTCGGAGAGGTGGGAGCTCCCCGCTGCACCGGGGCAATGCCCGGCAGCCTGCGGTCGTGTGGCTCTAACAGGCAGCGAGAGGCAGGGGCAGACAGAGCGATGGCCCCTGGGTGCCCAGCAGGCGCTGGGGGGGGCTGCCTGCACCCCCCAGTCTGAAGCAGCTGCCCTGGGCTGGGAAGTGGTGGCGAGTGGACGTGTGCTTGGCCTCACTGGGGAGTGCCAAGGGCTGGGACAGCCCCAGTTGGAAGTGGGTGATGCTGCGGGAGGGCTCTGGGGGAGGTCGGATCCCTTCCCGTTGCACCGAAGCCCACCCCGCTGGCTGCAAGGCTGGAGGTGCTGGGGGGGGGGGCTCCCCGCAGGGTCAGCTCCTGCCCCGGGACCGCAGGGAGTCCCGAGAGCTGCCCATGGGAGCCGGCAGCCTCGTGCTGCCCGCCCAGCGCTTGGCTCCCAGCCTGGCACCGAACAACCCGAGCTTTGTGCGTGCCGCGGGGCGCTCTGCGGCGCTCCCTGCCCCTCGGGGTGCGGGACCTGCTCCCCGCTTCTCTGCTTCCTCCCCAGATGCTCGGTCGCCCTGGCAGCCGAGCCATGGAGACGGGCGCTTTCACAGCCTGCCAGCCCGGCAGGAAAGGGGAGGAGAGAGCTCAGAGAGGCTCCCCTCCGCGCCGCCGCTGAGCCTTTGTGTCCCCTTGTGTCCCCTGCGCGGATGCGGGCTTTCCCTGGCATCGCGCCGCTCGTGCTGCGGGGTGTGCGTGCCGATGCCAGAGCAGGCAGGCTCCTGCCGTGCCGCCTGTCATCCCCTCGGCGAGTGCTGCTGGTTTGGGAAGGAGCTGGTTCGGGAATCTCCCCCCCTTGCCTGTGCCTTCCTCTGTCTGCTCATCCGTCTGCAACCATCCCTGCGCCTCGTGCCTCGGTTTATCAGCGTGGGCATGAGGGAGATGGGGCTGGTGGCGTCCTGGTGGCCCCAGGGCAGTTTGTGTCCTCCCCACGCTGGTGGCTTTGCACCAAAGCAGCCAGGGACAGCCAAGGGGACAGCCAAAAAGCTGGCGGAGCCTGCACCGGGATCAGCCGGGCTCTGCTCTCTGTGCTTGTCCCAGCCTCTCGGGGCAGGGCATCCTGGCACTTTCGGCTCTGTGCTGGGCACGGTGCTGGGCACAAGCTGCCTGGGCTGGTGGGGCTGTGTCCCACTGCTGGGATTGCAGGCGAGGGAGCAGCTCCATCAGCCTGTAGGGTGGGCCCTGCTGGCACCCCCCCAGTTCTGCTGGGCGGGCGGGACGCGGTGAGCATCCTTTTCAATAGGGCAGGGCCAAGGAGAGGCAGAGCGCACCCGGGCGGTGACCTCGTGCACCCCACAGTTGCTGCTCTGTGTTGTAGAGGAAAGAAACTGAGGCAGGGCAAGGCAAAAAGCTGCCGGCTCCCCCGGCAGCACCTGGTGGGGCTGAGAGTAGGGCCGAGGGGAGAGCCTGTGCCGGCTCTGCAGGTCCCTAGGGCTTGGGAGGAGAAGGTCTCGTGCCTCTACACCCAGTGCCTGGTGTGGCGATGCCCCCCCGGGAGGGCTGGGCTGGGCTGAGACCCCCCAAGGGGTAGAGAGCCAGGGCTGCCCAACGCCTGGGAGCAGGGACGGTGGCACTGGCCTGGGAAAACCTTCGTGGTGAGTCTTGGTGGCCACATAAATCTCCCGACGCCGGGTGGCCGGGCTGCTGGTGACAGCCGCGTCCCCCGTCCGTGTCTGCTGGCGCTCGTTGTGCTCATCCCTGCCCTCTGCTCCGCTCTTGTAATGGGGGGGGAGGCTGATATTTGCTGTCTGCAGCAGCTCCCCGGGGTGTACCCAAGTGGTACGATTAAAAAAAGAACGAAGGATTTTGCTGAAAGCCCTGCTCTGATTTTTCTTGGAGAGGGAAAAGTTTCCAGAAGTGCCCTGGTTCCAGTTTGTTCCTCTGCCCGGCCCCGGGGGACGCTGTCGCCGTGCACGCCTGGGGATGGGGAGCGCTTCATCTGGGTGAAAAAAAAGAAAAAAAAAAAAGTAATTAAAACTGGGGTTCATTTTCCTGGAGGAGGGTGGGCCCCTGGGAAGGCGACGGCAGCGAGTCTCGGGCTGAGCACATCAGAAGCTGCTTTCTATTGTGGCTGCTGAGCTAAATATACCCACGGACACATCGCGCTGTTCCCACGCGCCTGCTGCGCAGCCTCGCAGCCCACCCGCCTCCCACACCACGGGGGTTTTGCCCCCACCCAGCTCTCCCTCGCCTGCCCCCAGCCCTCCCGGTGAGCCCCCCGTCCCGCAAAGCCTCCGCTGCGGGCGCTGCGGGCTCGGGAGGAATTAATAGCCTCGTTGATGAAGCACCAAGGGAGAGGAGCTCTGCAGTCATTAGCTCTAATGAGAGCCGCTTGCCAGGGCGCTTGGCTCCGCGTTCCCTTCTTTCTCCGCAAGTCCCCGGGGACCTGGCAGCTTCCCGCAGCCGCCGCTTCCCCCGAAACGCGGAGCTGCTGCACCGCCCTGGCGCCTGTCGTGCAGCAGATCCGCGTCGGTGCGGTGCCTGCGGCGCACCCGAAGGGTTTGGGGCGGTTGGATGCAGCGGGTGGGGACGCGGCGGGTCGGTCGTGCCCGCTGCCGGAGCTGCCCTGGTCCCGTCTGCAGCCCGGGGCAGGCACCGGGCTGGGCGGAGGGTTGGTTCCAGTCGGTGGTTTTGGCGCTGGCACCGTCTCGTTGGGTTTTGCGCTTTGCATTTCATTTTGCACTTTTCATTTTTTCGCTTTTCTAAGTGCAGTTTGATCTCGCTGCCTTTTGAGCGGGTGCGCTCACGTTGCAGCTGGCTGTCCCTCGGCATGCCCATGCCCTGGTGCTCCAGGCTGCTTCGAGGAATTGATCGGTGTCTACCTGCAGCCCGGGGCTTGCTGCCTGGCTGGGGACATGGTGAATAAACTGGTGTGGGAGTGGGAGACTGGGCTTTATTCAGCTGTCGGTGCAAGGGAAGCTGTTGTGAGCTGTGCGCTCCGTACCGCGAGCGGTGGCACTGCTGTCACCTGCCTGGAGCAGCCACGGCTCCAGCGTGGGGCACGGTGGTGTCCCCAGGAGCAGGCAGCGAGGTGAGCCCCGAGGCTGTCCTCAGCCTCTTCCTCCTCCTGCAGGATCCGTCCCCAGCTGTCCAAAGAGAAGATCGAGGGATGTCACATCTGCACCTCCGTGACGCCCGGCGAGCCCCAGGTTCTGCTGGGGAAAGACAAAGCCTTCACCTACGACTTCGTCTTCGACCTGGACACGTGGCAGGAGCAGATCTACACGACGTGCGTGGGCAAGCTCATCGAAGGCTGCTTCGAGGGCTACAATGCCACCGTGCTGGCGTACGGCCAGGTACCTGCTTTGCCCTCTTCTTGGGCTCCGTCGTGGGCTTTGGGCTCTCTTGAGCCACTGGCGCCCGCAGAGGTTAGGGGAAGGCAAAGGTGTTAAAGGTCCTGGGCGCAGAGGGGACAGAGATGGCCCTGGGCTGGGTGGGAGCTGGGGCAGGGGCTGGGCTGGGGTGGGAGAAGGGGGAGACACAGCTGGGGCATGTGTGGGGTTCTGGGGCATTTGGGGAGCCCGGGGTGGTGTGGGCGCAGGGGGCATCGAGGACCCAAGCAGCCCCCCCCATCGCGGCCCCTTCGCAGACGGGCGCCGGGAAGACGTACACCATGGGGACGGGCTTCGACATGAACATCTCCGAGGACGAGCAGGGCATCATCCCGCGGGCCATCGGCCACCTCTTCAGCGGCATCGAGGAGCGCAAGCGGGCGGCACAGAGCCAAGGCGTGGCGGCACCCGAGTTCAAAGTCAGCGCCCAGTTCCTGGAGGTGGGTGACAGCAAGGCTGGGGCGGCGCCCTGGGGGGGACCCTTTGCCTTGTCCTGGGCTCTTGGAGCTGTGACGGCACGCAGGAGGCTCAAAGCACCCAGGTGCTGTTGGCCTCACGATGGCCACAAACTGGGGTGGCGTTTCCTTGGGAGCTCCCCCCAGGGATGGGAGCTCGTGCCTTGGTCCCCAGGAGATTTGGGGTGCTCTGGGCTCTCTCGCTCCTATTTGAGGTGTTTGACTGCTGTCAGCTCTGAGTCCTTGGGGCTGTCCCTGCTTGTCTGGCACTCCCCTGGCCTGCCGTGTCCCCTTCCACCCGGTGGAGTTGACCTCGGGACCCGTGGTGGGATTGGGGCTCTGCTGCTTGTGTGGCCGGGGCGCGCGTCCCCCTTCACCCCATCCCTTCTGGGCACGTGTACACCTAGATCCAAGCTTACCCATGCACCACCTCCTCTACGTGTTTGTGCATCCTTTGTGCATCCTCTCCTACACTTGTATGCACGCCAGCTCTCCTGGTCATCCTTCCCTGTGCGCACACGCTTGCATCTACGTGCCTGCACCCCCAGCTCTCCTGCGCAGCCCGTCCTAGCTCTGGGACTGCAGCAGCAGAAGGGCACAGGGCAGCACCTCCAGCCCCCCCCCGTGCCAGGCTCCAGCAGCCTCCTGCTCACCGTTACTCACCCCCCTGCCCGCTTTCACCCCGTTCAGCTCTACAACGAGGAGATCCTGGACCTGTTTGACAGCGCCCGCGACCCGGATGCGCGCCACCGCAAATCCAACATCAAAATCCACGAGGACGCCAGCGGGAGCATCTACACCACCGGCGTCACATCGCGGCTCATCAGCTCGCAGGACGAGGTGGGTTCGGCCCCCGGGGGGGCTGCAGAAGAGGGGTCGCAGCCAGGGATGCTCTACGTGGGGAGCAAGGCGAGGAGGGACGGAGCAGAGCAGCCCCAGGGTGGTGCAGGGGGAGGTCGGGGCTGCCGAGGGGTGCTGTCCTAAATCTCTAAAAGGCTGCTCCAAGGTTTCGTTTCCTCTCTGCCGTGCGTCGTTGCAGCTGATCCAGTGCCTGAAGCAGGGGGCTCTTTCCCGCACCACTGCCAGCACCCAGATGAACGTGCAGAGCTCCCGCTCCCATGCCATCTTCACCATCCACCTGTGCCAGATGAGGGTCTGCGCCCGCCCGGAGCTGGTGAGACACGGGGGGGCTGGGGAGCCTGTCCCCCCCCCCCCCCCCCCGCCTTAGCTCTGCGTGGGGGTTCCTGGAAAGAGGCAGGGGTTTGAAGTCTTGCAAAGAGAGCTGGGTTTTTGTTTTGCTTCTCTCCTGTTATTGCAATTATTAACATTTAACGGGAGATGAGCAGCCCCGTTCCGGGCAGGGTGACCCACAGCAAGTTGCTGTTGGGATCCTCTCCCCCGATCCTCGAGGGGCTGAGTGCTGAGGGTGGGTGCTCAGGGCTTTGCTGGTGGCTGAATGTGGCCGAGAGGGTTTCTGGCTGCTCGGGGGTCGTGGCGGTGACCCCTCTGCATGTGCCTGGCTGCAGGTGAACGGGGAGGTGAGCGGCCTCCTGGACGGAGCCCAGCCCACCACCGAGTACGAGACCCTCACGGCCAAGTTCCATTTCGTTGACCTGGCGGGCTCGGAGAGGCTGAAACGAACGGGTGCTACCGGCGAGAGGGCGAAGGAAGGCATCTCCATCAACTGCGGGCTGGTACGGCCCTGGACGGGCAAAGGGGCAGGGGGAGACGGGGGCTGTGGGGGGCCCTGGGACACCTTTAGGTTCTGCTTGGGGCTGCTCCGAGCTGCTGAGTTGCTGTTCTCTCTGCTGTGGGTTCTGCCACTTGGCCCTGGATTATCCGTGACCCTAAACAGCAGCGGTGAGGGCACGGCTTTACTGCTGAGGGCGTGGGGTGGGGGTCCAGCTGGGCACAAGGGTGAAAGCCCCCAAAAGCTCGAGGTCTGCTCATTTGAGCTTAAAACCCACGCCGAGGTTCAGCGCTGCTCCTCGCTGCACGTCGGAGGGAGGCGCGTCCCGGGGAGGGGGGCGAATGCTGAGCCTGGCCAGGGAAGCCTCCGGCTCTGGCACCCCACAGCACGCACCCAAGGCCCCAAACGCCGGCCGTGGGGCGCCTGTGTTCCCAGCAGGGGCTGAATTTGGGGCGGGGGCTTCCCTCTGTGTTGGCAGCTGGCCCTGGGGAACGTCATCAGCGCCCTGGGAGACCAGAGCAAGAAAGTGGTGCACGTGCCCTACCGGGACTCCAAGCTCACCCGCCTGCTGCAGGATTCTCTCGGGGGCAACAGGTATGGGGCTGTCCCTCTGCAAATGGGATGAGGGTCTGTGGGGCTTGGGGGAGGTATTTCGGGACTCAAAGACATTGTGGGTTGCCTGCTGTGGGGTGGGTGCCTCCTGGCAGGCAGAGCGAGACGCTGCCGGTGGGGACACCTCGGGTGCTTGTGAGCACCAAGTGCAAGGGGGCAGCTCTGGTGGAATGGGCTGGTCCCGGGTGGACCCGGGACACAGCAGGAGGCAGTGCCCAGCACGGGGCAGCCTTGGTTCCCCGCCTGCTCTGGGGGCACTGCTCCCTTTCCCCCTCCCTCAGTGAGCCCGGTGCCTGCTCTGGTTTTGCTCCGTGCTGCCTGATGGGACGGACGCATCCTGCTGGTGCTCTGACCCCAGGGGGAGCTGAACCCGGTTCATTCCTCGTTCACAAAACTCAGAGGGGCTGGGACGGGTGTCTGGAGGCACGTGGCCTCGGCAGCATCCCGTGTGCCAAATGGGGGAAACCTCCCCTGACCGCGACCCTCGCCTCCCCCAGCCAAACCATCATGATCGCCTGCGTCAGCCCCTCCGACCGCGACTTCATGGAGACCCTGAACACCCTCAAGTACGCCAACCGGGCTCGCAACATCAAGAACAAGGTGGTGGTGAACCAGGACAAGACCAGCCAGCAGATCAGCGCCCTGCGGGCTGAGATCGCCCGCCTGCAGATGGAGCTGATGGAGTACAAGGCGGTGAGCGCCCGAGCAAAGGCTGTGGGTTGGGATGGAGCCAGGAGCAGGGAGCCTCCTCGTGCTTGCATCGGGGTGATTTTAGCAAGCAAGACCCTCCTGCCCACTGTGTCCCCTCCCCGAGGATACCCCGGTTGTCTCCAGCCCTTTCCCCCAAGGACTGTGTCCCACCAGCCAGCCGAGCTCTGTTCTGCTGTGTCTTGGTGGCACTGGGGTGTTGGGGAAGTGGCATGGCACTGAGAAACCATGAGGCTGGTGCTTTGGCATCGCTGGTGATGACTGCCAAGCTGATGCCTGCCCAATGCTCCCCCGGTACAGGAGGTTGGACTGGCAGCTCGAGCCTGGGAGGCTCAGGAGACCGAGGGCTCAGCTCCTGCCCTGCCATGGGAGGACCTCGGGCAAGTCTCGTGGGGATGCCGAGGCAGAGCAAAGCCTTGGAGCATCTCTCACCCTCTGCCCGTTGGGTTCAGGCCTTCCTGGTCCTTAGGTTTTTCCCTTCCCCTGCGCTGGATGTGGGTGGGTGCCCGTGTCCCGGCGCACCCCGCGCTCAGGGGCTGCCCCCTGTCCCCGCAGGGCAAGCGGGTCATCGGGGAGGACGGCTCGGAGGGCTACAGCGACCTTTTCCGCGAGAACGCCATGCTGCAGAAGGAGAACAGCGCCCTGCGCATGCGGGTGAAGGCCATGCAGGAGGCCATCGATGCCATCAACAGCAGGGTCACCCACCTCATGAGCCAGGAGGCCAACCTCATGCTGGCCAAGGCAGGTGAGGCTGGGCGCCTCGGGGCTGGGTTGGGACCGCGCCACGGCTCTTCCCGTGACCCACCTGAGCCTCTGCTCCTCCTCCAGGGGACGGTAACGAAGCTATCGGCGCCCTCATCCAGAATTACATCCGGGAGATCGAAGAGCTGAGGTGAGCCAGGCACCGGGTCTCTCGGCTCACCCAGGTCCCCGGGCTGGTGGGTGCTGTTGCAGGGTCCGAGCCCGCTGCTCTCAGCTCCGTGCCCCCAGCATTGTTGGGATGGCTCCTAGACCCCAATGGGGCAACAGCTGAGACCAGTGGGGCTGCCTTGGTGCTGCTCTGGCCAGCATCGTCCTTTGTGTGGCTGTCGATGGATGGGGGAGATGCTGGTGGGGGTCCCCAGTGTTCCCCAGGGGCTGCTGGCCCCCAGACCCGGGTCCATCGGTGACCCCGGGGCGCTCCCTGTCTGCAGCATCCCAACCTTCTGGGTTGGCGTCCCAAACCCTGGGGACGGTGGGATGTCCCCCCCCCTTTGACCGCGTCCTGTCTCTGCCTTCCCCCAGGACCAAACTCCTGGAGAGCGAATCCATGAACGAGTCCTTGCGGCGCAGCCTCTCGCGCGTCTCTGCCCGGCCCCCCTACTCCGTGGGCTCATCCCCGGTGCCCGGCTTGGCTGCCCCCGCGGAGACGGAGGCGTCCGACGTCCTGCGCCGGGCCAAGCAGGACCTGGAGCGCCTCAAAAAGAAGGAGAGGAGGCAGCGGAGGAAAAGGTGAGGGCAGCTGCCGTGTGATGCTGGCGAGGCTGCCATCCCTCCTGGGGCTCCCCTATCCTTCCCAAAGCTACCCAGATAAAACCTGGGCACCTGGGTTCCCCCCCCCGGCACTGCCGCATCCTCGGTCTCCTTTTCACCCACCGTGGACACCTAGGGGCTGATTTTCCCAAAGGGAGGCAGGGGGGCGCCCCGTGGGACCCGTCCCGGTGTTGCCCCTTGCTGGGACCCAGCAGCCCCCCCTTGCTCTCCCCCAGCCCCGAGAAGGAGGCGTTCAAGAAGCGGCCGAAGCTGCAGGATAATGGGGAGGAGACGGACGAGAATGAGGGAGAAGAGGTGAGGGGGGCTTCGTGCTCGTGCCGAGGGGGGGTTGGTTATGGAGGGCTGTCGTAGCCCCCCGTGGGAGGGGGACTGAGCCCAGCCTGGCCTCGCAAGGAGGCTGGGGGGGTCGGGGACTTTGTATGGAGGTGGGTGAAGGAGATTTGGGGGATGCGGTGCTGCAGGGATGGATGGGGCACGGAGCTGCTCCTCGCCATGGGGTGGGGGGGTCCAGAAATGATGCTGCAGCCCCCTGGGAAGAGGCTGAGCCCCACAGCAGGGGCTGCGGCTGGTTTCTGCGGGGTGAGCTCAGGTTTGGAGGAGGGGGGAGAGCGCAGAGAGAAGGGCAGGGCCACGCTGCAAGCTGAGGTCAGGCACTCGTCTCTTAGGAGGAGGAGGAGGAACAGGACGAGAGCGGCTGCGAGGAAGAGGATGGGCGTGAGGATGAAGACGAGGACTCGGGCAGTGAAGAGAGCCTGGTGGACTCGGACTCGGATGCGGAGGAGAAGGGTAAAGCGCCGAGCTACGCGTGCAGCCCGGAGCAGGGGAGTGCATGTGCTGGTGTCTGCTGGCACTGAGCTCCGGTTCTGGGAAGGGGGAGTCCACGGGGACCCCCGGCCACCTCCTCTCTTGCTTGGAGAAGCCCCAGGGGTGCTACAAGGGGTATCAGAGGCTCGTAGGGGTGCTGCCACTCCCCAGCAACGTGCCCTAGTCCATCAGCTCCCCCTGCTCCTTCCTTGCTCTCTGGGGGTGATGCTGTCCCCATCCCTCCTGGCCTGACTGCTCCCCCCCCGGCCTCCAGCCGTGAATTTCCAGGCCGACCTGGCGGATCTGACCTGCGAGATCGAGATCAAGCAGAAGCTGATCGATGAGCTGGAGAACAGCCAGCGGCGCCTGCAGACCCTCAAGCACCAGTACGAGGAGAAGCTGATCCTGCTGCAGAACAAGATCCGGGACACGCAGCTGGAGCGGGACCGGGTCCTGCAGAACCTCAGTGAGAGCCGCCTCCCCCAGGGGCCCTATTCCTATGTGTTGGGTCCCTGTCCCCCCCCCTTTCTGAGTACCTGGCTCGGGGTCAGTGCATCCATGCAGCCGCTGGCTCCGGCACAGTTTCGCTGCCCCTGGGACCCCGAGGCCGTGCGTGTCTCGCCACGGGAGCTGGAGAGCTCCTGGCCCCACTGATGCTGGAGAGGATGGGGAAGCAAAGCCCCTTCTAGTCCCATACACCCCTTCCTGGGTGAGCCGAGGTGCTGCGGGGCACGTGGGGACCCCAAAACCTTGTGGTGTGGCTGGTGCTAGGCTCAGTGGGCTGGCACCAGCCAAGCAGGCTGCGCGTGGCTGAAGGCCCAGACTCACAGCTCCTCCCAGCCCAGCGCTTGTGGTGCAACCCACAGCCCTCATCCTGTGCTCAGCCCCCGATCCGTCACCCCCTCGGGTACCCCATACAGACCCCAGCCCCTGCGGGTTGAGAGAAGGCTCCGGCAAGGCAGGCAGGGCGCAGCGACCCCTTGCAAAACCCTCTCCGCGCTCCCCCAGGCACCATGGAGTGCTACACGGAGGAGAAAGCCAACAAGATCAAGGCCGACTACGAGAAGCGGCTGAAGGAGATGAACCGGGACCTGCAGAAGCTGCAGGCGGCCCAGAAGGAGCACGCTCGCCTGCTCAAGAACCAGTCCCGCTACGAGCGCGAGCTGAGGAAGCTGCAGGCCGAGGTGGCCGAGATGAAGAAGGCGAAGGTACCCGGGCACAGCGGGGCAGGGAGGGCGCCCCTCGGGACCAGCCTCGGGGAGGCTTCCGTGGGACCAGCCTGAATCCCTGCCCTGCTCGAGGCAGAAGGGATGGTTTTGGTCCCGGGGGGGGTCACCCTGGCTGCTGGGAGCGCTGGGTGCCCACGCCGTGCCGGCGTTTTTCCCTCCCCAGGTTGCGCTGATGAAGCAGATGCGGGAGGAGCAGCAGCGGAGGCGGCTGGCGGAGACCAAGAGGAACCGGGAGATCGCGCAGCTCAAGAAGGAGCAGCGGCGCCAGGAGGTGAGGAGCCGGCCCTTCTGCCTGTCCCGGTGCCGGGAGGGTGTTTGTGCTGCTCTGGTACCCCGAGATGCTCGTAAATATCAGCTGGTGATGCTCGGAGGTCCCTGCTGTCCCCATGGCCTCTTTAGGGGCTGCTAGCCCCCAGCAGGGCTCACCTGGAGGAATAACTCCCGGGGGCTTCCTGCATCTCCCGGTGCGATGGTTGGAGATGCTGTGAGCTCCCCACCACGCTCCGGGGGGGGATTGTGCCACCAAAACCAGCCCTGAGGCTGGAAACCTGCTCACTGATAGAATCAGGAGTGACCCTGCTCGTGCCAAAGCAACTGCTCGAGGTGATGGGGGGGGGTGTTGTGGCCGTCGCTGGGGGGTCCGGGCGGCTTTCCTTTCCCCATCAGGAGCCAAGTCTGTCTTTCTCGTGCAGTTCCAGATCCGGGCTCTGGAGTCTCAGAAGCGGCAGCAGGAAATCGTGCTGCGGAGGAAAACCCAGGAGGTGAGGGGGGCGGGGGGGGACGTCTCTGTGGGGGTCCGGGCCAAGCTGTGGCTCAGCGACACTGCATCACTCGGACGGTGCTGGCCGGGAGTGGGACCCCCAAAGGGTGGGAGGGGGTTTATAGCTGCGGGTGGCCTGGTGGGAGAGGGTTGCAGACGGCGGAGAAACCGAACTGCCCATCTCCTGGGGCAGCTGAGCTGAGAAAAAGGGCTGTGAGGGCGAAGGGACAAAGCTGCCTGCTGTCTGCAGGGCTGTGCGAATGGCTTCGGGGCTCCAGAGCTCTGCTCTTGGCCCTCTGGGGGAGCCGAGGGAGTTGGCGACAGGCTTGGGTTGGGGACGCCCGTCTGATACCCTCGTCCCCTCTTCTGGGCAGGTCTCGGCGCTGCGCCGCCTCGCCAAGCCCATGTCGGACCGGGTGGCGGGCAGGACGAGCCAGAAGCCGCCCATGCTGGACTCGGGCGCAGAGGTCTCGGCCAGCACCACCTCCTCCGAGCCCGAGTCCGGCGCCCGCTCCGTCTCCAGCATCGTGCGCCAGTGGAATCGGAAAATCAACAACTTTCTGGGAGACCCCTCACCCTCCGCCAACGGGGCTCGGCCGCCCAGGTCAGGGCAGGGGCTGTGTGGACGGGTGGCGAGGCGTCCCGGGGCTCCTGTGTCTGGTTTTAGGCTGGTGGCAGGGGCTGGAGGCTTTTTATTGTGTGTTTGGCTGGAGGCAAACCTCCAACGCGAGGCACGGGCTGTGTTAGTGAGAGCAGGGATGGGTGGTGGCGGAGCTGGGCGATCCAGAAGCGACGCAGCCAGAGCCTGGGCATCCTTTTGGGGGAAGCACAGCTTTCCAGACGCGGTGCAGCCACGTGCCTCTGGTCCCCTCGTGCTGCAGGAAGAAGTTCCCCAAGAAGGGGTCGAGCCAGACCTTCAGCAAGGCCGCCCGCCTCAAGTGGCAGTCCCTGGAGCGGCGCATCTTCGACATCGTGATGCAGAGGATGACCATCGTCAACCTGGAGGCCGACATGGAGCGGCTCATCAAGGTGAGGGTGGTGGGTTTAGGGACGGGGGAGTGGCCGTGCCAGCAGTGCCAAACTCCCTCTTTTTTCCCCCAGAAACGCGAGGAGCTGGCGCTGCTGCAGGAGGCGCTGCTGGGCAAGAGGGCGAAGCTGCAGGCGGAGAGCCCCAAGGAGCAGAAGGGGCTGCAGGAGCTGAACGAGGAGATCGAGGTGCTGGGGGCCAACATTGACTACATCAACGACAGCATTTCCGACTGCCAGGCTACCATCATGCAGATCGAGGAGACCAAGGTGGGCACGGAGAGAGTGGGAGCGTCCCCGGGAGGCGAGGGGGGAAGACCAGGCTGGGGAAGAAACCCGGGCATCCCAGAGCATCCTGCCCCAGGACATGGGAAAGCCGCAGCCTTCCCACGGGGCTGCCGGTTTCTGGTCTCCATGGGAGCCTGCAAACATTTGTGGGATGCTGGAAAATGCCTGGGAAGCCCAGCTTTTTTTTTCCCCGAGAAACCCCATGGGTTCCGGTGTCCGGTTTTGGCACCGGACACAACGGAGAGATGCGTGGCTCCTCGCCCCCTCTAGCGGCTGTAGCCTGGGCTGAGGCTCTGCGCTGTCCCCAGCCTGTCCCTGGCTGTGCCACACGGTCCCTGACTGTGGCATGAGCTAGGACCGGGTGGTGTTGGTGCAGGACCTGTGATGCCCGTGCCACCCGCGGTACCTGTGCCACCCATGGTGCCCACGCTGCCTGACCCTGCCCTGCTGCGATGCTCCCTGGTCCCATCCTGTTCCCCTCTCCTCCCCTTCCAGGAGGAGCTGGACTCCACGGACACCTCGGTGGTGATCAGCTCCTGCTCCCTGGCCGAAGCCCGGCTCCTGCTGGACAACTTCCTGAAGGCATCCATCGACAAGGTGCGGGCGCCGCGCCGCCTCCTTGGGGTCTCGTCCCCGCCTGGGGGCTCCTCCCAGGCAGCGTGATGCTGAGGTCGGCGTGGCTTTCCGTCCTCCAGGGGCTGCAGGTGGCACAGAAGGAGGCCCAGATCCGGCTGCTGGAGGGGCGCCTGAGGCAGACGGACGTGACCGGCTCCTCGCAGAACCACCTCATCCTGGACGCCCTGCGGGAGAAGGCCGAGTCGCACCCCGAGCTGCAGGCGCTGATCCACAACGTCCAGCAAGGTGGGCCTGAGCCCAGCGTCCCCCTTTAGGGTCAGGGTCCTCCCCATGGGGTGAGGCTGGGCCTCCGGTGCCAGGGAGCACCCGGAGGTGCCACCACTGGCATCAATGCGCCCCTGGGTGCCGTTCTGGTGGGACATGATGGGACGTGGCCCCCCTCACACCACTCATGTGCCTTCTCCCTTACACACAGAGAACGGCTACACCAGCACGGACGAGGAGGTCTCCGAATTCAGCCTGGCCTCGGATGGGAGGTGAGCACCCAGCCCTGTGGGATGGGATGTCCGGGACCTCTCACGGGTAGGTTTTGATGAAGAAGTCCCCACCTAAGCTTTCCTGTGGCCCTTAGCCCTTGGAGAGCGCAGACATCCCATAGACCCCAAGTGAAGATGGGGTTGTTCTTTGGAGAGAGGGAGCTGGGGAGTGGGGGGGACCTCAGGGGTTTTGGGGGGCTGCAGCAGCCTCTCCGAAAGGGGTTCGGCCCTGAAGATCCATCTCTGCCACCTTCTCCTCGCAGCTTCTCCCAGTCTTTCACCATGAAGGGCTCAGCAAGCCAGGATGACTTCAAGTTCAAGGTGAGTTGGCCTTTCTGTCACCAGCTGTTGGAGGAGGGATGGAGGGAGGCGTTGTTTATAGGGCCGTGGGGCTCGGCTTTGGGGTCTGCTCCGCTGCCTGGCCCTCGGGGAGCCAGCCTTGGGGTACGGCTGGGCTCTGGAGGGGGTCAGCTCTCGGCAAGGAGCCGTCCGGCTCTCCTGGTTCTGCGGTCCCCCAGGGTACTGGGGGAAACATCGAGCACAGCTGATGGCTTCCAGGTTGGGTGGGCACCAGGAGGATTCCCTGTGCTAGATCCTTTGTGGGATAAATTGGAGGGAAGCCCACTGCCCTGTGCAGGCTGTCAGATCTGTATGGAAAACTGGGCAGTCATCCTCCTGCGGCCGGTGGGGCGCGAGCTGCTGGCCCTGCGCCTCCCCTGAGCCCCGTGTCGTGCTCTAGGGAGAGCCCAAGCTCTCCGGGCAGATGAAGGCGGTGTCAGCTGAATGCCTGGGACCCACGCTGGACATCTCCACCAAGAACATCACCAAGTCCTTGGCGTCCCTCATGGAGATCAAGGAGGACGGGATCAGCTTCTCCATCCGAGACCCGTATTACAAGGAGAAGGTGTCGCGCACCGTCAGCCTGCCCACGCGAGGAAGCACTTTGTGAGCAGGGGGTGCTGGCTCTTGGGGCGGCGGGGGGCTCACGGAGGTTGGGGCCGGTGGGGGGGAAGCTGTGCCCTGTGGCAGCGCAACGAGGGCGAGCCAAAGCCTGCATCCATCCGGGCTTGCCCGCAGCAAGCAGCGGTGGGTCTCTCCAGAAGGACCCCCTCGTGCTGCCCTGGCTTCCCGTCCTTCATGGAGGCTTCTTGGGTTGCCAGAAGTGTCCGTGCCCACCGGATGACTCTGATGGGGTGGTGGGGACACCAGGGCAGCCCCCTTCCCCTTTTGCTCTGCCGGGGGAGGACGAGGGGCTCAGCATGGAGCAGCTCCCCCCGATGGGGAGGAGAGCAGGCACCTACCGTGCCGTTCCGCTTTCCCTAGCCCCAGACAATCTCGCGTCTCGGACACGTCGCCGCTCACACGGAGGAAATCCTACGACCGTGGGCAACCCGCCAGGTGAGCTCGGGAGCCAGGGACTGGGGCAGGGGGAGGCCGGGTGGCCCGGACAAACCAGGAGAAAAGCTCACCGGGTCCTGGGGTGCCGGTATGAGGAAGAGGAGTTTGGCAGGTGCTGGATGAGTAGTCCCCGAATCACGCGTCCCTCTAATCCTTCCTGCCTCAGGCCTCCAGACGTCGGCTTCACGCCCCCCTCGTCCCCCCCCACCCGCCCGCGCAATGACCGCAACGTCTTCTCTCGGCTCACGAGCAACCAGAGCCAGGGGTCGGCCTTGGACAAGTGAGTGCGGGTGTTACGGGGGGGGCTGCGCGGCACGGACCCGTGCCGTGACACCGGAGGCACCTACCGGGTCCCACGGCGGGGCGCGGGAGCGCAGCACCTGGGTGGGCTCCAGCCAGCCTCCTGCCACCGTTTTGTCCTCGGCTGCTCCTCTGCAGGAGGGAGGAGGTGCTGTGCCAGGGCCCTGAGGGATTTTTTTCCCCTCCAGGCTGGCCGCTTGCAGGAGCTCCCAGGCTGAACCTGGAGGCGCAGCGGTGCCGGGCACGGACTGGTGGCCGAGGCGGTGGAGCAGGATGGGGGGAGGCGGGCTGGGGGCTCGCAGGAAGCCCACAGGCTGGCACGGACCCACCGGTGCTGCCCACGTCTCGGAGTGCTGCCGGCAGCGCCGTGTCCTGACGGAGATCTGTCCGACCCTCACTGCCCTCCTGCTCCTCTGCCCTCTCCGTGTGTGCTTCTCTTTCTCCTTCTCTCCCCTCCTCCTCCTCTACGTCCTGCGCTGGCTTGGATGCAATAACAATCCTCCACCTCTGACTCCTCTGCTGCCTCTTCTAGTCTGGGTTTTCTCTCCCGTAATCCTGCTAATTTTCTGCCCCTAGGTCTGATGACAGCGATTCCTCTGTCTCGGAGGTGCTGAGGTATAGACAACTTTCTATTTATTACCCCTCCCTCCTCTCCTTCTCTCTTTCTCTCTCTCCTGAGGTCGCTCTCCCCTGTCCCTGCATGCTCTGCCTGCACCTCGCTGCTCTGCCCCGTCTCCCAGCCTGTGCGGGCTGTCCCCGTGCTGTCCCCGTGCTGTCCCCTCTCAGCACGGCGCCGTCCCCCGGGTTGGGACCTCCGATCCCGTCCTGCTCCGGCCTCACCACCGGACGCCGCCCGCGTAGCAGTGGCAGCATGCTCTGTGCCACCCGCGGCGGGCTGTCAGCATGATGCCCCCCGTGTCCCATCCCGTCCCCCGGCTCTCCAGCAGGACTGCGTGGTGCTGGGGAAGGGGGGCGAGCCCCGTCCTGCACGCTGCCGGCATGGTTTTTCTTGCAAGCGGCTTCCCGGGAAACGTCTCCCCATGCCTGGCCGTGCATCTCCAGCACCGGGCTCTGGGGCAGAGCTCTTAGCCCTGGGGGCAAGGGTGCTCCTGGGCTTGTCCCGGTGCCGCCTCCTGCCTGCTGGGGGGGTTTCCCAGCGCCAGGACCACCTTTCCCTCACCTTTTAGGAGTAGCAGCTCTCCAGCACCCTGCCCTGAGCACCCATAGGTGCTGGAGGGGTGACACCAGACACTTTGTCACCTTGGGTGCTTTGCAGCGAGGCAGCGAAGCCCCCTGATAACCTCTCGCCCTGGGGAGTTGGGGTTTCCACCCACTTTGTCACCTCGAGGCCGGCACAGACACCAGGGGTCAGGGGAGAGCTGTTTAATTAGAGCGTGGTTGCACCTGCTAATTGAGAAAGGAAGATCGTGCCTGTGTGATTTCCAAACCCCGATTAACGAGCCTGCAGCCATCCTGACTAATGCGAGCCTTCTGTGGCCCCGGGCCTGCCCTTCCCCAGCCTCGTGCCTCAGTTTCCCTGCCCGTAAGAAGAGATCAGCGCAGCTCGGGGCTGTGTTTTGGGATGGCAGAGGGGAGGAGCTGTTGGTCGCTGTGCAGGATAGGGCTGTAGCTGTGTAGGGTTGTTGGACCTCAGCGCCCCGAGCACCCCTGATGTGCTGTGTCCCCAGGGGGACGAGCCAGGTCGTGCGTGCCTGTGGGTGTCCCGTGGAGGGAGGTTTGGCAGGGACAGGTCCCCTCGGGCTCGGAGCCAGCAGTGGGTGCGTGCAGGGCTCCCACAGCCACTGCCACGGGGATGCTGGGCACAAAGGTTTTAAAACCTTGAGGTTTTAAAAGGAGCAGAGCCCTGGCAGCCTGTAAGGAAGCGGGGCGCTGGATATTAGCATCCTGAAACGTTTATTTATGGCAGAGCTTCAGGCTGGACAGGGTGCAGTTTGTCCCCTGTCTGCCCTGAGGGACGATGAGCTGGGTCTCCTGGTTCCTCAGCTCGCTGCTGGCTGGGCTCGAGAGGCTCAGCAGCGGAGCGGAGGCTGCCGGCCGCCCCCTCTCCCAGCCTGGGGCACCGGGACGGGGGCATCAGGCAGTGGGGAGATTTCCAGGGTTTCCATAAAGACATTTCCTCGGATGTGCTGAGTTCAGACAGGGGGCCCATCGCCCTGCCAGGCAGTGGAAGATGCTTGGGGTGAGGCAGCTCGTGCTGCCCCGTGCCCCTGGGACGTGTGGTGCCCCTTTGCACGCACACGCACCCCACCACGCTTCTCCTTTCTTTTCCCATGCAAGGGGCGTCATCAACCCGGTGGGAGGCACCAAGAACGCCCGGACGGCCCCGCTGCAATGCGTCTCCGTGGCAGAAGGACACACCAAGCCCGTGCTCTGCCTGGATGCCACCGATGAGCTGCTTTTCACGGGCTCCAAAGGTGCGTGAGGGGGCGAGGAGGATGCTGGCTTGTGAGCAGCTCGGCACGGGGGAGTGGGTGACGTGCTGGGCACTGCGGGGATGCTTCCTCCTGAGCCACTCTCCTGCCCTCAGCATCGAGCTTGTGCTGCCCAGGTTGGCTCCTTTGCCCTGGGGGGGGGGTCCGTGGGGGCTGTGCTCGGCAAGGGGAGTGGTCCGTGCCCCTTGGGAGACCCCCACCTGATGCCCAGCCCATGGGCACGTTCGTCCTCCCGCAGACCGGAGCTGCAAGATGTGGAACCTGGTGACGGGGCAGGAAATCGCCTCCCTCAAGGGACACCCGAACAACGTGGTGTCCATCAAGTACTGCAGCCACACGGGGCTGGTGTTCACCGTGTCCACCTCGTACATCAAGGTGTGGGACATCCGCGACTCGGCCCGCTGCATCCGCACCCTCACGTACGTAGCAGGCTGGGGGAGGATCCCAGGGGGGTCCCAAGGTACCGGAGGCATCTCTGGCTTGGCAGAAGCTGGTCCCGGGACCCCCTGGGGTCCCAGAGGTTGGGGTGCAAGGACAGAGGGGACCCTCTTGGAGGTGGGGCTGGTCCCATGGTGGCCAGACAGTCGATGATACCTGTAGGGCCTTTCCCAATGTGGGACCGTCTGTGGCATCCCAAACCCATCAGCCCCGTTGGGTTCCGCGGTGGGGCCCCGATATCTGCCTCTGGTCCCTGACTGTGCTTCATCCTCCACCCCTAGATCTTCTGGCCAGGTGATCTCTGGGGACGCGTGCGCCGGGACCACCACCCGCACTGTCACCAGCGTGCAGGGGGAGCACCAGATCAACCAGATCGCGCTCAACCCCACCGGCACCACGCTCTACGCCGCCACCGGTAACTCTGTCCGCATCTGGGAGCTGAGCAGGTGAGGGCAGGACGGCTCGCTGATGCCGAGGGGACGCTGTCTGCTCAGAGATACCCAAAAGGACCCCCCAGGGAAAGGGAAAGCCTCGTTAGCAGTGGAAGTTGCCTGGAATAAAGGCTTTCGGGACCCAAGGGGTGATGAGCAGCAAAGGGGCTACTTGGGGTGTGAGCGCAGGAGAAGGGGGGGAGATGTGGGGGATGAGCAGCAGCCCCCCAGGCTGTGCCGTTGCCCCCTTCCCAGGCGGACACCGGCTTGCTGAGCCCTTGCTGCATGCCCCAAGGCTCCCCTGGCATCGCTAGGAATTGGGGTGCCCTGCTCACAACCCCCCTCCCCAAAGGGACCTTCCCCTGCTTGGGGGTCTGTGCCTGGGAGGGGCTTTTGGGGGAGCTTTTTGGGAGATCTGACCCCAGGCCCTGGTCTCTGTAGGCTGCAGCCCGTCGGGAAGCTGAGCGGCCACATCGGGCCTGTGATGTGTCTCACGGTAAACCAGACGGCGAGCAACCACGACCTGGTGGTGACGGGCTCCAAGGATCACTACGTCAAGGTAGGCCCTGGCTGCGGGCTGAGCCGCTGGCACCTCGGGGAGCCCGGGTCTCGGCAACCTCCTGCTGCCTCCATGCCCAGATTTCTGTTTTCACCTCTGCGTGTGGCTTTCTGTGCACCTCCACGCCTCAGATCTTGCCTTTTGTCCGTGGTAGGGATGCAGCTTTGGGTGTGGGGGTTTGTCTGTCTCATCCCTCAGGCTCCGTGCCCGGTGCTGGCGCGTTACGGCTGACCCGGATCAGCAGCTTGCCCCGCTCTGCTCACTTCTCCTTCCTGCTGCAGACGCTTTGTGCCGGCTGATTTGCAGCTCCAGCACAGCAAAAGCTCACCCCTCCGTTTTATTTTTGGCTGGCTGTTAGCAGGTTGAGGTGGAGCTGGCACCAGGGGGATGGGGAGGGAGGCAGGGTCCTGCTCTTCTGACAGCTGCGAGCTCTTGGCTCGGCTCGTGGAGAGGTGTAAAAGCTCACCACGAGTGAAATCCTAGAATCGTTAGGGTTGGAAAAGCCCTCCGAGATCATCTGGTCCAACCACCCCCTTACCACCACTGTCACCCACTAAACCATGTCCCCAAGCACCACGTCCAACCTTTCATTGAACACCCCCAGGGACGGTGACTCCCCCACCTCCCTGGGCAACCCGTCCCAGCGCCTGACCGCTCTTTCTGAGCAGAAATGTCTCCTCATTTCCAACCTCAGAGGGCGATGGCCAAGTTCTCCAAGGCAGAGTGACCTCCATTTATTTCCGCACCCATCTGGGATCTCTTCCCCCGCTGTTTTTTTCCCCCAGGTGTTTGAGATTGCCGAGGGCATGGTGGGCAATATCGGCCCCACTCACAACTTCGAGCCCCCTCACTACGACGGCATCGAGTGCCTGGCCATCCAGGGGGACGTCCTCTTCAGTGGCTCCAGGGACAACGGCATAAAGAAATGGGACCTGGAGCAGCAGGAACTTATCCAGGTCTGAGCGGGAGAGCGTGTGGGGGGTTCTCAGGGTGATGTGGGGCAGAGCAGCAGTGCTGCGGGGGTGCTGGGGGACGGTTCAGGGACCTGGTGCTGGTGTCCTGTGCTGAACGCACCTGGAGGGCACCCCTGTTCCTGGCAGTGCCTGTTCCAGGTGGCTCTGTACCCCCATAAACACCTGTGTATGTGGATTGGCACCCAGCATTGCCAATTCCCCTCGGCACGCAGACTTTGCAGCATCGACTGTGCTGAGTCCCTGGGTGCTGGCTTCTACTCTGAAAACAGGATTGGTGCCCCTTGCTCAGGGGGCAAACCGAGCTCTGGGTCTTGGATCCAGCCCCTTGGCGTCCTAACTCCAGCTGATGGAGGTCAGCCCTGGGGTGGTGATGATCTGAGCCCCTCAAGCTGGGTGCACGAGGCTTTTTCGGGGCTGCAGATGATGCTGATCGTCATCTCTGTCCCCATACGTGCAGCAAATCCCCAACGCGCACAAAGACTGGGTCTGTGCCCTGGCCTTCATCCCCGGCCGCCCCATGGTGCTGAGCGCCTGCCGAGGAGGCGTGATCAAGGTCTGGAACGTGGATAACTTCACGCCGGTTGGGGAGATCAAGGGGCACGACAGCCCCATCAATGCCATCTGCACCAACTCCAAGCACATCTTCACCGCCTCCAGGTGAGCCGCAGGCTTTCTGCGCCCCGCAGCCCCCGGGAGGTGGGAGCCCCCCGGGTCGACCTGTCATCCCTGGGCCTGGGGGGGCTGCAGGGAGGGAGGGAAGGGGGGGGTCTCGCAGCTTTCCAGTCCCTGCACTCCTCATCTCGTCTTGCCCATCTTAGTCTGTCCCCTGCCCGCGTGCCGGCGATGCCCTGTGGGTTATCCCCCACGCAGGGACCCCTCTTCCCTGGGGCTGGGCACCCCCTGCTGCTCTCGGGGAGCAAATTGGCAGCAAGACTCTGATGTCCTCTTTTCGACCATGTCCCTTTTCTCCCTTCCTTTTTCTGTCTCTCTCTTCTCTCTCCTCCTCCCCACCTCCCATCTGTGCCACAGCGACTGCCGGGTAAAGTTATGGAATTACGTGCCTGGGCTCACCCCTTGCCTTCCACGACGCGTCCTTGCCATAAAGGGCCGTGCTACTAGTCTGCCTTGACCCTCCTGCTCTCTCTGACTCTCTCTTGCTCATGCACTCTTCTTCTGTCTTTTCCTTTCTCTCCATCTCTTTCTCCCTCTCTCTTTCTCGCTGTTGCTTGCTTTTGCTCCTCTCTCTCTTTCTCTCTCTCTGGTCTGAGCTGCTTCTTAACGGTATGAAACTCTTTTGCGTTTTTCCCCACTTGATAAATCTTTGCTAGGAGCGACTCGCCCCCTTGGTCCCCATCACGCCCCCGCGTTGTTTTGGTTTTTTGTTTTTCTTTTTTCTTTTTTCTCTCGCCCGGCGCCCACATCTGCTGTGGCAGCCACGGCCTGCCCGCACCCTTGCATGGAGACGGGGCCACCCCGAAGCAAACCCGTGCCCGGGGGAGACCCAGCTCAGCAGCTCCCTGCGGCATCACTTCGACCTAGTCGGAGCTCATCCGAGGGGCGCAGGGGTGGTCCCGCTGTCAGGGTCCCCGCTCCCCTTTGTCCCCAGTCCCTGCCCGCGGGGTGAGCTGGAGGCTGAGCCCCACTGGGTCTGCCTGCTCCCCAAACCAGCCCGGGCGTCCTCGCGCCGAGGGGAAGGAGCTTGGGGGAAGCCCTGGGGGCTGCATGCTGCCAGGGGCTGGGGGTGGAGGACGTCTCCTTGCAGTGCCGAGCCCCCTGCCCCTCTCACGCCGCCCCTCTCACCCCTTATTTCTCAGCGACCTGACAGTGAAGCTCTGGAGCGGGAGGAGGTTGCCCGCTGGGTCCAACTAGGGACTGCAAAGGACTGGAAGAAGGGACAGGAGGGCGACGGCCGGGTACCTCGCCCTTGCTATCGAGACCCCGTCATCGACAGAAGCTCAGCCCAGGGATGGGATTTGTTGTGCCTGGCCCGACGGGGTGGATGAGGCCCCACCTGGTACTTTGAGCACTGATTTTTTCCCGTGAAGAGGCAGCTCCGTGGAGCACCGGCAGCTCCACCTCCCCTTCTGCTGCGGTTTCTCGATGGTTTTCCAGTGACCAGGAAACTTCGTCTCCCTTCTTGCCCACCCTGCTGTACTGCCTGCTAGGACTCTGAGGGGCTGGAGTCCAGGCTGAGCTCCTTGACTCCTCCTCAAAGGAATTTGGAGACACCAAATTCCCTCCTGCCCCTGTGGCTTCCAGCAGCCTCCGCGTGGATGTGCTCCTTCGGTCCCTCTTGGCTCCAGGGCTGGTTCCTGCAGGAGTCTTTCTCCATTCCCCAGTCTCGAGGCTGTTTGGGGTTTGCTGGCCAGGACCGGAGCATGGCGGGGCTGCTTCTTCGGAGACGGTACTTGTGGGACGGCCTCCGTGCTGCGATGGGGTCTGCAGGAGGATTTCCAGGCAGCTCCATCATCCCCCAGCCTCAGCCTGTCCGACCTGGCTCGCCCTGAGCATCTCTGCTGTGCCACAGCCACGGGCGCACGGTGAACCCGGGCACATCTCCATCCATCGCACGACTTCCCAACCTGCTGCGTTTCCTCGTGGTGACCTCTGAAAATCTGAGCCAAAATCTCAGCAGACCCCCTGCTCCGCTCTGCAGCGGGGTAAGGACGGGCTGCTCAGCCCTGCTGTTGGCACCTCGGGTCTCAGCAGGCATTTCTGGTGCGTCCCTGAAGCATTTTAACCCCTCTCGAGCTCAGGACCCCAAGCAAGACCAGAAGTTCCTGGCTGAAGAAGCCAAGGCTGGGTTATTCTCTCTTATTTTGGTACAGCTGGGAGCTGGAGGCTCTCAACACCCTGCTCTCAGCCCCTTTTCCTGGGAAGGGATCAGCTCGGTTTTGCTCCGCGAGCCCTGGGGTGCTGGCCATGGGGCTCGGTGCCCCACAGAGGCTGGGTGAGGATGGAGCTGACCCTGCTGGGAGCAGGGCAAGGAAGGGGTCGGCTGTTGGGGCTGGCACAAATTCCCTGCTCGCTGCACACTTGAAGGACAATCCTGCGGGCGGATGATCTTGCATGGTTTGCTCCATCCAGGAGTGTGATCCTGAGGATTCAGCCTCTGCAGCTGCCCTCCTCCTCCCCTGGTTTAAGGGTCAGCAAGGCTCCGGTCCCACGCTGGAGCTTTGATTTCTCCCTCCCCTGGTCCCTTGGGTTGTCCCCTGCCCCATGTCAGGTTTTGTGGGATGGCCGAGGAGACCCTGGGAGCGGTGCCCTCTCCTCCCGTGTTCTCACCTCACTTTTGTCGCAGAAGAAGCAGCATTTGGACTCGGACTTAAGGATTTCCCTACGTGATCCCACCAGTGCTGAACTGGGATCTCGGAGGCCGGGGGCTCCAGGACCTGCCCCGTAAAGCACAGACCATTTTCCCTCTCCTTTCTGCAACCACAGCAACTCCTGGAGCAGCCCCGGGTCGTTTGCCACCAGCCCTCCTTAAAACCTCTCCAGGTGGAGCGTGGCAATTCCTCCACATCCCAAAGCACAGGAGCATCTCTACTGACTTGATGGGGATTATTTTTTTGTGTGTGGTTTTTTTTGGGGGAAAAAAAGCAACAAAACAATCCTGCTGGCATGCCTTGGTGCAGGGCACGATGCTGTGTCACCCTGCCCAGGACAGTGCCCGGGCACACCAAGAGGCACAAGGGCCCCACGGCCACCCGCGTAGCGCACAGAGGTACGGAGCTGGAGGCGGTGACGCCCTCTAAGCCTGTCTCGGAGAGGGTTTCCCTGCTTCTCGATACCTTTTTTGGGGGATGTGTGTGTCTGTGTGGCTGCAGCCGGGTGCACTGTGGGCGTCGGTGCCTGCGCCAAGGTCTGCCAGCGCCTGCCCTCAAACCTCGCGCTGCTGGAATCGGTGAAGGGGCGCCCTGTGGGGGCGATTTGGGGTCAGATCTGCCTCGCCTTTCTCTCCAGTTTCCCCCTCCACGTAGGCTGCAAAGTGCCTGCTTGGCTTCCCAGGGCTGAGGGGCCGATCCTGGCTGATGCTGAGCACCCATCTGCAGCCTGCAGGGGGCAGGGAGCTGGGGAGCGCGGCCCAGCAGCGAGGGGGCGGGGAGGGGGGGGTCTTTGAAGCAGGAGGTGACTGTGATCCCATAGTGTGTGTGTGTGTGTGTGTGCGCGTCTGTGTGTGTCGTAGTCCCTGCGTGGGTTGGTGCTGCCCACGCAGGGGAGTGATTTTTGGGGTGTTGATCTGGTTTAGCTACCTCACGGTGCAAGCTGGGTGCTGTTGTCATTGGGTTTCGTCTGGGGGATGGGGTGGGGTTGGGGGGAGGTTGAAGTTTGAATTTTTCTTCCTTCCGTCCTCGTCGTTATGATTTTGATGCTTGAGTTTGTCCCAAAGACGTGTGGCCTCACCTGCACCTCGCTGCGTTTCTGAGCCCCCTCCCTGGGCAGCTCAGCACCCCAACCCCCCCCCCCCCCCCCCCCAGCTCCCACCTCTGCTGATTTCCTGCTGAGATTTGGCTCCCGCTGCTGGAGGATGCTCACACCAGGGCTCTGCCTTGACCCCGTTACTTATGGGGTTGATGTGCAGCCTGGCAGAGGTCCCTCCTGCCCCTTTGGGGGATGGAGAGCAGCCTCTGCAGGGCTGAGCTCAGCCTGCATCCCTGCCCCTGTGCTTGCAGTTAGTCTCTGGGGGTGCAAAGCTCTCCCTGGGGTGATGGCACGCAGAGCACAACGTGGGCACGGGCTGCTACTCATCCCTGTTTCCCTGAGCCCGCCGTGCTCTGGGGGCAGGTGGGAGCCGCAGGGAAGCGCTGCTTTCAAAGCCTCTGCCCGGGGTGGAGGTGGTCTGCGAGAGAGGGGGAATCCCCTGCGTAGTGTTAATTTTATTTCTTCCATCCCCAAAATGTAGTTGAACCTAGATCCTGTCCCAGGCACTGAACGTAAACCGGGGCAGGGCCGGGACCCCCCAGTTATCCCCCCTTGGGGCTGGGGGGCTGCACAGGGCTCTGCCCCACTCCCTGCACCGTGGGGTTTGGGGGGCTCGTGGCTCCCAGCCATACCCCCAGGTTTGGGGGGCAGGTCCCCCAAACCCTAAAGCACAAGGTCCCACCCTGCCGGCGGCCTGGTGAGGGGAGGCTCTTGGCCTCTGGTCCTTCAGCTCCTTCAGTTGCTGCCTCTGCCCGCGGGCACCACGAGGGTTTGGGGCTGCACTTCCCCGATTTTACCACCTTGTCCACGTCCCAGAGGACGGTGCCTGCAGGCTCAGGCTGGGGCCGTGGTTTTGGATACACCGAGTGTGTAGGGTAAGGGCAGGAGTGCAGGTGAGGGGCGGAGGAAGCCGGACAGCCCTTTGCTCCTTTTGCACTGTGCTGGGCGCTCCCCTGGGGCTTTACGGGGGTCTCTGAGCCTTTTCCCCCGGCCCCTCCATCGCGGGGCCAGCTTGGAGCTGCCTTCACGCCACGCACCTCGTTTTGCTTCTCCCTCGGTGCCTTGGTTTGTGCCAAGCGTGCGCTGATCCCTGCCCCCCGGGGGGGTCCTGCCCTCGCTCGGGGAGCTGGGTGCTGCTGCTGGTCCTGGGCTCTGCGCCTCGCTCCTGGATCTCCTCCCTCCAGCACACAGGGGCCGGCTCCAGCTCCGGCCTGGAGCTGAGCTTTGCACAGCAGGGATGGAGGTGGCGCAGGAGTCCCAAAGGGCCATGCCCCCAAACCACTGTGAGCCCACCCGGGGAGCCCAGACCCCATCTCCCTCCCCAGCACCCACAGCTCTTATGGCACAAACGGGGGGGGGGGGGGGTTTGGGGCGCTGCGTCTCAGCCCGGCCAGCTGCAAGGAGCTGAAGCACCAGGGCTTGGGGCTCCTCCCCAGCACCTCCCAGCTTTTAGGGTCCCAGCCCTGGTCCTGCAGAGCCACCGCCTGCCCCCAGAGTGTCCTCCCAGTGCCCCCCTTTCCCCGTCCCACACTGGGATGGGGTCCAGGTACGATCCCACGGAGCACGTGTCACTCGCCTTGTCGCTGCTGCTTTGCTCCATCCTGCAGGCACCATGCCCCCCCCCGAGCCCCCTTCTCCCTTTGTGGGGAGCAGGGAAGGGGTCCCCCCAGCCCCAACCCCCCCGTGCTGCTCCAGCTGTAAGCAGGAGGGAGCCCAGCACAGCACTGACACCCCCCTCCCAGGCCTTGTTCCTAGAAAACCCATTGCCCTGCGCCTTCCTCCTGCCCTGGGGGCTCGTCCCCGTCTCCCCCTGGGACAGCTCTGCCCTGGGACCTGCGCCAGGAGGGGGACAGCCCTGGCTCCCAGCCCTGCGCCTGCTCCATCGCCCCTTCCCGCTGCACAAGTCACAAGCAGCAGGTGCCTTTTCTTGCTCGGAGCTGTTCTACAGAGGCCAGCTCTAGTGAAGGCTTCTTTTATTTTTCTTTTTTTCTCTCTGCTGGGTTGTGCAGCCCAGCCCTGCGGTCTGGGTTTGTCGGAGGACAAGGCGTGTGTATATATTTTATACCTCGATGTGTTCCTGTAAATAGTGTAAGTTATTTCGGTCTCACGATGTACATGTTTGTTTTTTTTTTTTTTTTTCCAGTGGATGTGATCGTTCCTTGCCTTTTTGTCTTCACGAATAAAGTGTACTGAAATGACCGGGCGAAGCCTCCCAGGGGACGAGCAGAGCTGGGAGCTGACTGGGCTGATGGACGCAGGGCACACGGGGTGCAGGGGTGCTGCTGGGGCCCTTCTGGTCCTGCCCAGCTGCGGGAAGGCGACCTGCGTCCTCAGGGGCACTGAGTGCTCAGGGGGACAGCGCGGGTGCCGTGGGGCTCCCTGGGTTCTCCCCCAGGACCTGAAGGTGGAGGAAGCACAGCCCTGGCCGGGCTGGCTCTGCCCCTGGTGAGGAGGAGGAGGAGGGTGGGAGCACCTCGTTGTCCTGCTGCAGGGTCCCCAGGCAGGCAGGACAAGGTGTCACCAAGCGCCATCACACAGGGATGTCCCCATGGCTATGGGCTCTGCTGTAGGGCAGTGCCTTGGGTGCCTCCAGCCTGTGATGGTCCCCGTGGTCCTGCCCCGTCCCATGCTCTGGGGGACCTGGGGGACAGGGGGATGTCCTGGGGACAAAGCTCTGGAGGGACAAGAAGCTTTGCAGGAGGATCTAGCATGAAATTCGCCAAAGGAAAAGGCCATTGGGTGCTGCACCCGGGGGGGGGGGGGGGGCGATGTTGGACGCAGGCACAGCTCAGCAGGAGGGACCTGGGGGTGCTCAGCACCAGCCAGCAGCGCGCCCTGGCAGGTGTGCACAATGTAAAGGGGATGTTAAGGGGATTATTATTTACTACAAAGCTGGTAGAAGCTGGAAGGTGTGTCCTGGGAGGAGAGGCTTGGTGTGCTGGGGGGGTCTGGGCTGGAGGCCCTCGGTGCTCTCCTCCCCAGGACCGATGCTGGCACCGAGCTGCACGGGGGGGGTTCAGACGTGACACTAGGAAAAAATTCTTTACGGTGAGGGTGGTGAGGTGCTGGAGCAGGCTTCCCAGCACGGTGGTTGATGTCCTGTGCCTGGCGGCACTGATAATCTGCTTCAGCTTCTCTTAGCCCCGCAGTGCGCAGGGGGACTTGGTGAGCTCTGCGCATCCCTTCCACCTCACCTACCCCAACCCCAAGCCTCTGAGGACACCGGGCAGCCGCGGCAGGACCCCTGTGACCCAGCCTGGCTGTCGAGGGCCCCCTCCCCGAGCCCGGTGTCCCCAGGAGCGGGTGGCTTTGGGGACAGCCGGCAGGTGGCAGCCCCGGCTGCGGGACCGCGGGGAGCGGCGGCGCTGCTGGGGCCGGGGTCAGCGGGGTCCTCCCCTGGTCCCGGGGGCTGAGGGGGCTGGGGAGGGGGCTGCAGGCAAAGGGGGGGTTGGGGGGTGAATTTGGGGGACCCTTCTGGGGGGTCAGGGGTTGCTCTGGGAGGTGGGAAGGAGAAGTGACTGCAGGGAGGGGATGGAGATGGATTGTGTCCCTGGAGCTGGGATCGTGTCCCCAAAACGGAATCCTGTCCCCAAACTGGGATCATGTCCTCAAATTGGGATTGTGTCCCTAAACTGGGATCCTGTCCCCAAGCTGTGCCCGTGTCCCTTAGGGCATGGGGACAAAGGCAAGGCCTGGGGGTGGCACAGGGCAGGAGGTGACCCCAGCACCAGCCCGCGGTGCCCGTGGAGGTGACGGATGGTGGCACCAAGCTGCACCCCCACAGCCCATTGGGCAGCCAACCCCCCTCAGAGCAGGGAGAGGGGGCTGTGAGCTGCACCCCGAAATCTGCAGGGCAGCACCTCAGCCCCAGCAGCCTCCACTTTCTCTTTCCCAGTGGCACTGGTTAGACTGGTCGGATGGAGCAGCTGTGTGCTGGGAGATGCTGGTGCTGGGCTGTGCCTGCACCCACCAACCCGGGAGCAATCCCTCCTGGCACCCATCCTGCACCCACCCTGCCTGGGGCACCCCGTGGGAGGTGGGGTCCCTCCCTGCCATGGGTGGCCCGACACAGATCTCGTCCCGAGAGCGGTGCCAGCTCTGGGGGGGGCTGCACTGGGGGGGGGGGGGGGGGGTGTGACATTACAGCTACCCTGGAATTGGGGGGCTGAGGCGGTGCTGAGCGCTTTCCACGAGGCCTGAAGCAGCGTGGGGGACGGGGGGGGCAGCGGGCTGGGGGCACAGGGTGCTGCTCTGGTCCTGGCTGGGTCTCAGGAGGGTGCCCAGAGCTGCTCAAGCCCCGTGGCCTGCATACACCCGTGCTGCTGCTGCCAGGGTGATGGGATCTGCGGGGCCACAGCTGGGAGGGTACCGTGGGTCTGGGTTCTCCCCCCAGCAGGGCTGGTGGCACCAGTGGCACCCCCCCCCTCCTGCCTGGTGTCCCACCCGCTTGCTGCACCGGCTGCACCTCTCCAACCAGCGGCATCACCCGGGCTGACTGCAGCACCTGGCTCTGTGGGGAGCCCCGGGGAGGAGGATGCTCAGCCCGGTCCCCCCCAAACCGCCCCCATCTGTGCAGAGCTCCCGGGGGCTCCCGGTGCTCCGTGCCTGCCCCTTCTCCCCCCGGCTCGGGGCACCGCAGACCCGCCGTGACCCCGCTCCAGGGGCTGCTGCCTTTTGAGAGTGGGTGGAAAAAGCTCCCCCAGGGGCAGGTTTCTAACCACAGCGCTGGAACCCAGCCTGGCAGCGGGATCCCCGGGCACTGCGGGGTCACAGCACGCAGGGTTTCAGGCTCTGCGTGTGCCCAGCACCGGCGTATCGCCCAGTGGTCCCGGCTTATCAAAGGATGGAGCCGGCAGGGGCTGCTCCCCGGCGTGGGGACGTCCCCGCACGCTGCAGGATGCTGTGCCCGGGAAACAAAAGGGCCTGGCAGCACCCAGCACTCATGACGGTGCCATGCAGGAATGAAGCTGGGGCAGGTGATCAGCTCGCACAGCCCGGTGCCTCCCGGAGCGCAGGCTGGCCCCCGGGGCCACAGCACGGCCCCGCAGCGCGGGGTGACGTGACCGCAGGGATGGGGCCGAGGCACAGCATCCACGTCGGATGCACCGGTCGGTCGGCACCAAGCCACACCAGCTGGTTTGGTGCCAAGCACTGGTGTGAAGTGACCAGGACCTAGAGGTGATGCTGGGGTCGGCTGTGGTCACCCAGTGCCGGGGGGATTGCTCCAGCCCCTGGATGTGGCTGGCTCAGCAAAGCGGCAGCGCTGGGTAAATGGGTGCTGGGCTCTTGGCCTGGATGGGTCCAGGTCTCCCTCTGCTAGCACAGAGCTTAAAAACCAGCACGAACAGACCCAGACAGGGTACCAAATCCTGCCCAAAAGCCAGAGAGGGGCAGTGGAAAACAATTCCCCAGACGCATTCCCCCAGCCCTGCTTTACCCCTTGGCGTGTGGCCCTGCGTGCATACGTGTGTGCCCGTGCAGTGGTGCTTGTGAAATGGCCGGGGATGGTCTGGCACAGCTCTGCAGCCTGCCCCAGCCACCCCTAGGCAAAAAAATGTCCCATCGCAACACGGCGAGCAGCGACGCTTGGGCACCTGCCCTGCCTCTGCTCCGTCCCTGCACGGACAGATGCTCACAGCTCTGCCACGCGTGGTCCTGGGGACAGTGCCCGCAGGGTGGGTGACCCGGGCAGGGCTCCGAATGCAGCTGGGGACCCCTGCAAGAGCCCCCCTGCCACGAGCACCACGCTGCCCCTTGGAGCAGGGCTCGGTGAAGGGAAATCCGCATCGCCGGGGGGCACCCGGGGCAGCCTTCCCGGCCACTTTCCCCCTGAAAGAGCCCCCGGGATGGATGCGCAGCCCCTGGGGCTGCTCCGGCCCTCCTGGGCATGTTTTCTTGGCAGTGGGAGCCGAGCGAACCTGCTGCTGCGAGCAAACAACCACGAGCCGGGCAAACGGCGGCGAAGAAAACACCCCGCGAGGCCGGCGCGGGTGAAACTCTGGGCACCGGCAGGGCAAGGGCTCTGACAATGATTAAACTGGCCAACCCAGATTTCCCGGCAAGGCAGCGCTGGGCTGGGACCCGGTGGTTCATATTATGCAAATCACCTGGATCTGGGAGCATGAACGTTTCAGCCTGGAATTCCCCTCGGGCCTCCAGATCGCGTTACGCCGCCCGTGCTATAAAAGAGGAGACGTGGGCAGGATCTGCCCATCGGCACAGCCTGGCCGGGCCCGCAGCCGTGGTTAGCGGCCGGGCAGGGCTCCCCTCGCCTCCCCCCTGGATTAGCTGCCGCCCCGCGAGTGCCATCGCAGAAGGTACCAAAGCTTTTTCCTTCGGGACCTGCTCCCCGACGGCGACGTCCCCCCAGCTTTGCTCCCTTCCCTCTGCATCTTCGCTCCCGCCGGGGATGTGCTCGGTTGGTCCTCGCTCGCCGCGCGCCCGCTGCCCCAGCGCAGCCACCGGCCCTTTTGGGGGGCCAGAGAGGGGCCCCCCTCCACCCCCTGGGCTTTGCCCAGCGACCAGCAAGATTTGGCTTTTCTACCACGGGCTGCCAAGTCACCGGGATGTGCTTTTTGGAGCTGCTGGCGGCCCTGCCCGTGGGCAGGGGGCAGGGGATGCGCCCACCCGCGGGGCTGGGGGCGCGTTTGGTGGCCGAGGGTCCCGCAGGGGCCGTGCCGCGCCGTGCTGTGGGACCGACAGCCCCCTTGCTGCGAGAGGGGCTGGCAGGGCTGGGGAAGGGGCTGCCACCTTGTCCCCTGCCCTGGGGTGGCAGGGATTCAGGCCACCGGGCGGGCGTTTCGGCAAAGGTGACCCGAGAGGCGGCAGCAGACGGAGGCAGGGAGAGCTCAGCCTCACCCAGCCCGGTCCCGGGGCTCCCGCGGGTGCTGCGGGTTGAGGGCCGGGGCTCACTGTGGTCTCTCGGCACAGAGCTTGATGGCAGGATCTTGCGAGATCAGCAACATTTTGTCCAAGTACAACAGCACCATGTACCAGCAGGAAGAGTCGCAGCTGGCCCTGGATGTGCTGGGACACCCTGGGGACGACGGCAGCCTGGGGCTGAGCTTCCCCCCGAGCCTGCCCCCCGTAGACACCACAGGTGGGTGGGGGCGAAGTGGTGGTGGGCTGCAGGGGGGAGCCCCCATGCAGGGGAGAAGTGAGGCAGTGCAGCTGCCTTGGAAGAGCACCCACGGTCCCATGGGGGCAGGTCGATGGTTTGCACCATGCCTCAGTTTCCCCAGGGGGGTGATGGCTGGGAGGCTGCCGGAGGATGCGCCGGGTGGCACAAGGTGCCAGGCCCATAATCCGAACCCTATAACCCCAGCTCCATAATCCAAACCCCATAACCCCAGCCCCATAATCCAAACCCCATAATCTGAACCCCATAATCCGAACACCATAACCCCAGCCCCATAATCCAAACCCCATAATCTGAACCCCATAATCCGAACACCATAACCCCAGCCCCATAATCCAAACTCCATAACCCCATCCCCATAATCCGAACCCCATAACCCCAGCCCTATAACCTCAGGCTCATAATCCCAGCCCTATAACCCCAGCCCCATAACCCCAGCCCCGTAACACAGCTCAGGACCCGCTGTGCCCCACGGGACCAGCCCACGTACCCAGCCGCTCGCTGCCCAGCCCTGAGCCCCGCTCTCCGTCCCTTGCAGAAACGCCAGAGTGGTTCAGTGAGCTCCCATACTTCTGGACCAAGGTGCAGGTGCTGGAGTGGATCAGCTACCATGTGGAAAAGAACAAATACGACGCCAGCATCATCGACTTCTCCTGCTGCAACATGGACGGCCACACGCTCTGCCACTGCAGCCGGGACCAGATGCGCCACATCTTCGGGCCCCTGGGGGACGAGCTCTACGACCGCCTGCATGAGATCAGTGAGTGTCCCGAGGTCCCCTTTGTCCCCAGGCCTGGCAGCTCCGAGAGCAAGGCTGAGACCCCCCCCCTCCACCAGCCCAGGACCCCCGGAGCTGCTCAGGGTGGCGCAGGGGCACGGAGCGGTGTGCGGGGAGGGCTGGGCTCAGCTCCTGGCAGGCGCCGTTCCCCACCGTGCCGAAATAGGGTCACTAATCGCAGTCCCCTCACCCCTGCAGCCTCTGACGAGCTGACTTGGATCATTGACTTGCTGGAAAAAGAGGATGCGAATTCCCAAGAGACCTTCCTGGACACCGGCCACCTGGGTACGAGAGGGGCCTCGGCCACGGCTACCCCCCAGGGGCCGCATGCGGGCGCGGGCAGGGCTAACCCCTTCTCCCCTTCTCTGCCCCTTCCAGAGCTGGCAAACCCCTGTGCCAAGGATTCCCTGGAGGACCTGAAGCCCACAAACCCTTTCCTCTTCACAGACATCACCTGCTCGCCCGACGCCATGTCCCCAGGCAGCTCCGATGTCTCAGGTCAGTGGTTTCACCCGGCTGAGAGCTCCCACGGGGCTAGGAGAGCAGCGGGAACCACGGGCGGGTTTGGGGCCGGTACCTGGCTGACCCCGGGGGCCTGGTGGGGGGAAAAACAATGGGAAACGCCTCCGGGCGCAAATCGCTCGAGGTCTGAGCCCCGTCCCTTTGCCCCCCCCCAGGGCCTGCCATGTCCCACAGCCCCAACTCCCAGGACTCCGGTGGAAGCGACCTCGACCTCGACCCCGTGGAAGCGAAACTCTTCCCTGACGGTGAGCTGCGGGCATCCCCCCGGGGCCGGGAGGGCAGAGCTTGTGCCAGCCATTTAGGGACAAGCCCTGAACACCCATCTGCACTGTGGGATTTTTTTTTTTTTTTTTTTTTGCGTGCCCTGGGCGCTATTCTCCCCATTGAGCTGCAGACGGGTAGGAAGGGGCAGGCGATGGCAGCGGGGTGAGGGCTGCAGCCGGAGGTGCTGGGCGCTGGAAGCGTCGAGCCCAGCTGGCGGCGGGACTGGGGACACTGGGGGTGCAGGGAGGCAGCGGGGTTTGGGGAAGGAGCGGCGTGCTGCCCTAAGAACGGAGGCTCCCCTGTGTCGAGGGGGGGGGATGATGTGGGAGGGAAGGGGCAGACGCCGCTCTCCAGGGGATGGTTCCCTGGTGCCTGGGCTTGAAAAGAGGGCACAGCCCCTGACACCCCCAGCCAGCTCTCCCCTGCTCCCGAGGGAGACGTCTCTGTGCCCGGGGAGGGGGGCTGCACGCCGGCAGGCCCCGCAGGTGGGATAACACATCCATCCCCTTGTCGGTGCGCGCAGACGGCTTTGCTGGGAGCAAGAAAGGGGACGGCAAACACGGCAAGAGGAAACGGGGACGGCCCCGAAAGCTCAGCAAGGAGAACAGAGACTGCCTGGAGGGCCGGAAGAGCAAGCACTGTACGTAAACCTCCGGCCTCCCAGGGGGAATGCCTGCCCCAGCCTGGTCCTTGGGGGGGGGGGAATTTGGGGAAGGACCGTGTCCGCTGGCAGGAGGCTGGGCAGAGCCGCGGGCAGGAGTTTCCGTGCCCTGACGGCTCGATCTCCCCTTGCAGCCCCGAGAGGCACCCACCTGTGGGAGTTCATCCGGGACATCCTGATCCACCCGGAGCTGAACGAGGGGCTGATGAAGTGGGAGGACCGGCGGGAGGGCGTCTTCAAGTTCCTGCGCTCCGAGGCGGTGGCCCAGCTCTGGGGCCAGAAGAAGAAGAACAGCAGCATGACCTACGAGAAGCTGAGCCGGGCCATGCGGTGAGTGCCCCCCCCCGGCCCCGACGGGGGTCCTGCTCCCCCCCAGGACTCAGCCTTGGCCCCCGCACCCAGCGGGGCTGCACCCAGAGCCCTGACCCCAACACTTATCCCCCCCCCCCCCAGGTATTACTACAAACGTGAAATCCTGGAGAGGGTCGATGGGCGCCGGCTGGTGTACAAGTTTGGGAAGAACTCCAGCGGCTGGAAGGAGGAGGAGGTGCTCAACAGGAACAAGGAGCTGTAGGAGCCCCGGACACGGGGGCCCGTGGAGCCCCCCCGGGCCAGTCCCGAGCCTGGCTCCTGGCAGGAAAATTTGGCAGCTGCTGCCCCACGCAGCCTGTGAAACTCCAACACGCTCGCGTGTGCTGGCGACCGCTGGCACCGAGGTGTTTAAAGCTAATATTTTGGCTCCAGTAGGTTATTGTAAACCATTATTTCCCTCGCTGGATTTGTACCTCCGACTCGGAGAGGCGGCGACTTTGGCTGTTTGAAAGCCTGGACAGGAGAAAAGGGGGAAAAAAAAAAAAAAAAAGTCTGAGGTGGCACCGAGTGGGTGTCCTGCTGTCACCCAGCGCCTCGTCGCCGATCGGACGGGAGCCACCCCACCGCTGCTCGTGCCGTGAAGGCGCCGCTGTCCTGGCTGCCCTCCGTGGGGCGAGCGGGGCCCCTCTGCAGCAGCGGCAGCGCCTGCCAGGAGACGACGGGAGCAATGCAGAGAGCTCCTCCTGACCCCGCAGAGCCCGCAGAGGGGACGCTCGGGGCACCAGGTCCTGTCCGTGTCACCAGCCCAGCTGCCTGTACCTAGGAACAGGCCGTTTCCCCCAAGGGTGGCTTCTAATTTATGTAAAAAAAAAAAAAAATGCGGCACGGAGTGAATGTACAGATTTATTTTTTCACGAGGAATATGTTCCCGCGTGGCAGCGTGCTCCCTGTCCTTGTGCAGGCGGTGATGCTCAGCTGGCCTGAGGCCACGTCCCGGGAGCACAGACTGGCTCTGTGCCCCGCAGCAGGAGGGGGATGCCAGCCCACCGGGGGTGACTGGATTCCTCCTTTTGAGCTCGGGAGCATAAAAGGAATAAATTGTTTGTCTGGGTTTTTGTAGCTCCGTCTCCTTGTCCTTGCTTTTCCTCGAGGCATAACGGGGGCCGGATGCATGTTGCATGCGATGTCCCCTTGCTGATCCCCTTCTGCCGCCATCCCTCTTGCTTGCCGTGGCCTGGACTCACTAGCCCACTGATCCTGACTCGCTGGCCACCATGGCACGGGGTGGCAGGATCCTCCTGGGCTCTGTCTGTCCCCATGCTGACAGCGAGAGCTGGAGGCCGTGTCCCCAAGCCAGCGGGGCAGGGGCACCTTACACCAGCTCCTCGGCCTCGTTCCCTTCTGAGGACCCACCCCAGAAATTTAGCCCCGGCGTTCGCCTTTGCAGGACGGCTTTTATGGAGTGCAGAGCTCAGTCAGCTGCAGGGTGGTGGGAGGCAAAATCCTGGCTCCACAGGCCCCCCGTGCACCGGTCACTGGTAAAAGGTCCCTCAGCATCCTCCATAATTAGGTCCCCAGCCAGGCTGGTGGTTGAGGCAGGCAGAAAGCACGGCAATTTTATCTTATTTTATTCTTTTAAGGCTTGCTCGTCTTCCAGTCTGGCTATCTGGGGGGCTTTGCAAGGGGACCAAATCTTCAGGAGCGGGCTTGGCAGCGGGGAGCCCACACGTGCGCAGTGCCAACACCAAACTTCCCCTGCAGCCCCGGCCGTGGGGAGGCAGGGAGGGGGCCCAGGGGCTCTGGGGGAGTCCCCAACCCCCGGGCTGTGCCTGTGGGGCAGCCAGAAGGGAGCACGGTGGGCTGGAAGCCGGGCATCTCGGGATGTTTCCACTACGAGCTTGGCAAAGAGCGGTCCATGCCTCGCTCCCCGTGGGTATGCTTCGTGGCAAAGCTTTCTGAAGCCCGCTGGGCACCACAGGGCTCGTTGCCACCTTGCTGGTGTACAGGACCCTCCTGAACGAGGGCATGCAGAGGATGGGGGTGCCCAGCTCCTGTTCACGCTCCGGGTTTTACCTGGGAACCCTACGCCAAGCTTGGAGCTTGACCAGGTTTGGGATGCCCAGGCAGAAGCAGCGCCGCAACCTGCGGAAAGGTTACGGGGTAGGGAGGCTGTAGGGATGGGGCCAGCCCAGCAGCAGGGGTGAGGGTAGGTTTTGGGATGCTTTAGGTGGTAAGGCTGCCCTGCAAAGCCTCAGAGAAGCCTTTTTGGCAGGGGGACAAAGCTTTTGTTCCCTGCCTGCCCTCCTTCCTGCCAGAGGTGCGGCTCAGTTAAAAATCGCCCGACACTTGCAAGAGCGCGGCCCTTTTCTCTTCCAACCCCCTGATGGCCATAGCCCTGGCACCCCAATTCTCTGCCTGCAGCCCTCCAAGGACCCCCCAGTGTCCTCCTGGAGATGTGGCAGGGGCCCAGAGCTCCAGCAGGAGGCTGTGCTGAGGGCAGGAGGGGCCCTTGGGCCAGGTCCAACCTCTTCTGAGGGTTGGTCAGCCACTGCTTACAGGGGGATTTGCCTTGCTGAGACACCTGGCTCCTGCTGATGTGCCGTGCCATGCCATGTTGTGCTGTGCCATGCCATGCCATGCCATGTTGTGCCATGCCGTGCCATTTTTTGCCGTGCCATGCCATGCTGTGCTGTGCCACACCATGCTGTTCCATGCTACACCTTGCTATACCATGCTGTGCTGTGCCATGTAGTGCCATGCCGTGCCATGCTGTGCCATGCCGTGCCATGCCATACCGTGCCACGTGCACCCTTGTGGTCCAGCAAGGCACCTCACACGGGGGAACCTGAACTCACAAAAAAATCCTGAGGATGACACCACCCTAGGCCAGCCCTCCATCCCTTCCCTGCACCTGCGCTGCTCCCGGCTGAGATGTGGCCATCAGGCCTCCCCGGCGGTGCGCGGAGAGGTCCCGGCCCCTGGGTGTGAGCTGCGAGCCAGCCCCGGGTCTGGGCTGCAGCCAGAGCCCTGTCACACTCCTTGCGTAACCTCCCCTGTGAACAGGTTTTCCCGGCTGGAGTCTGCTGGCTCCGGCGAGCGGAGGGTGCTGCAGCCCATCCCTGACCTCCCGGGGCTGCTGCAAGCAGCGGGGACCGTGCCGAGATGCTCGGGGTGCCCACTCAAGCACCGCGCTCGGGAAGGGACCGGGCTGGTGCCCGCAGAGGGGCCAGGTCAGGCAGGAGTTGTCCTTGCCGCTGGCTGCCATCCCTCGCTCAGGGTTTGGGGCTGTGGGCGAGGTGTTTGCTCTCCGTCAATAGATAACCCCAGCAGGCTGGCAGGGAGCGCGCAGCACTTTGTCACGCAGCCTGCTGCCCTGCCAAGCGCGCCGTGTTTGCACAAGCAGTTTCATTTCTTCCCCGCTGCGGTTTGGGTTACCTAACGAGCCCGGGACAATGTTTAACCAGCTCTGGCAGCAGCAGGAACCCCATTGCCTCGCCGTGCCCCCGGCGTCCCCACTGCTGCCACCGCTGGCCAGGAGGCTCAGGGTGGAGGCCGGGGGTCTATGTCCTCCCCCCTGGCTGCACCTTCCCCGTGCCAGAGCAGGGAACGAGGACGTGGAGGCAGGGGAGTGCGGGTAGGGGCTGGGGACCAGGTCCTGCAGCCTCCCGTGAGGCTGGTGTGAGCAGAAGAGGCGGGGGGGGCCGGGAGCAGGGTGTGCAAAGCCACACACACGCGCGTGCACACACACTCACGGTGACCTCCCCGGTGACCTCCACACCTGCGCTGAGCCAACCCCGCGGAGCCTCCCGGCGCCCTGGCACCAAAAAGAGATGATTTATTTGTTTTCTTAATCTCCCTGGAGGTGCCCAGATCCCGTGGCTGTGGCGAGCCCTGGCAGAAAATGGAGAGGAAGCTTTGCCACCTCACCGACACTGAGGGCTGCCCGGGGACCCTGCCCACCAGGTGGTCCCGAGCTGAACATGGTTCTGGCACCCGTTTTCCACGGAAATACCTTAATCACCCTTCATGTTCATGCATTAAAATGGGTTTTCTGTGCCCTGAGAGCTCCCCAGAGGGGCGCAGGGGCCAGTGCTGACCCCAAATCCCAGCTGGGGAAAAGGAGGGCGGTTAGCCCTGGCCAGCTCTTGCCTGGCCTGGTGTCCCCAAAGCAGGCCGCTGTGGCTGAAAGGTGGCAAGCGCAGGGGCAGAGGAATGGGGAGAGGGCAGAGGTTTCGTCCCACATCCCGTGCACCGGCCCATGAAGCGGCCCCGAGAGCAGTAGCACGACCTGATTTTCCAGCCCAGCCGGACCGTGGCCATCTGCAGAACGGATCAGGGCCGGGGGGAACGTGGTGGGGACAGGGACAGCCTGTGGGAGGCTGGGACAGACCCCTGGGGACCTTAACCCTGCCTCCCGCTGCCCCTCCACCACGCTCCCCGCAGCCTTCACTTGCTTTCATCCTCTCTCACCTTCCTGGCCCTTGCTCAGCACATGGGGAGGAGAGGATTGAAACCATGCTGGGAGCAACGGGGGGGCTGTGGGGTCCCGTCTGCCTTCCCACTGCAACGTGCCAGGGAGCCCCCAGTAGTGCAGGGACGGAGACTGGCCCAGGTCCATGGCCCAGGGTGGCACCTGGCCCAAAAGGCTGGCCCCAAATGTCTTCTTTCTGCAGGGAAAGCATTTATTTGGTGGGACGTTTCATTGGTGGGATGTTTCTTTGGTGTGTTTCTCCCTGGGGTCCTGGTCCGGGAGAACTCAGCCCTTCAGACCCTGGGAACAAAGCCTGCAGAAAGAAAAAAGGTGCGTAAATCACTGGGCTTGGTCCTGCTGGAAACACGCAGGGGAAAAAACCTTGGAAACCCGTGAGAGACATTTATTGCAGCTGGACCTGTCCAGCTGTGATAAGAAACACTCTTCCTGCTGGATTTCACCCAGCGCTGCCCTCCCCAGTCCCCGACCAGCCCCGGGCTTGCTTCATTCAACCCAGGCAAAAACCTCCCAGCTTCCAGGACGGGTCGTACCTGGAGGAGCTGTGCACAGTTTGGCACGGGCAGAACCAGGCTCCGGAGCACCCAGACTTCCCCGAGAAAATTGCCAGAGGGCAAAAGCATGTCGCAGTTTGGGCTGCCCAGCTGCCTGGGGGGCTCTTCTGGCAGTGGGCTGGGTGAAAAGCTCAGCTGGCATAAACATGCGTGGAGAAGTATGGGGGGAGCAAAGGGGTGTGGGGCTGTGTTGCGGTCCTGGGAGGGGTCTCATGGGTGCAGCTTTAGGGGCTGTGCTGGGGGCAGGAGGGGGAACACAGTGTAAGGACATCGAATAGTTATATATATATTTTTTTTAATAGAAAAAAAACCACTTGCTTAGGGTGACACGGAGGGAAAAGATATTTATTGCCCAGGGGATGTGGGTTCTGTAGGGGCTGGGGGGACGTGCTGCGGGGGGCTGTGCCATGGCAGGAGCGAACCCAGCCCGGTATTGGGATTGAGCTGGCAGCTTGGGGCTGGGCAGGTCCCCGGGGCTGCGTCCCTCTGCCCGGGGCTGCCACCGTCACCGGGGTGCCCGCACAACGCTCCCCCCCTGCCTCGCAGCCCGACGCTTCCTCCTGCTAACCGCCTCCAGCAGCGGCTGCCCCGGGGGTGTCTGGCTCACCCAGGAGAGCTGCCCGCTGATGGTAACTGGTCTGTTAAAACCCTGGGCTGTTTGGTTGTTAAACAAGAGGGCGGCTGTTCCCGCTGTCGGAACGGGGAAGCCGCAGCGGTGGCTGCCTGGAACCAGAGGCAGCCGGCTCGTCTCCGTCAGCCCGTGCCCACCTTCCCCCTTTATTTTTTTGCTGTGCCCCGCGCTGCTGCCAAGCTGCTCCATCCCACCCGTCCCTTGCCCCCAGCCCAAGCTCCTGGGGGTCTGTCCTGTGCTCTGTCCTGTGCCCTGCTCGCTGCTCCACGGCTCAGCCGTGCCGCATACGAGTGGCTCCGGCTGGCCACAGGGCCTGGACCATGCTCCTCGGGCACAGACGTGGGACGTGCTTCCACCCAGGACTGGCAAAGCTGCACCCCTGCACCCTCCCCAGCTCCCTTCCCTGCTCAGACACGTCTCCTCCTGCAGAAAATGCCGTGTCCCAGAGTCCCCAGGCGGGGACGGATGCTCAGCCCTTAGCTTGGCGGCCCCATTGGTGGCCCTTTTTGGGTCGATGTCCCCTATTTTCCTGCCTTCCCCTCCCTCCACCACTGCCACCAAAAACCTCAGTTCTGTTCCATTGTGTAGCAAAACAAGATTTTCACCGCATTCTTGTTTCCCGGCCAGCTCTACCCTTTGTTATCCACCAAGCACCGAGCGGAGCCTGGCGTGGCACCAGCCCGCATGCGGGGTCACCGGGCAGCCCAGGGACCCGCGGCCCCGGCCGGGCTCTGGCACCAGGCTGGCACACACAAAAGCCTTGTCCCAGGGCTGCTGCAGCTCGATTCCCATCTCACGTGCATTTCACTTCGACACGATGAGCGCCTGCTGAGGTTTCCTGCTTTCTCCCACACCTCCAGCTCTTCTCCCCCTTTCCTGCTGAGCCGACTGCGCCCAAGCAACACCGAAAGGCTCAAGTCCTCCAGGGGCTCGGACGGGGACACTTGCAGCCTCTTCAGCTGTGGGTTTTGGGGGATGGAGCTGCGGTAACTCGTGGGCTGCAGCTCCCAGCCCCTATTTTCCTTCCTCCACCTTGCACAGATTAATATCATGGAGAGGTCCCCACTAACCCTGATCTCCTCCACTTGTTGCTCATCTCCCTACCCTGGCCTCATGCTCACCCTCTAAGCTTTCAGGTGAGAACCCAGGTAGCAAATTAAGGTTTTTGAGCCCACCAAACCATTTTGGCTGTGTCCTGGGCCCCCGTTCAGCAAGGCGCTGGTCATTGAGCCCCTCTTCTCCCAACCTGGCCTTGCCTTTCTGCTGTCCCCGCTCCCTGCGCCCCGACCACGTGCAGTTAGAGGGGAAGGAGGAGGGGAACGAGATGTTGGAGAGGGAGAGAAGATGGGAGTGGGGGGCAGAAGATGACTGGGGGGGCAGAAGCTGGCTGCCCCAGTGCAATGCCATATTCTTGGGTGCCTACAGAAGCCAAGCAGGGGATGATTTGCTGAGCGTTTTGTCTTGGCCACCGTGCCTGGAAGAAGAGCGCAATATCTCTCTGGGAGACCCCAAAACTGATCTGGGGAGCTCTGGACTCCAGCACCAGCTCCTCACCACCAGCCAGATGTGGCTTGGGGGCAGCTGGTGGCCAGCGATGGTGCAAGGGTCCCCAGGGTGGACGTGGAAACTGTCAGCTGCAGCGGGCCAGGGCAGTCAGGACAGGTGATGGAAGGGGATGTCACCCACCACCCCCCCATGGCTGCTTCTGGGAGGGCTCAGGGGGCTGCAGAAGGATGGCAGACGTACAATGAAGTGCCCAGTGGGGTGTCCTATTTGCCTGCTGGCCCCCAAGTCAGTGGCTGGGCCACCAACATGAGAAATTCCCAGCTCCAGTGTGTCCGTGCCTCGGGGTCGGGGCCGGCGGTGCCCTGCCAAGTGCGGCACACCTCAAGCTCCTGGCGTGCGCCGGCAGCAGCCGAGCCCCAAGGCAAAGGTCTGCTGGGATGGGGGTGGCAGAGCTCCCTCGGCCTCCAAAGGCTGGGGTGACGCAGGGTGATGGCTGAGACGAGCTGTGGGTTCAGTCCCGGTCATCCCAACACCAAACCTCTACGGCGCCCCTTCACTTTGAGCTTGCTTGTGGGGGCAAATCCCCTTGCAGAGGTTTTCCCCCTCCGGGGAATTTGGGTCCCCAAGGTGGCAGGGCACACAACGGGGCAGGGTGACCCCTCCTGCCAGCATGTTCGGGTGGCCGTGGTGCTTTCTTGTGCCCAGTCCCAGCAGGGATGTACCCAGCTGGCCCCGGTGCCGTCACGGTGGGGTCACGGTGGTGGCAACCCCGGTGGGATCTGCGGGCTCCCCAGGCAGCGGGCGCTCCTCTGGTTTCTGCTTTCAGGACTGTAGGCGAGCAAGTCCAGACCTGAGCCTGTTTTCGGGCAAAGGGTGGGTCCTACAAGAGGATCTCATCGCTCCAGGGCTTTCTGAAACCAGACGGGTTTCAGAGCACACGTTGAGGGAGCCACCTCAGCCCTGGCCACCAGACACGACGCAGCTTCAGGGCCAGCAGGCTGGAGGTGGCACTGGCCCAAGCCTTGGGGACGTGCTGCTGAGCTTGCAGGGGAGATGAGGGTTTGGGGGCTAGGACCTGCAGGATGAGACCCTGGAGCTGCGCTGCCCCAGGTGGGCTCTGCACTCACCTGTGCCATGCCCCTCCAGGGCACCCTGCACCCACACCAAGGACAAAATCTGTGCTGGAGGCTCCGAGCGCTGGTCCACGAGCAGCATGGCACAGCAAAAAGGTGCAGCACGGCCAGAGCCTGGCAGATCTTCACCAGCTTCCAGGGGGCAGAGCTGCTGGGTGTCCCAATTCCCTTCTGTATAGATCCCCAGTGTACCCAGTGGACACCAGACCTCGCCCCGCTGGGCACCAGGCTCCTGCTGGGTCCTTCCCCAGGTGCTGCCCTCGTCAAAGGGAGCAGGGTCAGAGCGGGCATGGGGTCCACTGGGATGGACAGAAGGTGTCTGGTCCTGAGTCAGCCTCTGCTGGTGGCCGGGATGGTCAGGATAGGGTCTGCAGGGGTGGACAGGCACTGACTTTGCAGCCCTTCACCCTCCCCACCCCAACAGGGTGCTGGGTGCTGAGTGAAAGGGGGGGTTTCCCATGGGAGACCCCACTCCTGGGCCACCCCAGGCTCTGGGGATGTGGCTCAGTTTGGGACACAGCAGGAGAAGAGACGGGCTCATGGAGAGGGGTTGTCTGTGTGCTCCCCTCTCCTTGAGCACCCTCCAAGCTCTCCAGGGGGCTCCCGGGTGCCGGGACCCCTTCCCAAGCTGTCCCCGGGGCTCCCCGCAGCGGCCTCAGCCCCGAGGGAGCGGAGAGCCCAAGGGTCGCTCCAAGCCCAGCCGTTGCCTGCCGGCGCTGGGACCCATCCCTCTCGCATCCTCCCTTCCCAGAAGTGACGGTGGCAGGCGGCCAGCCCCACCTGCCCGACAGGTAGAGCAGGGGTGGGGGCAGGCTGCTGGCACCCGACGGGCTCTGCCCTGCCCCATCCCGCCCTGCCAGGCACTGCCCCAGCACCGGGACACGAGGAGTAGGGCCCCCAAACAGCACTGCCACCCCAAAAGGCAGGGGGGGGAAGCCTGGGGGCTGCGGGGTGCGGATCCCTTGCACCTGTGGGTGTTACCCACGGCGTGTTGCACGGCTATAGGTGCACATGTATGGGTAGGGGTGCACGCAGGGACGTGCACGGGGTGTTGTGCTGCTGAACATTTCCAAACACAGATGCTCGGCAGGTGCACATGCAGCACGGAGCAGGTACACAAACGTGGAGCAAGATGCAAGCATGCACAGACACACTTGCATAGTTGCACGCTGCATTACGCGTGCATGGTGGTGTGCAGAGGGAGCCTTGTTTGGGGGGGCAGGGGGCACCCCAGCAGCCTGAAGGCTGCTGAAGCCACACGGTGGCATGGGGGTCCCCTGGGACAGGGGGGTCTTGTGGGACACGGGGGTCCTGGAGCATTGTGATGGAGCTGGCTTGGATGAGAGCAGCAGGCAGCTCTATGTCGTGGTGCAGGGGCTGGCCGGGGTTCAGGGCAAATGGCTGCAGCGGGGAGGCGAGGAGAGATGGGGGTGCAGCAAAGGGTGAAGTGGTCTGAAATCTGAACTTCTGAAATCTGAAATCGGGCTGGATGCGGTCTGGGCAGCCTGCTCCAGCGGGAGGTGTTGTGCCCGTGGCAGGGGTTGGAATTAGATGGACCTCAGGGTCCCTTCCAACCCAACCTCAGGTGGTCCTCGAGGCCCTTTCCCACCCAACCATCCTGTGATTCTGCAATTTTATGGCACCCAGGATGAAGCGTGGTGCAAGGAGCAGGGAGGTCAGGCGCTCGCCCTGGACCTACAGCAGCTCTTTGGGAATCCTGGCGTAGCTCCTACAGCAGCCTCCACCCTGACTGTCCTCAAACACCGAGAGCAAACCCCACTTTATCCCGAGGAAAGAGGCACCAAAAACACGATGGGGACAGGGAGAGGCGGAGGGGCCGGTGGCCGCAGCTCCCCTGCCCCCAGGGCTGTCCCTGCTGTCCCCGGGCTGGCGCTGAGCTCAGCGTGCTGCGGTTCCCTGCTCGCTGCGTGCCAGCTGCTTCGTCACGAGGCAGGAGGAGTGGGAACAGGTTATGCTAGGTCTGCCTGGCCCAGGGCGAGCGCAGGTGAGCGCGGGGAGCTGGGGGAGCAGGGCAGGCAGGCAGCGTTTGGATCCCCACGGCTCTACCCCAGGGAGACACCCCCCCCCCCGGCTCTGCTCGGGACCCCCAGCCTGGGCAGCGTGGCACGGCTGTGGGGTGAGGATGGGGGGAGCAGGATGCGGCCCCCACCCGTGAGGTGTGGCCGAACTGAGCAGTCTGCGGGGCGTAATTATCGTCCCGGGCCGGGAAAAGCAGGTTGGGGTCAGGACAGGTCACATTCGGGTCAGATCTGGAGAGCTGGCCTTGGTTCGGAACAACACAAAGCCCCACGAAAACACCCCTGGGCATCCACTTCCCCCCACTGGGGTCCACGGGTGGGGTGTCCAGCCCCAGGCAGGGCAGCTCGAAGCAGCTCCCTGTGGGTTTCTGCAAGCCTGAGCCTCTTCTCTGGAATAAAATTCATATATATAAGGGAAAAAGAGGGAGGGAGAACCCCGGTTACCACGCTGCCCCCCACAAATGTCCCTCCCTGCTCTGCCCCTTGGGCTGGTGCCTCGGGTGTTGGAGGGGGTCTTGGACCTGCCCCAGGGGGTTCCCCTTGGAGGGGTCTGGGCTGGAAAGGTCAAAGCCTTCGGTAACCAGAGCCTTGGCCCTCCGAAGTGCCCAGGGAGTGGGACTCACGGAGAGGTGAGGATGCTCTGGGGGCCTGCCGGTGCTGTGCTGCGCCACGGCTGCCCCACGGCTGCCCCACGGCTGCCCCACGGCTGCAGTGTCGGCCCTGCCATGAGCAAAGGGCCGAGGGCCGGGGCAAGCATTGCCTTAACACGGCGCCTGGCCCTTGCTCCAGCCTGGGAAACACACAGCTCCTCCCTGCCCCAGTGCTTGGCAACTTTCTCTTTTCCAGCTGAAATATGGCCACAGACACTCCCGTACACCTCTCCTGCAACCTTTGTCCGTAGCCAAAAGAGCTCTCCCCCCCTCTCCTGTGAACCGGCATGGGTCCATCAGACAGGGCCAAACCCAGCCCCAAGACCTCTGTACCCCAGGGGGATGCCCGGACCCCCTTGGGACAGGGTCCCCGTGCAGACAGCTCCCGGGGCAGCAGCCCAGAGCGAAGCAGGGAGGGTTTGGGACTGCTGCAAACCTTCCCCACCAGCACCCCTTCGCTCCCCTCCTGCAGGCACAGCCCCCTGGGGACCACCTGCAGCCCCTTGGGGACCACCTGCAGCCCCCGGGGACCCCCTTGGGGACCACGGGCGGTGCAATCAGCCCGGTGTTTGTGCTGTGGGAGGTGTGTGTGTGTGTGTGTGTGTGTGTGTGTGCACGCATGGGCAGGGTCCCAGCGCGGAGCCGAGCGAGGACGTGACGCCAGCCTGGGGTGCGGCACCGCCCAGACATGGGTTTGGCAAGCACACGGAGCTGGGTCACGGACTGCACAGCTGCACCCGTGGGCCCTGCCAGCACCGCGCTGCCCGTGGCCAGGTCACCCCAGCACTGGCAGGGTGGAGATGGGGGAGCCAGGAGCCCCCCTGCAGCTCCCAGCGTGCTGCATCTCCCCAGGGTGCTGAGGTGGGCAGGATTTAGCTCTGCTCAGCCCCTAGCAGCAAGCCTGAAAGCCCTGGGTCCCCAGCATCACTCCTTGGTGTGGTGACAAAAGGCAAAAGCTGGGCAAGGCAAGGTGCTTGGTGCCCCTGCGGGTGTTGGGGGGGCATTTGGGTAATGCCCTCGGTAACGTGCTTTAATTTCGTGATGTGCTCAGGCAGGAGGGACCTGATCTTTGTGGGTCCCTTCCAAGTGAACTGAACTGTCCTGTCCTGTCCTGTCCTGTCCTATCCTATCCCATCCTATCCTATCTTACCCTATCCTACCCAATCTGTCCCATATTTACGGGCACAGCTCCCTCCCCGCAGCCCCACGCTGTTATTCTGCCTTCTCATCCCGTCCACCCTGCAGCAGGGGACATCAGGGCAAGTCCCAGGCTGGGCGAGATGCGCACCCCGTGGGGCTGAGCCAGCGCAGGATCGGCCCCTGCTCCTCTCTGGCACTCCAGGGAGGTCTCTTGGCTGCAGAGGGCATTTAGGGAGCAGATCCAGCTCTGTGCTCGTGCACACCACGGAGCAGCCGAGCCCTGGCCGTGGTTCCTGTTTGTCGCGGGTCTGGGACCCGCTGGAGCTGGGGCAGCCCCCGCCAGCAGCACCAAGCTAGGGGCAATGGCTCTGCAGGCTCTGGGGAGCTCGCTTCCCTTTTAAACTCATACTGCTCCTGAGAATAAATCACCCCCAAGCCATTTGCTCACAGGAATAAAGAGCAGCAATGACGGTGGCAGTGGAGACTCCCACCCCCCCCCCCCCCAAAAAAACAAAACAATCTCCTTTCCCCGCTGAGCTCCAGCTCAAGCAGTGATGCGTGCCGCGGCGTTTGCAGCTCCATCCCCAGCCCTTTGCTACCTGTGTGCCGCTGACTCACGGCGTGACCTGCGGCCGGCCACTTCGTCACCTCCCTGTGTCATCGGGCTTCCCGAGGAGAGGGCTCGGCCGTGGAATTTCCCCACCTCTCCGTCCCCAGGACCTGCCCCACCGCGGGCACCCGCAAACCCGGGGGCTCTGCCCCAGCTGGCCCCCGGCCGACCTCGTGCCCTGCCAAACCCCGGCAGGAGGAGGCTGGCTGCAGGCATTGCAGGCGAGTGCCAGGCTCCTGCTCTTTGTTTATTTACGGAGGTGAACGCTGGCAGCTTGTTTGGAAACAAGGCGAGCACCTCGGGGCCCCACACGCCCTTGACCTGCTGCGGCCGAGGCCGGGTGCGCGGCTCCTGGCCGGGGCTGGGCACGTGCCCCGGGGGGGGGGGAAGGGCCCTGAGCGCCCCCGTCTCACCCAGCCCCTCAGCGGGGGTCCCGACCCGGCCTCCTGCAGGCCGAGCAGCAAGGCTGAGGTTGCAGCAAGGAGAAGGAAAGGGGAGCAAAAGCCCCGAGCCCGGGGTGCCTGCGGTGCTGCACCAGGATGGTCCCCATGCAGCTCTGCCCCATGGCCAGGGCCCACTGCAGACACCACAGAATCGTTTAGGTTGGAAAAGAGCCTTAAAATCAAGCCCAGCCGTCAACCTCACCTACCAAGCTCACGACTACATGTGTTCCTAGGCACCACGTCCATCCTAAATACCTCCAGGGGCGGCGACTCCACGGCTCCCCTGGGCAGCCCCTTGCAGTGCTTACCCACCCTCCCGCGAGGAAATTCTTCCTAACGAAGCCCATGTCCAGGGCCAGGATCTGCCCCAGCCCTGACCCGGAGCAGCCCGTGGGGTGCTGTGCCCGGGGTGGGCAGCTCCTGCCTGCCTTTTGGGCACCCCGATAGCAGAGATGCAGCAAAATGTCCAGGGGACAGCGTGATGCCACGTGTCCCCAGCATCCCCCCTCGCCTGGGACTGGGGTGAGTGGGCAGGAAGGCAAACGGGAGCCAAAATAAGTGAGGCCAGGGTTAGGAAAAGGAAGGTTATTGGCCAGCTTTGGGTTATCCTAGAGGCACAGGAGCTTCGTGTCCACCTAAAGCCTGAGCTTGGCTGTCAGACTTCGCTCCCCCCCCCTGGGCAGCAGCAGAGCTCCTCACCACACTTGGCCGTCCCCATGCTCCCCACCCTGCTCTCAGCTTCCTCCTGCTCGCCTGCAAAGCCTGGCTGCAAACAGCAGCGCCCGTGTGTTTTGAGGGGGCAGAAAGTGGAAAGTTTGCTCGAGGGAGCCGGGCCCCTGCGTGGTCCCTGGAGCCGTGGAAGGAAGCTGCTGAAAGGTTTGGGTTCCCCAGCAAGGCTGGGACGAGTCCTGAAGCTGCAGGTGGGATTTAAAGCTAGTCTCCAGGAGGAGATGGTCACCAGCAGGGCTTCACGATGGGGTTGGGGAGAGCTGTAGGAGAACCCCAACCTTCTGAAGCTGCTTCTTGGAGTGCAGCTCGTGCTGGTCACCGTGTGCCAGCCCTGGCCACCTCCACACACCCACTGCTAGCCTCAGCTGGCCGGGAGGTGGCCACAGGAGCTTGGTGACCACCTGGGACACCCCGGCTGTGCTCGTGACCAAGCGTGCGTTGACGGGCACCCCTCCGGCGTGGGGCTGGCGAGCCCACGTCACCGCGTGGATCGTTCCAAGCGCAGACCGAGGCTTCTGCTGATGGTGCACTGGCCGCCTGCCAGCTTGGCTCAAACCAGCTCCCGGGTGACATCAAGGAGCACACCAACCGTCCCGGTCCTGCTGGGAGAAGACATTCTTCCAGCGCCAGCCAGTATAACTTTACTGCCTCCGCTTCGCCCCGCACCGAGAGCAGGGTGCTCCCGCTGTGCCGTCACCGTCACACGGATCCCGGCGGACCCGGAGAGCTCAGATCAAACCAACCCAGGCATTTGATCGAGGCAGTTTCTGAGCAGGGACATGCATGGGAGCAGCCTGATGAGCCCGTCCCCAGGCTGGGGGTGCCTGTGGGTGCTCCCCAACTGCTAGCCCTGCCCGGCAGCGTGTCCGCGGCCACTCAGGGGTGACAAGGATCTCTGACAGTGAAAAGCCCCGTTCAGAGCCCTGGGACAAGGATCAGGGGCGGCACAATTTCAGTACCCATGGCTAGATTGCTATAGACCCTGCTGCACCCTTCCTCCTGGCATCCCCCCCTGCTGTGGCTTGGATAAATTCTGTGCCATCGTCATCACCATGAAATAGGGGCACCAGCACCCACGGGGCAAGGCAGACCCACCGCCCCGTGAGCCAGGCGGGTGAATCTCTCCCCGTCCCTGCAGGCTGCCTGGCTCCGGCAGCCCCGGCTCTCCCCACCCTGCAGCCTCCTGGCTCAAACTGGATCCACGTTTTTATTGCAGAACAGGGGAACACGGGGAGGTGGCTGTGGGGACACGGTGAGCTTGGGCCCTCCCTGCCAGCTGCCCGTCTGTCCCCACGCGCTGTTTGCTCAGCGCCGCGTGCCATGGGAAGGCAAACACGGCCGTGCAGGAGGGAGCAGAAACCAGGGCAAACAGAGGCTGGTGCAGCCCTGATGAGCAGAGTTTTGGGGTTCCCAGGGTCACAGCAGCCTCGGGATGAGGGAGCACAGCTCAGAGCACAGCCTGCACGGACCCCGAGTGACCCCCTGTCCCAGGAGGGTTGCTGCCGGTCCCTCGACATGGGAAACCTCGCTGCTGCAGCCGCAGCAGCACCCAGAGTGCTCAGTCCCAAGCAGCGCCCAGAGGTGAAGATTTTAAATGTCCCCTGCTGGCCTGACCCTGCAGGTGGGCTCGGGGGGACCCTGCCTGGCAGGGCTGAGCACCCCGGGGTGCCTCGAGGTGCCCGTGTGAGCTGACAAGGACCGTGCTGGGACTCTGCGCATCGCTGCTCTGTGACTCGCAGCCACGCCAGGGCTGACCCCAGTCCTGGCTGACCCCAATCCTGGCTGACCCCTGGCTGTGGAAGCCTCTAAGCCAGCAGAAATCACCTCCTCTCACTGTAACCAGCACCACAGCTTGCCGGGGAGCTGTGCTGGTTCCCCGTATGACCTCACAGGGCTGGGCACCCCCAGTTTTCCTCCTGACACCTTCTGAGCCCACCATGCTGGGGACACACCGCACCCATCCCCTCCGCTCGCACTCTGGGAGCCGTTCGCACCTCTCGAGAGGAACCCCCAGACATCTCCTCATCCCCCCCTGACCCAGGAGGCTCGGGAGCCCCTGCCATGCCAGCGCTGATCCGGACGGGAGGGCTGTGGCCCCTGGAGCGTGGCCTGGTTGCATCAGAGCCCCGGCATCTCCAGGGCCACCGCTGCCAAGCGGGAGCAGACAGAGCAGTGCAGCCTTCGCGGGCTGATAGCCGCGCAGAGGTGTGTCTGCAGATAATGACAGCCGGGTCTGAAGTCCGGGAGATAAGAGGCTGGGAAAAGCAGCCGAAGGGAGACGTTGCCAGGAGAGATGTCAGGGTTTTGTGGGAGAAGCAGGCTCCCGGTGCTGGGACAGGGGAGGTCCCCCTGGGTCGGAGCCGGCGGAGGGGCAGGGGGATGTCCCCGCAGGATGGGGGGGCTGTGGGGCTGCTGGAGGTGGCTGCAGGACAGGGCACGGCCAGGCTGACGTGGGCAGCAGGGGTGAACGCTGCTCCAGCAAAAGCTCCCAAGCTCTGCACAAGAGCCTTTTGTCCATGCCCAATGTCCCTGCCACTGCTCCCTGAGCCAACGCCGGAGCCCCGTGGCCCCGGTGGCTCTCAGAAGCAAAATGAGCACAATTAGGAGGTGCCTTTTATTACAGGTGTCTCCGAGGGCCTGGCAGAGCCAGGGTCCGGGGGGCCCTGTGATCTCGGCCCTTGGAAGCCCACAGCCGTGCTGACAGAGCCGCTCTGTGTTCCCAGCTCGCCGGGATGATCATTTCCATGTGGGACAATGAGCTCTTTGTGCCGCCCTGCGTGCCGGGCCCTCCCTGCACCTTCCCTGTGCCCAGCGGGGCCGGCGCGCCTCGAGGCCCCGTCCCTGCACCGCGATGGGGTGCAGGAGCCTGAGGATGGCAGCGGGAGCAGCCCCAAGTCCCCGGCTCCCTGGGGACAAGCCTTGCCATCACAGCGTCCCCACCACGTGCCCCACGGGAAACTGGGGGCTTTTAGCGCCAGGAGGCCAAATTCCCCCCCCCCCGTGGAGCCCCTTGGAGAGGATGTCACACCCCCAGGATGCGCTGTGAGATCTTCCTGCTCCCCTGGGGACAAACCCTGCGTGCCCCCAGCCCCTGAGGCTGATTCAGTGCTCAGTGCCTGGGGTGCCAAGCGGGCGCAGGGCTGGTTTCTGCACACCCATGGTTTCTGTGCATTCCCAAGGGGCGAGGTGCTGCAGCACTGCCCCTAAAACATCCCCTCCCGACCCAAAACCCCGCAGTAAATCTGTGTCAGGGGAAGAGCAGGGGGGAGGCACACCCAGAGGGGAACTCACCCATCCCCAGCATCCCCCCCCACCTCACCCAAAGCCCCTGTGCTCGACTCTGAGGTCTGTCTCTGTGCCCCTTCCAGCCCCACAGCCTGCCCCACAGAGGTGACAAGGACACCTTCGTCTTGTCTTTGGCGTTGCCTCCACCGCTCCGTGGGTCCCAGCGTGGCATGGGGCTGCCGGAGGCTGCGATTTGCACCTGCCTTTGTCCAACACCACACTGCTCTGCAGCAGCAATCAGGGGGACCAGTTGTGCAAGCTGCCGCGGCTGCGACAGCTTTTCCTGGGGTTTGAGGCAAGATTTTGAGTAGATGACCTCTGAGATCTGCTCCCTGGGGAATGTGGTGACCCCACGAGTGCTCTAGGGCACCTATCTGAGGCACATCAGGGGCCAGCCTGATCCCCTGGGGGGTTGCTTGGGCCACGACTGTCATTCCCATACGGAGCCGAGTATCTCCTGGCTGTAAACCAGCCGGAGGCATGAGACGAGCCCTGGGGAAGGCAGCAGCACCAGCCGCTCCTGTCTTACACCGAATTCCTCTCTCCTGTGCCCACGGACGCCGTGCTGAAGCCCGAGCCCAGGTCCTACGGCCGGCAGCTGCTCTGCGGTGGCGGCGCCTGCCCCGGCCGACCGGCCGATGGATAACGCCAACAGAGCCAGCAGTGTCCCGGCGGGCGGTTTCTGGGCGTTTTTTTGCCCTCTGCTCGCACTGGCTGTCACCTTCTGGTTTTGCAAAGCAAATCCCGCTGCGGGGTGGCCACGCAGGGGTGGTGGTGGTGTGGGCCATTTGCTCATTTGCCAGGTAAATTCCCCGGGGAGCAGAGCATTCAGAGCAGGGCGCCCTCCCTGCCTGGCCTCACCGAGCTGGCAGTGGGGTTTGGGGGTGCCCGGCTCCACGCCACCCCCTGGCAGCCCAGCATCTGCTGCTCGCTCCCTTCTCCAGCAGATCCACCTCCAGGTAACCCAGCCAGAGCAAGGAGCGTCCCTCCCCTGCCGAGCTGGTGCCAGCGCTGGCACATACCTCGCATACCTGGCTGCAGGCATCACCAACCCTGCTAACCCTTTCCTACTCTCCTACAGCAACGCCCGCCTGGCCCTGGCCTCCCCCGGGTGCCGCCAGCCTCCTGACCCAGCCCTGCCCCCCCCCCCAGGATCCAGGCACCGCTGGCACAGCCGGCACCGACACGGGCACGGAGCCGAAGGAGCAGAGGTGGTGCCAAAATTTGTGCTTCGCCGCCTCTGCTGCGTGCGAGCCGCTCTGCTCCACCAGCAGCCCAGAGGGCAGCTCGCAGGGTTTGAGCCCAGCTGCCCACAGGCTCCTTTACACCCCCCCTTTCCCTTCCCTTGCACCTCCTTCCGGCAGCCCCCGAGGCAAGAATGCTCCAGCAAAGCAGAAGTAACGGTGTGTAAAGGTATAAAGGCTCCGTTGCAGGAGGTGAGGGCTTGGCAGCAGCTTTTTGACCCCCTGGGTGATCCGAGAGCTGTCCTGCGCCCCTGGCTGTGCCTGCAGGGCTGTTGGGAAGGGAGCTGGGGGACAAATCCGTGGCTGTTTGTGCTGGGTAATTGGTTTGGCACAGACTTCGCAGCCCACTCCCGGCAACACACATCCCTGGAGAAGGAGGGTCGCTTTGCCTCTGAAATCCAGCTGAGGCCGTGTGTCAGAGCAGACCCGAAGGGCTGCCTGTGCGCTCCTGGTGCTGTGGGTGTGTTTGGCACGCAGGTGGATGTGTGCCTCTGTGTGCGTGCCTTGATGGGTGGCAGCCTGCATGCGACTGGGTGCCCGAGCTGCAGGTGTCTGCATCCCTCCTGGTGCACGAAGGAGGGGATGAGCTTTCGTCTGCCCAGTCCTGCTCCTTCTCCACCGGTTCTGCTTGCAAGGAGCCCGTGAGTTCTCCTCTCTCTTGTTTCACCCTCCCTAAGAGCTCCTCCTGCGCCCTCCCTCACCCTGCTGCCTGCCAGGAGGGCTCCGTGCTGCAGGGGGTGAGACCTGGCAGGAGTAAATCCCCCGAGCCAACCCGCCTGTCCTGGCCGTGTCCAGACACACAGAGCCCACATCCAAACTCCCAAGCCCCCTCCATCCAAATGCCAAACTTCATGGGGAGGTGGCTGGGGTACCCTGAGCCGTGCAAGCTGCCCAGCCTCTCGACTGCTCCGTCAGTTCCTCAGAGACCTGCGCGGCCCATGGTGGAGCAGGAGGGATGCAGAATGGGGCAAAGCCCTCAGCAGGATGTTTTGTGCCCAAGGAGTTTGTGCCTGCGCAGTCCCAAGGCTTGAGCAAGGCTTTAGAGACATGGGCATCCTGAGCAGTGCCGCCAGGACCAGCACGGCTGCTGGGGGTTGCACTCGTAGCATGAGCAGAGCCATTTGAAAGCCACTTTGAAACCCCAGCAAATGGTCCAGAGGAGAAAAGGGGCAAGCCAACCCTGAGGCATGCCGTGAGGACATGCAGGTGCCTTTGGAGGACACCAGAGGTGAATTTTGGGTCCAGGCAGTGCTTGGTGCACGCCATACTGCCAGCCCCTTGCTGGGCAGGAGGGTGGGATGGAGCCTATGCTAACTGGGGCCACGAGGAGATTTGGGGCTGTTTCCTGAAGGGATGGGTCCCAGGACAGAGCAGGGACTGCCAGCCAAGGCTCACACTGGTGCTGGGTCCCGCCTGCTGGCCCTGTAACCCCAGAGGCTCTGCCAGGCGCTGGCTGCCCTAAGCTGCGCCAGCCCGGGCACGGCGCAGTGCCACCGGCACCCCGGGGCTGGCGGTTACTTTTCGGGTGACTAATGGCAAGTGCCCAGGTGACAAGGCTGGCACCGGTCCCCGAGGGCAGGCTGGGTTGGCTCGAGATGGAGATGTGAGTGGCAGAGCCCTGCTCCACGCCTGGCGCTGAGCCCCGGGGGCACAGCGCAGGGACGAGCAGGGGCAGCCCGGCAGGGTGCTCAGCGCACGGGGAGCAGAGCGCAGTCTGGCACCTCTGCTGGGTTTCCATCTCCCCAGGTGTTGTTGCCGTTCCTGTATTGCCAGCTCCCGAGCGAGAGGAGTTGAAGGAAACCGCAGCTCGGTGCTGAGACCAGATTTAGATCTTGCGGCTGCCGCAGGAAGCCCGCTCCGGGGCATCTTCCAGCACCTTGCACCCAGCCTGGAGCAGGCTCCCAAGCTGCCGGCTGCCCCTCTCAGACCCAGGCAGCATGCCTCACGCTTACCGAGGCTGCCTGCACTCCTGGGGCAGCCCCACGCTGGGGAAAGCGGTGGGTGAGCGTGCCTGGGGTGATGCACAGCAGGGTGCACAGAGCATGGCCACACTGCAGCGTGCCCGGCATCCCCCAGCAAGCAAAACTGGCAACGCAGAAGGGGACACGGCTCTGGGGCATCCCCCAGCAAGCAAACCAGTAAGGGGGAAGGGGGCACGGCTCTGGGGCTTATGTGGCTGAGCCAAAACCACCTGGCAGCCCTGGGTGCTATGCCCAGGGCAGCTCTGGGATCCCCTGAGGAGCCACGAGCCTCCCCACCTGGCCGGGAAACCGAGATCTGAGCCTGGGTGCCGCGTCCAAAGGCTGCTCACACCCTGCCCCGGGAGCCTTGGGCTGCTGGCGAGTTGCACAACGGGCAGGGCCCAGCCCTGGCACCTGCTCCGCGGCTGCCAGCCCTGGGGCGACCCAGCCCCATCCCCACAGCCCCCGCATCCCCTCCTGCCCAGGGGTGCTGTGGTGCACAGCCACGGGCAGGGCTGTGGAGCAGCCCAGGCGGTGACAGCTCCGGGGACCTCACCTGCGGCCAGCCCAGTGCCCTGTCCCCTCGGTCCTGGTGTCACCGTGCCCCGGGTGGGTGGCAGCACCATCCTGGCATGCTGCTCTTTTTGGAGGTGGTCAAAGGCACAGAGAGGGGCTGGGAGTGTCCCAGTGAGACTGGCCCCCCAGTGACGGAGGAGAGGGGTCCACGGGGCTCTGCCGAGCGGTGCTGCCGTCTGGGAGGTGCTGAGCCAAACTCTGCAAGCGGAGCAGGCGGCGTGCCTGCATTTTCCTCTCCGTGCCTCGTTTCGTGAGCTGTTTGCTCTGTGCTTTGGTACGAGGCATTTCCATCACCCAGCAGCTGGGCTGGCCCCTCTGCACACCTTAGGGTGCCTGGGGGAGAAGATTGGTGACCTTCCCGGGGTCTCCAGCTCTGAGACCCCTTCGGGAAGCTGCGCCCCCGAGACAAGTGCAGTGCATGATGTGCTCAGCCCCACGGAGGATATCCCCAACGCGTCCTCCCTCTTGCAGGCTTTTCGATAAACTGAATGATCTGCCTCCTCCCTGGAGGGGGAAACTGAGGCAGGGCACAGTGAGGACTCGCTCCCCTCTGCAGGCGGCACCAGGACCCTGCATGGTGCTGTGCTGCCCGCAGGTGCCCGCGGTGCAACTGCACGCAGGAAAAGGCAGCCTGGCCGTGCAGGGACAAAGAAAACGGAGCCGCCTGGGGCACGCGGTGGGTGACTCAGCCTCCACGGGTGGGGCGAAAGGTCCGGGCTTCACCAAAGCCAGCCTTTCGCAACTTGTTTACCAGGACGCAGGCAGCCTGTGACTTCCAGGAGGGGCAGCCCGGCCTCAGCCCCAAACCTGCTCGCCGGGCTCAGCCAGGCACAGGAGGGGCTGGGTCCCCAACCCGGCCTCGCTGGCTCGAGGCACGGAGCCTCGCCAGCAGCCTCCCGACGGGGCTGTGGGGGCTCTGCCTCTGCCCCTGCACGTGGGGAAGTGATGCACACGGTGCTGAGGTCAGGAAACAAGCTCCCAAAGCAGCCAAAAAATACCCGAGAGCTTCAAAAAGCAGCCCACAGGGAAGTGGTGGCGCATCGGAGTATGCGTCACCCCAGGGAGACGGGCAGAAATTTCCCTGCTTTCCCTACCCCATTGGCTAACCAGTGTCCCAACCCCATGGCGAGCCCCTGCCAGCCCCCCCGTACGTGTCCCAGGTGGGCAGGCATGGAGAGGGACGGACACGTCCCGGCTCACGGAAGGGTTTGGAGCAAAGCTCCCCGTTTGGAAACTCCGCGGAGCAAAGCCAAGGACAACAGGTCCAAGTAATGTTTTACTCCGTTTCAACATTTTGTGGAGCTTGGGACGGGAAATGCTGGTCAGAGGCAGAAAGTACCAATATTTTGTTCTGCAGTGAGCTGGGATGGGCGGCGTCTGGTGGGGGCCACGTCCTGGCAGTCCCCAGCTGGTGAATTCGGCTGCGCTGTTGCAGCACCACCGGGGATGAACGCCCAACAGCAAGGGTTCGCCACCAGCACTCGTGCAGCCCCCTGAGCCTGGGAATGCCAGCCCCTGGGCTGCAGCTCCTGGCACACGGGGTCCCCAAGGGAAAAAGGGCTTTGGGGCCATCCTGGAAATCCCAGGCACTTTTGGCAGGGCTATGTCTATCCCTGCTGCACTGGACGTGGGGCACTGCAGAGCGATGCCGCTTGCAGGTCACACCTGACCAGCGAGGCCCCTCTGTCACGCTGCCAAAATAACGATTTTCCAGCACTTGGCCTCAAATCGCAGCTCCCAGTTAACCCAGCTGGGTGCTGGGAATGGCTCCCTAGAGAAAACCCCGTGTGCGCCCCTGTCCCGCCGGCCTCTTGCTGGCAGCTTTCCATCGCGTGACTTGTGCCAGCCCCAGCGCCAGCGGCTGGGAAGGGACCTGTGCCACTGCTCTGTCCCCGGGGCATTTATTGGCATTTATTGCCCACCCTGCACGGTCACCAGCCGAGGTCCAGGCTGGCAGCAGCTCACGCCGCGGGCACAAACCGGCGTTCCCAGCCTGGCACAGCAGCAGTGAGGGCAGATAGGCAGCTGGGCAATGCTTGCTGCTGCTGGAGACGGTGCAAAGCGTCCGTGCCAAGGCTGGGCACTGCTGCTGACACCTGCTGCGGCTGCCCGGGGAGGGCTCAGCACCTCCGCTGCCCCGCGGGCACCCGCTCCTCCCCGCCGGTGCCCGAGCTTTCACCCCAGCTCCTCCGCTGCCCCAGCGCCGCAGCAGGAACGTCGGGGAGGGCAGGGCCCGCAGATGAAAGAGAAACGTCTGCACCCACCCCATGCCAGGAATATCTGCCCGCAGGGTGTGTGCTCCGTGGGCACGGCTGCTCCTACATCAGCTGCTTCGCGGAGACGGGGCCCCAACACGGATAGGGGGCCCCATCCAGCCCGGCCCCTAGCCCCTTCCCCTCCTGGTGCTGTGCCCGTGGCTGCCCTGCCTTGGCACGGGAGGACCCACAGCCTCCCCGGTGCAGCAGGACCAAGCAGCTTTTGGCTCCCATGGGTTACAAAACTTGTGCCCAAACCGATGGGGTCAGAGGGTGTCCGGGGAGGAGCCGCGCAGCACATCCCAGGGCTGTAAAGCGGTGACGCAGCTCCTCTGCTGCTCCTGTTTTCCCACTCGTGTGACTTTCCCCCCCCGCCACGGCCTCTCCCTGGGGCCAGCAGGCAGGAGCGGGTGACGACATGATGGGTGGCTGCCACCTGCCCCGGGCTGCCACCGCCCCGCGGTGGCATGGGGACGCATGGGGAGGGGGGCACGAGGAGGGGGTGGGGAGGGCTGCGCTCCCCCCTGGGCCAGAAAATGGTCATGGCGGGGCAAATTGGGGCTGGGGTCTCACCCTGAGACCCCCAGACTTGAGTCTCTTCTCTCTCCATCCTTGTTTAATGATGCCCCCCGTTTGGTACCTGCTCTCCTCCCGAAACCGCCCCGCCAGCAGCAGCTTGGGGGGCTCTGGCAGACGGCACCCCCCCGAGGTACCCCTGGCCCTCCAGCCGGCTTCGGGTCTGAAATTAAGTTTTATTTCAATTATCGTATCCATAACGGCGAGGGACAGAGCAGGCACAACAAAAATAACCAGTTTCTACGGCAACCAGGAATCGGGTGGAATCGTCTCCTTGGAGAGAGCGCCGTCCCCATCGGTCCCCAGCCCGGTGACACCGCAGATCTGTGACACAGGGGATGCACAGGGGGGGTTGGGGGTGTGCTTTGGCCACAAAAAGGATGTGAAAGGACCCAGGTGGTGTGGAGCAGAGGCTGCCATGAGCAGGATCCCTCCCCTCCGAGCCCTGCCAGCCTCCGAGCACCTTCCCTCCCCCGGCTTGGTGCCGTCCCGGGAGGAATTTCAGCAGTTTCGCAGCTGGAGGAGCAGGACAGGGACCTGCCCTCTCTCGGCCCGTGAGTCACCGCCCGTCCTGCACCACCCGCAGCGTTTTGCCACGGATGAGTGGCAAAAAAAACCACAACAAACAAAACAAAACAAAACAAAACGAAGCCCTGGTCCCGTGCTCTCGCCAGCACTGCTCACCCGGCCGCACTGGGGCAGGGATGGCGGTCCCGCGTGGGGAGCTCGCTGGGGGGTCCAGCAGCCCGTGATCTCTGGGGGAAGGCAAGGCGTGCTCCTCGTTCCTCCGTGGGAATAACCACCCGGGGGGCTGCGCCGGGTGGTCCCGCACCCATCCCCGGAGCAGGCGGAGGGAGGCCAGGTGCCCCGGGGCAGCTCACGGAACCACACGAAGCCTCCGTGCCCACTGCTGAGCCTCAGCCCTGGAGGCTCTGTCGTGGGACGTGGGCTTGGGCTGCCCTGTTGGGAGCAGGGCTGGTGGGACACATCGACCCCAAGAGCGGCCTCCAGCCTCAAACCTTCACCAGGTTCGCCTCCAGAAGCCTCCAGGGTCTCTTCCACCGACCTCAGCCCCAGGAAGAGGTCACCACAGAGGTTGAGGAGGCTCCGCTGGGACCCGAGCTCCGGCTGGCAGTGCTCAGAGCAGGGCTGGTGGGACACATCGACCCCAAGAAGTGCCTCCAGCCTCAACTCTTGACCGGCCTCAGCCTCCAGAAGCCTCCAGGGTCTCTTCCACCGACCTCAGCCCCAGGAAGAGGTCACCACAGAGGGTGCGGAGGCTCCGTTGGGACGTGGGCTTGGGCTGCCCCGCTCAGAGCAGGGCTGGTGGGACACGGGGGGGGGACCCCAAGAGGAGGCTCCAGCCTCAGCCCTTGACCAGCCTCATGCTCCAGGAGCCTCCGCAGTCTCCTCGCCGGCCTCGGCCTCCCCGAGGGAGGCACCCCGGGGTCACGTGACCCCGGTAATTTCCATTTTGGCTGCTCTGACGTCATTTTTAATTATTTTTTTTTCTGTCCCAGCAGTGATTTTGCTCGCTGGGCCAACCCTTCGGTAACCTGGAGGCTCCCAGCCAGGTCCAATCAGAACGCAGCTCGGGGGGTGAGGGGCGGGCTCTGATTGGCTGCTTGGGGCTCTCCTGAGTGCTGATGGTGAGAGCTGGGCTCTGATTGGCTGCCCTGGTCCCTCCTGAGCGCTCATTGGTGGAGCTTGGATCCTGCTGCTGGGGGCAGCTGGGGGCAGCACCCATGGGTGGCGAATGAGGCGGGGAGCCTGGGGGGCAGGGGGGGGTCCCGTGGGGCAGAGAGGGAGCCTGCCCCTGCCTTGTCTCATGGGCATGGACTGGGACCAGGGTGAGACCAGGCACGGGGGTGGGACACCCATGGGTGCTGGTGGGACCCCTGTGGGGTGATGGGGGGACACCCATGGGTGCTGGTGGGACACCCATGGGTGCTGGTGGGACCCCTGTGGGTGCTGGTGGGACCCCTGTAGGGTGTAGGGGGGACACCCATGGGTGCTGGTGGGACACCCATGGATGCTGGTGGGACACCCATGGGTGCTAATGGGACCCCCCCCATGGAAGCTGGTGAGACACCTGTGGGTGCTGGTGGGACACCTGTAGGGTGATGGAGGGACACCTGTGGGAGCTGGTGGGACACCTGTGGGGTGCTGCTGGGATCCCTGTGGGAGCTGGTGGGACCCCCATGGATGCTGGTGGGACACCCATGGGTGCTGGAGGGACACCTGTAGGAGCTGGTGGGATCCCCGTGGGTGCTGGTGGGACCCCCGTGGGAGCTACCAGATGTGTGCTGACCTAGCTGCCGGTCCTCTGGCACCATAGGGGCTTCCTGGGGCTCTCGGTGCTCTGGTTAAGGACCCCCGGGGGGCTCAGCTGCTGCCCTCCGCCTCCAGAGAGGCCCCCAAAGCCGAAATCACTCCGGCTCATCCCTGTAGCCCGGCGCTGATCCCCTCCATGAGGCTCCCCTGGGATCCCACAGGGTCTGGTGCGCTCCCCTCGCCTCTGGGTGAGAAGGTTTCTCTGGGTGAAGGTCCTGCTTTTTTTTTTTCTCCTTTCATGCAAACTAATGTGTTCTGAGTTTCTTTTTTTTTCCCATTCGAGGCACCTGTCCTGACCTCGCTGTGCAGAGCCCAGCCCGGGAAGCTCCCCAGCTCCCCTGCAGCACCGGGGCTCACCGCCGGTGCCTTTCGCCTTCCCTCCCAGTGAACCCCACCTCTCGTTGGCTCCAGCCCTTTTGGCAGGCAACCACCATCTGTGTACTTAAAAAATGTTTGAATGTTAGTTCGAATGTAAGTTTTCATGCCTTTAGCAAGTCGTTCCTCAAAAAAAAAAAAAAAAAAATGTTTTGGCTCGCCTTCCTGTGGTTTCGCGTTTCACTTGCCCCCATTTCTGCTCCGTGCTGCTCGCCGTGTTTGGACACGGTTATAACTTAATCAAAGATATCGCTTTACTTCCAGCAGGCTCCTGCGCTTGCTTTTAAAAAACATTTGCTATAATACTGCTAGAATCTCTTTGGACAAACAGTGTACATTTACTGAGTGCCTCCAGTACCACCTCTGCGTAATTCCGTGCTATCAGCAGACATTTTGCTCTTTTGGTGGCCTCTTTAATTGCTTAATTTCCTTGTTTTCTCAGTTTCTTGATTTTAATTGAGTCCGTCTTGCACGTAAATATTTCTGCGGATTTTACAGCGCTGTTTTTTTCTGTCCTAGGACATCGTCGTGGCCATCAGAGCCACATTTTGGGCTGGGCTCAGTGCCCTGCTTGTAGAGCCCTGTAACAGAAAGGCTAAAATGGGGATGGATGAAGCGTGCATGTGGGAACGGCCGGGTGTGAAAGCACCATGAGAAACCCTAAAGAGGAAATCATGAGAGTGGCCTACGCTGATAACCAGGGCCACGATCACCATCGGGCATCCCTCTTGTAGGGGGACGTGAGCAAGGCTCGGAGGCCAAAGCAGCCGCCGTGGAAATGGCTTAATTCTTAAAGGGCGTCAAAACCTGTCCTCGCCTTTATTGCCAGCAATAAAGAGGTGCCCCCGCCCGCTGGCGTGGCCTTGGAGGGTCCCCTGGGGGGGTCCCACACCTGGCTGGCAGGAGCTACCTGCACGCCCTCGCTGCAGGGACCTGGGGTCGGTAGGGAAAGGGGTGCCCGAGGGGTGCGTGCACACAGAGGGGCGGAGGTGCCCGTGACCGCGATGCCGTGCAGGGGAAGAGGTCCACAAAAGACCCTGGTCCTCCCCCCCCGGCAGCGTGGTGACAGGTTGGTGTCCTTCCCCTGCCACCCCATCCGCCTGCATTCCTGCGGGCTGACTCAGGGGCGTGCAGACACCACCTACCCTGCCCAGCAGTGCGGGAGGGCGCCGCTCCTCCTCCGGGCGCAGCAGGGGCAGGATTCGGCCATCCGAGGCCATGAAATCGTTTGGGACGGTGGGTACGGTCCTGGCTTCAAGCTCGGACCATCGCACAGGTCTCCTTGCTCCACCAGGAGGAGGAGGAGGGTCCCCCTCTGGGTCTGGGCACTGCTCTTCGCTCTCGCAACTCCCCCGGGGCTCCTCTCCCAGGGGGATGCTGGGCACGGACCCCCCTGCGGGACCCCATCTAGCATCCTTGAACAGACAGGAATAAAAGTGAGAAAATCGTGACAGAGAAAAGTAATTTCAGCAAACTGCTATTTTTTAAAAAGCACATCAAAGTAGGTGCCCAGAGGTGTGTTTGGGTTGGGGGCCGGATGTGTGTCTGTATGCCAGTGGGCAGCGAAAGGCATCGTAGACCAAAAACCGTGCTGGAGCTCGGAAATAGCAGCCCTGTCCCCAAGTGCCAGGGACCATTTGGGACTGAAACCGAAGTAGGAATTGTCTCCAGGGAGCTCCCGACCCCTGTGGCACCGATCGGCCGGGGCTGGTGGGAGCGGAGCAGAACCGCAGTGCTGCGGGAGAAGCCACGACTGCCCTCCGAGCGTGTGGCAGAGCCCGAGCCAGGCCTCGGTGGCAGGGGATTTCTGTTTTAAACAAAGCCGACTCAGTCTCTCACCCTTCCCTCCCGACCTCCCTCCCTCGCAGGGTGTTTGCCCAAGGGGCACGGCCAGCTCTGAGCTGCGGCACGTTGGGTGCAGGATGCCCGCAGGATGCCCGCAGCCCCGCTGCGTCCCGCGGGATCCTCCAGGCAGGTCGGGGACAGGACTTGCACAGGCATCAGTGGTTATTCGGGCAGGATCTTTTATCTCCAAACCTTGCTCACCTCGCCCTCCACAAGACTCAGGCAGCGCAGCCGCTTTTCGCCTGTGCTTCCTCATTTTGGGTACCTTTTTGGCTGCTGTAGGGTCGGGATGGAGGGAGACACGGGGCGTGCGTCGGCACCATCGCCCTGCCCTGAGCACTCGGAGCTCCTGAGTTAGTGGGGTCAGTGCATTTCTCAGTGCTTATCAGCCTGCCGGGGTCACTGGTCCCACTGGTTACCAACAAAGGCCACTCACATAACCCCTGCCCTGGTGCTTCTCCTGGCGCTTTCACGTTGGGATGTTCCATCCACGTTTCAGACCAGTTTTAACATTTTATTTACAGTCTCTGTGCCCCGATCCTGCCAAGATCCTGCTCTGCACTCAGCAGTTCTGGGTGCAACATGCTATCTGCAGGTTGGTCCACTGAAATCCATCCAGGCAGTTTTGCTCTTTGATAAAGAACATTTGTGGTGCCACAGAAAGCTGCTCTGCACAACAGGAGGCACGTTTAATGGTGCTAGGGCTGGTCCGAGATTCTGTCCAAAGCAAAAAAATCTCCAAGTAAGGTTTGGCAGTTTGGGTTGCAGAAGATGGGAGCTGCCTTGACCAAGGAGGTGTTTTAAGAACATTTTCAGGGCAGTTCTAGGTTAAGATGTACTTCGAACGATCTCCATCCTTGCTTCATTTGGAAAATGTCCTATTAAAATCTGGAGCTGGTTTCCTCACCATTTTATTTCTAAACCCAGCGCCGTTTGGTGCAACCTGCAGCTGCGCCGTGCCACCGAGTGGCTCAGGTGGTGGAAGGGACGTCCTCCCCGGCGCTTTTCCCACAGTGTCCGTCCCCGCTGCGTCCTGGCACCGCCGGCAGCACCACCGCCGGTCTGGCACCCTGCCCTCCGCCCGCCCCGAGCCTGGCACGGCGCTGGCTCACACACCTTCCTCCCTGCAGCACCTTATCTGCCAGGCGGCCCCAGATGTTCCCACATTTTGTGATTTGTTGGTTGCTTTTTTTTTTTTTTTAGCCACAACCCGGAGCTTGCAGTAGCCTGGGCACATGGGGTAGGGGTGGCTCTGCGCCTTCCTCCCCTCTCTGGGGCTCACGCAGCAACCTGCAGACAATGCGGTGCCGTGCCACGGATGGTGCTGGTGGGACGTCACCAGTCGGACCCCGCTGTCTCTCTGTCCCACGTCCCCTCTGCCTTTGCTCTGTGCTGGCAGCCCCAGGTTTGCTCCCATGCAGTGAATTCAGGGAAAGTGCTTGCGTTTCTGCGTGACCCCGCAAAGAGGGAGAGACCCTCCAGGCTGGGCAGGACTTTGTGCCCCATGAGCTGACTGCTCATGGCTCTGCTCTGGTCCCAGCACCTGCAGCTGGTGCTTGGGGACACGGTTCAGTGGGTGACATCGGTGGTAGGGGATGGCTGGACCAGATGATCTGGGAGGGATTTTCCACCCCTGATGATTCTGTGACTCTATGAGCCAGCGGAGCAGCTCCCGGCGAGCAGGACACGGCAGGCAGCAGCCCGTGCCCGTGGCCACGAGCACCTTGCTGCCAGGGGACAGGGCCAGAGGGGCGAGGAGTCAGCCACCATCCCCAGAAGTGTTCCTTGGAGCTAGACAGCTTCTCCCTGGGGGCAATGGCCCAAATCCTGGCGGAGCCGGGATGCCTATCAGCCGAGCTGTTAAGCCTTTTGGCAGCTGCCTCGGCGAGGTGTGAGTAACCAAAAGATATCCCCCGCCTACAGTCACGAGTGCTGGGCAGGAGCACGGGCAGGCTATCAGCCCCACGCTGCAATTACTGCTGCATCACCCGTGGGCCAGCTGGGCTCGCGTCATGCTGCCACACCTGGCAGATACCGGCAGGATGGGGCCGTCACCTGGTGACTCAGGGCCACCGGCGCCGGAGGCGCTGACCTGGATCTCAGGGAGAGCATCTTGCGAGCTGCTGCCTCGCTGCAGCCTGGAGAAACCCCAGCACGTCATGGGCTGCTGGCTGGCGGCACTGTGGGTCGGTGTCTCGGTGCTGAGCAGCTCTCCGCGCAGGGCTGAGTCACGAGAGAGCAAGGGAGAGCTGCGCAGGGCGCCTGGGGTTTTCTCCGTCTGGGAGGGAGGCTTTGCCTTCCCCCTACCTGTATCATCCAGCATCCTCTGAGCTGCTGCTCAGCACCACATCCCTGTGGAACAGAGTCTTTCAGGCAAAGGCTCGGGGCTTTTCCATCCTGAGCCGGGTCTGTAGGCACCTTCAGAGCACTCAGTGCCGATCCCGTGTGTCTCCGGCACCTCGGAGGGGTCCTGCGCACCCCATCACCTGCGTGTGGCCACACAGCACCGGCACAGCCCCAGCACAGCGCTGCCAACAGGCACCAATCCTGCAGGGCAGGGCACGGACAGGTGATGGCTGTGTCCCCCGCCATGAGCTCCTCCCTACTTCTTTGGTGCCAGCGATGAGAACGGGACCGGCTCCGAGGGACACCCGTGGCACCTGAGGTCTAGCAGTGCCCCTGCTGGCTCCAGCAAAGGCTCCTCTGGGTCCATTGGGGCTGGGAGGGGGGTTTCTGGCTTATTCCCACCCTGATTCAGGTATGGGGTGCCCTGGGGATGCAGCCGTGCCCCTGCGGCTGGGACATCTCAGGTGGAGGACAGGTTCCTGAGGCCACTGTGCCGAGCTGGTGGCCTGGGAGGTGACAGCACAGAGAGCCCCCCAGCACCGGGGGGGCTTGGAGAAGGGGAGGGCTTCTTGGGCAGAGGGTCTCCAGCCCCGGCCCTCATTTGCATGCTCACAGAGCAGGGAATTTCCCCATTTTTTTCCGTCAGCAAGCAGCCGAACTTTCTGCAGGGTGACCTTCGTCCCCACCCAGGGTGGGGCGACCGCAGCAGCTGCCAAATGTCACCGCGGTGCTCCGCTCCCCGCCGGCACTCTGGGGGCAAATCCCCCTGCCTGGGGCTCAGCAGGGCTGTGGGCAGCCCAGGGCACGGTCAGGACCCTCCCCAGCACCCTCACAGCACTGGCTTGGTGCACAGCGAGCAAGCAGACCCCCCCTCAGCCCTGCGTGTCCCCAGGGTCCCCAGGTTGGCAGCGCCCCGCAGGCCGGGGCGCACGGCGGTGCTGGCTCTGCAGGGACTGGTGGCAGCCACCAGTGAGGACGGACAGTTCTGGGGATGCTCAGCACCTCACAGCATCAGGACCCCGGTGCCGTGGTGAGGAGCCACTTGGTTTGAAGGGAAACGGGGGGCAACCAGGAGAGGCAGCTCAGGAGACCGAGCCTGGATTTGGGGGGGGGGGCTCTGAATGGCAGCATGGAGATCTGTGTCCCCCCTGCGAGCTGCTCGCTGCCAGGTCCCCCTGGGTGCACCACGGCCCCTCACACAGCTCCAGGTCCGTCTGTGCCCAGCGTTGGGCACGGCCCCATCCTGCAGGGACAGTGCCACCAGGCCCCCTGCCAGCCCCGTGGCACTCAGGCACCAAGCCACGGTGTTCCCAGTAAGCACAAACCCCAGGATCATAAAATTATTAGGGTGGAAAAGTTCAGGATCACCAAGTCCCACCACCAACCTGACCTACCGAGTCCCATCACTAACCCACGTCCCTCGGTGCCACGTCCACATCTCTTAAATACCTCCAGGGACGGGGACTCCCCCACCTCCCTGGGCAGCCCGTTCCGATGCCCGACCCCGCTCTGCGTGAAGAAATTCTGCCCCATATCCAAGCTAGACCTCCCCTGGCACCACTTCAGACTGTTTCCCCATATCCTATCACTTTTGCTCCCTGACCTTGGCCGGTTCGAGCAGCACACGGGAGGCAGCCAGCGCCGTGCTCGCACAGCACCACAGGGCTGCTCAGCACCCATCCTCCTGCGGGCAGGTGATTTTCCATCAGGGCTTCCCAGCGCTGGGGCAGGCACCAGGGTTGCAATCGCAGGGCACCCACGCCGCCTCTCCCTCTGCCGACACCGGTGGGGATGGCAGCGGTGGCCTTGCACCGTCCCCTTGCCCCTTTGGGAGCCCCACGGCCCCGGCTGCGCCCTGCGCCCCGGGGGGTTTTAGCCCCCACGCTTGGGGAGGAGCCAGGACTTCACCGGTGATGTCCCCGAGGATTTAGGAGGGGATGCTGTGAGAGTTCCCCAAATCCCAGCTCTGTACAGCTCGGAAGCCCCCAGCTGCAGCGTGGCACAGCCTGAGCAGGGGACGCAGCAGCTCGGGAGCCCGAGGTTTTACCCAGAGCAGGGAAAAATGAGGGGTCACCAGAAGAGTCAGAGGCACCGAGCTGAAGCAAATGGAGAGACCACCTTCCCCCCCCAAAAAAACGAAGGTAGAGGGTTTGAAGATGGCCTATTTTCTGCAAGGACCTCGGTTTTGCTCCCAGTCGCAGCTGTGCACTTGTGAGCCCTCCTGCCTGCGGAGGGGATTGGAGGGCAGAGAGCCAAGCGGGCATGGACAAAGGGGCCGAGCTCGGCACCTCCCCGAGCAGCCTCTCACTGCTTCCAGGACACGGCTCATTTTATTGCCCTGGCAAATATTGTCTTTTCCCTAAGCTGAACTCGCCTTGGGCTGTCAGTTCCTCCCCCTGGACACAAAGCGACCGCCCCGCTGCTAACAGAAAGGCCGATAAAATGCCTCCTGGTGCAGGCAGCACGGCCCCTGCCCCGCAGAGAACCCGGCCACCCCCAGGCAGCCCCGGCAGCTCCTGCTCAAAGAAATCCCCCTCGCCCTCCTGGTTTCCCCGCTGCGGAACCAGGCTGAGCCTTCACATCACGCCTTAATGCGGCTCCTGGTGGGAACGCTGCCCGCGGGGAGGAGGAGGAGAGCCGGCGGCCCCGCGGGTTTGCTCTGCACGAGCTCATGGGGAGGAGACGGGGGAGCCATGGGCAGCTTGTGGAAGCCTTCCACGGTTCCTGAGCAGCTGGAGAAGCTGCTCCAACATCGCTGCTTCACCCCAAAAAAATCACCCAGCTTCTGGGCCGAGCCACCAGCGTGCAGGGTGGGCGCTGCCAGGACCCCGATGGGAACGCCAAGCATCCCGCAGCGAGGTGGGCTCAGTACACATGGGGTTAATCCAGACACACGGAGCAGGGTCTCGGCCGCCAGCAGTGAGACCAGGGGGAATGGGGGCTGTAGTCGTGCTGCTGCCCACCGCAGGGCGTCCCCACCCATGCCCACCTCCAGCAGCCCCGTGTCCGCAGCCCCACGTCCACGCTCAGCAGCTGTGCCTGCACCAGCCCCATCTGTGTTTGCCGTGTCCCTTCCCTGCCCTCTCCTCACTTTCCTAAGAAGCAAGCACATCACCGTGAGGGCGCAGGGCAGACGTGCCCAACCCCCTGTTGCTGCTTTGCTCCCGTGGAGGCTGGAGGTGCAAACAACAGGGAGCCCTTTTCCTCCTCTCAGGAAGCGTTTGGGTCTCGCCTGCCCCCCGGCCACCCCAGCAAGAGGGGACGCGTGAGGTGCCACCAGGCGGGTGGGTGACAGCAGGTGGGTCGCTGCTCAGGTCTGCTGTGCTCCTGACGAGAGCAGAGCACGAGGTGGATGGCTTCGGGATGTCCCAGAGGCTTTGGGGAGGCTGCTCGGCAGTGACATGGCTCGGCACGATGGTGTGGCCCCTGGTGGCCGAGCAGCAGGCACATGGCCGCATGAAGGAGACCCCCAGGGCTCCGTCTGATGCACGCCACAAGGAGCTTGTCCCTCCTGCTCATCTCTCTGCAAACAGCTCGGCATCGCTCAGCGATGTGTGGCTGCACAGACAGCCACATCCCGACGTACGGGCACCCAGCCGGCTCCCCGTCAGCACACCTGTGGGCACTTCGGGCACATCGCTGCCAGCATTTCTATTCCAGCCTCCTCCATCTCAGCCGCGCGTGGACGCAGTGGTTGGGAGGTGAAGCTGAGAGGCTTCGTGACTGCCCTTGGCCGTGACAAAGAGCTCTTGTTAGAAAGCAACAGCTTCAGAAAGCCCCAGTGGTCCCCGGACGGGGAGGACGTTTGGTATGGCTCTGAAACTCTTCTGGCTTTGCCCCTTTTCTATCAGATAATTCTGGACTTGTTACCGTGGGGTGCTGTCCCCATGGGCCCAGGGTGGGGGCACGCAATTCTTAGGCTGGATGAAGTATCTGGAAGGGGGGCATTTGGGAAGAAACCTCCCCCGGGTCACACTTGGGAGCTCTGACTGATGCAGCACCTTCCCGGAGACGTCTGCAGGACGCAGGCGCACACCCATCTCCCGAGAAACAGCCTCAGCCTGTCTGTGAATCTGGGCTGGAGGAGATAAACGTGTGGTTCCCAGTGTCTGGGGCTGCTGTCTGGCCCCCAAACTGGGGGCAGCCAGGACCCTCTGCTGGGGGAGCTCCTGGACGAGGGGCGAGGGGAGAGGAGCTCGGGGCGGCGGCTCGGGCAGCGCGCCGGGGTCACCACCATGGCACCCAGGTGTCACCTTGCCCCAGTGAACTCTGCTGTTGTCTTCAGGCAGTTCCCTGACACACCTGGCTGTTGTGCAACAGCAATGAAATGAAACTAAAAATAGCTCCCTCTCCTTCCAGAAAAAACACTGGGCTGAGGGTGCCAGCTGCCAGCACCCTGCCAGCAGCCGAGGAGCGCACCGAGGGCTCCCTCCTCCGAGCTGGTGCGGGCACTGGGGAAGGCTCTGCTCCTGCTCCTCCTCCTCCTGCTCCTCCTCCTCCTCCTCCTCCTCTTCCTCCTCCTCCTCCTCCACCACCACCACACCAGGGAGCAGCTCCCCATCTCCTACATAATTACAACGCTGGCCGTGCTCGGCTGCCCAAGTTGCTGTGCCCTGGCTCCGCTCGCATCCCCACATCTGAGCACAGCGCCATGCCCCTCTGCACACCAGTTTTCAACCTTCACAGCTCACACGTTTTAGGGGTTTGTTCCCCACTAATGAGAACATTTGGCTCATTCGAGACATGGTTTGCTGGGCCCAGGCCAGAGCAGTCACAACCCCTGGGGCTGCTCCCCTGATCCTTCACAGGTCCCCCCCTGCCTGCAGCCAGCTGCAGCCCGATCCTGCACAACCCTCGGGCACCACCGAGCTCTGGCAGAGCTGTGCTTCCCCTTCTGCAGGTGGGATCTTGGAGAATCGGACCAGAATTCACTTCAAGGGGAGCACCAGACCAGAAATCCCCTTGAGGTGCCTGTCCCTGTGCACCCACTGCTCCCAGGACAGACCTCAGCCATTGCCACCACCTACCCCTGCAGAGCCCAGCAGGAGCCGAAATTCTCCGCTCCCTTTTGGCCGGATCTAAACGATGCTCACAAAGCACAGCGCTCTCAGGAGACGAGGAGCAGCACCTGGGGGTGGGAGAAGCCACGTGAGAGAGCCAAGAAGCCAGGCACAGCCCTGGGCTGCTGGTGAGCCCAGAATTTTGGGGGCCACTGCTGCCTGGCAGCATCACGGGCAGCAGGGAGAGCCCACGAGGGAGGAAGGAAAGGCTTGCACTGGGCCAAGTGATGGGGGAGCAGAGCCTCCTCCTGCCTCCCCTGGAGGGCTGGGGGGCCATGGGCGTCTCTGCCACCAGATGAGGTGACGGAGCACCAAGGGCCGGCTGCCCACAACGTGATTTTGAGCACAGCAGGAGCATCCCGCTGCTGAAACCCACCTCGCCGGCACATGTCCTGCTTTCTGCCAGCTGCCGTCACCCTCTGGGCTCCAACACCGCCCCACACGGAAAAGGGACAGACCTGAGCCCCCCAGATCTGGGGTAACCCCACTACCTCCATCCTGGTTTGCATCCCTGTGGGCTGCCTCAGTGCCACCGGGCTTGTTCCCAGCCGGACCTTGGTCCCTAGGGTGCTGCAGTCACGGGGAGGAGGTGACAGTGCAAGGGGAGAGAAGAGACAGGGGACCAGGAGCACAGAGGAGAGGTGGAGGGTGCAGGGACACCATGTCTGACCTCAGCTTTTGGCATGTTTAACTCATGCTGGGACCAACACGAGAGCACGCAGGCAGGGCGGGATGGGCAGAACACAGCCGTCACCTGCAGCTCGCCGTCTCCTGCAGCATGTCGATGGGCTTTTGTAGCAGATCCAGCAGATCTTTTGCAGCAGATCCAGCAGCAGCCCGGCTGCTGAGGGTTCCTGCTTCCCCGTGTGCCGTGGGGACTCCTGCACCCTGAGGATGGAGGAGGAAGGGCGAGCGCTCCCACTGCTGGCTGGGGAACTGCTTCGTCCCCGGGTGCCCGGGTGAGAAGTTAACGCAGGCGTGGTTTACAAGTTACAAATCGCAGCAGAGAATTTGTGAGTTGGGAACCTCGTGAATTAAAGTGATGAATTCCTGCATTCACCTGCTAGGCTAGGCAGTGCAAAGAGCCCCTGCTTGTTGCTTTTGTTTCTTTTTGCTCCTGGAGCTCATATAATAAAGTTTAATTTACAAAATATGTTGTCCTGTAAATCTGAGAGATCCAAATGGAGCTCTTAAAATGAAGTTTAATTTACAAAATTTGTTGTCCTGTGAATTTGAGAGATCCAAATGGCCTGTGACAGGAGAGTTGATGGGAATGGGGAGAGGTGGCTACAGGGGATCGGGGACCCTCAGTCCTATCCAAACCCCTCTCCCAGGGGGAAATCAGCAGGGGAAGCAGCAATAAGTCTTGGGAGAGCAGGGCCAGCAGATCTGACGCCCCAGAGCAGCAAGGAGCTGTGCTGGAGGGCAGCCTGTCCTTCCTTGCACCCACATCCCGCTCCTAACCCGGGAGCTGGCCAAGTGGCCCGGCTGTTCGAGGACATCCTGGGTGCAGGCTGAGAGTGGCAGGGAAGGGGACAGGGGACACGCAGTGCCCGTGTCTGGGGGCTGGCAGGTGGCAAGGGCTGAGCTCTGAGCTCTCCCCGGCACTCAGCCCTCAGCATCCTCAGTCTGGGCTGCTCTGGGGGGTGCCGGGGGGATTTGGGGTGCCGTGGGGACGTACCGGGATGCCCGGCCCAGGCTCTGGCGTGGCTCTGCAGTGCTTGGCAGCCTCCCCGGGAGCGGGTGGGTGACCAGCAGAGGGCCTGGCTCTGCCTCTCCCCAGCAGCTTTTATTCTGCCCAGAGCTCTCCGGAGAGCCCAGAGCAGCGGCCAGAGCCGGACAGAGCGGGTGCTCCTCCAGACACCTCCCTCGCTCCCCGCAGCCCCGGGGTTGCTGCGCTCGGGGCTGCTGCATCTCCCGTGAACTCTTCCTCCAGCGGGTGCCTTGGGGACCATGCCTTCGCCGCCCTCACTCGTCCTCCTGCTGCTGGCACTGCTGGGGACCGCGGCGATGCGAGGCACAGCCGGGCAGCCCGGAGGTAGGACGCTGCCCCGCATTGCCCCGGGGGTGCGGCTGCGCCGGGGCACGGTGGAGGACTCCAAATCGGTGCAGCAATACGTGCCGGGGGTGCGCGTGGAGTTCCCCCGGCCCATCAACTCCGCCAGCCTGCACCCCACCAAGGCCCTGGTGCCCTCCAGCACGGACCCCGCGGAGCAGCAGCGAGGGGTCCCCACGGACGGGCAGGGGGTCGAGCCCCGAGCAAACCTCACCACGGTGTCCGACAGGAGGCTGCAAATCCAGAACCCGCTGTACCCGGTGACGGAGAACTCGTACAGCGCCTACGCCGTCATGTTCCTGTCCCTCATCGTCTTCGCCGTGGGCATCATCGGGAACCTCTCCGTGATGTGCATCGTGTGGCACAACTACTACATGAAGAGCGCCTGGAACTCCATCCTGGCCAGCCTGGCCTTCTGGGACTTCCTCATCCTCTTCTTCTGCCTGCCCGTGGTCATCTTCAACGAGATCACCAAGAAGAGGCTGCTGGGGGACATCTCGTGCCGCATCGTGCCCTTCATGGAGGTAAGGGGCTGCGCGGGGCCCTCCAGGGGCTCCCCTCTGCCCCCTTGTTTTGGGGCCTGGCACAGGAGCTGTGTGTCCCAGACCCCACCACGGGGCTCTGCAAGGAGCCGAGGGACATTCCCGATGTTATCCCTCCTGCTGCCTCTGCCCTGGGCTCTGCAGCCAGCACCGGTGCTCCCAGGGCTGAGAAGAGCCCGTGAAACCCTCCTTTGTCCAGCCTTCTGTCCGTGGGATCCGTCCGTCCGTCTGTCCCCGTCCCAGCCCAACACCCCCAGAGCTGGCTGTGGTGGCTGCTCGGGGCGGGGGACTGAGGGCAGGGGGCTGCAGGTGGGGCACTGGGGAGCGGTGCTGGGGCAGGATTAGGGTTGTGAACCTGAGATTTTCCCTGATCCCCATGCCCCACGTAGGACGGGGTGGCTGCCATTTAGAAAAGGCTGCTGGGGTCGTGGTAATGGGGCGGGTGGGGTGAGGAAAAACTCCCCGGGTGTTTTTGCAGGGTCCTGCTCTTGGACTGAACAAACCCAGGCTGCGGGCATCCCCTGTGCCGCTGGCCCCCTCCATGCCCACACCTGTCGGACAGCCAAAAAATGGCCCCAAGATGTAGACTCGAAGAATCCCAGAACCATTTAGGTTGGAAAAGACCCTTCAGATCGTAAAGCAGAACCATCAACCTGACCCTGCCAAGTCCACCACTAAACCACGTCCCTGAGCACCAGGCCCACTCGATGGCACACGTCCCATCACACCCCCTCCCCAAAATCCCCCTGAGCCGTCCCGCTTCTGCTGGAGGCTGGGACCCGCAGGTCTCCTGGGTGCCATTGGGGGGGGGGGGGGTTCTGCAGAGGCAGGGGGGTCACAGCTCGGCACGTGGTGCTGCTTCTGGGTCCTTTGGGTGCAGGCCTGGGCGATGGTGCCCACAGCCGTGTGCCAGCTGCCAGGCACGGCCCTGGTGCTTGCTGGAGGGAACACGGGGCAGTCCCATCCCTCCCAGCCACGTCCCCACTGCTCAGCAGGCAGGGGCTACTCCTTTATTGGGGGGGGGGTCTCATCCCTCTCCTCCACCTCAGGCCTCCCATGTCACGGCCATGCAGAAAGAGGACTCAGAGAGGGGCAGGAATATGGTGAGGAAAGCGGGCAGTCCCCAAACCAGCCCCCTTCTTGAGGAGGGTCTGCCATGGCCTGAACCCCAGGAGCTGGCCGTGTCCGTGGGGGGGTTCTCCTGGAGGTAGCGCCTCCGAGTGCAGTGACCCAGCAGCACCACGGTGCCCTGGGGACAGCTGGGTCCCCCCCCGGGGGGCAAGAGGGCTGCTGAGACATGGGGGCTGCTGATGGCACAGCCCCAGGGAGGCACGGTCCCGGCACGGTGCAAACATCTCAGGCTGCAGGATGGGCCCCACCAGGAGCAAATCTGCTCTCCCCCACGGTGCTGGGTTGCAGGGGAAGGGTGCTGTGCTGAGCCTGAGCTGCACATTGGGACCATGGGCACCAGGAGGGAGAGGAGAGCCTGGGGGACAGCACAGGGTGGAGGAGAGGCGGTGGCACACAGCATCCATGCTGGATGCTCAGGGTGGCTCTGGCTGTGGGGCAGAGGTGCTGGGACACGAGCAGTGGCCCTGGGTGGTGGGGCTGGGGACAGGGAGGAAATTTTGGGCTGGGGCTGTGGTGCTGAGTTGGGGGAGATGCTGCTGAGTGTAGCTGGATGGTGACGCTGGGTGTTGGGCACGAGCGGCTGTGCTCTGCAACGCTCACGAGGCCGAGCCAGCACCACTGCAAAAGGCTGGGCGGGGATGCCTGACCTGGTTTGGGGTCGGGGTGCCGGCCCTTTTTCTTGCCAAACCTATTGGTGGTTGGCTTCGTGAGGCCAGGAATGGCCCCGGGACCTGGGGGCACCAGCATGTGACTGCGCAGTGCTCCTGCGGCTTGGCGCTGAGCGATGCTGCGTCCCCGGGGCCGGGACGATGAATGCTGATTGTGACCCTCAGCGCCTTGCCAGCCCTCCCTTTGCCTCCTCTGGCCTCTTCCCCTTGGCATACGGGGATGTTTTTCCTGCCATTTTCAATGCAGCGGAAATTGCCCCGAGCTGATTTGTGACAAGGGCAGCTCCGGCTCCTTTGGGCTGCCGGGGCAGCAGGAGGCAGGGCAGGGACAGGGCAGTTGGGGGGGCCCTGGGAAGGCTCTGCTGGGGGCGATGCTCCCTGCTTTTTCTCTCCTAAACCCATTCAGAAAGGAGGAAGAGCCTGAGGGACAATCCTGCCATCCCCACCCCGGCTGGATGGACAGACAGCCACCCACCGAGGCCTTTCCCTGCTGCAGGACGGGGAGCGGGGCAGGGACAGACAGGGCATAAAAGGGACATTTTAATCCCGTGCCCTTTCAGCAGGGACAGACAAGTCAAAAAGGGACATTTTCATCCCGTGCCCTTTCAGGAGTCACAAGAAAGCGGCCCCAAACCTGGGATGCAGCCACAGGCCGTGACCTCCGTAAAACCAGGGAGAAAGGCTCGAGGGCTGCGGGCTTGAGTAGCTGGGGGTTGGTCACTGAGGTGATAAAACCAAACCCCCCGAGGTGATAAACCCAACCCCCTGAGGTGTCTCTGTAGAGAAACCCACTTCTTCTACCTCCCCCCTCGCTAGGTGTCGTCGCTGGGAGTCACCACCTTCAGCCTCTGCGCCCTGGGCATCGACCGGTTCCACGCGGCCACCAGCCCGCAGGTCAGCGCCCGGCCCATCGAGCGGTGCCAGTCCATCATCGCCAAGCTGGCCGTCATCTGGGTGGGCTCCATGACGCTCTCGGTGCCGGAGATCCTGCTCTGGCAGCTGGCGCAGGACACGTCGCCCGTGTCGGGCGCGGTGTCGGAGTACTGCACCATGAGGCCTTCGGCCAAGCTGCCCGAGTCCGTCTACTCGCTGGTGCTCACCTACCAGAACGCGCGGATGTGGTGGTACTTCGGCTGCTACTTCTGCCTGCCCGTCCTCTTCACCGTGAGCTGCCAGCTGGTGACCCGCCGGGTCGGCGGCGGCGAGAAGAAGGCCGAGAGCCGAGGGACGAAGCACGGGCAGTGCGAGAGGCACCTGAACTGCACCATCATCGGGCTGGCCGTCGTCTACGGGCTCTGCGCCACCCCCGAGAACGTCTGCAACATCGTGGTGGCCTACATGTCCCCTGACATGTCCAAGCAGACCTTGGACCTGCTCGGCCTCATCAACCAGTTCTTCCTCTTCTTCAAGTGCTCGGTGACGCCCGTCCTGCTCCTGTGCCTCTGCAGGCCCCTGGGCCAGGCCTTCATGGACTGCTGCTGCTGCTGCTGCGAGGGCTGCGGGCCCGACGCCGCCTCCAGCGAGGGCAGCGCCGACAGCAAGCTCAAAACGGAGATGTCCTCCTCCATCTTCTTCGACAAGCCCCGGGAGTCCCCCCCACCCCTCCTGGCCCTCGGCACGCCGTGCTAAGCGCCGCCCCGGGGGCTGTAGAGATTCGTTTCGCCACCTCCTCCCGAGACCAAACGTCGTTTTAGTGCCCGTGTCTGGACGTGGAGCAAAGCGAGAAGCAGCAGCTCAGGGGCTGCGCCGGGGGGCTTCCGACCCCATGTTGGGCGGGGGGGGGGGTCCTGGCCTTGTGGCTACGTCGGCGGCCTCCTCGCCTCCGCCCGGAGGCCGGGAGGACAGCAGCACCCTCCAGCCTGCACCCTCCGTCCCTGCTGCCCGGCCGGGCTCAGGGGGTGCTGCTCCGGCGATGGAGCTGCGCAGGAAAGGTCCCCTCCGATACCAAGGAGGGTTCGCAGAGGACTTTTAGCAAACGCAACCTGCCCTCATCCTGCCCCGTACCCTCCTGCCGGCCCCCTTCCACCGTAGGGGAAGGTCCCAGCCACCAGCGGGTCCCAGCAGTGCCCTGTAAGAGCTCAATAAACCAGTAAGCTAGAGCACGTCGTGCCTGCAGCCGTCCAGCAGCGCCTGGGGGGGGGCGGGTCTGAGTGGGACCCCGCTCCTCCCTCGGGCCAGGGGGCTCTGGGTGGGCACGAGCAGCTTGGGGGGGACGTGGGGGGACACACGGGGCAGGAAAGCAGCCCCACTGGGGCAGGCAGCACCTACAGGAGACGGGGAAAGGCGCCGAGCTCCCCCGTCCCAGTCCCTCTGGGGTGGTGCTGAGCCCCCTGAGCACCGGGCTCGGAGCTTTGAACTGGTCCCAGTACAGCCCAGCACTGGTCTTTCACCCACCCAGCCCCACGCATCCTTTGCCCACGGGGAGGGGGGGAGCACAAAGAGCTCCCCAAACGCTGATTTCACACCACCGGCTCCCCCAAACCCCACAGCCTCCACCTCGCCCCTGGCTCCTGCTCCCTTTTGGGGCCGCTGGGAGCACCCCGGAGGTGGGAGCGGGTCGGGGGCAGGCTGGCGGTGCTGGCCCCCCTCCCGTGCAGGGGCTGTGAAAGCTCCTTGTGTGCGGCTGGCGGCCGCCCCAGCCCGCGGGATGCCGGGGCGAGGGAGACGGGTTGCTACGGCCGGGTGAATGCGGGGGGCTCACTGCGGGCTTTGTGCACCGCCGGCACCCACCGAGCTTGGCTTTCTCAGCCCCGTTACCAAGGAGACAAAAGCCCCAGTTTTCTTCCCAAAGCACAAAATCGGGTTTTTCTTTTCCACCGCCAAAACCCAGCGCCCCCCCCCCCCACCTCCTCGGGCCGGTGTTGGCGATGCTGGGGCCGCAAGGGTTTGGGGGCTTCAAGGAGGGGAGAAAAGGGGGGGGGGGGTGGTCCCAGCTCGGGGTGCAGGCACAAAAAATGGGGTGCGGGTGGATGGCAGGCTGGCTGGGGGGGACAAGTGGGGTCCTGGTCGGGGTCCAGCCCCGTGGGGGCGGCGGGAGGCAGGGAGAGGCGGCCGCTCTCATGCGCTCGCTCCGTGCCGCTCCGTCCTGAGCCCCGGCCAAGGGCAAACAATGGGTGGCTTGTTGCTGCTGGGTGCGTGGGGAGGAGGGAGCCAGGCTGGGGGCAGGGAAGGAGCAAGGGGGGGGGGGGCTGCGGGTGATGCAGGGTCCCAGTGCAAGGCTGGACCCCGGCCCCGCTCAGACCCCGCACCCAGGTACCCCGGGCGGGGGGCTCGGGCGCACGAAGCGCAGCGCTGGGTGCAATGGGACAGCCCCGAGGGATGCAGGGGGGGGTCCCCCCCCACCGGCACTGGCCAAAAGCCCCGGGAAGGAGCTGGCACAGGTAAAGGGGGCAGGGAGGTGGGGCAGGAGCCCCCCCAGCAACCCCACACCAAAACCAGCGTCACGGTCCCACAACAGCGCCGAGGCCGGGTGTGGGTGAGGAGGGTCTGGCAGCAGCGATGGCCACAGCCGGAGGGTTTCTGAGTCCCTCTGCACGTCCAGGACAAGAAAATGAAGCAGCCGGGGCCAGCAGCCGGGTTCCAGCACCGGGTGCTGCAGGGCGAGGAGCGGGGACCCCATCCTGCGAGGCACGGGCACGGCCCCGAGGGTGGAGGGGTGGCAGCCGTGGAGAGCAAGCGACGACTGCAACCACCCCCAGCAACGCAAAATTGTTAATTTATTATCATTAGGAGGCAAAAAAATTGTACAGTTACAAGAATCATTTCCCGACAGAGGTCAAGTCTGAGCCAAAATATCTCTTAAAAAAAAAAGGGGGGGGGGGAGGGAGGAATGACGACACTTTACAATTCATTAAATTAAAAAAAACAAAAACAAAACAAAAAAAAGGAAACCTCTCTTTGTGCAATTCTGCAAAAACGAGAACAGAAGAGGACCCCCCCCCGGCCTCGCTGCCCCCCCGGAGCCGCGCGGGGGCTGTGAGAGCCCCCACCCCAGGCCACCCCCACCCTGTCCCCCCCAGCCTGGGGCTGGGGACAGGCCGGTGCCTCCCCGCTGTGCCGCCCCACCACGCGCCCCCCCTGCTGCTGCCAGCATCCCCCCCTGCCCCCCCACCCAGCAATATCCCCCCCCCCCCCCAAACTGGCCCAGAGCAAGCTGGCCCGGCCCCAAGGCTGCACAGAGACCCCACAACTCAGCGGTGGGCACAAAAAAACCTCCCTGGCCCCCTCCAGGTCTCCTCTTCCCCCCCCCCCCGACAATGCCAACCCCAGGCCCCCCCAGGCTGGGGAACAGAGCCGGGGCTGGTGCAGGAGGGGGACACATCCCAGGGCACCCCCTCGCTGCAGATGACACTGGGGAAGGTGTCACCATCCCAGGGGAAAGTGCCTCCATGTCCCCCCCCCGTGATGTCCTCGGCCAAGAGGCCAGCAGCCCCCAGACCCCCCCAAACCCCCCCCCAAAATGCCCTTTGGAGCGTGCGGGACCACCCCAGCCTCCCCGGGACGCGGGTAAGAGGTGCCTCCGGGGGCAGCTGGAGCACAGAGGGGACGGGGGCCAGCCCCTGCTCCCCGCTGGGGGGCTGCTGGGCTCCCCCCCTGTGTCAGCACCAGCCCCTGGAGCAGCACGGCTGGGGCAGGATCCGGCCCAGGCAGGGGGGGGCACGGGGATGGGGGGGCGACGGGCCCAGGGCAGCGAGGAGAGGCCGGGGCAGGGGGAGGCAACGTGGTCGTGGCGGGTCCCTGACCTGACCCCAGCCTCGCAGGGGGGCAAGGAGCCTCGGGGAGGGGGGGGGGGGGGAGATGGCATTGCCCCTCCCCAAAACCCTGCCCGTGGGAGGTGGAGTTTGGGAGGGGCAGGGCAGGCGGGCTCCCCCCCGCACCCCCGGGATGCTGCACCCCTGGGGGGGGGTTCACCCCGGGAAGGGGTGAGGGAGCCCCAGGGGACCTGCCCGGCTCCTTCCTGGGGGCCGCTTGCTGTCACCACCCTCATCTTCCTCCTGCCACCACCCTCATCTTCCTCCCGGTGCTGACCCTCAGCTGGCCTCGGGGGCCCACAGCCTTCCTACAGCTCCCGGGGCCCAGTTTAGTAACAGCGCTAGCTCTTAAATTAAAAAATTAAAATATATATACATATATATATATACTGTATACACAGACAACAACAGAACAGTGCCAAAACGGGAGGAAGAGACAGAGAGAGGAGAGGAGAGGAGGGCAGAGTCGGACGTGTTCTTTACAATAAAAACAAGGGCTCCGCCTCAATGCGAGCGGAGTTTGGGGTCCCCTAAAAATACCCATCTAGAGAGAGAGCTGGAGGGACAGAGCAGGAGAAGGAAGGGGGGGGGGGCATGGGCTTGTACAATGGCATCTTCCCGACCCGAGCTGCAGCCTGCGGGATCTCAGCTTCTCCTGGACTTCGAGTGCTGAATAAGCCACTGTAGGGTGATGTCTGCGAAGGCAAGGGGTGGTTACAGCCTCTCCCTCCAGCCATCGCCCCTTGTCCTGTACGTGGGGAACAGCCTGGGTGCGCTGCAGCACCCCTGCTCCCCCCCGTGGCACCCCGAGGTGCCGGCACTCACCGATGTTGTCCTTTTCTTTGCAGGAGATGGAGTAGCAGCAGATCTCTCGGTCCTGGATGGCGGAGAGGTTCCTGCGGGAGAGGGCGAGCTCAGGCTGGCTGCTGCAGCCCCCGCGGGTCTGCACCCGTGGGAGGTGTCCCTGGGGAGCCTTTCAAAGGGTCCCCTCGGAGCCAGGCTCTGAGAAGGGGCACCCTTGCCAGGGAAAACGTCGCCCCAACCTCCTGGGGACCTCCAGACAGGACAGGCGAGGACGCTGGCGCACGGCTCCTGCCAGCTGATGGGCAGGTTTGTGCTCAACTCACTGCGGGGGCTACGTGAGGGGCAGGGGGAACACGGCCCCAAGGAGGGCCTGGCCAAGAAACCACACAGCTTCCCTCGGAGCACCCCAAAACACTGCTGGGAGACGGGGCACCAAGGATTTGGGACTGCACGGGGTATCCCTAGGACAGGGGTGGCACAGAGGTGCCCAGAGCCACAAATGCGGGGCCCAGCCCTCCCTGGGGTGGCGAGAGGCCCCGGGGCTGGAGCAGGAGGGAGGCAGGGAAGGGGCAGGACCCTGCGGGACCCCACACCGCCGCCGAGCCCCGAGCACCAAGCCCTGAGCACGGCCGGGCCCCCGCGCCCCCCTGTGGCACAGGGAGCCCAGGCGCCAGGCCCTGCTCCTCCAGCCGGGGTGCTGGGGGCAGGATGTGTCCCAGCTGGGCACGGAGCAGCCGCCAGCACACTCACATCTTCTCGATGAGCTCCTTCTCATCCAAGGCACCGGGGAGGTCTCGCTTGTTCCCCAGGACTAGGACCTGCAGAAGGGGAGAGGGGACACGTGAAGCTCCCGGCCGCCAGCCCAGGCAGGGGGTTGCTGCTGGCACCCAGGACCAGACCCTGCTGGGATGTAAGGCAGCCCTGGGCACTTCTCCAGGGGGCACCTGAGTAGAGAAAACCCCCTCAGCAGGCAAGGGGAAGGCAGAGCCCTTCAATTAACAGCCTAAATTAGCTCACGCACAGCATCTCCTGGGTACCTTCTATTCCCAGCGAGAGGCTGGCCCCACAGAGTATCCTCCCCGGAGGGCACCCGATTCCCCCGTGCCACACGGGACGCTTCCAGGAGCATTTACCCCAGCGCGAAAACCACGAGTGGAAGTGGAGGGGCTAAAAGCGGCGTTATCAGGACCCGCCCAGTAAAGGCAGAGCTGTTTGCACCAGCCACACATCTCCTGCTTCACGGCTTTTCACGCCCACAAAGACATCCTCGGACCACGCAAAGCAAATAATCACCGGGCAGGACCTCCTGAGCGCGCCACGCGACCGGCATCTGACGGGGACAGGAGGCTGCAGCTGCCTTCCTTCCCCGGGGGAATTAGGGTTTCTGCGAGCAGCGCGGCACCCCCAGGCTTACACTTGGAGTAGATTTGTTCTCGAAAAAAAAACAAAAGCACTCAGAAGTGCTGCAAATGCAGCGTGTTGTGTCAGAAGCTTAAATGAGCTGGCAGCGAACGCCTGGGATGCGCTGCGAGGTCCTAGATCGGCTCCTCCCAAGGGATGCCCGTTCGGGATGCTCTGTTGCTGCCCCACCCCGGCACGCTCGGCGTGCCCAGCACCGCCGTGGGTCCCACCCCAAACGTCACAGCCACGCAGCTGCACTCCTAGGCGATGAGACCCCCCCTAAATCAGGTGCGATTCCTGCAATCTCACCCGTAAGGGGGGTTATTTTGGTCTTTTCTAAACCTCCCTCCGAGCTGCGAATGAGCTCTGTAGCCCAGCCCTGAGCTAGGAAGCGTCGGTCCCCAGCTCCTGCGGGGGTGCAGCGGGGTTGGGGATCCCCCCCCCGACCCCGTTGGCAGCGGGGAGCCCCCCCCGCAGGGCGCCCTGCCCAGGCAGCAGCTCACCGGGATGCCCTGGAGCTGCGGCTTGTCCAGCAGGTTGTGAAGCTCGTTCTTGGAGGCCTCTATCTTCTCCTGGTCGGCGGCATCCACCATGTACCTGCACGGGAAGGACACGCTGAGCGCAGGCACCTGCGGACGTACCGGCATGTCCCGCTGCGCTCGGGTCCCCGCCAGCACCAAACCCTCCTTCTGCCCTCGCACCCCCAGGGGCTCCACGGCCCTCCTGGGGTGAAGGAGCCTTTAACATCCCCCGGGGGGCTTCACCCTGCTGCCCACCAGGGAAAAGTGACAGGGCTGAACGTGCCCTGGGGAGGAGCTGCAGGGCACACTGTCCCCAGGCGTCCCCGAGACGCTCGCCTGCACGCAGCCACCTCCTGATGGAGGCACTCAGAAGAGAGGACGCCGAGCAAGAGCTGCAGCAGAGAAAGACGTAGTGGGAAGAGCCTTGGTCCTGCACCAGCAGGGAATAAGGGAAGACACGGTGCCAAAACCACAAGAACCGGCACGGCACGGGGACGGAGCTGCCTGCTCTGAAATGAGCCGGGATGCCCAGAGAAGGGCCCGGGGAAGGCAGCAGCCAGCAGTGCTTGCTCTGGGTAAATGAGGGGAGATTCAGCGCAGGAGTTTAGCTCCTGGGGGCTTACACCCATCCTGCAAAGCACGAAAGTGAAGCCAAAGGAGAGGAGAGGAACTGACCAACGCAGACTTTATTGTACAGATCAAGAAGTTGAGAGAGAAGAAGTGAGAAACACCATCAAGACCCTCAGGCCTTGCAGAGCTCATTAAAAATGGGAAAAGAGCCTCCAGCTCCTTCGTAAGGCGTACAACACGCGATGCTGTGCTGATAGGATGGGAAGCGGCAGGCTGGGGGGCTGAAGGCAAGAGAAAAGGGACGCGACACAGCCCGAGGGCAGACCGGAGCGCAACCTGGATGGCCACGGGCCCCTCCTCTCCTCCCAGCAGGACGGCTGCTTTGGGAAAACGCCTGGCTGGAATGCTGCGAGGCAGCGAAAGGAATGGAAAGCCTAGGGTTTTGTCATTCTTAGCTCACCTCTCGAAAAAAAAAAAAAGTGGCAAGGAAATGTCCCAGCCTGGTGACCACCAGCAAGGGCAGGAGCAGCCGCTGCTGGGGTCCCACAGGGGGTGCTCGGCACAGGAGGCTCCCAGTCCAACTGGGAAGCCCCCCAGCCCTGAGCAGCCCCCGAGCAGCAGGGCAGGAGGCTCAGCAGGGAGCCGGGCAGCGCCAGCCTGTGCATGGATGTGCTCCTGCTCCGTGGCCCTGTCGGTTATGTGTGGGTTTCCCATGCGGGACAGGACCCCGCAGCACCCTCACATGCTGAGAAACCAGCCCAAGCACCAAGCAAGAGCTGCAGAAATGCCCCCGAGCTGCAACCCAGGAGCGAGCCGAGGGCTCTGCCACGTGCAGAGCTCGTTTTTAAGACATCCCCATCCCTCCTCGCTCACCAGCCCTGCAGTTCAGAGGGGCCGTGCAGAAAACCAGCCCTCCCCAAATCCCAGGGCATGGTCAGTTGGTGAAGAACACAACGATCTGATTTTCTACCTGGGTTTAAACAACGCTGACCTCGGCTCCCAGGGAAATATTTGTCCTTAGGAGCACACAGCCTGCCTCCTACAGATGTCTTGCCAGACTCATCCCCACCCCGGACTCTCTGGGACGGGGCTTGCTGCAGGATTTGCCAGCAGGGGACACGCAGAGACGCTCGGAGGCTGCTGACAGGCAGCAGCCAAGCGTTGCAGGCTCCTCTAGGCACAAAGTTCACCCGGCAGCACACAAACACCGACCTGGGAACGTGCTGCTGGCCGTGCTGCTGGCCATTACCCTCTTGGAAAGGGCCGTGCCACGCAGGGACCTTTGCTCAGCACCCCCCTGACGACCAGGGGAAAGCAGAGGAGCAGGGAAAGGCAGGGAACACAGCTGGGCTGAGGGATGCTGAGCCCAAGGGAAGGGTCCCTCGCGGCTGTTATGCTGCAGAAACTCGAGCTCCTGTTGCTGCCCGTGCTCAAAGCCTGCGGGGGCACCGACTGCAGCACCCTGCACCGTGCCGGTCCCAGGGGAAGCAGCCCCGGCAGCAGAGCCAGCTCAGCGCTGCTCAGCACCCTTGGGTAGGGTGACAGGGACAAAGGGACGGTGCCCCCCCCCACCGCCGGCCGGCCAAGCTCTGCCTCGATGCGCGCGCTCGCGGATACTCACACGATGGCACTCACTCCACGGCAGTACCGCTCCCACATGCTGCGGAAGCGGGGCTGGCCGCCGATGTCCCAGAGCTGTGACGGGGAGAAGAAGAAGGTGGCGTCACCCGCTGCCCGGCCCCGCGCCGCGGGGAGCCCCCCGGCGTGCCCCGAACCAGCCCCGTCCCCTCCTCCTCGCCCACCAGTGCCTGGTCTCAGACCCAAGCGGGGGACTCCAGGTTTGATAAAGACACAAGGAACCCTCACAAGGAGCTGGAGGGCAACTCACCCGGGTGCAACAAGCCTCCGGTCGCGTGGAGAGGGCCCCTGGCCAAAGCCTGGGGTCTCTTCCCCGTGCCCACCTCGCCGGGAGGCCAGGGGATGCATTTCAAAGCACTCGGCTTTGCTCTCAGAAATGCTGCAGCAGGCGGAGATGCCCACCCAGCTTCAGACTGAGCTGCAGCAGGAGACACCCGGCCCACGGCCATCTCCTCCTGCAGCCTGGGGACCTGGAGGACCCGGGACGGGCAGGGGTCTCCCCTCCCTTTACTCCGGAGGCCCCCACCCCGGCTGCAAGCCCTGACCTTCCTCCCAGCCCTCCCACCCTCAGCAAGGTGACCGTGTCTGCGAGTCCCTGCCAGCAAGCCAGAAGTAAAACAAAGCCTCCAGCTGTGCAGCCTGGCTCCTGCTGCAAGGATTTACATCTCCTCTATCCTTGTGGTCTCCTCCGGAGGGTATCTGCAAACCCCAACGGGCAGATCCTCCTAACTGCAGCCTCCTTCAGCCCCCAGCGGAGCCCGCAAGTCTGCCTTCACCCCCCTCTCCCCACCCCAAGATCGCCCCCCGGGTTTATTTTCTGTACCCCACCTTTATGGTAACGTTGCCCTTGGTGATCTTCCTCATGTTGAAGCCCACGGTCGGGATCATGTCTTCGTTGAACTGGCCTGACTGCAAGGCAAATCGGATCGTGTCAGGAGGCTCGGGAAACCCACCAGCCTGCCCCGAGCAGCTCAGCAGGGCCGTGGGTGACACCCCTGGCTTCTGACAACCCCAAATCCTCTGCCAGGCCCGCGCAGGTCCCTCCTTAAGGGAACAAAACGAGAGCGGAGGGGACAGGGGCAGCACAGGGACCCGCTGCCGCTGCCTGCCCTGCGCCAGCTCTGGCCCAGGAGCCCTCCAAGGTGACTTTGGGCACACGCCGAGGTCCCGCTCACAAAATCCACATAAAGCCAGGGTGAAACCCTGCGGCCTGAGACCTTCCCCTCGAAGGGGAGCGGAGAACACGCTCAGCCCAGCGAGGGGCCACCCGTCCCCACGCACCACGAGGGACGTGGAAGCCCTGCAGGAGCCGCCGCAGACGGCACGGCTCCCCCCGGCCACCCTTGGTGGCTCAAAATCTGGTCCTCTAGGGCTCCTGGGGGGGGGGGGTTATTTTAGTTCCCACAGCCCTCGGAAAGGGAAATCCGTGCCGTTTTCTGCTAAGCACAATTCAGTGACCCGCCTGCCCAGACCCACCGCATCAGCAAGTCCTCAGGGTTCTCCAACCCCCCCCAGCAGCCCCGCAGCACGCGCTGCTCCCGCTTCTCCTTTCCTTTCTGCCTCCTCTGCGACAGATAACGGCAGCCAGGTGTCCGCGAGCACCCCGAAAACACCTTGGGGACGAGCAGCTGGGGGCGGGGGGGGGAGCAGCCAGGAATTCCTCCGGCTATTCTGACACCGGGGGTGGCTCTCGTGTACCCAGGTTCGACCCAAAACGTGGCTTCACCAGCCAGGTTTTGGGGTATCGCCGGGCTTTGACTGGAAGATACGATCGCTAGGGATCTCTTGGGAGCCGCAGGATCCCCGAGGGATCCTACCAAGGGAAGGGGCCGACTCAAACCCCCTCCCGCTGCCCAAAAAGGCCAGGCTGGGAAGGTGACACGGCGCGGTGCAGGACGGATCGCACGCGGTCCCCGCGCTGTCCTGGCACCCATGGGTGCCCCCCCTGGCACATCTGCCCGCTGCCAGCCCCAGGACCGGCCCTCTGCATCCCTGTGGCCCAGCAGAGCACCCCTGAGCCCCCCAGCCCAGCCGCAGGAGTGCAATAAGGCCACTGGGTGCAGCTTGTCCCCAGATTTGGGGTCACAGCACCCATGCTGACCCCCCCCAGACCCTGCCCAGACGCATCGACCGCTCGCGAGGAAGACGGGAAGCAGCATCAGGAGGGGTTCCTCCAGCGGGCGCACAAATCCTGCCAGGAAAGGTCAATTTTGGGGCTACATCACTGGGGCCAGGTCTCTCCACAAGCTGGCTCAACCCTGCAGTGCAGCAGCCCCTCCGACCCTTCCTACCGGCCCCAAATTCGGCCGTGCCAGGTCAGGAGTAGCAAGTTAGCAGATTTTTGCCCCCCCACCCCCAAAAGTCCAGCTGAGCATCCTGCGGCACAGAGCCAAAGGAAATCTCCCCCGGGCGGCCAGGCCAGGCCAGCTCAGGGAGATTTCCGAGCAATTTCTCAGCTCCCACGCCACAACACGGACAATTAACAAAAGCCAAACAGTTTCGGAGGGTCGAGGGGCTGGGGCCTGGCTCTGCACCACCCCTCAGCCTGAAAATTCAAGCTCCCAGGCTGAAACCCCGAATTCCTCGCCGTGCCGCCTCGCAGCGCGAGCTACCGCATCCCAACGGGGCTGCGCTGCTCTCCTCGACCTGGCGCTGGGCACATCCAGCACCGTGGTCCCCAGGGACCTCGGGAGCAAAAAAAATTCCCTGGGGACACACCTGTGGGTGGCCACCAGGCTGTCCGGGAGCCCAGGAGATGCCAGCAGAGCCCACGCTGCCCTCAGCCCCAGGTACGACGGTGCTCTCCAGGACAGACTCATCCTCCTCCCTGCAATGCAGCTGTGTGCTTTTTTTTTTTTCCTTTCTTTCTTTTTTTTTTTTTTTATGATACTTAAGATAAAGAAGGTGGTAAAACAGAAGCCCTGTTTCTTTCAGGAAAACGAGGCTTCTCAGATGGAAGAGAAAATCCTCGGGCTGCTTTCGCTTCTCCGGCACCGCACCGCAGCCCCGAACGCCCCCAGAACACGGCGCGGACGCGAGGCAGCCGCAGGAGAGGGACGCCCAGCGGCCCCCTGCAGCCCCCGATCCCTGGGGACGCAGCACAGCCGCAGGGTGCAGGAGGCATCTCCGTACTGGAGCTGCCGCAACGCCTGCTCTCACCTCCAGACAGCCCCTGGCACTGCCGACAAGCTCCCGAGCCATTTGCCCTCATCTGGGACACGTCCGTGACGGCACCCCCACGGCACCCCAAGCCTGTCCCGCGACGCAGGGCCGCAGGCAGAGGTCTCCAGATGCCGTGGGGTGAGGCGGAGGTGCCAGCTCCTCCCGTAGCAGCCCTCCTGATGGAGGAAGAGCCCCGCACACATCCCCGGGCATGCCGGAGCCACGCGGCACCGCTGGGCTGCAGCCGACCCAGCCTGAGCGAGAAAAGCCCCAATGATGGGACCCTAAAGGCTCCCCAAAGCCCTAAAGACCCTAAAGGCTCCCAGAGACGTGCCGTTTAACCCGTTCCCCACCCCAAAACGCCTCCGTGCCCTGCTCTGACACGGCCAGCACCCACCTGCCCCCTCCCCACGGTCCAACCCCCCTCCAACCCCCGGGCTTTCCGAGGTTGCTCCACGTCCCTCGATCGTCTGCAGAAGCGCAGCGTTCCCATTCCCCCGCCTCCCCCAGGGCTCTGGTTCCCCACGGGCCTCCGGCCATCGCTCCCCGCTCAACTTCCCCCCTCCTTCCGTCCTCCTGCTCCCCTTCCTCAGCCGGGTTTAATCAAGGGGAAGCTCCAGGGGATCCCCTAGGTAAGCGAAACAGAGGCGGTTATTGAGTTCTGGGGTAAAAAGTCACCCGGGGAAGAGCGGAGAGGCCGTGTACGGGAACAAAGGTGGCAGCCGAGGGGGAAGGGAAGAAAAAGGGTCTGGTGTGCGTAAAGCGTGCTGCTCAGCACTCACCGGGCCGTGCCCTGCCCCGGCTTCGTGTCCAGAGGCATCACTAGCTGTGCTCCCGGGGGAAGGACTTTGTGTCCCAGCTGGGCCCCAAACCCCAGTCCAGGCGGCTGCCGGAGGTGCGGAGCGCCTGCTGGAGCCACCGTGGGCTCCGAGGGTCCTCCGAGAGACCCGAGTGCACCTACCCCTGCTGGAGACACGGCTCCGAGCCCGCCGGCCCCGAAGGATAAATCCCCCACAGCACAGCAGGAAAGGAGCCTCGCCGGGCTGCAAAGCCTCGCCGGGCTCGTGCCTTCCATTTCCTCGAGGTTCCGGGGTGCATCGTGTGCCCCAAAAGGCAAAACTGAATTTTTAACAAAACCCCCTGACTTTCTCCGAGGCGGTGAAGAGGAGACCGAGGTAAATATTTAAGCAGTGCCCGCAGAAACCGTTCCGCCTGCTGGAAGCTGCTGCTCCCCAGAAGCCGAGTCAATTAGCGGAGCAAACACGCATAATGGCGATAATTAAAAAGCGGGAGTGATGAAGCCCAGCGCTGGGCCGATGCTGACACATTCACCAGTTTTAGAGGAACCGAGGACTGCATTTTTTTTTTTTGCATTGAAAGGGGAAAAAATAAAAACAGAACACGCCAAATGGGGAACCCAGCGGCGGGCGCAGGCTGTGAAAGCCGAGGGGAGAGATGGGGACTTGGCAAAAACCCTCCGGTAAGGCTGGAGCTGGGGGATTTACACCACCAGGCCAGGGAAACCCCAGCTGCTGACCAGGCAGGGAAATAAAGCCCCCGGCAGGCTTCCCACCGCCGGTGGTGCTCAGCTCTTCCACCTGGACCCAGCTCCGCAGGGTTTGGAGCGCAGAGCTCCGGCCCACGCCGCTGTAGGCTCCCGCCGCCTCCTAACTTCACACCCCGCAAATGTTTACGTTCTGCTGGGGCTTCCTTTTCGGTTTGTGCTCTTTAATTTAAAAAAAGAAAAAAAAAAAAGGAGTAACTGCAACACTCCTTCAGGAGCTGCGTCCGGACCTCAGGTTGTGCCGAGGGGTAACTCGAGGACCTCACCTGGGCTGCTCCCCCTCAGCATCCTCATCACCCTCAGTGCCCAGGGGGCTTCGCCTGTGCGGGCTGGGGTCGGCACAGGATGGGACGTGCATGGTGCTGAGTGCCGGGCTGGGCGCACCCACCCAGGGCACCCACATCCACCCGTGGGCTGGATCCCGCGGCACCAGGGCCGGCTCACGGCCCTGCCGTGCTCTGCTCCTCGGGGCAAGCCGCCGGGCTCGCTGTGGGTTCCTGCCAGGCGCAACGGAGACGGTGCCCGGCAGAAAGGGGAGCGCAGGATGCCCAGTCCTGCTCTGTCCTGCTGCCGCCTGCCCCCCGACCCTCTCCAGGCAGGATAAAGCTGCTTAAAGCTCTGCCCTGTGCCACGCGACGCGTACTCGGCATCCTGCTGCCCGTTCTCCTCGGCTCACGCTGGACGAGCTCGCAGCAGCAAGGCTCCTTCTCCGCCAGGAACGCGGAGAAATTCGCCCCCCCAACCCCACCTCCTCCTGGCTTAGGAGCTCGGGTGCAAGAGAAGCGGCAGGCAGGGGCGCAGGGTCCAGCACCACCGGAGAGGCGGTCACGGCACCGAGCTTCTGCAGCCTGCTTCTGGCTGGGAGAGAGTTAATTTCCTTCCGAGCAGCCGGCCCGGTGCCGCGCCGCGGGTTTAGGATGGGAATAAGGTTGGTAACACCCCGATGCGGGCACCGCTTCCTTCCCAGCTGCTCCCACCGGGGGCAGGCAGCCAGGACGAGCGGGCAGCAGGGATGCACCGCGCTCGGCAGTAAAAGGGCGGGGGGGAAAGCAGGGTTGGGGGGGGACTTTCAGAGCGATGGCGTTTGTCTTCCCCACAAACCATTACGCGCGACGAGCCCTGCTCTCCTGGAAATGGCTGAACAGCTGCCTGCCGGCGGCAAGGAGCGAGCGGGGTCCTCCTCTTGCTTGGCCTGCACACGCAGCTTCTCCTTCACCCGGGGAATTGCCTCCATCTCGAGCCGTGTTTCCTCGCTTCCACCTTTCCCATCCCCTCCCCACCGCTGGGGGAGGTGGGGGAGAGCTGAGCCGCGCGGCGCCGAGCTGCCTGCCGGGGTTAAACCACAGCAGAGAGGCTCCTCGGTGCGTGTGCGGCGATGGATCACGCGAAGCCGTCTGCTTCCGAGCACGTCCCACGGCGGAAGGTTTCTGACTGCGCCACCGAGGGGATCCCAAAACTCTCGACCCTCCTTTGTGCCCCTCGTCGGCCCCAAACTCGCCTGGGGAACGGGCAGCTGAAAGCTCCCGGTTAAAGCCAAGGTGAAAGCCGAGAGCAGAGGCATTTTACAGCCCTTCAGCCCTCCTTGCAAACAGCCCCCGAAGCTTCAGTTCCCTACAGCCAGGGAAAGGAAAAAGGATTTCCTGGGAAGGAAACAGCACCCGGGTCACCCAGGAAAAGTCCCCGTGCACCACCCGATGTGGCCGCCCCCAGCAAAGCCGTCCCGACTTCCAGCAACCCCGATTCCATTTTTGCAGCTGGGTGAAGAACGGCAGCCACAAGTCCTGGACGCGAGGACTCAAAGCCTCGTCCTCCCGGGGCAGCTCCGGCCCCGAGGCCAGGACGGCTCCGCGGCCTGGGGAACGTCATCTGGGCCCTGCGCACATCTCTGTGCCGAAATCTGACGCTTTTCAAGGGCTCAGTTTTCTTCGCCTTTTTACCCAGAAGCCTGAATCACGGCTACTTCCCCTCCGAGCACTTCTGCTCCACCACCTTTAGGGCAGACGAGATGGTTCAGGCGCTCCTCACGCGGATCCCGTCGGGCTGGGAGTTTTCGGGGTTGGTTTTTTTTTCCAGCTGCCTCTGCCGAGTCCACGTTTACGGGGCGTTATCTCAAAGGTCACCGCTTATTTTTAGTCTGCGTCCGCCACAAAATCTGAACTTCCCCGATAACTTCGCAGGCAGAGGCACGCGTGGGACAGGGGCTGAGCACCTCGCTCAATAACCAGAGCCAAACCGAGCGCCGGGGTGCCGCGCGCCCCTCGCGGAGCTCCCAGCTCCCCGAACACCCCCAGAAATGAAACCAAACCCACGCGTTGGAGCTTCCCCCGGGACCATCCCCAGCCATTTCCAGCCCCACACGGCCACAGCAGCCCAGCGGGTTTGGGATAAAGCTCCAGCTGGTTAGTTCTAGAGGGAACAGATTATTTTCTCCTGGATTTTTTTTTTTTACACAGCCTATCTGCCCCTGGAGAGGAGGCCAGCAGAGCTCGGGAGCAGGACTGAGCCCGCACATGGCACCGCCACGTCCCACCCCAATGTCAGACCGCAGAACAAACCGCGGCGGGGACGAAGCGGCCCCCAAAAGGGCTGGTTCTTAGGGTCAGCACCCCTGAGCCACAAAGCTCCCCGCCACCCGAGGCTGGCGCGGGTTTGCTTGGTTGGAGAAGGAGCCCAGGAGCCGAGCTCTGAGCGCTCCCAAGCAAGCGGCAGCCACCAGGACCAGGGCAGAGCCCGGCACACGCAGGCCTCCAGGGCCTGAAGCACATCGGTGCGCTCGTGGGCATCGCCCCTCGGCCTCCAGGCTCCGCAGGAAGGGCATTTTCCACCCCGATGTGCCCAGCACCGACCAAAACCCTCCCACGGAGCACAGCTGCAGCGCGACGAAGATCCCAAATCCTCTGCAAACCCCCCCCCCCATAGCACCCCGCTGTGGAGCCGAGGGACAACCCACAAGAAAAAAGGGTCACGGTTGGGAACCGGGACAGCCCCGGAGACGTGTGCCGGGTCCGCCTCCCCCAGCGAGACCCCCGAGACCCCAAAACGCCCCCCGAGACCCCAAAATGCCCCAAAACAGCGGCGGCACCGTCCCTTTGGGGTGCACCGCGGGCAGGGCGGGCGCGCTTGGGGAGGGCGGCGATAACGCGGCGGTGCCCCAAAAAGCTGGGGGCGAGGGGGGGGCTTCGTGGGGATCCCCCAGGAGCAAAGCTGGCCCCGGGTGGGGTGCGGAGCCCCCCGGCTGCGGGGCTGGGTCCCCCGGGGAGACGAGATGTCCCCCGGGGAGATGAGATGTCCCCAGCGTGGGGACGCGCCGGGTCAGCTGCGGCCAGGTGGCCCGGCCCGGTTGGGGCTCCTTGATGCCGCTGCGACAAAATATTTAAAAAATAATAATAAATAAATGAAAAAAAGGCTGGTTTTGGCGCTAAGGGGAGGATGCGGAGCGGCACCCTGCGAGACGAGGCCGCGGTGGCGGCGAGGCCTGGGGCTGGCTGGGGGCACCCGTGACAAAGCACGGCCTGCGGCGGCGACGGGACCGGGACCGGGACCGGGACCGGGACCAGGACCAGGACCAGGATCAGGACCAGGATCAGGACCAGGATCAGGATCAGGATCGGGATCAGGACCGGGATCAGGATCGGGATCAGGATCGGGACCGGTGCTACCGGCGGTACCGGGGCCAAACAGCGGTGGCAGGGCCCAGCCGAGCCTGAGCTCCTCGGGGCCGCCCCTACCCGGTCCCGGTGTCCCCGGGGCACGGCGGGGACCCGGCTCGGGGCTGTCCCGGGACAGGGGGGCTGCGGGGGGGGGTGCGGGGGGGTCGGTTCCCGGTGCTCACCGCGATGACGTTGACGAAGGTGGTCTTGCCCGAGTACTGCAGCCCCACCAGGGTCAGCTCCATCTCCTCCTTCCAGAAGAGCGCCCGGAACCAGTCCAGCAGCTTGTTAAAGAGGGCCAGCATGGTGCCGGGCCGTACCGGGCCGAACCGAACCGAGCCGGGCCGGGCTGAACCGGGCTGAACCGGGCCGGGCTGAACCGATCCGGGCAGAACGGATCCGATCCGGGTCGAACGGATCCGATCCGGGCCGAACCGAGCCGATCCGCGCCGAGCCGAGCCGGGCCGGGCCGCGCCGCCCCGGTATTGTCCCCGCGCCCCGCCGCCGCCCGCCGCCCGCCGCCCGCCGGGTGGGGCCCGCACCGCGCCGCGCCGCCACCGCCGCCCCCTGGCGGAGCGGAGGACACGGGAGGCACCGGCGGGGCGCGGCGGGGCGGGGCTGCGGCGGCCCCCGGGGGGGCTGCGGCGGGCATCCTGCACCGCACCCAGCACCGCCGGCACCGTGCATCGCCGGCACCCGGCACCCGGCACCACCGGCACCCGGCACCCGGCGTGCTGCACCACCGGGACCCAGCACCCTGCATCCTGCACCGTTCCCAGCACCATGCGTTACCGGCACCCAGCACCCTGCATCCTGCACCACCAGCACCCTGCATCCTGCACCACCAGCACCCTGCATCCTGCACCGGCGCCCAGCACCGCTGGCATCCACCACCCAGCATCCTGCACCACCGGCGATACCCCAGCACCGTGCACCGCCAGCACCCAGCACCACCAACACCCCAGCACCCAGTACCACCAGCGTCCAGCACCCTGCATCACCAGCACCCAGCACCCAACGCTATCAGCACCCAGAACCCAGCATTCTGCAACACCGGCACGCAGCACCATCAGCACCAGCAACACCCCAGCACCCCGCACCCTGCACCACCAACATCCCAGCACCCAGCACCCAGCACCACCAGCACGCAGCACCACCGGCATCCAGCACCCTGCATCACCAGCACCCAGCACCAGCAATACCCCTGCACCCTGCACCATCAACATCCCAGCACCCAGCACCCAGCACCACCAGCACCCAGCACCCTGCATCACCAGCACCCAGCACCAGCAATACCTTTGCACCCTGCACCATCAACATCCCAGCACCCTGCACCACCAGCAGCCCCGCACCCAGCAACATGCACCACCACCATCCCAGCACCCAGTACCATCATCACCACCAGCACCCAGCACCCAGTATCACCAACATCCCAGCACCCAGCACCACCAGCACCCAGCACCACCAGCACTACCAGCACCCAGCGCAACCAGCAGCAACACCTGCACCACAAGCACCCAGCACCCCCAACACCCCAGAACCACCAGCCCAACACCACCAACACCCCATCACCACCAGCGCCCAGCACCCTACACACCACACTCTGCACCCTGCACCCAGCACCCAGCAACGCCAACATCAGCACCCAGCACCCTGTACCACCAACACCCAGCACCCAGCACGACCAGCACCCAGCACCACCAGGAACCCAGCACCCTCCACAACCAACACCCAGCACCCTGCACCCAGCACCCCCAACACCCTTTTGCTCAGCGCCCCCCAGCACCCCGCACCGTGCATCGCCCGCGCTGCTGGCACCTATCCTGCACCTCCGAATGCCCCCTCTGGATACGGCCACAGCAGGAAAAATCGTGTCTGGCCAAGGGGCAAAGGTGGAGCAGGAGGTGTCCTGCTGCCACCAGGCCTGAGGGATCTTTTCAAAAGACATCTACACAGCCTGCTGCAACGCCAGAGGTCAGGCTGGGCCCTGCAGCCCGGAATCCCCCAGGTTTTCACCCAGTTAAGCTCCGGGGGGGTTGCAAGGGGAAATTCAGCTGCCCCCGTGCCCCAGGTACTCGCGATGCTGAGGCTTTGCTTGGCTTTGCCCTTCTGCGTGGGTGCCGAGGGCTGGGGCAGCACACTGCCGGCGAGGCTCAGTTCCACCCAGGCTGGGTTTGAACCAGACCCTAAGGATGAGACCTTCGCCCCCTTCCCACGTTTAGCCCTAACCCCAAAAGGCATTTTTCCCCCATCGCAGGGGGAAAGGCGTTACCGAGGCGCTGTCAGCAGGCTCAGAAGCGATGAGCAGCACCTCCCAGGTGAATTTCAGGGAGGAGGTGGATCGGCACCACAAACATTTTTGCTAAGGGGGTTGCGTGGCCGAGGAGAGCTCCAGACCGAGCCCACCCCAGCACGGACCCCGCGGGACCCCGACGTGCGGCTCCTTGGCCAGAAAATGCAAAACTGAGCTGTGGTGGGACCTGCCTCACAGCGGGCAACCCGGAGCCCATGACAATCAAGGGTGGGAATCAGTTTCCATTATGTGTCGTAAGTCACTGGGCAGCTGCTTTTTTGCAGCTTTTTTTTTTTTTTTTTTTTTGGTTTTCAGACAGAAACCATTTTGTTTCCGGGGATGCTGCAGCCTGCTGAAGATCCCCGTGCCCTGAAGGGAGGCCCTAAGGAAGCAGCAGTAGCGTTGCTTTCTGTAATTACTCCAGTGCAGCTCCTCATGCCGGTGAAAAATCCAACGTCCCCCAATTTTTGTGTGTAATTTCTGCCTGAAGATGTTTTTTAACAGATTTCAGCCCGGGGAATGTCCCTCCGCCGGTTTGGGGCTTCCCACCCGAAACGCCCGCAGCACTCGGCTGCTAGCAGAGGTTGCCTCCCGATAGCAGGCCTTGTGCTTCACTCCCTGCTGGAGAAACCTTGTCAAACCCACGTTTTGTTTAAAACAGAGCTCACAGCAGAGACAGGACCTGGGCGAGTCCGTCCCCACACCGGGAGACATGAGAAATTGAGCAAAAAACCGCCCTTTTCATGCACCGCCCCTCTCCACCCACCCGTTTCCTTTATCCCCGGTATAAGGGCAGGGTCTCGCAGCAGCACCAACAAATTCGGGGATGCCAGCGATTTCCAGCTGGCAAAATTTGGGGATCCCAGCTCCTCTCCCTGTGGAGGGGGCGTGGGCTGAGCACCGTGGGCTGAGCACCGTGGGCTGCGCGAGCCGGACCCGTCCGCGCAGCGCTGTCCCCTGGTGCCACCACGTGCTCGGCGTGCCGGGAGTGGGGACGGGATGGAGCAGCTCGGGCGCGAACCAGCACAGCTCCGGGACCTCTCCAGGTCCAAGAACATACCTGAAATTCGTGGAAGGTTTCAGCGTGGTTGCTCAACAAAGTTATTTAAAGGAATGAAACTGTCAGGGCTGTGCCCCTGTAGACTTGGGGTGATGGGGGGCTGGTTCTCTGCGTTCCCCACCACGCTGATTAACCGCTGGGTTAATGAAGAGCAGCAGGAGCAGACGTCTCTCCTACACCAGTGTCCCCAGTGCTCCCAGCCACCAGGTCAACCCATCCCTCTGCTGGTGTTGCTGGTGGACCTCATCCCCTTTGGTGCCACTGCTGCTGGTCCTGTCTGAGATCCTGGGGCCTCTGTGAGCTCCTGGAGCCCCAGAGCTGCCCTCGGGGTGTCAGAGCCTGCCTCAACATTTCTCCCTTGGGGTGTCAAAGCCTGCCTCAACATTTCTCCTTCCTGGCCAGGGGCTTGGTCGTTGACTACTTGGAGCCCACAATGATGTTGATGGGAGACTTCTCCGCAGTTTCATTGCTCATCTGGCAAGAGACTTGTTACTGAGCATGCAAAACACTTGATTTTGACTCATCCTACACCAAGGTCCTCTTGTTCCAAGATGGGGGCTCCACTGGCACCCTCCATCAGCTGCAGTGAATTCGGAGCACCCAGGATCTCCTTGCCACCAGCAGCGCCTGTGTGTGCCGCCCTGGTGGCGTGCACTATGTGGCCACCAAGTTTTTTTCTCACCTCCTAGGCAGCCTCCAGCTGGGTATGCTCCCACAAGGGTAGGAAACGGCTTACCAGCCTGGGAAATCCCAGGTTAAAAGGACAGACACGTGGTGAAAGGACCTTTCCTGAGCCCTGGTGGGGACCTGGCCTTTTGGGGACGTGTTCTGTGGGAGTCTGCAGCCCAGAGCCCCCAGAGCCGCAGCTCCCTGCCCGATCACACAGCAAAGCAAGGAGCACGTGTGAAGGAAGAAGGCAGCTGGGTCCATGTCTACGATTTAAGGGAGAGGAATGAGGAACAGCAGCAATCTCAGCCCTGCCCAAAGCTCAGGGGCTTGGTATCAGCCCAGGACACAGAACACTATGGTTCGTCTGCATGGTGTAATTCCTTTTGTTTGCATGCTGGGCACCCCGTGGTCTTTATGGCCAGGGCGAAGCAGTTTCCCAGGCCACTGCTGTCAGCCTGACACAGCCAGGCCAGACCAAGCCCATGGCTTTGCCCCTGCCATTGCAGGAGCCCTGGGAAAGGGTTTGGCAATAACGCAGGCAATAGCCCAGCATGGCCCCGAGGAACAATGAGCCTCGGGGAATAAATACAGGGAGGGTGGGGAGATACCCAGATAGCGCGTGGTAACAGCCTGATAAGTGTCTTGAACAGATAGATCTGGTAGAATTGAGATTGGAAGGCAGGAAAACTGCGTAACTGCTTATAATCTGCATCAGAGAGCTCGGCTGGCAAAACTCCCAGCACCGATAGGAAATGCGAGAGGGGCTGACAGCACCCCCCTGCAACCGGTCCCAGCCCCTGCTGCACGCCTGCCCTGGCGGCTCTCCTCCTGAAATCCATCTGCAAGCATGAGGAAAGGTGCAGAGAAAAGGTGTAGAGGAAAGGTGCAGAGGAAAGGTGCATGTCCTGCTGTGCAGGAGCATATGGAGAGCCCCTGCCATGGTGCGTCTCGCAGGCTGCTCGAGCTCCCCTGCCGGACACAACATGGGGATGAAAGACTTGAAATGAGGATGCTGTGGGCCAGCCAGATAAAACCTGGATCAGCCGAGCTCAAAACGTCCACTGGCAGCTTCGGGGGGGCAGCAGCATGACGTTAAAGGGTTCCCCAATTAACTGAGAAGGCAAAATCCTGAGCCGGGATTTTGAGCTTTGCTCTCCCAGAGACTCGTGGGGGCTTTGCGGGCTCTCCAAGAGCCTGGCGGAGGGTGGGAGCCCTGCAGAGAGCGGGGTACCCCCGCAGCACCCATCCAGGCAGGCTCACCCACACGGGGAGCCACAAAGGTCTGAGCTGGCAGCCAGCACGGGGCGATTCCTCGGCCGGAGCATCCAGCCACCTTGGTGGAAGGATGGCCCTGCACCTGCAGACACAGGGTTTTCCTGCTGTGGGGCCAGCACTGGGGTTGTTCCTGGGGCTGTGGGGAGGCTCTGTTAGCAGGGGGACTCTCACGGTCACTCTTCCATTCACTCTGAGACATTTCTCTAAAAGGATTTGTCCCCCACAGTGGGCAGATGCTTCGCCGTCGCTTTGTTGCGCTATAGCAGGTGCCCTGGTGGATGCTCCACCTGGAGAGTTTGTACATGAGAACGACTGGTAAGGACCACCGAGTCTGGTACTTATAACCGGTGAGATTAGGCAGAAAAAGCTGGTTTCTGCTCACTCCCCATTCCTGGACAAGGCTGCTTCACTCGCTCACTTACTGCTTTTATACAGCAAAAAGTCCTCAGAAGGGTGCGTGAAGCTCACCAGCTGAAAACCGGAATGGAATAGATCTAAAATATTTTATGGAATATTTCCACTTCCATTCTTTGTGCTAAAATGTTTCACTGAATTTATCAGTGAAAAAAAAAATAAAATAAAAACTAAACCTGGGTATTATTTTGCTCTGATTCCAACAACAACAACAAAAAAAAGAACAAAACCAAACCCTGTGTATTATTTTGCTCTGATTCCAACAAAAAAAAAATTAAAAAATGAGAACACGAAGCCCCAACCCTCATGTAACAAAAGGCTGGGTGGCCATGGGGAACAGGTTGCTGGCAGGACTGCAGACGCACTCAGGAGTCTCCTCTACTTTAAGGCTGGAGGGGAGGCGATGGCTGAAGGCAGAGAGGAAAGCAAGCCACGTAACGGCGCAACTGCCAGCGTGCCTTTGGCACCAAATCGTCAAGGTGGGTCTTTAGGAGGACACCTTTTTAGTACCGAGGTGTGTCTTATTTGTCAGGGTGGATCTCTAGCCAGAAGAGCATCGAGGAGTGTTTGGAGCAAGCCCGGCCCCGCACGGGGCAGCCTCTGCCTGTGGGCGATGCGCAGCCCGGAGAGGCTCCGGTTATTTCCCTGTAACGGTGCCGGCTCCACATCTAGCGGGACGCCGCTTTCTGGGCGGCTACAAGGCAAACCGTAGCCTTCAGATCCTCCGCACGGCTTGCGCTTCTGGTTGAGGAGAAAACAATTTAAAAAGGCAAAGCTTCTTTCCACGGGTGGGATCCGCCTTGTGCCAGGAGCAGGCACCCTGAGCACCCCCCGCATCCCCTGGGCAACCCCCTCCCGAAAGTTTTTCTTGTCCCCGGGGTCACGATGCCATGATCCCGATGGGTTTTCTCAGCCGTGGTTCTCCAGGGAGGCTTCCCCACGCCGTGCTGCGTGGCCGGGCAGAGGAGGAGCGGGCTCAGTGGAGGCAGCCCCGAGGCTGGCGCCGGGGAGGTCGGAGCGAGGCCGGGCAGCGGTGGAGCCCAGCGCTAGTGGCCTCCCTCCTCCGGCAGCTGGGAAGCATACAGAGCTAGAGTGTGATGGAGGAACTGGTACTGCTCGCTCGTCTGGATCATCCCGCCCCTGCAAGGGAAGGGCAGGAGCCGCTGACATCGCCAAAGCTCTCGGCACACGGACATTCCTGCATCACCCATCCTGCCCGGGTGCACCCGAAACAGCCCCGGAGCTCCCCAAAGGGTGCCTGGGCTCAGCAGCATTGCTGGGCTGTTCAAAATGCAGATCAGCAGCGGTTTGGGTGGTAATCCTACCAATGCTTCTCTCAAATCAGCGCGGTTCTGAGTTCAGTGGCTGGGCTGGAAGGAGCGCGCCAGCTGCCAGGTTTGGGGCCGCTCTCCCTCGTGTCCTCAGGTCCCCAGAGCTACCGTAACCCTGACAGCACAACCAGCCCATGGGCACTCTTTGCCGCTGCCACATCTCCATCTTTCAGAAATCCAGTTTCCGTCAAAATTCATCCTCCACACCTTTTTGCTTTGCCCGTCCCCGCGCTCCCCCCTATCCCTCCTCCCAGGCTCGGCCCCCAGCAGCACCCCGCGAGGGGCAGCCTGCCCCGAGCACCGACCTGTCAATGCGGAGGTGGCACACGATGCCCAGGATGTCCACCTCTCCTGTGTCCTTCAGCTGCTGGCACCCGATCCTGGTGGCGATGAAGCAGCCCGTCCGGCCGATACCTGCGCTGCAGGACGGACACGGCTGTGCTGAGCACCCACAGCACTGCTCAGTCCAAGCTGGGTGTAATCCCTGAGTGGTGTGCTGCCCTGATTTATTCCTAGAGGGATTTGGGGTCCCAGTCCCAGCTTTCTTAGCCAGGTACCACCAGATTCAGGCTGGCACCATTGCAAGGGGGTCTCGTCGTGGTGGCCAGCCCAGCCAAGCCCTCTTTGGGAGCCCAAAACCAGCGTGTGCCTCTGTCCCTGCATGGTGCAGGGACTGTGGAAAACTCTCAGAGGCCACCTCCTCCAGGGAGGCTGCCACGGGTCTGGTGGCTGGATCCTGGCCCTGCAGAGCTCCCCTGCTCCCTGCTCTGTGTCCACAGAACTGGAAACAAACCAGGTTTTTTTACTGGGTGCTGTGCACCGTGCCAGTGCTGCTATCCCAAAGCCAGGGCAGGAGTTAGTCTGAACGCATCTGCTCAGGGAACGCCAGGGATTTCTGCACCCCAGCGGGACCAGCTCATGGGTGAGGGTGACCCCAAGGCAGGGGACAAATGGGGGCGAGGGGGACGAGCTACCTGCAGTGCACAACGATGGGCCCCGGGCTGGCCGCAGCCTGCAGCGTCTCCTCCACCTTGGACACCAAGTGCAGCAGGGGCTTGGCTGACTCGGGCGTCTGCTGGTCCGGCCAGGAAGGGAAGAGGATGTGTTTGACCTGGCGGCGTTCACCTTGCAGCTTTTCCAGCACAGAAGGAAGAGAAATAAGGATGTGGGAGCAGAGACTCACCGTGCGGGGCCAGAGGGAGGTGCGGAGCTGTGCTCAAGCAGGGCTGGGCAGCCTGTGCCCACCTCACCTGCTCTCCTCACCTCTCCTCCTGAGCCTCTGGGAGCGACCCTGGGGCCAGGGACACTTTTGGGTGTCCAAGTGCCCCGTTGGGGCGAGAGCCAGCCCCAGGACCTCTCCTCCATCCCCAGATGTGGCACGACCCCGGCAGGGAGCAGCAGCAGCACGTCCCCGTGCCGTCCCCACAACCCCCCTGAATCCAGCCCAGGGTGACCACGGAGCACCGACGGGCCTTAAGGCACGGTGCAAAGAGCGACTGGCTGATAGAGAAGCTAGAGAGCCTGGGGGTGTGGGGACATTGCCAGGGTCCCCCGCCGGCCCCAGGACAGGGCTCGGACTCACCTGGATGGAGAGGTCCCGAACCAGGTACTCCACGCACTCGCTCACCCCCTGCACACGGATGGTGAAGGGGCCGTAGGTGCCTTCCTTCTCGGGCCAGTAGTGGACGCATTTCTGCAGGGATACGGCAGGGTTTGGGGCTGCAGAGGTGCTCGGGGCCCCCACTGGGTGTCTAAGCTGCCCTTTGCTCGGTGCCTTTGGGAAGGGGCATCACCTGGGGAGGTGTGGGGGTGCAGGAAAGGTGGAGGTGGACTAGTAGGACAGATCCCTCTCCCCCTGCTCCCTTCCTTGTGCCATTCCCTATGGCTTTCAGACCCTGGGCCTGCATGGCAATCCCCATCCACACACGTCCTGCCACCATAAAGGATGCTGCGTCGGTTGGGAAAGAGCCGGGGAGTTTCCCCATGCCAGAGCCAGCAATCCCAGCCCAGGCACAGTGCCACTACCACGCAGGGCACGGCGCTGCTGGCTCCCATCCCCACCTGGATCCACAGCTGGGAGCTCCCAGGGGTTGCCCTAATTCTCTTCATACTATCATCCAGCTGGTGAAGTGTGCTCAGAGAAAGAGAGGCCACCAGAGGGGGAGAGGTGTTGCTGCATGGGGCCAAGGTTGCACCCCAGGGAATCTCCTCCTCCAAGGAGGTAGCCTCTGGGAGCAAAGCAGGGAATCAAGTGGGTGCTCAGAGCCTCCTTTGGCCTCCCACCGCCCTGTGGCTGTTGTTGTTCCCCCACCCCACCCCTTGCCCCAGGCCCGGGCGCTGTGTCGAGGCCAGGGGAGGGACGGCGGTACCTCTTTGCGCTCCTCCAGCTTGGTTATCATGACGATGAGGGGCGCTTCCTCCTGCCACACCATCTCCCAGAAGTCGGTCACGGTGTTCAGCATGGGCCCCTGGGTGGCAATGTACTCCCGGGGGTGCCCCGCGTAGCCCTGCCAAGCACAGGGGCCGTCAGGGATGGGGGGCCCTGGGGTGCGAGGGGGTCTGTGTCCCGACCCTGCCAGTGGTGCTGGAATTCCTCTACAGGCGAGAGGCTGAGCTACGCTGGCTATTTCCTCCTAAACCTGCCCTTAAATCCTTTCATGGACCCGACCAGGAGCTACTGGGCATCCTCTCCATCCTCCAAGCCCGGCAGCAAGCCACGTGCACCCACTCTCCTTCCAAGCGTCCCCAGGTTTTGGGGTGACAGCACCCAGTGTGACAGATGCTTGGCGAGGCACAGCTCGGCTTTTTGCCAAGGGCAAAGCAGGAGGCGTCAAACCCCGCTCCAAAAAGGCCCTGGGGTGCTCCCAGCTGGGCCCCACCAGCGCTGCCTCCCCCCAAGGCTCTGGGGGGCACCTCGAGGGGAGGCTGGCAAAGGCTCCTGCCCTGCCCCTGCTCCAGGCACCCCCTGCCTGCACGGCTGCTTCCCAGCAGTGTAAAATATCCAAAGAAAATAGAAAAGCTTGGAGGTGTTTTGAATCCCGGAGGCAGTCCAGGTCAACCGTGTGCCCCCAAACCACCTCCCAGCAGGTCTGCCGATCCTGCCAGAGGGCACTTCCATGGGCTGCCTTCCTGAGTCCTGCCTTCCCGTGCTGTTCTCATCACCCACACACCCTACTCTGCCTCCCAGCACCCCGGCAGGTCACAGGGAGAAGGATGCTGACGTGAGAACTGCTCAGAAGGAAGCCGAGGAGCCAGGCAAAGCCGGCACCTGCCTGACATGAGCCAGTTTTGGGGTGAGGTACGGTCCTGCACAACACGAGGCTGCAGCCGGGAGGGGGCTGTTTGCAGGGGAAGATGCTGGAAGGGTCGAGAACGAGGTGCTGGGAAGGTCGCACCCTGGTCCCCAGCTGCAGGGTGCTGTGCGACAGGAGGTGACCCAGGACACCACCAGCCTCTCTCCGGCCAGGCCGGGCACTCACCGTGATGTAGTTGGCATTTATGTAGCTGTCTTCCTCCTGGTTCCCTGCCCTCCTGAGGCAGACCCGGCTCTCGGGATCTAGAAGACAAGGCAGGAATTCCCCGGGGACTGTGAGCTCCCACCCACTGACACCACCTCCAATAACGTCCTCAGTCCTTACACCCCCAGCGACGTGCCCTCGGGGTGTGTAAGGCCCCACAGCATCAGGGAGCATCCCAGGCTGGGCTGTCTTGTGCTGCACACCCCAAGGTGTCCCCACAAACCACCCCCAGCACGGCACGGACCCCTGCAGCACAGCCAAGGTGGGAACAAGCACGGCAGGGCCACCGGGGCCACCCGGGAGCGCAGCCGCGCGTACCCCTGCTCAGGGCACCTGGGCGGACGTGGGACAAAGGGGAGCACGTACTGGGGAGGATGGTTTTGTATCTGTCCTTGGAGGCATGTCCAGGGATCTCCAGCTCCTCTGGACTGACGAAGTTGGGTGGGATTTTCTGCAGGGGGAGGAGAACAGTTTTGAGGAAAAGCCTCCCGATGCTGCTTGCGTCCCCTCGGCGTGGCGGGGCTGGCCCCACAGGCAATGGGACGCTGCCCCAGGACCTGTCGGCATCCCCAGAGACCCCAGCTGCTGGGATGAGCCCCGTCCTCACCCCGGCTGTGGTGGGACACCTTACAGACAGCCCCAGGCTGTGAGAAGAGCTTGGCACCGTGTCCCCCCCCAAAATGTCCTCCCACATCCCCTGCCCCTGGTGCTGCTGGGCTCAGAGCCTTCATCTCCCGTGGGAAAGCTCCCAAGCCCCACCAGCCCCCCACCGCGAGCATCCCCGTGCGAGGAGGGCGAGGGGCCGGGGGCATCTCACCGAAAACTCCTCCTGGAGCTGGGCCAGGCTCTGGGCGCGCTGCTGCAGCTCCTCCTTGCTCAGCACGCGGCTGGACGTCCGCAGGAACTGCAGCGTGATGTCCCGCGGCGTGCAGACGGGCTGGATGGGCTCCACGCTGCCCAGCGAGCTCATGTCCAGCATCAGCGACACGTTGGAGCCCCTCCTGCGAGGCAAAGGGTCCCCGGCTGACCCCCCTGTGGCACAGGCAATGGGGCCGGGCAGGGGCAGGGGGTTTTGGGGAGCCCACGATGGGCAGTGCGGGGTTTGGGCTGCGAGCATCATCCTGCCCGGCCGTGCTCACCTCTCCTGGAGCCGCACGTGCTTCTTAGCGGACGGGCTGGGCTTCTCCGTCCTCTCCATGTCCCCCCTGGCTGCCCGCGGGGTCAGGCTGCCCTTATGAACTCCGGAGCACACCAAGCAGGTCTGTACCATGCTGCGGCAGCCACGGAGCCCTCGACCTGAAGCGCGGCGGGTGGCAGCGGGCGGCCCTCAGCTCCCGAGGGATCAAGGAGCCATCAGAGGAGAAGCGGCTGGAAAACACAAGGCGGGTGAGAGAGGTGCCGTGAGGCTGCCAAACCCCTTGGTGGGGTGTCCAGAATGGGGCTGTGCCGGAGCAAGGGATGGGGTTTGGGTGCTCAGCTGCCCTGGCACCGTGGGCCCCGCTGCCAGCACCCATGGGGCCGGGTGGGTGGCACGGGGACAGCTCCTGGCACGGTCACTGCAGGCTTCGCAGCGCCCGCTGATGAGCCCGGGCACGGCATAAGCTGACGTCTGCTTGCACCAAGAGGAGGACGCCCACGCTCTGTGCTGCGCAACATGGGCTGGTTTTGGGGGAGCCCAGACCGCCCTCCACATCCGCGGGGAGCTCGCACCTCCCCAGCACGCCTGCTTCGCCCTGGGGACACAGCAAGGAGGCGGGAGAGCTGGGGCCGGTGGGTGAGATGAGGAGGGCTGGGGGCTCATGGGCTGCCCTCGGGGGGTAGAAGCCCCCAGGGGATGTCTGGCAGCAGAAGGCGTCGCGAGGATGCTCAGAGACACAGGGTGCAGGGCCAGGCTCCCTGAGCAGCCTCACTGCTCTGGCGAGGAAGGGAATGGCCCCGGGACGGCCTCCTCCATCCCGCAGGGCTCAGCAGCTGTCAAGAGGAAACTGTTTTATCCGGGTGGTTGAGCAAGAGGCTTTGGGGTGGCCCAGCTGGAGGAGGCTGCCAGGGCTCCACCAGCACCAGCCCCTGGCAGGGAGATTCGGGCGATGTTGGGTCACGGCCGGGCAGCAGCGGGCAGAGGTCCTCCTGCCGTCCCCGGCTTCCCCCGCGAGGGGAGATGGCCCCAACGGGGCAGGGGATGCTGCAGGGTCAGAGCAGTGGGCACAGAGCGGGGTCCCAGATACCCCAGCAGCTCACGGGGGTCCCTGCGGAGAGCCAGACCCTGTGGACCCCTGCGGATGTACAAAGACAGGGAGGACCCCAGCACGGCCACGGCCGCGAGTTTTGGGAACATGGCCGGGGCAGGAGCTATTCCCTGTGACTCCTCTCTGCCCAGCAGTGTTTCTGGCCTGGAGGGATGAGCGTTCACATGGTGGCAGTGCCACCACCGCCACATGCACCGTCCCCGTGCCCCATGCTGCGGGGGTGCAGGAGCTCCCCGGGAACCGAGGCACCACCGGCTGATCCCAGCGGATCCTGCACCTGCCCCCAGTGCCACGGGCACCCCTCCAAGCCGGGAGCAGCAGGCTGCGACCCCTACACCGCCCCTTGCACGCCAGCCACGAAACACCTGGGAGATGACCCAGCAAGCCCCTGGCACGCAGCAGGACCCTGGGAAGAGCCTCAGCTCCCGGCACCTGCACGGAGAGCATCCCCACCTCCCCGCCGGCATCCCAACCCTGCCCCGGGCACCTGCACTGCCTGCGGGCGAGCACATGCCCAGGGCACGGAGTCACCAGGGCCTGGAGCTGCCCGTGGGGAGTCCCCTCTCCGAAGGGTGCCACGGGACCATCGCCACTGCGCCCGCGGGCTGGGGGCTGCCTACCTGCTGCCCCGAGGCATGGGCTCCGTCCGGGCCGGCACAGGGCCGCGGGCGCCGCGCGTGTCGGTCTAACACCAGGGTTTGAAAGTGTTCAGGAAGCTGCTTATCAAAGGAGCTGCTGCCTCTGCCGCTTCCTCTCCCTCCTTCTCCCCCACCCTGCCTGCCGCCCACACACATACCGGCCACATCGCCGCAGCTCGGCTCCGCCGGGCTGCCTGCAGCCCCAGCCCCACTCCCCGCCGGCAAACCCCCGTCGCGTGCCTGTGGACGCAGCCTCGCCTCCCCCCAAATCCTGGGGTGCACCCAGGGGTGTCTCCGCCAGGGCCCGTGGGGCACGCGGTGCCCTCTGCGCCCGGCCACAGCCTGGGCCAGCTGTGGGGACACGGAGAGACGGGTGGGAGCCTGGCCATGGGGATGGGGATGCTGGCAGAGGGTCGAGCGTGGCTTCACGTGGCATTTTGGCACTGCCACGTGCCACCCCGTGGGGACCGAGGACGGGTCCCCCACCCGTGCCACACTGCCTGCATGCCCTCACCCGGTGCCGTTCCCAGCCAGGGCGCACCATCTCGCACCCGCCGTGCCCAGCCATGGGTGACGTGGCCAGGATCCACCTGGGGGTGCCACCCGCAGCCCCTCTGCAGCTGGGACCACCCCAGCAGGGCAGGGAACGGGGCAGGCAGGTCCCCGGTGGGTAGGGCTCAGGTAGGACAGGTCTGCCTGCCCTTGGGCCGCTGCACATCCTTCCTGCGATGCCCTCAGGAGCTTGCTGCCTCCTGCCGCAGCCCTGCCACTCTTCCTGTTTGTCGTGGCCCAGGCTGTGCGCACAGACGCCGCTCGGCCCGTTTCCTTCCTCTTCTGCCCCCACCCCGCTGCAGCGGCACCGCTGCTCCCCACCGGCAGCGCCGGGCGCAGTGGCCCAAATGCCTTCGCCGCTTGCCAGCCCTGTGGGCTCTTTTGAGATGCTGGGAGCCACCTCGAGCCCAGCTGACGGCCGTGACCCGGGTGTGTGGTGCTGGAGAGGTGCCTCTGTGTGTGCCGGTGTGTTCTGAGGAGCACAAAGGGGTGTGAAATACATCGCCTTCGCTGAGGGTGGAGTGGACCATGGGCGATTCCAGCTCTCACTGGACCTGGGGGATCGGAGAGCCCAGCTCCACAGCTGCCTCCTGGGCACGGCCAGCAGCACAACCTGCCCTGCAGACAAGGCCAGCAGTGTCTGTGTCTCGTGAGCAGGTCCCAGGAGCCCAGCGGGCTTGGGCTGGACTCTGGGTCAGGCCTGAGGACAGACTGAGGAATTGCTCCCTGCCCCGTGTGGGATGCAGGAACTTGGCTGGAGGGGTTCAGAGACGGTAATGGGGACTGGTGATGGGGACCAGTGTTGAGGACCGGTGATGGAGGCACAGACCCAAAGGGTCCGGGGCGTTACCGCATCACCCACTGCTCTGGCCCAACACGAGGCACTCAGGCATGGGATCCCGGGTGTTCCCTGTCTGTGGAAACCCGTGCCAATGCATTCGGGTCATGATCTAGGGGTTAGGGAATGGAGAGGTCTGTGGCAGAGCCTCAGAGGCCCTCCAAGGGGCTGTATGGCAGTGGTTTTATTTTCAGCATGCCCAGCAGGAAATGGGAGATCTACAGAGCTGGTGCTTCGGGAAGGGACGCCTGGATTTATTCCTGAGTGGCACTTGCTGATTTCACTTGCATTTTCAAACTCCACTTGCACGGGGTCATTTTGCACCCCGAGCATCCTCTGGCCCCATCCTCATATACCGTAAAAAGAGCAGCTCCTAGCTTTGGACTGGGGGTCATTCTCCCCCAAAGAGCCCAGCCAGTCCTCGCTCCCCTTTCTGCCCTCCGGACCCCAGCACAAACCTTTCCCAGCCACCCCACCCTGACCCGCACACCCCAGCACCTCTCCTCCCGCTCCCCAAGCAGCAGTGTGACCCCACAGCCACCTGAGCAGGCACAGCACCAGCACCAAAATGCAGCTGGTGCCCCGCAGCCGTACCCCCCCAGCGCTGCCCTACCGCACCGGGGGCTTGTCCTGCAGGGACTCCGTCATCTTCAGGTCCAGGGCCCGGGCAGGGCTGGTTCTGCTCCTGCTGACGCTGCTGGGAGCTCAGGATGTCCTGCAGGGCTTTGGAAATTTGCCCACCTCCTTCACCGCCTAAGCACAACTCACGGGCTTGAAGGTGAAGCGGCCGCCTGGGAGCAGACTCCGTTAGCAGCGGCCGATCAGCTCCCGGCAGGGGCGAGGAGAAGGGCTGTGCCATCAGCCCGAGCATCCCGCAGAGCCAGCACGGGAGCTGCAAACAGCCCGCTCGGAGCCCAGCATCAGGGGGCTCAGCATCACGTACCCACTGCTCCGGGGCCAGCCAGCACCCGGCAGCCGACCGAAGCACCTCTGCAGCTCGCTCTTCCTGGAGGAAAAAAAAAAAGACTCCCTCTGCTCCAGCTCCCTCTGCGTGAGCGCATTCCCAAGGACAGCCCCAGGCACCCAGCACCGCGGCGTGCAAACCTCTCGCTGCCGGTGGGGCTGGGGGGCATGGAGCTGCCCCAAACCCTGCCCGGGACCCTCGGCATCCCCCCGCCAGGGAGCTGCTCCCGGGGACGGAGGGCTGGAGGCACGGATGCACGACCTTGCTCTGCTGCCAGCCGGTGCAGAGTTTGCTCCTGCCGCTGCCCGGCTCCTGCTGGAAGCACTTCGTCAGTCGCTGCTCAGTTTTTTCAAGGCATCTGCTGCCGAACTTGCCAGCCCCTGCCTGCTGCGTCTCCTCAAGGAGAAGGAAGAGGATGGTTTATCACCTGGATTTATTGCCTAGCCGGGTTTTTTCTTTGAATGACTGCTGAGCAGAGCCACTTTCTGTTTGCGGAGTTAGCTGCTGTCCTACATCTGCTGTGAACGAGCTGAGCTTGGCTCCAGCTTTGCATGCAGGCAGAGGCAAAGCAGGCGGACCACGAGCCCCAGCAGACCCAGAGCCAGTGCCACGGGGGGGCTGCGTGGGCACAGGAGCAGCCCCCAGGAAAGTGTCCTCCTGGTGTGAAGGTGCTTTACAGCAGCGTGCTTTATTCCCCTCCCCAAGCTCTCACCATTGCCTCCCAGTGCTTTTGGAGAGGCGGCCCAGCAGCCTTCCCGTGCCTCAGTTTCCCCCAGGGAGCGAGCTGCCTGCCCCTCACAGGAGGCTTGGCCCGGAGGCAACCAGCAGCAGCTTGCCCGAGGCCACGATGCCCACGCGTCTTCTCGGGAGGCTCTAGCCCACAGCAACAGCCTGCAAAACACCGCGAGGCGCGTGGGAAGGAAGAAAACTCCCAAAACAAGAAAAAAAACAACCCGCGACTCTCCATCCCCAGAGCACGTGGGACAAAGCGGTGCCTCTTGAAGGAAGGCACAGAGCAATCTAAAATTCCTGCAGTGCTCAGATCCGGGCACCTGCGCCCCTCGGGGACCTCGGCACGAGCCCGGCCGGGGGCTGCTCCCCACGCTGCCTCCTCCCGCCCCGGGCTGTGGGTTTCTGCTGCTGGGGGGGGGCACGGAGCGTGGTGACCTCTCGCCGGGTGCAGGGGCCGTTATCAATAACAGGAAACGAACTTGTCAGGAGGGGCAGGAGGGAGAGAGAGACCCAGAAAGAAAGGAAGCGGTTAGAAAGCAGTCACTTCCATTTTTTGCTGCGAGACGGCCCGCGCCCACGCGCCGCTGGGCTCAGGGGGGGGCAGAGCCGGCTTTCCACGGCTTTATCTGGCCTGGGATCGGCAGCGAGCTCTTCACAAAGAGCTCACAGATCCTCTCCCAGCCTGTGATAACAGCTAGAGAGGAGAGAGTAAACCAGGGGCGGTTAAAAATATCCTCCTGGCAGCCAACGTGCGGAGCAGAAATCGGTGCAGCGAGTCAAGCAGAGGCTGCCTCTGTCGCGTTGTCCTGGCCGTGAGCTGGGCTTGTCCCAAAGGCCGGTGCCGTGGGGTGAGGCTGACCCAAGAGCAGGGATCCTCCAGCTCCCAGCTGCTCCTGCTGGGCAGGAGGCACCTCTCCTCCACGCAGATGCTTGCACAGCTCGCCCCAGTGGCCTCTTCCTCTTTTCTTGGTCGAACCTTAAAGCCAGGGTTTGTTGGATTTTTTTAATGAAGGCCGTGTTTTCCACATCTTTCCGTGCTGTTTTCTTGTTCTCTTTTAGGGTGTGGGGAGGTCAGCACTGGTGAGGCTGCACCTGGGGTGCTGGGTCCAGCTCTGGGCTCCCCAGTACAGCAGAGACATGGGCACAGGAGAGAGCCCACTGAAAGGCCGCGAAGGTGCTGGAGGAGCATCTTTGCTTGGATAAAAGACTCAGAGAGCTGGGGCTGCTCAGCCTGGAGTGGAGGAGGCTCAGGGGCAGCTCCCCAAGACCTGCACGTTCCTGCAGGGAGGGGACGAGGGGACGGAGCCAGGCTCTTGTCAGCGGTGCCCAGGGCCAGGCCCAGGGGTGCTAGGCACAACCTGGAGCCCAGGAGGCTCCCCTCCTTGTCCCAAATCCCATTGAGACACTCCCGTCTTGTAGGGCACATCCTACGGGCAGGACCTGCATCCAGACAGCCAGGACCAAGAGAGCTAAACGAGCACATGCAAACAAAACCAACCCCCTGAATTCCAGTCCTCGATCCCGCGCTTTGGCGCTGGGGTGCCAGCACCCGAGCCGGGCTGGTGGTGCCCTGAAACACATCGATCTGCTCCCAGATGAGGTCCCCGAGTCCCTGCAGGAGCCGAGCCCCGCGCTGGCAGCGGTGGATGCGCTCTCCCAGCTCGCCGAGGGTGTGCTGGTGCAGGCAGAGGGCAGCAATGCAGAGAAGGCACCGACCGCGGAGCACAGCTCCTCCGGCAGGGCCACGCACGCGTGCCGCTACGTGGGCCTGCCTGCTCCCGAAAGCTGCTCCGTGTGCTGTTTTCTGGCCTCAGGACGTGAGGGTGCCCTGCAGGCACCCCCCCCACACACAGTCCCCTCGGACTCGCTGCACCCACGCAGCCGCGGGAGCACCCAGAGCACGGCTGGCGGTGTCGGGGGTTCCTCCCTGCTCGCTGAGAAGGCTGGAAGCCACAAATGCTTGGATCTGGAGGAAAAACATAAAAAAAATGCAAGCTTTTTAGGTTCTTTTCTTATGCTGTCAGGGCCAAGGTGGGTCCCCAGCTGCAGGAGGCACGGCACGGGCCGGTAACAAAGGATGGAGCCGTGGGGATTTCAGCCCTGGAGGAGAAATCAAGGCAGCTGCTGGTGGCACGAGAGCCCCTGGGGCAGCCCACGCATTTTGCCCCTGAAAACTTTTTGCCTTGATGGTACTGGATGAGCTGCAGCAGCAGGCGGCAGGCCTCTCCATCACCCAGAGCTACCAAAAAGCTGGGGCCCAGGGCTCGAGCCGGGGGCTGGCAGCGAGGCTGTGCGTGTGTTAACCCTGACTGGGGGCTGGCACTGCTGCAGGTCAAGGCCGTGGTCCCTGTGCCGTGCCCCTCTTCTGGTCCCCTGGTGCACCCCTCTGCCCCCTCTGCCTTACGGGGGATGCTGGTGGGTGGGTGAGAGGGGGGGAACCCAGGGCTCACCAGGCGAGCACCCACAGGGCTGGCAGAGGGGTTGGGCATAACACCATGGAATGATTTGGGCACAAAGGGACCTTAAAAGATTTAATTACAGCCTCGTGGCACCTCTCCATCCACCCCTCTCCTCAGCAGTGGTGGGAGAGGGACGCAGCCCCCGCAGGAATGAGGCTGCCGTCCTGCTCGGTGGGCACTGTGCCTTGCAGGGGGCTTCTCCTGCTCCTCCACAGCCCCACAGCAGCTCTGCCTGCCCCCCTGCAGGTCTCCTGAGCCCCTCCCGAGGTGGAGAGTCCCCAGCGAGGCTGCCTCAGCTGGGCTGCTCCGCTTTGGGGACTGGAGACCCGCAGGGACCCGCATCCCGCCGTGCTGCCTGGGTCCGGACCCACGGGTGCTCGTGGGAGCCCTGCGGACAAATCCGGGGCAGAAAAATGCAGCAATGTCTGCATGTTTCTCCATTCCAGCAACGGCCTTGTTTATGTTTCCTTCGGGGTCAGGGATGGCGGAGCGTGCACAGGCCAGAGGAGGTCCAGATGTCTCCTGTCTCCCACGAGGAGCCGGGGCTGCTCTGAGCAGTGGCGGCCGCCCCGCGTGTCAGCGTCCCCTGCGCCTGCCTCCTCCCAGTGGGTCACAGTCCCCGGGCGCCCACACTCCCAGGCTGGCTTTCAGGCCAGACTCTCTGCCAACAGCCTTTTTCTTTTCTTTTTTTTTTTTTTTCCTTCCTTTTTTTTTTTTTTTTAAATAATGCTCAGCAACGGAGGGGAAAGAGGATGTTTGTCAATGGAGCACATATCTGTGCCTTTCCCTTGGGGCCTGGTGGGCTGGTGCCGTGCCCAGGGCAGTGAACAGCTGAGGAAGAGGTGGGTGGGGATGAAGGAGCCGGGCAGGGGGCTCAGGACTGGGGCTAAGGGGTGGCAGCATTCAGGCAGGGCGCCCTTACCTGCAGCACAGCAGCCAGCAGGCACTGGGGGGTGAAGGGATGGACCCAAGGCAGGAAGGACACCAAAATTACACGGGGCTCTGCTCAGGACCCCGACACACATCCCTGCCTCTGCCGCTAACCTCGCAGCCCCAAGGGCAGCTGGAGCTGGCCCAGGAGGAGCAGGGGTGGTGGGGATGGAGAGGCTCAGAGCTCCTGGGGACCAGCAGCAGCATGATGATCCACGGGGGCAGCGCAGCACCGAGCCCCTCCTGCACCCTGCAGAGCAGCGCTAAACCCTCGCTCTCATCCCCTCGGCGCATCCCCAGGGTCTCGCAAACACCCCCCATGGTTGGGGTTCATAAGCAAGTGGTGCTCATAAACCGTGCTTTCATCTCAGAGGGGAGAGAACAACGCAGTGTGCTGCTGCAGGACTCTGGTAAGGGTCCCGCTGCTCCTGGAGCCGATCCTTCCCGACCTCTTTCCCTGCCAGACGTCCCCCAGCAGGGACTTGCCTCCCCGCTGAGGGTCTGCTGCGGGACGAGTCCTCTGCCCTAGTGGAGCTGGAAGAGCTGCTCAGAAAACAGGAAAACATTTGACCAGGAAAACGCAGTGAGACGTTCCCTTATTCTGCAATGTTTGTTGTTTTAGGCTCTCCCCACCAAGCGGCTCGAGGCGAGCAGCAGCCTGCCTGGTGCCCCCGAGCCCTGGGGCAGTCCCAGACCCCCCCCAGCCAGCCCGGCCCGGCCTCACCACCCACGGCAGAAGCAGGACAGCGTGGCGTCGCGGCCCAGATGCCAAGCTCGCTGCTAATGAGAGGCCAGGGGTGACAAGGAGGCTCGGCACAGCACCCTGACACCCCGTGCCGGCATCCCGCCCGCTCTCCGCCCTCCCCTCCGGCAGCGGAGCCGCTCTGCTTCCCCACGCGCGGATGGTAAACTGAGGCAGGGCAGGGTGTCTCCGCTCAGAGGTGAAAATAGCTTCTGCCAGAGCTTTGGATGTGGCCGGGCTCTCCACACCGTGCCCCCACCCAAGGCAGGTTGGTCACCTCCATGGGCACATTGCGGGCAGCCACCGGGCAAGCAGGGCTGGGCTCTGTGTGGCTCCGCGAGAGCCTTGGGGTGCTTCAGTCCTCCTGAGTCAAGCAGCAGGAGCTCGGGCTGAGGGGATAGAGACTTCTCGGGGCTCTGGAGGAAAATATCCAGCAGGCAGTGGTGGAGGAACCGACTGGGCATCATCCCCCTGCGACCGCCTCACCCCTGCTCCAGAATTGCAGCACCCACCGGGTGAGGCAAAGCTGCCAGCAAACCCTTAACAACTGCCAGCTGCAAGCCCGGCACCGTGTCCAAGAAATATCCCACGAAACAGCTTCTGGGAGGGAGAAAGCAAAGTGCCTCTGCCCGCTGGGATGGGTAAAAGCAGCCTGGGGACCAGCCTGGCTGGAGCCGTGCCAGCCCCAAATGTGCGCCTGGCTGGGGAGGGGGTCTCAGGGATGGGGGTGCAGCAGGACATGGGGTGGGGATCCCCGTGAGGAAGCAGAGCTGCCCGCCTTTGGGGGCTGGAAGCGGAGAGCAGCAGGCGCTGCTGGCAGCCAGAGAGATGGCTCGTGTTGTGTTTGGCTCTGGGTGCTGCCAGGGAGAAGCCAAGGAGCTGCAGAGGGAACTGCTGCCAAAGCAGCAGCCGTGCAGCGGGGAGGGAGCACCCCTGGGTGCTGCACAGGGACACGGCACCGCCGCGGTGCAGGGTGAGCCGCGGACATTCGGTGCTCCCCCATCACATAAGGACCAGCTCAGCCCTCGCACAGCCCCATCCTGCACCCGTCTCCATGCTCTGGGAGCCTCCGAGGTGACCCTGCTACGGGGATGGGTGCGAAACGGAACCCGCTGGGGTCCGGCACTTTGTGGGGTGGGCTGGTTGGGAGCTCGGTGCTGTGGCGGCGATGCTGGCAGGGGGACGAGCAGGAGGGAAAGCAGCCAGGAAACAAGACAGGACCTTGCCCTGCCTTCGCCGCGAGCTGCCAGGCAAGCCTCCTGCCTGCAGGCATGGAGGATGGGGAGGTCTTGTGTTTACTCCTCCAAAAAAAGAGACCTTTCTCCCCGAAAACAAACCCTTTTGTGTGCAAATGCAGCCGTCTGGCAGGTTTGTTCGTGTGCAGGAAACTTTGAACCAAAGGGCCGGGGCTGGTTTCATTTTGAGGTGAGTTTTTCAGTTCGCGGTGGTATTTGGAAACTGAGCTGCTTTCCAAATTTGGAGCCTGTGTTTTTGCAAGCTGCCGAGCATGGCCGCGGTGTCCAAGGCTTCCTCCTGTCCCTCCCGTGCGGGCAGGCTGGTTTGGACGGAGCCACTGTCGCCGTCCCTCTGCCTTTTCTCTGCAGAGCTTTGCCAAGCTGGGGGTGAGGGAGCTGCCGACGGGGACGGGTGCCTGTAGGGGGAGGGCTCAGCCCCCGTGCTCCAGCTGAAACAGCCCTGGGGGGACAGGGAAGGGGCAGAGGCAGACGAGGCAAAGCCCCCCTCGTGCACCGCACAGCGGATGCAGGAACTCGCTGCTCCCACGTGGGGCTCAGCCAGGCTGATCCTGCCAGCAGCCCAAGAGCCCAGAAACATGAGCAACATGAGCAACGTGAGCTCCAGGCCTCGTTTTCAACTGGGGCCATAGGAGAAGGGTGTCCTCACGCTCACCTTCTCCTGCTGCATCCATCGAGATGGGCGAGGGACCTGCTCCCTGGGACCTGCTCCCAGCTCCTGGTTTTCCTCTGCTCACCAGGGTGGGGACCCCACTGGCCTCCTGGATGTGCTCTCAGCATGCCCTGCACCTCCGGGGCCAACATACCGACCGCTCTCCCTCCACCTCCCCCTTCTAGGGGGGCTACGAGGCAGCAGGGGCTCTCCCCGCGGGCCGGTGCCCAGCCTGATGGCACTCAGGGCGGTGAAGACACGCTAACCACGGCCCGCAGACATCCTCAGGGCTGTAGTCTGGATGCCTGCACTGCTCCATCACGGCCTCGGGGCTCTGCCTGTCCCTCTGCAGTAACGGCATGAAGGGACACTTGCTTCCTCCAAAGGTCCCACGGCGCAGTGCCCCAGCGCCCACGCTGGCGCGACAGCCTGCTGCACGCACGCTGCCCCGCCACCCCGGGGTGCGGACCCCTGAGTCATGGGGCCACCACCAGGGCCACCTCCATCCAGCTGATCCCTCCTCCGTGGCATCCTGCAGGCGCTGGCAGAGGCGCTGGGCGAGCCCAGGCGGGCCTTTCCCCGGACCAGCCCAGGCTTGAGCGTCAGGGCTGCGCACAAGCGGGAGTAAACAGCAAGCGTGAGCGCGCGGAGCCACCGCCGCGCGCGCCAGGCTCGCGGGGAAGGGATGCGGACCGTGCCGGGGATGGCCACCAGCAGAGGTACCAGTCCCGCTCCATTCCCCCTCTCCTTTGCCAGACGTGAATGCGTCGGGATGCGTGCGGTGGGGAAAGGAGCGTGGATGCTCCTGTGCTTTGGCATGGTGCAGGCAAACCCTGACCCGCAGAGCTGGGGTGGGCTGCAGGGGATGGGGCAGGATCCATGCGTGTGTACCATCCTGGGGAATTCCTGTCCCGTCCTGGGGAACTCCTGTTCCATCCTGGGGAATTCCTGTCCTGCCCTGGGGATCTCATGCCTTGGTTTCGCCACACAGCGAGGTGCAGGCGGGCACCAGGAGCTGCTCCCAGTGCTGCCAGCAGCGCCTTCCTGGTCCTGTGAGTGGGGGTCCTGGCAGCACCAGGCTCCTTCGTGCTCTGCGTCTGCCCTCAGATTTGCGTCCCAGGGTGGGAGCAGAGCCCTGTGGGGCTATTGGCGAAGGTTTGGGAGCTTTAGGGGGCTGACCAGGTGCTGCCCTAGTGCTGCTTGCAGCAGGAGTGTGGCACGCAGTCTCCAGGCTGCTCTGAGCCTTCCCCACGTGGTGTCTCTCACCCCAGCCAGAGGAAGGGGACTTCTGAGCCTGCTCAGCCCCAGGGGAGTCACCCACACCCCGGGAGGGCAGAGCAGGTCTACCCGGCTCCTCCAGCTTGCTGGGCGTGCTCTGAGTCACCCGCAGCCCTGCTCTTCCCAGCTCTGCAGGCGCCTGGGTGACGCCCGCGGGCATCCCAGGTGCTGCCGCGGGGTCTCATCGGTCACCGGCAGCAAGCGGGGGGAACGCGGAGCATCGCCTTGCTCGGAGGGTCGCTCCTCTCCTTGCCTTCCCACAGCCTGGCCAGCATCCGCGTGTGGCTCTGGGTACAGCTGTGCCCTGCACGTCCCTGCTGCCTGCCTGCTCTCCTCCCCTCTGCGGGATGGGAAGAGCTCCAGGGCTGGCAGTTGTGGGGCGGGAGACAAGCGGCAGCACTGGCAGGGCTCAGCGTGGAAATGATTAAACACCTGCGGGGGATAGGAGCAAGAGCATCCCAGTGCTCTGCAGCTCAGGGTCCAAGCCCTGCGGCGTGTGAACCTCGCAGAGGGAGGGGTCCCAGCGGCACCTGCACCCCCCAAGGGCTCCGTCCCTGGGAGCAGCCGGTTCCCCTCGTTCCTCCCTCGCATCCCCAGGCAGCGCTCGGTGTCTTGGAGGTGGCAGCCGGGGAGAAATCGTGGCCTGGGGCAGCCCACAGTGCTGGTGGGCACAAGGGGAGGCAGGAACCAGGGAGACAGGGATCGGAGGGATGCTGCAGCCCGGCCGAGGCAGGACAGGAGCCCCAAAGCTGCTCCCAGCTTGATCGTGGTGGCACCAGTGTCCCATATAACTGGGCCATTACATGACGCGTTGTCACAGGGTGCCGGAATGGCTGCTAGGCGTCCTGCCCAGGGCGTGATGGCAGAGCTCACAGGGAGCTCACAGAGGGTTCCTCCGTGCTGTGACAGCTTCGCTCGCGGCGTGATGCTGGGCAGTGATGTGCAGGGACCCTCCTTTGCCCATGCCCAGCCTCGGGGGTTTTCTCACCGTGCACAGACCCTGTGGCACCAGTGCATCCTTACGCACGTGCTCTGCTGCACACCTCCACACTCATCCTCACTCCAGCTGCTGCTCCCACGTCTCCAGAGAGGCTGGGGATGAGCTCCGCTCTGCTCTGAGTCTGGCACGGCACAGGGGGGCTGCCAGGAGCATCTTCAGACCAGGTCTTTGCCACTGCACTGCCGCTGCTGTCCCTCTGCACAAGCAAGCGAGCTTTCCAGTGCTGGGCGTCCCCCCCATCCCCCTGCTCCTTGCGGTAGCCCTTTGCTGCTTCACGGAAAATGTGATGACTCGGCAGCCCCTGAGTTTCCAGGCCTGCTTCCAGCTGCTGGGTGGAGAAACCTTCTGCAGTTGTTTTTGGGTCTGGAACAGTTGAAGGCTTCGCTGTCGGGGGGACCGGCCGGGGGCTCTGGCATCCCCAGCTGACAGCAGGCTCTCTCTGCGCCCTCGCCTGCGGTGGCACGATGGCACCGGGGTGGCCACGTGGAGGGCAGTGCTGGCATGTAATGAGCGGCTTTTTCCACCCAGCACGGGTGGCTGCTGAGCCCCACGGCGCCGGGGATGGGGCCTGGGTTTGGCTCCCGGCAGAGTTTCAGGCCAGTTTCCACCGCAGGCACAACCCAAAGCCCCCGAGCTCGGCCCTGGCTCGCTGCGTCCCTGGGTTTAAGTCGATGGGGCTGGCGAGGACGTGTCCCCAAGGCCAGCGGGCTGCCAGCTCCGCTCACCCTGTGCGGGGCCACCAGCACCACGCAGAGGCTGGGGAAGCCACGGGGCAGCCGCTAGGTCTGGAGGCTCGTCCCCACGGCGCGGGCAGCAAGGCACAGTGCTGCAGGCATCCCTGCTCTGCTCCCCAGCCTGGAGGCCAGGACAGGCCCGTTGGTTCCCAAACAAGCCAATACCCAGAGAAACCACCTTGGGGGTGAAGTTTTGTCCCCCCCCAGGGGGCTGTGGCAGCAGTAGTTGTTTTCCAACAAGCACCTGAGATGCCACCTCCCCCATCTCCCTTACAGCTCCATCCCACCGAGCTGGGGGCAGCTGGGTGTCCCCGCTCGCTGTCCCCACTGCTGGACCCTCTTTCCTGTCAGAAACCGAGGTCTGGGCCCCAGCTCTGTGGCAGGCAAATGGTATCACTTGCGCCAAGGAGTTCCTCAGCCCGCAGCCCTCCGGTGTGCCCAGCCTCACCAGTGAGATGTGGGCACCTGGTTGGGCTCTGGCACCGTGCTGCTGCACGGGACGCAGGTGCTGGTGGGCAGGGAAAGATTTTCAGCCCAGGGATGGATGCAGGGAGGACCAGCCCTCAAATCCATGCCAAACTGCAAATGCTGACATATTCCCTCTGAACTCGCAGTCCCCAGCAACATCCAGCCCTGCAGCTCGCCCTCGTAGGGCGCAGGACAGAGAGGGCTGGGACACCAAACCTGGGGACCTAGGGAAGGCTCCCAGCCCCGCAGGGAGCACTGGGCAGGGCAGACTCAGCCTGGCTGGCATTTCCCATGGCTCCACGTGAAGGGGTTCATCCTCCAGCTGGCCTGGAGCAACACGGTGTGCTTTGAAGCTCAATGAGCTCCACCTCCAGTCTGTAGCCTGGGAAAATCTCCTGTCCGTGCCACAGCAGGGGACGCTGCCTCCTGTCACCTGTCCCAGACATCGGGGGATGCGAAATCTCTTCCCAGGGTTTCCCTGAGCCCTTTGTCCCCAGCCATGAGGTGGGGTCATCCCTCCTCAAGCCCCCATGGCAGGGCAGGTGGGGAGCTCCACCAAAAGCTTCTTTACAAATGCACCAGGGGCCCGGCCAGCCGTAACCTCCAGGCTCCCGCCCGGGGCCCCCTGGTAATCCTGGCAAACCCTCACTGCAGCGGGGAGCTCCAGCCTCCTCCCAGCTGGCTGCAGCCGCTGGAAAGGGGCCTTGGGAAACAGTCCCCAGCCCACTGGAGACAGCAGCAGCCAGCCCCGAACCCCCTCTGCCCCAGTCCAGCCAAGCGTCTTGGAGATGCCAGCTGCGGTACCCGTGAGCATCTGCCTTGTACTCAGCCGCTGCCAGGTTTCCTTCGCATAGCCCTGCCTGCAGGTTTTGGGATGGTCGCTGGGTGTTGCCATTGCTGCAGGGAGCAGGATTTGCCCAGTGGGGACCCCAGGCCTGGGGATGACCGCTGTGAGCAGGCTTGGATGGCCCTGGAGGGACTGGGAGCTGCCCCTGGGGCTTCTCCTCCTCCCGAAGGGGGTCTGGGCCTCTGGCTGTGACCACGGAGCAGGACTCCTGGCGCTGCTGGCACTGGTCCCATTCAGCCGGGACCTGGGGAGCACAGAGGGAAAGGGACGTGCATGCTTTGTCCCCGTTCCCAGCTGTCCGCATCAGCCTGGGGGCTTTCAGTAGGTTTGGGGATGGACCCGGGGCTGGAGATGGGTCCTAGTCCAGGGAATTGCCACCTGCTTTGTTCTCAGCTACTTGCAGGGGCTTTCCCACATCTTTGCCCAAGCTTTGGGGGTCGATCTGGCTCTCGCAGGTCCCACCTGACAAAACTCCGAGTCTCTAGGGGTGGGAATTCTCTGTCCTGGGGCCAGCTGGGGGACGTGTCCCCATGGGACCCCATCCTGAGAGCCCAGTGGCTGACAGCGACCGGCACGGCTTGAATAGCCCCCACTGGTGGCCACGCTGGCTACCGGGACAGACTCCCACGGCCACACAGACTGTGCCGGCCTCCGGGATGGATGCATCCCTGAACCTCTTCCAGCGCTGTCCCAGATCTCCAGCGCTGATGTGAAGCCAATGGCATCTCCGCTCTGAATCAGGGCCTGGCACCCAGCCACGCACCGCACAGCCCAGCACCACACAAAGCCCCGTGCACGGCTGGGGCGCAGCGTGCTGCCCGTAACAGCGCTGCAAAGCATGGCTCCGACAGCCCACGAGCAGACAGGGCACAGCTCAGAGCCAGACAGTCCCTCAGGAGGGCAAAGCACGGACCGGGCATCTTCACATCCCTCTCACCGTGTGTGCACCCCCCAGATTCCACCCGCCTGCTCCTGCTCAGGGCATCGCACGGAGGCACACATCGCCCAGCTCACCCAGCACAGCCAAAGCTCCCCTGCCCCATCAGCTCCCCGCACAGAAATCCATGCGTAAACAGCTACAGGATGCACAAACGTGCTTTGCACAGAGATGTCCAGCACCCGGACCCACGCGTGTGCCAAAGTCCCCTCCAGCATCCAAGCCCAGCTGCCAGAGGCTGCGGGTGCCCTCCATCCCTCCGTCCCTCCCCTTGCTGGGGGCTGGTTTGGGCACTCCCTTCCAGCGCAGAGCCGCCATCTGCCCTGTCCTGTCTCCTCCCCTCTCCTCCCCTCTCTGCACCAACTCCCACAACTCTGCACAACTCCTTCTGATGGCCAGGCACTGCTCCAGGCGTGCAGAGACCCAGGCACGGCGAGAGCCCCTGCTCCGAGCCCCCCGGCCAGCCGTTCCCTGGCCGCAGCACACACGCGCTCACACGAGGACGACAGCAGAGCCACCGCAGAGGGACACAGATCCGCAGGAACAATAGCAAATGCTCACAGCGAGAGGCACACACACACACCCTGCGCTTCTCCCAGCCCGGAGGCTCTGCTCCTGCCCAGGGACGGCTGGCAGCGCTGATGTGCGACGTGCCGGCACGCATCGCCTGTCCCCACTGATGCCATCCTGTCCCCTGAGCCTGGGGGGCATGTGGGGATGCAGCCCCTCGCTGCCACGGGAGAAGGGGCTGACTGGGGACAGCCACTGCTGAGAAGCCCCCCAACCCACCCAGCTTGACATCCCTTTAATTTGCAGCCACCCTGGTCCCGATGAGACCACCGCTTCTGCCACTGCTCGTCCTGTGGGTGCCGTGGCTCCTGGGAACCCTGGCAGAGGTAAGCCCTTGTTTCTTGAACCCCCCCCCCCGTTTGTCCATGCAGGCTCCTGGCTCCAGGCTTGCTGGCAGCAAGGGGCTTGCATAGTCCTACCCCGCTGAGGAATGACGGCATGTTTCTGGGCTGCCTCTTCCAGCCGTGCAGCTGCACCAAATTAGCGACGTTTGCAATTACGAGCTGGCTCTTTCCTCCGCTCCCCCCCCCCCCCCCGCCGCCGTGCCCTCTCCCTGTGCCTGGGACCAGAGCGCGGTCCTGCTGCCATGGCTGCGTGGCTGCTGGCCCCAGGAGCTGGGGCTGCCTGCTCAAACCGGGGGTCCCCGGCCCCTTCGCCCCCCTCCGCGCACACCCAAAGCACCGCAGGCAGGGGGGGAGGACAGAAATGAGTCAGCCAGCAGAGCCAAGGGGGAAATAGCTAAAGAAAGATGATTGCTCCTCCGCGGCTTGTTGCGGGACAGGGAGTGGGCAGAGATATTTCCTTTAATGTGGAGGGAACTAGCCTCAACCTAAAGCAGGGCACACCCTGCTTGCTAGCAGCCTGTGGGGAGACGGGTGTCCTGCCAGCGTGTTCAGCACCCGCCGTGGTCAGAAGGGTGCTGGGTGCTCTGGTCCTCGCGGGCCAAGCCCTCGCCTTGCAGCCTGCAGGGGATGGCAGCTGGGCTGAGGTCTGGGGTCCCTCTGACCCCCCCATCATCACAGGGAGGGATGTGGGGGCAGTAAGATGGCCAGGGCCTGCCCAGAGCTCACTCGCTACCCAGACTTGCCCCTTGTACTCTGGTTGTTTTGGTGCGGTGTCCTCACCCTGTTTGCGTGGCACTGTGTAGGTCTGCAGACCCAGGACCCATGCAAAAAGCCAGGGCAGCTCACGAGCTATGTCTGCTGAGTCTGTCTCCCTGCCTTGGCTGGGGGGGACGGTGCGATAAGTGTGCTCTCCTGGGAAGTGGGGGGGTCACAAAATTCTGTGGGGTCATCGCCCCAAATGCTGTGGCTGGGTGGGACCCGAGCCTGGCCAGCCTGAGCCCTGCCCCGACACCACGCACTTCTACTCGTGCAGGGTCTCAGCTCTGGCCACCCCACCTTGGCCGTGTCTCACCGGTCTCCTTCTGTCCCCCAGGGGGAGGGATGCAATCGGACAGCGCAGGCTGGGGCGGAGGGACAGGATGCACCCAGCGACAGAGGTAAGCCGAAGCAAAGGGGTCCCCAGGCTGCGGAGGGTGGTCTTGGTGCCCAGGAGCAGGGAGATGAGCAGACGCCTTGGAGTTTGGAGTAGCTTTGTAAATTCGCTGCTTTAGACTTATTGTGGGCTGCAGATCATGACCAGGGAAGGGGAGGGAGCCAGCCCCATCCCCTTCCAGCAACCAGCCTCATGGCAGCCACAGTTCTTGCAGCAGAGATGAGCTTCAGGGGGGCAGCGAGAGAGATGGACGAGGCTCCGAGCTCCCTCCTCCCCACAGAGCATCAGCAGCAGGGGCACAGCCGTGGGTGCCCTGCACGGAGCCCCTGCAGCCGCCCAGGCAGGATGGTGCTCCCTGCTGTGTGCTCACAGCCAGCACGGTCCCTGCACAGCAAAAACTCTCCCAGGTGACCTGCAGGCACTGGTAGGGGCATGGGACGGACCGGGACGTGGCCCTCGGTGGTGTGGTTCTCGTCTACGGGGTGCGGGGTGCGAGCGGTGTTGTGATCACAGCCTCGGGGCTGGAGGATGTGCCCGGCGTGTGTTAGGTGTGGGGTGTTTGCACTGCAGAGGTGAAAAAGACGACTGCCGAGATGAAGGCAGGCAATTCAGGCTGTCAGAAACCTGAGCCAAGCAGACAAACATGGGTGGAGAACTCATACCTTCATGAGATGACAGGGATCCCGCAGTGAAAAGCCGGCCCTGCGCGACCCCTGTGCAGGGTGCGATCCCTGTGGCTGTCCCAGGGAGGAACCAGCCCTGCCCTCAGCTCCCCAGCCGCATCCCGCTGGCCCTTCCCAGCAGCCTGCTCCCAGGTCTGTGCTAAAACTGCTCAGGGCATGTGCTCGAGGGCCTTTCCCAAGGAGCTGGCCCTGGCTACGTGCTGCCCTTGTGGCCGTCTGGTTTTCCCATGTGCACCCATCCGCTGCGTGAAGCTCTCCTCGGTGTGGTGGCAGGCACCAAATGCATTTCCTGCATTTCATTGCATGAAGTGGAAATTGCTTGCAGTTCTGAGAGCTTCACACCTCCCTAGCTTTGTAGGAAGGGCACACACTGCACCTGAGCAGTCCCAAAGGCGCTCTTGCCCCTGGGGCTCACCCTACACCGCTCTTTGCTGAGTAAAGGCAGCCCCAAGCAGCTCTCTGTGACAATAGCTGCGCTTGTTTAGAGCTTTTGTGCCCTGCCAGATCACAAGTAAGCCTGTTACAACATGTTGCACATCATAAATTTTAAGTGCTAATTCTCACACAAATGCCTTATTAGCACTCAAGCTGCTCTGATGCTTCCCAAAGGCTGAAAGCCATAGAGAGCTCGTCACTTGAAGCAAAGCTGGGGACGGGGAGTGCGCGGCAATCTGCTAGCAGAGGCACGGAGAGGCAGAGACGGAGCGTGGCGGGGTCCTGCTGCCAGCTTGGCCCCGACAGACAGGTTCTGTCCAGCTCCTGTTTGTGCAGGTGGCTCCTAAGCAGCTCTGAGGGCGGGGATCCGATGGCAGTTTTGGCCACCGACCCAACAATTAGCCAAAGCCCCGTGTGCCACTTCCTTGTCCCCAGACGCACTCATCTGGACGCCACAGCACCGGTCCTGCCGCCGCGGCGTGCTGAGTGTGCTGCTGTGGCAGGACCGAGGTGGGGACACACCTGGGCAGGGCACCGAGAAAATCCACGTCCCCTCCCCGTACACAGCACCCTGCTCTGCCCAAACCCATGTCCCCTCCCCACCCACAGCATCCTGCTCTGCCCCTGACATCTCGGTGCTGAGCAGGACAAAGAATAGAAGGGGCCGCTGAACGGCTAGCACTGCCAGCTTTCAGTGCCCAGCACTGGTGACTCCCACTGGGCACTGGTCCATGCGGGATTGGTTTGTCCCCAGCTTTGGGTCTGGTTCACCTGGGTGCTGCGGAGACCTGGGCTGGTTTCTTGGCTTTCCCAGCCCAGGTTCAGTTTAGCTCCAACCTCAGCTGAGGTCTCAGGGCAGGAGCCTGCCCCTCTGCTCTACCCAGCCTGCTCACACTGGCCATGGTTTTGCTTCTGCAAGCTGGGCCCAAAGCACTTCAACATCAACCAAGAAAATCCTGTAAGGTGAGGAGCAGTGCATTATGCCTACTCAGGGCAACTTTTCTGCTGCAGTTGTGGGGCTGTCTGATCAAAACAAGTGATGACATGAAGCCTTTGGAGTCCTTTTGCAATGGAAGAGATGCTCAGGACCTCTTTCACGTGGTGCACGGGGTTTTCCATACCTTCTTGCTTCTGCAGGGATGTTCCTGAACCTCAGTGTGAGCGACCGCGGCCGGTCGGACTCCCTCCTTCTCTCCTGGGATGAGCCGGAGGGGGGTGCCGAGGGATATTTGCTCGCCCTCTCCTCCCTGGATTCGGGCACACTGCTACAGAATGGATCTGCGGGACCCAACACCACCAGTTTCTGGTTCCACGGGCTGACCCCTGGCACATACTATGAGATCGAGGTGACAGCCACACTTGCCTGCATGGACACCGCCAGGGAGACGGTCACAGTGCAGACAAGTAAGGGGTTTGCTTGGGACTGCAGACCCAAAGGGTCTGCGTGCTCCCGCCGGTGATCGCCCCGCTGTTTTGGAGGGTGTGAAGCACAGGGCTGTCCTGTGAATCCATGGGGAAGTTGGGCACATCCTCACAGCTGCAAGGATTAGGATTCTTCACTGATCCCCAGGGCCCAGGGGGTCGCTCCCGAATCCATGTGGAGGGTTGGTCCTACCCCCGCACTTTGAGGTTCAGGCCATGTCTCCTGGGATAACATAGCTAGTGATGGAGCGAGCTGTGATGAGGACTCTGCAGAGAGCTGAGGGCTTGCAAGAAGTCATGCCTGGAGGTTTAGGAAGAGCGATGAGGAAGCAGCATCTGCTCCAAGGTTTGGGGACATCTCTGCCAGTCATTGTCAGTCACTGAGCCTTGTCCTAGGCCCTCCCTGGCTCACACCAAGGAGCTTGGGGAGGACGGGGATAATGGCAGCATCTCTGGAAGGTCATTGAGTAAATCAAGTGCAGGTGAAGGGAGAAAAACTGTGAAAGGACAGCAGGGCTGAAGGAAAGGGCTCAGCCAGGAGAAGGGATGGTTTCAGACAGCTCTGTTTGGTTTCAGACAGCATCTGTCTGATGGTTTCAGACAGCTCTGAGGGTAGGTCTGTCCCACCAGCTCCTGAGCAAGCTGGCAGTGAGACAACCAGCCAAATCCATCCGTGCCACGTCTGATGCAGGTCCCTCACCCGTCCGCAACCTGAGCCTGAGCAGCAGTGGGAGCTGGGCCGCGCTGCACGCCTCCTGGGAGCACGCCAGCGGGCAGCGGGACGGCTACCACCTTGCCCTCTACCACGGCGACTCCCAGACGCTCGTGAGAAATGTGTCTGTCCTGCCAAACGCCTCCACCTTCCTGTTCGACGGGTTGCTGGCCGGCAGCGAGTACGCCCTGAAGGTCAGCACGCTGGCTGGACCCAGCCAGGCCAGCACCAGTATCCACCAGTGGACAGGTAGGGAGGGACTGGTTTGGCAGGACGGGTGTAGCACGTGTGCTGGTTGGGCTGGCCGAGAGGGGGAATTGGATTCCAGGCTCAGGGTGGGCGTCTTGTGTAGGGTGGGGAACAGCCGGGAGCTTTTTGCATCGCTGCTGTGTGCTGAGGGAGGCAGAAAGGGCCACCAGAGCCACCAGTGTGGCAGGACCTTACATATCCGTCCTGCCTCACTGGACCCCACAGCTTGGGTTTCTCTGCTCTGTGGCCCCACGGGAGAAGGGCAGCCTTAGCAAAAGGCTTTAGCTGATGGGAGCTGCAGGGACATTGCATTATCCGGGCTGCTGCAGGCTCAAAATGTCCGGAGGGAGCTCAGGAGCCCCACAGCCCACCTGGGAGGGGACAACCCTCAGCAGACCCCTGCCAGACCCGGAGGGCAGTTGTGGTTGTAGAAGACCTTGGTGGGGGGGTGAGAAGGGTCGTGGGAGCCCCCAGCCCTCCTGTGCACTGCCGAATCTCACTGCTTTCCCCCCAGCACCCTCCATCCCCACCCAGCTGAGGCTCAGCCCTGGCTCCAGCACCAGCCTCTTGGCCTCCTGGGCAGACGCTGGGGGTGCCGCCTGGCTGCACCTCGTGCTCCGCAACCTCCTCACGCAGACGGTGACCAAGACCCTGTCGGCCAAGAGAGGTCTCACCAGCTACACCTTCCAGCACCTCCACCCCGGCACCCAGTACTGGCTGGGGCTGAGCGCTGTGGCCGGGCCCTACACCGTGGAGGGGCCCAACGCCACGGCCTGGACATGTGAGTAATGGCGGCCTTGCCTCCTTGCCTCCGGTCCAGCTGCTGAATGTGGAGGTCTCCTGCCACAGCACTTTGTGCAGAGGGCAGTTCTTCTGCTTGGATCCGGTCTAAAGCCACCCCAGGACCCAACTCTGGGGCCCTGTGATGGCAGATAATGGGACAGGGGGCCCATGGGGCTGGGAATGTTTGGCAACACATGAAGCTGGAACAAGCCTTAGGAAGCCCCAGGGAAACACAAACACCCAGTGCAGGGGAACCACAGGCAGAAAGAGGCCTGCAGTCAGGCAGTGACAGAGGCCAGGGACCGCACTGGGATCATAGTGTCCCTGAGGAGGACCATGGAAGGGCCAGAGCCTCGGGAGATCCCACTGGTGGGCAGTGCAACTGGGGCCAGGCTCCTGTGTGCTGTGGGGCTGTCTGATGGCACCCGAGGAATCAGTGGGCAGGGGACAGCTCTTTAGCTGATTTGAGCCAGAGATTTCTGGAGGGGAATGGATCTTTGGTCCCCTTTCATTGCCGTCACGAGCATGTTTTGGTAGCACCTGATAAACTTACCCTGATGGATGCTCCTAATGAGTCGGGTGCTGTACAAACAGAGCCACAGAAGCCAACTCTGGTAGATCAAGACTCTGAGGGCAGTGCTCCCAGACCCCAGCCAGTTCCCTCATCACCCCCCTGCCTGCACCTTCTGACCTCAGGTGACGGCCCCAAGAGAGGGTGGCTCCCCCCACAGCCCTTGTTTGCTGCCATCGCTTTGTCCATAGCACTGGGAACAGGTCTGGCCCCATATTCGCTCTCCCAGACCTTCCCAGGAAACCACAGGGAAAATGGAGAGAGCGATCCAAGGCCTGGACAGCGCAACGACTCCTGAAAATGAGTTCACGCCGAACGCCAGGCAAGCGCTGGCCCTCTCTAGTGACGAGCAGATTAGGGAAATGCCAAACTGTAGGCTTGGGACTGTTGTGCCCAGCGGCTCGTCCTGGCCCCGTGTCGCTCACTGCCAGGCACACGTGTAAGGATGGGGTGTCACCAGACTGCAGGTCTCCAGCTCTGCCAGTCCGGGAAGCCAGAGCCTGCTCACTGCTGACTCTGCAGCTGGGATTTTGGAAGATCTCCACAACCCCAGCTGTTTTCTTTCTGCTCTGGAGCGAGCCTGACTCAGTCCCTGCAGTCGCTGTCTGCAGCTCTGACCTACCCGGCTGCACGGACGTCCCAGTGCCAGACGAACAAGCCAGGGCGGCCGGCCAGTTCGATCCAGGCCAGTTCCTGGGAATATCAGCAAGCTCATACGAGTGGAGATGAAGGGGCCCTTTAGGAATTTCACAGTGGGGCTGCCAGCTTCATCTGAGCTCCGCTAGACCAGGAATGGTTGCACTGGGGAGTGGAAACAGCATGCTCTAAAACGATGTCTAAGGCTGGATGTAATCCTGCAGATAAGGAAGTAGGGAGAGAGGCTCCGGGGTACATGGGGAGATCTTAGGGTCTTGCATGGCACCTGCTCACACTATTGCTTTTCCCTTTTGACCGAGCAGTACAGGACTGTATGCCCTGTATGCTGGTGTGCCCAACACCTTGGTGCTGACAGTCCTGAGTTACAGCCAAGACAGCGAGCCCTGGGCATGGGGTTCAGAGCACGCCATAACCTTGACCAACACCACATTCCCCTCCCTTCCAGACCCCCTGAGCCCCACCAACGTGACCCTGAGCAATGCGGAGGAGCAGAGCTCCTTGCAGGCCCACTGGAGCACCCCAGCGGGAGAAAGGGACTTCTACCTGGTGACGCTGCGGGAGGCAGAGGACAGCACTCCAGCCAGGAACATCTCCGTCGGGGGAGACAGCAGTCACGTCACTTTCCACGGGCTGAGCCCTGGGAAGCAATACTCTGTCCAGGTGACAGCGGTGGCTGGCCCCTACCGGGCTTCTGCCCACAGCGCAGCAGCCTGGACACGTAAGCAGAAAGCCAAAGTGCGTTTTTTCTGGGTTATTTTTGGTGCCCTGCAGAGGGGCTGAGCTCTCGCATGCGGGAGGCTGGTGGGCCAGCAGTGGGGATTGAAGTGGGGGCAGAAATGGGGCTGTGAGTAAGGTGGCAGCTGGCCTCAGGAGCCCCAAAATCTGCTGCACCGTGGTTCCTCCTGAGGAGTGAGTCGAAAATCTATGGCCAGACCTGTGCTGGGTAGTGGCAGGCAGTAACCCAACCTGATCCTTCTCGTAACCCATGGGGCTGGTGTTCAAGAGAGCTTCTGTCCTCTGCTCACAGCAGCTGGTTCTCTGGGGGTAAATCACCACCAGTCCATCCAGGGCAGCATCTCCCCTGTCCCAGTCCCTCCTGCGTGACTCACGGAGCCATGGTCAGCACTCAGACACCTGCCCCAGGACTGCCACCCCAGGGAAAATGACCGGAGCCTTAAACAGTGGTGGTGATGGAGCTCTCACTCAGCCCCTAGAGCTGAGAGCAGTAAAAGGCTCTCTCTGCAGCCCCAGCTGCCTGTATTTGGTGGGGAGACTGCTGCAGCTGGCTGCCTGATGCACTGCCCCATGCAGCGACGTGTGTGACGTTGTCCCTGTCCCTTGCAGAGCCACTGGCACCGTCGGGCGTGAGCCTGTCCAGCCAGGGCAGCCCCTACAGCCTGCTAGCCAGCTGGGAGGAGGCAATGGGAGAGGGCTACCTGCTGGCCCTTGGCCCTGTGGAGCACCCGGGGGAGAACAGCTCACTGCTCAGAGGTGTCACCAACTTCACCTATGAGGGCCTGCGCCCTGGGACCCTCTACACCTTTGAGGTCAGCACTGTGGCTGGCCCCTACACATCTGCACCCCGGCGCATCACCAACTGGACACGTGAGTCTCACCATGGCCGGCCCTGGGATTCCCACTAGGTCCTGTCCTTTTTCCTCTTGTTGTGCCTCAGGGGACATCATAGCATGGGACTTTTGAAAATTCACCCAATAAAAAGTCCCTCCTCAGCCCCGCTTTGGTGGCACTGCTCAGGCTGGATCTGCCCTGAACCACCTCTCTGCTGCCCTGCTCCACACCACCTCGCCCACCCCTGCCCCCAGCACCAGGGCAGCCCTCTCCTACCATGCCACTTTGGATTCTGTGCTGGTCCAGTCTCTGGGCATGTTTCCCCCGCTGACAAACTGGCCTGTGGGTGTCAGCGGGGCTGATGGTGGCCTGCTCAGACCCCACAGGTGGCCAGAGGACCCTGGTGTGGGTGCTCCTAGCAAAGGGAAAAGCATCCTGGGCTGCACCTCTGCCTGGTGACCCCAGTCCAGGAGCAGCTGTGACTTTAGCCCTTACCTGTCCTAGATCCTTTGCCCCCGGAGCAGCTGACCCTCAGCAATCGGGGCCACAGCACCTCTCTGCAAGCCTCCTGGAGAGCAGCTCCTGCTGGCAACACTGGCTACACAGGCACCCTCCGGGAAACCAAATCCCAGGAGCAGGTCGGGAACGTGTCTGTGGGGAACAACTGGACAAACGTCACCTTTGAGGACCTGGTCCCCGGGCGACAGTATACACTGGAGATGGCTGCTCTGGCTGGGCCTTACGGATCCAGCGTGCGATCAGCGACGGAATGGACTTGTGAGTGCACAACGCCCACCCCAGCCCTCCTGCAGGCTGCAACCAGGGCCTGGCCAGAGAGAGCAGAGAGCTTGTGGCATGGAAGCAAGGCAGAACGTGGACCGTGTATAGCAGGGACGCAGGGGCAGGGCTAGACAGACAAAGGACGAGTGGAAGAACAAGCAGAGACATTTTCAGCCAGGTTGGCAGCAAAAGGGTCCTCAGCGCAGGAGAGACCCATCACAGAATGGGAAAACGTTACCAAATGCCACCCAGCAGGCAGGGTGGGGATGCGCTCCCACGTCTGTTGTAGGGCAGATTATTATTTATAAGTTCAGACTATTTGGGGTTTGATTTGCCAGGGCTGGTGACCAAAGCCCACTGGGCACAAGCATCTGAGGGTGCCCAGGATGAGTGCGTGCTGGCAGAGGGCCCTTTTTGTGGTCAGCTGTTGTATTCCCAACTCCTTTCTGATGTTGTCCCCCGAAACAAAAAGGCTGTAACTCATCCTGGGGCAGATCCTGTGCCAGCACATCGCCTGCACCACGACTGCCGCTCACTGCTTGCTGTCTCCTCTCTCAGATCCACTGGCTCCATCCGGCGTGACCCTGACCAACACCCGGCGCCCGCTGGGGCTCTCAGCCTTCTGGGACAAGGCTGCCGGCGACGTGGACCAGTTCCACCTCCAGCTCTACAGCAAGAGCCATCCGATGCAGAGGAACATCTCCGTGGGGCCAAACACCCACAACTTCACCTTCCTGGGGCTGTCCCCTGGAGTTCAGTACTTCCTGAAGGTGACGGTCCTCGCTGGCCCGTACAGGTCCTCATCACACTTTGCCACCGAGTGGACATGTGAGTGAAGAGTGGTCCCGACCTCCTGCAGGGATAGGGCATCCTGGTGCTGCCCGCAGGGCTCGCAGTGACATGGACATGTCCAGGCCACTTCTGGAAGGAGGCTCCAGTGAGATATCTATGATCCATGCTCCTGGGAATGGGAGCATGTGTCATGACCTAGGTGCTGTGTGCTGGCTTCTGGGCCCCCAAAAATGCTTTTTCCCAGCTCAGGCTTTCCCCAGTCATGCCAAACCTTCTACTTGGAGCATGCATTATGTCAAGGCTGGCCTCAGACTGTCAGGAGAGGGATGCAAGAGGGGGCACAGAGACCACTCTGGGCTTGCTGCTGCCTTTCCACGGAACAGGGCATGGTCCTGGGCAACCTGCTTGGGCAGGGGGTTGGACCAGGTGTCCTTCAGAGGTCCCTTCCACCTGAACCATTCTGTGGTGCTGTGTGAGCAGCCCACGGGGGAGCAGAGTGCTCTCTTCTGTGCCTCCCGCTAGCAGCACCCTGGGGACGTGCATGGGCAGGTTGCACAGGGTGCCAGCAAGGGGAGAGCTGGCAGTCAGCTGTCCACACTTCTCCTTTAGCCCTGTGCGGAGGTGTGGGCTGGGTCTTGACCTCTCCATCTGCTTTCTTTCACCAGCTCACAGACTTCCACGCTGTTTTTCCTCCTAGATCCCCTGTCTCTGGCTAACGTGAGCGCACAGCCTGGCCGGAGTCCCCAGGAGCTGCACGTGAGCTGGGTGGAGTCAGGCGGTGGCAGAGACCACTTGGTACAGCTCTCGGTGGCTGAGTCCCTGTCCATCATCAGGAACGTGTCTGTCCCCCGTGGAGTCACCCATCTTGACCTGGAGGGGCTGGTGCCGGGGTCCCGATATCGGGTGGAGATCATTTCGCAGGCTGGGCCTCACCGCACCTCCTCTCAGACTGCCATCGGCTACACGGGTAGGGAGGCAGCCCCTCTGCATGTCCCAGCCCCTCTGCATGTCCCAGCCCTGGCAGCCAGCCTGGCAAGGGGCTGGGGGCCAAAGGGAGCCCCAGGGCTGTCCTGCAGGAGGGTCCTGTGCCCACGTCCCTGCAGCACCACTGGTGCCCGTCTCCTGCTCAGGATGCTGGGAGCCGCGCTCATTCTGGGCCCAGGGGTTCAATGGGGCACACGGGGACCCTGCCCCACACGCTGGGACAGGGACTCTGGGGCCACGGTGGTGACGTGTTATCACCTGGGACAGAGGGAGCAGCTTGGACCTGGGAGCAACCTGCTGCTCTCAGAACTTTTTAGGCAGCATTCTCGGTGCTCGCGGTCCTGCAGCTCCCAGCTTCGTTCTCGAATGAGAGTCAGTCCTGTGCATCCCAGGTTTGTCCCCTGTAACACCGTTTCTCTCCCGCAGTCCCACTACCTCCTCTCTCCCTGTCAGCAAGTCCTGTCAGCACTGCCTGGGCTCTGGCTGTGCACTGGGAGACCCCTCCTGGGCAGAGGGATGGATACCTGCTCAGCGTGCATGAGGAGGGCTCGTCCTCACTAGCAAGGAACCTGGAAGCAGGGAAAGACAGCACCAACATCACCCTGGGACGGCTGGCACCAGGGACTTGCTACCTTGTTGGGATCTGGGCAGTAGCCGGCCCCTACCGCTCCCTCCCCAGGAACACCTCTGGGTGCACAGGTGAGCATCCTCAGCACCCTCAGGTGATGCAGGCAGGGGAGCTGCAAGGAGCCTCAGGTGGGATGGGATCTGTGTTTGGAGGAGGACTGGAGGGCACCGTGGCCTTTTTCTTGATGTTGCTGGCCTGTGGTCATCGCCTGTCTCTTGCAGCCTTCTCGCACCAAGGGGCACAGGGCACTTGCTGGGCTGTTGTGCTGGCTGCCCAGGGAAAGCAAGGCTTCTCTGGGGATTTTGTTGCATGTTCAGGACTGCAACAACTCGTTCCAACTTGTATATTTGTCTTTCCTTGCAGTTCCTGCTGCTCCAACAAACCTGAGCCTTACCAACCCAGGCAGCTCCTCGGAGCTTCATGCGTGGTGGAACAAGCCCCCCGGCAGGAGGGACCACTACCGTGCTGTTCTGTACAGCCTCACCACCCGGAGCAGGGAGCGGGTCCAGACCTTGAGTCAGGACGCCCAGAACGTCACCTGGACTCACCTGGAGGCAGGCAGCAAGTTTGCTGTGCAGGTCTTTGCTGTGAAAGGCTTCTTTGAAGCCTCCTCCACCAACGTCACCCAATGGACATGTGAGTCTGAGCGGCTGGGTTGAGCACAGGGCTCTCCACTGTGCCCCGCAGCCCCCCTCTGAGCCCGGCAGAGTGCCCACCACCACCTTCCCCATCCCAACCCCTCCCTGGTGTGCATGCTTGTCCTTCCTTTCTGCTCACTGTCCTCACACCTCCCCTGCGTGGAGCCAGACCCCCATCCCCACCAGGGAATGGCTCTGGGCATCTCCCCTCCTTGTCCAGCTACAATCCCCAGGGATATTGTGCTTGGAGCCCTGCGCACTGACTGCCCATTTTCCCTCATTCTTCTCTCTGGGAGGATCTCTGGTGGCCACCCTGCCCCCTGCTTGATGCATGAGCACCCACCCGGCCAGGCAGCCAGCTCCCAGCACTGTGGCACACAGCAGGGGGTGACCCTCTCCCTTTTATTTTTTTTTTGTTGTTGTTTCCAGATCCCTTGGCCCCTGCCAACTTCACCCTGAGCAGCCCCTCTGCCTCGGCACTGCGGGCATCCTGGGCAGCCACGGGGCACGGAGCAGAGGGCTACGTGGTGGAGCTCCATGACACAGCCTCCAGCAGTCGTGCTGGGCACACGGTGCTGGCTGGGGATGCCAGGAGTCACACCTTCAGAAACCTGAACCCCGGCACCCGCTACAGCGTGGCGGTGAGAGCCACGGCTGGGCCCTACCACAGCACCACCCCAAACCTCACCCACTGCACACGTGAGTATGATGCTCTCCTTGCAGCCGGGTGTCCTCCACCAGATCTCCTTCCTTCCCAGTTCAAGTCAGAGGCCATACTGGTCCAGCCAGATCCTGCCTTCCTCTCCCATCCACACAATCCCCATGGCCTGGCCACCCACACCCAAGTAGCCATCCACATGCAGCCCTAGGGAGGAGGAAATCCCTTGAGGCAGCTGCCGGAGAGCCAAGAGCAAAGCCACCCTTCGGGACCTTGCAGAGATCCAACTCCTGTAGCACGTGGGGCTTGGCACGGAGATGGAGCATCTCCCTTCCTTCAGCCCAGACATGGCTCCTGCCAATAACCTGTATTTTCTCCCCAGGCCCGCTGCCCCCCGTTTCTGTGCACTTTCTGAGCATGGGGCACCCCGACAGGCTCAGCGCGTCCTGGGGAGCCGCGGCCGGGGGACGAGACGGCTACACGTTGACCCTGTACCACACCAGGCTGGGCACCGTGGCAGCTACGGCCTCAGCTGGGAGAGACACCCACAACTTCACCTTCACGGGCCTGGCCCCAGGATGCCAGTACTCCCTGGAGGCCAGTGCCACGGCTGGACCATACCAGGCAGCAGCACCCAACATCAGTGGCTGGACACGTGAGTGCCCAGAGGAGCGTCCCCTGCAGAGGGGTGGGAGAGGCTGCACTGGGCAGCCCTGGAGAGGTCTGGGAGGTTTACGGGGGATCTGGTGCCTTTGGAGGTGTGTGTACCCACGTGCATGGGCACGCTGCTACCCTCCTAGGCACATGGATTTTGTGCCTATGAACTTTGCAGGCTTGCACAAGTACACGCTGGTGACATGCAGGGTTACCCAGCTGTGCCCACATGGGGAAATCCCCCTGCCCAAGCAGCCCCATCTCCCTGTACACCCAAGCATTTGCACCCTTGTTGAGTCTCCTCCAGCAGGTAGAAAACACATCACCATAAAGGTCTGTGAATCAGAGCGGTAGAAGAGGGTCATCCAGCTCTTTCTCCCAGCAGAACAGGTCTCTGCTCTGGAGATGGACGAGCCCAGCCCCTCTGCCCACCCAGAGGGATTTTAGGGCTGCATGAGGTTTAGACAAGCCCTCTGCCAGTTCTGTGTGCTGGAGGATGTGTGCATACACCTGTGGCAAGGTCTGGCAGCTGGGCACGGGGAGGAGAGTGAGAGTAGGATGTGGATGAAGAAGGGCTGGTGAGTGAGTGACCACAAAGGGTGAGAAGTTAGGTGAGGTGGGAAGGTAAAGGTGAGGTGGGAAGGGGATGGAGAAGAAAAGTCAGGAGTGGGAGCATGCTGGAGTGGCCCTGCATATCCAGACCTTAGGGAGCACCGATCCCGCCCCACAGTGTCCCACCAAGCATCTCTTTCTTTCTGCCTGGCCTCCGGTCCCTAATACCAGGTCTGATGACTCCCCAGGCCCGCTGCCCCCGGCTGCTGTGTGCTTGCTGAGCACGGGGCACCCCGACAGGCTGAGCGCGTCCTGGGAAGCCGCAGCCGGGGAGCGAGACAGCTACACCCTGACCCTGCACCACGCCAGGCTGGGCACCGTGGTAGCTACGGCCTCAGCTGGGAGAGACACCCACAACTTCACCTTCACGGGCCTGGCCCCAGGAAGCAAGTATGTGCTGGAGGTGGTCTCCGTAGCTGGGCCCTACCGGACACCTGCAGGGAATGTCAGCAACTGGACGTGTGAGTAGTGGGGTTTGAGGGTGATTTTGTGCCTTGCTGGGTGCAGGTGTAGCCTGTGTAGGATTGTAGCAAAGGGTACGGGTGTTCAGCTCCCACCTCCAGCTGGCTGGGTGCACCCTCCTCGCCCATCTCGGTGGCTTGCTGCAGCTGGGACAAGGCTGTCTCTGTTCAGCCAGGCACCACTTGAAGCTTGCAGAAGCTGCTTTGAGCTGCCTCCAGGCTGGTGGGTGCAGCCGTCCAGCCGAGACAAAGAGCCCTGTCTTGCATGGTGCATCCCTTCCGATGACACTGCCAGTGACTGAGCAATGTCCTCGGACCCTTCACTGATACATGATGCTCATCCTGTCTCTCTAGATCCCCTGGCACCCCAAAACGTGTACATGACGAACCAAGGGTATCCCAACAGGCTGAGCGTGTCCTGGAGAGCTGAACCCCACGGACAAGACGGTTACAGGCTCCTCCTGTATCACTCGGGATCGGGTATTTTGGCAGCCAACACATCTGTTGGGAAAGGCACCAGCAAATTCACCTTTTCTGGCCTGGCTCCGGGACACAAATACCTGCTGGAAGTGGTGTCCATGGCAGGGCCCTACGCAGCCTCCGCAGAGAACATCAGCGACTGGACGAGTAAGTGGTGGGAGCTGGGGGTTGTGCGTGATGCTCAGCCCTCCCCAGCTGGGCAGGCTCAGCTCCTGCAGAGGGAAGGGGCAGGGATGGGGCCAGGAATGTTTTCTGGAAGCTGGTATGGCTCTATCAGTGGGATCTTGGTCTGGGTGAGCCAGTGGAGGGGAGAGCAGGCAATATGGCTGCCCTTTGGTACCTCACCATCCCCACTGCCTTTCTCCCAGGCACTCAGAAAATTCCTGGCATGGGAAATATGGGGAAGCCAGGCTTTTTTTTTTTTTTTTTTTTTTTTCAGGAATGTGGAAATTGCAGATAAGCACAATAAGCCTTTTCATGTGCTTATCCCCACAGTCCCTGCACTTTGCTTGGGAAATCCAGAGGTCTCTGCTCCCATGCTCAGCCAGCCCCTTGCGGGGTATTGGGAGTCACATGCAGAGCCCTTCAGGCAGGTCTCTGATGCAACTTGCTAATTAGCAAGAGGAAGAAGCCGTCTCCTCATGCTCATCACTCTGCTTGTCCTCCCATTGCCATTTAAAAGCTGTTTCTGGTAGTGGCAGCCAGCAGCTGCAGGAGTGTTATCACTGAGCACATGAAGTTTCCCTGCATATTCCCCATCTTCTGCTTGTACCTCTACAAATGGAAGAGAGGGCCTGGCATCCCAGTAACTTTCCCCCCGTGTGGTTTTCCTTGCAGTCCCCTCGGTTCCCAAAAACCTCTCTGCGGTGGCAGAAGGGAACAACACGATGCTCATCTCCTGGGACAGTGTCCCTGGCCAGCAGGACGACTGCCAGCTGTGGCTGCGGGACCCCAGGAATGGCTCTCTGCCCTCACGGCACACTCTCGCCAAAGGACAAGTCCAGCACCTCTTGCAGGGGCTGGTGCCGGGGAGGAACTACTCCATCTCCTTGAGCTGCGTGGCTGGGCCCTACTGGAGCAGCACCAAGCTCTTGGCAGTGCCAATGGGTGGGTATGGGTCTAGGAGGGCTGAGAAATGCCTGGGGGGGCTTGAGGCTGAATCAGCCCTTGGGGTTCAGCAGCAGGGTGCAAGTTTTCCTGGTGGGAGATACAGGAGAGCAGCAAGGTGACCCCTCCAGAAGCCATCAGCTCCCTAAACCCCACCACTTCCCATGATCCGGTAGCCTGGCTACTGGTAAAGCAAAGTAGACTCTGCAGAGAGCTCCATTGAGCTGCTTCTCTTAAAAGCCATCTCCTGCTCAGGCCCTGACCCACTCACCTTGTCCTGTGGCCCCTGGCACAGAAGTTTCCCGAACAGATATCATATCCTGAGTTGGACCCACAAGGATCATCCAGTCCAACTCCTGGGTCCCCAAAGGACCACCCATAAAATCAGACCATGTGTCTGAGAGCATTATCCAAACACTTTGAGCTCTCCTGTTGACCCCGGGACTGGCAGTACAGGACCGTGATGGTGACACATGGGCTGGGGCTGGGATTTCTCTGGCCCAGTACGTTAAGGGCCTGCCATATCCAGGGCTGTCTCCTTCGCAGAGCCAAACCCAGTGGAGGATGTGCAATGCCTACCGGAGTCCAGGAGCCTTTTTTTGAACTGGACCAGCTCTCCAGGAGACGTGGAGGCTTATGAGGTGGTGACAGAGAGACTCTTTGACAGACCCCCCACCTCCAAGTACATCGTGAGCGTTCCTACGAGCATGGCCAGGCTGGAGGGGCTGGGCCCAGACTCTTCTTACCGAATCACGGTCAGCACAGTGGGCATGAATGCCGTGAGGAGCCGGGCTGTGCCTCTGCTCTGCAACACAACAGTGGAGGGTGAGTGCCCTTCTTTCCCACAGCCTTGCCACAGACCCCGGGAGAGGACAGTGAGTGTTGCTGATTAGACCTGGGGACTTCTTCAGACATCTCTGAGCTTTGCGTGCCCCACACTGGTCAGGGGCAGGGCTCTGGGTGGTGATGCTGGGAGCCATCACGTGCTGAGCAATGGGTCCGTGGGAGCTAGGGCACACTAACAGGCTGTGCTTGCTGGCTCCCCTTCCAGCCCTGCCGCCACCCCTGCGAGCAGACGTCTTCCAGGTAGAGGCCAGCTCCACAGTCATCATTTCATCCGACCTGTTCAGCGAGGAGAATGGCCAAATCGAGTACTATGGTGTCGTCGCTACCACTAATGATTCACGTAAGTGCTCCTGTGCATTCGGAGCTGCAGTGGCTCCCCAGAGGGCAGCGGGTCCCCTGCACACCACGTCCATGCTACCTCTGTCCTCTTGCATGTTCCCCTTCAGTGCTGAGGCCCACCCAGAAAACTATGTCCAGCACGTGGTATGACCACTACTACGGGACGGAGGACTCCTACCTGGCTGTGCTAATCCCCAATCCCTTCCACCCGAGCTCCAGGAGGTCCCCTGAAACCTGGCGAGTGCCAGTGGGAACAGAGGAGTGTGGCCAGTCCAGGGCAACGTGCAACGGGAAGCTGAAAGCCAACGAGCAGTACAGGTGAGAGATGCCAGCCTCCCTGCTGAGAGGCTGCAGGACAGAAGGGACCCCACGAGTCCCCTGCAAGGTGCCAGCAGCGCCCTCGCTCTCACCTCACCCTCGCACTCTGCAAACCCCCAAGAGCAGAGCCTGGGGTTTGCTCGGCCAAGCAGCATTTGAGGAATGCAAGGGCTGATGTATCAGAGGATGTTGGTGGAAGTGGGCAAGGAGAGGGAGAGCAGAAACAAAAGTCGAGGCTGACAAGGGCTGTGTAGGTTGTCTTGGGAGCTGGACAGTTGTCCACCTCAAGGCTAAGACTGGAAATGGGTGCTGTTACTTGGATATGACTCAGAGCCACACACACACGGGGAGTGGGGACGTTAGTTCAAATGGTGCCTATGCAGCCGGGGTCCCAAAGGTTAAGGGTTGCAAGTGCACAGCCTTAGGTTCAAATTCCTCACAAGGCATACACACACACAGATCACAAGGTCCATAAATTCACAATCTTATTCGACAGTAAATAAAATACAGCAGCATGAATGTACAAGCATACATAGTTTATTGTAGGGCTCCTTTAAAATATTTGCTGGTAAAACAAGATTTCTTCTATGAACAAAGAATCCTTTCTTTGGTCAGTCCATTGTTAATAGGGGCCATATTTCCAGGCAGTCCTGACAAAGGGTCCTCCAGAATCTAGAAGATTGTCCCTCTCCAATTTAAAGGAACATATAGCAAGGATGGCTGAATAATAATAGAAGTCTCAGAGCTTTGGGAAAAGAGAGACGAATAACTTGAGAGAGTGTGTGCATGACAAGAGAGCCTCACTTTCTCATATGGGTAAAATGCGGAGGCTTAGATCTGCCCTTAAGTTTGGGGTGAGTGGAGTCCAGGTCCCTGGTGCCAGGTTTGGACCTGCTGGCTCTCCTGCCTTTCTTGTTTTCTTCTGCTTCTCTTTCTAATTCTGTTATGTGCAGGCTCCACGCTTACACAAAAAAAAAAAAGGAAAAAAAAAAATCTTAAACTGGAGCCATTTGAGATGTACACGTGTTACCAAACAGGGACTCAAGCGCCCTGTTTGGGCCAGCTCTGGCAAAGAATAAAGGTCGCTGTCAGCACAGGGCTGAGTCAGGTGGGTGGCAGAGGAGAACAAAAGGGATTTTCAAGAGAGCCATTCCCTTGGAAATCCCACCCACAGCAGGATGTCAAGAGCTAACAGCTGTTCTCAGCTCTCCTGAGGCAACGTATTATCATGCCTGGCAGGATAATTGAATGATCCTGCATTCCCATCCCGTGCCCATGCAGGTGTTGAGGTATTGCATCCCAGAGCAGGCATGGGATAGCATCCAATTGACTGAGAAGGTTTGAGATTGATTGCCCATCTATTTTTCCTTCTTGCTATTGTTCCTGCCCACTCACCCTCAGGCATGGCTCAGCAAACCTTGCTGCTTAACCCCTGCAGCCTCGGGTCTGGCTTTCTGCTCCAGCCAGCACTGCTGTGCGTCTGAGGGCTGCCAGGGCACTGGCTCAGACCAAGATCTGCCAGACTCCGTCTCCTAGCTGCCAGCAGCCTCGAGGGTAGTTTAACAACAGCACAAACACAGCAGGAGACCCCTCTGCCCCCCCAAACACTGTCCCAGCCTGTGTGTATATCCACCTTCACGCTGCCCAGTTGCCATTTTCCCTCCAGCATCCACTTTCGGTAAGGGAGCAGCTCTGTTACGGTGTCATTACACCACCTACTGTCACTGAGTAACATGTACTTATCACCACTTTCATTTTGGCTTCCCTAAATAACGTATATCCTCCCTATTGTTTTACCAGTTAATCATTAGCAGTGTGGTGAAAAGCAGGTAGCCCTGACAGCCCGTTTCTGCTCTGTAATCCAACCCTTCTTTCCTATCTTTCAGTGAGTTATTTATCCACAAACCCCTATCTCATACCACAGCATCTGCAGGCCCAGTTTCCAGAGATCTTTGCTCCCAGAAGCCAGGTCTGGGATGCTGCCAGAGGGAGCTCACGCTGGACTCTGCAAACCCTAGGCTGCTAAAATCCAAAGCTATGTTTGGAAGCCCTACCTTGCATTTAGGGTACCAGAGGACCTGCTCTTCCAGGTTACGCACTAGGAGGAGAAGGAATTCAGCTCTGCAGGGTGCTGTGAGGCTTGGTGTGTGCACTGCTCGGAGGAGGAGGATGTAGGGCAGATCTCCACGGGGAGCAGGAGGCCCCAGCCAGCTCCGTGCTTTGTATGGTCTGGGTCGGGGCTCAGCCCCACCAGCTGAGGTGCCCCTGTTTCAAAGTCACCAGGCTCATCTCTCCCAGGAATTAATGGGTTGGCGTGAGCTGAGACGGTGACTCAGCCCACCTCCATCCTCCCCACCTGCTGCTGACTTTCCCTCTTTCTACCCAGTAAGCAAGCACAGCTCGCTGCCTGTCTGCAGGTAGTGCCTCGGAGGAGAGCTGTTCCCCATTTGCACTTTCTGACATTTTCTGACATTCTCCCAAGTGTAACAGACTTGTCCGCGAGGCAGAGAAGGGAGGAAAGACCACTTCAATACATCCCCTAAATCCCATTAAATCCCATCCCGGAAAACCAGCCTCTTCCAACACAGAGGCAGCTGGCCCTTACCCTTGGCTCTGCCTGCTGCTGGCTGCCCCTGATGCATGACTCCGCTTTGCCCTAGGTTCAGCATCGCTGCCTTCACCAAGTACGACCCAGTGGCCCCTGCAGTGTCGTTCACCACATTTTCAGGTAAGATGGGTACATTATCTCACAGCTGCTCTGTCCTCTTCCCTACCTGGCTATGCAGGTTGGAGAGAATTAACAACCAGCTAATGGCAAGCAAGAGGGAGCTCATGGGCTGTAGTAAATGTAATAAACAGAGTAAATGTAGTCATTCACTGGCTCCTACTTCTGTCAATTTTTCCTCTTTTTGATTCCAGCTGCTCAAGGTGTGGATGCAACTCCGCTCCCAATGCCAGTAATAGCTGGAATCGTCGTGGGATTTCTCTTGACACTCACAGTCATTTTTGCTCTGGTCTACTGGAGGCAGCTCAGGGCAAGGAGGTGAGGATGAGCCATCTCTTACCCAGCGGGCACAGGCTGGGAATCTCAGCAAAACCCAGCCTTAAATGCCAAGCCAGGAGGAAGAGCAGTGAGAGGGTGTAAAAGGAGCTTTGGGGAAACCAGGACACACAGCAGCTGGAGCTGTGCCTGAGAGATAGAAAGCAAAAGCAGCAGGCAGAGGGGAGCTGATGTGAGCCTCCTGCTCACAGGTGCTCCGAGAGCCAGCAGCACACAGTACGCGTGCAGCATCAGTCCCTGCACTGCAGGGAAGAGTAACAACTCCCATGTTTTGCTTCCAGAGCACAGAAGAACAGCCTGCCCCAGGAAATGGTGACCTACAGCTTGAGGTGAGTGCTGCTGGCTGGACTCTTCCCTCTCTGCTTGCAAGGCAGGTGCCAGAGCCCTTCACCTACCTCCTTTCTCATGCTTTGACTCAGGAAAAAACAAGCTATGTGTCCTCTGTGTCCTCTCCTTCCCACTACTTTTTAAAGCCTATGGTTTCCCATGTCCATCATTTATTGCCCACCTCCATTCCAAGCCAATGCAAGTGGAAACGTATTGTCACCTCCTCTGCATGGCTTCTGCAGTAGGAGAATATCCTCACCAACCTGAAATCCCTCCTAGTGTCTTAGCAATGCTCTTGCACTGGCTTCTCTGGGCAGTGCTGTGGGCTATAAACCACCCCTGTGTGTGCATCCAGGTACCGCAGGTCTCGAGGCTGGGCTGTCTCTCTGGCTGCGTGGCTGGCCTGCCAGACCTCCCAAAAGCTAAGGCAAGTTTTCCTCTGGACTTCATTTCATGCAGAAATGTCCACCGGCCAATTCCCATACAGAACTTCAAGCAGTACTATGAGATGAAGACAGCAAGTGGTAACCACGCTTTTTTCCAGGAGTTTGAGGTGAGCTGAGACTCCTGCTAGAGACAGGACTTAATTTCCCCCCTAGATAGCTCTTTCAAATCCAGCCTGGCTCAAAAGAAGGTGTCGTGTCCCAGCTGTTGGGTGCAGATGCAGGGACTGTAAGCCACCTCCCAGGCCGCTCAGCTGGGCAGTCCTGGAAGCCAGAGGCTGGATGGACCAAGCGATCAGGCAATTCCCTTGCTCAAAACATGGTCTGTTCAAGTTGTGGTAGAAATACGTGTTGTCTGTGACATGAGGTGAACGAGCACGGCCCATAGCTGCTGGTGTGCAAAGCTAAGGGCCCCCGACCTGGGCTGGAGGCAAGGAAGTGGAGCAGTATTGCAACGAGATCCACCTGGGCGGTTTGGGAAAAGAGCCTGCAGCCAGAAGGATTTTGAGGGGCACTGTCAGAGCCACAGGATCAGGCTGTGAAATTCATTTCAGGCTAGCTTCCCTAATGCCAATGTCTGCGGGCTCTGAGTTGCTCTGCAGGCAGCACCTTTGAAAATCCCATCAGCGATTTCAAGGCCTCTTCAGATCACCCTTCCCTGTTCTTCTGAGCAAGGGCTCGGGCAGAAACAGCAGACGATGTTTCATTTCCTCAGCACGAGATTCTCTGAGCTTCTCAGCAGATGTCTGACTTCTGGGTGGGCTTTTAACCCCATGCCTGTTCCTGGGCTTGTTTTCTAAACGCAGTGCTGTTGGAAAAGGCACTGGGAAAAGCCACCAATGGCTTGAAACACACAGGCTATCCTGGGTAAATCGTAAAGCAGTTCCCTCATGAAACACCAGGCAGAGCCGTTGGCCAGGGCAGGCACCTGGGCTGGCCAGGAGCAACCTGGAGGCCACTGGTTGTGCTTAGCTTCTCCCTCGTCCCACAGGAGCTGAAGGAAGTTGGGAAGGAGCAGCCAAAGGTGGAAGCCGAGCTGACAGCCAACGTCTCCAAGAACAGATACCCGCACGTGCTGCCCTGTAAGTGCTGCCTCCTGCCCCCAGCTCACAGGGGTGAGCTCTGCTCAGGGATGGGTCCCAGATGGACACCATGGGGAGACTGTGCATGTCCCAGGGCGTTGATGAGCGCCCTGATACCTGCTCCCTGGGGAGGAGGGAGACCGGCAGAGCACAGAGCCTTGCTGCTGGCTGCATACATGGGGCTGGAGGAGCTACGGGGACTTCTCGTGATGTGTAACCCGGATGAAATTGCAGCCGCGTCTTGGGGAAGGGCTGCCTGGGGTCCCACATGTGTGTGGTCTCTTTCAGATGATCATTCTCGGGTCAAGTTGAGCCAGCTGGGGGAGGATCCGCACTCGGACTACATCAATGCCAACTTCATACCTGTGAGTGCCCGCTTGCCTTCCCCACATAGAGACACGGCCTCAGGGCACCATCAGAGAACCCAGCCCGGACTGAGGCTGTGAGGGCCAGTGGACAAGAGCCACTGGAACCACAGTTGGCAGACTGGCAAGGTGCTGGGGTCGGGCAGAGATTCGTGGTTGCCCTCTAGCAGAGGTTGATGGCAATCATTTGATGGCAAAGCGCTGTGAACGCAGAGGAGTGAGTGTGGGGAGACTGGCAAGGCTTTCTTCTTTCTTCTCGAGCGCTGTCCTCTTTCCATCCTCTCCCAGCTTACTGCCCCGTCTGTCTGTCTGCTCTTTCTCCTTCTGGTCTGTGCAGCTGCATTTGAACAACCCCGGAGCTGTGCCAGCATCCCCCATCCGGGAGCTTTCCCCAGGTAACAGGCAGGGCACACAGCATGCTGTGTGAATCCGCGGGGCATGCGTGTGCCAACGGGACAAAGGCAAAGAAGTCTGGGACCTCGCATGCTCACCCTACCACTGGCTGAAGAGCTCACAGAAGGCCCAGATTTGTCTGTCCCTGGTTAGGCTGAACGAGGAACTGCTTGGAGGGAAGCGGGGGGTCACGTCCCTATTCCAAAGAAGTAGAGCACGTGCTGGGCAGCACGTTTCCTGTGCAGTCAGCTTCTTCCGAAGCTTCTGCTGAAGTCAGCTGCCCAGGAAGCTGTGCTCACACGGGCTGAGGGCATCTCTCCATCTACAACAAAGGCAGATTAAGGACTGACTCGGTCCCAGGGCAGGATCCACCGGCCTTGGGAAATTTGCTGACTCCTCCTCTCCGGCTCTTGTTCAGGGCTACACATCCCAGCAGGAGTTCATTGCCACCCAGGGGCCCCTGAAAAAAACAATAGATGACTTCTGGAGGCTGGTGTGGGAGCAGAACGTCTGCAACATCATCATGCTGACGGTGTGCATGGAGAACGGGCGGGTAGGTGTGTGCCTCCGCATTCGGCTGAGCCCGCATCCATCTGCAGGAGCCGAGCCCAGGGCTGGGTCTGGGGGCTCTGAGGGTCCCTGCACACGTGGGGCTCTGGGGTGAGCACAGGCCTGCAGCTTCTCCAAAAGGCAGCTTGGGTGGAAGAGGAGGATGTATGCAGCTCTGCATTAGCTTGGTGGAGGAATGGGCAGAAGTAGAGCTTAGCTGGGACCCAGCCCACCTCACCCAGGTAGTTCAGCAGCATCTGAAATTATTGCTTCAGGATGAGATGCCTCATACAGACCTGCTCCATTCCCCGTGGGTGATGAGACCTGCACAGGTCATTTCTTCAGCAGGAGCCAACGGGAGGTGGGGGAGAGCAGTGCAAAGCTCCCGGTGTGAAAAGGACCCCCCTGCTGGCTCCGACAGATCTGCCCCAGCTCCCCACACATCTCCAGATGCTCCCAGGGAGATGCGAGGTCACCCCCGCGGGCAGGCTAGGCCTCGCTGTGACCCTGTCCTACCTGTGCCCTAGGTCCTCTGTGATCATTACTGGCCATCCGAATCTGCCCCGATCTCCTACGGGCAGGTGCGGGTCCACCTGCTGGCGCAGAGCAGCTCTGACGAGTGGACCATGCGCGAGTTCAAGCTGTGGCACGTGAGTAAGGACCTGGGGCCCCGTCGAGGGCTGTGGGTCTGCATGGGATGCAGCAGGATTTCTCCTCAGTGGTAGTGGCAGAATTTCCTTTCTGTGCCAGTAGCGGGGTTCAAAGAAGACCCAGCCCCCTGGGGAGCAATCTGCCACCTCAGGCGTGGTGACACGGACGTATCCAACACGCATCGCGCCTCCTGCCCACCCTTGCTCCCTCCTTCCTACTGCCCTGATGTCTCTGCTATGGGACTTGGCCTGCAGCTTCAAGGACGTGTTTCAGGGCAGGCAAAGGCAGCTCTGCCACCTCCACATGCCTCGCCACGTCAGGGAGCTCTGGAGACAGGACAGGGCAGCAGAAGCCACCTGGGATGCTCCTGGGGCTTCGGGGTGCATGCTGATGATCAATGTCATCGACCCTTTTTCAGGAGGGCCTCCGGGCAGAGCGGCACGTGTCCCACCTGCACTACACAGCCTGGCCCGACCACGGGATCCCGGAGTCCACGACGTCCATTATGGCCTTCAGGGAGCTGGTCCGGGAGCGCATCCAGAGCGCCAAGGACGCGGGGCCGACCCTCGTGCACTGCAGGCAAGGCGCAGCACTGCGGGGATAGCAGGGGGGGATGACTTGTGGGAGAGGGTGTGGGAGGCCAGGGACCTCCTGGTGCACGAGGTGGGAGGGAAGGCAGCATCCAGGGCATGCACAGGCTGCAGAGAGTCTCCTTGCTTGGGCATTGGGGATGGCAGGGCTGCAGGCAGCCTGTCATCCAGTCTGGTTTGGAGAGGGACCCTTTATCAGGGAGTGTAACAGTAGGACAAGGCGTAACTGTTTTAAATTAAAAGATTTAGGTAGATTTAGATTAGACGTTAGAAAGAAATTCTTTACTACGAGGGCGGTGAGGCCCTGGCAGAGGCTGCCCAGAGGAGCTGTGGGTGCCTCATCCCCATGGCAGTGCCCAAGGCCAGGCTGGATGGGATTTGGGCAGCCTGGGCTGGGGGCAGGTGTAATTAGATGAGCTTTAATGTCCCTTCCAACCCAATCACTCCATGATTCTGTGATTCCCAGGGGATGCTCAGCACTCCCAGGGCAGTCTCAATGGCTCCCCAGGCCCTCAGTCATGCTGGTGCCCCCCAGGGCAAGACATGCCTAGCATTGGGGGGAAGCTCATCAGCCGCAGGATCAGGCAATGCTTAAGCCTTGCTGTCTGTGCTCCCAGTGCTGGGGTGGGCCGCAGTGGTACCTTCATCGCCTTGGACCGGCTGCTGCAGCAGATGAAGCAGGAGAAGTTGGTGGACACCTTTGGCATAGTTTACACCTTGCGGATGAACCGCTACCAGATGATTCAGACGCTGGTAAAAGCTCTGCTCCCTCTTCCCCCAAACCCATTGCTTTGTGGCATAAAAGCCACCAGGGCTGGCAGACAGATGTGCTGGTGGGCTGGTCCCAGCACCCCAACTGGTCTCCAGCCTGTGGCTGTGTCATGGTGCTGCTCAAAGCAGTGATATCTCCCAGGGCCAGCTCAGCTGGAGTGAAAATTGCCCTTCCATGGGGCTCTCCAGCAGCTTCTTGGCTTGCCAGACCCACAGCAGCAGCACACAGTCTGTGTCAACACCCAAGGGCATGTAGCAACAGGATCAGGCCCTTTGCAGACATTTCTTGACCCACGCCAGGCCATTGACCTGTGCTGCCCCGCACCCCAGCTACTATTTCAAGACCTCAGGGCTGGGATAAGGTGTCAGTACCAACCTTCAAGACAGGGGAGGGGTACAGGGGCTCTGAGATTGAACTAACCGAGAGGTTTGGGGGCATGAACACAGGACATACCCTTCCCACTGGGTACCACATCCCCCTTCATGTTGTCTGCACGGTGCAGGATTGCTCTACATTGCTGTCTGCTTTTGCCTTCCAGTCCCAGTATATTTTCCTGCACAGCTGTATCCTGGACAAGATCTTGGAGGAACCACTCCTGGGTTTATCAGGGACAGAGACGTAAGGGCCTGCTGCATTTCGCCTGCTGCTTTCCCCCTGCCCCCCCCACCCCAACCCACAGCCCCTCCAGGCAGCAAGCTGGGATCCTGAGCTCAGTCTGGGCCTTGATCCCAGGACAGAAGGACAGGGAAGTCCCACCAGCCGTCACACCCGGTGTTTTGAGGGGGGTCAGCCTGGGGCTGGTTGCTCCCTGCAGCACAGGGAGCCCAGCCTAGACACAGGGCACACGGCGAGGGCTTGGGGGACCGCATCCTCCTTCCCTTCAGTGTCAGTCTCAGGGGCTGTGCCAAAGAGCCGCAGAGCTCCCGGGGGTGGGAGCAGGTCAGGGCTTTGCCCCCCCTACCCTGTTTCTGAGCCTACTTCTGGAGGTGACCTATTTATCTGTATGGCCAATTTCTCTCCTACCTCATTCAAAAGAGGATGCCCTTGCCTATGCTGTGTCCTGGCAATGGGCTCTGGGCTGTGCTACAGCTGAGACCCGTCAGAAAGGGGCTGGAGAGCCACAAGAGGGGTGGAGGTCTGCCCACAGCCCTGCCCAGCTCCTGCGGACACAGCCTGGGTAATTCTGCGCTTGTTCAGCTTCCCCCTTACCACCAGTTTCTCTCCTCAGGTCCTGCCCCATCCCACTGAAAAGCTTTGCACAGCACTACGCCCAGAATGCAGCCAAGGCCAACACGGGCTTCCTGAGGGAGTATGAGGTGAGCGCTGTCCTGGGCAAGGTGCGGGGAGCCCTGCCACAGCCACACACACTGTGGGGGCCTGGGGAGCATAAGCAGCTGCTCAGACTGGGGGACACCCTAGAAGTGCCTCCTCAGTGGGTCCCGTACCCCAGTTTCCCTATGCCTGGCTCTCCTGGCAGCGTTCCCCTCTCCATGGCACTGCATCCTCAGCCCCCTCACATGTCCTGCACCGAGCAGGATCCATCCATGACCCCTCCTTCCCAGACCCCATGCAAGGTAGGGACCTACGGGAACACCGCTCTCCTATAGAGAGATGCACACAGTGTGGAGCAGACCTGGCAGCCCACCCCACTGAGCCTCGGCTGGGTGGTCCCGTGGCTTACCTGCCTCCGCATGGGCAGCTGTAAGCACCCTGCTGCTGAGGCTGGGTGTCCTCAGGAGTCCCCAGATCTTCCTGAACCTCCTCTGCTCACTGCTTCCACCACTCTCTTTCACTCAGACCCTCCTAGAGGTTGTCAAGGAGGAAGCCAGCTCTGCAACACCACCTTCAGGCAACCAGCAGACGCGGCCCTCTGCCAGCATCCTGCCATGTAAGTGCTCTGACACCTCGCACCCTCTTGCCATGCCTCACAGTGCAAGAAAGCCCTTTGACACGCCGGAGTGGGTCCACCAGAAGGCTACCAAGGGGCTGGAGCATGTGTTGTATGGGACTGAGGTTGGGGGGAGGTTGTTGAGCCTCGAGGAGAGAAAGCAAAGGGGAGATCACATTGCTGCCTTCAACTGCCTGCTGGGAGGGCACGGAGAAGATGCAGTCCTCCCGGGTGCACCATGGAAGGACAAGAGGCAACAGGGATAATTTGGAAGACACAGGATATTCCAGCTCAGTACAAGGGGAAAAAAATCCCATGAAGACGGCCGAAAACTGGAACAGGGGCCCAGAGTGTCTGCAGCATCTCCATCCTTAGAGATATGCAGATCTCCACTGGACAAGACACCGAGCAAGCTGCATGCACTGCATGCACCTCCTTGGAGAAGGGCATTGGGATAGAAAAGGATCAGCATCTCCAGGAGAAGCTCTGAGGCTGTGTTTTGAGGACCAGCACCCGCAAGCTGGACAAGAGCACCGCAGAGGGGGGATCTTTTGCAGAGAGGTGGTGAATGGGGGGGCTGGAGTTGTGCGGCTGCTTGCAGGAGCTGTGCGAGCGTGAGGCCGCCCTGGCTCCCTCCATCGCCCACATCTCTTGCAGATGATCGCTCCAGGGTGAAGTTCTCCCTGCTGGAACAGGGCCCTTTCTCGGGCCTCCTGCAGGCGTGGCGCATCCCGGTGAGTTGTGTCCCCCCCGCAGCAGGCGGTGCTCCCCTCTCCGCAGCCAGCCCCTGCTCCCCACCGCCGTTGTGACCCTGTGCGCGGAGCTCTTGTGGACCAGAGGGGTCTGTGGGGATGAAGGATGAGTCTTTCCTCCCTCCTGGGGCTCTGCCCAGTTTGGGCTGTCCCCTTTTCCCTCCCTCGGGGCTTCTTCCTCTCCCCTTTCCTCCTGACATGCTGAACTTCCCTTCTTTTCCTGGCCTCTCCCTCAGTTGCCCAGGCTGCCCCGGTTCTTGTACCACCTTCTCCAGCTGGAGAGTGATGTTCTCATTCCCCACCCAGGGCTGCAGCTCCGGCAGAGACTATCTGGCTGTGCAGGGGCCTGACAAGCTGACCATGGAGGACTTCTGGACCCTGGTGTGGGAACAGGACGTTCACACCATCCTAACGCTTCTGCCGTGGCAGGAGAAGGGGGAGGTAAGACACTGTGCCCACCTGCTCCTTGGCAGAACAGGGATCTGTTTAACAGAGCTGGAAGCCAGAGGAGATCCAAAATTTGGGCTGTCTTTTCTGAAAGGGTGCTTCTTTCATCCTGAATCCTAGTGCAGAGCCAGCTTGGCTGATGCTGAACCTTTCCTCTTTCAAAATGCTCCCACAGGCTGTCACAGGAGGGAGGCTCTTTGCTGCCCACCATCAGATCCTTGGTCTCTTAAAACTGCATCCCCAGGGCACCCACGGACAGCAGCTCCTGCCTCTGTCCAGCCGAGCTGGAGAGCATTTGCTGAGCTGAGTTTCACTGCCAAACACCGCTGTGCTAACGGGGAACCTGGCTGCAGTCCGCTGGTTTTTTCCAAAACTCCTCTGGGTTTTAGCTGGGGGATGAACTGGCATGGAGGGGTTTTTGGGGAGGTCTCGGTCCAGCTCCATCACAGCCCCTTGAGATGGTGACTGGTCTGCAGTACGGCCACCAACAACACGAAGCCAAACTTCTTGCACACAGGTCCCAGCTGACGCATGCTGGCCCCTGGAAGGAGACTCTCTCTGCACAAAGATGCTGACCATCCAGTGTGGCACCGAGAAGCCTGTCTCGGGATGGAGGTGTACCCAGCTCAAAGTGAAACACGTATGTGTCCGTGGGGCTTCCCCACTGCCTGGGACATTTCTCACTGCTAGCCAACGGGTCTGGAGGGGCAGGGGTTGAGAAGTCTGCGGGGACTTGGCTGAGCTGTCAGAGCAGGGTGCCAGCAGCCCGTGAATGCGGGAGGGAGTCTTGATTGCAGCCTGCAGAAGGACATCTGCCAGGCAGACATAGGAGATGCACGGGAGAGGCCTTGGAGGCTTCCCCACCCCTTACCAAAAGGTCTTTCCGACCCTCTTGCAAACTCCCACAGCTCTCAGTTTCCCTCACAAGGTGCAGGTCAAGGTGCCAGGGGAAGGAGAGCAATTCCCCTGGGCACTGTACCCACGGTGCAGGCGATGGGCAGTGCCCCAACAGGGACTCCTAGGACAGCGTTACAGAAGCTCAGGAAAGCGTCTGACAGCCTAAGGACTGAACCTCTGGGGCTCCTCTGCATCCAAACTCACCCATCCCTCCCCAACGGCCGTGTCAGCTCTTTGTGTCTCCCCAGGAGAAGAAAGGAAAGGAGAGGCAGGTGCAACAGTTCCTGTACACGCTCTGGAGCAGCACGAAGCAGCCAGATGTCCAGGACCTGGCGGAGCTCCTCGCTGCAGTCAGACGGTGTGCGCCCAGCCGCAAGAGAGCCGGTCCTCTCCTTCTGCACTGCAGGTACATGGAATTGTAGAACCAGGGAATGGTTGCGTTGGAAGGGACCTTACAGATCAGTCCAACCCCCTGCCATGGGCAGGGACCCCTCTCACCAGCACAGGCTCCCCCAAGCCCCATCCAGCCTGGCCTTGGGCACTGCCAGGGACAGGGCACCCACAGCTCCTCTGGGCAGCCTGGGACAGGGCCTCACCGCCCTCATAAGACAGAATTTCTTCCTAATTCCTTTTTGACTTTCTTCCTAATGCCTAATCTAAATCTACCCTCTTTTAGTTTAAAGCCATTACCCCTTGTCCTATTGCTACGCTCTCTGATAGAGTCTCTCCCCATCGTTCTTTCATCCCATTCTCTCTCCATCCATGAGCAGCTCCTAGGAGCAGGTACCCACAGCACCTTGGCACAGCCACCAGCAAGCCTCTGCCCCCCACCAACAGCCTCAACGTTCTGGGGCATTTTGAGAGTGTAGGTCCATAGGAGCCAGGGAAGCTCGCATGAAGCCAGGGACACAGGAAAAGGAAGGCAAACAGGGGTGGGCCAGGGACAAGCGTGGATGGAGCAGGCACTCCTGGGCTGAGGTGCCCAGACCACCACTGGGCTGGCTGCTGGGACCTTGGGAGCAGCCCTGACCTCCTCCGCTTGTGGCCAGGGACAGCAGCAGACGACACGTTAGCAGGGCTGGCCCAGGTGAGGGATGCACAGCTCGGCAGGGCAGGGTGGGCTGTGCCTCCAGGCTCCTTCGGTGGCACTGTTGGGACCGCTGGTTAGTGCAGAGCTCCCTGCCACCCACACCAGTGCTCACAGACCCCCCTGCCCCACCAGAGCCAGCTGCTGTGCATTTTCTTATTGGGCCTCTGACCTCTTGGCCTGGTGCCTGCAGTGACCCTCCCTTGTCCCTTGCAGCGGTGGCGTGAGCCAAATGGGGACGCTGATCTCCCTGGATTGCCTCTTGCACCAGATTAAAACGGAGAGGGTCGTGGATGTCTATGGGGTGACCCTCCAGCTGACGAGAAGCTGCTGCCTCATGACCCCCACGCTGGTAGGTGGGAAGAAGGGAGGGCAGCGGGCTGGGCAGAAGGCGACATTGGTGCCAAGGTGCCCCCAGGGTCCCACACCCCTGCCTGGGCTACGTGGGGTTTTACTCCCTGTTTTGCCCACCCTGTGGCTCTGCCAGCCACCGAGGGCTAAGGGTGCTGCCTCTTCCCAGGGGAGGGCTTGCAATTTCCTCAGTTTTGGAGTTAGCATAGGTTAAATTGTATGTGAGCTCCTGATAAATGCAAGCTGCTCTTCCCGTCCCGCCCTGAAAAACACAAAGCACTGGTTTGACCCTACGTGACGAACCTGCCCTCGGTCCCCGCACATGGCTGTCAGCACAGACACCTGCAATCTGCTTTTTTCTGCCACATTCCCACTTTCCTGCCTGGAGGAGCTTGGTGGGACACCCTGCTGCATTTCCAGCTGCCCTGCAGCCACGAAAGCCACAGGGCTGGGACAGTGTCTGATGGTTTTGCAGCTGTGCCGTGCCGTGCTGTGCTGTGCCATACCGTGCTTTGCCATGCCATGCCGTGCCATGCCAGCCCAGCCTCCCAGCCCCACGCGTGCCGTTCCTGATGGGTGCTGGTGGCACAGATGCCCTCTGGTAGCGCTTCCTTTTGCTGCAGCCGCTGCGTGTGCTGCTGCAGCATCGCTGGGAACCCTCCCCACGGGAGGTGGCAGAACTGGGGCAGATCTCTCCAGGGCTTCCCAGCTGCAGAGCCGCCTGTGACCAGCTAATCGCATTCTTAATTAATGTGAACCATGCGCATGGTGGGAGCCGGAGGAGGGCAAGGCCTCCGTTGCCCCAGCCTCAGAGCTCCTTTGTATTTCAGCCGTGCTCTTGCCAAGCGGAGACACAATGTGCCCATAAACGCACAGCAAGCGCCCATCAAACGCCACTGCCCCATGGCGTGGGGGCAGCAGAGGCAGCAGCTTCCCCACCTCGCTGCGGGCAGTGCTTGTTCCGATCCTAGCACACCCTGTTCTGGCCAGCAGAGGCTAGGCAGGGCTCTGGCCTCCAGCCCCGTGCCAGCCTCGTCCGTCACCACAGGGTCTGCCAGGACGCTGCCTTTCTCTCCAGCAGGGGTACACCGCTGTCACACCGGGGCATCGGCTGATGTGGTAGGGTTTAGAAGCCAAACGAGGGGGAAAATGAACCTTTGAGTGATTGCCCCATGGGTGCTGGAGCACCCTCAGCCCCAGCATGGTGCAAGACTCTTGGGGATGTGCCCCTGCCTTTCGCCAGGCGGCGAGTGTGCCTGGTCTGAAGTCAGCGCGGGGTTGTCACTCCGGATTTCACAATCGGGCCGGGCTCATTGAAAACATGCTCTGGTGACCTGGAATCACAGCCATTGTGTGATCTGTGGCTTTCCTGGTCGTGCAGTGGGACTAAACCCACCGCCAGCGGGGAGGGAGGCTCCTCGTGACTTGTAGCTCAGCCAGTGCATTAGCGAGCTGCTCGGGGGCCCCTCTGTCAGGTCCCTAATCCCCCTTTCTGGCTACCATGTGATTGCAGCCCACATTTGCTGGCTGGCCCTGCCCTTCAGCGTGAGCACTGAGCACAACCTGACTTACCTTTCCCGGAGCCCTGCCAGGGGTCGGTCCCCAACCAGCCCTGCAATGCCCAGCACCTTCGCCCCAGGGCGCTTTGGAGCTTGGTATTTTGTTGGAGCAGTCTGGTGTTTGTACAGAGCATTTACCAAATCTGTAATGGAATAGAGCTCTCTGGGCCTGCGTTACATGCTGACGGATCATTTTGCTGATCTTAAAAACAGAACAATAATGTAACTAGACTAAAATGACCCAGACTGGGCGCTTGCAGAGATCTACCCTGGTCAGCCCTTCAGTCCATTTTGTTGGGACAACCACCGAGGGATGCTCCTGCCCATAGGTCTTCCCTCCTCGTCGCAGGTCACTGCCAGAGCTTGTGCACACCAAGGAGGCAGAGCTCTCCCCATGTGCTGCCCTGCAGCAGCACCGAAGTTGCCCTGCAGCCGTGGTTTGGGTGCAAACCCTGCGGCACATCCAAAAGCCACAGACGTGCAGATTGAGGAGGTCAGGCGCCGTCGTTCCTCTCACACCTCAGTGCAATTTACCTTCAGGTTTTATGAGTGGGGATGGTGAAGCAGAAGGAAACAAATATGGTGTAACTGCAGCTCCAGGCCCGATTCTTCCTTTCTGGGTAGCTCTGGTGACACAGGACAAACGCGGACCGCTTGGGACAGTGAATCCTGCTCTGCCATCAGACACTGCTGGCTAATCTCCACCACAAAATAATTGTAGGGCCTTTAGAGGCAAATTGCAGAGCTAGTTCTGCAAACAGGAGGCCTCCGTCAGAGACCTGATTCCAAAACCCTTCTCTTTCTCAGGACCAGTACATGTTCCTGTACACCTGCATGCGGGACATCATCGCTCAGAAGCAGCCCTGACACCACTTGGCACAGCCCGGCACCGTCCTGTCCTCCACCCCTGCAGGGTCCTGACTGGAGCCAGGAGCTGGGGTGAGAGCACAGCGGGGGTCCTGCAGCGAGAGGGGACCCACCCTGGTGCCACCACCACCGCCGCGTCCCGCATGGTGTCCGCAGAGACATGGGGTCTCCTGAGCAGACTCGGGCAGCGTTGTCCTGCCCTGCTGCAACCCCTCGGTGCAGACACGGCCAGGGGCTGGGTGGGATGCTCCCTGGTTTGGCCGCTTTGCTGGGATTCCTGGTGCCTGGAAGGTTTGTTAACCCAACTGCACTGGGCACAGCAGGGGCTGCCCATGGGCACGGGGCGTGCTGAGGTCTCCAACACTGCTGTGGGCGGTGGGAGCAGGCTCGTGGCGGCTGATGGATCAGCGTTAGGTACAAACAATAAAAAGCCCTAGGAAGGAGCGTGCTTGTAAGGGTGGGTTTGCTTTCCTGGGGTCCTGGTGAGGCCCAGACTTTCTCCTCCTGCAGCACAGCACCCATTCCCAAAAGGGCACCAGTGTCCCTGGCAAGGCGGGCCACAGTCAATGAACCAGGTGCCCTTGGCCAGTCCAGGCATTGCTGCCCATGGCTCACAGCAGCTTCTGCTTGCTCTTCTCTGCTCCTGGTACTGAGGCAACGCCTCTTAACAAGAAGACCCAGTTTCTGATGAAAGCTGGGCTTGAGGTTATGAACCTGCTGGCTCCCAGGAGCTGAGGATGAGCTCAAAGCTGCTGGCAAGCAGCTGGCAGCCCTGTGGCTCTCTGCACAGCTTTGGCTGCCGCTCCAGAAACTGACAAGCTGCTCCTGCGTGGGATCTGCCACATCCACCGGATGCCACGCGGGGTCCTCCACAGGCTGCAGAGAGCCACAGTGTGGGCATCTGCTCCGACGTGATCTTCCATGGGCTGCGGAGGGACACCCTCCTTCACCAGTGTCCCCCCCATGGGGAGGAATCTGCTCCGGTGCCTGGGTCACATCCTCCTGCTCCTCCTTCACGGAGCTGGTGTCTGCAGGGCTGTTTCTCACTCCCCTCACCCAGCTGCTGTGCAGTGTTTTTTATCCTTTCTTAAATACGCTGTCGCAGAGGCACAGCCAGCACCACTCGATGGCTCGGCTTTGGTTAGTGCAGGGCCCTTTTGGAGTCAGCTTTTGGGGCCGGCTCTTACTGACCTGGGGCAGCTCCTGCAGCCTTCCCCGCCCTCCTACCAAAATCTCGCCACGTAATCCCAATACATCCTCATTCCATGAGGAATTCCATGGATCCAGCTGCTGTTTGGAAATGTTTCAGTGTCCTTCTTTGCTACCACTATGGTACGGCAGGTCACCGGCTGCTCAGCCACTTGTAGCATTTCTGCTTCTGGCTGGGTGACAACATACCGAGAGCTCTCCAGGAGGATGTGTGAACACTTTCAACATAAAAAAGGACCACAAAGCTCAGAGGATACGCATATGTGCACAAGATGATTTATGATGTTATCTTGACAAGTGTCTGGTGCTTGCCCATACGCTCACAGAAAGCCTGGCGGCTTTACGACTTTCATGGCAAAACTAACCAAAAACTCCTAAACTATGCTCATGCTGCAGGATTCACATCTCACAGTGGTGTTTGATCCCCTAGCCAGTCAGCAGGATTGGTGAGGTCCAGCTATTTACCATTCACGAGGGTGTGCATGGTTCATAGCAGCAGCCACCTGCCGTGTTCTTCAGGAGAACGCACCAGTGCGTGCTGGAGGCCTGACATAAGGCAAACAAGCTGCAGTCTGGTCCAGAGAGTAAAGTCCCTGGCTTCTGTCGAGTCTTAGGTTGATGACGAGTTGCGATGAAACAAGCCTGGATCGATCCCCAGTATCTCCCTGCTGGTGACGTTGGGCACAACCGGTGGTTCTCCTTGGCTCAGTGTGGCCCTGGAGCTCCAGACGCTGAGGATGGTTAAGTCTCGAGGGTGTGTGCAGCTTTGAGCTTTAGCCTGGTATCCTATCTGAAGTCTGCAATCTCCATTTAATGACAAGAAGCATCCCCATCTGTGTGCCCCAGCGTGCTTTATTGTGCGTTAAACAACTAATGCTGTTAGTGCAGAAGACCTCAAGAACATCTGTGGAGCCCCCTGAGCTGGAAAGCGGGGCCAAATCCCAGTTGGAGTGCAGATGTGATACAGGAGCCCTTGCCATGGAACGGGTTATAAGAAAGACCCTTGTGAGGGGCACGGAAGCAGGATCCCTGGGGGGGAATAGCTCTCTGCAGACTGGCAGCCAGTGTGTGGAGCTCGTGTGCCCAGCTGCCCACCCCGGGCTGGTGGTCGTCGCCCCTTGGCTCTGCATCACCCCGTGGTAGCTCGCAGTTCCTGCAGAGACCAGACACCCTGGCTCTGCCAAGCACAGCACCCAGGGGTTCCCAGCATCCCGGCCAGCAGTGCGTGCTCAGAAAGGGGCAGCTGCCAAGGTTAAGGAGGGGCAGGAACTCCCCGTCCTCTCCTATTTTTCTGCAATCAGAGCTACCCTGCGGCTTGCAGAGTCATTCTGCCCGGGGCTTTGCTCAAAGCCATATTCCCCGTGGAGAGGGACTGGCTCTGGCTGTACCACTTGTGGCACCGGAGAGGCCAGAGGCCTCATTATGGTGCTGCGTTCCCAGGGCCTGCTTTGGGCGCTTGCCTTCTGCGGCGAGGAGCACAACGTCCCCGCAGGACAGCTCAGGAGCAAGGCAGGGTGAGCTCTGCTGGCACCTGCCCCACGCCACCTCCCACCCGGCAGGGCTCAGTGCAGCGCAGCACCATCCGTCTGCCTGCCCGGTGGGCTGTGGCACCAGGACCTTTCTACAGCCCCTCGGGAAATGCTCGTGGGTCTCCTGTGTGCCCGTGCACAGAGGCGGCAGTCCCAGCCCCAGGGCACGGGGACACAGCGAGGCAGGGCTGATGCACCGACCCAGGGCCCGTCGCACGTGGTTACAGGTGTGATGGCTCCAAGATGCGAAGAAGCGAGTGAAAGCCACGCTGGGGGAGAGGTTGCTGTTTGCAGAGCTTCCGGAAATCCAGGAGCAAGCGATCCCACAGCCCTCGCATCTGGCTAGCACGACGCGCAGCTTGCACTGAGCCAAGGCGAACCTGCAGACGGCTGCAGCCAACGCACGGGCTGCGAAGGGACCTCGTCACCGACGGGACGGGCACGTAGCAGGGAACCGTCCCGCAAGTTTCACCCGGTGGGTTTGGTCTGGTTGCAAATGTGGCACAGTCCGCTGCCCTGTGCCTCACGTCCTGTCTAGCAGGAGGCCGACCCGGTGGCGGTGATGAATTTACAACCTCCCACCCACTGCTGCAGCGGAGGCTGGAGCCACAGATGCTTGCAGAGGGTGTCGTGGGAGCTGCGGTTTGGATGAATAATTTTCCAGCCCTGCAGCTCAGAGCCACGAAACCCAGAGGGGGAGAGAGAGACAACAAGACAGTAAAACAAAACAAGCCTCCAGCTCCGGCCGCCCAGCGTGTTCTGGACCGAGCCGTGTTGTTCTTCGTATCGAGCCTGCCCCAGCCTGGCAGCATCCAGCCACCACCCTGCTCCACCAACCCCTGTGCAGAGGCCGGGACTCTGCAGATGAGCAGGGCCGGGGCTGTTTGGGCCCCCTCCCTGCTCCCTGGACCAAGCGGGGAGAGCAGGGCCCCTCGCCCCATGCATCTCCTGGGGACCCGCAGCCATGGGAGCTGGGGTCCCGCAGATCCTTGGTCCCATTTCTCCATTCACTGGCGCTGCTGCTCTGCCCTGGGCTCTCCCCTGTTCCCTGCTCTCTCCACAGAGCACAGAGAGACCCGAGGCATCTTCCCTCAGCACACCAACAGCTCCCACCCCAGGGAGCCCAGGGAGCCCTCCCCAAGCTGAGCACCTCCATGAAATGAAGGACCTGGCACCAGGCTGTGGCTGCCCCATCTACCCGTGCCATGGGGATGCCCGCTGCTCATTCCCTTTCTACCTGAGCCACACCAGCATCAGCGAGCCCCAGGATTGCAGCTCGTCCCTCCCCAGGATCTCCAGCATCCTCTCCCATCAGCAGCTGCCATCACTCACAGCCAGGCGAGCAGAAGTGGAAAGCAGCCAGCACCCTTGTGCTCTGCAGCAGGGGCAGTTTTCCCCAGAGATCAACAGCTAAACTGGGATTCTGCTAGGGTGAATCCCGAACCCCCTAAAATAACAGGGAGTGAACTTCGTTAGCCTGGAAACTTCGACAACTCTAACAAGCCTTGGCAGCCACAGTGCACAGCCCAGAGCTTGTCTGGTGTGTCCACAGAGAGGATTCGGCCAGCAGTGCTGCCAGGACACCCAGCTCCCCTTGGGTCCAAGGCTTAGATCGGAGCCAGACCTCCTCAGGTTGGTGCAGGAGTGAATAACGTGGCCCTTGCAGACCTGCCGAGCACAGCAATAATTGTGCTTGCAGTAGCTCGCGCTGGCTGGACCTCATTACACGCTGAGGCTACGCTCTAAATTTTTCCAAGATTTTTTTTTTTTCCCCCTGCTCTTAAGCAAGCTGTAGGAAGACTTGTTAGCCATGCACAGTGGAGACAACAGGAGAAATACCAGCCGGGATGTCACCTGCCACCCAGAGGTACCACACCTAAGCTGTCACGCTTGGCCACAAATGCTGGTGTTTGGCCCCGGAGTCTCAGGTCTGGAAGCAGGTGTCTGTGAGCAGGGGTGCAGCGAGCGTGTTGGGGAGCTGGGCTGGGCGAAGGGATGCTCAGAAGCAGCTCAGCGAGCAGGTAGTGCTGCCCTGCTTGCTGCGGAGCAGAGCTCGTCTCCGCTCCCCAAACCGCAGCCTGCCACTAGAGGACAACACACAAACACGTGTGAGCCTTGCAGGAAAACTTCCACTCACACGAACAGGGAGAAGCTGGGTCTGGAGCTCCCAGTGCCTTCAACCAGGGCACGGTACAGCCCGCATTACTCACAGCAAACTTCAGATTCAGTGAGAACTGGCTGAAAAGCGACACTTCCACCCCGGAGGGACTTATTGGGAATTCCAAGTTTGCCATGGAAACATGGAAGCTCTCCGGTCCAAACAACTCCACGTCCAGACTCTCTCATTTTGCCAGGAGCCAGGCGACACGCTGGAATAAATGAACACTTCAAATATTAATGTCTATTAGCGGGTCTCAAAGAAATGAGACAAGGAAATGAAGCACCACAACTGAGCTGGAATAAAAAGCAAACAGAGAAGTTGGAGCAAAGTGTGACATGCAGGGCAAAGCCCTCCAAATTCGGGCTGTGTTGCTCCAAAAACAATGTGAAAAATGTCATTGCAGTCAATGCCTTCCTGAGGAAATGGCTCTGTTTCAGCAGAATGGCACTTTTCAATAGGAATCTCTTTAATGTGATTTTTTAAGAGCTCTATTAATAGGGCGCTCAGCCAGAGCCCTGCATCCCCAAGGAGAATTCACTGACCGAGAAACTGTCAGGGGCTTGCGGTGCAGACCGGGTCTGGCTGCTTGGGCTGCCCAAGAAAGAAAGATGGGGAAACTGTAGATAAAAACTGCAATTGCAGCCAGGAGCAGAGTGATAGGCCTGATGCTTTCTCCAGATTTACACCAAATTCCTGGCTGCTGCCAGAGCAAATCCATCCATTTCAGGCCGTGCTAAAGCCCCGCACCAGGGCTGGAGGAAGGGTTGTCAGCGGACCCAGGGAGGAACCTCTCTCTTAGGGGCTTCCCATCCACCCACCGGGACCCCTCCATCCGGCTGGCAGTGTTTTAAATTTGGAGCTGTCAAAATACATCGCCGATGTTTAATTAATGACATCTCCAGAACTGCCTGCCATGGAAGTGGCTTAATTCTAATTAAATCAGTTCCTGCTCCTGTACGAAAATCCTCGCTTCTCTGCACTCCGTGACAAAGTTTCCACTGAGATCAGCACTGGTAGGTTTTCAGCCCGGAGACTGCAGGATCTGAATGGATTTCACAAATGAAATAGCTTCAGGTCCTGCAGCACCCAGGGCAGGAGCCCTCGGCCAGGGTCTGTGCATCAGCCCCAAACCCTGAGCTCGACTTGGAGCAGACCTTTTCAGAAGAAATATCCACTTTGGTCACAAGTCTCACACAGGAGGGAGCACACCCCCAGGCCTGGGCTAGCTGGAGCTTTTTAAGCCTCCCGTTTTGCAGACCTGACCCCATATAACTCTCACCTCATTTATCCTGAGAAAATCACTTTTGTCTTAATAAAAAGTGCACTCACAGCAAGCAGGGCTGTGAAAAACACCTCCCAGTACGTGCTTCAGCCATGTGGCATCTTACTGTGGCACGGCCACAGTGGGTGCACTTTGCAGCCACCCACACCTGGGTCCTCCTTTCTCTGCCTGTGCCCCATGCCCATCTTCCAAGCATGGCTCGAGGAGAGGCAGAGGGAGGAATTCACCGGCACGGAGGGAGCCCAGGTGCACCACCGGAGGCCCTGCAGGCATTGCATGGTCCCGTGGGGAGCTGCAGGACACCCTGGGACCCTGGCTGCAAGCCCCCACTCCACGGACTATTGCTGTTTTCACCCCTGACCGCTTTGCCTAAGGCTAGAAAGAGCTCTTGGGGTGAACATGTTGCTGCCGCTAACACAGCTCATACCCCAGCTGGATCCGGGCGATGCTGGACCCAGCCGAGCATCAGCATCAGCACCGCATCCCATTTACGTGGAGAGTGCCCTGGAGAGGCCCCTGTCGAGCTCAGCACCCTGACACCGCTGCTCCAGCCCTTGCGTCTCCCACCCATCCCCTGCCCAAGGATGGAGACAGTGAGAGGGGAGCGAGGTCGGACAGACGGACGGACGGACAGACAGCCCTGCAGCCCTGGGCTCGGCAGCTCCCAGCAAACAGCTCCCTGGCAGCTCCTTCTCCCAACTGCACCCTGACTTTCCTGTTGCAGCTGGGTTTAGCAGCCAGCGCAGACACAGAGTCCTTTATCTGGGGTTATATTTCAGCGTCCCAAAGTCTGGAGCCCTTGAAGTGCTGGTTGGGTACTCCTATTTATGCTCCTCTGCCCTGCCGGAGCCAGCTTTGCCTTCCCCTGCCCTGCTATCTCACAAAAACATTGTTACAAAACAAGCACAGGTCCCGGAGCTATGAACAGGTCTTTATTTGTTGAGGTTTCTTTTTCTTTCTTTCTTTTTTTTTTTTTCTCCTTTCTTCCCTTTGAATGAAATTCCTGCCAGCTCTAAGAGAGAGAGAGAGGGAAAGAGTAGAAAGTTTAACTCCTCCCATTGGAGTGTCTCACGCCCCTGCCCAGCCCTTGAAACCCAATAACCAAGATCATTCAACAATGCCTTCCCTTCCCTGGCTGCATCCTTACTCCTCTCCGAACCGCGGGAGGCACGGTGCCCGCTGCCAGTGAGGGACCTGGGAGCTCCCCTGGGTGCAACCCAGCCCAGGGACGGGGCGAGCCTGCGGCTCCTCACACGCTCCCCACCGCTGCAGCCCGGTGAGGATGGAGCACCTCTTCTGGGGCGTCCTCCTGGCCTCCTCTGCCCGCTTCCAAGCGGTGGCTGCGGAGCCAGGTGCGGCGCCCTCGTGCCCAGCCCAGTGCCACTGCGAGGAGGATGGGGTCATGCTCTCGGTGGATTGCTCCGAGCTGGGGTTGCCGGAGGTGCCTGCCAGCCTCAGCCCCCTCACGGCGTACCTGTAAGTACAGCCCTTCGCTCTTCCTTTCGCCTCGGGTCTTTTCTCCGGACCCCTTCGTCAGCTGCGGTTTTCCTCCGGCTCGGAGCTTTGCGCCACTTTTTCCCGAAATTAAATTTCCCCTGGAAATTAGAAACAAAACAAAACAGAAAAAAAAAAAAGCAAAAAAAAAAGCAGCTATTGCTCCAGGACCTGCCAAGCTAAGGCAGCTCCCCCTCCTCCCCGCGCCCCTCTGCAAACGCTGTTTATATTGCGATGTTATGCATGCTTTGCTTCTTGATTACAGTGGATCAGAGGAGCTGATTTGCTGGGTCGATTCTGATTGTCTGAGAGCATAATGGAGTATTTATACTGAGCAATTACTGCAAACTGCTCTGGGATCCTTCTGTCAAACATTTCAATAGCCGTGATAACTCATGGCTTTTGGGGTTTGGGTTGGGCTGGCCACCAGCAGTGTCCAAGTTGCCTCTTTAAAATGAATATTAAAGTCCTATAAGAGATGTAGGATTTTTGGTGGTTTTTTTTTTTCTTCCCCCCTCTCTGGTTTGAATTAAAAGTTCCTAATTTTCTGAATGCTTCCCATCCTCTCTGGTATTAATACCCCAAAGGGTTACACTACCACAGGGACTGGTGGGTCCCTTTCTAGCCCCAGCGATGGTCTCAGTGGTGCCATCAGACTCAGCGGTGGCTGAGGATATCCCCAGGGCGAGCAAGGGACTCCCCAGGACGATCCCAGGCTTTGACCAGGAGAAGAAATCCATCTGTCTCATGGAGACAGGTTGGCCCTGGCATGCCCTGGGGAGGATGCTTGGCTTTTTGCTGAGCAGAAAGGGCTGCAGGACTGCCCACAGCTGTGCAGCAGCAGGCTGCTGAGGTCCTTCCTTGCCTTTCCCAGCCAGGGATGCAGCGAAGCAGCCTTTTTTTGTACCAGATCGTGCAGGACAACCTGTAGCCCCCAGGCAGCGCTGGGTTTGTGCTCGTTGTGCTGAGAAGGGGCAAGTGCCCAGGCGTGGCGTGCAGACTGTGTGGCTCTGATGTTCCTGGCTTGTCCTGGGATGCAGTTACTTGGCTGGTAAAGCCAAGCAGCCTAAGTGGTTCGAGAAGGGCTTTTCAAAGCCAGGTCAAAGCTGCCATGGCTGGATTAGAGCTCTGCCTGTCCTTCTTGCCTGAGGACATCGCTTTATGTACTGTGTTGGGCCAGCTGAGAAAGAAATAAGACAGGACAGGATGATTTTCACTGGAGAGCATGAAAAATGAGAGAGCTGTGTAATGCAAGCTGCATTTCCGTGGGAGCGCAAACCACGGAGCGCTTGTCACACGAGGTGTGCACTGCATAGAGGTATTGCACTGCACACCCCCTGGGGCTAAATTTGGAGCCAGCTGCCTCCGAGTGAAAAGTCGCTGCAGCTCTTGAGCATGTCCTGGTGGAGGTGGCCGACAACACGAGGGCTGCAAGCAGGGGAGGCTGCAGAGCTTTGCAGCCCCCCCTGCTCCTGTGAGGACAAACCACAGCCACGGCAGGGACGTGCTTTCAGTTTGCAGACCCGACTCCCAGCAGCTGTGGTGCCCCCATCTCTGCAGAGAGATGAGCCCCAGCAGCCTGGGAGCCCCTGGAGCACGAACCAAGGGCCAGCTGGAGCTAAGCTGCTCTCATCGCCACATTTGCCCTGAGCACAGTATCAGAACAGGGATGCACAAGGGTACAGACTCCTTGTGCAGGGTGGCAGCGGGCAGGTGCTTAAAGATGCTCTTGGCTTTTGGCAGAGGTCTGGGAGCTGGGCTTTGGGGCAGCCCAGCAGCAGGCACCAGCAGCAGCTCCTCCGCCAGCTTTACGCACAGGGTGGCGCCAACGACAGCAGTTTGCCGGAGGTGCACCAGCAGCGCAGCCTCCCCAGCCCGGCACCTTGCAGGGAAAGAGGGGCTGCAAGGACAAAATCCGTGGGACCCAGCCAGGGAGGTGGCGGAGGGTCCAGGGTTCTCCTCTTCCCTTTAGGGCTGGGGCTTTTGGGGGAGCCACAGCACATTCGCCGTGTGATTTAAGCAGCGCCTGTGAATTAAGAGTTGTGAAGATGTAGCAGAGGGAGGAAGGCAGGATGTTCTGGGAATTGTTGGGGGAACAGAACTGGGTTTTCTCCCTGCTTGTCACTGCCTTCTGGGGTTACCTTCAGCAAGTCACGTAAGGCTAGTTTCTCGGTTACAAGGTGTGCAGCCAGGGCTGGTTTTTCAAAGCAAATCAGCATAAGTTTTGTTGGAACTGTGGGTCTTCAAGAGAGATCTAAGCTCTTCATGTAAATTCAGGTTGTAAATCCACACTCAGATATGTAAAGGAATGCTTAGATTTTTTGGAGAGCTGCAAGTGCTGAAAAGCAAGCCCTGTAATGTCAAGGAGGAACCCGGAGCAGAAGGGCAGCTGCACCCACGGCTTTACAGCTCCTTTGCTGCGTGCCCTGTCTTCTAAGCAAACTGTGGGTACTCCTTTCTGTAAAGAGCAGGGCTCCCTCGGGTGCAAAATAAAGGGTAATAACCTCTGATTAGACACTGCCTCGCCACTAATGAGCTCGCGTTCATGCCCTGTCCTGACAGCGCTGTGTCTCCGCGGTGCCTGTCTCTCCCCAAAAACCCTGTCCTTGCTCATTCGGGCACCTCCCTGTGCCTGAGCCTGGGATCCTCCAGGTGGGATCAGCCACCCGAACCCAAACTTTTCCACGGGAGGGCTCAGTGGTGAGCTCGCAGCTGTGGTCAGGGCGATGGGAGAGAAGCAGGTCACCTCTTCCCAGGGGGACCTTTCCAGTAGGCACCTGGGTCTGCTGGTGACTTCTTGCAGAGAGCCCAGGCGGCCAGCCCAGCTGGGGCTTGGCTCTGCTAGGTGAGAGGAACCCATGGTCTGGTCTGTGTTGCTCAGGGCTTGCTCTAGCTCTAGCAGCCCATTTTGCTGTAGCAGCACAGACCATCCTCTCTGCCTCGTCACCTAGGGGCTGCTGATGGCATCCTCAGGACATGAGGAGCTTGGGGGGTGAACTGGGTCTTTGCCTGGCCACGAAACGCTGAGGTTCAGCACTGTCCTATAAAGCTACAGCCAGAGACCCTACAGGCTGCATCGACCCAAAAGAGCTGAGCGATTCAGAGAGGAGAGCAGAGCTTTAGCTGGCGTGTCAGCACGTCCTGGCAGCAGCGTGCCAAATATCACAGCTCTGCCTGCCCTGGGCAGCACCATGCGTAGGGGAGTCACTGCTGGGGCTGGTGGGGGATCTCAGGGAGGACAGCAGCAAGCTGAGAGCACAGGGGGCTGGAGCTGCGAGGGGAAGGCTCCCGTGCAGCACAGGAGGCTGCACAAAGGGGCACTGAGGAGGCTGGTGTCAGCTAATTGGGGAAAACAGGAATAGCTGCTCAGCACTCGCAGAATTAGCTTGGCTTTGATGCCTGGCACTGCTGCAGCCCCTGCGCGTGACCTGGGTGAGCAAACCCACCTCTGATTCCCTGGGGTGTGCAAGTGCCATGTCGCATGGGCTGGGGGAGGTCGGCCCCTGGGTACGTGGCTGTCCCTGTGCCTGTCACCTGCTGCTGGGGACGGGGCTTGGCTGGGGGAAGGTGCTCAGCACAGCATGGCCCCATGGCCCTGGGATGGCATCTTGTCCCCTGGGATGGCATCCTGAACCCTGGGATGGCATCCTGGTCCCCTGGGATGGCATGCTAGTCCCCTGGGATGGCACGCTGGTCCCCGCTGCCCCCTTGCAGCCCCTGGTGAGAGGGACTGGGGGAAATGCTGGGGGGTGAAGGGATCCCCTCAGCTTGCTGAAGCCTCACCAAACCAAACAGTGCCGTTGCTGGTTCCTGCCAGGTCCATCCTAGGGCACACTGGAGTGTCCAGCCCTACCTGGCAGCAAACAGGGGAGCTCAGAGACATGGAGTGCCTGTAAGACCGATGCAGGACACCCTCAGCAGTGTCCACAGGTGGAAAGGCGATGGCAGAAGTGTCACAGCCACGCATTCGGGTTCAGATGGCCCAGCAGTAAGCACATGTCCAGGCCAAGCAGCAGGCGTGTGGCTGGGCCAGGACACGGCCTCAGCACCCTGTCTTCAGCCCAGACATAGGGGACGTGGGGAGGAGCTGGAAGGATTGCCCAGAACCAGAAAATGTCTTAGGTAGGACAACACCTCTGGGTGTCACGGATCCAAAGCCCTGCTCAAAGCAGACCCAGCTTGTGACACTGGTCAGGGAACTCATCTGCTTTGAACATTAATACTTCTAATAATCTACCCTTTTTTCTGGTTTTGACCACAAACATCGGATTTTTTTCTTCGTAAAATCTAATGGCACAGTCCAGCTTGTGCCCATTAATTTCCATCCTTTCCCTGTGCACCTCCCAGAAGAGTTTGGCTCCGTCTTGCCCACACCCTCCTGTTCCCTACTTAAATATGGCAATAACATCCCTCCAGTTCCCTTGTGAGCCCAAAGCTGCTCTAGGAGCACCTGATGGGACACAGGTGGGATGGGGTGCACAATCAGGAGGGAGAGGGGAGCTTGCAGGGAAACAGGGAGGCTGCAGTGGGGGCGGTAAGGATGAAGGATGCAAACCTGGAGGACTCCAGACCTCAGCAGGACCACGGCTCGGCTGGAGGCAGCATAGGTGGCTTCTGGCCCTCGGGTGAGCTCTCCCAAGCCACCCCATTTCCCCACGGCCCCAGGCCACACGGAGCAGAGTGGAGGGGTCAGGGCCCACCGCTACTCTCTGCCCCATCCCCAGAACCACGGTGACGGCCGTGTCCTTCCTCGGTTTCCCCTTTGGCCAGAGCACACCCTGCAGTGAAGCCAGGCAGCTCACGGCACATGAGAGAGGATCTGGGGCACGGGACAGCCTGATGGGGTTGTCAGACCACGGCTGTCCCAGCAGGGTTTGGGGACAGCTGCTCCCTGCCATCCCCAGGCATCTGTGGAGACTGCCCAGGCAGAAAACATCTCATTGCCCATGCTGTTTCCAAGGGGAACGGGGCCAGGAGCTCTCAGTGCTGTTCTCACCTTGCAGAGACATTTTAAGGCTTTGCCTGGAATTTAGCAGCCCCCTGGGAGCCCAGGGGCAGGGCCCCACTGCTCCCTGTGCTGCCCTCTGGCACCACGAGCTGCATGGAGCCAAGCGAGGGATGCTCCAACATGAAGCCAGGCAGCCTCTTCCCTGCTCCCACAGCACCAGTGCAGGGAAGGAGCGAGCAGAAGGTGCCTTTTTCCTGGTATTTCCATTTTCTAAGCACCCCAGAACTGTGAGCGGGTGAGGGAGCAGGGTTTTCAGAGCCACATGTGATGCTGGAGCAAGACAAGCAGCGATGCTGAAAGCATCTTCCCTGCCTAAACCCTCCTTGCTTGTCTGCTCGAGGCTCTGCAGCCCCTGTTTTGGCAAACAGCCCCCACCACAGCCCCCCTAAGATGGGCAGGAGCCATCCTGGCGCCCCCTCAGTTGGGGCACCAACGGAGGGATGGGGCTGGGGCTGCCCCCAGGAGCCTGGATTGGTGCTGGAGCTGAGGGAGGGGTGCAGGGGGTGAAGGGAAGGCTGGGCTTGCAGCGGGCTGGCAAGGAGATGTGGCATCCTGCAGGGATCACAGAGACTCCTCGGTGCCCTTGGAGATGAGGTGACGAGCACACACCCTAGGGAGAGAGAGCTGCCAAAAATGCCGAGAGCACCAAGCCCTGACACCCCCTTTCTGGCCATTTCCAAAGCCACCCCTGGTCCTGGTGGCCACAGCGATGATCTAAAGGCTGTCTCTGCTCGATCTTCTTCCCTTCTGGGAGGCAAATGGGAAATGCCACTCCTGCCCCGAATGGCCACAAGTCCAGTCCTTCCCTCCGAAATTCCCTGCCTGGGAGAATGGCAGCCAAAGCAGGAGCAAGGAGAAATGTTTGTGGTCCTGGGACCCCAAACCTGAGAGATCAGGCTGGTGAGAGGCATTAGGAGGGCTGGGATCTAACACACACACTGCAATGTGTTCATGGCTTTATGTGAACCATTTAACAGCTTTAAGGCTCTGTTTATTTTCCTCTTTTCCTTGGAAAAATGGGGATAATGGGAGTTTCCCACCTTCAAGCATTTGCTTTCTGCCAAAGGGGCCCTACAAAGACCATACAGGCACCCCACAGGACACAGTTGTGCTCTGCATCCTTGCTGCATCCTTGTTAGCAGACTTTAGGGGTTCCTGAAGGTCAGGCCGCCTGGGCTCAGCTCCTAATTCAGCACCCAATTCAGCACCCCAATTGCACCCAAAGGTGTTCTGTGCCTGAAGGTGGCTTTTTGCTGGTAAGTTGCAATGAGGAGCCCATGGGGCCATCTCCCAGCCCCAATGAACACCGACACCTTGGGGTGGCCAAGCAGGCTGCGCCAAACCAGGAGCTGCCTGAGCCCCAGGTACCAGGGAGAGCGGCCACCCCACCTGATTCTGGCTGGTTTTCCCATCCTGGAGAAGGAAGATGAAAGCTGAACTGATCACCTTTGGGATCATGCACATCTTGGAAGTGTCTTGTAAGAGAAACTGGAAAAAACAACAGCTACTGGGCACGTGCTTCCAAAAAGCCCTTCTTATCCCCACTGCATCGTGTAACAGCCAGCTCACTGCCCAAATTTCCTGGTCCCTCAGCCCACGGCAGCACTGGGAACACAGCTGGTTGTTAGTCAGAGAGCAGAGGGCCTCATCCCTGAGGTACTGTCGTGGTCCCGACGCTGCAGATGGTGCTCAGCATGGGCACGATTGTCCCGGGGAACCAACGGTGCTCAGAGCTAAGCCCGAAATGCAGGACCATTGGCACCGAGGTCAGGCACATCTGGTGGGATGGTTTTCCCAGGAATGCATCACTCCATTGAAAGGGAAAGGCTCAGTGAGGACGGATCAGTGTGGGTAGAATGGGAGAAATGCAGTAACAAGTTGAATGAAGAGAGATTATTTCAATGTTTTCACTTCTTGGTGACTTTTTTTTTTCCTAGTGTTTCCATTTACATATTTTCACCTGCTGATGTTATGTTTACCTGCAGGCCATTTAATATTCATATTGCAGGACTCTGAAATTATCAAAGCAAAACATCTTGGTGGTTCTAGAACACAATATATTGACTTTGTTCTATACTTAATGTGGACATGTTGGCTCTGTCCTGCGTTGGGAGGAAAGGAACTGTTGAAGTCTCTGAATTTCCAATGAGATGGAAACTTTCAGGTTTTTGGTAGATCTCCGTGTCCTCCCTCCTCCTCCCCATCTCCCAGCCTCCTCTGTCATAGGCTCTGCTCCCTTGTACCCCCTGATACCATGAGATAGAAAAGTTTGGGTCCTGCAGTGGTCACCTGCACACGTGCAGCTACCCCAGACTGGTGCTGTTGGGACTCACTAGACGTTGTGCTCTCCGGAGAGCGGCTGGCCCGCAAACAAGGGCTGCAGCCCCAAAATGCTCCCAGCTAATAGAAGCAAGGCTGCGGGTGACAGGGTGGCGGGCTGTGGCTTCAGTACTGCAGGTCATGGCCGAGTCGTACCCAAGCTTTCAGTTCGAATGGAAAAAGGCACCCCAAGAGGGGTTTTGGAGGAGGCAGCAGGGTGTCTGGGGCACTGGGTGTGAGCAGATGTCCACTTGTTGGCAGGGCGCTCCCTGAGGAGGGCTGCGGGAGGTGGCAGGAAGGATCTGCCCCATCCCAAAGCCAGCAGCTGGTACCCAGGTCCCTGCAGGAGAGGCAGCAGCCAGACCATGCTGCACTTGCTCCGCAGCTGGCAGTGAGCTCTGCGCTCCCTGGCAAGCAGGGAGCAGGTGTACGGACGAGGAGCGCAGCGGGGAGGGCAGCACGGCGCTGTGGTTAGAGCAAACCTGCACGGGGCCGTGGCTGTGCTCTGGGCTGGACAGCCACTCGTAAATCCCAGCTGCCTCCTCCCAACACTTCCACCCTGCAAACTGCAGCAGGGCAGGCTGGCCGGGACAGCAGGAGCCCAGTGCCTCCTGCGCGGGCTTTGGGGATGCTCCACCGCTGCTCCCATCGGTGGCATCCGGCGAGGACGGGATGTGGCGGGTCCCCGTGTCCCCATGCTCCCTTCCAGCTGGCAGCTCCACGTGGAGACCCTGGCTGGCAGGAGCTGCCACTTGCCCTCTGTGTGCTCTGGGCTTCAGCCTCAGCCGTTTGGTCCTCACTCGCAGCCGAGCCCCTGGAGCCTCCCCACCGAGCCACGAGCACCGGGCACAGCAGAGCCGGGCTTTCTGCAGCATCGTTGTCGTGCACTTCCACTGCAACCGTCCTCCTCCATCCGCCCCCCCCTGCTCCTCCCTGCCCGCCCCCCAGGCTAAGCAATATGCCACAGCCTTCCTTCTCTCCCTCCCTTACTTGAAGAATAAGCTCATAAATCTGCCCAGGGCAATGAAAACACTGAGCTCATGGCCCTTAGATCTGTGCGGGAGGAGCTCTAGCTGGCGATTAAAGGAGTTTAGGGTTTTCTTTGAAAAGCTCTTTGATTCTGGCAGAGGCTCTGGTGACAAAAGGCAGCGATGGAGCTGCAAATGCCTCTCCCCCCCCTGCACCTGCCTGGGTCAGGGAGCAGCAGGAGGGTGGAGGAGGGAGAGGGAAGCACAACAATTCCCAGGGGGCTGCGGCGGGGCTGCGGGACCCCCGGCACCCCCTCCAAGCAGGTGCACGTGGCCGTCCTTCGGTGCAGACACCTCGGTCATGGGTGCCAAAGTGCATCCTCTGCCCCAAGGAGCTGCCCCAGGTCCATCCGTGGAGATGCTGGGCTGGGTCTCAGCGAGCCAGCAGCCCAGGAATGGATGGACAGACGGACAGACAGATGGTCTTCCTCTCAGCTGCTCTCAGGCAGCTCAGAAGGCATCTGAGGTGGGCGAGGCTGCTCAGGGAGCTTGAAATGGGAACGCGAGCTGCCTTCGTGCACCACTGCAGGCAGCCCAGGAGGCCTCAGGGAGCTCCAAGAGCAGGGATCCCCACTGCGATGCTCTGAAACCTGTGGGAAGGAAGAGGGGAGGATTGTCAGGGCTGGGAGGAGCCTGAGGTCTTGGGGAAGGACCTGAGGTTGGCAGGAGCCGAAATGGATCAGGAGCAGCCTTCCCGAGGAAGAGCAGGACGGAGCGCAAGCACCTCATGCTGCAGCCAAGTCAGAACAGAGCCCACCCGAGGGGAGGCAGGTGTTGTGCCCGTGGTGAGGGGCAAGGATAGGACACGGTGAAGCTCAGGCAGTGCCTCCAAGCTCGCAGGGATGTGCCAAGGAGCCAGGAAGGGGTAATGCACAGCCCTCTCCCGAGCCGCCAGCACAGGCTCTGATCCAGTGGTGAGGGAGGGCAGCCCTCCAGCCTCCCCCCTCCAAGGGACAAGGAGCCTCCCTAGGCACCAGCAGCTCTCCATCCCCGTTTGCCTTGTTTGCAGTCCTTCCTGGAGCTGTTTAAACCTCTTTGAAGGACTTGGAAATGAAAAGCAGCCCCCATGGGAGTGGAGCAAGCCAGACACACCTGTAAGGTAGGACCTGCTCGAGGGACCTGTTCTCTCTTATTGAGAGCAGCCACAGGTCCCACTACAAAGAGACCCTGGGGAGACAGAATAGTTTCCAGCACTCGATATCCCCGTGAGGCACCAATTAGTAACATTCCCCTTCATTCAAAGGGAAGGTGAGGCCCGAGCACCGCATCATCCGCCAGGGCTGTGCGCGCTGGCACTGCGGGGCAGGGCGTGGAGGGGAAATGTTGGCTCCTCCGCTGAGTGAGGGTGGGAGAGCAGGGGGTGCACACGCAGGGACAGGGAGGGTGCCCCCCACCCTAGTGAGATGGTTTTGTAACGTGATTCTGGGCCCCCAGGACGTTCCCCCTGCCCGGTGCCACCTCCCAGCCCAGGCAGTGCCTTCTGAGCCAAGCCAAGGCGTGACGGTCCTGCAGGATGTGAAGGCACAAGCCACCTTCCCCAGGATGCTATCCCGTGTCAGGATGGCTCTGGCTGTAATTGCATCCCACACAGGACAGCTTCAAGAGATTTCCCAAACGTGGGCACTTTTCAACCTTATCAAAGCAAGTTTACATCACCGCATGTGTGAAGCCAGCAGGAAAGGCATTTGCGTTTTCAGACAGAAATTCGTCTCCTATTTCTCATAGGGAACACGAGAAGAAATCCTCCTTGCAGGGTACAATCTCTGCCCTTCTGCTTTACCCTGCTTTCTGCAGCTACACCCCAGCAGCAGCCTCCACACCCCTGGCAGGTCCCCACGGTGTCCCCTGGGCACCGGGACAGCACCAGACAGGGGCAGTACCTTGGCACCCAGGCAGTCCCAAAGGACAGGGACATTCCTTTAGGGTCAGGTGTGGGGTGTTTGCTCCACCTGCAGCCGAAGGTGTCGCAGGACAGGAGCTGATTTATAGGAGCGGGTAAGAATTTGTTGCACTGTTTCCTTGCGGCAATGAGTCCCGGGGACTGATGAGTTTTATCAAGCCTAGCGGCAGCCTTGCTGTCCCTCACTTTTTGACTACTCAGGGCCGACGCAGCAGGTTCGTGTGCTGCAGGTTGTGTCTGCAGCTGCAGCCCCGCACGGGGAAGCGGCTGTCAGTTACGGTGGTGTTGTTCTTTCATGTGGTGTAAGACAGTAGAGGATTTATTAGCGACAAAAGCATGAATGCTGGAAGCCTTGATTTATGGAAGAAGGGGGAAAGGGAATGTGTTGCAGCCCATGCTGGTCAGTGAGCTGAGTCTGAGACGAGCTAATTGTGAAAACTGCCCGGCTCCTCCGTGGGGTGCTCTGGGCACCTGGCAAAGCCACGAGCAGAGCTGCTCCTCCTCCAGCAGATGACTTCCCACTGATCATCTTCGTGGAAAGGGCTTCTCCTAGACAAGGCACGCCACAACTGCATCCCCCGGGGACAGCCAGATGCCCCAGGAGCTTTGGCTCCCTTGTGGTGGGAGACGCAGGGGGCTGGAGGGTGGCATGAGACACCTGGGCTCTTTTCGAGCTCTGTCCCAGTCCCGTGGTTTACCCAAACAAGTCCTCCCATCTCCCTGCACCTCATGCTCCCTCCCATTAAAACACTAATAATGAACCCTCCTCTAACGTCCTTTGAGATCGACCGATTAAATAAGTGCTGCAGAAGAGCTAGAGACTCCCAGCACTTTTCAGCCACATGTCTAGACCTCTCGGGCTAAAACACCTTCTCAAAGTTTGTTAAAAACCTCTCGAGCTTCACGTTCACTCCGACACAACACCAAGGAAGGCGATACTGAACTCGGATTCGTTGCCTGCCTTTCATGCCCACCGACCTCGCCGCTCCTTGCTCACGGAGGCAGCCACAAGCCGGTGCAGCTCCCGGGCATTCCTCCGCCGCCGCATCCAGCGGCTCCTCCGCAGCTCGTGGGCAGAACTGGTGAGTTCTGCAGAGGAAGTGAGCTGATTCCCGAACCCAGCTGGTAAACGGCAGCTTGGCCAGCCTTCCTGCAAACCCCAGTTCTTTAATCTAATGTTTTCTATAGGAAGCTACCTCGCTTTCAGTGTACTCCTTCCTGAACGTATGGGGGTAAACAACAGCTATTTCGGCTCTTTGAGGAAACCAGAAAAGGAGGGGAAAGATTGGCTTGGATTAAATAGATTTTTTTTTCAGGTTTCCCATGCAATTAAACCTAAACCAAACCAAAACAAAACATGTTTGCTTTCGGTATCCCTGAAACATTTTGCTTTGACCCAAAAAAAGAAATACCCTGCTTCATTTTCGGGCTACTTGAAAACCTTTAAGCCCTTTTAAAATAAGAGCTCACAATGCAAATTTCCACCATCTCCCCTCCTTTTTCTTTCCAGCGTAGCGCAATTTTTCTGTGAATTTCCCATTGATTGAAACATTGTGGGTTCCGCCTGGCCTGGGAAGTCACCCAGCTGAGCCTGTGCGTGACTTGTTTTTCCTTACGGTCCCGTTTCCTCCTCTTCTCCCCCCGCCATGCAGACACGCGGCTCATGGGAGCATCCTCCACATCCCAGGGCTGCGCTGCCTTCTCAGGGGGACCAGAAAGTGGCCGGGAGAGCGGAGGAAAGACTCCACGAAGGCTTCTTTCAGCTCCAGAGAGCTCCCCTGGCTCTTCTGACTCTCTCCAGCTACTGCCAAGGCACCTTCGAAACACCTTTGAAACGTCTCCAGCATGTTGGGCATTGTGACTGGGCTGGAGGGGAAATCCACATTCCCTTTGAAGTCTGGATACTTGAGCAGTCTTAGAATTATAGGGCTGTAATATACAGGAATGTGTGGGGCTGTAATTGTGACTTAGATCCTTGGATGAAAGGTGCTATGTACATGCAGAAGGTATTATTATTATTGCTATTATTATTACTATTATTATTACTATTATTATTATTATAGGGCTGCAATATGTGGATTGGAGATGAAAGTCATACTAACAGATCCTGAAATATGAGATGTGTCTTAAGGAAATTTCAGCCTGGAATTCAGTTTTGTCTACATGGGGGAAGCAGAGCTTGCTGAGGCTCCTGCACTGACAGCTCTGGGATTTTTGTGGTAGGAGTCCTGTATGCAGACCTAATTCCTGAATGCGGGTTGCTCTGACTGTCAGAGGAGTGTCTGCAGGAGGAGCTATTCCAGAGCAGTTTTTGCAGGAAAAACTAATAATAATCAAAAAATAAAAATGACATCAGACATTTTCACCATTCTTTCTGAGCCACTCTGAATGCTGCCATCACAAAACGAGGCCCTGGGGCGTGAGCCCTCCGGTACGTGAAATGAAGGAGCTGGTGGTTCCAAGCAGGGCTTAGGGGTAGGGCTGGGAACTGGAGCCAAGCCCCAGCGTCGCTGAGCAGCAGGGAGCTGTGTGCTCTTTGGTCCTGCGCTCCATGGCCAGCATCCTCAGCTTGTCATCCTCTCCCCAGCCACCGTGCACACCTCTCCTTGAGCAGCCTGGGAGCAGAGCACAAAGGAAGACCGGGATCAGCTTTGATTTTTTGTAGGGTCCGTGGCTCTGCGCAGCCTTTGCCATGAAGTTGTTTCTCCTGCCCTGTTCTGCACTCACATCTCGTTAACATGGGGGGACTTAAGTGAAGCCAGGTGCTGAAGTGGGACTCTCCACGACAGCCCTGCAATGGTTTTCCCCCCTATGTCACAGGCTCTGCAAAGCGTCAGGTTTCACCCTCGCATGCAGCTCCAGATGCCCCTCCTGGGGAAGGTGGGGGGAGGATTTAGTCTGGTCTGATTTCCATCAGCTTTGAAAGCCCAAGGAAAATCAGCTGGTTTTTTTTTTTTTCAAATGATCAAAGATTTTGGGAAAAGGTCTTGGCTCTCCTGCTTCAGGGGCTGTCACCTAGGAGAGTGCGGAGGTAGGTCTGCACTCAGCTGTGCTGCAGAAGAGCTGAGCCAGAGGCATGGGAAGCAGGTGGAAGCAGGAAGGGCAGTTTGGCTAGAACTATTCTCTCCCTGCATGAGGCTTCTCCTTCCCTGGGCAGCGATGCTGGCTTTGGTTTGTCCATGCCAGCTCTGACATGGCACTGGTACCTAGCTGGTGAGCTCCAGGGGGAACCAAACCTCCCCAGCCCACCTGGTCCCTGGAAAAAGGCAGGGAACAGATTGAGCCGACTGCTGTGATACACCCAGAGATGGCCTTCAGGCATCCTGGCCTCCATTTTCCTGCCACGTGGCATGACCCGGTAGGCATTTCCATGTTTTAGCCTGGAGCAGCTCTCATTTCAGTTGTGTCTCTAAGATCTGATGGTGAATAGTTCTGTCTGTGTATATGCAGGCTCTTTCAGCCTGCATCTCTTACTGATTGGGCACTGCAGTGCCCAGCACAACGTGCAGCAGGGCAATCATCTGGACAGATTCTTCCCATAAGGGTGTGTAAGGTGCCAGAGGTGGAGTTGCAGGAAATACACGTGTGCCAGCAGCCCTCTGGGGTGCCACTTTGCAAAGGCGTTTCCTTCTCACCTGTTGCTGTTTCTGCCAGCTACAAAATGAGGAATTGAAACCCCCTGCAAGGAAGCATTCATATAGCCTCAGTGTTATAACGATGCTTGGTGGTCTTTGAAGGAGCAGAGGTGGATATGGAGTGCCAACCGGAGCCACTTTGTCTCCAGAATCAGCTCAGGAGCCTTAGAAGAAACATCTTCTTTGAGAGATGTCCAAAAGCCTATCCTAGATGCTACATTCAGATCAAACCAGAGCTCACCTGCAGAGCAGATGCTGTTTGGAGAGCACAGCCATGACACTGGGACTTGGGCACAGCCACGTAGCAGGGCACTGTCAAGCAAAACTCTCTTCTGAGTAGAGACAGGCAGATCATCGCCAGCCCTGAGCTCTCAGGGGTGCACCTGGAGCAGGGGATCGTCCTGGGCACCTGAACATCCGGGCATGAAAGCATTTCCCCAGTCAGATAAATGCCAAAAATCTTTGCAAGGACTGTAAGCAGCAGATGTGCCTCTGGTGGGACCGGAGACAGTTGCTGTGCCCCAGCCTGGCAAACAGGACACCTCTGTGCATCCCTGGCTCTGAGCATAAGGGGCTCTGGGACGCAAGGATCCCCATGCTGTACGCTGTTGAGCTCTTTCTTCATCCACTCCTCTCCCTGTCAGTTTGTCCTAAAGCTTTCTGACCGAGGCATCCCACATATGCTGGCTTCCTCAGAATTGTTGTATTCTTCTGATTTTGTTAATTCACGTGCTTTGTGAAATCCGACGCGCAGTAGCAGGGCATCTACCCGAACCGGAGGGGCCATGGCAAATCGGGTCCATCCACGGTGGTTTGACCTTTGCTAAGCTCCCACCGCCTGGGTCAGGCAGGCTCAGCCCCCCTGCCCTGCTCTTTCCCCATTGCTCTGATAAGTGGAGCTTTTCCCCTGGCAAACCAGCATCGGTGACTCAGCGCTGCCGCAGTGTGACCCACGCAGACAGGCGCTCCGGCGGCAATGTGTACTGGAGACAGGAAGACTCTCGTTACCCACTTGACAGCAGAAGAAAGGCTTTTCTTGGTGCGCAGCGACCACCCACTGGAGAATGAGGCAAGGCAAGAGCCGTCACGCTCTAATGTCTTGTGGCTTCCTGGTGACACCATAGAGTCTGCTGCAGCTAATGGAAACCTGCTCGTTACTGGGGGCAGCAGAGATCTCCCCGGGACAAGCCAGCTCTGGGCATCTCTGATGCACAGGCTGTCCCACCAGAGGAGCTCCTAGCCCCCTGCCGGGCCACTGCTGGGTTTGGCTGGAGAACACCTCGGCCCAAATGCCTGCAGGCCTCTTGTTGCCCTCAGAAGGCAGAAGCATGGTGAGGAATGCAGCTGGCGTTCGTCTCTTACCTTGGGTTGGGCGTTTCAGCCAAGAATCCAAGCTGCCACGAACAGCGAGCGGAAGGTCTCCTCCTCTGCTGTCATAAATGCTCTGAGTCTTCCCCTATAAATCATGCATAGTCTGGGGAGGCAGGGCCGGGATGCTTGCTAGCCACAGGGACCCAGGCTTTTCTGGTTCCTGGGAGGGAGAATACTGGCAGGATCCGTAGTCCTCTGGGAAAGGGGTCAGAAATGGCTGGGCTGTATCTCCAGCCCCGGCACCGGTGCCCCAAGGGAAGGCTGCCTGCATGGGCTTCGTCGGTAGGAGACCGGCAGGAGCCTGTCTGCCATGTGTCCCCAAAACCGAGACGGATCCCTTGGGTTGGATCCTCAGTTTCTGCTGGCTGGGATTTCACAGCCGCTGTCTTTGAAATTTCCTCATGAAAAGGCCAAAAGTCCAAGGAGCATTTTTCAAAAGCTTTCAGCCATGATGTTTCATTTTGGGAAGTCTTTAGTCTGAAAACAGATCATTTTCAGCCAAAAATGGCTGAAAACCACCAGCAAATTTCAATTCTGATAAAAATGCTGTTCTCTATTTGACAGTGTCAACAACTGTCATACTTTGCTCCTTGCTCATTACAGTTTCCTGCAAGAGGAACCAAATGTCTCCAGGGAGCGATCCCCTGGGCTCCCAACAATTTATCCATCTCTCTCACCCAGCACAGTGCCTTCTCCAGGGACCGCTTCAGTTACCTCCAAAGTACAAAGAAAAGCAGGAAGCTGCGTCTGGCCCAGGGGTCTGTGTTGTGTGTGGACAGGAACGTTATTTATTTAGCGTGTTGGCTGACGGATTGGTCCACAGTAAGATTCGGCTCAAAGAGGAAGGATAAACCACAACTCAGAGTGGTGCTGGCAAATGGAGCCTTGGCTCGGAGACCGTGATAAATTAGGCAGGAAACTCAAGTGTTTTGGGGCAGTAATAGAGCCCACAACTATCTGTGAGGCTGTAGGAGCAGCAGTTATTGCCTGATGAAGCAGATGGGAGCACAGACTCACCCTCTGACTATGTCCTGGGCCCCTTCTTCACTGGCAGCCCAGGATTAGGGATTTAGCAAGCCGACAAGGTTGTCTCAACAGGAAGGGCAGAGCAGGGTGGCTGAATGGCTCCTCAGGAGGCATCGTGCTACAGGCCAAGGAAAAGGGTGAGATGGTCTGGTGTGGGACATCTCAGAGGTCGGAAAGCAGTACGGCTCGGTCCTCACCCTGGCTGCAGTGCTGCCATCCAGAGAAAAGCACAAGAGCCTGGATGAGTTGCAATGGATTTGAGGACTGACTTTGTGCCGCCCCAGGGAGCTTCCCTTGCAGTGGGTTGACCCTCGATGGCAGCTAAGTGCCAACCCAGCAGGATGGGGGAGAGAGTCAAAGGGCAAAAGTGGGAAAACTCATGGGTCAAGATAAAGAATTTAACAGGTGAAGCAAAGCCACATGCAAAAACAAGGCAAAGTTAGGACGCCATTCACCACTTCCCATCAGCAGGCAGATGTCCAGCCATTTCCAGGCTTCATCATGTGTAATGATTCCTTGGGAAGACAAGTAGCATAACCACAAAAGCTCCCTCTTCCTCCTCGCCCTGATCTTTTATTGCTGAGTGTGATTTCATATGGTCAGTTCAGGTCTGATATCCCATTGGTGTTTCCTCCCAGCTTCTTGCACACCCCCAGCCTCCTTCCTGGGAGCACAGAGTGGGAAAAAAATACCGTGCAAGCACTGTTCCACAACAGCCAAACACCAGTGTGTTATCAACACTGGTTTAGTCACAAATCCAAAACATAGCACCACACTGTCTGCTACAACGAGAATTAACTCCGTCCCAGCCAGAATCAGTTCATACCTCCATTGGTTTGCCAGTCTCTAATTTCTCTCTGGCAGCTTTTCGGGGGCTGGTGGGGAGGGCAAGGCTCTGCTCACAGCTCCTGCTGTCACTGCATGAACTCACAGCCACAGCCTCCCCCAGGGACGCCTGCTGTGCTGTCCCTAGAGGTCAGTTCCTAAAACCACCTCATAAAAGAACGAAGCAGAATCAAAGACAGACAAAAAAATGTATTAGAGTGCAGTTCTTCAAAACCAGGGTACCAGTTCTGCTTCAGAATTGGAGTGAAGTCCAGATTAAATCATCCTTTATTTCATCCCATTGTTGGACTGGTTCCTCCAGGTCAAGGCCTAGCTCATTGTTGCAGCTGCGGACAGAAGTCTGCCTCTGACTTGTTCAGTTCATTCACTTTACATCCAGCTCTTTCTTTGATGTTGTTCATCAGTTAAGTGACCTCCTCCCTGACCATGATCCTCACAACTCTTTAGGGCAGGAAGGGATTATTATATCTTGTAGCTCCAGCTCCTTTCCCACAGTTGGTTGCAGCACAAGCCTTCTAGGGCAGGGCCCACATGTACCATGCCTTTTCCCAAGTTCCAGACATTAATTAATGACTAATTATCACATTCTTCTGCCTGGCAGCTATGAGGGAATGCCTGGGAAGCTTTGTGTCTCGGGTCAGACTCGGTGTCATCAGAAAGTTTCACAGGTGCCTTGGGCTGTCCTGGCTGCTCCTGCTCTCTGCTACAGATTGAACTTTCACCAGACCCTGGAGGTCCATTATTTGACCTACTGAGGGCTTTTGGTGGCCCATGGCTTTGAGTTTTTTTGGCAGGGGCATGACAGAGACCTCCAGGGCTGGGAGTCCACAGCCTGAAGTAGAGCACCATTTTTTTTTTTTTTTTGCTGGGAGATCAGGACCTCCAGGAGACAGAGCACTAGCGGACACATTGCTATACACATGAGCCGTGCAGCAGACCTGAGAGGAGGCCTGTCTCTGCCCTGGAGTAGCTCTGACATTTCTGTGTTAGGCACTGGGGATGCCCCAAAGCTCAAGCAGATGGACAAGTGCTCTGTTGTCAGCCTTGGCACAGCTGGGCCCGATGGAGAGCCAGGCCACGGCAGCTGGACCTGCTGGGTGACCATCACCACCCATCAGGGCTGTCAGAAACCCTTCCCCAGGGCAGAGCCAGAGCTTGGCTCCTGCACTGTAGAGCTGTGAGAGGCACCGTGTACATTCAGGGTATAGAAACCGGAAAATTAATTGTCCAATGTCCTCCCCAAACACAGATCCCAAGCTGTTGGGAAAGGAGCCTTCGTGAAGGCCAGGTCTGAGTAACGGGCACAGGATACTTTGCCCAGTGAGGCAGCTGTGGCCAGCACAGCAGGAGTCTGTGGGGTCAGAAGGTACGGGGAGCAGCAGAGTGCCCTTTTCTCCTCACCTCAGCCACCCAAGGGTACCTGCAGCGACGGCCCCGCTGCGTGCCTGGTGTTTAAGCTTCCCTTGGCCGGATGCTGCCTGGGACTTCCCCAGTTCATATCCAGCAGGTACGAACAGAGCCTGTCTGCCCTGTGGCCTTCGGGGTGGTGGGACTGGAAATGGTGTAGCCCTCAGGAACCCGGAGCCTTCTGTGGTCTCAGTAGCTCCCCTTTGCTTGTCTTCTCCGTGCTAGGGAACACATTTCATCATATACACTGAATTCCTTACAGCACCCACCACCCTTTCCCCGAGAAAGGGCTGCTTCCTGCAGGTTTACCCTGGCAGCACTGGGCTCTCAAATATTGTCATCTTGGGATATTGCCGGCTTTCAGCTGTTGCTCACGCTGGTGCAACTTGTCTGGGCAGGACAGGTGAAGCTTTGGTGCATGAGCAGAGGGAGTGCCACTGAGTCACCTGCAGGGCATCTGATCTCCAGATGTGCTGCATGCACTTCACTGCTTTTCTCCCAGGAGATCGGGCCACAGGTGCTGGGGTCATCCCTTCATTGATCCGTATCTGAGAAGGGAGGGAGCAGACCTGGCACTCAGGGCTTTCAGCTGGAGCAACGTCACTGCCAGCAGGCAAAGCTTCCCACGTCCTGCAGCTCCCAGGGAGCTGGAGCAATTGTTGCTGGTGGGGGGGTCCTCTCTTCTTCACGTGGAGCAGCTCCAGGGACAGTCGCCTACCTGGCTCCATGGCGAGGAGATGCTGAACAGCAGGAGGGGGCTGAGCCTGCGGTAGGGAGGGTCCTCAGCATCTCTCTCCAGCTCAGAGCCCCTGCAGGTCCCCTCTTTGCTGGCTGTAGTTGGTGGCAGTGTCCCTCAGGCAGTGGGCAGGTGGTGGCCAGGATCATAGGGACCCAGACCAGGTGCACGTGGCACTGGGCATATGGGGACACGTTACTGCAGCTCCAGCAAGCAGACCCCAGTCCCTTTGGTGGATCAGGGCGTGGGTGAGGCACAGAATCCCATGCTGGTGAAAATCTCCCTGGAGCAGAGCTTCATGTCCCTGCTGTGAGCACAGTGGAGGGAGAGCAGGACCAACGCTGCCCTTAGCATCTTCTTTCTAGCACAGTAATGTTTTGCTACTTCGTGTGTGGGTCCTGGCTCCTGCCCCTCTTGTGCCCCCCTCGCTGTCCTGCACAGCTTCCCCTCTAGAGGAGCGAGGAAGGGGCAGGGGGAGCCCAAGCTGCTGCTCAAACCACCAGCACCAAGAGCTGAGTGGAAACAGCACTGAGCACGCAGGCTTTGGTCCAGCATATGGCAGCCAGAGGTGGGAGGTTTGCACAAGCTCTGCGTACGATTTCCCAATCGGGGAGAGCATCAGGGAACATTGGGCCTGCCCATAGATCTTGGCCATTGCCAGGGTAAACCCCCACAGTTTAAAGACTCCTTGTAATTAATGAACCTTCCCATTAAGTGTCACAATGGAACAATTCATTATTACTGATGTGTGCAGACTCTGCATTCCTCTGGCTCTGCTGCCTCCTACAAAAGTGTGGAGACAGATCTATTTAGAGATGGGCCTGTCTCATCTGCATTGTCTTTGGTAATTTACTAATTCCAGGTACTGTTCTCCAACTCTTTGGCATTTACCTGCTTCTTAATCCTCTACATCTTAGCTTCCAGCTACTGCAGCCAAGCGGATTTGCACTGGATCACATCTGTCAAAAAAGGGGAATTAGAAACACCCTGCTTGAGGGTCACTTCTCTGTTCATACCACAGCAACCAGCAGAGATGTCACAACATGAGCTTTAACTTCCACCAAGTACAGACACTCAGACGGATTTCTGCTGTCAAAAGCTTCTGATTTTCCCCCAGAATCTTAAATGCTGCCTGCGAGTTTCCTCATGGTAAATCAGGTGACCTTATACAGGCTTAGTGTCTCTCTTGTATCCATTTAGGAGTAAGTCCTCAAAGTGGCACTGCTTTGAATCCGGTGCAAGGGAGGCAAGCACCGTCCCAGCGCCAGCACTTGCAGACAGAGGTGGGCTGTCCTGGGTGAGCTGGAGGATGCCTCAGTGCTGTGGGGCTGGAGCAGGGTTTACTGGAGGGAAGGCAGAACAACAATCCGTGACCATAAAGGGGAGCCACGTCCCAGGAATAGCTTTCTTTCCTCTACCTGGAGGGCACTGTGCCTAGGACAGAGAAGGTCACCTGTTAACAGTGTGCACCCAGTGGAAAGGGAATCCTGTTCTCACGACATTCTGCACCAATCCTGCATGGAGCTGGGAGCTGAGTGCCTGGTTTGCAGTCTGCTGAGGGAGGTGCAAGCCCTGGAAACCACAGATGCAGTGGGCTAGCCCAGCATGGAGCCTAGAGACCTATCAACCACAGCCAGGGTACTTTGGCAGCCTCAAGATAGGGTGGATCTGCTCTAGCACTTTGTGTTCCTGTCTCATTCCCAATCTCATCCAGAATTATACTGGAGACAGATTGAGTCAGTAATGTGATTTCCTCAGTGCACTGTAATTGTGTCAGGGCTATTCCCCGGATGAGATTTTATCTGGGGGACTTATCTTTTTTGCTTATGTTACCCTTATTCTGACTCTGGAGAGTGGCTCCCTCGTTCATGCACGTGCTCAGGGCAAAAGACAGCTTGTCTTCTTAACATTAAGTCAATGGTTTCAATAAGTCTGTCGACGTGCAGGTGTCCATGGCCTCCAAAAGTGGGCCTGACAGGCATGGCTAAGCAGAGGCTTTGCTAGCAGAGACTGCTCATGTAGGCAGCCGGCAGTTCACCTTCCTCATTCCCAACTATTTTGAATGTTTCTGGTCTGTTCATCTTTACAAGAAGGTGGAAAAGGAAAACAAGAACCCAGTTCACTCAGTCAGCACATGCTTTATATCCTCAATGTCAGGGCTTACCAGGGTTTGAGCCTCCCTACTAAAGCAACAACTGAAACCAGAACAAAATGGACACAGAGTGTTTTTCCAGGAAGAAACAAAGTCTTTGACATGGGAAAGGCCGAATTAATGCTCAAGTCAAAAAGCATTAAGGGATGCACAAACAGATTTTGAGGAGCTGCTGAGTGCTGGGTATAGGAAGGTATCCGGACGGCTATACCTGGATCTCATTATTTATCATCTAGGTTTAACACTATTGGAGATGGGTTCCCCAGGATAGGGAGACTCATACAGAGGCCATAGAGAAGCCATACCTATCTGCCCTCATGTGGCCTAGATTTCTCAGCATCTGCTGGAGGGAGGATTTCCAGGAGATTCTCAGTGGGTCTCCAGGAGTTCTCCAATGTGAATTACTCTCAAACCAATGAAATACTGTCTGCGATTTCCTCAGAATCCAGTAATTGTTGGATTTCTCACTCCAGAGGATCACCAACTTAGACTAGAGGCTGGGGAGTGGTTTTTCAAATGTCTCTTCATGGGGATTCATGAAAGAGTGGAAGACGTCAAAGCAAGCAATTTATTCAGTTGATCTGAGCAGAAATTGTCAAAGGTCACCCCTCCCCCCAAAACAATGGTTCAATTTTTAGGAGTGAAGTTTGTAGGTGTCTTGTCTAGACTGTCTCTCCTTTGATGGAGTTGGAGACTCCTGACAATGAAAATCTGGCTGGGCTTTAAAGGCTCCCTTTGATTTTTCCAGATGGAACTGTAATCCCAGTGCACAGTCTGGCCTAGTCTGCTTCTTTGTAATTTAGGGGAATTGAGAGAGGAATCATTGATAGACTTCAACTTGTCACTGCAGAGAACTGTACAGATAAATGAATGGAATAATGCTACGGGAATTGTGCAAGCAGGATAAAATATACACAGTCACTCAAATAATGCAACCCTAACCATCCCCCCAGAGTTTAGTTTATTTTCTTTATTTACCCATTACCTTAAAGTGAACACACAACAACAAATAACTCTTTTGTTACCAATAGGATAAGAAGTTCTTTCCAAAATATGGGTCAAATCTGAGGCTTTCAGTCAGAAATCATAGTAGGCAGTAAATCTGTAAGTTAAGAAGAACTGAACTGCTCCCTTAGTAGCAGAAGGGTAGGTGCAGGGTAGCAGATGTGTTGTCTTGATTAAGCTCATTAATAAGACAAAAATCTGTTCTGATTGTCTTGACATGGGAGATCAGAAAATGCAAGCAAAAGAAAGAGCCTGTGCAATTGAAAATTCAGGGCCATCGCCATTTCTATAGCCTTAGTATATTTGCAGGCTTCAGCATATACAACACACCCCTGGGTGTCCCCAGGCATGGGAGGACATTTGGAAAGAATATGGTGAGAAGTTTGTAACCCCTGAACATCCTCCTGTGTCAGAAATAGGGCTTGCTCACACCTCGATCCAAACAGCCCCTTCTGGGCTTGGAGCTGTTAGCCAGAGGAAGCAATCCCATGTTCGCAGGCTGTGCAGGTGCCTTGCTTTGGTTGAAAACCAAGTTCTTGAGTAAGCAAAATCATCTCTGGGCTGGCTGAGGGACCTAAACAGGCTATATTGACAAACCCCACGTGATTTTAAAACTCATCTCCAGGTCCACACACTCCAGGTGATTTTAAAATGTATCTCCAGGACTGCACACCGTAGCTGGTTGACTTGAGTTTTTCACACAAAGCCTGCTTCCTCCGTCTTCCCAACAGGCCAAAATGCAAGACGGTGAAATGAAAGATGATATCAGGAAACCAAGAGGGGTAGCAGTGGCTGAGTCTGACGCTCACCCTGCGTTTCTGCCCTGGCTGGGCAGGAGTGGCTCTGCTGCAGGCTGCTCCTTCCCTGTACACTTGGATTCAAATAAGGTCAATCACTAAAAGTAGCTTGCGTAGGGAGGAAACCCTGGTTGAAAGGTCTTTAACTCAGCTAGCGCTACTCCTCCAGTGCAATGAGAAACATCTGCTTTAACAATGAAGTGGTGGGAAGGGTCTAAGTGTATTCTGAATAGGACAATTATAAAAACCTGTTTAAAACTGTCATGTTTTAAAGCATGTCATTTCCTAAGAAACCAGGGTGTGATTTATCTCCACCTAAAAAGCATACCTAATATAGGCAGTATGAATCACAGAGTAAAAGGACTTGTTTCTCTTGATGGGACTATAAAGGGAATCCAAAGTCTAGCTCAGATGTAGGCTTGTGCTTTGTAGGCATCTAAATTGAGGTGGTGAGATTCAAATGTCCCCTTCTTTAGCAAGTCCAGGAATGGGAAGATCATTTGACGAAGTCTTTAATTAATTGGTGATAAAAGTTAATGAAGCTAATAAAGCACTGAAACCTAGTAACTGTCTTTGGCGTGGCCAAGCCCGTGATTTCTCAGGGTTCATTTCCATTGCCTCTGGGGAGGTGAGGGAGCCCAGGAATTCAGTGGAAGACCTTTCAGAACTTCACCTCTCTAATTTGGCATATCGTTTGTGACAACTCAAATCCTCTGGGACTGATTTTACAGTCTGCTCAGGTTGGTTCATGTCCTGTGAAAAAATAATGCTGTAATGCTGTTGTCCAAGAGTATTATTACAAAGGAATCTAATGAATCTCTAAAAAACATAATTAAAAATTTTGCAAGGTAACTGCAGCATTAGATAGTCCAAAGGGCATGACCAAATACTCAAAGTGTCTGTCTTTGGACCAAAAGATCATTTTCTTTTTATCTTTGGGGGATACTCTTTCCAAATTACAAGATGTCTCTGAGTTGCAGGTTTGTAAAGACACTGACTGCAATCTAATTTTCAAGATCAAGGGTAATGGATGTGCTTTCTCACAAGCAACTCAGTTGATTTCCAAAACTTTGATGCACAATGGAAATAAGCCATCCCACTTGCTCACAAAAAGAATATGAGGACACCTGTGGCAAAGCTGAGGGACATATAAATCCTCTGTAATGCTTTCAGAGGTGTTCTCCAAGTGCTTTCATGCTGACTCTGAGGGTGGTTAAATGAGCCCAAATCTGGCTCCCAGGACCAAATGGTCATCTGCCCAAAGGCAGGGAGGAGGGAAGCAGCGTTGTGTCTCTGCAGCCAAATACTGTGCTGGTGTAACAAGCACTTGTTTTCTAACTCAGGCAAGGCTGGTGTAATGCCAATGACCTTTCCTCCGGAGATCATGACAGGGATGACACCACTTCTGATGACATATTGATGGAGACAAAAATCAGAAATGAATAATGTTATTTGCTTGTTCCAAAGGGCTAAAGATTGTGCAAGGAGAGACAGTCCACCCCCACGCACTATCCCCCTCTTCCCCCCCCCACAAAAAAAATAATAATTGGGAAATTGCATGAGTGAGCCAGACAAAATTTAATAGCCAATTTCTTTTGCAATATAACAGCAGCCACTAATAATAATATCAGCTTTTTCCAACACATAAGAAGCAGGCAAGCTGACAGACCAAGAGGTGGCAGAGATGTGGAAGAGCTGCTCAAACAGGGGGCCACCACCATTAAATGGTATAATTTCCTTTGTTGTTCCCTGGGAAGAGGCTGCTTCCCTCAAAGCTATTTTCAGTGGAGGAAAATCTGAAAATAAATGGATAAGATGAATAACGAAAATGGTCAGCCTCAGGTGATACTCACACAGCCTCTCAAGCTGTCCAAATCTGAAATTACTGACCATTCTGCTTAACCCATTGTTTAAACTAGTTCTGCTGTCTGAAAAACAGAAGGTGACCAATACAACACCAGCTATTGAAAAGCCTTCAGGGGCTATCCAGGGAATCACAGATCTTTAAACCCATCAGATGGAGTAAAGTCAGAATTAAGGAATAGAATTAGCAGATAAAATGATGAAGGGTATATAGAACAGTAGGTAAAAAGAGAATGATATGAGTAGAGGAGAAAGTTCAATCAAGGTGCCAATAGACATCTGGTCCAATATAAATGAGTGCCTGAGTTTCCAAAAAGTCTCTAGGATGGGACCCCATCAAACTCTCTTAGAGAAATTCAGTTGATACAGACTGTCAACTGACTGGTTAGGAGAAAGAAAATGGAAGAAGAAGACTCGGTGAGCATTTTCAGAGAAATGGTGGGTGGAATAATATGGGACCGGGACAGTAACACAGGAACCTGTGCCTCTGCCAGGTTAACAGGTAGCCAGGAAAAGGGGCAAGCAGCCAGGTTACAGAGGTGGACCAGGAGAAAAAAAATGAAGTAAAGGTGAACATTGCCTGCAAAGAGTTTCAGACTGGTCCCAGAGGAAAAAAAAAAAGACAAAATTCAGGCCAAAGCACAGGGACAAGCTACTACATGTGCACTCACCAGGGGGCTGCTTGGGTTTTGTGACCGTATAAGAAAGAGCTGATGGAGGCAGCACAGGCAGACCAATGAAGGTGTCAGCTTAGTCCTTTGGGGGATCAAAAGGCAGTTGTGTGCAACATAGTGTTTGGGAATGGGAGGGAAGCTCCTCCAGGTCTAGTCTCTAAAACTGTGATAGGTCCATTGAAGTCAAAAGGGATGACCAGAAGTCTGGAGCACCTTCTTTCCAAACTGCAATGAAAGGCATAGTCTCAAAGGTTCAGGCTCCAGAGCTTGGAAAAGAGACAGCAAATGAAAGAGAAAGCAGATCTGTAAAATCAAGGAATCAGTTCTTCGCACTGCTTTGGAACTGCTTCGCACTTGCTTTTCTTGGTTAGTCCAGCGGGTCTTGCTTTACTGCCCCAGCCAGTTTCACATGCCTTTGACTTAGGAGCTTAGGAAAATGTTCATTTTACCATCTCTTCCCCTCGTTTTCCCCCTGCCAGTGTTCAGAGCAGTTCCCACGCTGAGAAGCACTTTTGTGGAAGCATTCGACTTCAAAAGGGGTTTTCAAATCCATTGTGAGCGCAATGTGCTCTCACTATGTGGAACCACTAGTGCAATCTCTGTAAAACCATGGTCAAAACATGGCACCATCATGAAAGTGATACGGAGCAGATTTATCAGCTTCCACTACCACTTTCTTTACCTTGCCAAAATAATAATAATTTCACACAAACTTTTTCCCACATCTCCTGCTTCCTGCCCAGTCCATCCTGGGCCAAAGACCCACAACCTTCTGAAAGATCTCTGCCTAGGTCAGGTTTAAGGGATAGCATATTTGGTGCTAGGGTGCTCAAAAAACGAGCTGTTGTGTTGACAGGTAGTGTTGGTGCTGCTTTCCTGTGAAATCCAGACTGCACTGAGGAGCCTGTGAGGAAGCTAAGCTCTCCTGAAAATCTGGCTCCGAAATATTCAGGTCTTGGCATCATGTTCCCAGACACAGAACTTGTGCTCTGAGTGCTGCACACTGACGTCTGCGCAGGAGCTGCCCCATGGGAGAAGGAGGGAGGAGTTTCTGTTTCAGGGCTTTGTTAATGGAAAAATACATTTTCTCCCCAAATTGAATATTTCCTTTAAAGCACAGTAATGTTTTGCCAGAATGTCTCAAGTTTCCACTGGGAAAGTTGAATCATGATGAGTTGACTGGCGTCCTCCAATCCTCATCAAAGCACTTGGCTGGCTCAAACAAAACAGTATTTGACTTCGCAGTGACACTGAACTCCACAAGGGGAGGTACCTGCTTGGACCTGTAGCTCAGATAATACTGCTAACAGGTTTCCTAATTGGACCCCAGGGTGACCGTGATGTGACAAAGGTGCTAATTCTGGAAATCTGTTTTCCATGTATAAATCAGTTACTTAAGGAAAACAAATATTGTATCTCAAGCTTTGCCTTTGTTCTGAGAAATATATTGGGAAGATTTCATGCAGCCCTGATCAAAACAGCAGGCCTTTCACCAGTTCCTGTCTGATTCTTGTTAGAGGTCTTTTTAGGTGGAGATGATTAAACTGTAGAAAGCAAGAAAAATAATCCTAGAAGAAAATACTTCAACTGCCCTCACAAGTTGAAAAAAGGGGGAATTTTTTCTGGATTGTAGACAATGTTTTTACTGAACTTATTTCAAGCAGTTCAATACATTTAACTGTGTCAGTTTGGATGAAGAATAATGTAGTCCAAGGGATTTTGTGAACATAGAGTATTTTAGTATTTTCAGAGGCTTGCAGCCTCTGCCTCCACAAACAATTGGAAACACTGACACCAAATTGCCAAGCTTTGTGTTGTCACTCCATGAGAGTATTTGGAGTCAATCAAACCTTTTTCCCCATCTCTACAATAAGGTCATTGTTTTGTTCCATTTTCTACTGGTGCAATATTCCAGCACAACCCAAAAGGAGCAGAGCAGGAGGCAATGATTGCCCAGCATAATGAACAGGACTGAACTAGTTCCTCTGTGGGAGCATGTGTTGGGACAGAGACTATCCAGGTAACCTGCCTCAAATTTGCCATTTCTTAAGATACAGAATCAGAGAATCATGGAGTCATTCAGGTTGGAAAAGACCTCTAAGATCATCTAATCCAACCTTTAACCTAGTACTGGAGTCCACCACTAAGCCATGCTACTAAGTTCTTCATCTACAGGTTTCTTGAAGACCTTCAGGGATGGTGACCACCACTTCCCTGGGCAGCCTATTCCAATGCTGCACAACCCTATCAGTAAAGAAATTTCTCCTAGTATCTCACCTAAACCTCCCCTGGTGCAACGTGAGGCCATTTCCCCTCATCACTTGGTACTTGGGAGAAAAACCTGATCCCCACCTTGCTACAACCTCCTTTAAGGTAATAGTAAAGTACAGCAAGGTCTCGCCTGAGCCAAACTAAATTTCTCCAGACTAAACATATCTATTACAGATCTGTTCAGCTCTTAGCATGGAGGACTCCCGGGCAGCAAAGCAAGGGCATTTTCATTTAATTTTGCTCCTTCTTAGGCTTTTTTTTTTTTAATCTGTGCAACCCAACAGCAATAGAAGTTGCCTCTGTTGACACATGCAGGATGCCAAGAGGTGTTCAGGTCAGGACAATGGTGTTTTTTCAGGGCCCTGCATGGGTGCGAATGGACAGAGCTTTGTGGTAAAGGCTGGAAGCTCAACAGCAAATGTGGGAAAAGCTGCGGCATTTTTGTCTAGTGAGTTTAAGTAGAAAAATAAAATGCTGGTTTTGTATGGGGGAATGTGGTCTGTAAGCTGCCCAGCAGATGCTCCTCTCCAGCCATGGAGAGAAGGGCAGCCAGCTGCGCAGATCTGGGGAGCTGGGACACAGGGACGAGTTTTGAGGGGTAATACTGAGACGTGACACCCCACCAGCTGGCATTAGAGGAGAAATTGGAAACAGGACAGCGTGGGCTGAGGGCAGAAGAGGCCATGGGCACAGTGGAGGCTGCGCTGCCAGCTGCAGGCATGTGAGGCCATTCTGCAAGCAGCGGCAGGAAGATGAGCTCCTTGATGCCTCTGCCTGACGGAGCCTCTCTGCGCAGACCGGCCGCAGGGAGCATCTTTCTGTGATGCTTTCTTCTCCCTGCCGTCAAGAGATTTACAGCTTGTGGTAGGGAAGACAGCAGTATTAATAGTGCAGAGCGGGAGCGGGCTCCTTTGAAGACTCAAATTGAATATAAGGCTGGTCTGGCATGGACGGGACCTGCGCTGCTGCAGCCAAGCCCTTGCAGCCTTCCTCCAGCCCCAGCCCGGACACCAGCTGAAAACCCTGCAGAACCAAGGGCTGCTGCTTTCAGAAAAAAAAAAAAAAAAAGAAGAAGAAAAAAAAAGAAAAAAAAAAGAAAAAAAAAAAGAAAAAAAGCAGTTTCTGCTGAAACCGCTGCACTGGCAGCTCTGGCCAAGGGCCAGCAAACTTGTGGTTGGAGCTGGGAGGCTTCCCTGCTGATGTGCACGTGCTGGAGGTGGTTGGGTGGTGACGTGGTCTTACCGTGGCATTTTGCTGCTCGGAATTTTTGTGATTCAGCTCTAGGGTCCTCACAAGCCCTGCCTTGCTTGTTTCCCAAGGGCTGGAGTGGCTGAGGGGCTTCTGCTTAGTCTGGGGGTACCACAGCAGCAGCCCTGGGTGTTGACTTCCCATCTCCCACCCTCCCAAGGCACTGACATGGTGACAACATCAGTGTCGCAGGTCAGTCACTTTTTGAAAGATCATTTGGCAAGGAACCAGGCAGGTGTTGATCCCAGGAGCACAGAAGCCCATACATTGGCGGCTGGTGGCAACGGCAAACCTTCACACTTAGAGCTTGTAGCAAAACACCAGCTCCTGGGCTCACACAATGAAGTGAGGGTCTTTCGTTTGAAAAAGTGATTTCCCAGTCCTCTAAAGGCTCAAAATTCAAAAGGCAAATAAAACAAATCCAGTATTCTTCATTGTTAACCCTTTTCCCAAGCAACTAGGCAATATCCCGAGTCATGAAGGGTTGGTTTTGTTAAGATGAAAAGTAAATTATAGGAGTTGGGTGTATTCTTGATGTAATCTCATTTATTTACCAAGAACACACGCTGGGGCCTGTTCCTCTGTGCACTGCAGAACAAACAGCCACCAGCCTTGCTCAGAAATCCCACACCTGCCCCCCCCCGTGCCTCCTGTCACTTCTCCCAGACCAAGACCCATCACTTGCAGCCTGACTCCAGGACTTAATATTGCAAATCCTGCACCCACATAGCTTTCGGTCTGAGGTTCCTCTGTGGGAGTGAGTAGTAAAAGACAGGATAATGCTTTGCAAAGCTGGTTGCTAAGATCAGGATGAAATTTGGAGATGGGATGGATCTGTTTGGAACCCACAGCCATTGCTGGAAGGTAATTGGAGTGCATTGAGGTGGTTGCCTTGAAAAATCTGATGTCTCTTCAAGATAAATGAGTATTTGCATCATTCTGCAAGCATATATGACATTTGAAGGCCAGAGACGGGCATCTCTGGTGTCCAAAGGAATAACAGAATTACTTGCACTATCATGAGAGGAATGCACTGATGCTGGTGGATATAACAAGGAGGTAGGAACATGCTATCTGATGGAGCAGGGAAACAGATCACTGCCAGGTTTCCAAGTGCTGCTGGGATATTAAGTAAACAGAGCTATTCCACATTTTTTAGATGCTGAACAGGCAGATCTGCACCAGAAATCTCAATACTCAGGGTGAAATCTCAGAAGTCTCAGGGTGATTCAGGGCTCATTCCGCCCAGTGTCTTGTGGCTCTATTTACACCTTAAAAACAGTGCCCAGGCAGCAGGATCCTGTACAGCAGTGATGGCTGCAGGCTGGCTGCAGGTCAGTGTGTTGCTGTGCAAGCCCCCACAGCCCTCGGTCTGCGTCACAGCGTGGCATGCTGCAAGCGCTGCCCCACACCTTCTGTACGGTGGGTGGGCACCATTCCCCGTGCTCTTGTTGGAATTATATGTAGCAGCCACTGCTAACCGTGTTCAGCATGTTCTTTCATCCTTCCCTGCCTTGCTGCTTCTGTTTGAGATGCGTAAACCTTCTGAAGTGACTAACTTTGTCGGAGCCTTGCAGCACTTGTACCACGGCTGGGGACTGACCTCGCACCAGCCGGTGCAGCACTTTGTGCCCTTTCCCTGACCTGCCACCACCCGGGATCTAGGACAGTTGTGAGGCATGTCCCTCCACGGCATGGTGCTCGGTTTCCGATAGCAAAGATATCTCCTGAAAGCAGGGACTGGGGCAGGCACAAGTCTCCAGTTCTCCAGCAAAGACAAGGTTTCAGTTTCCGACGACAGATGAGAGTCCGTGTCTCTGCTGCCCTCAGGGCTTGACAATGGTTTCTGCACGAGAAGCTCAGTCACTGCTCAGGGTCTAGATGCTTGGATTGCCTAATTCCGTGGCCAAATCCCCATCTCCAGCCCTGGCTGCACTTTACATTTCAAGCACTGAGAAGCGGTGAGATGTTCCTGCTGCAATGAGCGGTGCCAGACGGGGACACAGGAAACCACCTCCGTGCCACTCTCCGCTGGGGCGTGGACAAATGGTGAGGTTGTGGTCACACTCCCAGCCCCATTTCACACAAACCATCCTTCAAAGGCAGCTTGTCCCAGCCCAGCTTACTGCCAGAAGCAGGGTGGGGACCACTCAGAGGTCCTGCAGGACCATTGACCTTGGGTTTGTGGCAGTGAGGAGCAGCTCGAAACAGTGAATGGGTGCAGCTGGCTCTGAAGAGGACATCTGCACAGCACCTGTGGCATCTGCTAACGAGACTGAGGTCTCCCTTGCTCCATCAGCCACCAGCCATCATTCTCCACAATAGTCTGGGTTAGCACATCGCTTTGTGGCTGTGACGGTGGTTTCAGATTCCCTTCACAATATTCAGCAGATCGGTGGGCCATGGGAGTTGTGCCAGCTCTAAGGCACTGCAGAGAAGCAGGCTTTGTCTCTCTGTGCCTCAGTCCATTGGGGCCATGAAATACTACTGCTCCCAAAGCTGAGTCCAAAATGCAGGGGGCAAATGACACAATCACTGATTTTCTCCAGAAACATTTTGCATGCTTGAACTGCACAAGATAAAAACAAGATCAAACTAGAACTGGATGGAACACCAGACCAGCTTGGGCCATGGGGGAGGCTGCTTGTCTCACGGCCATGCAGAGATGCCACCTCCCACCCTACAGGCAGAGAAAGAACCCAGAGCAATGTAGGCCACAGCTCAGAAGATGGTTTATGCAGGATCAGGATGCTGGCAACCCTTCCAGTCATGGGAAGGTGTCTGCCCATACCCCAAGGAGTATGGCCACATCCTGAGTGGGAAGGTAGTCAAAACCCAAAGTATTCCCTGGATTACCCACAGAAATGCCTCAATCTCTGTGTCCAAGGTCAGCTCAACTCAAACAGGGCAGAAGAGTCATCTGAGGCTGAGCATGAAGCCAGAGCCCTTCTGTGTGTCCTCATAGCAACTTCCAGCTCCTTTCTGCTGCTCCCCTCTCTCCACTGCCCTGCTGGGCTGCAGATGAAAACACTTCTAGCCTAGGCTGTACAAACAGCGCCTGCTCATCATCACCCAGCAAGTTACATATCTGTACTGGAGGAAAAAGAAAACAAAAGGTATCATGATAATGCAGCGGGGCTGCCAAGGACAAAAGATGCACACGGCAGCCAACACGCTGCCAGATGCACGGAGCAGGGAGGAGAGTGCAGCAGAGCTGGGGGACAAATCAGGGAAGCAAACCTATGCTGCTGCCCCAGCACTGGCGTGTTGCTTTGCAACTGCTGCACGGTGCTGCCTCCAGCCTCCATCCCTTACGCACAGAGAGGCTTTTTCAGGGTGTGCTGCAGGGGACTTGGCATATCCCACCACCTGGTCAGAGCTCTGCAGCAGCTGCTTTCCTCCTCCCCTGCAGTCAGCCCTCAAAGCGCTTGTTAGGCACCTGGTGGTGATCAGAACAGCAGTGGCAGGAAGAGGTGATGGTCAGACATCAGCCAGATGCGATGCCCTCCAGCACCACCACTGTCAAAATGGCCCGGTGTCCCTTTGTCACTCGGTTATCCTCAGTCTTCTCACGATGCGCACAGTCCTGAGGTCTCTCCCATTTCGTCAGAGCTTGCAGTTTGCTTTAAGGAAACCCTTCTTTTTCATGAAGTTGTCTTTCTCCTACTTTCAGTAATTTTTCCTGGCAATTATTTTCAGGCCATAGCCTGGCCTGAGACAGAGATAGGTCTGCAGATGGAGGGACTGATGAGAGGCAGCTTCCTTCACACGTGCAGCTCCTGGTGCTTCCAGACAACCGAATAAGCCTTGTAAAGCAGACATTACTGCAGCTGCTTCTCTTTTCCTGCACAGATGTGCAGGATACAGCAAGCAAACAGTGCCCTGTTGATTAAGCATGGGCTGGGTTCACATTTGATCCCCCAGGACCTTGTCTTTCCCCTTGCTGTCTAAAGAAAGGGTGAGGCTCTTCATATGTGGCTCCAGCTCATTAAAGGTGGGCTCCAAGCAGCAAGGCTGAAGTGGGCACCTCTTACGGACCTCTAATCAACTACAGAGCATGCAGGTCCCTTCTCAGGACCATCAGGGCTGATGGCTGTAACGTAGCTTCATTGCTCTCCAAGCCCCTGGAGCTTGGCACCACAAGATATTTTCTTTCTGATGTAAGCAGTGCCTGGCAGTGCAGAGGGGCAGCAGAAGGAATCAAGAGGTGCTCGCTGATACCCACCATGCTGATGCAGCAGCACCAGGGACTGGTTGTACTACAGTAGAAACTGCTGAGCTCCCAAGGGAGTAAGCAGCTTGACCACTGCCCCGCCAGGAGAAGAGGAGGCTCAGGGGCAGCTCCCCAAGGCCTGCACGTTCCTGCAGGGAGGGGACGAGGGGACGGAGCCAGGCTCTTGTCAGCGGTGCCCAGGGCCAGGCCCAGAGGCGCTGGGCACAACCTGGAGCCCAGGAGGCTCCCCCTGACCCCCAGCAGCACGGCTGTGCTGGGGGGGCCGCAGCCCTGGCACAGGCTGCCCCGAGGCTGTGGGGTCTCCTCCTCGGGGAGATTCAAAAGCTCTAAGTGCCATCCAATCTTAGCCGTTCTGTGATTCTGTGAGGCGCATGGACAAGGCTTGGACAAAGCTGTCGGCAGAGATCCTCTTCCAGTCCATCAGCACACCCATTTCTGAAAAACCTCCACACAGAGAGGTCCCCAGCCCTCCCCAGCATGGCTCTGACCAGGAACCAGCCTGAATAACACCTGCATGAGGCAGGCAAGGCTGGAAGCCTTTTGAAGCCAGACACCCACACTTCGGAGTGGCCTCTTAGAGATCTCCTCCCCACCCAGCTCTCCTTGGCCCTTTCCCTGCTTTATTCTTCCGTCTTTTAATACATCGGATGTTACTCAAGCCCACTGATTGTTCTCCCTTTTGTGCTGGGGCAGACAGACGGGCTCCCTAGACAATAGACAGGCTTCACCAGTGACTGGGAAAGAGAGGTGGAAGATTTACTGCCATGAGGTAATTGGCTGGAGGAATTTGAACTTTCTTTGCTTTAGGAACTGCCTCCATTGTCCTGCCTTGTCAGCAAAGCAGAGATAGGGAGGGTCCCGAGCGGTGTGCTTGCGACAGGGAAGATTTGCCTTCTGTGTGCCAACTCCGTTCAGAGAGCTGGGCCAGAACCTGAATCCTGGGCTGTGACTGTTTTCTGCCTCTGGGTGCAGCTTGCCCCACCTGCTCCGACACTTCTTTTGCCAGGTTTCTCAACCCTGTCTGGTTGGTGACCCCCCTCTCCCTTATTCAGAGCATAAAAATGTTCCAACCCATTTTCATTTACCCCACCAGTAAGAATAAAAACGTCTCGCTGATGCCTTTGATAGTGCATTAGAACATGGACAGGCAGCATTGCACGCCAGATAATACAAGTGTGTGGGTGCATGATGAGGCCAGCGGAAAGTTGTTGGTGCAAAAGGTGAGGTCTTGTGGGCTGTGTGGGGGTGAGAAGGTATCCATCTGCAGCTGGAAGAAACACTTTCGCAACTTGTAACTGCCCGCATGGTGTTTCTGCAATCCCTTCTTGATGTGGGTGTAGCAGGCATGGGTCAGGAAATGCTGCACTAGCTATGCTGACACTTCTTCAACCCTTTTGCCACGGCAGGCCATTTTGTTGGGACCCACCAGACGACTTCAGGCTACCACATTGCTTAGTGCATTGACTTCTCCATGCAGATGTTATGTCTTCAGGAAATGATTGGTTTAACCTAGTACGGGTCCTCTGGTTGCACCTGTACAACTCCATGCCGACCTCTCTGATGGCTGTAGGCTGCTGAGTTCTCTAGCTGTCTGAGGCTATGCCCTTGGACACAGTTAGGACATTGCATAAGTGAACTGATTAGAAAACTAAGAAGAACCTTCAAGATTACCTGGTTGGGGGGCGCTCCTCAGGTTGCTGCTTACACAGACATCGTCAGCAGCTAGGGACAGCCTGGTAGACTATCCACGTGCATCCCAATCCCTGCTCCATGGACATCACTTCTCCTGCCCCAGCCTAGAGCCTGGGAAGGGGTGATCAGGGTGAAGGACATACTGGGGCCATGATCCGTGTGCCCCACACAGAGCCAGTCCGGTTCCTCCACATTTTTGAAGGCATCATAAGCGCATTCAGAGCAGTCTGAGCAGGCTCCAGACCGGGCACTGTTATCCTCCAGCTTGGGCAGGATCATGTCTCGCCTCCAGCCTGGTTTCTGCACACCTGGTCCTACAGGGTTGGCTGTCCTGGTCATAGATAATATCTGAGAATGAGCATTCATGGACCTGCCTGGGAGCTTCTCCAAAAATGTCTCCAGCCCAGCAGTCTACTGGGGAGGGTGCAGGATCTGAGTGCTGGAGGTGCCTGTGAGGTCAAGCACAAGCTGAGGGATCTCAGGGCCCCGCTAAGGCCTGGGTGGTCACTTCTTCCTCAGTTCAAACCAGCATGGACTAAGAGCCTGATGTGGTCATCTGGAACCTGACCTGAACAGAGCAGGTAGCAGCTTGCTATGGTGGGGTCCAGTGGAGATAATGGCCAAACACTGCTCCCACAAAGGCAGAACTGACTGGGGGAGCTTGGCAAGGCCGTGGCACCTGCCTCATCCTTTGCCAAGGCTTGTCAGGACTTGATGTGGCTGAACAAACACCCATGGCCTAAGCAGCCTGGGAAGTCTGTGAGACCGTGGCTGCCTGTCAAGCGCCATAGGTGGCTTCCCCATTGCCACATTGCCAGGGCTGTCCCAGGCTGCTCTCTGAAGGCTGGTCAGCACTGTCTGCACTTTGCCAGTGGCCCGTGAGAATGAGGAGAGAAGATCAGGGTTTCTTCTGAAGATGAATCTTGTCTCCTAGTTTTCTACCCCGTGTGAGCTTCACATCTGTCCCTGGTAGATGCCCCAGTAGATATCGCTGACAGAAACCCTTGAAGTACATAATGTCAGCCTTAGTCTGTGCACCCCAAAAGCTCTGGTGGGTGGCAGGGGAAGGCCAACAGACAGCGATCCTGTCCCAGGGCCATCCCATGGACTCTGCCAGTCCTTGCAGATAACTGTGGGTGTTGTCCAGCAATATCCTGCCTCTGCATGTAACGTTGGTCTTGTGGTTTTCTGCCCAGTTACCAGCAGGAACACCGGTGTTTCTCAATTTGTGTAAAGCCCTAGATACAGGTCTTAAATGATAGAAAAAGCTATTTTAAGTTTTAGTTATGCTTCTAAATTATATCATATTTTTTTTCTACTTTTCCTGACTCCCTCCCCATACACAAGGTCAGCCATTGGTACTCAGACATGGCAATAGCAAGGGTGGCCTGCGAATTGCACCCCAGAGCCTGTTCTGCTTGCTTGAGAGAGGTGATATTTCCCTCCTCACTCTGTCCAGATCTACTCTCCTACACAAAAATCAGCAACTTTTGCAGGAGCAATTTTTTGAAGATATCATTTAATCAAAATCTCTTGAGGAAAGCAAAACACTTAACACTGGGACTGGGCACCAGCAAGAGCTAGTCCATCGCCATCAAGCCTGTGTCTAACAGGGCCCAAGGTATGGCTCCAATTTCCAGAGCCACGTGGTCAAGCCAGCTGCCTCCAGGATGTCTGTGAGGATGGGTCTGGGGGTGAGCCAGCCCCCTTTGTGCCCTTTCTGGCATCACAAGCTGGGTGGCTGGCACCAGGCTTCAGGACTGTAGGCCTTGGCCGTCGCCTTGCGTGAGCTGACGCCACAGGACCCGTGCTGACAGGACACTGCAGCCCATCACTGCCAGCACCGCAAAACCCATCATGGACACCCACGCCAACATCACAGCTCATGGAGCTGGGGAGCAGGGAAAAGGGGAGGCAGGAGGGGAGTAAAATCCTCTGTCAGCCCCCAGGGTTTCTCTCAATCAACCCGGATATTTAGGCACAGGCCGTTACAGAGGCTGGCTGTCTCTGACCAACACCAATATCATGTCTCCAGCAGCACAAGGGCAATTTTGTGAGCATTTCCCAGCGGTGCTAGTTAATAGTTGGCCATGCCATAAAGCATGATGGTTTAAATTATTTTTGGGACAGGTTGAGTACAATAGAAAACCAAACTTCCATAAAAGCACCTGCCAAGCCCAACTCTAAATATAAATCATCTGCAGTGCCAGACCATCCCAAGCTAGTCCTGCTCCAGCGTGAATTATTGCCTTCCGTTCCTGGTTGAGAGCATAAAATGTATTCAGCCTTGTCATGACGTGATTGTTCCTTCTTTTACTTGCTTTGGCAGAGAGTACAATGTCTCCACGACGAGTGAGTTGAAAAGCAAAACGTGGACACTGTCTCATTTCTAAGCAGGTGTTAGATTATGATATGTTGTTGTCCTCTCGAGGCAGCTGCAGATTATGTATTATTGCTGTTTGCAGGTTTGATACACGTGCAGTGACCTGGAAATGCTTTCTGGGGCCAGTACCACTTGCCTTCTCCAGTGCAGGTGGCAACAATGCAGATAGCCCGGCCTGAGGCCTCTGGGCTGAGCCTGGCCTTTCATCTGCTAATGAGGAGAATAACCTCCACCTGTTTAATTTCCACTGTGATGACAGGCAGGGCCCAGAGAGACCAAGCTTCCCACATGGTTGCAATTTTCAGGCCATTACTTAATTATTATTATTTTTTTTGAAAATCCCTGCCTGCACAGGTAGTTCTCTAGCTTGGCGACAGCTTCTCACAGTTGTGACTGAAATTAGTGCCACAAACAAGATTAAAAAATAATCCTGCTTGGAGGAGGACCCTGTTTACCCATCTGCTGGGGTCCAAAGTGTTTGGAAGAGAAGAGACAGCTCAGAGATCTCTCTGCCAGCTGTGGGCCAAACGCAACCATCTCTTTGTTTGGCCAAAGATTTGCCATGGTGTTTCGGGGTTGGATGTAGTTCCCTGAGCTGTGGCTTTAAGTGCAGTCTGTGAGACCTCAAGGCATCTCAGACATCCCATCAGTGGGCCTGTCCATATGCCTCAGGACCCATGGAGTTTCCTAGCGTGGTGTCTGGAAGCCAAGGGGAATGTGGAGGTGCCTCAGGGCCCCTGTTTAGACAACTGTGGGTCAGTGCAGACAAGGTGCAAGGTGTCTGGATGAAGCTGCTGCTGTTCAGAGGCCCCTGGCTGGGGGCTGAGCCTGGATGGATGGATCCCACCTAATCCCTTATCGTACAGCAGTGCTGGTAGCTGGACCCTAGATTTGAAGGTGCAGGTGAAAATTTGGGGGTAACACTACTAAAGCAGTGCGTTTCTCTGGCAGTTGTTGAATGGTTGAATCATGGAATCATTTGCTTTGGAAAAGACCCTTAAGGTCATCAGGTCCAACCACCACCTAACACTACCATGTCCACCACTAAACCATGTCCTTAAGCTTCTACACATCTTTTAAATACCTCCAGGGATGATGACTCCACTACATCCCTAGGAAGCCTGTTCCAGTCCCTGAGCACCCTTTCCATGAAGAAATTCCTCCTGATATCCAATCGAAACATCCCTGGGTGCAACAGGCAACTGGTCCCCATGTAAAAAGTACAGTGAAAGCTAGCCTGATGCCTTGCATGTGGATCTGTAGCTAGATCAAGGGGTTTCTAACCCATTTTAAAACCAAGCCAGGCCATAAGGGAGAAGTGTCCCTTCGTGAGGGAACGATGCTCACATAATATGAGTCGTGGGCCAAAGAAAAAGCTATAACTATTTGTTGTTCTGCTAGAAAATTAGCATAGACAGGAAAGGTAGAGTAGTGACACTAAATAAGTACTCTGACAACAGGGCTTGGTTTTCCAGCTGATTACAGCTCCCCTGATGTTGCTGTCAGTGGGGGTGACCCAAGCTCAAGCTTACAGGGTGGCTCTGAAGCAGCACTTGTACAAGCAGGGCAGAGATGCTGCAGAAGGAAATTTGCCTCATGGTGCACCCCAAGCTGGAACAGGAACAGCCACAGCAGCCCACCTTCTCGTGTCTGCCGGCCAGCATTGCAACACAGCTGGCACCAGAGCTGACTAGAGCAGTGTCAGAGACACCACAATTGAGCCTTACACCCATTTCAGGCATGAGAACACATCCTTGGCTCTTTTGGTTGTTTATGAAACTGAATTGTCTTTGCTGGTTGGCCATGCTGGCTGGGAGTGTTTAGAAAGTGCCATTTAAACAGAGGCTTCGGCAGCACAAAGTCTTACCAAACCAAACGTTGCAAAGGTCAAAGTGTGAGTGTTTCTGGGGACTGTTTCCCAAGACAGAGCACTGCCTCCCTTCATCCCTCCTGCCAGCTCCCAGCCCATACTGCTCCTGGCCTTTGAGCAGCAGTTGAGAGACCGCAGGCCATGCCCATCACTGCTGTGTGTCCAGTGGTTCTCAGCACACGTGTGCTGCACAGACATCCTCCACAGCTTGTCGCAGGTTCATGCATACGTCTGCACGTGCACTGTGTGCTTACAGCCCTCTCAACCCCATTGTAGTACTCCAGACCTTGCAAGGACCAGAACTGCAATTCTGACCTCCCCACACCAAACCTGTCATGAGGGCAGTGGAAATCTAAACAGGTTGAAGCAGGACTTAGAGCAAACTGAGGTGAGAGGGGTCTTTTGGGAGCACAGAGTCCATAACGCAGCTTGGCTGGATTCAGTAGATGACTGTAGCCACTGCAGTGAATATGATTGTGGGCACAGGGGGAGTTCAGGGCTGGCTGCAACACGGTGGTGAGAGGGCACTGGTGCAGGGTGAGGTGCTGCACGTAGCCAAGGCACAGGTGTGGCTTCTTCACAGCTCTTGGCCAGGCTGAATAAATCCCACCTGGGACCTTAACCCTTGGAGATCTGCATGCTTTGTCTTCAGAGAGCTTTCTGACAAGTATTAGAGAAGCACTCCCTCTTGTGAGGTCAAGGATTTGGGCATAAAGCCATCAGCTTGCGTCTGGTACATTAACTGCTCATTTTCCTCTGACCTAAGATCCTTCTTCACCTCCTGGGTAAGAGAAGTCAGCTATTACTGGAGCTACCAGTCTGCTCCAAGGAATCAGAGGCAGTAAGACACAGGCCTCACGTCAAAACTTTTCCTATTATTTTTTGCCAGCGAGCCTCCTGTACTTTTCCAGGAACTTCAGAGGACCTGTCCAGAGGTGCAAAACCAGGTACAAGCCTCCATACCCTATTAACAGGATTCCTGTTCTTTGAAAGAATGATGTGTAGCTGCAGCACTGACATCAGCGTTTAGAAAATCTGGGAGGTCACATGCAAGGAGAGGAAGCCCATGTAAAAGGCTCTGAATGCCAACCCGTACGTCCTCTGCCAGCAATGTGCTTGTGCATGGTTGCTCCCTGATACTTGGTCACCTCTTGGTCCTAGGACGTGGGTTCTTAAATAGGGGTACGCACTGCCCTGGAGATAACACAGACAGCTTCAAAGCGGTGTGCCAGTCAAATACAGAAACTCGTCATCTTTCCATCAGGGGGAGATGGGGAACAGCTCTTCAGGCGATGTCTCCTCCTGTGCCTAAACACAGCCCAGCGCCAAAACCAGGGTTCTCATGGAGCCACAGACCCTTCCCACTGTGGTGGTGCTGGGCACACTGCACCCTGCAGGGCCCCTTGGTCGCAGCTTGCTTGTGTGCAGTAAAATGGTCTGCTTACGATGCACAGGAAAACCAAGTCTTTCTCTGAGAAACAGTTACCTAGGGCAAAAACTGCTCTTCGTCAAAAGCAAAAGTTTCTAGGCAACAGACAGATGTGGTTGAAATTTTTTTGAATGGAAACATATTGTAAAAGGCAGAATCTGAAATGAAAGATTTGTTTCAGTTTGGGTTTTGTTTTACTTCTGATTTTTCTACACTGTACCTTAGGTTAATACAAGCAGATAATGTATGTAAATTAAATATTGTGTTGTCATGACTTGGCATTTGGTGAATGAAATGTTTTCCTGTAAGCCTAAAGCATTTCAATCAGTTCGTCTGACATTTTCAACTAAAAATATGTATCAGAATTGGTCTTCAGTAAAATATTTCCAAATTTTGTCTGCTTTTTCCAGTTTGTGACAGACACAAACTCTGCAGAGGTTCAGCACTGCATCTCTTCCAACCCTCCAGTTCACGTGTACAACTTTACTTGCTAGTGTCAGACTTTGGGACCGTATTCTGCCCCACACGTGAGCTGGTGCAGCTCCCCCGAGATGTGGCTTGCAAGGGGAGAGGCAGCCTGGCCCAGTGCTCTTTTAGTGCCATTCCCTGGTTCTTCCCCAGCTCAGCAGCAGGCTGCTTTTGTTCCCAGCTCAGAGTTCTGTCACCGGTAGGAGTAACATGCTGTGTGTGACCGTATAGCCTGCCAGATCCTTTCTCTGATTTCTTGCTAGCCGGAGAAGTAACAGGGATTACTGTGTGCTGCCAGGTCCCCTCAAAGTGAAAGAAAACAGCATGTTTTTGCATATGCTTCTAGTCATTTATAGGCTATCAATTTCCTCCCTGCCAGCCCTGGGCTCTGCCATCTCCTTTCAGTGGGTCTGAAAGTAAATGGAGCGGGGCTGGAGACCATGGGCATCAGCTGTCTGGGATTCCTGAACAAAGCTGGGGGGCAGGAGTTGGCAGTGATGGGAGGATCTGTGCACAGAAGAGAAACAGGACAGAGGCAGCAGCCCTGGGCCAGATGTGTGTGCAAGGGTTTCAAATGTACACAAATTAACTGTGGGTATGTTACAGAGTCCAGCAGGGCTTTAATTTCTCAGGCATCTCTCAAACCCATGGCAGGGGCAGTGGGCTAGATGATCTTCAAAGGTTCCTTCCAACCCAAACCATTCAATGACTCTATGATTCTATAAGCAGAGGTGGAATTTAGTATTCAGAGAGCTTTTTCCCTAATCCAATACTGCCTCTCCGTAGACTTCCAGCTGATGCTTTGCCAGGATATGCAGGGCCAAATGCACCTTGCACAACCTTTAGTGCAATGAAAGAAAGGAAGTGGGTGACAGTGGTTGCATGTGCCCCTGATATGCAGTTAAAAGCATGTCTGTGGTGGGTGGGTGTGTGTGCAGACCATGCTAGCTTCATCCCAGCCTGCTCCTAGAAGAGGACCAGGGATCTCAGCAAGTGCCTCGGATGAGGCATGGGTACTGAGCTGTGCCCAAAGGGCATGCTCTGAAAAACATCTTAATCTACCATGGCTGACGCAGTCCTCTGAAGAACATCCTGGGCCAAACCAAAAGCCCACTGAACCCAGATATGGGGCAGTTAGAGCAATGAAATGGGAGCACTTTAGTCTTCAGCAAAGCTTGTAGAAGCCTGTACAGGAACTCATGTTTTTGCTTAGGATTGCAGGAAAAAATTGGGGAAAGGCATTTCTCTAATCTGGCTGGACCCTCATGTCCCAGTCCTATGAATTGGTGATTTATTCATCCTTAAGCTAGATGTGGTTTTAGACAATCACTCTGAATAGTGACAGGTAGATCTATTCCTTATTAATTTGTCTTGACTGCTTGTCTCTTAATAACAGTTTTTTTATTATGGTTCCTATAAAATTCTGTACCAGTAACTTGTAGTTTAAAAGTCATTCTCCTAGTGCATCAAACCAGCATAATCTTCTCTGTCACACCTCTCTTCACACCTCTCTTGGCCAAGCAGAAGAGTCCTGGTATCTTCATCTCTACATGGACCTGGTTCCTTAGATCCTGTTCCCTCTCCTATGTTCTGTCAGCTCTTTCATTGTCTGCTTTTCTGGTGCAATCCAAGAAGCCATACCTTCCAGGTGGATCATTTACTCTTCCAGGAACATTCCCATAGCGAGTCACTTCTGGTGCCATCATGCAGACTGGATCAGCAATTCAACCATTGTGCTCCCATTACTTCCTCCCACGTTAGCTGTGCAAGTGGCACAGGGGGGCTGTGAAGCCTTTCACTGGTCTGAAGAGAAAATCCGTCCTGCACATTGCAGGTTAACTGCCTGCAGAGGTCTCCTCGGAGGTGCTGGGCAGGAGCTTGGAGCAGGCAGGGCAGGCTGTGATGCACAAGCTGCCTTCTCAGGCACTGCAGGTTGCAGAACAGCCCCAGTCTGCTGGCCGTGGAGCTTCTGGCTCTCCAGAGTGTGCCTTGCAGCCACCCTTGGCTTGCCTTGCCCAGCTTTCTCCCCTTCTGCACTGCTCTTCCTGGGACACAGCACCGTGCCCCCCAGCCAGCCCTCAGGCGAGCGTGGCTCGTGTCCCAGAGCAGAGCTGGGTAATAGTTTCTCAACACAGCATTTGTCTTTATAAATATCCTGCTCCAAGCAAGGCAAAAGATGCCAATTTGAAAGCAGAGCATTTCCCTGACGAAGTTGGTTCCAAGGACATTTGCGTGGGGAATGTGAGGGATGCTCCGATGGCATTTGTTTGCTGTTTGCTGCTCATTAGCTCTTTGAAAAGGCTTTGGCTGGGCAGCAGAGAGGAAGGTGCTTCTGCCTTGCCCTGGTAGCTGCACTGGGTGTAAGGAGGAGACCTGCTCTGGGGCAGAGCGAGCTTTCACCTTCCCCAGCAGTGACCTGCCCTGCTCCCAAAGAGGTCAGCAAGCAGGGAGCTGGAGCCTCCGCCTGGAGAAGGGCAAGGAATGAACTTGTACTTGGACACAGGGAATGTGAGGCTCTTCCCTGGGTTCTAGTGGGGGCCATTTAGTTCCTCAAACTCTGGAAGTTGCTGGGCTGTGAGAAAGCCTGAAGGAAAGTCGTTTCTCCTCTCCAAAGGACATTTGATGCAAGCCTCATTTTTCTTGCTTAAAAAAAGCTCTTTGCTCTCATTCATGACCCAATATTTCTTTTTAGATCAGAAGTCATTTTGGTGCTTTTGATGTGTTCACACTAGGGAAGGTTTATGCTGATCCAGCTCCAAACACTGGCCAACTCTGAATCCCATTATGTTTAAAAAAAATCATTTAAAAACAGAATTTTAGTAAGGCTGAGGAGTCCTGTTTGGACACTTCCAAGACAGAAGATGTTTTTTCTTTTCAAATGATATATATTTTTTTTTCTGTAATGATTTCTTTTTAATGTCAAAACTGGAAAAACTATCTTTTTCCTATTGCTTTAAGGAATTTTGATCAACAGAAAACAATTCTTTCTGGGCTTCTGTTTCATGGAAACCACCAAAAACACGAACTTGCAGAATCATATCGGAAATAAAAAATTCACTCTTTGCCCAACGCACAACCAACCCAAAGCAGCCTGGGGCAGTGCCTGCACTGTCGGGGAGGTGAGAGCAGAGGGGCTGGGTGGAGGCTCTGTCAGGCTCCCCCTTGGTGCGGTGTTCGAGGCTCTCTGACTCCATCCCAAGCAGCTCTACCCGAACAGTCACTGGAAGCACCAGGGCACTTGTATGCCTGCAGGCCAGAGGATGTCGATGCCCACCCTGCTCATAAGATATCTTCTTCCTGCCTTGTCACAGCACAAGTGCTTTCCCCTTCTATTGCCATGCAGATTTTGGTAACGTGGGAATTAGCAGCCAGGACACTGGGAGCCCACGTCCTAGAGCCTTGGAGAAAAGTCTCTAGGAATACATTTAGCAAGATTCAAGTTTTGCCTTTTTGGAAAAAAAAATAAAAAAATAAAAAATCAGTGTTCACCTACAGCCCTGGTCTGGCAGATGGCTTCTGAAGGTTATTTCTATGGCTTCTAATGGTCATTTCTTCTTGTTCTCATATCGACCATTTCCAGGGACAGAACTGTGCTACCTCTGCTCAGCCCCTTTCTGCTTTCACGCACTGAGGGCACATAACATAGAGCAGAGCCAGGGCAGCTAGGGGAAGAGCTGGAATGGATCAGTGAGCGCTGCCAGAGAGTTATGCTTGCCGTAGGTCACTGCTACTCGTTGCACAGACCAGACTTCTGAAGATCTGCTGGTGTAGGGATGGGCTTAATCTCACCCTGGCAAACTGGCCTTGGTGGAGTCTTTTATTATTGAAACGCTGTGGAGATCTTGGATAGGGCCTACACGTGGGGGATGATCTAAGATGACTGATCTATTTTCAAATGTGGAGAGGTGGGAGTAAAAACACGTCCTGCTCTTGCCTATTGCAGTGATATGGGATTGAAATAGGGCTGGTGCCTCCAGATATGGTGGAATGCAAATGAGCTCTTACTGCTTTGATCTCTTTATCTTCCCTTTCTCTTTTTCTTTATGGAGACTACCTTTAACATAGTTTTCAACCTGCAGGCTTTTAGGAAAAATTTCAGCTGGCTCTATGGCTCCAAGTACCATTCAGTCAGCAGCCCCAGCTTTACCCCAAGCAATCCAGGCATTTTGTGGTGACCTTGGAGATTTCGAGATACAGAGGAAAGGAGATAACAAGAACCTTTATGAATCACTCTCGTACAATCTGAAGAATTTCTAAAACCGTCATTTATTGCCTTTGGGCTTCTTTTTTAAGGGTGGTTTATTTGTGCTTTTTTTACTGGATGTTAATGAGAGTGGCCAGAAGATAGATAGAGACATTGCTCATCTCCTAGTGATTTCTGCAAGACAAGAGTGCTTCATGCCTTGCAAGAACAGGTCCAGTGTTGGACCTTTCTGGGATAAATATGGGAATTTTGGTGTGGTTTATACCGCTCCCACAGAAATCATACTGTTGGACCAGAACTAGGATGCTTTAATGTGTTATTGTGCAATCAATTAATCAAGAGAACACCCGGTTGTTAACTTCTCCCCACAATCATCTTAAAAATTTCTGCTCAAGTGCCTGAGTGTAAGGAAGCTCTATTTTATGGTCCAGGAACTCATGTATTCAGCACCAATATTGAGAGGAGCTGGGCTTGAGACCAGGCTGGGAAGAGATCACATTAATATCCTGAACTTCTTGAAAAACGTGAAGATGTTGATATAGAAGATCAATTTAGGGCTTGAGAAGATAGTCACCATTTGGGGTTCTTAGTAGCTTCCTGAAGGCTCAGAACCTGAGGACAGCAGTCGAATACGTTCTCTGGAGTGACCTTGCCTCCTTACAAAAGAGGATCACAAGGTCTATTTCCCTGAATACTGAAAATCCTGTCCAGTGGCTTGGGCAATGTCTGTCTTCACTGCCAGATGTTGCTAGATGCCTGGGATTTCATTCAAATATGAAAGAACATGAGAGCCCACAGTGTACTCTGCCACTGAGTCCCTGAAGGTCTGCCCCTTGAACCTCACACCAGGCTTACAGAAACCTTGTAGAGCAAAGATCTGCTGCTACCGCTGTGCTCTCATGGCAGGAGGACACATGCTTCTCATCATGCTGAGTGAGAGGGACTCATGGAGAGCACTTTAGGCGACTGAAGCTAACGACCAGACTTTCTGCTCCTTCAGGGTAAAGAAATAAATGGCTGGGGAATGTCTTCGCCCAGCCCCGTGATTGCCTCCAAGAGAGCAGCGTCTCTCTGCGGTCACGTGCACTTCACAGATCTTGAACCAGATGCATGTCTGGCTCTGAAAGTTATGTGCTTGACCTCAGCCAAAACCATGTCGCTGCAGATTTCATCTTCAAACCCTCCTGGCTGAGCAGCCACAATCTCACTGTGCTACTCTAGAGTGGCCTCATCCTGTGTTGCTTTAGGTCTGTTGACATCTGCTGGTGCTAATTTATAGAGTGCACCTCTGGGGAAACTCTTTGCCTATAACTTGGGAAGAGGTTTATGGGAAGGGTTCATCTCTCCCCAGTTTTGTGGCTAGCTTTTAGACAACTTGAGTCTGAGGGAGACATCTATCCTGCTGCCCCTAGAGATGCATACTGGGGACAATGCTTAGACCTACCTCAGACGAGTATTGCAGGGTGACCTTTATGCAGGCCCCCATATTGTAACTTGAAAAACCTCCCTTTTGGCCTAAGAGCACACACTACAAGGTCCCACAAGTAGAAGTCCCACCTTCACCGTAGCAGGACAGAGCCTGGTGGGACCATGCTGCTCCCGGCAGGGACATCCCTGGCTCCTCATTTTGGAGCATCACCACCACGGGCTGGCATCCCACCTGCCTGAGCAATTATGCCAAAGATAAATTCCTTTGATCTTTAAATCTTGTATCATTCCTGAACTAAAACGCTTTAGCACCCATCTCATAGTGCTGGTAGAGGCAATTGCAGGCAGCCTTACTGGAGTACCCAAAGCATGCTGTGTGTCACATCACTTTTTGGTAAGGAAGATCAGCTAATCAGTGAATAATCAAAGGTTGTTCATGAAAGAAGGCGACATCAAAGCAAATAATTTAAGGAACCCCTCGAGGGCCAGAGTTGTAAGGTCTGAGGCTGAATCACATGGGCTCAGTTTCCATGAACTGTGTCTCAGTTTTCCTGCAGGTACAAGTTAGAAATGCTTACAATAAATGTTTAGAATTAGTTGGGGAAGGAGGGGGGGTAGGGGGGTGTTAAATCACACTAATTATAGCCCTGATGGCTTTGGTGCAGTGCCATTGGAAAGCATAGGTAACTTTAACACCTAATGCAAGAGGTGCTCAATGGGTGAATGTAGGTGGTACCAGAACCACGTTTCGGTTCTGGGAACTTGTGTTACTTCACTGTCGGCATTTCATACTACACACAGCCACACAAAATGACTTGAAGCAAAAGGTTTCCTGCTTTTATTTGGTAGCTTGCAGAGAGGACAGACTGGCCAGTTGCTGGCGAAAGAGGAGAAGGAAAGCTCTGGGGCAGGGAGTGATGGGTTGTCCCAGTGCAATGCAGTGTGGCCTCATGAACTCAAAGACAAGCAACTGGACAGTTCCTCTGCTGGCCCTCCTTTGCAAGCCTGGATGAAGCTGCAGCGCCCTCTTTCCTCTTCTACCCTTCAGATTCTGAGTTTAAGGGACTTTGGGATCTGAATAATGTTTACTGTGGGTTCCTGCAATACCTGCTGTGGTATGGTTCCTAGCTGTTTGGTGGCTTCACCAGTGCATATGGCAATAGCCATGCTTAGATACCAGTAACCCAACACGTGTTTGACTTCAGTAGATGCTAGTGAAGAGAGAGCTGTTTTGTAAAGCCAAAGTCATTGGCAGACCTGAGAAAGGTCAGAAGAGTCTGTCATCCATGTAGCCCATGAATCCCTAACCCATCTGCCAGATGTTGCTGAAAAAGAAAATACCCAACAAGGTTCAAATACCATGGGTTCCTTTTAAAATGAACCAAATGTGGCTGCCTGAAGTAACCACCCCCAAACACTTGAAGAGATAAATAGCTTCCCTGATTACCCTGACAGGAAGCATTTCCACTCTTACATGCACTGGGGATGTACATAACACAAGAGACATTACTAAGAGGAAAAACATGAGCTTGGGAAAGCACAGCAATAAGTCAACAACATCTTTACGTGAGTAATAAGTCAAACATTTATTCCCACAACACTGCAGGCAGGAATCCTGTGCCTCTGCTTTCACACAAGCATGGACAGCCTGTGGAGAAACATCTCGTGCTTTTGTGGCTAGCAAAATCACCGAGTCCAGGACCATGCTCAGGAAGTTCATTTCCAGCCCTTGGAGGCACACTGTCTTCCTTCACATCAGCTGTCCTCGCACCATCCCCTCTGTGCTGTCCTCACACCAGGGCCCCTCCAACACACCAGCTCACACGGGATGTCCGCTGCTTCAGAGGTGCTCCATGGGGGCTCTGTGGGTACCACACTGAAGAATTCATGGTAAATGCAGCCCTGAAGCTGAGTCTTTTTTTGCTTCACTTTTCATTGTCAAGCAGCTCACATCCAAGGTTTGCACTATGGAACTCCTCTTTTTGGTATTGTAAATATAGATGCGTTGTGCTCGAGTCCTGCAGGAGAACCATGAACAACCACAGCATCCAAACGCCCAAAACATCAGAGGTTATTAAATAAAATGACCCAAACTCTTCCCTGTGCTGTACCACAGGCTGTCCGTGATGGCTGCTGTCCCCAGCGGGACCAGGAAAGCGCTGGCACCTGGCTGAATTACACGATGCCAGGAAAGTGTCTTCTCCTGCGGGGAGCAAGGAGTATTCCCTACACTGCCAGCTGAAGGCAACTTGAGGAATAGGCCTTCGCATTTCAAGGAGATCTTGAATGTTTCAGATCTGTGTTTTGTTTCATAGCCTTTCATTTTATGCTATTTTTCATTATTTTTACATTGTTTCACAACATGTCAAAACATCAGACTGATTCATTACAACATAAACAAGAGACACTTTGATGTAGGAAAAAAAAGATGTTTTAATGGGTGCTAAGTAGCAACTGCCCTTAGGGATTTAAAAATAAAAATAGAAGCAGAACAAAATAGTATTTTAACCCTTCTATTATATCACAGGATCATCCAAATACAGAATGTAGAGTTGCATAAGGAACAATACGGACAATAACTTTATTTTTGCATTCATTCTGACAAAAGATCTTTGAATTCTCTTTTTATTTTTAGGGATTTTTCCACCACTTCTTTGAAGAGGAGAAAAGTTATAAGGAAAAAATTTTAAAAAATATTTGCCTGGAGTATCTTCAAATAGCACTCAAGCAACTGCCTGGTTTTGTCACAAAACACATCTCCAGAGAAACTGTAAAGGGAGATTTTAGATCTTCCCCGTGTCTCACATGTTGGGTCTGCAGCATCTCAGTTAAAATGATGATGTGCAGATCACATCATGTTAAATTTGCACAGATAGCGGCCAGCTGAGAGAGGTCCCTCTGGTATTGCAGGGGTTTGCTAAGGGAAGCTTTTCTCCTTCATGCTTCTAGCGTAGCATCAGTCCTTGTCCTTCGTACAAATCCTTCATGCATTTGTCCAAAGGCAAGGAAAATTCCTGCAGGTCTGTGAGATTTACTGGAGGAAGAATAAAGTAAAATGTCTTTTTTTTTTTTTTTTTTTTGTATGTGTGTGCCTCTTTATTCTTACGTCACAAGAGAGAGACCTTTCTGTCTCTGCCTCTTAGACTAGGACTGATGGAGCCAGGCGCTGTCCCATCTGTACACAATGATCAAAAATAGCCCCTTCCGCCTCACAGGAATCTACCCAGAGCCTTAGATGACATTTGACTTGGATTGCTTTGCTTGGTAGGGGATATGGCTCATTCAGTTCCCACTGGTTTTAACTCTGCCAGCTTTTAATTCAGCTTCATTTTTCCTCACAGCTTTAAAACCTGATGCTCACTTGCAGTTATCTGGACACAGCTTGCTCAGACTTGTTTAATAAGCATGGTTTTCTTCACTGTCAGCTGCCCACAAGGGCAGGGTTGCAGCAATTTAGTATCAGACCCCCTAAAGAGGCGCAGAACCCGAAAGCATCCTTGTTTTTTTTGTTTTTTTGTTCGTTTATCTCAACTACCAGCTAGCCTAATGCACTGTTTGCTGCGGACTTTTGCTACTTTTATATCCTAAAATGACAACCGCGCTGCAGTGAGCAGCATGCAGTGACTGCATATGTGCTAAGGGCTCAAGCAGGGCTCGTAGACCCCACAGGTCCTGGCACTGCCTCCTCCGTGAGGGTCTGTCCGACCCTAAGCAGCTGGGGGTGAGCCTCTAGCGGGAGATCACAGAGCCTGAAACAGGCACAACCACACAGATTCCCCCAGCCTCCTGAACTCAGGCTTTGCCACCCATGGGGCAGACCTAGGTCTCACTCCTGGCGTTTTTCATTTGTTTGTTTGTTTGTTTGTTTTCCAGTTTCCAGCAGGCCTTTCCAATAGGATATACCCAATTTCAATGGCTTGCTGTCTCCTCAAAAGCAGCTCTGTCTCCAGACACGATAGGGGGTGGCTGGCATGACCACTGGCCACAGAAATACACCTTTGGGCCCAAGGAAATGCATTCTCACTCCGGCATCACCGGGCTTCCTGTCCACCATCCAAAACGTGTGAGACACTCACACACCTTGTGCTGTTAGGAAATGTCATAACTTGCTCCATAACCTGCAGAAGCCCAGGGAGGCCACCCTGCAGGAGCAAGTGTCTCGCTGTTGTTACTCCTCTCCATCCCTTTGCAGGCAGAACCTGGGCTGCAATAATAAAATATACATATATATATATATATAAAAGCTATAATAATAAAAGCTAATGCTTTTCAGTTTGCAGGGGTTTCTCCACTGAAGTGCTTTCCCTCTTAACAGAGAGCAGACACAGAGCCTGGCACAGGGATTTGTTCTGTGCAAACCACAACGTGACTGATCCGAGACTTCTGTCTTTCTTCCCCCAGAGACCTGAGCATGAACAACATCAGCCAGCTGCAGCCCAGCACCTTCCGACACCTGCGCTTCCTGGAGGAGCTGTAAGTACGGAGCGGCCCCATGCAGAGCCTGGGGTTGGGTTGTGCTGGAGGGTGCCTGGGGCTCGGACAACAACCCCCAGAGCTTCCACTGGAGCCACAGTCTGAGATGGAAGGAGGCTGGGCACTGGAGGGGATTAATTGCTACTCCAGCTGTAGGGGTTTGAGTGGGGATATTACCTTTAGGCTATGCTGCACGTGCCAGATGCCAGAATAAAAGAACAAATCCTTTATGTGAAAACAATCACTGTACCACAGAGCAGGGCTAGAAAGCAGGAAGCTTCATTCACCCTTCTGCACACAGGGTCCCCTCACAGCCACCTGCAGACCAAAGCCATGATGGGTCCTGGGCGCTTTGCCTGGGTAATACAAGTCCAAAACAATCAGCTCTAGAGGCTGGGGTGTCCCGTCGTGCACCGGTGAGCGCTGAGGTCTGAGCAGGCACACTCAGGCACAGCAGCAAGCACAATCCCCAGGGATCGGCATGTGGCTGTGTGTCAGTGAAGGAGTGGCCCCACTTCTGAAAGTGTGAAATTAACCACCAGCATTAGCAACCACTGGAATCCCTTGGGAGCCCCAAAAATGAGAGCCTGGGGGGCAAAAGTTTGAGGTTGGCCATTTCTTCATGGGTAAATTGCACCTGTATGGTCTTATTCCACTTGACCATGAGAAATACCTTCAGGTGTTGTTCTCATGCTGTTGCTCCTTTCAACACAATAGCTGGAAAATGCAGTTTCTTCAAAACATTATTATTACATAGCATGAAATACTAATATTAATGTTGCATTTGATGTATGTGTTGTAAACTTACTGTATATATAACACTTACAACAGTTTAACATCTGAACGAGACACTTTGACCTTACTGAATCATTCCTCAAAGCCAACACCACAGATGACACAGACTTTTCAAAAATGGTTGTTTCCAAACTGGCAGAATTTCTTACAGAAAATTTGTCTGCACTACCTGGAAAGGAGGCATTTTGCAGACAGGCGACAAACACTGTCCCGCGCACTCTGTTACCTGTGCTCCTGCTCTCGGCAGTAGTGGAGCGACTCTGAATGGCCAGCACCCTGTAATGCTGTGCAGTGGCACTGACGGGCACAGGCTGACGTGCTGACCTGCTGCCACCTGGCTGCCCTGAGCCTCTGCACCGTGTGGATCTGTGCACTGCTCCGGCACCACTGGCATGAGCAGAAAATCCTCTCCATGCACATCTGTGCATGCTCATGTGGACGCAAATCCCAAGGACTTGCTTCTCTGAACATTTGGTATTGACAAAAGAGACCAGACCAGATACCAACATTCATTGTTCTCATAACAGGTCAAATCTCCTACTTATCAGATCCTACTACAGGTTTTTAGCTTCAAATGCTCTTTCAAATCATCTTTGCGTGTCTATATCTGGTATTCATTAGACTCATAAGGACCCCAGCTACCTGAATTCCCCATCCTATTAGCCCTTTACAGACTGAGCAGGCATCATTTTTTATTCTCCTTTAGCTCTGCAGCTCAGGCTACCCTGGGAGGTGGGTTTTCCAAGATCTTGCATCCATCTTGTAGCCTTCCTCTTTCATTTTGTCAACATCTGTGTTGAAGCGTGGACACCCAAGGCATTCACTGGGGATAGTACAGATTCTCACACACACAGACCGTGTTCTCTGTTGTATACAATTAACGGTTGTCTTGCTGCAAGCAATCATGTCCTGATTACATGTCATGTACAAACAGAACAGTCTCAACCAGCAATGAATAAATATTCATTGACTCCAATAGAGCCAGCTTCCCGCAGCCAAAAATAATTATGTGTGAAACAGATGAAGAGGAAAAATTTAAACAGGAAAATCTGAAAAATAATTGGAAGTTGTTAAAGAACATTTTACTAGAGGTTCAAAATGCCACACAACTCCTCATTTGGAAAGCAAAGGTATTTTGAGTAGGAAAAAACACCACAGTTAGGAGAAGAAATGGAAACTGCAACAGTATATATCTATTCGTATCCAATTCATACTTAAATTTGATAGCAATAATATAGTTAATTATGGAAATCAACTGAATTATATGAAATCAATAAAGGAAAGAAGGATTTTTATGTAATATCAGGAAATAAATGTGAATCTTTCAACATCAACATCTAGATAGCAATTGTGTATGCATATATATTATTCATAGGGCTGTCATGGACCAGTGAGACAACTTACCTGGCATTTCCCCTGCTCTTTTCACTTATGTTTTTACCAAAACTTCATCCCAAAACATTACATCAGGACCTTCACATTCAGGATGGCATCACTCCCATGCCAAGATGCGCACAAGAATCAAGCAAACAAATCCTGTCTGTTTGCACATCCCCAACAGAAATTTGTTCAGCTTTCATAGCTCAGATCTCTGCAGATCTCACCTACTCTGAACATATCCCCTTGGGTCTGGCAGGGTGACCTGTAGCACAAGACCAAGTCTTCTGTGCACTCCCCCCATGGAAGGACTGTCCGTGCTGGAGCTTACTGGGTCGGTGAAGACCAGAAAACCCTGCTGAGCAGTGAGGGACAGGCCGGGGGTCTGTATCAGTGCTCCCTGGGGAGGAGGAAGACCTGCCAGTGTGCCTGCCTGCCCGACCTCCAGGCAGAGAAAGGCTGACAACAAATACGGCTCTGCTGCACCCTGTCCTTGCTGCAATTGCCTGTCTTTAATCAGACGGAAACCTTTCAGTAGGTTTCTCATCTCTGGGGATTTGGGATGACCTTAGAGTCCCAGCCTGTCTCATACCCTGTTATGTTCCCCTTTATATCCATGATAAACTAAGAAACAGGCTTGAGGACTCAGCAACTAAAGAGAAAAATTGCAAAATTCAACTCAGAGTGAACCAAAACTGATGCTCTAAGGCTTTAGTCAACCCAAAAGAGTTCCTTGGACCTGAAATAAAATATTCTGTTTCATTTTTGGATTGCTTCTTAACATTTACTCTTTTACTTTGAGTCAAACTTGAAAAGAAAAAGTCATTTCAAAATGAAAACTGAAAAGCTTTATTGCAAAGGTGCCTTAAACAAGGTGCTTGAAAAAAAAATTAAAAAAAATACAGGCTCTTCAGCCAAAAATAGTTGCCAAATTCCACACAGATTTTCAAACTCCTTTTCAGGTTCCCTGGAAACTCTTGTATGTTAGAGGCATTTTTACCTTCTAATCCTGAGAGACATCTGAAAGACTCCTTGTCACCCCTGGCCCTTGAACCCATACAGATCTGTCACCTCCATCCTTTCTGATAGTCCTCTGACTATCCATGATAGTCCATGACATCCTCTAACAGTCCATGTTCCTCTGCCTTCTCCACGAGCTCTTCATAGCTCCTCTCCTGCTCTGCTGCTGCCAGTCTTTCTCGTTGCTGCAGGGTCCCAGTGCTTGGAAAAGAGCTAGCGTTTCAACGCGTCTCCTTTTACTGAGCCTCCTCTTTCTGTGCTTCAGGTTTAGCACCATCTCAGGCTCCCCATGAAGGCAGAATTTCATGGAAGTCAGAGATCAGCTGCACTCAAGGCTCAGCTTATGCACTGGGCTGGTCAGCTGTGGTTCAAGTGAGGAACAGGAATAGTGGGAGGGGGTAAGAAAGCTGCCAAAAGGGGTAGATGAAGCATGTGCATCCCATTGATGCTGAGGACGAATGTGCCGGGCTGCACAGCCTGCAGGCTGCCGTGGAGCACTGTGAATGAGAGCTGCTGGATCCAGGTGAGCCCCAGTTGGGGGGTTGCTAGCAGGGGGCTTCAGAGTGAAGGCCACACCACGATGACCAGCCAGCCTCTGGCCCCTGCATTGGCCCAGCTCCCCCCAGAGACCAAAAGGTCATGTCTCACAAGGGATCGGAGGCAGCACAGTGGTTATGGCACAGACGAGGGCACCAGGACTGCTCCAGCTCAAACCTCTCGCCCACTGTGTGGTCTTGGAGAAAAGATTTTCCCTGCCAGTGCCTCTATTTACCCATCCTTTCAGCGACGGGAAAGGGCCTCTCAGGTGTGCCGGGACCTGTTAGTCATTAATTCGTACTGCAAGCTGCTCGGGAAGGTGTTGCGGATGCAATTAGCGCTCAAGTTTGGAGGCTGCCAAGAAACCGGATTCTTCAGTCTCAGCTTGCTTTGAAAATGTGCCACCACTGAGGACCTCTCTCTGATGGCTGTGATGGGGCTGTGATGGCTGTCCATCAGTCTGCACTCCTCGCTGCAAGGCTTCCTCTGCTCCATGTCACCTCCTGCCTCCAGCAGGGGACACAGCGGAGGCCAGAGAGGCTGCGGGGACACCCACCGGTCCTTCCCCCTGGTACAGAGGTGTTCAGACGTGGGCCTCACACAGACAGGGAGCAGCCTGGAGTTTAGTGTTTCTCCTCTTTGTTTCTCTCCTTTTTTTTTTCTTTTTTTTTTTTTCTCTTTTCTTTCTTTCTGGCAGCAGGAAGAATGTTTAAAGTTGCTAATAAATTCCAGTTAATGAAGCCTGAAAAGCCAGAGCTGGGAGCCAAGAGAAACAAGAGCAATCAGTACAGAAGGAATAGAAAGAGGATCTTGAAAGCCAGCCTGGGAATAATAACATGTTGAAATGTGTTCGCCGGCAAGGGCTTTGTTACCGCGCTTTGAATCCAAACACGAGAGCCTGATGCCAAGAAGAGAAACTGCAGCCAAAGGCAGGTGTTCATTGCCATTCACCTCCTGCTCCAGGGCACAGCGGCAAGATCAGACCCCTTCCCAGCCACTGGCTCTTTCACCTGCCTCTTCGCAGGCCCTGAGGGCCGAGGGACTCACCGTCATGGGGAGTGCCGTGCCTCTGCAGTGCTTCGGTTACAGCAGGCGCGGGACCCGTGGCCTCCCCTTGCAGGCTGTTCCCTTTCCCAGGCAGCTCTTGCAGCTCAAGGGACTGGAGGCCAAGAAGCGGCATAAAAGCGCAATGGAATGAAATGCAAGCGTGTTTGCTGGCAACGTGAACAGAGCAGCACTCCCTTTCCCCCGGGGAAGACACCCCCATCCCATTCCTCTTCCCTGGTGGAGATGCTGGTGGAGCTGTCATGGGTTATGGGGCACCAGCACGGCCTCAGTGCTCCCCTGCCTGGTGCTGGAGCTCCCACCACCACTCACATCACCTCCCAGGCACCTGAGACATCCAGCCTTGAGGGTATTGTCCAGCACAGGGTCTCACTCCGAGGCAAACTCACTCCTGCGAGAGGCAGCGCTGCGGTGACACTGGGTCTGACTCCCGGAGTGACAGCTCTGCTGTGTCAAAGGGTGCTGACATTGCTGGGCTGTGTTCAAGTGTGCTGGAACAATGGGGAAGTGCCTTTCCTGGGGCAGTGCAGTGACATGCCTGGAGTAGAGTACGCCTGGGAGAGCAGCTTTGGTGTTTTTCCATGACATGGCTGGCTGCAGAGGTCTCTGGAGGAGAGAGAAACGCTTGCAGGGCCATGAGCTTGTTGTGATCCCTCTCAGGGCAGCAGGACCTTGCTTTGCCATGCTGAGATTTGGTAGCAGCATCACTGCTCCCTTGGTGGCTGCATCACTTGACTCAGCTCTCCATTTCCAGATGGCTGTGGGCGAGGGGCACTGATTTGTGAGGTGCAGATCCTCTGAATGCTGGGGCACTGTGTTTTCCCCAAGATACAGCTCCTAAGGCACCAGCATGCTGCGACTGAACACAATGCTGTGGCTCTTCCTCAACCCTTTAGAGACAAGACAGCCAGTCCTGGTTCATCCAGGAATTTATGTTCTCCTGGTTGACGTTGCTCCTTGGCAGAGGACAGCACTGGTCATCAATGCAGTGGGTGGGCAACAGCACAGAGGTTTAAGGGATAATTCCTCGTATTAAGCCTTCCAAAGGTCACGCCTGTGCAATCTGGCGTGGTGTGGAGGCAGATGTTGGCCAAGGGACCGGTGAGGACAGGAGAGTAGGGCTCCTACGGGGTTCTCCATTGTGCACTTGGACAAATGAATCCAAGTTCATGGATTTGCTGAAAAGGCCCAAGTCCACTTCAAAATGTTGTGAAAGTTTAGAGATTTCAGTTCTTTTCCATTAATGCTGGGGATAGAGTTCAGCATTTGAAAAATCCTTGTGACTGGGGATCTCTGGCCCTAATTTTCCTGAAAATAGTCTTCCAAACAACTAACTCTGTCCTGGGGTATCCCAAGTGAGGCACCCAGAGTGGACTCAGAAGTCAAAACTACTCAGAAGGCTTGAAGTGAACGAATCTGCCCTGAAAACCTTGACAGTTTATAACATAAGGGGATGGAGTGAAAGCATTTAGTGTCCTGCGCTGGGCTGTTCAATAAGGAGTTCTGTCTTATTAAATCGTACTTGGCAAACGAATCCAAACTAGCTTGCATATGAACATTCGTGTGGGTTGAAAACTGGCTTGAGGACCATAAACAAAAGAAACGAATGCCATCAATCTATCGAGTTGGAACAGGCATTTGGTGGGGGCACGGGGAGCAGGGTTAGAAACAGGCCTGCATAGTCTCCTCCTAAGGGATGGAGTAAGGCAGTAAAGACCACGTTAGAGACACCTCCAGGTGATACCACACTAGGACCAGCTGCAGATTCCTGTGTGGGAAGGGAGAGTCCAAGCTTGAGTCTTTTCTCAAATGTACCATGTTTTCACTTGCATGACTTAATTGGCTTCATTCCTGCTTTGCACCAGCACAAGAATAAACTCAAGCACAACATGGAGCCCTTGGTCCCCTGTGCACCTGGGGGATGGCACGATCTCGACATGATGACACTGTTTAGACAGGAGCGCAGGGAGTTTATCTGGGCACAGGTTCTGCCTTGACAATATTAGTGCTTGAGAAATGAACCAGAGCAGGAGATCAAAGAGGAAGGCTGACACGCACCATAAGGATCTGGCAAGGGGAAAATTCCACTGGGATATGGACATACATGTTTGTCCTGTCCTGCCAATGGGCAATGTTCCTGCCTCCTAACGTGAACGATAAGGGCATCATCGTGCTGTCTGAGCGCATGACATGAGCGATCATGCCCAACAAACAGCCTTCGGGCGTGCCATGGAAGTTGTAGCATGACCAAGAAGCCCAAGATACAGGAGGGGGTGGGAGCCTGTGGTAACTGAACTACAGCAACCATGAAGTGGTAAACCATGAGTTTGTTCCAACTTGGAGTGTATTGGGAATGCAGATCAAAGCCTGGAGGAATGTTCCCAGAAATCACTGGAGGGGGAAGAAGGGGGGAACAGAATCTAAAATCCACCGAACACGCAAGCTTTCCAAAGCAAGCCAGCCAACTCTGGCTCCCACCCGCTTTCCACCTGCCCCTTCTCTCCCTCTTCCATTAGTCATTTTAAATCCAGAGCTTTCCCTTCCTGCCAGCCCACCTTACTATGTAAGCTCCAGGACAGCCAGCCATGCAGCTGAACCAAGTCTGCCTGTCCTAAAGAGAGACCTGAGCAGGCCTGGAGCAGAGCTGCTGTGCCATGGGCCAGGCGTAAGAGCAGCTCCCCATCCCCTGCGTGTTTGGGGCACAAGGGAGTGCTGCCCCTTGGTCCTTCCTTGCAGAGCTAGTTTTCTTCAGGCCACAAAAGGAGGCCACAAAAAGAGCTGTCTCGGGGGAAGTCACACTCGCAGCATCACTCCAAATGTTATTTTTCCCTTTTAAATGGGAAGGAAATGATCATTTCAGTGAATTTCCTACAGAATCTGGCTTCTGGAGGTGTGTTTGGATGCCTACCTGCCAAGCTGGGAGATTTCTGAATAGTCAGAGAGTGAGAGGGACAGAGGGATCCAAGTGCTGGGGACATTGACAGGTGACAATGAACAGAGGAAGGGCCACGCACACAGGGAGACTGCTGTGTCTTGGAGCTCTTGCATGAACTGACCCAGGAGCTAACAACATGTAAGCAGGCATTTCTTTACAGTGGCCACTCCTCCAGATGGACAGGACACCAGAAAAGCCCTACCCATTCCTGGCCTACTCTCAGAGAGAGAGCACAGCCACAGCCCCTTACCTGGGACACCTGGCTGCCACCACAGCATCATGCTATACCTCCTGTCCCGGGAGGTGGAGCAAGCCTCCCAAGCCCAGACTCCCAGACCCGTGTGCACATCTTGTCGACGTACCCCTCTAGGAGAGCAAAACCTCAGCCTGTGTGCATAGGCGCAGACATCTCTCACCTCCTGGTCTGTGCACGCATACAAGTAAGCACAGCCCATCTTGGACCCCAGCAATGCCGGCAGCTGCCTTGGGAGGCACATCAGCTGGAGTGGATGTGGCTGGTGCTTCCCTTTGTGCCTGGCTCAGCACGGGGCTCCACACCTCGGGGAGAGGAGGTAAAGGGAGAGGAGAGAAGAGTCAGAGGCCAGAGGTGAGCCAGGGATGTGCCACAGTCTCTGTGTGGCAGAGCCAAGGACAGAAGCAGAGCAAGAGGGGCATGGCTGCCTTTCCTGAGGCTGGGAGATGCTCTGTGCCTCTATATTCACCCATGGACAGTGCCCAGTGAAACCTGCAGGCCTGTTGTTCCCTCATGTTCTGTTTTGCTTGTGGTGCTGAGATGCCACAAACTGGCCCAACGTGTGTCCCACCAGCAAGCCCTATTCCAAGGTCAGGAGCCACAGGTAGGCCTCCATTCAAGCTCCACGCTCCCATTCTGCTAGCCCTGGAGGTCCCAGCTCCATTTTGGCTCCTGACAAGCAAGAGTGGGTCCTGCAGCCACTTGAACAAACCCAGGAGCCTGAACATAAAGGCTCACAGCAGCCAGGAAACAAGTCGAGAAGCACATGTAACCGTGAACACGTGTGGAGTCCTGCAGCAGAAGCATGGGGGCAGACAGGAGCTCAAGGAGGGGAGGACAGGCAGCCCCCCGCAGAGGAGCTGGTGCGGCCTGGCAGGACAGATGCTGGGAGCGGGCCGAGGATGCCGTGCAGGAACACCTCCCCTCCAGGCGAGCACTCCAGTCTCCTGGACAACACTCCCTCCCATGTGGAAATCAGCAATCAAAAGGAGCAATTACCCCAAATCACAGCCCCCAAGTGACAAATAGCCCAGCCTGCCAGGCAGCTTGCGTACTGCAAAGAGGCAGGTTACAACCTGCTCACACACATTAAAGAGACGACCCTGTGCTGTTTATGCTGTCGGAGGCCTAATTACGGGAGTAATTTTCTCTAGATTCCCGAGGGGAGAGACAGGGAGGGAGAGAGCTCGGGCACTCGCACAAGCCTGCTCTGCCATCGGTGAGTGTGACTCCTCAAAAAATTCAGATCCTCTCCATGACCTCTGCAGAGTCCTCACTATAACGTGCTCTGCTTCCAGCCTGGATTATGCTGCTCATTCTCAACACCTGTCTTCTTCGCAGCCAAAACATCTAAAAAGAAGCAGGCTTTGCCAATGCTAAATGAGTACAACATGCTTCCCAGCATCTGTGCCCAGCTTCTTGAATCTGCTTTGGAGTTTCAGAGAGACTGAAGATGTGCCTGGTCACAAATGATGTTCACTGGCTCCCTTGGGAGATGCAATATTCCAGTCTGAATAGCTGGAAACAGCAAGTTTCCTGCCCTGTGACTGTGGGGAAGTCCAACCTTGACATCTGTCTGACCACCTGGGAACAAGAAAGTAAAGCACAAATGCAGTAGTAATTTGGGGTAAAGAATCAGGTTGCTGAACCGGTTTTCATGGGTTTTGTCTGATGGGCCTTGGGACTTGGTACACGTTTGTCCTCACAGAAGAAATGGAAGGAGAAGACGAAGACCCTCCTCGGGTCAACCCTAGGCTCAAGAGTCCTGGACTCTGCTCCTGGCACAACCACAGGGTCTCACCATGGTCTCTCAGGGCCACAGTCACCTTCAGAGAAAGGGATGCTAACAATTTTTCGATAGCATTGAAAAATCCAGATCCTTGTTAATGCCCCAGCCTGCTCCTGACCTTGCGAAAATTTGAGTGCTCTGATCAGATGACGCTGTACATCAGTGAATCCCACAGGTTTCCTTGGAGAAATTCTTCCAGCCAGTTGTGTATGCTGTCCCCTGCTCTTTGTGCTCTGACTCTGGTGGTCCTGCTCTCCTTTGTGATGCTGCTCTGCACTTGGTCTTCCTCTCCCGTCCCTTCACATCCCCCTCTTCCCCAAGCCAACTGTCCCTATCCATGTCTTTCCTCCTATGGTTTTCTCCAGACACAGCTCAGCCAAGAACCACTTTTACTTTTTCTGTCCTGGTTTTGGAAGCCCTGCTCAGACGATCTGGCTCTATTTTGACATCCACCTGGTATTCCCCATCACCAGTACTCTTCCCAGTCTCCCCCCCACAGCAGTGATACCAAACTTCTGTGTTGAAGGAGCTGGGCCTCAGCTGCTTCACAGGTCACAGGGCTGGGAACGAGGGAGTGGAAGCAAATCAGGTGGCATCAGGCTTTGATGGACAGGGCAAAAGGGGGCCTGCAGGATGCAGGAGCAGACCATTTGTGGACAAAAGGCGCAGATGAGGGTCCATGATTTAGGGATGATCATCCCAGGACCCATGCATGACCAGAAAACAGCTCTGCCCATGCTCCACTCTCAGTGCCAGGCACCTGGTGTAGAGCAGGGTCTGAGGGTCGGTCAGTGCCCCGAGCTGAGGTCCCTCACAGCCTGTGCTGTAATTTCTGTGGAGCGAGGTCCTCTGTGGGTATGCAGGGAATTACTTCAGCCAGGAGCAGTTGCTGGATGCTGAAAACACTGGATTCAGGTCTGGCAGCAGTAATGATCTATTATTTTCTTTGCCTGTTCCCCAAACTATAAGAAGGGGTCATATGCAAGGGTTGCCTGCGCACAAAACTGCGGCTCGGTTTGCAGGTGTCGCAGCATCCTCCCCAAGAGGCAAGACGCGTGAATTGCTAAGCCTGCAGACAAGGGACTGCCATTACAAGGATGTTGACACATTACTGGCTCTTCTTTTCACTGCAGACGCCTGTCTGGAAACCAGATCTCCAGTATCCCAGGGGAAGCTTTCTCTGGCCTCTACAGCCTGAAGATTCTGTAAGTAACTCACCGCCCCGTGCACAGCCTCCACTGCCCCAGCACCCTCGTGCCAGGCACTGGCCTTGCGATGGGACTTGCAGCCCTCCAGAGCAGGATGCAAAGGCACGAGGTGCTGTGGTGCCAGTTGTTAAACCCACACTGGCTAAGATGCCCCTTGGTGAACGAGGAGCTGCATCCCCCCCAGGGACCACCACTCACGCCCTGCACAGCTTCCTTGCTTCTGCTATGAGCAGGCCACCTCCAGAGCAGAGCCCTCCACGCCATGTGAAAACATGGCATGGGACAATCTGCAGAGGGTCACATTTTGGATAAAACTCACCAAATCCCCTGATGTGTTATCCCTCAAATGTGGTGGCTCCAAAGTGACCTGCCCCCAGAAGAGTGGGATAGTCGGGCAACCCAAGCTCAGCCTGCCCAGAGGGGGACCTGTGCAGCTGGGTCCAGGAGCACTGCAGCCATCGAGGCCATGTCTCAGAACTGCCAGCCCCAGTAAATGAAGGCCTCAGAGAGGCCACCCACTTCTGTCCATCCCGTGGGGAAGGGCTGGGGCTTCTCACACCCTTGGGAAGCTCTGAGTGACAAAGGCTACCAGCAAGTTCCTCCCCAGGGTGTTGTCCTATGGACCAGGGGTGTCTCACTGCTCCTGGAACTTTTTGCATTCATGAGACTGTCCCACAGGGTCTGTGCAGGGTATTCAGCTGGGAGTCCCTCTTCCTCCCTTTCAGGCACCATCTTAAAAAATCTCCTGCAATAAACATTTCATCCCCAAGGGGATGTTTTGAACTCAGCCGCAATGTGAAATTGTTGTAGCCGGTCCAGTTTATACAGAGCGAGCAGGTACAAACCTGCTCGCAGGATTAGAGAGTATAGGGCTGTTTACTACGTCTTCTGAAGATGTAAAGTATGAATCCTGCCCTAAATCTCAGGGCTTAGAGATTTATCCATCCCCTGCATTAGGCAACAAATCAAAGGAACTGAGGAAAAACCGCAGCTCTCCCACCCAATTTCAACAAGAGGAACTTTCTACTCCAGGAACTCGGGAGCTTTTAAAGCCGCTTTTGATCAATTTCTATTTGTGTCAGGCCCAGGTAACTAGCTATTGATGCAGAATATAAGAGTGATGCCTCCCATCCGGAGCCAGCAGGGCTCCCTGCAGGTTGCAGTAACGAGAGGAGCGTGCTGCCTCTGCCCGCCGCTGCCTGAGATGGGCTCACGGACACCAGGAGGGGCAGGCCGGTGAGTGGCCCTATTGCAAGGAGAGGCCTGAAGCTCTGGAGACAGAGGCAGAGCTGAAGCTGGAGACCTCGTGCCTCAGGACAAGACACCTTGCTCTCAGCCAGGCTGTGCACAGTGCACAGGGTGACCACCGGACTAGAAAGTTTGCCAGGACAGGCCTTAGAAGCATCCAGCTTATTCACATTAGGAGGGCTCTTGGCAAAGTTGAGGACTCTCACTGATTTCCTCTGCTGAGCAAAGAGGGAGGAAAGGCACGGTGTGCTGAAGAGGGCAGGTGAAGGCCACCTGCTCTGATCTCCTTGGGACAGGAGTGTGTGTGTAGGGTGCCTACAATGGCAGCACCACAAATTCATTTGGTAGTGGAAAAAAAATTACCAAAGCCTCCTGTAGGAAAAGGTGTCTGGTTGTTGGAGGGAATAGAGAGCAGAGCCTGGAGAGAGACCGTGGTGCCGTCTCACCCTGATCCCATGCCCTGGGAGTGAGCAGAAAGCCTTGCTCCCCCTTCCCAAGCCATTTCTCAACCCTGTCTTCCCTTGCTGTGCTTCTCAGCTCCCATCCAAGCCCAATGTTTCCTGAGAGCAGGGTCCCCCTGGAGGGATGGCTTCCCTGAGATCTCCCTCTGACTCAGTACTTTGAAAATGAGAGCAGCTTCAATCCAGCAGGCTCTAGGAGAAATCTGGGGCTAATTGGGAACTGCAGTGATTTATAAGATACTGTCATCATGGACACTGCACAGATATTGGAGGGTAACCAGGTGTCAGAGATCTGTAAGTTGGTGTGCCTCGCGCAGCAGCCCAGAGGATACAGAAGTGTGCTCTGAACTGGTCATGTAAAGTAGCTGGCGAGCATAAGTCTGGCCCCAGCTGCATCCATGTCCTGTGCAGAGCACAGCATTTTGTGGTGGCACGAGCTGCTCGTCACGCTGCTCCCCGTCCAGATCAGATCCTTGCTCCCTTAGGACCAGTATAACCACTCCTGCAGTCATGTGCTTTTCTCTGCACTTTAATCTCCAACAACAAACCACACATCTTGAAGGAGGTATCTGGGGAGGGAATCTGAAAAGCCCATGAGGCAGGAAAGATCAGAGAAGTGCCAGGATGTGAAGTATTAAAAGAGAGGAACAGGGAAGAACGTCCTTGTCTCTTCACGTTTGATACAGCCAAGACATTGAATTTGTACCTAACCATCCTGGTTCTACGGAAAATGAAGAGAGAAGTGGACTTGGGGAGGCCGAGTCCCCTGTCAGGCTGTTCACCAGACGTCAGAGGCACACTGAGCTGGGGGTGGCGAGGTGGGGTGGAGGAGCAGCATGCCAGAACTGATCCTCCTGCTCCTCTTTGTGCTGGGTTGGCCTTGGCCAGGCCACACTGACATGGGGCAGTGGGAGAGCAGACAGGGCAGAAGGCTCAGGAGGGTCACGATCAGCAGGCACGGTGGGAATGTCAAGCACTGAGACCTGCAGGGCGTTCACACAGCGCTGCTCCCCCATGGCACAGAGCAGGGCTGGAGGTGTTTGACGTGGCACCCTCTGCCCATGCCCTCCTCCTGCATCTCCTGCACAAGCTCTGGCCTGCCAGGTCCATGATCATCAGCCCTGGTTCTCCTTCCACACTTGTGACAGGGGTCTGTAAGCCCTGTGATGGATGCCACGGGTGCTCTGTGCAGCCCAGTGGGATGGGGATGCTCATCCGAGCTGACAGCTCTCACACAAGGACCAACACAACTTCTTGGGCTCCTGGTCCTGCATACAGGTTTGTTTGCACAGTTGAGTTGTGCTGGGGGAAATAGGACACTGGGTCCTGAAGTCCAGTAATGAAGGAGAAAAATTAATCACTTTTATTAAAATACAGTGAGAAGGATCAGGGGCCTGGTGATGAACTAAAGGAGAAAAAAAAAAGTCAGCTGAGGTTATTTACCCTCAAGGAAAGGTGAATGAGGATAGATGTAATCCTTTTAGGACAAGCAGATGCTGCAACAAGGAAGGAAATACATATTCCCCATACCTGAATGACAGGACTAGCAGGCTTCGGAGCCGATGGCACCAGGGATATTCAGGACAGGTTGCCTCCATGAATGTGCATGCTCTGCCACAGGTTGGCTGAGGTGTGACAGGTAACAGGCATGGCTGCAGGTGGGAATGGCCGCCCCAGCCATGCCCAGCTGAAGCCTGCAGGTGTTCAGGAGCTGACTCACACCACACTCAGAGCTCTGGCCTGTGGCGACAGGGGTGTCCCTCAAGGAGACAAGCTGGGAGCTGAGGATGGTAATTAATGTTAATGGGCTGGGGCCTTAGAGATCGTTGTAGTCATGTGCATGCCCACAAGTAAACTCTTGCATGCATCTTGAGCTGTTAAGGGGCCTGGTGCTTTCCCGGTCTTTCCAGAGACTTAATTTATGTTTAAAAAAGGATGGGAAACACCCTGGGAATTCCTCCACAAACCTGCCTGTGCAGATGGTCCTCTCCCTGCCCTCAGAGTGAATCCCAGAGCTACTGGAAGCAGGACCAGATTCTTGGCTTTGCCTCCTCCGGCTGCTTCACTGCACAGAAACCACCTGGAAAGTGGCCATAAAGATAGGCCTGTGCAGAAACCATACAGGGGTACAGCCAGGCAAGCAGGTGTGTGGAGACTTGGAAGAGAGCAAGTAAAGAGCCAGGCACTTCGCTACCAACAAAACACCGTGACACAGTGGAACGTGTCAAGATTTTCACGTGCTGATCTCTGGGCCCGAACCAAAGGCAAGGTGAGATGTGGCCTCCTTGGCTCCCCTCAGCTGAGTGCAGACTGACAGTGATGGGTGCTCAGCAGTGGTAGCTGGTGCTCTGCGGTCTTCTCTACTGAATGAATCAGTTTACAAAGAGACTTTATAAGTGCACCTCTCCCAGGGGCTCTGCTTGGCAGCACGGCCAACCCCCACCCTCCCCATGAAGGCCAGTGCTCCAGGATCCATGCTTCAGTGTCAGCATCAGTAGAAATCAGCTCCATTGGCTGTTTGTGTCCTTTGCCAAGGTCTTTCTGTCCAAAACTAGCTCCTTAGTCTGTGCTCTCCCAACCTTGGAACTTTCCAGGGCAGCCGAATATGTTGCTTAATCGGAAGTTCTGGAAAAATGAAAATTGCCCTGTCTTTCTAGAACTCCTCGTGAGCCACCTGGTTGCCCCTCATCTCCATGTGCCTTGGCTGGAGCTCCATCCTAACCTGATGTGTGGCCCCATCTTGTGCTGCCATGGCTTCGCACCGGATCCCACCTTCGTACACGCATCCCTCATCAAATGCTCTGCCAGGATTGCCAGGCCTCTTATTTTCCTGGCTGAACATGCTGCAGCAACAGCAGTACTTACTAGCCAAGAAGGGATCCCACACCAAACTCGGCAGGGAAAGACTCCAAGCACAACCACAACCTGAGCCTGCCTCATCCCGAAATGCAGAGGGCAGAATGCCTGGATGCATCCTCTTGGCTGCAGACCTGGCAGCCCAGCAGGCAGCTGGGGATGTCCCACCCCATGCTCCATTCCTCGACAAGCTTCAACCAGCCTGAGTGAGTGTGCAGACCCAGCACTGCCCACAGCATGTCCGCACAGACACTGGTGTGAGCGCTGTCTTGTGCCTGCCTGCAGCCGCTCCCCGCCACACGCCGCCCTGGTGCTGCCCATGGCTCGTCTCCATCAAGGCGTGCAGTTCTGGGCACCACAGTACAAAAAGGACATGGAACTGTTGGGGAGTGTCCAGAGGAGGGCTACAAAGATGGTGAAGGGCCTAGAGGGGAAGACTTACAAGGAGCGGCTGAGGTCACTTGGCCTATTCAGGTTGGAAAAGAGGAGGCTGAGGGGAGACCTCATCGCTGCCTACAGCTTCCTCACGAGGGGGAGTGGAGGGGCAGGCGCTGATCTGTTCTCTTTAGTCACCAGTGATAGGACCCGAGGGAATGGTGTCAAGCTGAGGCAGGGGAGGTTCAGGCTGGACATCAGGAAGAGGTTCTTCACTGAGAGGGTTGTCGCGCACTGGAACAGGCTCCCCAGGGACATAATCACAGCACCAAGCCTGTTGGAGTTTAAGAAGCATTTGGACTGTGCACTTAGTCACTTGGACTGAATTTTTGGGTAGACCTGTGTGGTGCCAGGAGTTGGACTTGATGATCCTTGTGGGTCCCTTCCAACTCAGGATATTCTGTGATTCTAGGATTCTAAGGTGTAGGCCCAACGAGAGTGGCTTTGCTCTGCATGAGCCACCCAGTGGCCACTCACACTGGCCACATCCCACCCGGAGCTGCCATCGCGGCCTCTCAGGTGGTATAGGACAGGCACCAACCAACCTGGCTGGTGAACACACGTCAAAAACACCACCAAAAAGGCCATGTTGCTCCCAGGATGGCAGGTCTGCAGGTGGCCCGGCACACGTCAGGAATCCCCAGACGGGCCCTGCCACTTTGACAACCCTGAGTCCGTGCAGAACAGAAAAGTCTTTGAGACAAAGGGAATGGTGTGGCACATCCGAGAGAGACGCTCCCATGGGGAGGGAAGAGGAACGTGCAGAGGTTGGAATGTCTTTAATACGGGCTCCAGGCACAGTTGCCTCAAGCAATAACAGCCCTTTGTGCTGGCTGAGTCACTTCAGCCTCCCAAGATGGGGACATTTCATCATGCACAGGCCTGTACCTCTGGGGGCTGTAAGTCTGCTGAGACTCTCTTGTGCAAGGATCCTGGTGTGATGGGATCTGATCCTAGGATTTTTTTCTGGTTGTTCAGGTGTGGTCTCTGCCAACACATAAACCTTCTACTTCTGAAAATAAAACATGACACCCTGGAGCGCTGTGATTTAAGCTGACCCCAGGCAGACTGACCTGCTGTGGATGGCAGGTTGAATGTCTGTGGCTGCCAGTGTCTGCAAGCTCCACTACGGTCACCTGAACAAAGCCAACCCCAGGCAACAGTGCGTCCCCAGTGGGTCCCCAGCACCATCTGCCATGCACACACCCTGGCACGCCTGAAGCTTTTAGGGACATGAAGTCAGGAGTTGACCGGTTTGCAGAGCTCTTCTCTCTTCTCAGCATTGTTCACATACATCACGCAGTGATCCTTTACTGCAGAATGTATCAGCCATCCTTGGAGCTCACCTGGAGCACAGGACTCGTGCTGTGGGTGTTCTCCTCAGCAAGCCACAGCATTTTCCTCCTCCATGATTTGCAGGACCAGTAACCCAAAATTGGAAATTTAGCCAGAGAGGAAACCTGTGTCATCTCTCCGTGTGCCCTGGTGTCATCTGAACCCTTTCACCATCCTTCTTTTGTAGCAGTGCCTGGGCCCCCCTCTGCACACATGTACAGGAGGACACATCTCCCCTGGCCCTTGCCACAGCTCAGCCCTCATGGCAATGTCTCTAAATGCGTCTGCCTGAGCTGCACACTGGGTTTGTTGGTTGGTCACGCTGCACACCCCAGTGCCTGGGCCTCAGGAGGCCACAGCAATGGGGAGTTGTTCACAGGTCCCACGTTCACAGCAGGCTCCCCTCAGCCAAAATGGTGTTGTCTCCAGCCATGGGCAGGGGCAGGACTGTAGATGTCCAAGAAAGAGGCTGGGCTGGCTCCCAGGTACAGCAGAGGGACAACAGCAAAAAGCTTCCTCGGGGGTCTCCTCCTTTGCTGTTGTCCCTCTGCTGTACCTGGGAGCCAGCCCAGCCTCTTTCTGGCTATGTTGAAAGGGCTTTTTATAAAAAGAAAGAAGAAGGAGAAGAAAAAAAAAAAAAAAGAATGCAAAAATGACTTAATATGGCAATAGGAAGATTGACTGCAGTGACCCCAGGCCTGACAGGGGTTGTCCTTAAAGCCAGACTGTAAGGAAGGCCATCCTGGGCCATCCAGTGAAGTCAGAGGTAGATGCAGCATGGCTTTCCCTGCTCAAACCTGAGTTCCCAGTGAGCAGAATTAAGGCTTTCCTGAGCTTGAGGCTGAATGAAGAACTAAACCAGAGTGGCCCTGTCCCCGAGGAACTTGTCTAATCCTGTCTGGAGCTATTTTCTGTTTTTGGCCTCTCTGAACCAAGTTTTGATGATGAGTTATTGGAGGTAATGATGTGCCCTGTGAGGCACTGCTGCTTGCTCCAGCCCAGGCATCCAAAAACTTCCGTAGCTGCCTTGCGGTTGTGGAAACAAGCACTGTCCAGCAGTCCAGTGGTTTCAGAGGTCTGTGATGCACTTGCTTGAACATTGCTTGTCTGCACCGAAATGGTGTGGTATGGGAACCAGCCCATGCTAATATCTGTCTGGAGAGCTTCTCAGTCTGGATTTCTGGTTGGAGAAGGGCCTTGTAACAGAGGTGAGGCATAAAGGAAACAGCAATAGTATGACAATTGGTTTTGCTTTAATTTAGACAGCATACATTTCTGCTGATCATCTCTAAACGCTGAGCTCAGATTTCATAAAGATCCAATGTGTGCCCCACAAAAACTCCCACCGAGACTCCTAAAACCCCACTCTGTATCAAGAGTCTTCAGCTGTGCATTATTTTGATGTTTAACAGATCTGAATTGTTCTCCTTCATTACCAGACTTCAGGACCCGGTGTCCTATCCCCCCAGCACAACTCAACTGTGCAAACAAACCTGTATGCAAGATCAAGAGCCCAAGAAGTTGTGTTGGTCCTTGTGTGAGAGCTGTCAGCCTGGATGAGCATCCCCATCCCACTGGGCTGCACAGAGCACCCGTGGCATCCATCACAGGGCTTACAGACCCCTGTCACAAGTGTGGAAGGAGAACCAGAGCTGATGATCTATCCCCTCCCAGCTGTTTTTTGGGTCCTTCGCAATAACACTTCAATGCCAGCTCCAGGATAGATCCTGCAAGCCCTTAAATGTGTCTTTCATTTGAGAGGCAACCTCATTTTGAGTGTGGCCCCTCTGCTGCTTTTTTGTACTGCGTTGAACCTGTCCCCTCTGCTCATAAAAATGTCACTGCATGCCAGCATTTAATGTCTTATTAAAATTAAGCTAACATCATGGTAAATGAGCTCTATACATTCTTCTCCATTCCTATACCCTAGAATGTTTTGTCACAACAAATTTTTGATTAGCCAGTACTGACTTTTGCTTGTTTCCCTGTTTTATCTCCTATGTGCATACTAATAACTTGATATTAAGTCCCTATTTTCCTCCAGAAATGGAAGAGGAGCTGTGTGGCCTGTAGCTCTCTACAGCTTCCCTTTTTAAAAGATTGTCTCTATAACTGTCTTTTTCCAACTTGCCTTTCATGACAGATGTCTTAATCTTCCGCAGTAAAGCTACCACTCTCAACAATGAGAAAATTCCTTGCTTGCAACAAAACTCTTTGGGCTGCCCTTCACTATTAAGGCCATGCTCTGTCCCTTTGACACTGGTAGTAATTACAGGCCCCTAAGCACTAATTCTGTTTTCATGTCATCTTCAACCATTCCTTGAAGGTTTTGGAAATAGAAACCTCAGCTATGTAAAACATTCCTTTCTTTAGGCACTTTCCCCTGCCCAGCTACCATGCTGGGATGTGTCTCTCTCTCTTATCCGGAGGGGTATGTGCCCATGATGTCGCAGCTCTGGTGGGAGCACGTAGGTTCAGGATGGAGGCTGGTCCAGAGTCAAAAACCTAGCCCTTTACAGAGATACAATGATGACAAAACCAGTAAATTCATGCGTGGTGCTCCAGGAGGACAATGGCCAACCAAATCAGAAATACCCCAGGATCTGATTCTGACCTCACCTGCAGCTAGAGCCACTCGGACACCTGCCTCTGGGGCAGGAGGGCTGTCATCAAGTCTCTCCTGCTCCTCTATAAGCTGCGCAGTCATTCCAGCATCCATGGCCTTTCTCCACGTCCTATGCTCACTACCACTCCTGAAGCCCATCCTGGGTCCTCCTTGTTCAGCCCAACAGATCTCTTCAGAGATTACTCTCTGAAGTCCCTGGCTTGTTTTGTTTTCCACTACAGCCCCAGTTCCTGCTGCAAGTTGTGCAAATGCTGCAAAGCCCCTTAGCAAACTGTTATGAAGTGGCTCCTCAACCATTGTGTTGCAGCTGCCTCAAAAGTTGAATAAGAAACCTACCCACAGGCTAGTTTCCATAGACTCTGCAGAGGTAATCACCACTTACACTGGGAGAAGGATGACTTACACAAGTATAAATATGAGACAGCTCAGCTGAAGGCACTGGTATTACTCTGGACTAACAGAAAGCACAGATCCTTCTTCGGTGCTGTTCCAGCAACCAAAGAGTGCACAGTTCCTGAAGCCCACCTGGCAGTGCACCTACATCCCTTCACCAGCAACACGTGTTCTGGAGGGGTCCCTTTACCTCACATCCACCCAGTGGATCCCCCAGCGGCACCAGATTCACCCCGGGATCCCTGGGATCCAGGGGCAGCCTGGACTGTGGCTTGCCTCCCTGCAGCCTGCAAGCTTGCCTAAGAGCCCAGGGTGGCCAAGGGTCCAGGGCAGCTTCGCAGCTTCAGAAACAAGCAGCAACCTCTTCCATTTTGTGTCAGGCTACTTTTTTTTTTTTAACAAAGTTTTCTTTTTTCTAATTATAGGATGTTGCAGAACAATCAGCTGAGTCGCATCCCTGCAGAGGCACTGAGAGATCTTCCAAACCTCCAATCTCTGTAAGTCATTAAGAATCAATGCTGCAAGCTGCATAGTCCCTTGGGGGCCCGGACTTCCCAGCATTTGAGTCATTAGTTCCTTTGTCAGGGATGTTCTGTCCCTTCTTCCTTTTCTTTTCCAATTAAAGCAAAGATTACTGTCACTTAGCATAGAAGGGAGGGAAGGGCGGTTTTCATGGAAGGAACACTGTTTTGGTAAAGGATGTTGAAATTACAGCTCCCCATGTGTATGCAGCGACGAAAAGGCCACCAGAGCCAATGCACATTTCAAGGAACACTGGAAAATATCCACCCAGAAGGGGCTCCTCCTCACCGCTGTGGACCACAGTGGGAAGGGACCTGATGGGTAGCACAGAGGAGACTTAGGTCTGTCAACATGTGAGTTGTACCATTTTACCCAGACAAAGGGTATTTATGCCCGAGTAGAAAATGCTTTAAAACACTTTTAGTGATTCACCCATGGGAAGAAGCTGAAGCTGTGGTGATGCTTTTCATTTAAAGTAACTATATCTACAGCAGGTTTGTGCTAATGTATTCACTAAAAATCCCACGTCACTGAAATGCATGCAGTTTTCCTGGGTATAAACACAATTGCAATCAGATCCTGGTAGTGGCACTGAATTAGGGCAGGTCTGTTTGGTAATTGTCCAGTTGGAGTAAATAGTACTGCCAAAGCTGTAAGAGCTTTCTGAATTAGGTTTTCACACTGAACCACTGAAAAATTAACCTCAGCCCTAATCCTTAACTTCAGCCCTATTCTTACTGTGTCCTTCTGTCATAAAAATTTGGCTGGAAGGAGTTTCTGGAGGCCTCAAATCCAGCCTCCTGCTTGGAGAAGGGTAATCATAAGTACTAGAATCATAGAACCGTAGAATATCAACCCACTCCCAGCTGATTTACCCATCAAAATTTATCCCTCACCAGTGACCAGGGCTGAGGTTGCACCTCCTAGGGAAGAAGCTTTTCCTCCATTCCAGTGTAAAGCTCCATGAGTGCAATTTGTGGCCATTACTCTTTGTTTTCTCACTTGGAACTAGCTAGAAGAGCTTGGCTCCATCGCCTTTAGTTGTAGGTCAGCAGATCTCCTCATAGCCTCCTCTTTGCTAGATGAAACTAACCCAGCTCCTTCCACCTTTCCTTGTGAAGCAAGTGCTCTGGGACCCTGACTCAGTTGCCAGCCCTCCAATGGACCTGTCTGGTTCCTCCTCATTATTCTTATACCAGGTGGTTCAAGACTGGGCACAGTTTGTGTGGACCCAGCATTGAGTAAGACATTTCTGTACATACTAATTTAAATACTAATTTGCAACAGGAGTGTTGACTGTTCAGGATCTGAACGTTCTTTCTGCCAGGAGAGATTCAGAACATTTGTTGCTGCAACGAGATGGACATATGTCTGTGGCTGTTATTAAAATGTATTGACATCACCACTGGTGTCACAGTCAAGAACACCCACTCAAGTGTTTTGGAGATTAGATAGTTTTCCGGGTGATTTCTCTTTCAAGCTAAGCGTGATATGGAAGTTGTCATGGCAGTGGGGCTGCCCCAGAATGGTCTTTTCACCCCTCAGCTTGTCTCTCCAATGCCTGTGAAGAGTGGATGACAACCAGTGCCACCAGAGCCCACGGCTTGATGTGCCCAACCTTTGCTTCCAAAGTTTCACCACTGTGTCTCACAGAGGTGAAAACATGACCTGCTGGGTCTCCATCCTGTGCTGCTCCCTGAAGGACAAAGCCAGTGATTTCAAAGGCCTTCAGTTCTCGTTCTAGCTAACACTTAGAGATGCTCTTCTGTTAACACCTTTTCCTTCTCACTCCATTAAAACAGAGAAACGCTCCATTAAGATAAATTATATCCAATCTGAAAAGCAAGAGTGTCTCAGTGTGCACAATCAACGTGTCTTAAGATAGAGCTAAGATGCTCTGCTTGAATATCAGTGGTGCTGCCATGATTTCTCCAAATACAGTAACTAGCCTCAGGCCAAGAACCTCCAGTACAGGTCTGTGTTAGAGAGATTTTTTTCTTCTTTTTCTAATATCTGAGTCATTTTCCACAAGTTTATGAGACTCTTGTGTATTCATTGCCAAAAAAATAGCCAGCCTGGAACACCCATAGGTCACCACAGCATGGTTTCCGAGCATTACTGGTCAGGTTATCTGAGACCCAGTGTATTCGTGTTGCCCAGAGACTATTTTTTTCCATTCAGAAGGGGAAGTGGCTTTATGCCACATCATGACAGTTCATGAGTTACTGGACTAGCATGGCACTTCACGGAATATTAACTATCTGTCTTGCAAGTTGGCAACACATTCTAAACAGGGCAGCAGAAAAGGGAGGTGAAAATGGGAGCCAACAGGAGCGAGGTGGAGCAGACAGCTGTACAAGACAGAAAGGGATTGTGTGCTGGTTATTTTCTTGCTCTTTCAGATATTTGCATTTGATGTCCATGTTCGCCATTCTGGAATTCAGGCAGGATTTGAAGGGAAAGTCTGTATCTCTTATGGACAAGCTGACATAGGAAAAGAAAGACAGACAGACTTCTGAATATGAAAAGTCTTTTCTCAGGCCTACAGCAGAAGCAGCCAAACTAAGTGGAAGCTGAGAACAATTGTTTTGAGATTAGCTCTATCAGTAGGACTTACAAGGAAATTCAAGGGATGAGATAGCTGAACAAGCGAGACAGAGAGCCATTTTAGCCACCACGGGACAGGGAGAGGTTGGTTCTGATGCAAAGCCATCTTGGGGCCCAAGTGGCTGTGTGCCTTCTGACTTAACACCCTTCTGACGTGGCTGAGAATCTCACACAAGGAGCCTTCTCAAAACCGCCAACTTGAGCTTTCCATGGCAGATGTGGTGTCACCCAGAAAACACACATCGGGATGCAGGAGCCAACAATGGGAGGGCCAGGAAGAACAGCACTCATTTTTACTAGCCTACATGCAACACCCTGGCTCTCAGAAAGCCTAAGTTACTTAAATTCCAGTCCTTCATAGGTCAGACAGTATGCCAAAAAATGACTTTAGATTTGGGCAAGCTTAGGTGAAATGGGAGGGTCATCGCCCCTTAGATCAGAGGGTCAGGAGGTTCCCTTGTTGGTTGCTCTCTAAGGGGATGTCCTGTTTCTTCCCCCCATATGTTTTCTAACCCAAGGAAGTTGCAGGCTTGAGTTTGGGCAAGTAATATTTCAAATATACTAACAGGGCTTCCACCCACAAACACAAACTGGCAAAGGCCAGTAAATCAGGTGAGGTTTCAGGCCATTGAACACAACCCTGTGACAACAGCATTTGTAGGTCTAAGGCACCCATTTCCCATCAGCTCCTGTGCTAACCAAGAGCTTTGTTCCAGCTTTACCTACTGTGTATCACCATTCACCAGGGGCTGCTCATGGTCTGGGCCACTCCTCCTCCAGAAGGAGGCACCCACTGCGGAGGCTCAGCATTGCCTGACCAGAGGTGATCGTGATTCACTCTGCCACATGGATACCAGCCAGTCTGAGGAAGCAAGTGTCAAACCCACCCAAGTACTCCCATCCCCATCAGACACACCTGTCCTCACAAACACCCCTCCCCGCAGGCCCTCTGAAGCTGCAGCCATGCCTGTGGGGCCTGAATCAGGCCTGCCCTGCTCCCTGTCAGCTACAGGATGTGGAGGCATCACCGCCTGGAGCCTGAGCTGTCAGGAAGGAGACCTTGGCGGGGATGACTGGATGAATACAAAGAGGAATTTGGATTTCAAAATAAGACAATACAAAGTTTTGGAGACCGAGCCTCCTACTGAGTGTTAAGGAGGCTTGCTTTATCTGGGAAGCATGTTGGGAAGCCCAGTGGGGAGGATTAGAAAGAACACGCACACCTGATGGCAATGCTCTGAGCCCTGCAAGGGGTGCCAAGACCTTACGTCATGCTCTGATCCAATTGTGATCCCCTGGCAGGGTATCTGGTTACCGGTGGTTTATAGGTGCAGTAACAACATACCATGTGTATTCTGGAAGAGTCGTGTGTCAGTCTAATTAACGACTTTGTGGTTTGTGAGCACTTACCTAAAGCAGATGGGCACTGTGTCTGTTCCTCTGCCAGGCAAAAGGAGTCCAAGGTATTTCAAAGTGAGCAGGTGCTGTAAATTATAATTACCAGGCTTGCAGAGGTACAGAAAGCAAAGAGAAAAGAAACCTGGTGGATTAAGAGATCAAGATAAACTCTTGATTTTTCTTTTTCAAATACTCATGGAAAGTGATGAGAATAGTTGGCTCTTTCTGGAGCTTCTGGCAGATCAGCACTTAGGGAAGGTGCTTAGTGTGTGGCTGGTTCAGCTGAGGGGTGTTGACTTCGGGCATCCCTAGGACCGTGGCAGGTTTGCTGATGCAGGGAGAGAGCAGCATAGGCATAAAGCATCCAGTCACATTGCTCCCTGCTCAAAAAGGCACCTGTTCATTTATCTTCTGGCCTGTGGGAGCTTCTTTCTCCTCCCACAGAGACTTGGGGCTGCAAATCACCTCACAGAGACCCCAGGCAACCTGGACATAGCTGGCACAGAGACACTAACACATGTGAAGTCACCTAACTCCCAGGGGAATATCGGCAGTGTGGGGGGCTCCAGCTGAGCTCAACTCCTTGTATCTTAGCAGCATCCTTTGGTCAAGAGAGAGAAATAGATGCTTTAGGGGAGAAACTCACCTCCTGGATGCAGACATCTCGCTTTGGAATGGATCACTCACAGCAGTGTGTTCTACTAATTATGTGTATCAAAATTAGTATCCTCATTAAGTCCTCACTACCTATTAGTTTTCCAACCTGATATCTTTAGCAGAAATGTTTTGGGTTTTTAAGGAAATGCAATAAAGTGCATTTCATCCCCTGTCCCTCCCCTTATAGCACTTTGCGAACATGTGGACTTTGATGTAGACAAAGGAGGAAAACTCTTCCCACCTGATCAGGTTCTCACAAGCATATAAATTCTTATGACAGAGGGAATAAAAAAAAAAAAAAGGCTTTGGAATAAGCATGGCCTGAAGAGCTCAGTCAATTCATTCCTCATTTCACATCTTTGATCTATTTGAGATTTAACAGTTCGCTGTTAACAGCAATATTCTTCTCTATAAATCATGTGTGATACAATAAGGTTTAAGAAAGGTGTTGTTTCCACTGGGTGTTTAGAGGATAAAAGCTATGGAAAAAGGAGAAATCTATAAAGTCAACATAACTTAGCAGTGACTTACAATCTGTTGGCGTAGAAATTATCTTGTGGTAAGACCACCTCAGTCCTGTGACATGATTTACTGGCTACAGGGTCTTTCCAGAGTACAGTGAAAAGAGGTCAGGGAAGAGCAATGAGGTAGTTCTTAACAGGGAATCTCAAGACAGACTGAAACAAAGCAACCACAAGTACTGTCTTGATGATAGCTTCTATTGAGAGCACAAGTCCTTGGATTTCACCTGTTGTTGACCACTTTGCAGCAGAAAGCATGCCTGTGCCAGAGAAAAGAGCTCAGAAAAAGCATCACAGTGCAGGCAGCACACTGAAGAAGTTCCTTCCACTACAGAGGTCACTGGCTAGTCAAAACCGTCTTGCCCCATTTCTGAAATCCCTCTTGGCCCTGAGGTACCTCTTCTCGGCACCTGGTTTTGGAGAGGAACACAGCTAAGTCAGTGGAGGTTTTGTCCCCAGACTTTTTTTTTCAGAAATCCAGTGTCCATTTTGGCATTTTAACTGTTTAAAGGTATTTCTATAATGAATAAATTAATATATTTTCATATATTGAATAATGAATGTAAGAAGAAGCCAAAGAGCAGATATCTACCACCTCCAAGTGAACACAGCACTCAAGCATATTACACATCTGGATGTACCACAAGTTATTCTCATGCACTGATGTGCTATGGTGTGCTGAGTCCTTGCTGAAATTTGGCTACTCTTAGTATTCTCACTGGCTTATGAAGGCTCTACATGCCATGAACATTCTTCCCAGTGCAGCGTGCACAGTTCACCTGAAAAAGGCAAGGTGGCCCCCGCATCTTGTGTAGCTGAGCCAGCACCTAGATAGCAAGGAAGTGTTACAGGTCTGTGTCCTTTTTCTGGTTTCAGGTGGGCTGATGTCCATGGAGGAGACTGGGATTCTCCTCCTTTATAAACACATCTCATAATTTGGCTCAGGAATGATAAGCTAAATTCAGATGAGTCACTGTTTTTTAGCATGGGCTTTGAGCAGACATCATTTTTCTGGTTCCATGTACCTCAGGCTGTCATCTAACCTGCTGCTCACTCTCTCTTTTCTCCCCTTCACCCACTGCGTGATCTGTCTCAGCTGCCACTGCAGAACTATGAGTGTCACCAGGACTGCCATCAATAGCTTGGCAATATTATATCAGGTTTGAGGACAAAAAGCTGTGTTAAAATAGAAATCCAGCTCAAGATTCAGATTTTGGAGTTGTTCCTCTGCTTACACTGGCCTGATCCAAATCCCTGGCTTGGGTTCAGGAGTATCCCAGACTAGGAACAAAGTGCTTGTCTGGACCTTATTTCTTATTCCAGCAGTTTTCTCTGCTGCTCAGCTTGTCTCCCCAAGACAAGTTGTTCTTGGAGTGTCCCCCAGAACCTTTCATGAGTGCTAGCATTTTTACTGCAGAAATGAGCAATGCTACATTTTCAAAAGCCATTGGCAAACCCACTTGGCAGAAAGTGCATCACCTTCTTTTATAGGGACCAAAACTGTGGCTTGATCACTGTGTTCTTGGTAGGACCCAACAAGCAGCTTCACTGCCTCCCTTTTCCAGCCACCAAAGAACAGCAGTGTGATCAGCCGTGCTGGAATTTGGCATTCCAATAGAGCAGCCCGGGTCAGGTCTGTAGCTGGGAAGCCAGGTAGCTGGGAACAGGAGGTTGATGTCTTCGTGCTGGTGCTATGACTAGAGTGCTGGATCCTTCCCTCATGGTGGGAGATCCTGAGCACTGCCAGGAAAGAAATCAAATTCTTCTGAGTCATCTTCTATAGCTTTGCTATGCAACCATCTTTCCCTTCAGGTAAGCCTCTGCTGTGCCCACATCTCCCTCAGGCTCATCAGGTGGATTTGTCTCCTCTGACTTTAGCCATCTTGATATTAGTCATCTCAGCTAGTCATCAGTGGAAAATGATCAGCATCTCCAGAGGGTGAATCATCCCTGTTATCTCAGAGCCCTGTCTGGTGGGTGAATCACTCTCTGGAGGAATCAAGTTTTCTCTATTGGCTACAGAGAGACCCTATAACTGGTTTCGGCTTTTACATGAGTAACATTGGGTGAGATGTGTTTTTCCTACTCCTGGAAAGAAAAAAAAAAAAAAGCTCCTCTAACCACCCCTGCACACACCTTTTCATCTGGCTAAAACAAATTCCCAAGGTAACACACAATCAGAGCATGGGTACCAAACCAGAGCTGAGCATCTCTCATCCCCCATGACCCTGTGTACATGACCCAGAACACCTTTGTGGAGCCCCCAGAGAAAGCTGTCAGAGCATATCATCTTGCCCAGCAATACGAATGCAAGGAGCAGCTTACCCGTTAACCAGAGGGGAAATTTTCTTCACTCCAGGGCTGGAGGGATTTGAATTTGTAACCATAGTTTTGGAAGCAAATCAGAAATTAGAAAGGCTTCTGACACAGGTGTTGGGTACAACACAGATGTGCTTTCCTCCTGTTAGTGAGAGGAGCTCAGCTGGTCAGATTAGAGCCTTTTCCGCTTAGAATTAAAAAGAGTATGAAACACAACATGGTTATCCTGCTACAATGACCTGAGTAACTTTTTTTGAGAGAAAGATTTAGAGACCACACACGAGCTGTTGAACCTATCATCCTCAAGGAACACCCCTCTTTAGCGGTAATGCAATAAATCCCCACCTCCACTTGTCCCTTTTCCTTTAAGCCCTGGTTTTGAGCAATGAGATGTTATGAAGTTCTTGTAAAGGAAATGTCCAAATTCCCTGTGTGTATGAGTGTCCATGTGAAGTGTCCCTGCACTCACCTCCCAGGAAGAAAAGAATGTAGAGTGTTGATCAGGCTAACAGCTAAAATTTTTTCAAACATCAGTAACTCCTGTGTTTTTTATTGTGTGATAGAACTGGCAAATGATACAGAAAAATAAGGTGTCTACATAAATTGCTACCCGGTCCCAAGAATAGCATCAGCAGATGTAGAAACTCTCCCCGTGAGCTTGTTGGGTACCTGTGTATGTAGTGTGTAAAAAGCAGCAGTTTCATCTCTTTACAGCATTTGAGATTCTTTCCAGAAATATATTGAGAGCAAGCTATTCAGCTCCCACTGATCTTGAGTTGGGCCATCATGGTCATCTTTTAATTTTCCTCGCAATCCTCTGAGTCAGATCTTCTCTTGAGACTCCACTTTCTAATTTTCTCACTCATTGAGTTTGTGGTTGGCGTTTCTTGGAAGGGGGCAGCGATGAGTGACACCCCTGTCATGTGCCAGCACCCTGGGGATTCACCCGCTGTGCTCCCAAGTGAAGAGGTCACACTACAGCTTGGGTGGCTTGAGCTGTACTTCTCTCGTGGCTTGGCAGAGGTTATATCTTGCTATGTCTATCAATGGTAGTCATGTCCAAACATTTCTATATGCATGACTGCTAGCAATCTAGTGTGGCAACCAGGAGATCCATCTGGATAAATATGCAAGAGATCAGTTACACCAGGCTAAAAGTAGTAGTCCCTTCCTCGTCCATATTGCTCCTGCCTTTCTCTGCTCACAGAGCAATGACAGCAGTACCCACCTTTCAACAAGCAAATATCCCTCAGAAGAGACTCTGACACACACAGAAAATTAGTTCTGTCTTTATATCCCTCTCATATGCCCTGTCAGTTCCTATCTCGGACTGTAACAGCTTTCAGAAAAAGGTGAATGCTACCTCAACTGCCCTCCCAGTGTCTAGAACATTGTGCACACACACAAAAAAATAATAATAATCACAGCTCACATCCACAATCTGCACACACACACACGCTCTCGCATATGACTCATATAGTAAGTTCCAATGTGTTTTCCATTGACCTTTATTATGGAGACTCATGAACCTTAACTCACTCACTTATACACATAAGTATCCAGGGCATGCTGCATTTCCCCAGTGACGACTCAATAGAGAAGATGGACAATGGGTCCCAGATGTTCCATACGGTAGATACAGCCACACAGCAGGGAAGATGTGTCCCAGATGTTACACACAGTAGATGTGTCAGTGCAAGAGGAAGATGGGCCGCAGATGCTCCATACACTGAATGTGTAAGCACTCCTGATGAACCACAAAGAAGCTTCAGGTAAACTGGAGACAGCAAGGCAAATAAGAAATGAGCAAAGTATTTAAACTGGCACCCACCTATGCAGCGTATAGTCCTCTGTAGGACACAGCAATAGCCCGTAGTCTGCTGTCATCTTTAATGCTCTGCCTATTTCATAACCTGGTGGAATTCAAGGATTTCGTCTGATAGCAAGGTAGATGGGGGCATGGTCAGTGAGGCTCCGAGGTGACAAGTTGCTGTACAGACCTGTCTCACCTTTTAAAGTAAGGCTTAAGAACCACTAGCTGTGCTGGTAGAATAAACACCAACTTAATTTTTAGCCAAGTGCTGTGATGCGCATAAACAACATTTTAGGAGCAGCTGGAGCCCACTCTGTGTGTGACAGGCTCTATCAGACGTGGTATCTTTGGCAGTGGGAGCTCAGTGTAGTGGTCTGGGAGGGCCCTTCTAGCCCAGGCTGTAGACAGTCCAAGCAATGCCTCCTAACAGCCATCTGTAGTGCTAACCGCTCTTGAAGAAAAGCAACCCCTCCACAGCCCCTTGTGAGGCAGGGCAAAGCTTCTGTTCCCTTTGTACAGAGGAAGGAGAAGGCAAAGAAAAGCTAAATAACTTGTCCATGGTCACATTGGGTCCATGGCAGAGCAGGGGCACGGGTCAGCTAGGTCCAAATCCCAACCAGGCTAAACCCTTTTTTCATGACTCTGTTACACCTCCAGAGCAGGCCCAGCTTCCAAGCAGAGCAGAAGAGCTTTCCAGTGCCCTGCAGCTGTCATGTGGCTGGAAAACTTCTGTCTGGCCCTCGTAGGGGTCCCTCAACTGGAGAGGGTCTAGGGGACTCTCCCACAGAGCCATGTCTGCCATGCCTCTAAAACAGCCTGGTAACTTACAGAGGGGGCAAGCCCAGGAGGGCCTCAGCCTTGGTGAGATGAGAGCTGTTGTACATTCATTTCCAGGGCATCATCTGGCCAGCCGTGGGTCACACGTGTTCAGTGAGAAGCTGTGCACTGCACGCACGACCATCAAAGCTCAAGGCTGTCAGCAAAGGCCAGTGTTTTTTCCCAGGGTAGCCCAAGAGCTATACAGCTGAGGGTTATTTCACTTCTAAAACAAAGTTGGATGCATTGGAGGGTCATGGAGGATCCTTTGAGTGCTTACTCAGCACAAGGAATAAGCTTGCTTGGCCCAGGGGATCTCAGGGTACAGGGACCTGTTCAGAGCCCCTCACCCCCGAGAGCAGTGGGTCCTGCTCCTTCTGCCCCCAGCAACTGCTCCTAGCTCCTTTGCTTGACAAACACCGTGTTTCCCCCCCAAAAATGCAGGACCTGTGGGCCTTGAGCCACTCTTCTTAGTCTCTGGCTGCTTTCTGCACCTTGTTCTGCACTTTTTTTCTCTCCGGGCACAGGGGGCAATGCCAGGTTCCCGGGGAGAGGGCTGCTCAGGGAGTCAGCACGGCAGCTGCCCGCCTGTCAGCAGTTTCTGTAGTTGCACAGGGATTTTGGCAGTCCTTCCCGCACGGTTCTGACCTGAGGGGTTTTGGAGGTGTCTGCAACTGGAGATAACAAAGCCCTCTTGTCTGTACCAGAGGCACGTTGTGTGGAGTCTAGGTATTGCTCTGATTTCATTTCCTGAGCATCCCTCATGGAGGGCTTCCCAGAGGGATGTGTCCCATTAAGTCAGGAGTGAAGACTCATTGCAGTTCAAACAGAGCCCTGCAGACTTCTCCACCTGGTCCTGTTCCCCAGCCAACAGACTGCGGACGTGTTTGCATCCTGAACCTTCATTGCCTGCGATGGCTTTCACAAGACTTTTTGGTCTGGAAAGGGAGCTGGGAACTCTTGCAACTCTTGTTTGAGGGCTGTGAGCTTTCCTGTGGCAGGGGCAGGGAGCCCACGTGTTGGAGCAGGCCTGCAAGGCAACGCTCTCCATATTCAGCAACGTGTCCTTCTCCCACTGTATCTGCAGCACCGTACGACCACAAGGACACGAGGGGCAGAGCAGACCGAACCCAGTTTGCCACCTTCCAGGCTTGCAGTGCAGTCCCTGGCTGCCTTTCTCCTACCCATTCGGTACCAGCTGATGGAAGGAGCCCTTGCTCCCCACCTAGGTTATCTGGGACCCAGAGCCTCATGCCTCTGCATGTCCAGGCCCCACTGGGCACTGTGCCTGGCAGGATGAGCCCCACACATGGAACTGGCTTCTGGGGGAGCCGCAAGGAGGGAGCCAGGCTGGCGTGGAGTGGCTCTGAGCAGGCTGGAGCCATCCTCCCTCTCTGTGCCCTCAATGCCTTGCGCCACAAGTTCCCCAGGAGCTCAGAAGCCAGGTACTGACTCAGTGTGTCTGGGAGTTTTGCCTGAGAAAGGAGCAGAGGTGTTGGCCCCAGTCATTACTAAGTTATCAGAGAAGTCTAGCTGCAGTGACATCATCTCCTTCTTATGTTACTACAAGGAACTTAGATCCTATTATTGGATAGGAGGTAACTCAATCGAGCCTTTCAAGATAAACTCAGACAGGAAGAGAGACATGATTGCCTGAAGGCACCAATTAGGCATTTCTGGTGAGATCAGCTCTGTTCAGCAGACACACATGCACGCTGGGGCCAGGGAAGACAGAAAGCACCTCGCTCCCCAAGGAAGGGGCTGTCTCTGGGAGCAGTGGGTAACCACGCTGCTAGGACTGTCCTCACTCCTTCGAAGGATGCAGCTCCCTCCAGACCCTCCTTTCTTTATGCCCTGTATTCGGCTGCTGACATATAATGAAGATGCACAGTTGTTCCCTGGTTTGGATGGAGAATGGCCCAGCCCCGTACCCCCCAGTACTGCCTCTGATCTTTGGTGGCAAATTCTCTCCAAATTTATCAAGGGAAATAATAGCCCAATATATGGCAAAAATACTGGGAGGATGGATGGGCATCTGAGGCCCCAGTGTCCCCTTGCAACCAGGCTGTGGGCTGTAGGGGAACATCACAGAGTCTATACTGCAGACTAGTTGCTGTGCATGGTCTGTGTAAGGCATCCAGACAGCCCGCTATTATAAGCTCTACCATGTGCAAGGAAGGAAGAACAGCATTAAAAGTCAGGATGTTCCCTGACAGCATGGCATTGTGCACGTTCATTGCCTTCCAGGCAGCAGCTCTCCCTGTAAGTGCTCCACAGTCAGAAGGAGCTGGAAAGACTTGGGCAAAATTGCTTCTGCCAGTCACAGTCTGAGATTTGCACCACATCTGCTAGGGAACAGTGTGTTTCTGGTTATCCACTGCTGCACACTTCTGCCAGTCATGTTACAAACAGCAGGATGCATGTGCTTACAGGGGTCTCGGAAACGCACTTGCACATCCTCTGAAGTGATCTGGAAGCAGTTCTTGAAACAAGGCAGTTCTTGGAAACTGCTGGGTCTGTGGCACAGGAAAACAAAGATCTCAGATTATAGCTCGACCTGTCAGAATTAATACAAACCTTATGACACGCTTGCTGTATTGGCAACTGCACATAGCCCCGCCACCACCTGGACCTCCTGGAATGGCCGTGCTGATTGCTTTAGCTTCTCTTCTGCACACTGGGAAGGAGGAATATCCCACTATTGCCCTTTTGTGATTAGAAAAGAGCTTTCCTACCTGCTTGGTTCCTTCTATGAATGTTTTTGTTCCCAGCATCTTCTCTGGATTGTTCTTGGTAAGAAGGCACACAGATTTTATCCAATACAGACAATGTTCAAAGCAACAAAGTGGCTCTTCAAAGCCCACATGAACCAGAGTCAGCTATGATCCTGCACTTTGTCGGGCTCTATACCCTGCACCCAGACATCTGACGGTGTCCTGCGCAAGGAAAGAGATCCCTTTTCCCACCCCAAACAGGTTTCTTTGGATCCCCACCACTGCCACTGGCTACAGCTGCAGCAAAGGCACCAGCTGATGGGGCTCAGATGTGCAGGTGGTTGGTGCTGAGCTGCTCCGCTCACAGATGGGAACAGCTGCTCAGGGAACAAAGATCACATAGGTAAAACCTTAGACCTAAAGTTAAGGGTTTTTTTTTCCCCAAACAGATCCCTCTCCCCCTACCCCAGTAGTCCTTGAAACAGAAAATGGAGTAAAATCTGGACACTCTTAAGACATTTTTGGTTTTGGCTAGGTGTCGTGTTGAAATCATATTAATGCCCCATGACTACCAGTAGTAGATGCAGATCTAACGCCAGAAGCCGAGCTTTCTAGCAGCTGTTGATGTGCCAGCATTCTTGAACGTCCCACTTAAAATCAGCTCTTTGCCTCCGATGATCAGGACAATGCTCTATAGTGCCTTGATTCTCGGTTCAGCCTGTGAAGTCAGTTGGAAATGCTGTCCATGCAGACATCTGGAGAGCACCGTGTGTCTCATCCACTCTCCAGACCTACAGCACTGCTTGACAGCAGGCATCACTTCAAGTCCCACTTCCAAGCCATCCAGCAGCTCTGCAAAAGAGACATCTTCTTTTGTTAGCAACAAATGGGTTAATGCTTGTGAGGAAAACCAACTGAGTGATTTGGTGAAATAAAGATTAAAACATCTCCATGGAAGGTGAGGAGCCAGCCCCAGCCTGCGCTGTCCCATTTACCCACTAATCGGCCCAATTATCTTAGGTATAAATCATAACAGAAAACACTTACAGAGCCAGAGTCACACACTGAAGAAAGGAGAGAACTGTTGGGTTGGTTTTTGTTTAGTATAATTGATATAATTACTAACAACTCTGTGCCAAGAACTTCAGCTTTTCTCCTTCCAGAAGAGAGTGGAGAGCTGTCTGAAAGCCATAGCAATTAGCAATCCCCACATGCACAGCTTTTATTAGAAAGAATGCACCTCTATTCCAGAAACAGCCAGCAACTCCCTGAGGAGCAATTAAGCAATCCAGAGACCTTTTGGTACCAGGAACACAGCCATCACTTAGTCCCTGTTCCCTGTTCCCTTGTTGGTGCTGCAAAGGCAGATAAATCCTCTGCCCATCCAGCCGGAGGTGAAATGCCTTTAGCCGGACACTTCCCTGTTCCTAATTTTAACTTCAGTAGCTCCAGGTAGGAGCAGTTTGCTGTGCTATGGGCCAAACAAGCCGTTGTTTCTGAGGCCCTCGTCCAGCTCATTAAAGGCAGCAGAAAGTCTCCCTTTCACCCCACTGAGGAATCTGGCTGGGGGCTGATTTTCACACTCTGGAGCAGATTAAGGCAGCAATTACATGGCTGGAGCTCACCAGCACAGCTCCCCAGGCACGCGGCTCTCCAGCTAGAGTCTCGGATGGCCAGCAGCCACACTGCCCACAACACGCCACGCTGCCACCAGGGCGGAGGTGAAAAGGCAAAAGACCTGGGGCTCGTTTCAGTCTTCAGAAGTGACCTCTCATTGACAGGAGGGAACGAGACACAGAGCAGAGGCTGGCTGCAGCATGCTTGGAGCTGCAGCTTGTTCAAAGCCAGTCCCTGTGCAGGAGCATTTACAATCTCATTAGGTGAATCTCAGTTGTTGCCCTGTCCTAACCGTGGGGATTGACAAAGGTAGGGACCTGCATACCTTTGAGTGCCACTGAGTGCCTCAGAAAATCCACCAAGGACCCATCCTACCTCACTGGCACTCCTCTGATACCTACAGGACCATGCGTGTAGGAAAGTGCCCTTCCCGAGCACGTGCTAAATAGCTGTGAGCAAATCTGGCTGCACTAATTGTTCCTCTGACACCTGGGGCACCATCACACTAAAGCCAAACTCTTGTGGCTTGTGCCTGTGGCTTCACCCAGGAGCTCACGACCGAAGTGCTGGGAGCACCCTGCTCCCTTGCCACGAACCATCCTCGTGGACAGCTCAGCCTGGTGTTGTAGCAGCCCTAAGCTCTGTTTTAGCATCGCCATTTCTGAGAGCTGAATTTGGTTTTGAGAAATGATAACTATTCACAGCGGATATTTTCGTTGTCTGTTCTTTAATTAATTAAACTTGAAACAGAGCATTCACTTTAAAACAATTTTCAGTAAACATATAGGGATTTGGATGAAAGAATGTCTCTGTGAAAAGTAAGCAGTACTTTTCCTTTTTTTTTTTCCGAAAAACAAATTATGATGCCAAAAAGTAACAGAATTCTTATGCTGAAGAAGGAATGGAAAAATTAAGCAAAGATTAACATTTCCCACACAAGTTTTAATTTTGGTCAAAAAGTTCTTGTTTGTCCCAAAACATTTTGATGAAAATTTTCAAATAGACTCTTTAATCTTATCCTGAGCTGCTGCAGGGTTTGTTTTTCGGCTCTTTATTCTTTAAATATGTCTTCACAGGAAGATGAATGATACTGTGCTCTGAGCTGACTGCAGCCTGGGTGACAGGAGGTAAATTGAGGTAGAATTTGCAACATGCCCGTCCTTTCAAGATAAAGATATACACTGTATTGTGTAAGCTTTCTGAGCAAAGATGTAAGCACTGTGGTAACTATACTGAGTTTTGGTTGTGACATGTTCTTGTCATCCTCAGCTCACCCTCCAAAATCAGTAGAGCTGAGTGAAAACCTTTCAGCTGAACAGCCTTGCACAGGAAAATAGAAAAGGTTGCTTTGCAGCAACACAAGCGTATTGCAATTTGGAGAAAATCATTCGTGCGGCAAAATGGGCGTGCTGAAATAGTTAATCCACCCTTCGGTTTTGAGGTGATTTTGAATCAAGTCCTGTATACTGCATTCAAAGGACAGTTGTCCAAGGGGGATCTCAGAAGGTGTGACCGCAATTCTTCTGCAGGTACAAGTCTCCCACTTTGTCCATCCGGGTCAGACAGCCAGTGCAGGAAATGCCTTTTCCTGTTTCCTAGGATAACCCAAGGCTTTCACCCACGAAACACCACCCCTCCGCAGAGACCACAGCTCACACACGGAATCCTCCCTGCTCCGTGCATGTGCCGGGGCTTTAAGTCTCCTGCTGCAGACTTGAAGTTTATGGCAGGGTGCTGGAAGTGGTTTGTGAACTCTGAAATGTTACGCGTGCTCCTTGAACAAGTGTCTGGCGGAGATGGGGGCAACATGAGTCTGGGGCTCTGCTCCAGTGTTCGACTTTTGTCAAAAATATTACTTTTGATAGCCAAAATTCTAATTTATATACTACTTTCTTCGTATGGATGGTCATTAATTTGAGGGCTGGGCCATGACAGTTCTGTAAACTGTCTTCTCTCATGCTGTGATGAGAGGCAAAAATCTTTGCAAATTTGAATTCAGAGATCTTTCTTTTAGATAGATTGAGTAAACAAAATAGGCTCTGTTAGCCATGGATGGAAATCAGAATTTTCTTTCTCCTTGGTATAATTGGTTCCTGGTACCTCATCCAAATTTGAAAGATTTTCCTCTTTTATTTTGATTTTAAAATCTACAGATAACACAATATATCCTGCTCACCATTGTTAAAATAAGAGATCTTTAAGAGAGATGATTCCTAAAACTATTTTTTTTTTACTTTTTTTTTTTTTTCCATAATAAGCTTAATATATTTTTGGCTTCTCATTCTGTTTTGGAACAAAATACAGTTTTAAAAATTAAAGTTTCTAACCAAATTAAATCTCTGCTATTCAACTGCCTTAAGGATTCCACGATGATTAAAAAAAAAAAAAAAACAAGGCAATTGGCAAATCAAGGAGAAAGAAAGGCCTGAACATGTGCAACACAGAGAGCACAGGCTTAATTCCTGTGCCATGACATACGGTCTGACTTGCTCTGAGTGCTTCCCGCACCCACGGCTTTACAGGTAACGCTGGCTGTTCAGACCTAACGCAGGACCCCGAGCACGGCTGCCACGTATCTCACATTCTTCAGGCAAATCCTTTCCCTCTGGCATGGGATTTGTCCCGTGCTGCTTGGCTTTCCTGCAGAGCCTGTGGCTGTGGGGCTGAGCGGGCTGCGGGGCACTCCGAATGGGACCGTGCCAGGGCACTTGCACTGCGGGGTCAGGCAGACCCACAACAAGGCTGGCCCCGGGGGACAAGCTGGGATGCTCTTGCTTAGGTGTTGCAAGCCACAGCCAGCCAGTGCCCATCTGGTGGGGTCGTACGAAAGGATTCAGCCCAGCTGTTTTGTATAAAATGGTCACTAAATGGCCATCAGGAAGGGACCATCCTCAGCGGTTGGTCAAATATCTCGGGGCGCCGGCAGGAGCCTTGCACTGAGACCTCCCCATGCTAATCACTTCTTACAGACTAACCCAATCTCCCTGGCCATCAATCCATCCCGCCTCGGCACCAAACCTCCCTTTACATAACGCTGTGGGCACAGAAAGCAATGCTGGATCAGTCTCTCACTTATCCCCACCCTGTTTCTTTCCCACTCAGACGCCTGGATGCAAACCTTATCTCTGTGGTGCCCGAGAAGAGCTTTGAGGGGCTGCTCTCCTTGCGTCACCTGTGGCTGGACGATAATGCCCTGACGGAGATCCCTGTCCGAGCTCTGAACCACCTGCCAGCACTGCAGGCCATGACCCTGGCTCTCAACCAGATCTGGCACATTCCCGATTATGCCTTCCAGAACCTCAGCAGCCTCGTGGTGCTGTAAGCCTTCTCCGCTTCTATTCCCTCGCAGCCGCGGCATCCTCCGGCTGGGACAAGGTGCCGACCCTGCCTGGCAAAGCATCCTCGGCCCCCGGGGAGCTCCCGCTGCTTGCTCCCGAGGGGCAGCTTTTTGCTCCGGGGGTGGGCAGGCAGGGGGCTGGTTCACCAGAGTGGAGAAATGCCCACCATTTGATGGGAAATGCTAAAATCTCCACTCGCTTTTGAAGTTTTTCATGTTTTCCCCGCTTGAACAGCCAAAAAGGTCCTCGCCATCTTTCAAAAAAAAAATAAAAAATGATGTGCATAAAAAAAAAAAAATCAGGATCTGGAAACAAAAAGCAGATTTTTTCCACTGAAAATTCAAACAACAAAAAGCTTACAATTTCTATTCCTTCCTCCAATCGCTGTGTTAAATCACAGTCATAGAGTGGTTTGGGTTGGAAGGGATCATCTAATTCCAACCACCTGCCATGGGCAGGGACATTTTCCACTAAAACTACAGGAATTTCTATTGAAATTTAAAAAAAAAAAAAAAAGTGAAAACTTGCAATCGGGTCAAAAAGCAATTTTTTTTACATTTTCTTTTCTTGGAAAACATGCAAAGAAAACTGCTTGAGCAAATATGATTTGGAACAAAAGGCCTGAGCTCAACACCTTGTCCAAGCTTGTGTGTGCTTATTTGCATGACTGTGTAACATGCACCACTCACCGGTTCCTTGCAGTGATCACAGCCCCATGGTGCATGCTGTTGTCCAGTTTGCATTATAAATATTTTACTGACTCGGAGCAATGCAGGGAACGGGGCTGCTGTTGGAGGACACCAGGTCCAGGTGGGACGCGTTCACTCCACGGGCAGTGAGACACTAAGACACTCCGCAGCCTGTAATCAGAAAGCAAACTAATGCCATGGGAGTTACATCAGGAGGTGCATCCCTTCAGTCAACAGAGGCTTGGATATTATCTGGCTTTTAAAAGGAAGTTTACATGTGCAAATTAGCTAGTCATTAACTTTTTGGTGTTGATTAATAAGTTCAGGTGTGATTGCCAATTACTTCAGAGCTCCTGTATCTACATGAAATGCTACCTTTTAGTTTGGTAATACGCCTGTTGATATCAGTGTATTAAGTAATCTCAGCATGTGGTGCCTAGTGAAAGCTTAGCAATTATTTCACTTTCAAAATTTAAAGTGTTTACTAAAACCATCTAGCACAGAAAGTGCCTGGACAAAGCACAGTCCACTGTTTTATTAGCATCAAATTCAGCTGTTTAGACAAATCACAAAGGCTTGTTTAGGAGAAACACTAAAAGCAACTTAAGAAATGTCAAATAAGTAGTTTTCACCCACAATAGTGCCCATTCTACCAAGACATCCTTTGACCCATAATACAAGCACTTCATTCAGCCTTAATAGCTAGCACGGAGGGTGAGCTGACATTTCGATTGTTATTCCAGTCTCAAAAGCATGCTGCGTTCATTCTTGCTTATCCCATACTTTGGGTGCGAAGCAACTCCTTAATTAAACAGGCAAGCTCAAGAAATAAAAGTCAATGACCATTAGGTCGCAAGGGAGCGGATAATGTCCCACCACAGACAATTGGATGGGAACACATGTGTGATCCTGCCAGGCGCTGTGGGACACGAAGCTAAATTTTTGTGGGATCACAAGTGTTTGGCAGAACTGTCCCCATAAATCTCTCCCATGCTTCCATGCATACCCCTGTCAGCACGCAGCCAGTGGAAAGTCACCCAGTGTTCTTCCTGCGCCCCTACCGGGGACGTTTCCCTGCCTCACACTCACCCACCAAGCCAAGAAGCTCCCAAAAGCCAGCAGGCAATAAAGCTCGCGAGGAGACTTTTCCACGCAGGATGCAAAGGATACGCACGTGCATCCCTCTGCCAGGGTGTGAACGCGCACCTAGATGGAGAAGAGCTAGCTGCTGCCCGAAACTTCAGGAAACTTCCAGCCTGAGAGGTAAAATGAGCACCTGGGGGAGGAGAGACGAGAACAGATGTGGAGGAGCAGGGGGAATCTCTCGTTTACAGCCTGATTAATGCTCGTGGGCACGGTTGACCGTGGCTGAGGGTGGAGGTGTGCTTCTCCTCCTCCCACACCTTGGGCCCTTGGGAGAAAGAAACACGGGTGATCCTCCAGTGCTGACACAACGAACCGCCATCAGGATATACGAGCCTCAATCTGGAACAAGTTAAGGGGTTCAGTCTCTGCTGATAAATTACACCTCTGTGGAGGAATTCCCTGATCTTATTCCCAACTATTGCTGCTGCAGGTTTCTCACCAGGGCTGCCGGGTGTTCGGTAAGCACAGTCTCATGTAAATCACTCAGCATGAAATCCCTGAGGCTCGGGAATTGGCACCATCCTTTCCCAGCCTTGATAACGAGGGCTTCGTGAGCTGTGATGTTGGCACCATGCTGTGGATGGCAAAAGGGAGACGGCTTCTTTGATCAGGGTGTCTCATGGGAACAGGATACCGAGGATGTTACCTCCAAGCCTGATCTGTTCAGGACAGAATGTGTCCTAGCATATACAGGCAGAACTAGTCCTAAACATTTTACAGCTAATGATTTGTATGAAACAGATTTTTTTACAAAAAGCATTTTCTTTCTTAGGCACAAAGGGTTTTTCATTTAGAAGCTGAGCATGTGAAACCCCCATGCTGCTGTGCTGACAGGCTGATAAAAAGCATGACTGCCGTTCATGTCGTTAGTGTCCCTTGTTCCCTCTGTTGGCTGAATTCAGCAGAAAGTCAACTTCCAGACCAGGAATCACAGCACCTCTTCCAGCCCCGGTCCCAAAACGGGTCCATGAGCCCTGCAGTGAAATCTCATGGGAGACAAACTTGGGAACCATAGCCAGGAATTCCCACAGCGCTGCAGAGTCTCTGAGCTGGGCTGCAGCTCCCTTTCCTGGTGTCACCCAAGGAGACGAGCTCTCAGCACAGATGTTAGGCAGGACACGGGATGCTGGGTGGGACACGGGGTCAGGGTGCCCTCTCCTCCACAGGCCAGGCAGAGGAGGGGTTGCTCTGCAGCCCTGTAATGATGGGCCTGGCTAGCGAAAGTCTTTGGGAAGTTTTATGTTCATCACACAGCAGGAGATCCCTAAAGTTATAGCAAATGAGGTTAAAACCTGGGTCCTTCTCTGTCTGGGTCCTCAGGGAGACTCAGCTCCTGGAAACCGCTTTAACTCCAGCATTCCTGCAACACTGTCAAAAGGAGTCAGCATTTGATACCTTACGTCAAGCAAGCTTGGAGCCAGTGAGTTACCTTGGCCCCATAATCAGACAGGATGCTCCTGTCCTCTTATCTGGCCCTTACCCTTGTCTGCCTGCACACAGGTCTTTCAAAAACAAAGACTACAGGAAAAGAAAAGAACATATGGACAATATATGAACACATGAACAATATGGACAGCTGCACCAGGGGCAAACCGAAGGTGTCTGCAGCCATACGAGATGCCTTAGCTTGAGCCAGCATCAAATGGCTGAGAAAAAATTTAAGAAGAGGGTACGATGGCAGTTCTCCTTCTTCAGAATGCATTCACAGGTTCATTTATGTCTTAGGGATTTCCCAAACCAGAGATGAGCTTTTTATTTGTAAGACTCATTGCTGGACTTCCTGCCCATGAATTTGTCCAATGGCTTTTGGCACAACAGAAAATTTTAGGCGTTCAAAATGTTCTGTGGCAAGGACCTCCATAGGTCAGTGATCCACGGGTACTTCCTTAGGTTGTTTTCATCCTGCGGCTGGTTAGTTTTGCTTAATGCCCCTTAATTCTTACACCCTGTCTCTACCTGATGTGTGCCATCTCTGTATTTGTTACTGTCTGTCCTGCCTTTCCTGCATCGCAGCTTTTCCAGTCTCCATCCAACTGGCTGCTCTGTAAGCAGATGTTAGCCTATAAATCACATTTGTTCCTCTGCACCTCTAAGTGGAGAGACCAGAACTGCACACTGTAACAAAGAGAAAGATGAACCGTGAGTTTACACAGTGCCCCAGTGCCCTTCTGTAGCCTGTTTTCTCTTTTCTAGTCATCCCTATCACTTGGTTTGCTTATTTGAGAGCTACTGAACAGCAAGATCTCTTTCCTGTAGATATTTAAGAGGCTGTTAGCGTGTATGCTCATATAACACTATTTTCCCTCTTCTACATCATCTTACATTCACGAAGCCTGAATTTTAGCTGATGTTTTACTGTCAAGGACAAGGAACTCAGCCACGAGTGCTTCCCTCCTAGGCCACCCAGCAAGACCTTCCAGCTGCGTGTGCTGAGATCTGAGGTCACCAAATGAAGCAAACTCTAGCAGAACTTCTCTCTTACAGTTTTTATTATGTAAGGACACGATGCAGCTCTATCTCTAACAGCACTAAATAGCGACTAGAGGAGGAAACCAATTTCCAAGATGCCTGGGTTTGCAATCCTCTTTCAGTCCTTGATCTGGCGTTGTTCTGGGCAAAGCTTTCAAAAGGGCCCCCTCATTTTCAGTGCCCTCTGTTCCAGGGAGCAGATGTCACACATCTCATCCCTGCTTTCCGGAGGTGCTGGGAACCGGTAACTTTGGGTGGCAGCTTAGGAACCGGCAGAACACAGAGCTCCCCGGCAGGACAAAGCCCAGCGTGTCAGCTCAGTGCAGGGCTGAGCCTCCACCTTCACCTGTACAAGGGGGTTAACAAGTCCCTCTCTGAAAGAACCTCAGGGTTGGTGGGGAGTGCCAGGCATGTGCAATTCATTATTACTAAGAACAATATTGCCTGGAACATCTGGGTCCCATTCATGGGCCTTTTAATTTGCAAAAGTGCCTTTTCTCTCCGAGGACTGAGCACGCTGCCTTGGGAAAAGTGAGTTTCTTCCTCCAGCACTTGAGGAAGAAATGAATTGCACTCCAGTGCACGCCCGACAGTGTCACTTCTGATCGATCTCTGTTTTTTGCCAGACAGCTCTAATGCTGGCCCTTCACTGTCAGGAATAATCCACGGGAATTTGCACCATTTATGATTTAGATTTCTCTACTTATCCATGGCCAAATTGAGGAAAAAAGACAGCTTTGCCACAATAGATCTGGAAATTCGTCATGGCAATGGCTGGCACAGTGGGCAGATTCACATCAAGTCAGATTTGAACTTGGTTCAAAATCATCTAATGCAAATAACCGATGGAGAATGTTTGCATTTGTCTTTTTTTTAAGACGAAAAAATGAAGTCATTAGAAATGAAAGCAATGGAGAATCCACCACTTCTCTTTGTAGTTTGTTCCAGTGGTTAATCATCCTTAGTGTTAACAAAAAAAAAGAAAAAGCTCATATTTCCCATTTGAATTTTCTTTGGCTTTGACTTCAGACATTTGTTCTTATTATTCTATTCTCCACTAAATCACAGAACCATTTTAGTACCCATTTTCTAACCAGGAAGGATCCTATACATTATGCTACACTCATTCCCTTGATCTTACTTTTAATAAGCTAAACAGATTGAGTTCTCTAAATCTCCATCCTAGTTTTTCCCAGCCCTTGGATCATTTTTATTGCTCTTCTCTGCACCCATTCCAAATTATCAACATCCAGCTTACAGTGTGGATACTAGAAACACATTTAGCCTTCCAGAGCTGGTTTCACCACTGCACTACTCAGCTACAATATCCCTTTCCATATTCTCTCATTTATGCCGGCAAACGCTTTTATTGAAGCAGTACTTAGCATGTTAGCTCAAACTGTTTTTCCCTTGTGTGTAAGAAAAATGATGGCGTTGCCCTGTCCCCTTGGAGGTGGCATTTCCACACATGGAGCTTGTACTGCTGTTGCATGTGCTGGGCTGTCTCGCAGTTCAGCACGAAACTGTTCCTCAGATTTTCTTAACGCACTGAAAAAACATATTGAAAGGGAAATGAAATGAAAATGGAATAAAGTCTACTAGGAGTTTTGCAGGAATGATTTGGGATAATCTCATTTTAAGCTCATATTGTGAAAAAAAAAATGTTGGCAAGGGCAACAAACCTTCCTTCTAGAAACTGCTGTGCATTGGGGAGTGGGCACAAATAAGTCTTGTAGGTATTTCTTTCTGGAGTGTTTCTCGAGTCTTATCACCTAAGAGACCAACCAGGATGAAGTGTCTCCCTCTAGCCTGTCCTGGGGATTATGGCTATTTGTTATTCTGCTTTTACTGTAATTTGTGCTGGTTTTGAGCAAGGCAGAGCATGGCTTCACCTGGCACAGCAGAGGAGCTAACCCACCTCAGGGGCATGGTGGCATTCATGCTGCTGCAGGAGCACATGGGGCAATTTCTCTGCCATCCTGCCAGAGGCCACCAAGACGATGGCTTTTGCGACGAGACCACTGTTTTCCAATGGAGGTGCACAGCTGGAACGTGCAGCCAGTCTGTATGCCAGCCTACAAAAGAGCAGTGACTGTCCTGCTTCTTCCTGGGCAAAGCCACTTTCATGGATGATTGCCATGACTGATTATTAACCGATGATTGATTAACTCCCCTCTGTGGTACTGACCTGAAAAGGGAGATACAGAGACCTTAATGCTTGCTGGTAGGAGCAAGGATAGGACAGTGGTGGATACTAGCTCCATGGGAACAGGAGGGCCTTAAAGACTTCTCATGTTTTTGCATCATGAGATGGTTGTTTATAGCCCAGAACCAAATATCTCAAGCTGCTATCATACCAGCTGTAATTTACAGGGCAGAATATAACGTTGTGTGGGCTGAGCTCAAATTGACAAACATTGGAGATGTTGCAATTCCACTTGTTAAAATGTGTTTACCACTGGAGAAAAAAAAAAAAAAAAGAAAAAAAAAAAGGCAGGATGGAAGAAAAGAATGTCTTTTCAAGTGTTTACCTTTCCAGTTTATATTGCATTCAAACTTGCTTGTTTCTATTATTGCCATGTGGTTGGGTAACAACTCTATTAAGCTTGGACAGCAATTTTTCTTATAACTCTCTTTTTTGGTTGCTCATAATTTTCTCACCAACAAAGAACACCCTTCTGATGATTTTCATTACTCTGCCTCCAAACAAAGCACATTAGAGCCAAATATAAACACAGCAGGTGGTTGCTTTTCTATTCTCTCTCCATGCCTGACTTGAGCAATAGGAGTCAGACTGAGCTGCTCAGCACGCCCAGCTTAGGCAGGACGGCCTGCTGTACCACCCCAACAAAGCTCCAGGGAGCTCACATCTTCCCCAGCACTCAGCATTTCCTTTCTCCTCACGCTGTTCCCTCACTGCAGGCAGAGGTATGGGGCCAGAGGTTCCTGTGGTACCTCTTGCTGTGATTAGAGAGAGCGACTCCAGATCCAAAGCCTCAATTTGCCAAATGCTGGATCCAGTGTGCAAAGGGACCCAAGTGACTGGCATCATCTTGCGCTGGAAGTGCCAAGTGAAGTAAGGGCAACATGATCTGAAGCTATCCCATAAAATTTGATAGAGGAAACAGTCTGGACTTGAACTTCTTTTCTTATGACAAAGAGAATTTCTCCTGTAAGATTCAGCCTCTTTTCTCCCCTAAGAGTCACAGGCAATCCAAGTTTTCTTGCACATAACTTCCTTCTCTTTTTCCCTGTTTGCTCAAAGGAGCAAACGTATTTTATCACAGATCTTTCCCCTCCCTTCCCCTTCCTCCGAAATGTTTGCATGTTCTCAACCCAACGACAAACATCCGTCTTGGGCTGGTTTCTGAACTGCAGTGTTTTGCAAGCCCCTACCAAACTGCCCTAGAGCCTGGCTGTTCCTCCACTCCCAGCTCCCTCCTGTTTTACCCCAGAATATTTGGCAGTGGGAGTTGTGTGTGCTCAGCCAAACAGTTCACACTTGAATCCAGGTGGAGTGAGAGATTTTTCAAGCTGAGACAGATTTAGATCAAGCAGCAAATAATGAAAAAGTCATTGATCCACCTGCCAGTGTGGAGCCTCCCCCAGGCTCTTGGAAGGAGGCAGCAGTGTTGGATGAAGGCTGGTGCATCCCCGAGCGTGGGCAAAGGAGAAAAAGACCCCACAGGCAAGTGGTGTGGCAGAAAATTAACCACATATTGCTCTGTCTTAAAGGAGAACATGGACTGTAAAACGAACTGATGGGGAAACATACCCTGATGGAGACCAAAGAGGAGGACCTTACCTCCTTGGTGGGCATTCCTCCACACAACACAGCCCTCGCTGGAAGTGCAGGCTGGGCAGCCGTGGCTTGTCGTGTCCTGTTTTTCATCAGACTTTCCCCAGGCTGCTCACAATACCTTCCCGCACAGATTTCAAGGTGCCCTAGAGTGAGATTTCAGAGGGAGATGCACAGGCAGCCATGCGGCGCCCACCAGCTGTAAAGGAACCCAGGTGGCTCAAGCACGCCGATGCGCGCACGCAGTCTCTGACAACCCAGAGGAAGAATCCAGGAATGAAGATCTTGGATTTGCCAAAAAACAGACATGGGAGTAGGAGGCCTGTGGAAACAGAGAACCTAGCAGATGAGAATCCAGGAGAACTCATCACCCGTGGAGCCTCCAAGGCAAAAATACCACAGGCAGCTTTTCGAGCCAGCAGGCCCCCAGCACCAGCAGTAAGGCCGGGAGCTCCAGAGGCCCCTAAGCATGAGATGTTCATGGCATGTAGCACGAGGAAGAAGGGGCACAGGGAAAAAAAATCTGTCTTACTGTAGAGAATGTGCATTGGCCTGTTGCATGGCCCTGGCACTCCAGCCAGACACTTAGAAGCATTAAACTAAAGATAACTTTCATTGCAATCAAACTGGAGCTGATCCAGGAACAGGCAGCATATATATATATATAAGGAAAGATAATAAACTGTGACTAACAGGATGATTTTAAACTCAAGGCCTTCTTGCTGCTATTAAGGCTCCGAGGAGTCCAAATATGACTCTGTCCTTAGATAGCACCCAGTGCCCACAAACGACTGGTGAAGTCACACAGCACACAGCAGGGTTGGTAGCAATGTAAGGTGAGATTTAGTGTTTCTTGAAGCTTCTTGTTTAAGCATGTTCATCCAAGGTCACCCAGTGGCTGTGAAAGTGGAGGTCTCTTATGTCAGCCTGGATTTCCTGGGAGAAATGGGAGCTTGGTAGCTGCTCCAGCACTATTACACCTGGCTTGTGTCTGATGAGGCAGGAGAGGAGACTTTATAAAACCCCTCATCATCCCAGCCCGGGCCATGCTCAGCTTGTCCCTGTACCTCAGGTTGGCAGCAAAAGGTCATCTTACATCTCCACTGACCATCTCTGTTTCGTCCACAGGCACCTGCACAACAACCGGATCCAACGCCTGGGAGCCAACGGCTTCGACGGGCTGCACAACTTGGAAACCCTGTGAGTCACCTCTTGTCCTCTCTGTGCGCGTTCACCCCCGGTGTGCTCTGTCCCTGCCCAATAACGGGGTGCAGTGTGTGTTCGTGAGCCCCTTTCAGCTCCACCGTGCCCCAGCAAGGTCTCGGCTGCCTCCAGCACAGCCTGCAGGAAAGCCCCACCGCTCTGGGTCAGCTCCCACTGCACATTTGCTCTTCATCGTGCCCGGGGTGGTGGCAGAGCAGCCTTTCTGCCCGTGTCTGTGCTGCTGCTGCAGCGGGGTCAGCACGGGTGGGAGGCTGGGTGGGGGCTCTGAAGCTGTGGAAACAATTTTAGTGCTGGTGCGACCCAGAGGACTTGCACGCATGCCTTGCTCAGCGTGTCCCCCACCACCACCACTCACACACGGTCCCAAAGCCTCCAGAACACCTGAGGCCACCAAAATGCAGGGGGTGGCTTGAGTTCAAGGCTGTTAAAATTTGTGGGGATCTATGGAATGTCTCTCTGAGATGGCCTCATGGCACCACACGGAGCCAGCTGACTTCACCGTGCTCTTGGCATGGCTGGGTAGGAAATCTGTCGGGAACCACAGGGGGTGGGAAGCAGGAATGAACTCTCCTCCAGGACACACCTTCATTTGCAGCAGACGGGTGACCCTGAGCCCACGGACACTTAAATCTGACATCCTTGCCTTGCACACACAGTGTCTTTGACGGCAGTATGAATTGCTTGGGTCTCATGTGCCGTGCGTTGGCCTAGGAGGAAACACAAACAAGAAAGTAAATAAATCAAAGCTCTGTAGGACTGGAGGAGGCGCCTGTTGCCTTCAATTGTGCAGAAACATGTCCCTTCATGCAGGCCTTGGGGTCAGCGAGGCCTGCTCTCCTTGCCAGGGACAACTAGGGGGTCTGGGTCACGGCAAAAAGAGAGGTGACGCTTCCCAGCATTCAAGTGCCACTCAAGGAGGCCGGGCCCTTCTGTGCCGAGCACGGTGCCAGCAGCAGCGAGCGGGGGAGACGGGAAGCAGCAGGCAGGCTCTCGGTCCCCAGACGCACTCCTCGGGCAGGCCCATGACACGCATTGTCTCTCGCGCTCAGACTGGCACATCCTGGGGCCACCCAGAAGGGCTCGGCTGGGGAGAGGCTCAGCAGTGCCAGGGAGGAGGCTGGGGATGGAGAGGGCAGGGAGGCTGGATGGGCTCTCTTGGAGGCCAGCGGGGCTGCCCCTTCACTGTGCCAGCTTGGCTTGCTCCCCGAGAATTTCTGGTGGGTTCGGGCAAATGCATGAAGGCAGAGTCGTGTCATCCAGGTAGGACAAGGGTGGGCAGGTTGCAGGAGGGAGGAGAAGACTCACTGATGAATGGGAACCCTCTTTGGGCTGTAGCCCGTGCAGCAACATAGCAGTCTGCATCAGGGTAAATTTATTCTGCAGCCAAGGTGGTTGAAGCCACCCCGCTGCCCATCCCAAGCACAACAGAGCCACAGAGAAAAACCTGGCCCCTTATTTACTGCAGGAAAGACTAAAGGGCTTCCACTGACCTGGGAGATAATTCAGCTTACGTGGACACTTGCACTGAAAGCTCATTTTCCCTCTCTTCCTCTCTGTTCCTGCTGTAATGCTTTCTTTGCCTCTTGTCCATCTGACATGGTTCCCTCAGTGCTCAGGGGACCTCAGCATTCCCACCTTGCCCTCAGACCCCACAGGAACAGGACTGCAGACACTGTGAGGATGGGGCTCTCCACTGCTCCAGCTGGGCTGCAGCACTGCAAGTCCTGCCCTGCTGACCAGAGAGCCCTGGGAGTGCTGGACCTTCAGGGTTTGTCCCCTTAGGAGCAGGGCTTTGCTTGACTATTGCCCAGCACCTGCATTCAGGCTCTGATGGCCCTGACGTGTTCATGTAGTATCCCCCATGCCCCATCCTCCTTGAGGACGCAAGGGCAGTGCTGTGTCGAGATCTCCAGGCTCTCTTCCCCATCTGATCACACTGAAGGAATGTCTTAAAGAGAGAGAGGTGGCTTTTACCCCTCATACCCTGAGCATCGAGTTCTCACCTCCAGGCCAGCAAGTAGCTCAAGTCCCTGCTCTTTGAGGAACACATTGTCCCCCCATGGAGCCAGCCCTGCATTAAGCCCCGGCACCCTGGGGATTTTGGCCCTGCTGTCTGAAGCTGGCCAAGATTTGCGGCAAAAAATATTTGGCTGCATCAACGCAGCCACGCTGCTAGAGCTGCATCTACCTACCACCTCCCAGCTCCTGTGCATGTGGAGACTATTACAGTCTCCTGCACATACCCTTTAATTCAGATTATGATTACATTCTGTTGACAGCACTTAGCACATTTTCTTGGCTTGTGCAGGCCAAACTGAGCTCCCAGTTACCCCGTGGGCGTTACCTCCTGGAAGGCAGCAGGATGGCAAGATTTGGTGAAGACAGAAACATCTCCAGGGTTCCTAAAATGAGTATTTGTGGCCAAATGCTGATTATAATCCAGTAACAATAGTTGAAGAACTGTAGGAGTTGAGAGGAAAGAATTGTTCTTGGGGGGTTCAGAAAAGCATACAAAGTTTTAGGTGCAGAAACCTCTGTTCCCCTAAGGGAAATGTTTCTCTTTGTATTCAGCTAGACAGAGAAACGTCTATTTTAACAAATGCAGACAAAACTTTAGGAGGAACAGCACCCACTGCTCCATGCAGGTTGCAGCAGTGTGCAAGCTGCCTGTGCACAACCACACCAGATGCCTACCTGGCTTGTGCAAAACCAGGTCCCAGCTGAGCATCTCTGTCCATGGAGATGGCTTGGCTGTTATATTTTAGGAGGACAGCAAGTCTCGAAAGATGTAAAGTAAAGGCAGATGAAGGACTTCATCTTTCCTGTGCAGATACCATGCACAACTGAACAGCAGACTCTGCCACATACAGAGCAAGAGCAGCTCTGTGTTTTCCATGCTAATGAGGGCAGGAGAAGAGAGATTGAGGGGCAGGGAGATGGTGCTGAATGTGCAGCGCTCGCCAGGTCTCAACTGATCAAACACCAGCACATCGCTGGAGAAAGCAGCTCCAGGAAAATCTTCTGTCAGGGTGAGATCTGGCTGTTCACCAGTCCCCCCAGCCTCATCTCCCTGGGAAGGAAACCTGGGCAGGCAGGCTGGAAGCAAGTCAGAGCAGCTCTGGCCAGCTTCCCAACAGGGTTTCGAAACAGCCTTGAAAACCAGTGAGATTCCCTCACTGGTTCCCATAAGCCTGAGAGATGACAGAGAACCACCCTGCAGGGCTGCAGGAAGAAACTCCAAGCGTGGCCAAGCCGTGCAGCCAGGTGTTAGGTGGCCAAACAGGGTGATACTTGGCATTTTTCAGCCTTCTCCAAAAGACACGGAGTAAATCAGAGTGCTAACATCCTTACATGACACGTTCCTCCTGTAGTCCCTTTGGGTAATGGACTCATCCTTAAAATACAGTGTGAGCTCTGGGGCGCCCACAGGAGATGCAGAGCAGAGCCAGCTGGGAACAGAGATTTAAATACCAAGAAAGTGACAACCGTAACCCATAGGCATGCCCAGAGGGGAATTTCCATCAGCTGGTTGCTCTCTGAGCATGGGGACCACAGTGGGACACCAAGTGGGCTTTGGGTGGTTTTGGGTGAGGAGTGGGGAGGTGACATAAAAGAGGAAAAAAAGCCAAAGGGAAAGACGAGCTTTCCTAAGCAGAGGCAAAGCATGCCAAAAGCTGAGAGTCCAGTCCTGCTGCTCTTCACTTTGCTTCGTTGTTCCTGCTTTGCCTGGTAAAACCTGCCCTGTAATGTATTTCTCCTTACACTGTTTAATGTGTGCTATAAAACATCAGGCAGCATAACTGGCTTCCAGCTGCTTGGCTGGGAGGATCTTGACTTTTATATTTCCTGATCATTTGGGCCTTAATTTCTCAACCTTTAACAATGCAGGTGTTAGGGAAGGGGGATTAGATTGTACCTGTTCCGTAGCATAAGCTTGGTAAGTGGGGATGTTCAAGAAGATGTTGCCTGCAAAGAGAAGTTGACTGCAGCCAGCAGTGTCGCTGCAATGGCAGAGGTTGATTTTTGCAAACATTCAGTCTTTGCACTCTCGGATCTGAGGAAACAGGGCAGGGGGGAGAACAGGTTTGTTTTTAGAGCAGCAGCAAGGGAAAATGCCATCCAAAGGCCTGCATGGTGCTAATACACGAGCTGAGTTCCCCAACACTGCATCAAGACAGTATTTCTCATGGGGGGACTCCTGTGACATGAATTTCCACGGTGACAATGACTTTGTGCCCAGGTTTCTTCCTTAACAGCTTAGCCCGAAAGCTGACTACTTTTATAAGGTCCTTGAGCTTTGCAGCCAGTCTAAAGGCTGATGAATAATTGCATCAAATCCACCCTGGATTCTCCATGCCTTGCAGAACTGACTCAGACCTCATTAGATCAGTTATGGTAATGTTGAACCTAATCAGCTAGCCGTCCGCTTCCCTGGAACATAATTTTTTCATGGAGCAGTCCTGGAAGGGAAGGTGGATGCACAAAGCACCTCCAGATGGCCGTGCCCCAAGTCACTGCTCTCCGCAGGGTGAAAGGATGGAAGGGGCAGGTGACCTGAGACACGCCTGAATATATCCAGTACTTCGAGGAGAGCCATGGGGAGGGCATCGAAACGTGGAGGCTGGATTTCAGAGCTGGCCCCCAAGCCCTAGCTCCAACCACCAGCAAGGCAGCAAGGGAGAGATGCAAAATAAGAGCTATGGCCCTCCCAGCGGCGCTGCCTGGGGACACGGCTGGGTCCCCTACATGCATGGAGCGTGGGCTGAACCGAAAACAGGGCCAGGGCTCCTCACTGCCCCGACACACGCAGCCAACAAGACCCTGACGCTGGCAGAGGGAGGGATGTGTCCTGGCTCTGTCCCTTCTCCCCACCCCACAGCAGGGCTTTGGTGGCTCCCGGGACAGAGGCAGGAATGGGAAACGAACAGCTGCTCCTCAGGACCAGCCCAAAATGCTGAGGGCCTCCAGGCTATGCCCTAAATAGCAGCAATTTGCCCCCAGAGTGCTGCTCCCCTGACTGCCGATGAATCTGTGGCCCACCTCGGATGGGGACGTGGTGGGGGAAGTGGCTGAGAGAGGCCCCGCAGCCCTGGCTCCTCTCCTCCGCCCGAGCTGACCCCGCTGCTCCCACTGTTCCCAGTGCTCCCAGTCGTTCCCACTTCCCCCTCCCGTCCACACCCTGCCAGCTCCTCCGCCAGTCAGACAAAGGAGATAAATCACTTGGAAGGAGCAAATCTTCATTCATTTAAAAACCTTTTAATTTATTTTTAAAAAATAGGGCTAATAAATTAAAAACGTCTCCCAGAAGGGCTGAATCCAAAACCCTCTGGCTCCAGGCGTTTTATCTGCCTAACCTTGCCTCACAGGAAATGCCCTTACCACAGGCTTTCGCAGCGCGCTGCCCTATTATCCGGGTAATTAGTCGAGTCTGTAAATGCAGAGCAGAGCTGGAACCTACTGACTCCTCTGGAGAGCTGGATTTTCTATGGAAGAAAAAAAAAAATTAATATAAAGTACACCTCGGGCGATGAAGGCAGGAGGAAGGAAATGGGAAATATCTCCACCGCAGCTCATACAGGGATCGTTTAACCCTTTAGGGCTGGGCAGGCCTTGCTGTTCTCCTGGAAAATAGTCTGCCAAGTGCTACCTTGCTCTTCAAGTGGGGTTTGGCTCCATCAGCATGTTTTAACCTTTTTTTGTGCAGTCTCCTGACGCTAATCCCAGTCTGCGCTGTCCCAAAGCAGCTGATGGCTTAGACTCCTCAAGGATGCCCTGTGTGCTGCCCTGAGCTCTGCTCCTGGTGCTCCATCCCCGCTGTGGGTCAGTGTGGGGCCCCGAGCAGCACCTCAGGGGCAGCCCGGCCCTATGGTCGCATCCTGCTCCGCCGGAGGAGGAAGGGGACTTTAGCAGAGCCTGCAGACCCCACTGCAGGAGATGGAGGAAGGAAGGGTGCGGGGAGGGGTTGCAGGGAGGGAGCACAGCTCAAGGACCCCATTGCGTGGGTCTGTGCCTGGTCCAAAAATGGCTACGAGGTACGTTGCCTGCTCTGATCACTGCGTAAATGGTAGGTGACTTTTCCACACAGGCAAAGTCTTCTGTAAAACTGAATTGGCAAATTCGCTAACCACCGCCTGGGAGCACGGGGATCAGCCCCTTCCCTTCTGTGGTCCCCTTGGACCAACCGATCCCAGTTTGCTGCATATCCTCTCCCAAAAGTAGGAGCCTGGACTGCCTCACTGAGCAGCTCAGGCTCTGAATCTGTACCTTCTGACCTGACTCTGAGCTTTGGCAGAACCTGGCCTCATGCAGACAGAACATTCTGGAAAACTAAAAAGAAAAATCAGGGAGTGAAGCCCCGCCAGGTCACTGCATTTTTCCGTGGGTTATGGCTCTGCTCCAAGGCTCATCCCCTTCCCAGGACTCTGCTTACTCTCCCTTTCCCCCCAAGTCCTCACATTTCCCCTCTTGCACCCTGCAGGCTCCCCCATCCCTGAGGCCATCTTGCAATGGCATACAGCACCGGCTCTCCCCAAACCTCCAACCTTTGGGTGTCCAGACATGCGTGCTATGACCTGTCCCCAACTCCTGTGGCTCCTCAGGCATTATTTTGCTTGAAGCCTTCCCCTCGGATGCAGCCTGGGTGCTGCCTTTCGCAGAGCAGCTGAGGCAGAGCAGTGCCGGAGGAGGGATGCCTCTGCCCCCAGAAACATGGGAGCGAATTGCTTGCCCGTGGAAGGGAGGAGCAGGCACTGCAGGCAGCAAAGAGGGCAGCGGAGGCGAGCTGCGGGCATGCTTTCACCATGGATGTGCTGATGCACAGAAGCTCTGCCCGCAGCCCTGCTCCCTTCTCCCAACACCAGCACGCTGCAGGGGGGCCAGGACCCACCGCTGGTGCACCTGGGGATAGGTGGGGGTCCTTCCCGCAGCGCAGTTCAGAAACACTGCTGTAGAGCAGGCGTTCTCCCGCCTGCTTCTTCCCCTGCGTGGCCAAGTGCAGCAGCCTTCTCCGTGCCTCCCCTGCCTGAGTCATCAGCTCCATGGTTATTGTCTGTGCATCTGAGCGACCGAGGTCCCCGCTGCTCCGCTCTGCGGTCAGCTCCTTTTGTGTCTTGTAAATGATATGTTCATGGCAGCGCTTGTGCTCCCAGGACCCCCCACGAGATCCTGCTCTCAAAGGCTTATTTCAACCTTGTTAAATAAATCAAACAGAATTGAAAACATATTTAATTCGGTACCTTCATCAGTTAGAGAACAGACAGAAATACTGGTTGGAACAGACACATTCTGGGCACCGCCGCATTTTTAAATGGGGAACAGAGCTGTGCGAGGAAGGACTGGGAGCTGCAGACGTACAAGGCAGGACCTACAGACAGGTCCCCCACGCCCCAGCAGTAGAGCTTTCAGTGCCAGTAAACCCTGTAAAATGCAGCACCATGTAAGTGAGAGGCTGGGATGTTTCCAGGCCAGGGTATCAGCTGGAATCCTTGTACAGAGGTTGCTACTTGCTTCTGGCAGAAATCGGGTGCTGCTGGTACCTGCCAACCTTCCCGCAGTGTGGGGCCCATCTCTGCTCCTTTGGGACACCCACAAACTTTGCAGTTCACCAGAAAAGCCTGTGTACTCTTTAAAATTTGCTAAAACGGGCATTTCTAGAATATGACTGGTTTTCCCAGTGAAAGCACCGACCCTAGCAGCTGACTCCCACAATGGTCCATTTCTCTCCACTGTGCACCCTTGGCCAGGCCCCTCTTGGAAGTCTCCGTGAAGGGTACGGGGTTTACGGTGATGCTACATAAGAGAAATATGGCCCTGAATGGCGTCGTTCCTGGCAGGTCTGTAGGTATGGTGCGCAGCCCCAGGTCAGCACAGGCTCCAGTCAGAGGCACCAGAAGGAGATGCTGCACCCCATGGGTTCAGGGGAGTGTGCAGTGCAGCATGCAGACCCTACACTAGATCCATCAGCCATGTCTGGACCTGGCCCAGGTTTCCAGAGATGTGCAGGCACCATGGGCAGGATGCACCTCCCCTGATCCTTGTGGGACCATCAATATATCGGACACCAAGCACATAAAAAAAAAATTGTCAGGGTTCAGCAAGCAGATAAATACCCCTCAATATTCCAAAATCCACCTTGTGTGTTTATAACATCAGAGCTGGGGAGGCACTGGGGGGCATAGCTGTGTTCTTAAACCTCCTCAGTCATGGGACAGCATCAGCTGAAGGTGCAGGAACCAGCCAAGGGTGTGCAGCTTCCCAGACACCCCATTTTCACTGCCTTTCCATAGTCCAGACTAAACAGGCAGCTCTTCTCAGCTGAAGCTCGACCACAAGCCATGACCTTGACATAATGCATCTGCGTAAGGCTGGCTGGCTGGTGGCGGGCAAGAGGTCAAACTAAATGGCCACGACAGCCCCCTTGGGCTTTAAGACTACCAATTAAATCATTTCCAGTGCTTGATTTGGCCACAGCAACCAGCACGACTAGCGGCAGTGGTAATTACATTTACTGGTAGCTTGGTGAGATGCCAGTGCAGGACAGGTGGAAATGCAAGTCCTTACCGGAGGCTGCACAAAGTGTCTCTCCAGGGCACCACGGTAACAGCTCGAACTACTGGCAGCAACCTGCAGTGGGACTGAAATAGTCAGCAAATGTCCCATCTCCAGCTTCTAATCTTATTGCATCTTCAGGTTTATTAGCTGCAAATTTGTGGTGTTTTGTGGCTTATGGAAGAATTTATAGTACTATATAATTTTTTTATTTTTTTGGGGGCTTCCTGTGTAGAACCACTAATAGTCCCTAACAGGCAGAAAATTGACCTGAGACTCTTTCCCCTCCTTCTCTCTTTTTGGCCCGATTGAAGATATTAATAGTTCCAGGCTGCGTGTTGTCAGCTTCAAATCACCCTGGCAGTTAAAGCCCAAAATAACTGTGCCTTTGATGTCAATTTACTTTTATTTCTAAATAAGCAACAGGGTTGGTTAAGATCGTCCAAATACGAAGCTATAGGCTCACTCTAGAAATAACAACAATGGAAAGCCAGCCAGTTCATTGTGTCTCGGGCAGACCGGGTGACCTTTAAGAGGTTTTCATTTTGACTAGAAGAACAGACAAGACTCCTTCTGACATCCCACTGCGATGCCTGGAGCTGGTAACTTGGAGCACAACTAAGGAAAGTGATTTTTTATAGTCCTTTCTCTTGCACATCATTTCTGAACTTCTTGGCTGGGCGACTTTGCTTCCAAAAGCCTTTGATAATGGGCAAAACTCCCTTCCTAATGCTCTGGCCATCACTTTTTTTTTTTTCTATGTACAGTTTTATGAGGTTTCCCAATTGTTCCGGCATGAAGATGGCCGTGGCACATTGTCATCCTTCCACCATGCAATGCTGGCAGGGGATCCGCACTCCCAGATGTGCCAACAAGGGTAGCACCCCACAGCCAGGACACCCCATACGCAGTGTCCCACAGTCCTGGGGCAGACCCCAGAGCCGGGGCAGCTGAGACCTCTGCAGAGCCAGGTCCAGCTCCCTTGGGCCAGCTCCCAGGTCAGCCCAAGGCCACCCCAGCCCATCTGCCACAGCAGATAGGGGGGATAGTGTCACCTGGTGGCAGGTTTGGCTTTTTGCAGCTTTCCCCGTGCCAGGCACGAAAGTGCCCAAGCACGGAGCTGGGACCAGCAAAGCATTGCCAAAGCAGCTCAGATAAGGTAAGAGAGAGGCAGCGGACACTTGGAGGTGGTTTCTACACCCCATCCATTTTCCATATCGACCCAGCCCCTGGAAAGGGTTTGGAGATGGCACTGGCTGGGGCGTGTTCCTCGTGGGAGAGCAGGTGGAGAGGAGCAGTGTCTGGGCTGGATGCGGCCCTGCTCGCCTCAGATGTCTGCAGAAAGACCCAAGGACTGAGTTTCACTAAACAAGCAGAAACCTCCTGAGCCCTTGGAGCTCCCCACTGCCACCACCATCTGCCCCTGTGGGGACAGGTAGGATCATTTCTAGGCCATTATCTGACCCACGGCCTGATTCAAGCTCTGGGTAGGAAGAGGGAGGGACAGGGAAGCCACCCTTGTTTGCTGCCTTCGGTTTGGGTTTTCGGGAAGAGCTGTCCCACCGCAGGGAAGAGCTGAAGCCTGGGGAGCACCACGGGTACCTGCTTCGTCCAGCCTCCCCCAGCCAGCTGAAATCCCCGAAATCTGCAGCACTGGAGGCAAGTCAGGGCAGTGTGAGCAGCACGCAGACCAGGAGCAGTCGGCTGCGAGCAACACTGCGGGGAGTTGTTAATGAGGACAGTCAGGTTTGTTTTCCAGGAGGGAGCTCATCGCCCCAAAAACCAGGAAGCACTGGCAGGAGCGAGCACGGGCACATTGTCTCTCCTAAACAGACTGGGGTTGCTGGCAGCCAGGCTGAAGTGGCATGACTACACCTGGTTGCATTTCCACTTTCCAACAAGCCCAGCATATGCCAGAAGTTAGCGACAGCTTTTTTACCCAGAGGGAGCTGCTTAACACAATGCTCTTTGTATCTGTCAAGCATGGGGGGGAGGGAGGCCTGGGGATGCTGCCAGGGCTGGGAAAAGGTGTGTGTTCACTCAGGAAGAATTGGTCCTGTACGTACTTGCACACACACCGAGGTACAAACAAAATGTTCATCTGCTGATGAAAGAACGGCCTGCCTGGAAGAGACACGGGCTGGAAAGGAAATGCATTTCTAGAGAAAGACAGGAGCAAATATTACAGCATGCTGAATTATTCCTTGTAAATAATATTGGTTACAGATCTAACTCTTTTTCTGTTAGTGAATCACAGGTGAGCCAAGCCTCATCTTTGTTGGGCAATACTTTCCATCTGTCGGCTGCTCACAGACACGTCGGGTATTGCTGGGGAGAAACTCAACCCCAGGCCCTGGCATGGAGCTTCTCGCAGCATTGGCGGTGCTGCAGAGGTGGGCTGAGGGTCACCTGGGGACAGGGCTCACGCTGCCTCCTCCCTGGGGTCGGTCCCTTGGCATCACCCAGGCCTGTCCCAGAGCCCCAGGTTGTGTTACAGAAAGTTGGGCAAGCGGTGCAGACACACACCCAGCCTTAAGTGACCTCTGCAGCTTCCTGCGCTGCTGTGAAACCTCCCTGTAACCTTGGAAAGTCCCTCTAGGGTGAGACTTTTAAAGGTATTAAGCATCTTGTGCGCAGATAGAGATTTGAGACTGTCAGTCAGTTTAGGCTGCTAATGCCCTCTGATTTCATTCAGTGCAGTGATGTGAACATTAATGGGCTTTGACTGATGCTTTTAAAATGCCCAGCAGTGTCCTGTCTGCACTTCCAATCACTTGCTCTCTTTGTAAACCCATTCCTGTGCCTCTCTGCGCTTTGGCTGAGGCTTTTTGCAAAAGCCTTGTCCTGCCTGCCCTGGCACAAGAGCGTGTACACAAGGTGAGTGATGGACACCTGGCAGGTACAACAGAAAGTTACTGGCTCAGAGCAGCCAAGCAGCAGACAACGAGCTGTGTGCATCTTGCAAACAGTGAGGTCTATGAGCAGCCATGTGTTAGGCTATTCTTAGGCAGATCGTTTTGGACTCAAGCAGAGGAAACTGGAAAAAAAAAAAACACTGATCCATTGGGACCCAGATGAAAACTGAGTGTGCCAGAGCAAGCTCTTTAGGAGGTGTGGACCTCTCATATCTAATAGAGGGGATGAGGCTTGAGGAGGGGACACCTCGCTCCTGGTTTGCTCCTGGGCCCTGGGGACACAGCTCTGCGTGTGCTGGGGCTCTGCCATCACACTGCAGGTCGGACAGGGCTGGGAGGTCTTGTCTGTCACCCTCTCCTGCTGACTGCAATTATTAGACTATTTGAACCTTTTCCAGATCCTTCCATTTGAGGTCTAGGTCCTACAGAATCCTGGTTCATTTGCTCAAATCCACACGTGCAGTGCAGGCAGCCAGACTCCCTCTGGCTGGAGGAGAGAAAAGCTCCTGGGTGTGCAGAGACAAACCCTGCTGTAACAGGACCTGCCTCGTCCCCTGGGCTGCAGAGGGAATCCAGCAACAAGGTCTGATATGGACCTTTTCAGGGCTGCATAGAATAAAACCCAGCCAGGCCAATCTCACACCCTAGGGAATATTTGTCAGGGAATGACAAGACAGGAAATAAAACCAGAAAAAAAATATGGAGTAAGTGCTATCAGCCTGGAGTCCTGGAAGGCACAAAGGAAGACCAATTTGGAGAGACTAACTGGGATGATTTACTGTGTAAATACCTACCGGGCAAAGCGGAGACGGTGCTGTAGAGTAATTCGCATGCAAGGATGCGGGTAAAGGAGAAGACCATGTAAGAGAGAGGGGGGCCAAGAGAGATCATAATGTAATTACCATGCCTGGGCCCAGAGGTTGAGAATTACAAGGTAATTGGGCAGCAACTCATTGCTGTGTAAATGTATGGTTATTTCTGTTCTGTAAACCACAATCCAGGTTACATGGTAATTACTTTGAGGTCCATTAAGTGTAATTATACAGTAATCTCCAGGAGCCAGTAATTACCCTCATGTTCCAAAGTATCTACCACTTAAAACTCGGTGAGTTTCATGCAAGGAGGAAGCAGTCACGTGGCTTTCAGGTTTCAATGTCCTGGTCTGTGGGATGACCAGCAGAGGGTCAAATGGTCCCATTTCAGCTGGACCTGCCTCTCCATCGGGCCTGCTAGGGGAGGAACACCGCACGTCTGAAGCTCTGCCGGCCGCCCCAGGCTCCCTCTACTCAACAACAGGATCGGTGCCTCCAGAGGCCTGATCCTCCCCAGCTGCTAGTGGTGCCCTGAAGCTCAAATGAATAATTTCCTGCAGGTGCCAGCCCATTCCTGATGTTCCTCAGGGCTCAGGCCTGGGGCCAGTTTTGTTTCACATGTTATCAGTGAGGATGAGGGGATCGCTGCACCTCAGGAGGTTTTAATGACCCCCAGTTGGGCAGGACTGATGGCCTGCTGGAGGGCAGCAGGGTTCTGCGGGGGGACCTGACCAGGCCGGGCTGCTGGGCCACGTCCAGCTGTGTGGTGTTCAACAAGGGCAAGTATGGGGTCTGCACTTGGGGCCCACCAACCCCACTCACGGGGCAGGCATGGGGAAGGGTGCCTGGAAAGCTGCCTGGCAGAAACAGCCCTGGGGGAGCTGAACACAAGCTAGTGGACCCTGGGAGAGGGGAACAAGGCACTCTGGAGGTGTGAAGCAGGAGCATTGTCCAGCTCTGGGCACTGAGAGACTTGGGGGAAAGGAATCTAGTTGGCAGCAAGAAGGCCACAGGTTTCCTGGCCATTGTCAGAACTGGGCAAGTGTCTGAACCTCACTTCCAATATTGCCCTCAGTTTGGGGCCCCTCACTACATGGTCATTGAGTGTGTGTAGAGAAAAGCAGCGAAGCTGTGAAGGGACTGGAAAACAAGTGATAGAACGCGAGGCAACAGCCTCAGGTGGCACCAGGGAGGATTAGCTTGGACATCGGGAAGAATTTCTTCATGCAGAGGGTGGTCAGGCATTGGAATGGGCTGCCCAGGGAGGTGGTAGAGTCCTGGAGGTATTTAAGATATGTGTGAACATGGCAGCGAGTGACATGGATTAGTGATGGGACTCGGTAGGTCAGGTTGGTGGTTGGACTTGGTGATCTTGAAGGACTTTTCCATTCTAAATGATTCCGTGATTCTCTGATTCTGGTTGCCAAATTCTGCACTTGCCATTGTGAACAACTATATCAAAGATATATTTTATTTAATTTATTATATAGCGCCCAGAATTGTCAATATCTCTTCCGCATCACTTCCACCTTTGGCTCACGGTTTCCAATGTGGGGTTCACCTCAGCAATCAGAAGACCTGGACCTCAGCATGTCCCAGTGGCAGGGAGCTATGGGATCCCCAGGTCAAGTGCCAAGGGAATTGTCCCTTGCTCTGCAGGTCCCTGCTCCCCTCTACACCCAGAGAAACCCCTTTTGCGGAGCTGAGCTGAAGCTGTTCTTGTGTTGCTTGTTCTTCCTAACACCCCATTTTGACCTGGAAAGGCAGGAAAAATTACTCATGGCCACAGTGTGTGGGAGTGAGACCCTGGGACAGGGGAACAGGGCACTCTGGAGATGTGAAGCAGCGGCATTGTCCAGCTCTGGGCACTGAGAGACTTGGGGGAAAGGAATCCATTTGGCAGCAGCCCGCCAGCAGCCACGGCTTGGGCTGGCTCTCGCCCGACAGTGCTCCTAGCAGAGAACAGTCCTGCAGCAGGAATGCGTGAGAGTTGGTTTCCAGGCAGTGGCTGGATCGGCGCAGTAGGAAAAACCTGTCTCCCATGCTTAACGACCAAGTTTCCGTGCCTTCAAAGCACAGATACACTCAGCTGAGTTCCTACAGCAACATTAATGAATGTTTTTCCCTTCTCTGTCTTTCAGGGATCTAAACTACAATGAGCTGTTGGAATTCCCTGGGGCTATTAGGACGCTGGGCCGACTGCAGGAGCTGTAAGATTTTCTATTTATTCCTTTTCAAAAGCATTCCCTGATGAAGAGTGACCAGTAAAGGGTTGCCTGTACTCTGACTTGGGGAGAGCACTCAGTCCAAGCGTTTCTTTTATCTTACCCAGCCATGCACATAAAAGCAGATTATCCCTTTGATTTTCATCAGCTCTAATCACCTCCCCATCACTCTCAGCACCATGGCTGGTGGAGCTGAGTGGGAGATCCCCCTGCCCAGCTTGGAGCAGGTTCCTCCAACAGCTCTTCGTTCCCCTGTGGTGTCTGATGGGCTCAAAGTCCCTCAGATCTCCAACCACTTCTAATGTCCATTCCCCAGACTGGGGACATAACCATGGAGTTAACTGCGTTATTGTGAGGCTGTGGCTTTTGCATGCCCTGTGCCACCTCCTTTGTCATGCCTAAATGGTTTGATGTCTCTTAGGGCAAGATTATAACAAGGAATGCCAAGAATTTATGACCACTTTAGTGGCTAGCTCTCTCTCCTCTAACTGGTCAGCCTGGGAGGCACTAAAAATGGGAAAACACCCCAGTTAACACCCACAAAGGTAGAAGACCCAAGGTAGGGTCACAGCTAACTGATGTGGATCTGCAGTTCCTGTGGAACCTAAGATACGTCAAACTGGTGACAGGCTGGGGTGGGACAAAAATAGCTGCTTTGGTGCTTCTTGAAGTGAAAATCTGACACTTCTTTTTTTAATTTACTGGAATAATTTCTTGTCAAGCAGATTTCTCAGACCACATATCATAATTACTCTGATATTCAAAATGAGAATAAGATCCTTAATCCACTTTGAGATGGCTTTTGAAATTCACATCACTAAATAAATAATCACTTCAAACAGATACCCAGCTAATAGCTAGAGCAGATTCTTCTGGGATGAAACAACCTGGGCATCACCCAGAGCCTGGTCCTGTTGCTGGACACAGCATCCCACGGCTGCCATTCTCTGGCTTTTGTTGTACAGGAGGTCAGGCTGTGGTCACAGAGCTCTCTTCTGATGCAGAAGTTTGCTGGTAGCCATTTTCTCAAGCTTAGCCAAAAATATCACATCTTGATCTACAAATTCCTTAAAATCATGAGGGCCAATAGTTCATAGTAGGCTGCACTCTGGCTAACAGCTGTTGAGCTGTAAGGAAGAGACCATCGATAAAAATTGGAATCCCTGGATGGTATAAAATAAGCACATTTTGTTTGTTCATTTCCTGTCCTGTTTCCTAGCCAGTAAAACCCTAAGTCCCTGTATTCCTACTGTGTTAAGTAGACTGACTTATGGATCACCAGACTACACAGAGTAAATACAGCAGAATGAGACCTTTGTCCTGCCAAATAACAGACCTTGTTCACTTGCTGGGCTGATGCTACAGCCGGGACAGAGCTTGCACATCTTATTTTATGTGTGGTTTTTAAAGACTCTCTGCTTTTAAAAGTGTTGAGGAAAAACGGCATCTCCAAGCCTTTCTAATGCATTCATATCAAGATGTTTGTTTCTCCCAACAGTGGTTTTCATAACAACAACATCAAAGCTATTCCAGAGAACGCGTTTGTTGGGAATCCCCTCCTCCAAACAATGTAAGAAAATTAAACAGTGTTTCCTAAATCCTTATGTTCCCTGGAAAGAAGCGCTTCCTGATGTCTTTGGTTGGTATTTCTGATGGTTTTCAACTGACCACAATTTGACATTTGTTGTATATAGGCTAATGTAAGCTGAATTCAGCTCTTTCTCAGCTCTGCTTCAGCTTTTCTGCCACAGGTTCTCCTTTACCCTCAGCTGAATTCTGCTGCAGTTAACAAGGCTGATAGCAGTGAAGGAAGAATAAACGGGAGGTCTGCACAGAAACTGTGCAGATAACAGGATTTTCTAAGCCCTGGTTGACATCTGCCTGTACATTTTCCTCACGTTCAGAACTCATGTCCCCACTGGATCTGCCTATCTGAAGTCTCTCACAGTCAGTGGGGAGAAAGTGCTTCTTCTAGGAGGTGATACAGCTCCTCCTAAAACTGGTTGGATCCTACGAGAGTTCACTTCTCTCCACTGACTGTGACAGGTAGGAAAGATGCTGGTGCTGTGGATATGTAAGATCAGAGGAGGTGTCATTAAGTGCAAGGTGTTTCCCAGCAGGATCACAGCAGTATAGGACTGAAGGAGGGCTTTGCATCTTTCTAGCCTGCCTGGTTCAGCAGAACCCTGAGGGACCCTTCCAGAGCAGCAGGATTTGAGACCTCAGATTAACCAATGTTCAGCCAAAACAGGCTGGTGGGAGAGCCTGGGGTTGTCTGGAAAAGAAGGTTTCCTCACAGGATGGCTATAGCAATTTCTGCACAGCTTACTACTAGTTGCTCCAAGGCTCTTGATCTGTAATAGCATCTTCTCCTGCATACACAGCAGAATCTAACCAGTTACTCATTTCCTTTGCAGCCATTTCTATGACAACCCCATCCAGTTTGTTGGACAGTCTGCTTTCCAGTACTTGCCAAAGCTACACACTCTGTAAGTTCACCAAGCAGATCCTCAAGGAGGTAACGCAGCCAAGCCCCAAGCCTTGGGAGCTGGACACCTTAGCAGCCTTCTCCGCTTGCTCTTTCCTAAAGACCTTCTGCCAACAATAGATGCAACTCTTCTGGCCAGTCCCAAAAGGAGTGAGCCAATGAGTAGACGCTGCAGATTTTTTCTGCTGAGGGAGAATAATTTTGATAAGGGCATTTTGGAGGGGGCAATTTGTTCCTCCTGCCTACCTAGCTGACGAGCACCTGAAGAATCTTCCAGGGTCTCCATAGCTGCATCAGCACCAGCAAAGACCATACTCACAAGCACCTCTACACTTTCTGCATGCTGCTCAAGCAAGACCTGCAGTGCTGTGTTTTTGCCCAACCACATCCCGTAACACCATCACCATGGCACAAATAACCTTTCTGGACAGCCAGCGGTGACAGAGCTTCCTTTATGTGCACAGCCCCAAGCCTGCTCCAGGGCCGCCACCATGTGGTGGGCACCACCTGGACCAGAACAGTTGCTCCAAGTTGGCCTGGTCTGGCTGGCTGGCCTTTTGGCAAACCTGTTGCAGCACAGCCCTGGATATTGAGGCAGAGGCAACCTCAAAATCTCTCCTTGTAAGCCTCCCCCAGCTTGCCACTGCAGGGACATAAACTCAGGCAAATAATAAATCCTCCAAATACCCATCCATTTTTTAGCATCAAATGCACGGACTCTGGGAAGCTTGGGTGGGATGCCCTTCTGCATTCCCAATGGTAACTGGGTTTTGTTTGTTTGTTTTGTTTTGTTTTTCTAAATTTAATTTGGGTAGAAATCATTCCAAAAATGTCAGTGATTGGAGGAGGGACTGAGCTTGCCAAGCCTCTCTGCACAGAAATACTGAACTCTGGCTCAGTGCATCTGTGCTGCGTGAGATGTCAGCTCTGCCCAGCCGGCGGTGGCACGCTGATGCGAGTGACACCTTTGGATCTGGGCCTCTGATCACCACATCTGGGTGCGAGGAAGCAGATTTGCCACCATGACATTCGGGAGCAGTTGGGTCATGGACCTCGGGCAGCTGCACTTGCTTCTGAGCCCTCTGCCCAACTCACTTCACCCTCATTTCTCTGCAGGTCGCTCAATGGTGCAACGGACATCAAAGAATTCCCAGACCTTAAAGGCACCACCAGCCTAGAAGTTTTGTGAGTGGCAAATCTCTCCCTTTTACCCTGCTATTTGTGCTCTTCCCTCTTCAAGGCGGTCCAGGCTGTTTCAGCGAGGACAACTTTTGCAGTGCTCTGCCTCTCCCTGGTCACTCACCTCTCTGCTTCGTTTCACCCCTGTGGCTCCTGAAAGCAGCTTTCTTCTCCGTGAGTTGCTCTCTCGGTACTGTTGAGCATGCTCTGATCTTTTTTTTTTTTTTTGGATTATTTTCTTCCTTTCCTTCTGTGTCTGTGAAGGAATGAGCCTTTGGGTGCAGTGCTTCAGCATGGTCTGTTGAGATCCAGTGCCTCGCTGCCCGTCCTGGGACCAGCACTGGCAGTGCAGTGCAGTACAGGGATGGAAATATCTGCTGTGTTTGCCACACATCTGCTGCCTGGGCTGAAGGCTTCCACAGCTGGTCTGGCCCCATCCTCACACCACCAGACCCAGGAGATCAGGCACCTGGAGGACATCCTGTCTCCAGCCGCCCGTGGTTCTCCTCTGCGGGGCACTGGTCCACGAGCTGTGCCCAAACTGGGAGCACTGCTGAGCACCTGGGCCCAGGAGTGTGCCCTGCCTGGCCATGCCTTGCTGCAGGGACCCAGGGACATGCCATCCATCCCCCGTGCACAGGTTTCTGAGGCAGCTGTGGCTCCAGGCAGATCACCAGTCTGGACAATGAGGAACTGGGACAGCAGAGTGTGCCTCGGAGGGTACAGCCACCTGCCCTGGGCATGGCCAAGGACACCAGTGAATTCAGTACCCAGAAGTGTCCCAGAATTTCTTTCAGGCACATTCACCTTTACCAGGTCCTTTACTTATCCAGTGCCCATTTTCCAAGTCAGTTTTTGTTTCTCTCCGGGTATTTCATTATCTTATTGATGTTGTCTTTCCTGCCACCGTGTGGGGCTGGTAGCTGGGCGTGTGGGTAGCAGAGTCTGTGTGCTGGCCCTCACCAACACCGTTTCTTCTCTTTCCTCCACTCCTCTAGGACCTTGACCCGTGCAGGCATCCATTTACTCCCCAGAGGGATGTGCCAGCAGCTGCCCAGCCTCCGAGTCTTGTGAGTAACATAAGTTTCTCTGTCCTGCCTTGTCTTCAGAAAAGCACCGTCAGGACCCAAGCTTTCTCCTTGCCCAACACAGGGGGAATAGCTATGGAAGACCATCCCATGGTTCTTGTTCCTGTTACCTTTCCCGTGGTGAAAACACCACCTTCTTGGATACTACCTGGACTTCTGCATGTTCTTGAACTTGCTCACCTCATCCTAGCATAGCCCCAGTGTGATTCTCTGGATGGCTATGAGCAATAAGGCACAGCCACATTTGTCTCCTGCTTGCTCTGCAGCAGTAGGAACTGTCTGCCCCATGCAGGGAGGGTAGAGAGGGTGCAACGGGCACTGGGTAAGAAGAGCAGCAGCATTTCAGGTATACAAATCACAAAAAACGGGGTTAAATGACATTTCATACAATGTCTTCCTGCCATTGTGGCTCCAGCAAGTGCCATCATCTTCCCACCCCAGCAGAGGACACAGCTGACCAGGTGGAGACCTGCAGGGCCTCCTGGCCCCAGCTGTGGTCCTTCACACGGTGCAGCAGTGGCAGATTGGGGTTTTGCTCTCAGTCTCTAAATTGCTTTGGCCCTATCTGCTCAGCAAGGCACTGAAGGATGCTGAGTGGGAGAATGTGCTTTTTCCTTAAGCTGGTACATGATGGAATCAGCTCCTCATTGACTCCTACATCTTCACAGGAAGCACACCCCTCATTCCTGAGGTCCCCAACCTTTTCTTCAGTCAAAGACATCCTCAGGAAGTGAGTCATGAGCCAGATTTATACAAGTTTGGAGCCTTAGGGCAAGAAGGAGGCTTGCCTCTCATCAGTCTTTATACAAGCAAGCTGAAAATGAAAACAAGTTTGTTCCAGGAAAGCAACAGGAGTGAATTCTTGATCACAGAAGTTGGAAACAAGAAAAAAGCATAAAAATAAAAGGCTACAATTTGTAACTTAGCAGATTACAGCATTTTGGCTCCAGCTGTCCCTGTAGGGAAGATCTCTCAGCTTTAGACATCTGGACCAAGTCAATGGACATCTTGCCACCAAAGTGTAGCCTTTGGAATGGCCCAGGCTGTAGGGTCCCATGTGCTCAGTTTATGTTTGCAAGTTATCAGCCTGTAAACCTTCACAGCAGAGCCTGTACTTCATGTCTGCCCCTCCTTGTGAGCGAGGGTTTTTTTGGGACACCCCACCTTGTTCCTTCTTCCTCTTTCCCAGTTAATTTTACTGACATTAATTGCGATGCTTTCAGCGTTTGGAGAGAGGGTGTATGGGCCAATGTTTGTGCGTGTTTACATCTCTCTTGCCTTTGAAATGTGTTGGCCTTCTGTCCCTTCAGAGCTAGCGGTTGTTCCTGCTGCTTTCCCCCATTTTAACAGCCCCTTGGCTGTTCGTCAGGTTAACATTACAACTGTGACACATCTGAACAGAGACGATATTTTTAATGCCACATTTCTGCCGCCCCCCTGCGGCTCACCTCATGCTGCAGATTGTCTGCGGAGATCTTGCACAGTGGCTGTGGGACCCATTGCATGAGAACCACTGAGAAGTGGCTGATGCTGCAGCTCTTTCTTTGCATTTGGGGACAGTCTCCAAAGCCAAACACAAAAATTTGGTTTCGTTTTTTTTTTTGGTTGGTTTTTCCTTCCTTTTCCTTCCACCACAGAACACTTGCAGGGAGGGGGCTGGCAAAATAATAATAACAATAACAACAATAATTTAAGTGTTTTAGTAGTAAAATATTGGCAGAAATGTGGAGAGTTGAAAGAAAGGTCAGATACAAATCTTTCACCTGGGACACCTTTCCCTTGAGCAGCCATGAATCCAGCCCCTGGCACTTAGGAAAAGAGATGATTTTAAGTGTTACCCCTTACTCAGCCCATTTTGGTTTTAATAAATTCACATCAAAGCTGTGCCAGGATAGGTTTTCCCCTGGCTACCAAGTCACTCTGCCTTGGACATCCCACAGGGACATGCAGGAGCAGGAACAGGAGTTTGCTGGGAATCATTTTCAAGTGGCAGCACTTGAAAAGACAGGGGCCAGGGATGCTCAGAGTCGGTAATGTCCTGTACGGATCCCTTGCCTGTACTATGGTCCTTTCCGATGTAGGGAAAGGCCAAATGGAGTGATAGGCAGGCAGGTTTGCTGCGCCAGGAAGGAGACAAGGCAGCTGGCTGGCTGCTCGGCTGGCCAAAACCTCCCCAGGCTCTGAAAGCACATCTGCAGCTTTTGTGCGCTCACCCATCCACAGCAGCAGGATGGGAGCTCTGGCACAGGAAAGCACGGCTGTGCACAGCAGAAGTTGGCAGGGATGTATTTCACGGTTGACTTGGAGCTGGGGAGGAGCATGGCCTTGAGGGAAAACCCACCCCCAGCTGTAGAAGCAGCTCCGACGGTCTGCAGCTTGTGCTGGAGGGAGCTGGGCTGGGGCTGGCTGCGTGGGTGAGCCACAGCACAATCCTTGCATAGCACAAAGATGCTTGGAGCAAGTGTCAGGTGTGTGCAGCGTGGAGATCCCCTCACCTGGGGGTCCTGCTCCCTAAGCTGTGCGCAGAGTAAGTCGTAGAATCATAAAAAAAAGAATTATAGAACCATCAGATCGTAGGATCATAGGATGGTTGGGTTGGAAGGGACCTTAAAGATCATCCAGTCCACTCCCCTGCCAGAAGCAGGGACATGTTTTACGAGATCAGGCTGCCCAAAGCCCCATCCAACCTGGCTTTGAACATTTCTAAGGATGGGAAGCCGTCATCCCTCCCACTCTGGCAATACCTGTTTCCCAAGAGAGGGCTCAAGGGCACGCGCTTTTGATTTATTTTTTTCCCTAACACTTCCGTGCTGGTTCCTTCCCTGCAGAGAGCTGTCGCACAACAAAATCGAAGATCTGCCCAGTTTCCACCGGTGTCAGCGGCTGGAGGAGCTGTGAGTAGAGACCTTGCTTGCGCCGTGCTCTGGGGCAAAGGGGTCACCTCTGGAGGGAGAGGCAGCCCCCGAACACAAAACTCAGCCACCACCCAGCACTGGGAGAGCTGAGCACTGTAACTCGCTGTTGGGACTGCAAATGGGACAGAGCTCCATGCTTTGCCCTTGTGCAAATAGAGAATAAAAATACATTCCCTGTGCATAGGAGCTTAATTCACTTGAGGTTTTTCAGAGGTCTCAGACACAGCAAGCAGAAGTAGGATGTAACAGCACTGAAATTTTGCTTTGGTAATTCAAGTTCCAGACATGAGCTAATCAAGAATGGGATTTATTCCATTCCATGCCATACCATAAACAGCTGCTTCAAGGAGTGCTCCCATGCTATGGGTGCAAAGTGGCTCTCACCCACACTGCTTAGGGCTTGCCACTTCGTGAAGGAGATTGATGCTTTGTTTATGAATAGCGCTTGATCTGGGTCTCCTCTGGGCCCTGGGACGCACCCCCATTGCTCCAAGACACAGTTATTCATGCTCAGTTTAAAGTGTCCAGAGACCTGACCCCAGAAACCCTGCAAAGCTAACTAACAGAAGTTCTTGCCCTTTTTGAGAAAATTATACATATATATATATATTATATGTATAAATAATGGACTCCATGCTTTTACAGAATTCTGCAATCTGAAATAATAGGTGTGTGGGAGCAGCATCCCCACAAAAATACCACGAGAGGCTGTCCCTGCTCCCTGCAGCACCCCAGCCTGCGCAGCCAGAGCAGTTCATCCAGCCTTTGCAAAGCCAGGCATTCGGGCACTGTGAAATCACAGGAGAACGGGAGTCACACAGCCCTTGCTGCCTCTTTGGGAGCTCTGAGGACAGAGCTAGATCTGGAAGTATTTTTATCTATAAAAATAGAAAATGTTTTAAAAAACAGAAGAAGTATCCAAATAATGACAAACTTCCAGAATTCCAAACCTGTAATTTTATGCATGGTACCTAAATTTCTTCTTACCGTACCTCATAATATGCCAAATTCAGACTTAACATTAATATAAAAGCACAGCAAATCCCTCTTTCAGTCTACTGAAGTCAGACAGAGTGTGTTTTAAATCACATTTTCTTACAGAATAAGAATTTGAACCCTTAAGCCCAAAGTTATCGTCTGTAAGACCCACTCCCACCTGATAGCAGCATTCCTGCTGGGAAATAAGTTGAAAATAAGTCTGGTGGTGCGTGGTGGTACAGCCTGGTATGCAAACACCTTGTGTGTGCCAGTCGCTCTGCTGTAGCTGCCAACGTGCAGGTTTTTACCTGCAACACGCAGGTGGTCCCTTGCAGCTAAACATCCTTGGATTATTTTTCACTGACTTGCCCCAATATTCCTGCTTCCCTCTCCCACGCAGTGCCCCTCTACCTGAGACCCCCAAATTTGTGCAGAGCTCCCTAAGTGCTCTCATTTGAAACCCTAACTAGAAGTATGAGCGATGCCTTTTTGGCTACATGGGACGCTGAGAAACCACCAGTAGATTAGATGCAAGAGCCTCAAGCCCCTGCCTCTGAAACACAAATATGTGGCCAAACACCAGCTGAAACATCACAGCCATTGCTTGTAGGTCCTTGTGAGCAAGTCTGAGATGATTCGAGACCATTTCTGAGTCTGAAAGGCAGGCTAGCTACCCAACAAATGCCCTGGGTAGAGTACGAAGCAGTGGCTGCTGCCCCTTGCAGAAGGTCACACTTCTGCAGGTCAGGGAAATCGCAATTTTGAGGAATTTAGAAGAAAATATTCACCATTGTTACACACGGGGGAAAAGTAAACTGCAAAACTGTGAATGTTTCACATGAAGGGGATACTTGAATCAGCTCTGGATGTCTCGGGAGGGCTGTGTGCAGTCTGTAGGTCAGTCAGCAAACACCTCCCTGCCCTGCCTTGGGAGGGCAGGAGGCTGCTGGAGGGGACTTGCGCCACGATGGCATCAAAAGAAGAGGTTGTCTGGGCCCTGGAGCTGCCCGTGGGAGAGAATGGCTTTGAGCTGCTTTGTTTCTGCTCATTTACCCCTCGAAATAAGAGCAGATTTTCCAGACAAAAATGACTTCTACTGTGATAGTTTGCTTCTGCTGCAGAGGGACAAAGATCCCCATGAAGTATGAACGCTGCCTTCAGCTATTTTTTCTCAGACCAGTTTCTGTTTTCTCAGTGGCCTCCAGCACAACAGGATCCATGAAATCAGAGCAGACACCTTTGTGCAGCTGATGGCCCTGCGCTCCATGTAAGTGCCGCCAGGTGTGGCTGGCAGTGGGAATGACCAGGCTTTTTGCTTTGGGAAGGAGAACTGTGAGCGCTGAGCCGGGCTGATGTGGAGTTTCCCAGCCCCACTCCCTCTGTCTCTGTTCTGAGGCTTCACGTTCTCCCTGAAGCTGTCCAGTCCCTCCTCTACTTCCAGTCCCTTCCAGAATAGAGGCAGCCTTGCTTAGGGCTCAAGTCTTCTCCCTGGCTTCACTTCTGCATGCAGGCACCCCTGTGAATAAACTCCTTGCATGTCAGGCTTACTGCCCACACATGCAGAAACTCCACACCACATGTGCTACCACACGCTGCAACTCAAGTATTACATACTGCACGTGGACACCTGCCTCCTAAATGCCCTTAGAGACATTGATTCATGGCAGGAATTTACCATGGTGTGCATGAGCTCTAGCAGCCTTTTCCCTACACAGCCTAGTCCTGGGTCATCCAGGAACACTCCCGGGCCTCACATCAATGCAGAGCATCTCATCTGAGCAGGGATTATCTCCATAAAACTCAAAGAACATGTTAGATGTACTAAGTGCACACAAGCATGCAGATACCATGCACGCATAGTGACCTTGCAGTAGACAGCTCACTTGAGTGCTTGGCACCTTTCAGAAGCTAGTAAGGCTTTGTAGGGTGTGATTCTCTCTGAGATGTATGGAAAGAGCCCTTCAAGTGCAGATGGTCTTTATTTACTGTTCTGCTAGGAAGTGAACTGAATCACATAGAAGCTTTTTCCCACAGTGCAGCAATTTGAGTGTCATTTAATAGGCCATCGTTCCCAGAGATCCATGTGTGTCATGGGACCACAACTGCACAGGAACATTCACGTACTACATGTAACGCCACAGGCAGCACACAAATGCAAGCATGCTGCTGTCACAGTACAGTCACACAACTGAGCATGTAAGTTCTAGCATTTGTCTCTGGGTGCCTGTAGGAAAGGTTCATCTTACCCACCCTGGCTCCCTTCAGAATGGGACAGATGTGGAGAGATGTGGCAGGTTGCTCATGTAGTCAGCCTTAGAAGGAGAAGAAATGGTTCCTGACATACTGATTCCTGTCTGCTTATGACAGAGGGAGGTGAAACCTCTAGGTCAGATGGAAACAGAGGGTAGGAGGTTATTGAGGTGCTTCATTGAATCCTTTCCATACCCATCCAACTGCACATGACAGGCAACACTCTCAGATGACCTTGGTTCACCTTCCACACAGCTCCTGAACTTACTTGTCCTTGTCTGGGTGCCCAGCAGTGTGACCACTTCAGAGATGCTCTGGCACTAAGGGCAGACCAAGTAACCTGCTTACTCTGTTAGAAACTACCCAGATACAGACTCAAACATATTTGCCTCCAGGGAGCTGCAATAAGACAGAACTCGCTGCCAACCAAGGGACTACAGATTCCACACTTGTTCGCATCAAAGCCCTTGCCCAGGCCAGTGTCAGCAGCTTCACTCTCCTCTTCTGCACCCCTCTTACTGGCCTGTCCTTGCCTTGCAGAGACCTGAGCTGGAATTACATCCAGTTTATTCACCCTGAAGCCTTTGTGACGCTGCACTCGCTCACCAAGCTGTAAGTTGCGGTGATATTTCTTTGCCAGTGGGTCCCTGAAAGCAGGTATCTGAGCACCTCAGACTGACTCCCAGAACTACAGGGGCACCGGAGGTCATTTAGCTGTCAGAAGGGTGCGGTGCTGAGGCCTGAGGTGTGCACCTCAGCACTGATGTGAACAAACCCAATCCCAAAGTTTCCTATCAGTATTAAAGGGATGATGAGATTGCAGATGAGGTCATCTTCAAGCTGCTCTCACCCTGAACGCTTAAGTCAGTACTTCCACTTTCTGATGCTTTCACGCCTGCCTTGGATGCCTTTATTGAAGATCGGCATGATAGTGCATTTCAGCAGGAGTCACGGCAGACCACCTTTGCTGGCTCTGGAGGGGTTCCCAGTCCACAGTCCCCTCACTAAGAGTTTTGGGTATTTTATGAGCCGGGAGCTGCAGTCATACCTGACCTGCTGTGGGGGAAGTGGCAGGGAAAGAGATGCATGGGGCAGATGCGTGCACAGGGAAGTAAATATCACAGAGAGCTTTCAGCATGGGCCTTAACCCCTGCCCCTCATTTCCCCCAGGGATTGCAGCATCCCCATTAACTCCAGAGGACCCTGGGCCCATGCACCACCCAGCCCCATTTCAGCCACACATTTTGGGAAGAAAGCAAGAGAGACAGCATGCCTCTCTGAGCCGCTGATGGCTAAGATACCACCAGCACAAGCTGACCGCGCTCTACCTCTCTGCTTTTCCTTCACAGGGACTTGACTGACAACCAGCTGGTCACGCTGCCCCTGGATGGGTTGGGTGGACTGACCCATCTGAAGCTCCAAGGCAACCCGGCGCTCTCTGAGCCCTTCACCAAGGAGAGCTTCCCCAAAATGAGGTACTGGTTGTGCCCTGGGCCTTGTTCACTCTTTCCCTTCTGGCTCTTGCTGCAGTCTGTATTTGTTTATATCAATCAGCCTCCTGCTTTCCTTGTTTATCTCATGCTTTCCTCCATCCTTTCAGGCCAATAGGTTGAGGAAGCTTCATCTGCTGCTAACAAGCCTCATCTTTTAAAGTCTTCCATGGGAAAGCGATGATGCGCTTCTGGGCCTGCCACCCCCATCCCCAAACGCACACACACAAGTGGAAAGCGTGGAGCAGGCCCAGCTCAGGGCTTCTCTCAATGGAAAACATTCCCAGAAGCCAGTCCTAGCTAATGACATCCAGCTTTCCTTCAGTAAACTCTGTTTGTGTGGCCGTGTCTTGTCTGCTATGGATTAATGAGGAGCCCGAAGGGGTCAAACAGAGCAAGACAAGGCTGCAAAAAGCTTGGCGTACAGTGCTGCACCACAGGCTCTGGCTCTCCCTTCTCTATCTTAGCAGTGGGTCTTCAGCACAGTACCTAAGGGGCCTATAGTGCAGGTGACTCAAATTTTCCCCAGGTAAAGCCATCTTTTGCATGGGTCTTCCAGGCAGTTCTTTGGGAGCCAAGGATGCGTGAGCTGTTGCTTCCACCCATCCAGTACAAGCCGAGGGCTCCCAAGGCTGGAACTTCTCACCTTTAGGCACCTCCTCACAGGTCATTGTATTAGTGCTGGGCTTAACAGCTCAGGTCCCGTGAAAAGCATTGATCTGTCACTTGGGTCTGCCTTGGCAGTAGTGCCTGCAGGGCGTTCTCTTGTGACTTTTCTGACTCATCATGGCTGGTATCTGCTGCATGACTGCTTTCCAAACAGCAGGGGATCCCAGAAGCTTCTGGAGGGCTTTCCACACCCAGGATGGCAGTCCTCTGAGCAGAGTGGGTTGAATTCAGCACTTCCAGGAGCATTCCTTCTCTGAACTCATTCCACTAACATCTGTGGGGCTGGTTTGGATTTCTACCAGAGAGACCAAGACTGAGGGAGTGGTTCATTGAAGCAAGCCAGGCCATAGACCCGTTAACGTTCCCTAAATTTTGGGGTACTGCCACTAAGCATTTTTATTCTTAGGACATATGTGTGGAGGAATCATCTGAGAAAGATTCCTAGCCATCCTGGGAGGATCTGTACCTCCCTACCACCTTTCAATAATAGGATTTAATTTGGAGCTTATAACAGGAAGCAAGCTTGTATACAGAGTTTCCATAACCTCCCGCGGCTCAGCCAGAAATGTTTGGGAACTTAAAACAAAAGCATATTTTTAGAATATAGAGTTTCACCATATTTACTGATCTTGTCAGAAAACCTTAATTGTCTAGAAAACCTGAGGTTCCTTTGACTTCATCAGCAGTCTTTCTGGCTTTCAGCAAAGAAGCAGGAGTTTTCTGTCTTTGAAGAAGATGCAACTTCTCACTGACAGCCTAGTATTTCATCCAGATGATGTTCAGCTGCTGTTTAATTAACCTTGTAATACAAACCGTAATTGACAACTAAGAATTCTACTTTCAGGGCAACCAGACAGTAAAATAACTTGCTACATTTAAGATACCTGAGACTCCCCTGCCCTGACTGGTAGGGGTGAGCCACGGTCATGGATCTAGAGCTTGGAGGTGCATCTCTGACCTTCAGCAACAAGCAAAGAGGGTCCTTGCACTTGCTTAAGCTCTTAGGAAGCTCCTTATCCTGAACAAAAGAAAGGATGTTCAGCAAAAAGATGGTCTTGGGGTAAAAACTGAAAACTCCACACGCAGAGGTTATGCTTATGGCATATAGCTAGCAGGCATGGGAAAGCAAGGCTATTTCAGTCTAGGGAGAACCACACAAAGGTTTTGAGGAATTATCCAGGAACTTTAGTGGTTTCCAAACCTGGTGTTTGATGACAGACAGCATCTTAAGCACCAAAAGTGAGGCAGCCTGGAAGCACTGTGGCATGATTAGGGTCCACACTCTATCCTGTCTGGAGTCCCTTTCAACAGAGAACAGTCCTGCTCCAGTATGACCATCAGCAAACAGGTTGGCCTTTGACACATGAAAATTAAGCACAAAATGCAAAGTAATAGTCAGGTCACCTAAAAGTGCTGCTTTCCCCCTTTGCAGAGTCCTCGAGGTACCTTACGCCTACCAGTGCTGTGCCTATGGAAGTTGCAGTGGCTTCTTCAAGGTGTCCAGCCAATGGGAGGCAGAAGACATGAGCCCTGAGGAGGAAGATCCCCACAAGAGGACCATGGAGTTCTTTCCAGGTCATGCTGATAACCACTGTAAGTAGGCAAGGCTGAATGGTGATCAATCTGTGGCAGGGCTATGCTGCATTGCACCCACCTCAGAGAAGGCAGACTGATCCTCCTCCAGTTCTGGTGGCCACTTGCTGTGAATGGGCATCAAGCAGTGTCACTGCACTGGAAGGAGAGCTGATCTTGCACTTCTAAACCTTAACATTCGGACAGAAAGATCTGGCAGTCCTCAACAGCACGGCTATGTGTGCTAATTTGACCTTACTGACTACAGAGGGAGGCTGCACAAGCCACCTGAGCAAGGTGGCTGAGGTTACATGGGACAGCTTCTGGGCTTGGTCATTAGGTTTCTGGGCAGTACAGAGCCTCTGGCAGGACATCTGTCTTCATTGCCACAACACGCAGAGGATGGACCCTAAAATTAATCTGAAGGGTAAGAGAATAAGCTCAAAAGACTGGAGCTTGCAGCTGGCTGGAAGTAACGAGACCCATGTCCTTACACCTGTGTACCCACCCTGAAGCTACAGCAAAGATCAGGGAGTTATGAAGAAAAGGAAAGGTTTGAGGAATACGATGAGCACAGTATGGGTGCTAAACTATGCATGACAGAAGTGGCTCCAGTTAAAGCTGACCAGCAGTTTCTGTTCCAGTGTCAATTTATTCTGTGCTCCAAAATGTACTTCTGCATAAACCCCCATGAAATCTGTTGCACATGGCTATCCAAGGAGTGTGCAAAGCACACCTCCTGCACCCACAGATCCACAGCACGTCGGCAGCTCCAAGATGAAAGTTGGTCTGATCCCTTTACAAGGGAATCTCAGAATAATACAAAGAAAAGCATGAGCTCCTTTGGCCCCTCTGTAACTGCTGGAGAGTGGAAATACCATCTCAGGACACAGCTTGGATGCTGTATTTGTTTACATGCTTGTGTAAATATAGAGGCCACATGCACTTCCAAGGTCTGAAACGCCCTGTAGGCAAAACCACATCATGCTTGTGCCTGCAGGAGATGGGGAGAGGACCGAGTCCCTGAGGAGTGGTGCAGCTGCACTTTGCCCACATGCTCCTGGGAACACCTCACACCCAGCCACAGCCAGGGCATCTGTGCCTCCTGACCCAGCCAGCGAGTGAGCCACAAGCCCTGCGTCCCTCGCTCCTGCCATCTGCCCTGTCCTGATCCTTCATGGTCTAAGTATAAGCTTTAGCAATGTAAAAAGTCCAACCAGGGGCTAGCCAGTGTGATTCCTACTTGCATGATATGGCTTCAGGAAGCGTGGTAGACTGGTGGTTGCACTGGGCAGACAGTACAGAGGAGGCGTATGTTAAGGTCATTGCTGCAGGAATTTCTTCTCCTCCGGGTTAGTTTTTCCATCATTAATGCAGCCCATACTTTAATGATCCTCGTGCATATAGTTGGGGTGTTTGCCCAACAAATTACAGTATCTTCAATGAAACTGTGAAAAGACCTGGTTTGCAGCCAGGGACCATAGTACTGCTTACAGACCTGGTCTTGCTGGGCACCGAACACTGAAGCTATTTGCTGTCTCAAAGCATCCACTGTCCTGGCCCTGACAAGCAACCAACACCCTCCACAGGCCTCCAAACCAGTCTCAATCCCATGGATTATATGTGTGCTCAGGAGATATTAGGACCAGAGGGGAATGCTGAGTGCTTCTAAGATGTGCCAGATGAGACTCTTAACAGCTCGTAAAGGCCCACATTTTCAGATGTTAAAGCACTGGGTTTGTCTGAAATATCAAACCACAGCCGTACAAACGTGGAATGCACAAGAACGTCCTTTCTCGCTATGCACAGCTTTCACGGATCATTCTCCCTACCATTCAGCAACACATGGGCTATTCTTGGCGATTAGGGTTTTGTGATGTTGCTGTCTTACTTAATTAATTGTTGCTTTATTTATGTTCCCAATGCTTCCTTTCAGATGGCCACCAGTGGTATTTAACTCTGTTATATGAGTTGTGCAACAGTTCCTCCTTAAGGAGGAAAAAAAGCTCCCAAACATTCCTTCCCTGCAACAGAGAAAGTGGCCTCATTACAAGAAAATAACTCAGTTTTTTTTCCCTGCAGTGTACACCAGGCTTGTCAGGGCACTTGGGTGCTGTGGGAGAACTTGAGAGGCATGGGGCACGCTTCCAGATAGCCAGACCCTCTTGTCCTCGCGTAGGGCTTCCAGCAAGGGACGGAGGATCCCTTTACAAACAAGTCCGCAGAACCTCACAGCTGGATGGTGAGAGGTGACTGGTCCCAGACCAGCTGTGTAGGGATGAGAAACGGGTGCTGGTGGCAAGCCCTGCTCCGGCAGCCAGGCAGTGCAGCTGCCCCCAGCATATCCCAGCCATCAGCCAAGCCCTGCGCCCAAGCGACCATCTGAATTCCAACTGCAGAGTGCAAGTGGCTTCATGGACCCCAGGGCTGGCAGCTCTCTCCCACCCTCCCAGGGCCCTGGAGATATGGGAACCCCGCCTGCCACTTAGGGAACACCACCCACGTGTGTCCATTCACGTCCAGCTGACGGCCACCTGAGGCCCAAAGCAGCGTGCTTAGTGCGTGCCCCATCACTCAGTCACCTTGTCACAACAGATGTTTCCAAAACTTTTGCTGCTTGGGATATGCCTTTCTGGATTACGGCTGGTGGCGTTTAGCAGATGCCCCTGACCCGAGCCTGTCCCCTGTGGCTGGGCAGCAGCCCCGAAGGCTCGGGGGCTCGTCACACAGCACGGCCACCCCGCGCTCCCCGGCACCTCCCTCCTGCCACCCTCCCAAAACTGGCTGCAGAGGGAGGACAGGGAAAGTGCGAATACTACATGGCCGCGGGGCACTTCCATCACTGTCCCAGCACCCCCTTGGGGACAACTGGTTTGAGGATAGAAAGGGATATATTTACTTAAAAGCATATGTTTGCAATAACGGAACAAAGCTACAGAAAGCGAGAAGAGAACACGCTTGTATGGTTATCCTTGACAGTAAGACACTGCTTTATTCAGTCTAGCATCTCCATTAGCTTGTAAAGCCATTTAACTTCTGCAACTGTCCAGCAAGCCCTGGAGGGCCCTTAGAGCTACTCATTTCCTATTTCTGTCATTCAAGAAGGTTACTCGAGTACCCCAAAAGCACCTGTCCAGGCCCCTTGCATCCACCCATGCCCTAACTCCGAGGGAGAGAGCAATTATCTGCAAAACCCAAGTGGTGCTGCCCTTGCTAAAGCAGACAATACAAAACGAGAAGAAGCATCCAGACCTATGTTTTCTCTTTTACCCTTTTTCCAGCAATTCTCCTCCTTTTCCTCCCACTTCACTGTTCCTACGGCCTGCTGGGAGCCATTAAAACTGAAAGGACAATACTAGCAAAGTTGTTTTTTCCACAAAGCCTCAGAAAGTGGAGGTGCTGTGGCAAAATTGTAATAAATAAGGGCTACTTCAAAAACAATGCAGTCTGCCTTGATAGAACAAAAAAAGCCATTTTCAACTATCAACAGTTCGCAGGCTGGGGGAAATACTGATTTCCAGCAGAGAGAGGTACATTTTCTGCTTTGAACCCTGCTGTGCTGGCCAAGGATTGCTCTGCAATTCACAGCTAGCTCAGTAGTCCAGGCAAAACAAAAGATCACTGCCTTCACCTCACGCAGATGTTTAACCTACGCTTAAAATCATCCTTTGTACATTCTGGTCCTTTGAAGAGAAAAGGGATGGGGGCAGATTTTGTTTGAACGTTACCACGGGCTGGGTGGCAGGGGGGGCACAGAAAGTGCAAGTCTCTGCATTGATTTGAGTATTGGGACTGCACATCACAGCCTCTGCACTGTGGATGGAAAAGACACTGGAGATTTATAAGACTATAAAATACAAGGAGGAAATATTTTTCCATCCCACTGTGAGGGTTTTCTTGCCAGACTCCAGAGCAGCAGTAATATTTCAACTCATACAGACAGATTTAAAAAATGGCATTTTTTTTCCAAAGCTCACTTGAAGTTGAGAAAGCCACAATGCTTGTCAGGAGGCACTAAAGATAGCGCGTTATTTGTCATCATTCTTTAATCAAATAATCCCAGTCATGTTTTCAAACACAGGCAGGGAGCAGATCTCATGAGAGGCACCATCTCAAAGCAAAGTAGGCATCTAACCCACTTTGGTTAGCCACATCTTCAACGCTGTGAAAACTCACCTTCCTGGTGAGCTGTCACAGACTGGCTGGGTACAGCATCCATCACAGCACCCGATGCAGATTTCATCCCACAGCCACAGATCTGGTCCAAGCTCCCTGGCTATCAGGCAAGCAGAAAACACCAAAAAAAGCCTTTCCCCTTCCTCCCGCCTGTAGAAAACCTTCCGGCCTTCCCTGCTGGGAGCAAAAGGCTGTGCTGGTGCCATGGGTGGGGATGGTGCAGCGGGACAGCAGCTGTCCTCACTGTGCCCTTCCCAGTGCTGTGAAACTGCAGTGGTTTCAGAGGGGGAACAGGGAACAAAGCAGAAAAGCATGTCTTGGAGTAGACTAGGAGGATGCTATTCTCCTTGGTGGTGACCTACACCATGATTTTGGCCCACAGGCACATGGAAAACACATCTGAGATCTTGGCCCCATTCTCTTCCAGCAGCTTTTCCATCAGCCAGGGAACCTCTGTCTGATCCTCGGAGCACCCAAGCCCTGCTCAGGGTGCAGCTGCCAGAGGGATGTGGGTGCTGGCCCAGCAGGCTGGGCTCTGAGCGCAGTGCGGTCTGGTTTCATAAATCCCATGGATCCAAAGGCTGCACACATGGAGCATCAGTCTGCCTTTAAGAAAACTCAGGACTGGGAACCTCCAGGGTCACAAGACACTACAGTCTCAAGAAATCATAGGATATGAAATAAAGAAATGATGCTCTGTCTTTTTTCTTCTGAGCCATTTGGTGGTAGTGGCAGTTGCAAACAATTTTGTGCTGCAAGTAGAGGCTGAGAGTTGTCTTTGAACAAAGCTCCAAAATCCTTGTTGATGAACTAACATCGAACAAGGCCTTCCCAGAGAGCTTCCATTTACGAGATGCATTTGAAGGCTTTGTTTTCTGTAACCACATAGGCTAGAGCATTTCTTTATTTTTCATGCAGCATGCTGGGAGGAGGGATCTGCAAGTCACACAACTCTGGGATCTGGGGTTCTTATGCTCTGGGGTTCTTATGCTTCAAATGTTGGGAGTAGCCTAAAAACAGAGGGGTTGGCCACACTGCAACCCGCCAACATTTGCAAGACATCTCCATGCCTTCTTCTTCCCCAACAGTGACTGCAGGGAACAAACTGGGCACCAGCAGATACTTTGAACAAATGGGCTGGGAAATGGCTGGGAAGGTCTATGCTGAGGACAGGCAGTGAGAAAAGCTTCTGGCCCAGCTAGCCCTGATGGCCCTGCTCGTTCTTCTCCAAGCAGTGTTTCTCTCTTGTTTTCTCCCAGATGACCCAGATGCTGATGACCTCCAGCTGGACCTTGAGGAGTCAAAGCTGCACCCCACTATTCAGTGCACACCCAGCCCCGGTGAGCAGCCAGGGAAACCCTTTTCTCTGAACACAGCTGGGCTCCTTCGAGCAGCTCTAAATCCCCAGGCTCCCGCGACCCTTCCTGGAGTGTCTCACAGACATGAAGACCACAAGCCTGAAATGCTGGGCTCTGGCCAGTCGGGGGGCAAGTGAGGAGGACAACTTCCTTCTCCCACTTGGATGTAGCTGCCCTCCTACAAGGAGAAAACAAGGGCATTGTACCCCTGACGTGGGGGGTTACTTTTGTATGCTCCTTTCCAGCCTTTGGCATTCATTAGGCATGGGGCTGGCGGGGCCAGGAGAGGGCTGGGACTTGGCCACTGCGCTGAGCAGCACCGCTAGAGCAGTGTGGCAACTTCTCAGTTTAACTTTGGGTTTTGTTTTCTTTCAGGTCCCTTCAAGCCTTGTGATCACCTGTTCGAGAGTTGGATCATCCGGCTGGGAGTCTGGGTCATCGTTCTGGTCTCGGTGCTCTGTAACGGGCTGGTCATTCTGGCTGTCTTTGCCTCTCCCAGCTACCTCTCTCCAGTTAAGTTCGTCATCGGCTCCATAGCTGGAGCCAACATGCTGACCGGCATTTACTGCAGTATGCTAGCCCTCGTTGACGCCCTGACCTACGGCCAGTTTGCGAAGTTCGGCGCCAGGTGGGAGACTGGCACGGGCTGCAGGGTGACAGGGTTCCTGTCGGTGTTTGCCTCCGAGGCTGCCATCTTTCTGCTGACGTTGGCTGCGGTGCAGTGCAGCATTTCAGTCTCCTGTGTGCGGGGCTACAGGAAGGCACCCTCCCTAGGCAAGGTCAAGGCCGCAGCCCTTTGCTGCCTGTTGCTGTCCTCTGTGGCTGCAGTTCTGCCTCTTTTCTCCATTGGGGAATACGGAGCATCCCCTCTGTGCCTCCCATATCCCATCCCAGATGGGAAACCCGCCACCCTGGGCTTCACTGTGGCCTTAGTGATGACAAACATGCTCTGTTTCCTGACTATTACGGGCACCTACATCCGACTCTACTGCAACCTGTTGAAGGGGGAGTTCAGCGCTGTCTGGGACTGTGCCATGGTCAAACATGTGGCCTGGCTGATCTTCACCAACTGCCTCCTTTACTGCCCAGTGGCCTTCCTCACCTTCTCTTCCACGCTCAACCTCTTCCTCATCACCCCAGAGGTCATCAAATCCGTCCTCCTTGTGGTCCTGCCCCTGCCCGCCTGCCTGAACCCCTTGCTCTACCTGCTCTTCAACCCCCACTTCAGAGATGATCTCCGCCTGCTGAGGCAGAAGAGCCAAGACAAGGGGAGCTACCCCCAGTCCTGCGGGGTCGACGACATGGAGAAAAGTTCCTATGACTCCACCCAGGCTCTGGTGAGCTTCTCTGACATCGACCACATATTCGAGACACCCGATTCCCTGGGAGTGCACCCCATCCTCGACAGCTACAGCTTCCCCTCCATGACGCTTGTCCCCTGCCAGCAAAGGGTGGGCACCAGGGGGAAGGAGAGGGGCTACTCTGAGCACTGCCCCTGCCTCAATGACAGTGAGGTGCTGATCGCTTCAGAGAGCCGGGATCCAGCCGGCAGCAGCCTCCGGATAGCCTTCTTCCCCTCCCCGCCCACGCCGCCCTACACATCTCACTTATAAACCTCGGAGTAGCCGTGCCCAACAGCCCCACACCACACACTGAGGGCCAGCCCCAGGGCTGGGTGGCCAGCAAGGTGACAGCAGGCTGCTCCGTGTAAAGCACCAGTACAACCCGTCTACCCTCACCCCCCATCATATACGCCTTGGCAACAGGCACCGCACTGCCAGCTGCCACTCGCCTGGAAGGGCTCCGACTGAGCTCCAGACACTCAGGGCTGGCCAAGGGAGGAGGCAAACCCCCTGCGCGCGTGTTTCCCCTGCTAGGGACTGTGTGGGAGAGAGCCCCACCAGCTCAGGAAATGGCTCAGGGAGACCCTCCTCCTCGTCATCCTGAAGCACCACGAGCCGGGAGGAGCCTGCAGCAAAACCGAGCGTGTCTTCTCAAGGCAAAGACGTCTCAGCAAACAAAAGCCATTGCTCTGTGGCAGAAGTATGTGGAAGTGGCCGTCTGTAATGATATGGCCACCCACAGGGACCTCAGGCCTTGTCCTCCAGGGTCTTCCGCAGGCCCCACAGGCCCCTGGCAATGGGCTTGTGTCTCCCTCACACCATCAGCTGGAAAAGCAGAGGAAATGGGTTACAAGCAGCGCACTCATTTGTGCACCTGAGGTTTGGATGGCTTCCATGTTGGGAGGCTCTGCCTCACCCACCGAGAGCCTCGCCGTTAGGCAGGACCCACACTTTGAGTCACTCCCAGGAGCTGGGGATGCTCAGCCCTTCTGTCAGTCTGGCCCCCGGTGTCTAACAACAGGTCTCAGAACCCCAAAGCAGCCAAATCCCAACACCTCCCCAGAGAAACCTACGTGTTTTGCCTGAGGTCACCTGGCCAGGGTGCCCTGGGGGACACAGGGCTCCCTCCATCTCCATCGCACCCTCCACCTTCGCATGCCCAGGGCACTCCTGGCTCCTGGGGAGGTGCAGCGGGGATGGGGCCTGGCTCATTCACTGCCCCCAAACCTCAGTCCTGGAAGGGGCTGGCGGTTCTTGGGTACGTGTCCCCGACACAGAACAACCAGTCCCCTATTTTGAGGACAGCTTGCATAGAAGGAGGGAACAGAAATCAGCCTTGTGGGATGATGGTGTCAGGAGGACACAGGCCACTACAAACAGTCTTGAATTCGCTCCCTGCAGCTCAGGGATCTCCCAAATCCATCCTCTCCATCACAATCCCTCCCACTGCTGCCCAGCGCAGCAGGGAGCCCCACGGTCAGAGCTCAGGCCCTGGGCAAAGCTTTGGTTCTGCTGACATTACTGCAGCTGTATAAGTCATTCATTCCTGTGAGATAATAAATGAGCCCCGTTGCTGACCAGTGGCTGGTTTCTGTCCTCTTGCACGTGAAAAGCACCTTGTTGGTTCATTCAGCGGCTGTCTGCCTGCCTCTCCCAGACAAACCAGGGCTGGTGGGGCTTGGATGTTGTCTGTATTGCCTGAGTGAAGGCCGTGGAATTGCGCTGAGTTCACAGGAGCTGGCATCATCCTCACCATCCCTCTTCTTGAGAGGGATGAGCCAAACCGCCTGCCGTTACGCAGCAGGATCACAACACCAGTGTCCCTCTCTAGACCCTGTAGCCCCCTGGCTGCACCCCCTGATCTGCATCTCGGCTGCATCTAGTGTCTGAGCTCACGAGCAGGATGGAGTCTGCTGCGTGGCAGTTTAGGGACATCATACAAAAGGGTCTCCTATGCAAAGACAGACTCCCCAGCCAGAGCCTAGCTCTGCTTCCCCTCTCTGCCCATTAGCCCTGTAGTCTTCTCTTGAGAAGAACGACTCAAGAGATCAGCAATAAATCAGAGGAATGAGATCCAAAGCTTAGAGAAGAGAATGGGAACCCCAAATTTAGGTACAAAATCCAAAGCTCTGCTATAGAGTCTGGTTGGGAGCTATGAAAAATAAGCCCTGTTGTAGTACTCGAATCCTGATCCAGATTCTGACATCCTATAGATGATCAAAATCAATTCTCATGCTCGGGACATTAAAAATACTGAGTAATTTTGTTCCATTTCCTCAGGGCTGCTTATGTGCACACTACTGGGAAAGACTCACACCTAGTTCGACTTGCAGAAAGAAAATGCTCTCTCAGAGGTGGGATTATCCATCCCCAGCATAAACCCAAACTCCCCAGCATGAATCCTAACTCTATAAGGAAATCCTTATCAACAAGACATTCCAAAATAAGACCTTGACATAACAAGCACCATTGGGCTCTGCTGGATCCCAGCCTTAGCTGGTGAGGCCACGAGGACCAAGCTTGCTCTCTGCTCACCTGGAAGGCAGCTGTGTTTGCTGGGGAGGCATGTCAGGGGACATGCAAGCAGTCCCTGCCCTCTGCGACCAGTGCCAGCAGGGAAATGGCACGTGCCCTGCGAAAAGCTGTGTTGCACCAGAACAATGTACTTTTAGGGGAAGGGGATGTATGCAACTAAGAGAAAGAGAAGTTTAGGTCTGGGCTCCCTCCCTGTAGCAAGATGACTCCTGGGTGGCAGAGGTCTGGCTGCCAAGCACCCCTGGGGAGCAGCCAGGGTGTCGCACCGTTCTTTGGGCAAGTGGAGCTGGGCTGCGAGGCCCAGCACGGTCGGCGTGATAGCCTGGGTGGGCGATCCCTGCTCGGCTGGTGGTCCTGGGCCCCTCTGGCACACCGAAGGGTGCCAGGAGCTGGTGGTGGCACGCTTTGCACATGTTGCCTGCAACATCCTGAGCGAGCGAGAGGGCAAAGAGGTGCCGGGACATGCTGAAAGGGAGGAGAACGTGGCCACGCTGCCGTGTGGGTGACATTTCGGCTGACGCAGCGTGTTCCTGGCAGAGGCCCTCTGGGTAGCTGGAGGACATGTGGAGCTGCTCTGGAAGCCATTGTCAGGGCTGGGCACCTTTGAGGTTTCCCCTGCACGTCAGCAAGGCACTGTCAGGACACCCTGAAGGGGAAAGACAACATATTTGAGTGAGGATTTTGGCCCTGAGGGACCCGGAAGCATTGTCTAACAGGACAATGTAGAGACAGTTGTAGGCACTCTCAGATGTCAATTTTTCACTTGTCCAGCCCTCATGGCTGTAGACGTGCAACTTCTCTGAAAGAAAACCAGTGAAGCAAGCACCCTACGGTATTATTTTTTCAATCTCATTGTTTTTTCCACCAGCATTGTGATTTCTGGAAGCCTAAGCCATGATTCAGAACTCATAGGATGGCAGCACTGCTGCAGCCACGGGAATGCAAATGATGAGAAGCAAGCTCATCAAGAGCATCATCAAGCTCATCAAGCAAGCTCAACAAGAATGTTCTGTGCTTCAGACAGTGCCCATCACCTCTTGTTCTGTCCCTGGGCACCACCGGGAAGAGTCTGGCTCCTTCTTCTTTATTCCCTCCCATCAGATGTTTATACACATTGACAAGATCTCCCCTGAGCCTTCTTTTCTCCAAGCTAAACAGTCCCAGCTCGCTCAGCCTCACCTCACAGGAAAGGTGCTCCAGGCCCTCACTATTCACTGTGGCCCTTCACTGGTGTCTTTCCAGCATGTCCATGTTTTCTTGGACTGGGGAGCCCAGCTCTGAACCCAGCACCGCAGGTGCTGAGCACCTCACCAGTGCTGAGCAGAGGGGAAGGATCACCTCCCTCCACCTGCTGGCAAGGCTCTCCCTAACACAGCCCACGATGTAAGTGGGCTTCTTTGACACAAAGGCACATTACTTTTGTCACACTGCTCACGGTCAGCTTGCTGTCCACCCAGACCCCCAGCTCCATCTCAGTAAAGGTGCTTCCCAGCCAGCCAGCCTCCAGCACGTAGTGATGCAGGGCATTATTTCTACATGTACTCCTACAGTCAAGACAAGATTCTATGTGGGTTGCTCTGCCTTTCTATACTCTGTAATTCCATTGTGTGTGTATTTGATTTCAGACGTGTGCGCACACACAAATATCCTGTAACCGTGAATGTGTGTAAGCTATTCACTTATTTCTATACAAAACCACATGAACTTACCCCAAAGTCCCGCAGCTCCCATCCTTAACTGTGCCTTGTGCATTATCCCAAGAGAGCAAAGGAATTACTCTCTGCTGCAGGATGTAGAGCTAGGCTTACAGCTGTGGTGCAGAGCAGTAACCCAGCACACAAGCCTTCTCAGCACAAAAGGGAGCGGATTAGAGATATCTCTACAGCATCCGACACTGATTGTTAGACAGAGGACACAGAACTGCATCGGCATGGCATTCGTGTTCTTTCCAGAGCTGTGGTTCTCACCGCCCAGGTCAGCCCCTGGCACGTGTCTTTCTTTGGTCAAAATGTTGGTCTTTTTCTGCCATCCACGGCAGTTCAGCAAGCACAGTCCCACTTGCCGTAACTGGAACCACAGCACTGTGAAGCATCAAAATCCAGTGACAGCAATCATCTCCTTTGCAGGTATGCGTTGATATGTATGGGGAGCTAAACTGGCGGAACTTCCATGTTAGGAATCCGTAAGGAACAGGCGATAGAATGGCTTAATTTAGATTCCAGCATCCTGTCTGGATGCACCTGATAGCATTCCTTCCATAGCCCTCAGCCCCTTTTTTTCTGAGACACAAGAGAGCCGTAGATACTCTTGCATTCAGTGTCCAAAGTCCAATCTGGTGTTTATGGAGGAGCACATGACAAGATGAGGAACGTGTAAAGCTACAGTTACGGCTCAGAGGTGCCCGTTCTGCCACAAGAACAGGAACAGGAATCGAGTATATGTCAAGAAATCTCCTTCGAGGCTCTTTTGGGACTTAAGAGCAAGAAATTAAGACATTTTTTTCAAATGCTGAAATAATCTCCTTTTGATTTATAACTTAGCTATTGATTCCGCGGTGTGGCAATGGCTGGGCGAAGGCTGGGATGCGGCAGTGCTCTTCACTGTATATTACACAATGACTGTTACCTACTTTGAACTACTGCTCATGTCATATAATGTCACAACTCCAAGAAGGGAAACAGATCATGGTCTAGACAGGCTTGTTGGTGTCTAAAACACAGAGAATAATGGGGCATCTTGCCTCATAAAAAATATCCAACATGCTCTTTCATAAACATCGCAGTTTCCATCACCCAGGAATAAAAGGGCAGAAATGCCAGGCTGCCAAAGTACTTCCTTTGACAATATTAAGCAACTGCTCATTCACTTATGACTATCATCACAAATGGACTGCAACAATCAAAGGACAATCAGATTTCATTTTTTATTTATTCCTCTCCAAAGTGTTCTGAAATAAACAAAAAAACACCACCACACCAAAAAAAAAAAGACTCACCAGGGGACATGGGAGACACGTTCTTCACAAGGAATAAAGTTCTATGTTTAAAAGCAACATTAGCAGCACATCAAAGGCTAACTAAACTAAAACTAAAGGCTAAACTAAAAACAGAGGGCACCAGCCAACCAGTCAGCATTATAAGATCTAATCCTTCAAACTGATTAATGATATGGAGGGAAAGTGTAAACCAAGTTGACAGCAAAGCCGTCTACAAACTAAATAGGAATTTTCCCCTGTTCCTGATGACAGCGTTGCTTTTACTTGAGGCGTGATTGAATTTTTTAAGGTCTTGTCTCCCTTATCCAGCAGCCCGGGATAGCCTTAGACAACTTCTAGCCTGCAGGACGTGTCCCACAGCCCTGATTCTCCCCCTGCCCAGCTCAGGGAGCTCCTCCTGCAGCACAGCACCACTGCACCCCCCCAGCCTGCGCGCCCAGGTTTTCTGGTCATGCTGCGGAGGGGCGGGGGGGAAGCAGGGGGAGACGAACAGTCGGTCTCATCCTAACATAATGCTTGTCAGAGCGAGGACGCGGTGAAGCTGGGAAAGCAGAAACACTGGAGGGCCTGTTGTTTGGACACAGCCAAACAGATTTTGAAAAAGTTATTTCCATAACCTTCCCAGCAAGACGTAGGAGGAACAAAGGGCAGGCACCGTGTGAGTACAGGCAAAAACTAGCTGCTCCCCTCAAAACACCATCCTACACCGGTGGCATGTGGAAAGACGTGACCCTAAACTGCTGCCACTTCAGGGATAAAAACCAGTGCCTGCTCCACAGCACCTAGGAACAGTTGCGGGTTAATTCTGAACCAAAGGGCTAATTTCACGATGGGTGACTTCCTGAACCAAGGGAAGAGAAGAGGAGGGAGCTGGATGAGTTACTTTGGTAGCAATGCTAACTTTTTCTTACATCCACCTTTTAGGAAAATACAGCCATCAGCACCGTACCTAAACTGGCCTAAACCTCAAGGAAAAAGCAGATGTGAAGTTGGGTCCAGACTTCCCACTGAGGTTAAAGGGGTGCCCAGAAGTAGCCCTTGCTCCCGCACAGTGCTTCACAGCAGGACTCTTCCTCTCCTTTCCCACATGCTTTACTGCCCCGTAATAACAGAGCCGGTTAACAAACAGAAAATCAATTGCACCAAAAGTTCTGACGTTGTTTCAGTTCCAAGCCCTCGGGAAAAGAGCCTTTTATGCTCTTAATTTTTTCTCTCCTACATTTCTTTCCAATTGAATCAATCAATTAAAATAACTGGCTTATTTTCCTCTTCCACCTCACCCAATCCACCTCTTCTGTTCCTCCTTCTCCCACTCTCACATTTAGACCTTTATTTTTCCTCTCTTTACTTTTTTTAAAACTCCCAGTTTGGAAAAGTCGCACAGATGAAGTTTCATGTATCCTTCTGCCACCACACTGAAGACATTTGAGGAACACAGCAAAATGAATTTCACCCTGGACACACACACGCACTCAGTTACATTAGGGGCAAAGAGAAAAAAAGACAACAAGGCAAAGCAGTTTCCAGCCTGGTTCCTATGGCTTGGCTGCCCTTTCTCTGCCTCGCGGTGACCGGCTGATTTTTCAAACCCTACACTGACCCCTGTCTCACTCTCTCTGCTCTGCTGCACTTCTTCTCCTCTTCCTGTTTCATCTCAGTCTTGCTTCTGTTAGCTGATTCCTGCTATGTAAATCCCAACGTCGCTCCATGCAAAATAAAACAAATTGTAAGACAACAGAATTGAAACTGTGCCACAGATCTGAAGCTGGAAGCCACGTGAGCAAACTTTTGCTAGAGTCCAACACGCTCTTTTGACAAATGCTGGAGAATAAAGAATATAAAATCCCAGGATGTTTGGGTTGGGAGGGACCTTAAGGACCACCCAGTCCACCCCCCTGCCATGGGCACAACACCTGCCACCCAAATCCCATCCAGCCTGGCCTTGGGTACTGCCAGGGATGGGATGGGGCACCCTCAGCTCTGGACAGTTTGCACCAGGGCCTCTCCACCCACACCACGAACAATTTTATCCTTATACGCAATCTAAATCTGCCCTCTCTCGGTTTATAACCATTTCCCTTTGTCCTGTCACTACAAGCCCTGGTAAAAAGTCTCTCCCCATCTTTCTAATAAGCCTACTTTATATACGGAAAGGACACAATAAGGTCTCCCCTGAGCCTCCTCTGCTTCTTTTCTTCCCTCACAGCAGTGCTTAATGACTGCTGTTAGCAAAGCCTTGGGAGTTTATAGAGACGTGAAATGTAACAAACAAGTGAAAAAGAGGAAAAAAATCATCATATAAAGTTCTTCATCCAAAACTGATGGTCTGTGTTCCAAACATCATGTCCAGGGAGCCAACCCTCACCTCGTAATGCCTCCCACATGCTTAAAAGGAAGGCAGAAATTACAGCTGTCTCACCATGTGCATACCATAGGGTGAGATGCAATTCACCTTCCAGAAACAAATAATTCCAAGCTGAAAATGCCCCTTTTCAAATGACATTTTTCCTCTGGGGAATGTTTCCTCAAGGGAAAGAAGTCGATCCTCGCAGAAGTTAGAGCTCAAGCAAGGAACAGGGAAAGAAGAAGTTAGTTAATGGCTGCTGAGCTGGGTAAGATTCATCTTATCAGGCTTAGTGAGCTTGGGCCATTTCTGTGTGGACTGGAGAGTTTGCAGACGATTTGAAAGGGACCAAAAGAAAGCAAACATTGGACCTCAGCTAACTCAAGGCATCCAGGTAGCTCCTGCTGGGCGCACATACTCTTCCCAGCAGCTTGGTACAACTACTCCTTGTCCTCCCCAGCACGGTTCTGCCTCTCCTCTGTATGCACATGTACAGGTAACGGCTTGGTGATGGACCTTAAGAAATTTCAAATAAAGAAAACCGATTCCATTACATTTCTGACAGCCCATAATATTGGTGAACTTTCACTTTCCGGTGAATTCATCTCTCCTGTGAGCTTAATAATGCTCATCATGATCTCTTATTTAACTTTATGGACACATATTATGGCACATAGAAACATATACCCATAAAATTTTAAAGCCCATTATGGCAGCAATCTTTCCTGCATAAAAGGCCTCCCATCCATTTCGCACTCCAACAACCACGTCACTCAAAGCACGTCGATAGCCCCACTGCATTATTACAGTAAAAAGAGAAGGCCTTGTGTGGTTGTCATATTTAAACCTATACTAGAGATAGGTGAGTATTAAGGTTTTGTTTCTTCTTTTTTTTTTCTTTTTTTTTTTTTTTTTACTAGAGGAAACAGCTGTGCAAAATGCAATATTAACAGAGAAGTGTTTACTAAAAAAAAATTAGAGATATCCAGGCAAGATTCTCAAAGGACCAGCTTTTTCACCAGAATATAGGCACAGAGACATCTACCTGTTTAATTTTCCTTCACTTTCGTCCAGGCCTTCATGCATCCCGCATGGCAGCTTCAGAAGAAACACTAGGGGTGTCTCCAGCCCCTGTCATGCCTACACACAGGCACAGCGTTTACACAGTTCTTACAACCCTGTTGCTGGGACAGCCCTCTCTTTGCAGAGGTGCTACAGCAGACTTGGAGCCACTCCGCCCTCGCGTGGTGTGCGGCCACGCGTGCAGTAACGCATCTCTGCATCCTTCTATCACCGTATCACAACCTTATGGCTCATTTCTGTACCATCCTTGCAAGGTCGGTAGAAGGTGCTGTACTCACGGACCTTTCTGAAAGTACCTGGCAGATCACACCCAACAAACGTCTAAACCACACCCCAGGGACCCATGCCATTGTGAAGATGAACAAGAGGTGGCATCAGGTGCTTTTTTAAGTGTTTCTCAGATCACACTTCTGAGACATTTCCTAAAACACTCCTGAAGACGCTCCCCAGCTCTGAAACCTTGATATCCAAGAGTCATTTTAAACTCTCTCAAAGTCCTCACTTAATGGACAGAGCCAAGAAGAATTTGAAAAATCATCTAAAATTCCTGTCCAGGAACTACTCCATGACTCCTCTGTAAGCTAGAACAAAATTCTGAACTACAGATGCAGCATACCAGAAACCACAGAACCACAGCCAAAGGCAATTTTGAAAAATATGGATCTAAGGCCCCACCATAAGCAATTTATCAAATGCCTCAATGATCCCATCAAAGGAATATTTAGAAAATGCCTGCAGGGTACTACTGATGAAACAACAGCCTCAAGGCAGTTGTGAAGCTGCCCTGGAGTCCAACCATAGGGGTTTACAGTGAACAGCTTGGTGATTCTAAAATTGCCCCCAAATACCACCACATAGAAGCTATTTTGGAAGTCATCTGTAATGTCAAAGCATAGCCATAAACACCCCATTAAAGGGACATTAAAAAAAAATAAAAATAAAATAAAAAAATCCCACAAAGCATCCAGTATTAAAAACCTTGTGTGATTTTTGGAAGCATTCTCATGGGGGCCTTCTGAAGGGATTTAGAAAACAATCCCTCAATTTTTACAGTCTTATTTACAATAGCTCCTTTGTGGGGATTAAGGCTTAGCCTCAATAGTTCCTTGGCAGTATTTTTGTTCTCTTCAGTGGGTTTTCACAATAGCTCCATGGTGGAGGTAGGGTATTTTTTCAAGAGGCATTTCATCAATTTTTTGAGACAGTTTACATAATGGTTATGTGATGGTGTCTTGGGGGAGGATCAGAGTTTTGATTTAAAGCTTCTGAATGATGTTAGATTTGCAAGTATTTTCCCTGTTAAGCCTACATTCATGGACCACAGCCCCCATTTTATGCCATGAGGAGCAAAGAGAAGACAGTCATAATCAGAGGATTTCCCTGCCATCTCAGGGAAGGGCTGGGTTGTCCGTATTGCAGATGGAGTAAGAGAACACCACCCCACAATTCAGGAAGAAATTGAATCTGCTGTGAATCTTTCCATGACTGCAGACTGCAACAATCCCAAACTGATTACACCTCATCTGTGATGGTCTGTCAATGAGTCTGCCAGCTAGCTATCAGTTCCCCTACAGAAAAAAATGTCAGCAAAGGAAGATGCGTGGGTAGCCCTCGAAGGTAGACAGCCCTGATGGGACAGGTGCAGCTTCTCTTGGAGATGCACCTCACCATGCACCAGTAAAGCAGCCAAGGCCCAGTGTGATGCATCTTGTTGCTAAACTGAAACTCCAATCAGTCTTGCGTGGTTGCTCCTTCTGAAAGGAGAAGTGTCTCCAACACGTGCTCTTCCCAGAATTTTTGTTTCTCTGACAAGAAAAGGCAAAGCTCTGAGATGACAGTGAAGGTATCTCTGCTCAGTTAGGGGATGTGCATCCTTCTGACAGCTTCTCTGGGCTGCAGACAGCACTCTGACAGCACTCCTGCCCTAGACTGAATCATGTATCCTTACCCTCTGCCCACCCTGTTCATGCTGTTAGTGTGCACACAAACACAACTACTCCCTGGCTGCACTGGCTCATTGGCAGTCTCCCTTCCACATATTTCACAGCACTCACAAAAAGGCATGCTGCCCCAGAAGGACAGTTGCAGTCTTGCTACTGACCTTCCTGAGTTGTTGGGTTTTTAATTTGCAGTTACATTGCCCTCAGGTGTAATCAGCCTGGCCCCTATCCAGGGAAGTGACCTTGTGCTGCTGTGCCGATATGTTACCAGCTGGACAGCTTCCAGCTCTCTTCATGGCTCCAGCAAGCCTCTTCCAGGCATGAGAAACAGCAACGGAACTGCTTCTCTGCCAAGCAGAGGGGGGTTGTCCTGTATTCCTCACAGACTTTTGTAGAAGGATATTGAATAAAAGGAAGAGTGGAAGGCACTATGGGATGTTTTGGGAGGGCTGTGGTTACCCATGGGCCACAACAGTGGTGACATCCCAGCTACCTTTTGAGGATGGAGCCCAGCCTGGTTCCCTTTCCCACCACTCCCTTGACAGCAAGCATGAGTTTCTCCCCTGGGGATCCCGTTGGCCTGCTCCAGAGTAAAGCCAGAATGTAAATCAACATGTAAGAAGTGGAGGATCAAAGAGTCTGGGTTCTTCCGTGACTGTAGCCACAATAATCTTGCCCATCCCAAACTGGTAAACCACTGCTGAGGAAGAATCTGGAGTGGTCTGCTTCTGCTCCGAGCTTGAAGGAGAGCGTGAGTGCCCAAACACTGGCCTGTTTTTCCTGGAATGTCAAGAAATCACCTCTTCCCCAAAACCTTGCCATGTTTTCAACTGATGAACACTCATCAGGCAGTTGGCCTGAGAAGGATTAAAGGTAATTCTTAAACCAGGGCTCGTAGCATGATCCGAAAGTCAGTAACTGACTTTTTCTCCTAGAAACTGCAGCACAAGAATTGAAAATAGACTTGCATGCTCCTCAGAGGAGCAGCCCAATGCAGCATCTAGCTGAACTCCAAGACCATCTGGTCCAACCACCCCCTACCACCACTGTCACCCACTGAACCATGTCCCCAAGCACCACGTCCAACCTCTCCTTGAACACCCCCAGGGACGGTGACTCCCCCACCTCCCTGGGCAACCCGTCCCAACGCCTGACTGCTCTTTCTGAGCACAAATGTCTCCTCATTTCCCACCCGAACCTCCCCTGGCACAACTTGAGGCCATTCCCTCTGGTCCTATCCCTGGTTATCTGTGAGAAGAGGCCGACCCCCAGCTCCCCACACCTTCCTTTCAGGCAGTTGCAGAGAGCAGTGAGCTCTGCCCTGAGCCTCCTCTTCCCCAGCCCAAACCCCCCCAGTTCCCTCAGCCGCTCCTCACAGGACTTGTGCCCCAGGCCCTTCACCACCTCCATAGCCCTTCTCTGGACATGTTCCAGGGCCTCCATGTCCTTCATGTGCTGAGGGGCCCCTCATGACTACAGGGCCTGTGATTTTTTGGTTTTATTGATTCTGCAGTTTTTCTTGATTTTACTGTTTTTCTTGTTTTTGCTGTTTTTCTTGGTTTTACTATTTTCACTGTTTTTCTTGTTTTTACTGTTTCACCCTGTTTCTCTTTGCTATCCTCCTCATTTTGGGGCAGCGGGACCTCACCCTTATCAGCCTAACATCCCCCCCACTGCTCTGCCAGTGTCACGCCTGCACGACCGCTTTTGGACAGGCAACGCGAGTGGAATTTTCCCTTGAAAACCCACATTTTCCTGCAAAAAAAAAAAAAAAACAACTTTGCTCCTCACGCTGGGGGGGGAGCAGGAGCCCGTTACCAGGCAACCGCGCGGAGCCCCCCCGAGGGGCGGGGCGTCGCGGCGCGGTGACGCCATCAGCGCGCGGCGGGGGCGGGGGAGAGGTGCGGGAGGGGAGGGGGGCGGCGCGGCGCGGGGCGCCGGGGCCGGTGAGGGCGGCGGAGGAGGAAGGGGGGGGGAGCAGCGGAGGGGGGGGGGGGGCGGCGCTGCCGGGCGGCGGGGCCCGGGGCGGCGGCGGTGGCGGCGGTGGCGGGGCGGGAGGGGCAGGGCCCGGGGGAGGAGGGAGGGGCGGTGGCGGTTGGGCGTCGGGGCGCCCCCTGGCGGGGCGGCGGGGCCATGTGGCCGTGCTGGCTGTGCCCGCAGGTGCCGGGCGCCATGGCCCCCCCCAAGGACATCATGACCAACTCGCACGCCAAGTCCATCCTGAACGCCATGAACGCCCTGCGGAAGAGCGGCACGCTGTGCGACGTCACCCTCCGCGTGGAGCACAAGGACTTCCCGGCCCACCGCATCGTGCTGGCCGCCTGCAGCGACTACTTCTGCGCCATGTTCACCAGCGAGGTCGGCGGCCGAGGCGTGCCCGCCCCGCTGGGCGCGGATCCCTGCGGATCCCTTGGCGTGGTGGGCCCGGATCCGGTCGGGTGGTGGGGCTTGGATCCCACTGGATCCCTTCGCGTGGTGGGCCCAGATCCAGTTGGGTGGGGGTCTTGGATCCCTGTCGATCCCTTGGCGTGGTGGCCTGGATCCAGTTGGGTGGTGGGCTTGGGTCCCACTGGATCTCTTCGCGTGGTGGGCCTGGATCCCTTTGGATGGGTGGTGGGCTTGGATCCCACTGGATCCCTTCGCGTGGTGGGCCTGGGTCCCTCCGGATCCCATTGCGTGGTGGGCCCGGATCCAGTTGGGTGGGGGTCTTGGATCCCTGTCGATCCCTTGGCGTGGTGGCCTGGATCCGGTTGGGTGGTGGGCTTGGGTCCCCCTGGATCCCTTGCGTGATGGGCCTGCATCCCTTTGGATGGTGGGCCTGGATCCTTCTGGATCCCATTGCGTGGTGGGCCTGGATCCAGTTGGGTGGTCGTCTTGGATCCCTCTGGATCCCATGTGTGGTGGGCCTGGATCCCTCTGGATCCCATTGCATGGTGGGTCCAAATCCAGTTGGGTGGTGGTCTTAGGCTGCTCTGGATCCCTTGGCCTGGTGGGCCTGGATCCAGTTGGGTGGTGGGCTTGGATCCCTCTGGATTCTGTTGTGTGGTGGGTTGGGTTCCTCTGGATCCCGTTGCATGGGGGGCCCAGATCCAGTTGGGTGGGGGTCTTGGATCCGTCCGGATCCTGTTGGGTCGGGGTCTTGGATCCTTCCAGATCCTGTTGCATGGTGGGCCAGCATCCAGTTGAGTGGGGGTCTTGGGTCTTTCCATATCCCTTTGCATGGTGGGCCCAGATCCTGTTGCATGGTGGTCTTGGATCCCTCTGGATCCCTTTGTGTCGTGGGCCCGGATCCCTCTAGATCCGTTGGCGTAGTGTGCCCGGATCCAGTTGGGTGGGCGTCTTGGATCCCTCAGGATCCATTTGCATGGTGGGTCCAGATCCCATGGGGTGGTGGCTCCTGGTTCTTCTGGATCCCTTTGCATGGTGGACCAGGGTCCCTCTGGACCCCTCCAGATGTTGGCATCAGATTCTTCCAGGTGGTGGCTCTGGATCCTTCTGGATTTCCCTGCGTAGGGGCCCTAGAGTCCCCTGGATCCCCTCACAGTGGCCCCGAATCCCCCTGGATCCTCTTCCAGCAGCCCAGGATCTCCTGGTGCATCTGGGTGCCCTCACAGCAGCCCCAGAGCCCTCTGTCACGGCACGGGGGGAGCAGAGGCAGCGGCTGGGACTGTGCCCCACGTCACTGTCTGCTGCGTGGCCAACCCGCACGGCAGGGAGCTGGCAAGCCAGGAGGCTCTGAGATTTGTCCTGATTTTTCCAGGGCTGGTTTGTGTCTTCCTGCATCTGGGCATCTGCCTTCCGAAGTTACCAGCCCTAGGGCAGAGCTGTGCAGGCCGTGGCGTGCGCCTAGGGCAGCCACTGTAAAACTGAAATGGAGGTGTTTCGCTCACGGCCTGGCTGATAGCTGGTACGTGCTGGGCTGTGGTGCAGCTCCTGCAAAGAGGATGCAGCCGTTGGGGCTGGGACCTGGGGCCCCTGTTACTTTACTCACGAAATCTCACTTGCGAGGACCTTTGCTCTCACTATTTTTTATATTGACTCGCGTTACCTACATGCTGTTTTTCGGAATCGCTGAAAGGTAACGTTTGAGTCGAAGCTAGCACTCCTTCATATTGTTATCTGAGAGGAGTGCCGGGCCTTGTCTTTTGCAAGTTTGAGTCAATCTTTGTGGCTTTTTCATACAGAAGATGCTTTCCTCATCCTAGCAACTTCTCCATCAGCAGAGAGAAACATGACTAAGCAGCCCAAAGGTCCCAAAGACCTTCCTGCTAACCCAGTGCTGCCTGCAGGAGAGAATCATTTCCTTCGTTGTTTTATCCACCAGTGACCACTGTTGGTGGAGCAGTCGGTTTGCTGACCCTTCCTTTGTTTGGTGCTGGGTGGGGTGAGCAGCTAACTTCATTTTTTTAGTCCTGAGGGAAGCAACCAAAATAAGATATGTGTGGACCACCACATAACAGTATGTTTTCTATCTGTTGACTTCAATATTTCGATATTCTTTATTTCTATCTATCTATTGTCTTCAAGAAATTTGTAAATTTGACAGCTTTATGCTCGTTATCTGTGTAAAGGAAGTATATTTTTTTATAAAAGAAAGTGCACAAAGCAAATTCAGTCCCTGGAGGCCGAAGTTCTGTTTATCGACAGCTTCAGCATACGCAGCGTAATAGCACTGTCCTCTCTCTTTGTGTTTTCCCCTATGTTCTTGTCAGTGCCTTTGACTTCATCTACACAGTCTACGGAGATCCGGGTGCTCTGCGTGCTGCAGAACGTTCTTGTGGCTGCTAAGGAAGGCTGAGGATCGGTGCACTTTGGATCTGAGCTGAGATTGTCTCTCCTTGCTCTTTTATACTCTCATTTTAACTCTAACATTGTGGTGACCTTAATTCATAGATACGATTCTTCCTAGAAAGATAAGTACATCCAGTGCCCAACGGGCATGATTGCTCTCTCTCTCTCATGTCCTCACATTGCTGCTGCTTTAAGGGTTTTACTTCCTTTGCTTAGTCTCTATCCAAATTTGCTTTTTCGTATGGAAACCCCAAAATGACAAACCTGCCAAGTGACACAGGCAATTACTGTGTGTTTGTGGGAGAACGTTCTCTCCAGGAAATGACAGCTTGGTAAGCCTCAAAGTGGCCCTGCTTCCTATGTGTGTTAATGACAAGTATGTTGGTGAGTGTAATAGGACAGCACTTGGTTGCCATCCAAACACTTGTGGGTACAGAGTGTTTTGGCCTTGGCTGTAACTTCAGGGAACTCAAAATGCCGGATTGCAAAATGTGCCAACAGCCCCTGCAAGGGCTTCCGTTGCGTTTGATCACTCATCTCCTGCAAACGTGGGGACTACTTGGCGAGCTGCAACGCGTGGCTTTTGTCAGGGTTGGGTTACGACGGGCTCTGCTCAGAACTGGTCCCTGGGTTATGCCCCGTGCCAGTCATGGTGTTGTGTCCGCATGGCCAGCGGAGCACTGAGGTTGTCGTCAGAGGTGATCTTCATAGAAAACCGTTTGCCAGTCCACGTGCCTCTAGTTTCTTCCTTCTCTCACTTCTGATTTTAATGTTTTCTTTCAAAAGTTCTCAATATAAATTTCTTTCTGTTTTCCAGAAGGAGGGGAAGCCACCAATCGCCCGTCGAACCCCTGGCCTTTGACAACACCTTTCCCCATCTCTGTGTTGAGTAGTGTGGGCAAACTGAAAGGCCCACCGGTTTTACCTACAAGGCTTTTCCTTGTAGCGAAAACTGAAGAGCAGTTTCAGGAAATGCTCCCTTGCACCCTAGTTTTGCACTGGGATTTCTGCCTTTGTTTGGACAAGTTAACATCTTGCAGGGCGTGTTAACAGCTGATTGTTGGCTCCACCTCAGAAAAAAACTAGTCCGTCTTCTCTTAGAGTATGCTCTAGAAATTTGAAGGCTTGGGCTTTTCTGTTTTGTTTTCCCTAGAACATAGAGAAATTCTCTTCTTATTCTGAAAATAACTTCTGTTTCTGCTCTGGGATCCTTTTTTTAAGGTATGATTCAATGATCCCATCGCGTACATTGTGTGAAGTCATTTTCAATGTTTTCTTCCATCCAAATAACCTTAGCACATGAATCAACTGTGAGCCAAATACCAAGGTGGTAGTACAGTGAAGCAGAAGTTGCATATAAGCAGAGCCAGAGCTCATCATCTCTGTAATGTTGGTGTTGTCCCCGTGGTTAGTGTTGTGGTCAACAGTATGCAGAGAGGATGTGCACGGTTGATTATTGAATATTGGTTGTGGGGACAGAAGGATCTTTACCAGCTTCAAGCCAGTCTGTGAAGAACAGCTGTCTACAGCATCTACCTCACTCGGTGCAATCCCTTACCAGTAGGTCTGGTGCCATTCTAGTCTTTAACTTCTTATCCTCTTTCTTCTAAGTACACAGCATGTATGGCCACGGGCAGGTGCAGTTTACCTCTCCATTTGCTTGTTGGAATCATAGGAATATCCTGCCCGATCAGCTCTGATCTCTGTGACACCTGTGTCCTTTATCTGTTGCACAAAACATCTTGGTCTCGTTTGGGGGAATGGTTTGTCTAACGCGTGTCATGAACTCGTTTTGACTTCTAAATGCAACGCCTGTCGCACAGCAGGTCAAACAAGGTAATTTCCTCTTCCTGTCTGATTCTGGATGCCATGAAGTTTTTTCAGTGTGTCAACAGACTTGAAAGGCCTCTCCTCCAAATTACTTTGAGTATCACCATTACCCCCCGTGTTTCTCTTCTGTTCCATGGTCCCTGCATTGCAGAAGTGGCTCAGTCTCAGCAGAGACTTCTCTACTGTCGCTGTGTCATCAGCTGCCTCTGTAGGAGTATGTCTGACTGCTCTTATTTTCTCTAATCGTGTGTCATGGCATTTTTCCCCAGCTGTGGCCAATTCCAAGCCAAGTGATGATGCTTTGATCATGCTTTCTCTTCACTGAGTCTCCACTCACTCTGTCCATAACCAGCCTCAGTCTCATTCTTAGCAAGAAAAGTCAAGGGCTTTTCATCTGAATTGTGCTTGCACTGATACTGACTACTTCTTCAGAATTCTCAGGGAAGAAAAAATGAGTTTTGCAGTGTGCTGCATGGAGACATCCTTCTGTTGAGGTCCATTCATGCTGACAAGAGCACACAGCTATGTGTGGATGTGATTAGTAATTCCACCTGCCAGCCCATTGTTCGTGAATCATCAGATGCTGCGCCAGCAGCTTCCTAATGGCTGCATTAAACCACTAACAGCTGATGCTCTGTGAAAATATAATCTCAGTTCTGCACCCATAGAGGTGCAAATTGGGTGGATTCTCAGAATTTGCTGTTCCCAACAGTAACATTCCTTAGAAAAAGTAATTATTCCAAAATGATGCATCTTAGAGATGATAAAACAGCAAGGAGACAAAGTCAGGATTGTTTAAGTACCATCATTTTACGTACTTTAAATGTAAGTTTAACTTCAGTATTTCAGCCTTTAACTGATTTTTTTGAGCTGGTCATTCTTTATAGAGACTCTCACCATAAGCTAGCAGGATGGATCAGGAATTGAAGTTAAGAAAGCTTTTTATTTGGATTGATTTTAGAGCAGAGAAGTAAGGTAGGGACGCCATGTAAGCTGCAGCGTGTCATACACATCCAGCCCAGAAAGGAACCCCCTGAACCGTTCCTTCTAGTAAAGCTTGGAGTTTCTCATGAAGGATAGAGTTTCCACGTGCCATTTGTGTATGTTAACTAATTTCTGCTCAGTCTCAATTTGCTCATTTTAAAATGCAGTTTGACTGTCCTCCATATGTGTAATAAACTTTGCTTTTTCTTACTCACCCTGTATGTGCATCCTCTAGGGAAATTTCCCCCTTCCCCTTATTCCTTCAGTGAGCACAAGAAAAGACAAATTTCTGTTGAAACCTCTTCGACGAATCGCATCTTTAAAAACTGCTGAGCACTGTTGCCTTTTTGACCAAATTACTGAAAAGTAATCCGTTGTCTCCTTTCTAATTTACAGCTCTCGGAGAAGGATAAACCCTATGTAGATATCCAGGGACTGACAGCTTCCACCATGGAAATCCTGCTAGATTTTGTGTATACAGAAACTGTTCACGTGACAGTAGAAAATGTCCAGGAATTGCTCCCAGCAGCATGCCTGCTTCAGCTAAAAGGTAATTGCCAAATATCAGCACAAACTGCACAATTGCTGCTGCTCAGAGATCTGGTTTGTCTGACCTTCTGTAAATGGAAGACAGATTGTGGGAGGCATGAAATCTATAAGCAGTGTGTTCGTTCCAGGCCTGAGCGCTTCTGCCTTGAAACCATACAGTTTGTGTCAAACTTCTTCTATTATCTTTTGCACACTGGTCTCATTGGTAGAGGAACTGACTTGACTGGAAAAAAAGATCATAAAACATTATTTTTCCATGGTTTGGGCTACTTTATATCTGCATGAGAATACCCAGGAAGAATTCAGTATAATAATAAGCAAATCCTTGATATTACTTGGCCTTGCCATCGCGATGTGTCTGGATCATAACAACCTGGTTGATGTGCGCCTATGGAGCTATCCAAGGCAACTATCAAAAAGACATTGGAGAAAGCCTTAAAAAAAAAATCTGGTGGCCATATGCACTAGCATATACCTTCTTGGCTTATAGTCCATGAAGCTGGGTACAAGTTTTTGAGTCAGTTCCTAGTGTTGGATTTTTTTAGTGTGCAAATAGAATAGACAGAGATTGAAACAGCCCAAACAATTGCTCTCCTGCTTAGTGTTACCATTTTCCTCAGAAGAAGTGTTTGCATGCGTGTGTTTCTGTAGTATTTCAAGCTTGTTTTTGAGTCGTTTTTTCATTATTGTTTAGAACTTTCTTTTCTGAAGCCCTTTCCAAAGCCGAGGATTGATAGTAAGCATGCAGTGCTCATTCACCCCTCCAATTTTCCGTAGGTGTGAAACAAGCTTGCTGTGAGTTTCTAGAAAGCCAGCTGGATCCATCAAATTGTTTGGGCATTCGGGATTTTGCTGAGACACACAATTGTGTTGATCTAATGCAAGCTGCAGAGGTCTTCAGCCAGAAACATTTTCCAGAGGTGGTTCAGCATGAAGAGTTTATCCTCTTAAATCAAGAAGAGGTTGAAAAGCTCATCAAGTGTGATGAAATTCAGGTAAAACCTGAAAAGTACTGTTACCCGCGTTAAAGTAAAAAAAGCGTTAAAGTAAAGCATTGAAACCAGTTGGAGTTAAGTCCACGCTTCTAGGGTGGATTTTGCACACAGTTCCTGAGTTTCGGAATTTCATTTCCAAAAAGGTTCTTCTAACTTTTCAGCCTTGTAACCTCAAACTGATGAGTAACATGCAACTTCTGTGTAAGAATTTGTTGTCAGGCAAACATTTCCTGCAAGTAAGACAATCACAGTTGGTTACCTCTGCAGAGTTCTTCATCCCTTTTCTCCTCATTTCCCTGGAGGAGCATTCGGAGGTTACAAAGACGAGTTGTCTCAATGCCTACATTTCAGAAATACCTGCAAGACAGTAACTTCTATTTGTAGACCTTTGTATGCTACTCAGCAGCACAAGGAATGCATGTGTCATGCCAGGCATTTGGGTGTCCTCTGCTTTACAAGGAGCAGAATGCATGATGGTGCAGGGTAGTCAGATTCTTTAGGGAGTTACATGAAGATTTTATTGCCTGTGATTTCTGGTACAGATTCTGTTCCCTCGGGGTTGGTTTCTGGAGGATTTACTACTTGGCTGGAACCTGTCAAATACTTTTTTTTTCCAAGTTTTCTATGAATGTGTATTTCTTGAGAATGGAAATAAGGTGAAAATTCTTTGATAATAGCGAGGGCACTGGTTTATTTAATTCAGATGGTTTTCAGTGAGAGTTGATGTTTGCTTCAGTTCTAAAAGAAGTGATTAAATCATTATCCAGAGTTTGCAGTAACACAAGCTCTTAGAAACAAACCCGTGTAAGTGATACCTCTGGTAGGGTTCCTGAAAAGCAAGTGCAGGGCTAGCCAGAGGAGAAATCTTAATGTATGCTTTGAAAGTCTGCTGTGAAAGTGGCCTTCTGCCAAGCTGATAGCCTCTTGTTGATAAACCTGCTTGGGAAAGAACATGCAAGACAGCAGTGAAAAACCCCAGTGTAGGCAGTAATCAGCAGTGGAAAAAGGCTGAGTGTGTTTGGTATTTAACAAGCAGCAGCTTCAATGCTGTGAAGGTCTGAGCTTATGCAGGTTGTGGTGAGTATTGACATAACACTTCTGGATCGTCAAGAGGAAATAGTCATAGAATGGCTTGGGTTGGAAGGGACCTTTAAAGATCATCCAGTCCAACCCCCTGCCATTTTTCACTAGACCAGGCTGCCCAAAGTCCCATCCAACCTGACCTTGAACACTTCCAGGGATGGGACATCTACAACTTCTCTGGGCAACCTTTTCCAGTTCCCCACCACCCTCGTTGTGAAGAATTGCTTCCTTGTATCTAATCTAAATCTACCCTCTTTTAGTTTAAAACCTTTACCTCTTAACCTGTCACTGCAGGCCCTAGTAAAAAGTCTCTAACCATCTTTCTTACAAGTTATGATTCAGGCTTTGCACACACACCGTGAAGCGTGAATTTATTGTAATACCTTGAGAAAGTGAACAGAGCAAATCTCTTTGCTGCTCTGGACAGGGGTAATGTGTTCAGGAGCAAGAATGTTGTATCAGAGGGTACTGAGAAGGCACCAGCTGCAAAGTCCCCTGGCTTTTGGAGAAGCAGGTCTTCTTTTAGAGTAGGAGGTTTTCACTGTGATGTTCTGTTTAGTGTAACCCATCATATATCAAACAACCAGGCATGATTTAACATACAACAAAACTGTTAAATGTATCAGAGGACAGTCACTTAAGGAAGGAATAAAACGATGTGTTGATTACTGCATTTTTGGAGGAGGTGGGGAAAATTGGAACCAGTGAAGTACCCTGCTTTCCTTTTGTGAGCTCTGATTGTTCTTTCCCTGTAATTCAAAAATAAAGAGGCCATTTCTAATTGCAGCGTTACAAATATAAATCAATGACATGGAAGAATTGCCTTACATAATTAACCTCTATGGCTCCCTGCTTCAGAACATACTTCAACAAATAGCTGCAAAATGAACTTCAAAGTGTACTAGTCCTATATTGGTGGGAAGACTCAGTCTTGTTGTTACAGGTCTCCTTTTATCTTCATATTAGTTGATCATAATAATGATGATCATAATAAATTCATGTCTCACTTGCTTTTAAATTGGACAATCTGAAGACCTGAAAAAGAAAATCAAGTCCAAATAATATATAATAGGTCTCTTTACAGTTATTTGTCTTTTCATTATCAGATTAATCTTGCAGCGGCGTGCTCAGCGTGCACTGGAGCTGCTGTATTTGTAAAGCTGTCCGAAGCACCTGAGGTCCTCTAAAAGTGCCAAATTTAGTTGGCTTAGACAGTGTAAGCTCTGGAAGTGGTGTAAGCATGTGGAGGTCCTAAGTGGAAGGAGAAATAAGTTAGAGTCAGAACAGCAGAGTTCACACCTTCTCCACTCTGAAATCGAGTCACTTGTATTTTCTTAAATGTAAATTGAAGTAGAAGACCTCAGATATACCCAATATTATGACTAGGGTGTTAGCAGGGCGGTGTGTGGGCACAGGGCTGCAGGGGTTAAGGTGAGGCACTTTTCTCTAACAAAGAGACGTGATTCTGATCACCTTTATGATGGTACTTTGCAGCCTGCAGGACAGTGACCCCTGCTCAGAGTGGGAATCCCTGGCAGTTGCAGTCTTTGTCTGGGCTCTCTCAGCGCTTGTGGGCCAGGTCCCACCCGGCTCTGCTGCGTACCACAGTGCATTTCTGGTACTTGTACTGACAGTTGCTGATCTCAGCTATAAGGAAAAAACAAATGCAGTTTTAAGGAAGAGAAAATAAGGGCTTGTAATCAGTGCTTGTAAATACTGCTCACAGGAATTTCCATAACAGACTAACGTGAGGTGTCCTGCTCTCTTGCTGGCTCTGAGCAGCATCAACAGTCTAAAAGTTGTCTGTTCCACGGGCAGTTGCTGAATTGCCCTGCGGTCTGATCGGCGTGTGTCTCCTCTTTGCAGGTGGACTCTGAAGAGCCTGTTTTTGAGGCAGTTATAAACTGGGTGAAGCACTCGAAAAAAGAACGGGAAGCATCGCTGCCGGAGCTGCTGCAGTATGTGCGCATGCCGCTTCTCACCCCCCGCTACATCACCGATGTCATCGACACCGAGGTATCGGCAGCCCGGGTCCGGGGCACAGAACAGCTGGGAGCCAGTATCTGTGTGTGGCTGCGTGCTCCCTGGTTAGACTCCTGCTGTGCTAACAGCGTGTTAGAAGCTGCTCTCTCTACTGGTGCTTTTTGGTGCTGAACCTATGGAGGTGTCCCCGTTCAGCTGCAGTGCCCACTGTTTTCCTCGGAAGTAGTTTGCTGTGCCAACAGTTACAGCATCCTGCTTTCGGCTGGGAGGGAGTCCCATCCAGAGGAATTACTCGGTTGTCTCCTGATAGGCAGCACCTTTCTGTTCTCATCTGTTACCTTCTACAATGAGCTTTCTGTCTTCCATTCCTAAGCCCTAGTGGGTCTCCTGTAGGTGGAGACAGGCTGCTGGCATGGGATGCTAGGGAGGAAATGGCTGGAGAGGGCCTCATCAGGAGTTGTTCCAGGTGCAGGTGCCCTTGACTGAGGAGAGCAGCAGCACAGTAGGTCCAGGGTCAGCACACGGCTGAGAGCCATATGTAATCCTTTGTGTGGCTGGAGCGTTGCAGAGGCAAACCAAAATGTGGATGATCACAGGAGATCATTAAGCTTTTGCAGTGGAAGTTCAATTCCAAATGAGTGATGCTGACCCAGTGCAAGGTTTGACAGGAAGGTGCAGAGAAGGTTCAAACCAGTGTCCTTGTCTGATGGTGATGTGAGCTGATCAGTGGCTACTAGCGTTTGTCACCCATCAGGTGCTGAATGCAGAGTGAAGACATGGTTACATATGAAAGTGGCTCATCTAGCAACATTCATTTCTGGTGTGACAATGGCTGCCTTCTGCAGGTGTTCTTAAATAGGGTCAGCAAGTATGCAGTTAAGTTGTGCCAGGGCTAAAATGTGCTTAGTCAGATTGTTATGGTCCACCTTAAACTGAAATTGAAGCTAACACAAGAGGGACTGGTACCAGAACAATTAAGTCTGTTCTAAAAGCAGGCTAACATATTGTGTGTAAAGGGCCCCAACCTTCTTACTGCCCAGGATGGCACCTCTAGACTGGAGGTGAGACGTGATGATGGTGGGACATCATCATCTTGGTACAGTGTGGAGGGGAGAGGGTTGGCTTGATGCGGCATCATCTGCCCTGAACGCCCTGGTCTTCTTGCACAAGCACGAAGGAATTGTAAAAATAAATCTTGGCTTATTGCAGCGCAAAACACCCAAAGGGAGCTGAACACTGAACATTCAGGGGAGGGGAACGACACTCCGTGTTACTCACAGAGGATATGACTGTCCTTGGGTGCAGCGCCCCCAGCTTCTTCTGAAGGAGACCTTATCTGCTTCTGTAGTCTCTTTGTAGCTCAGTGTCCCATGTGTATAGGGATCGAGCTAATGGACCCAGCAAAACTGCTTAGTTTGTGCTTTGCTCCTTGTTTCGTCTTCAATGGCAGGTGCATGTTGAGTTGATGATGTGGGGCAGATCCAGCCAAACTGATTTCAGTCCCTGCCAGTCCCCCTTCACAAATGTATTTCTGCTGGCTTACATGTAGCAGAAGTGGATTTCCCTTAGTTTTCCAATGTAAGTATTTTTGTCACGGAACCTGCAGTGCCAGGCTTTGCATGAGAAACGAGCCATACCTTTCCAGCTGCAGTCTAGTTTTGCGTTGTCTTTGCCTTTCCTTGCATGCAGCATTTGCACCATGACACTACTAGCAGCAGCCTGCACACAGGTCATTTTAATGCTGTCTGAATTGACCAGAGCTGGCTTCGGGACAGTTCTCAGTAGCGATCTTAAAATACCTCACGTGTACCAGTGACTCATGTTTTTCCTCAGCCTTTTATACGATGCAGTCTGCAGTGCAGAGACCTCGTCGATGAAGCTAAGAAATTTCATCTTCGGCCTGAGCTCCGGAGTCAGATGCAGGGACCCAGGACAAGAGCACGTCTAGGTGAGCAGCAAGGGGAAGGTCACCGAGGAGGTCTGGGGAATTGGCAGGTATCGTGCTACAGGTGCTGTACGGTGCCTTGTAATTGTGCAAAGAGCTTTGCAGCAGTAACTTCATGATACACAGTCCCCAGTGGTAAAGAAAGGCGAGCATGGGACAAAAGTATGTTTTCATAGCACAGTTACTTAGCGGCACTGCAGGGACTAGTTGGTTTCCTTTAATCCAAGGCCTCTGCTGTAACCACAAAAACGGTTTCCTGAATTGTTGGTGCTTCCAGATATCTTTGTCTCAGCATGCAGCTGTCCAAGAAGTATGGGAAGAGTTTCTTCCTATCTAAAAAGGCAGTTATCGGTGTCAGAGATAAAAAGAAACAACTGTATTAGAGTGAAGGTTAGCTTTCAACAGGGAATCTGAGAGGGGAAGGCACAAGAAGGAGGACAGAGAGGTGCCTCATTCCTTTCAGAGGTACATTTTTCTTAACCACATTTTCAACTTAACCTCTTAGGACAAAAAAAAAAAAGTTGATTTCATCTGCTATTTCGGTGCCTCCTACCAAGCACTGTCGCTGAGTCGTTTGGGAGAAGTGCTTGGCTTAAGGCTGGAAGCACTTGGGAGTAACACAAACAGTAGGAATTACCCCCAGGAGAAGAAAAAGTATTTTCTGGCTTCTTCCTAACAATGGCCCTTCCTCACCTGCCTCCCTTCCTCATGTCTCTAGGCTCACTCTGGACTGCCTTTACCCCAGCTGCACTCGCAGAGCACTGCCCTTGGTGCCAGCGCTGACGCCTCTTCCCTCACGCAGCCCTCCCTGGGTGCTCTCCAGTGCTGCTGCTTGTGGAGAGGGACCCTGAGAAAAAGCTTTGTGGCCATTTCTTGGTATTAACATTGTTTTAGGGGATGGAAACCAGCTTAAATACTAAAGCAGGAGGGCAAATTAGGTTTTTCAGAGAGAGATTGATTAGGTTTTTGGCCGGAAGGCGTTATTGTTATGATGTGGTTTCACCTCCAGCATAGTCCAGGCCACAGCATGTCTTCTTTTTTTTCCGGGAACATCCTCCATCAATTTCAGTGACATTCATTTCAGCTTTGCCTGCTGTTTTAGAAAGGGGCATTGCATTTTGTTCTTGGTTGGAACACTTGAGCTGGTAAAGGAAATGTCACAGAATTTTTTCATTACTTATATTGGCAAAGAGTTTGCACCTTGTTTCAAAGGTTCATCTCCTTCAGATTCAGTCCAACTTTTTTTTTTTTTTAACTGATTCAATACCATCTGCTATCAGGAGTGCTCTCATTATCTGTCATTTATAAATGGTCGTCAGGTTGCCTATTAACTTTCGGTTGGATAAACTGAACTGATCGTGCTATTAACTGTCATAATGCACAGGAAACTTTCTAAGTTCCAATTCGTCTTTGGAGCTTTCTTCTGAATCCTTCCCAGTTGCATTTTGTTATTCTCCTTCATCTGAAGTGGCAATTGTTTTGCTTTGGGATGGACAAGGCCTTGCTAAATCTTTGTTGCTCGATGTTCAGCCTTTCTGCAGCGAAAAGCTGGATAGCTCTGAAGTCTAATAAAATTCCCTATTACAGAAATGGTCCAACAGGTGCAGGGATGATCATCGATCACAAGTCTTTATTTTTCTGTCAAGGAGAAAATAAGAAAAAATCGGGGACCCTTTGAGAGAACAGGAAGTAAAGGGAAGGCAACTTTGAAATAAAATACATTAAAACGTAAGAGAGAATTCTTGGGAAAATACTGCATTATTTTTTCAGGCTTCAGTGAGCCTAACTTCTACTTCTTGTAGAAATGGTGAAAAAAAAGCTGCTATCTGGTCTGGATGTCTTTGTAAATGAGGAGAGAATGCCACTCTTTGTGAGGAGGGTGGAGGCAAGCAGCCATCCTCCTTCAGCTTTCTTGGGAGTAAGAAGTTTACAAAATAAACATGGCAGAGAATACAAAAGAAGACATAAACAAGCCAACTTGTGTTCTCAGAGTCCATCTAACATGGGGAGGAACTGCCCACCAGTGGACAGGTTCTAGCACCCAGGTTAGTCTTATGGCCACGCACCCTGGAAGGGTTTCTCTCTTCCTACCCACTGACACGAGAGGGGACCCAGGTGACCGTTACCTGCATTAGGTGCCTGCTTCAGAACAGTGATAAAAAAAAACCAACGGTGATTTAGAGGCTGCTTCTTGCACCAAGGAAGGCTCAGCATTTACTCGGATGATTGCATTGAGGTGATCCTTTGGTTGTGAAGGGACTGACCTGACTTTGCTCTCCCTCTTTGCTCTAGGAGCTAATGAAGTCCTGCTTGTGATCGGCGGCTTTGGCAGCCAGCAGTCACCTATTGATGTTGTGGAGAAATATGACCCGAAGACTCAGGAGTGGAGTTTCTTGCCCGTAAGGAACCAGTTTTGATTATCATTGGGCTCTACAGATTGCTGTCATCACTCACTCACCATAGGACCGTATACCACCCTCTAAATAAAATTCCTCTTCGGGTTCCTCTGCATTCTGCTTAGAATTTATGACAGAAATTCATTAGGGTTGCTGAGGTTTACACAGTGAATGCTAAAACTGCTTCACATTTGAAGATTTACTAAGTAAGCTTTTTAAGAGAGCTTGCTGTCATATTTCTAATGAGATGAGCCTTCAGAGACCCACATCTTTGTTGTGGGAGTGAGAACTTATGAGAGGCATTTTTGATCTTAGGGGGGTGTTAAGCTCTGAAGTTTAGTGAAGATAATTGAAATGTCAATAGGGGTAGTATAATCAGTCCTGCTTTCAGGCAGGCTGCATGATCTTGCTTGCATTGTTTCTGAGCAAAGCAGGATATATTTAGGAAGAGAGAGCTTCTGCATTGGGGACTATTTCTACCGAAATTTAAAATTGGCTTTATCGGTGTGAAATGGTGGAGAACTGCCTCTACTTTAGTATCTGTAATCACGGAAGAACTTACATCACCTTCTCTAAAATTCTGTTCGTTTTTGGAGGCCAAAAGCTGTGGATATTTCCATCAGATCACAGTCTCCACATTTTCCCCTTGACAGTCTCTGCAGGGAGCCAGTGGGAGGAACGCAAACCTCCAAGATGCATCAAAGATTCAGTAGAGACAAAGGATAAGTTGACACTTTAATGCAAAATATTTTAGCACAAAGAGACCTGGGCAGCAAGAGCAGAAGCGGAGGAAGTCAGATGCAATTTATGCATTTTAACCAGGGCTGTATCCTTGAAATCCATAGTGCCATTTGTCTCTTTGGCCATTTTCCAAAAGAGCAGTGAAACAGGATGGAAGAACCGCAGTTGTTCTACATACGTCGGTGTTATTTCCTCTCCTTGACCCTTTATTGTCTTTGCCCTTTTAGAGCATTACCCGTAAGAGGCGCTACGTTGCTACGGTGTCCCTGCACGATCGGATCTATGTGATTGGGGGGTATGACGGCCGCTCGCGCCTCAGCTCTGTGGAGTGCTTGGATTACACATCAGATGAGGATGGTATCTGGTACTCTGTAGCTCCGATGAACGTGCGGCGAGGCCTAGCAGGAGCCACGACCCTGGGAGGTACGTCCAGGTCGCTGCACTGGCAGGGCAGTTCTCTGTCATTCCTGTCCTCCGGTCGGCCTGAAATGCCCTGAGGTGGCACACGCAGAGCCGGTGGCTCTGAGAGTCTGCAAGTCTGGCATCTCATTTGGATGGAGAAATGGAAAACCTTTTGTGCACGTATCCCGAGAGGAGTTCTGTCTCCATTCTTCGGGCATGTGTCTGTGCGTTGAGGGATGGCAGCTCAAGGAAGGGTTATGGAGTGGGAAGCTCTCGGGGTGGTGACGGTGTCGTGTAGTGCTGAGCACAGCACACAGAGTACAGCAATAACAATCCATCACTGGAGAGAGGCTGAAAGTGGAGCACGTGCAGAGAGGGATTCCTAGGACATACCTGGAAGAAAGAAACTACCTTATGGAGCAAACCAGAACACTTCAGCCTGTTTACACAGGACATACTCGTATATTATTTCTCTATAATATACATATATTCTCTCTATGTATTACTTGGCATAAGTAGAAAATGTGCTATATAAGAATTGAAAAGAGTGAGTGGTTATAAACAGGCCATAAAGAATTTGTGTGGAAATGAGAGGAAGTTTTATAACTATTAAAGTAGTGGTTATCTTCTTAATAATATTGGTTAAATAACATGCATTACATTTCAAATTCTTACTGTATCTATTCTGATGAAACTTCTGTAAAAAATGTGGCTGGTTTGAAGATGACACTTGACAGATTTGTGAAGCATCGTGTGCATTAGGTTCTCCAGCATAAGGAGCTGGTCTTGATGTCTTTTGGATCCTCTCCGTTTGCTGCCCATGTGTTTGCTACCCTATAATCATGTACTCTGGGGCGGTGCTGAGGTGGTGTTAATGGTGGCAGGTTTTGGGCATGGCACTTCTTCTGTATGTTCTGCAGGATGAAAAAAAAAAATAGCCAGGGCATGTATGTTTTCTTTAATCCATCACCAAGAAGCAGATTTAAGGGCCAGATGGGTTTTGTGTTTGTTTGGTTTGTTGGGTCTGTGAGCAGGCTAATGCAGCGAGCCGGGGTGAGGAGGCTGCGTTTGTCTTGGCTCTGAATGTGCCAAGCTCTGTAGTTGTTCCTGCATTTTGCAGTCCGCGTTGGAGGTTTGCTCCATCTGTGAGGGCCTTCTTGCTCCATGTGCGTGTTTGATCCTTGATGCGGTGAGTCCAACCTCTCTCTAATGTTGCAGACATGATCTACGTTTCTGGTGGGTTCGACGGAAGCCGACGTCACACCAGCATGGAACGATACGACCCCAACATCGATCAGTGGAGTATGCTGGGAGACATGCAGACAGCACGGGAAGGAGCGGGGCTTGTCGTAGCTAACGGAGTTATCTATTGCCTCGGTAGGTACCTGAGGACCTCAAGGCATTCAGCAAATATGTGCTTTTAGCAGAAATGGCAGTGCGGATCCTTTCTGCACCAGTTACGTCATGTCCAGGTTAGAAGAGACACCCAGAAGATTTAATTTCACCGAACTGAGCACTGCACGGTGCTGTCAGCAGGGGCAGCCTGTTCTCACCACTACCATCACCAGGGCTAAGGCTGGATCTGCCACACAGCGACAGTAAATGCTGTTAGAAGCAAATTGGTCACAGTCAGCCTACATTTGAGGGACCGCTGAAGCGTGGGGGTGAGCAGTGGCAGCTGAGGTTTGCAGGGCCAGGGCAGCGGCTGAAACGCCCTAGAGATGAAGCAGGTAGCTACAGGTCGTCTGCTCCACGTGAAGCAATGCTGGCTGTAGCACTCCGGAAATGTATCTTAGGCTGTATGTGTTCGAGCTCCTTTCTGCAGCACTTGTTTCATTTTCAGAGACCCCTGAGTTTCAGATACCCAAATCATTCTAAAGACGTTAATAAGCTTGTTCCAGAGATACTCTTTCAAGGCACCAAAAAAGGCAGGCCCAGCACTGTTTTCTGCCCTCACCAGTTGCAGTCCTGTTGTTCTTGGGGAGTCTTGATTATCAGACACTGGTTTATGGATTTCACTTCTCTATCCCAAATTCCTCGTCCCCATGCTGTCCCCCAAGGCAGATGCCAACACAGTGCTCCTTTGCTGAAGGAGCACAACACAATTTTTTGGTATTGTCTCGTGAAACTGCTCTTCCAGCCTTTCATGCTTTCATCTTCAAGGCATCCCAGCGTATGCTCTGCGCGGCCTCCTAGTGTCAGCTGGAGGCTGCAGGCAGCAGCACACAGACCCTGAGCCAGCGCCAGGTCTGGAAGCCGTACATCTGCTTCAGTGGGACAGCGGGAATGTTGGCATCGGGCTTGGAGGTGGCTCTGCAGTGCGGCGCTAACCTGGCTGTAGTGGTTTGGAGGGGCAGTACTCCACCAGCACTGCCCCGTGCGGTGCAGGGCAGAGCTTGCTCCAAGCTGGCTCAGGTCTGGCACTGCAAGCTGCAGAGATCCTCTGTGTTCTGCCTGCCTCAGCGTGTTGGGAGTTGTGCTGGTCGCAGGGCAGTGCCACGCCAAGGGTGAACCAGGCATGTTACTGCTCCCTACACAGAAAACATTTTCCAGAACTCAGACCCATGGTTTGCTCCTCTCTTCTGTTTCAGGTGGCTATGATGGGCTGAACATTCTGAATTCCGTAGAGAGGTACGATCCCCACACTGGACACTGGACAAACGTCACACCAATGGCCACTAAGCGCTCAGGTAAGAGCCCACAGAGCCTTGAGGTTACAATGTGTTGTGCTGCACTGAGGAAGCCGTCACTGCTGACTTGTTCTGCTGCTCTTGGGGATGTTGGCTGGTGTCAGTGGGTGGATTGGCTTTGAGCAGGGACTGTTTTAGGACGTGCTGGCTTAGCTCCCCAAGAGAAGGATTAGTTCTCACATGCCTGATGTCTGCATCCCATGCTAAGATGTGAATAAAGGAATGTGCCTGCGGTTTTATAGGTTGCAGGGAGAGGAAGTCTTGTGTGACTGCCCTAACTAGGAACGGTGCACGGCTTGGAGAAAAGCTGGCAAGGAACAAGCGATGTAACAATTCTGTGTAAGATAATGGGACAGTTTGCTAAGTCAGTGCTCGTCAACCGCACAGGGCACTGTAAAGGCAGGGGTGCTCAGCAAGCCCTCTTTCACCTGCCCTGCACTTTGTGAAGTGCTGGGCCTCAGCTCCTGGGGCAGCGGAAGGGCAGAGGCCAGTGCTGCTCGGGCAGTGTTAAACTGCTCAGCTAATGATGACTCGAAACATCATGCAGCCACACTTCAGTTATCCCCACCAACCTGCAGTTTCTCCATCCCGCTTGGAGTCCTCTCTGAGCTTTAAGTTTGGCAGCTAGGAGAAAAATAAAGTTTAAAGCCTCATTTTGGAGTGATTTACTGTCTCAGCTGTTACTCATTTCTCAGAGGAGAAGTGCAGCTCTCTTCTCCCTGTGTGCTCCAGTGCTGGCCCCAGGCCACTGCACTGCGCCTCAGGCCTGCCCCAAACCTCATGGCAGTGCTCGAGAGCAGCCGTGGCCTTGCTGAGCTGCACGTGGCAGGGCAGGAAGCTCAGTGCTCCACAGCTTTGTGGTTCTTGATGGAGTAGTTCTGCTTACAGGCAGTCTTTCAAAACCCTTTTGAAGTTGCTTTTTCTCTAATAATTCCAATAAATGTCCTTTACAATTAGCCTAGGCAGCCTTGTTTCTCTTTGTTCTCTGCTGTAGTATTCTTGTTTAGAGACAAGAGCCGGTTACTCAATTAAAACTGTTCTCTGTTCTAAAAACATTCAGGCTTTCTTGTGCCTGCAGTGCATTCACCAAAACCCCAGGCTTTAAATATTTACTCCTGTGACAGAGCCATTCCTGTTAAGTTTGGGTTGGAAAGTATTTCCCATATGCCAAGAATGGATTTGATTTAGAAGTCGGTTGCTTTCCACACCCAGGAAGATCCCACATACCAATGTGTGATAAATCTATGGCTTTTCCTACATCAGAGGAAACATGCAAGACCTATTCACGGGTCTCCAGAAAGCGTAAGAATGGGATGCCTTTTTCCAAGCGGTCTGTTGTGTGCACCACAGAAGATGTCTTCTGGCAAAACCAAAAGCAAAGAGTTCAAAGGGAAGGCCATTTATAAGAAATCTTTTCCCAGGTCCATGCCAGTTTCCCACAAGACTTGGAGGCTTTTGATAGCAGTGCCTCAGCCCACAGAGCAGACTACTGCAGTGCCACAAGCAAGCAGGAACATTGTGAGGCTCTCCATACCAGCCACATTCCTTCCTCAGTGCCGAGACTGGGAGCACAGAGATCTGAAGCAGGGATGTGCCCCAAAACGCTGTTGGGCACAGTTTTTTTTTTCTGTCACTCTGTGGTATTAACGCCTCTACTAGTAGCTTAGATACCGGTTGCACTTACAACTTCCACCCTGGTACCAGTTCCAGTCCATCCGTCCTGGCGACCTTGGACCCTGTAGGACCTCCTTTGCTTCAGGGCTTTGACACTTTCCTAGATCTGCCTGAGTGCAGGTCTTTGAGTTCCAAGGGAGACCAGGACTAAAAGTAGTCTTGCCTTTATTTACAGAGAATTGTCTCCCCTTGTTTCTCCTCATCTCTTAGGACCTATTCTGGAGATGAATAGGTCCTAAGAGATGGATACCCCTCAGAAACCTTGGCTGTGTTGCACTGCTAGACCTGACTTCCCTGGCTAAACCTTGGTCTGGTCCCTTCTCAGCTGAAGTTTCCCCCGGCGAAGCTCTCAGAGAACCCCTGGGGGCAGTCTGCCCCTTCCCAGCTGAATTGGTGCTCTCAGCAAGGACAGATGGTGAGAGGGAGGTTGCATGTAGTGGAACAGAAAGTCTCTTGCACCTTGTTTGTAGAAGAAACAGACCAGTTCCCAGGAGCTGTAGGGTAGCTGGCTTGTTCCCTTAGGGATACTTGTCAGTGCAATGGCTACATGTTGCTGGTAACATCCTGACAGGGTTTACTCAGCTCTGGAGATGCAGCTCAGAACAGCAGCAGCTGTTGGCGAGAGCACACAAGGCCATGGAGCACACGGTTATCTGACTTATCTTGTGTTCTTTGGTGCTTCTATCTGAGAGGGGCTGCAGTCCACGAGCTGAGGCTGGCAGGGCAAATCTGCTGCTGTTGTCACAAATCCCAAGTCAGGTCAGCGGTATCACTGATCGCTTTTCCTGGGGCAGGTGAGAACAGCAGCTCTGACACGCTTCACCCACTCGAGCCTCTGTGACGGTGCAGCAGACACCAGTTTTCATTTCCCTGCCTCCCAGAGAAGCAGTGTGAAAGAAATCCCTCCCCCAGCGTCACATGGAGCGGTGGCATTGTCCTGGCTGCAGCCAGGGGCTGGGTGACACCGGGGAGCCAGGAACAGCAGAGAAACCCAGCTTTGTGGTGACCCCCCCAGGAGAGTTCCAGCCAGCTGCCCACATGGCTCGTGCCAGCCTGCGCAGGGCTCGGGGTGTCCTTCAGCCAGGGTGAACGTCTCACCTTGCCCCTGCTGCGCTGGCTGCAGCGCTGCTCAGTCCCCCTTACGCTGGAGATTCAGCAGCAGTTGGTAGGTAGAGGTTTCCGTGTATCATTTTGGAGACAACAAAAAATACTGGGCGATGGCAACTCTTCAGCGATACATTAGATATTTATTCTCTTTTATATTTATACATAAATAAATACATACATATTTATTGATAGATATACGCATAAGAAGATACCCTCTGAAGAGGAAGAACTGACCTAGTTCAGCCTTGTTGACAGCAAGCCCTGGGCACAGTGCCGACAGTGTCAGTCGTGACTGTAACTGTTCCATCCTCCTCTCTCTCCCCAGGGGCTGGAGTGGCTCTGCTGAATGACCATATTTATGTAGTTGGTGGGTTCGATGGGACAGCACATCTCTCTTCCGTGGAAGCCTATAATATTCGCACTGATTCCTGGACAACTGTAACAAGCATGACAACTCCCCGCTGCTATGTCGGGGCCACCGTGCTGCGGGGAAGGCTGTATGCAATCGCTGGGTAAGAGACAGCCCTGGGCTGGAGAGGAAGATGCTCTGCTTGCTGGAAGAGGTGCGAGTGACTTGAGGTGACGCGACCTGCTGCCGCAATTTCAGGTGGCCTCTCCCAGCCCACATAGGCAGTGTGATGGTTCAGGGCCAAGACAGGCAGGAGAGTGGCAGCAGATAGCGAAAGAGAACCTAATATACTGGTTTTGTTTCAGGCTGTCCCTGCTGTATGTAACTGTCCAGCCTCCCAGAAAGGACTGCGAACGCCTCAGCCTCTTCCTGCAGCAGCATCCCTCACCTGTAACTTTCTGTCCTTGCAGGTACGATGGCAACTCCCTGCTGAGCAGCATTGAGTGCTATGATCCCATCATCGACAACTGGGAAGTGGTCACCTCCCTGGGGATGCAGCGGTGTGATGCTGGAGTCTGTGTCCTTCGGGAGAAGTGATGTGGAGGGAACTTACAAAGAAGATCATCCTAAAAAGTCTCTGCTGGAAGAAGAGTCCCAAGTGATTTGCAGTGACTGTTTTTGAGACGTGTGGATGCTGTGGAAGTAGGCACCAGAACAGCAGCTTTCTGTGCTGCTTTGACTAGAGCATGTGCATAAACGTGTTATCTCAGCAGTCATTTGAAATCGGGGGCTCTGCGTGAAGCTGGAGAAAGGTGGTGAAGTGGGTCAGGAGAAGCTGCATTCTCTGCTGTTCCTGTGGCTAATTCTATCAGCAGAGCCGGGGTGCCCCCAGCATTGGCATCCGCCGGCGTGGTGAATGCATCCAAGGACATCTGCATACAGCTGGGGGTCTCTTCGGCCACTGCAGGACCGTGCGGGTCCTCTGGTTGCTCTCAGCCACATGGATGCGTGCGGGTGGAATGCAGCTGCTCTTATGTTCCAGCTTCAAATCATCTTGTACATACTGAATGTTTTTGATTTGCTCCTCAAGCACGTATCTGTGCAGAGCCAAATTGAGTGAGCATGTGTAAGGGGGTCCTGCACTGGAGCTGCATCCGCAGGTTCCTCCCAGGTCTGCACACAAGGAGTCGCAGATTAAAGCTGTCAACTACTGAGACCCAAAAGCCTGAGGCTGCTGGGGGCAAAGGGCGGGGGGAGAAACTCACTGCCTAGCGTAGAGGCAGATCTGCAGCATTTGTGCTCCAAGCAAGGGGCTCACTGAGGTTCACCACATCACATTTCCCTTGAAAAGCTTGACAGATCCAGCTGCAAAAAGCTGCGTTTTCTGGCAGCAGGAGCCTGGCTGTGAAAGGCAGTGCCTTTGCTCCTACCCCTGCAGGGAGGTCACCTTGCGGAGGCTGAGGCCCTGAGTGTAGGGACGCAATTGCTACTGTCTAAGTCGACCTTGCTGGCGAGCGACTGGGGTTCTTCCCTGGACAGGTGTCTGTCCAGCGCACCCACGTCAGCCTTGTAGTTGAATTCGTTGTGTTCATTTTCCTTTTATCCAGGATTTTTCTGCTTCCAGGCACAGTTCGGAGTGACATCCTGGATTCCGTTTTGCCCCTGTGTTCTCAGTTCTCCCCTGCCTCTTAACTCCACATCCTCTTACACCAGCTGTCCTTTGCCTGCCCCACGAGCCCCAGGTGAGCGTTTCACCACTGGCTCCCTGGAGCACTCTCCCCAGCATGTCTCCTGCCTTGCTGTGTTTCTGGCAGCACGGGCTCTCCTCTGCCGTCAGCTTGGCCCCTGCAGTGCCTGGGCTCTGTGTAGTGCTGCTCATTGAGCTTACTGCTGACTCCTTGCTTAGGGGACAGGGTGGGATCAGGGATGTGGTAGCATGACTTAATTATGCACTTTCAGCCAACGCTCTGACCTTCTGCGTTTGTTTCTATTACACAAGTGTTCTGTGGTTTTGTTTCCTATGTTTATTTTTTAATGAAAACGTTAAGAATAAAATATTTCCTGAGCCAATGGGAGCTTAGCTTCTGTTCTCTACCCTCAAGACATTTGCCTGATCCCCACGTTGAGGATTTGTATAAAACTCTGGTTAGACCAGGCAGCCACCTTCAGCCGTGCTTCTGCCCTGCTGCTTAGGTCTCTGAGTGGCATTAAAGAGCAAGGGCTCCATCCCCTTGGGATCCGCAGTGCAGAAGCCCGTGGGGCCTGGGAGGATTTGCTAACTGAGAATTAATTTGTTGCAAGAGGTGCTTGCGAAGAGTGGCAGCAGAGATGAGGAAAACAGCCTGTGATGATACTGTTGTAACAGAGTCTGCAGTTGCGAACAATAACAGCTCCTTTGTCCACCATGGAAGAGTGGGATGAATGGAGCGCGGTATTAATTCAGCTGTCAATGGCGTAGCTGCAGACTGCTCTCCTGGTTTCCCTCTACAAACCTTCTGTTGATTTTAAGACAAACTGCTGTGTCCTGCCCCAGCAGCCTTTGATGGCTCTGAATGTTCTGGTCCCCAAGCCAACACCTCACCTGTTATTTGAGATTTTTAAATAGCTCCTCCTGGCTGACCTGCCTTGGGCTAAACTTCCCTGTAACTCTTTTGGCAGCTGGAAATACACAAGGAACCAAAAAGATTAAAGTTCCCACTTGTGAGAGTGCAGTATGGACAAGGAAGTACTCCCTGATTTTACAAGATCAGGGTCTGCACCCCATTCACCTCTGCTGCTGGCAGAGAGGCACATAGAGGGAATTTTCCAGGCTACCGCGTGGCTCCAGTATTGCACCTGGAGCTGTCTGGAGCTGTTTTCCTTCCCCAGACAGTCTTGCTTTCCTGCAAATGCCTTTTGGGAGGATTCAGCTCCAGAAGAGACCAGTGCTAGCAAGCGTGCTCAGTGGGTGGTTCTGCTGAAGCTCAGCAGACCGAACTGCCAGCCTCCGACCTCAGTCACGGCAGGACGTGGCCTTACGGTGGCCAGCAGACCCCATCACTGCCTTTCTGGAACGGGATGTACTGAAGGGTTTGAAGAGGAATTGATGTTTCCAAGTAGATAATGAACAATATAAATGTGCAAAATGGTCTGCATCTGGGCGTAGCTGGAGGTGAGAAAACTCACAGGCTGTCACTGAAGGAAAAACGGAACAGATCAAAATCTGCTTGGAAAGGAGCTGGCTTTGATCCTTGCAGACCAGTGACAGCAAAGCTGTCTGCTCCAAGTGCAGATCTTTCTGCAGGTGGTTTGCAGGACTTGCTTTTGAGTAGTGGGTGCCTTGGGGCTGCTTACAGCAGGTGTTGGTGAGCTTCACACCACGTTTATTGCCTCCGCCCTCCTCTCAGCCCTGCAAGCCCAGAGATGGCTCAGGAGCTCCGATGCCAATGCTCAGCCTCACAAATACCCACAGGATCCACAGGACAATGGGTTTGTGTCAAACAGCCATGCTCACTTTCCAGCTCCTGGCAGGGAGTGGAGCTGCAGTCAATAATGCAGCAGCCAAGGCTCTGGGATTGCCCAAGCTGGAGCCTTTCATCAGCTGGATTTCTGATGAAATCCTGTGTCCTATTTAGTACCTTGAACATCTGTTCCCTTTTCTGGCTCCTCCTGAAAGTTCTCAGGCGCAGCCATTCAGGAGGCAGCAAGAGAATGGTGCATGTTTATGATACAGTCAGGAAAAAGCTAGAACCGGGGCTCTTCTGTGTTGTACCCCGCACAAAGCAGTGGCTCCAATCAAGTGGGCCACTTCCCTTTTTCCAGCAGTGCTAACAGCGGGCCCCCAGCTGGTCCTGAGATCAGCACAAACCCACAGGGCCTCACACTCGGTAACGGGTGAGCTGAAGTCACTTGGGCCTCAGGACCTGGGCTCCTCCGGCACAGCTGCCTGGAGTCCCTGGCACAGCCTCCTGCTGTCTGGTCAGGGTCAGGCTGAACGAACTCCAGCTTCCTGTCCTGGAAACCATTGTGCTCTGAATGTCAGCACCTTGCCCCTTCCAATGCGCTCTTCCCCCCTCTTTGCACACTGGATCAGTTCCCTCTGTGCCTCCGTGAGCTGCACTGTGCTGGAGCGAGCTCAGCCCAGGCTCTCAGAAATGGGGTCAAAGCGAACACCCGCGACAGCCCCGCAGGAACCGCCTGCCCTCCGTCCTTCCCAGACACCACAAGCCAGGCCCTGCCTGTCCCTGCAGGGCCCAGCTGGCCAGCAAACAAACAGATTTTGGCTGCCAACTGGTCGCTGCCAGCTTATGAAACTGCCCCACTTCACGTAGGAACATCTCCGTCCACCTCACAGAGTCACAGAATGGCTGAGGTAGGAAGGGGTCTGGGGATCACCTGGGCCAGCCCCCTGCCCAGCAGGGTCACCCCGAGCACGCTGCGCAGGATGGCAGCCAGGCAGGTTTTGGATATCTCCAGGGAAGGAGACCCCACAGCCTCTGGGCATCCTGTCCCAGTGCTGTCACCTCACAGCACAGAGGTGCCCCTCATATTGAGCCGGAACCTCCTGGGCTTCAGCTTGTGCCCGCTGCCTCTCGTCCTGTCGCTGGGCACAACCGCAGAGACCGGCTCTGTCCTGCTCACACCCTGCCCTCAGACATTTATACACACGGATGGGTCTCCCCTCAGCCTTCTCTCCTCCAGGCTGAGCAGCCCCAGCTCTCTCGGCCTGTCCCAGGGGTGCCCCAGGCCCCGGCCACCTCAGCACCCTGCTCAGGACTCGCTCCGTGTCCCTCGTGTCCTGGGGAGCCCAGCACTGGGCACAGCGCCCCGGGTGGACATCGAGGTGCTCAAGAGGGTCCAGAGAAGGGCAATAAAGCTGGTGAGGGGTCTGGAGAACAAGTCCTATGAGGATCGGCTGAGGGAGCTGGGATTGTTCAGCCTGGAGAAGAGGAGGCTCAGGGGAGACCTTATTGCTCTCTATAGGTACCTTAAAGGAGGCTGTAGAGAGGTGGGGGTTGGTCTGTTCTCCCACGTGCCTGGTGACAGGACGAGGGGGAATGGGCTAAAGTTGCGCCAGGGGAGATTTAGGTTGGATATTAGGAAGAACTTTACCGAAAGGGTTGTTAGGCATTGGAATGGGCTGCCCAGGGAAGTGGTCGAGTCACCATCCCTGGAGGTCTTTAAAAGACGTTTAGATTTAGAGCTCAGTGATGTGGTTTAGCGGAGGATTTGTTAGTGTTAGGTCAGGGGTTGGACTCGGTGATCTTGGAGGTCTCTTCCAACCTAGACGATTCTGTGATTCTGGGTGCAGCCACACGGGCTGAGGGGGGGATCTTCGACGGGGGGGAGTGATGTGAGAGGGGTGATGTGGGGGGGGGGTGATCTGAGGGGGGTGATCTGGGCGGGGTGATGGGTGTGGGGGTGATCTGAGGGGGACGATCTGAGGGGGGTGATCTGAGGTGATGTGTGGGGGGGGGGATCCGGGGGGCGATGATCTGAGGGGGGGGTGACCTGAGGGAGGGGGGGGGGTGACCCGGGGGGGGGGGGGGGGGCGACATGAGGGGCAGCCCCTCAGCGCCCCTCCCGCACAGCGCATGCGCACGGCGCTGCCTCACGTCACTGCCCAGCTCCGCTCCTCAGGGCGGTGGCGGCCCCAGCGCGCCTGCGCGGCCATGGCGGCGGCCTGCGCCGGGATGGAGCCGGCGGCGGCGCCTCCGTCCCCTGCTGCCGCTGCCCCTGCCCCTGCCGCTCCTTCCCCTCCTGCCCCTTCTTCTCCTTCTCCTCCCGCCGCGCCGGGCTCGGCCGAGCTGGTGTGCGCGCAGGGCCGGAACCTGAAGGCGGTGCTGTGCCAGCGCTGCGGCTCCAGGGTGCTGCTGCCCGGTGCCGCCACCTTCGCTCGGCGGGAGGTGAGGGGAGGGGGGAGGTAAAAAGGGGGGGCAGGGAGGGGATGGGGGGGAGCACGGGGAGAGGGGAGGGGGCAGAGAGGAGGAACAGGGGGGGCAGGGAGGTGGGGGGAGGCAGAAAGAGGCTTGGGGGGCGGGGGGGGGACGAGGGGGCAGAGGGGGAATGGGGCAGAGAGGTGGGGGAGTACAGGAAGAGAGGGGGAGGGGGGGAAGGGGGTGGGAGGTGGCGGAGGGAGGCTGGGGGGCACAGAGGGGATGTGGGGGGCAGAGAGGAGGAATAGGGGGGCAGTGAGGTGGAGGGAGGCAGAAAGAGGCTTGGGGGGGGCAGAGGGAGAGGGGAGGGACAGAGAAGGGGAATGGGGGGCAGAGAGGTTGGGGGGAGGCAGAGAGAGAGGTGTGGGGGGCCAGAGACGGAGGGCAGAGAAGTAGGAGATGCAAAAAGAGAGGTGGGGGGCAGAGGGAAGTAAGAAAGGGGAATAGGGGGGCAGAGAGGCGGCGGTGCCCCCGCAGGCAGGGCGGTGATGCCGTGTTCCCCCCAGCTCCTCCTGCCCGCCATGAGGAAGAAGGCGGTGGCGGCGGCAGCGAGCGGCGGGGACGTGGTGCAGGAGCACTGGCTGGTGCGCGACATGTTCTCCTTTGAGAATGTGGGCTTCACCCGCGACGTGGGCAACGTCAAGTTCCTGGTGTGCGCCGACTGCGAGGCGGGGCCCATCGGCTGGCACTGCCTGGACGACAAGGACAGCTTCTACGTGGCACTGGAGCGCGTGGCACACGAGTGACAGCGGCGACGCGGCCTGGGCTGGGGACGGGGGTGATGAGCACTGGCTGCCAGGAAGCCCTGCAGCCCAGCCGCCCTGCTACCGGACAGCTCGAGGGGCCGAACTGAAGCCCAGCTGGGTGAACACGGCTTGGCCACCCTGCGCCTGACTGACCACAGCCTGGCTATGCCACGGCTTTATTGACTTACAGCCCTGCTGGCTGCCCCGGCCCAGGGCACCGATCCATAAACTAACCAAGAAACACAGCATCGGCACGGCTGGTTCCTTACCAGAGCCCACGTGGGGAGGGTGTCGCTGGTAGGAGGTCACCAGTGACCCGCAGGGACAGCTCACTGTGACAGTTTCACCAAGTAGCTTGATCTGCCACTGTTGCTAGAAGCGGTCCCAGGCCTTCTTGGCTGCTCTCTGTCACTTCTTCCTCGTGTGGCAGCTGTTTCCGTGTGGTAGGATGTCTTTCAGGCTGATTGGTTCGTGACACAGTCTTATAAATGTGGATGCTGGCACAGGGGCAAGAGGAGAAGAGGACTGCTGTGTTGAATCATGGTGGCCTCATAAATTGTCTAAATTACAGCCAAAGCAGTTGTAGGGTTTAAGGCTGTATCTTCTGTTGATTTTCAGAGGAGATGTACCCTGCCCCAAACCTTAACATTTAGGTTCTCTAAAACCTCATCCTACTTGACAACTGTAACCTGTAAGAGTATATGGCACCTAAAGCGTGTGTAAGGCATTTTAACTAACGTGATTATATTAACTGAGTACTTGGAAATAAAATAAGATACAGCTAGAGCTCGCTGATAGAATGGCAAATAAAGAAAATGCAAGCCCATGGTATGTCCAGGAAGGAAGAGTGAAGAGATTCCATCCTGAAAAGGATTTGAATCATTGGACAAGCAGCGTCTGATGACCGAGTGTCTCAGTGCTGAAGAATGTCAAAACAGCTGTGTGCGTATTAAACAGAGATGTCAGGAGACGATTCCTCTTCTGTAAAAGCAGCTGGCAAGAGCAGTGCTGGGATACTGCATCCAGTGCTGGCCTCTCTCTTTTAAAAGATGGGCACAAAGCTGACTGAAAACTGAAGGAGCCTGCAGCAGGCACAGTTCTCAGTCTTTTGGCAGTCACGGTCCAGTTTGTACTCTCGGTTTGCAAACTCTTGTGTGAATAACGGAGCAGCTTTACAGTGGCTGTATTGAGGCACATCTCCCGAGAACATGTCTTGCAGCAGGTGTATCAGTATGCTGTGCTAATAAACACTTCGGGTACTGATGCAGCTGGCATTGTGCTGGGGCGATGAAGTTCTTTGTTCACCACCAAATCAAGGTCTGTCGTAGGTAAAGATTAAAAATGTTGCTCCTCATGGCTGTGGGAGAGGCTTTTGCCTCACGTCTCTCTCCTGAAACCATTTTGGTGGCAGGAGCCTAAGGCAGGCACAGCCTCAAGTAGATTATCCCGAAAGGCATCCTGGTCTGGCTTGATGACAGCAGGTGAGGGAGAAACGAGTCCTTTCTTTTCCAGTGCTCGAGCACCTGCACTTTTCAGATTTGAAGACTCTGCCGTAATATAAAAGTCAAGCAACCGAGACGTCGGCTGTTCTGGGGCTGCTCTGTTACGAACCTCAGCTGTGGGCCGTCAGTGGGAGGGAGAGTGTACCTTTGTAATCTGGTGATTAAGGCTCTCGCTGGGGTAGAAAGTGAGTCTTGTGCCCTTGCTAAATGTGTCACATGCGCGTACAACATGAAAACTGTGCTGTTTTCTCCGTGCCCTTCTGCTTGTTTAGCCCTAAGCTCTGTAGTTGAACAGCTTCATTGAGGAAATGTAACCGAGAAGGGCAGGAGAGCTTCATGTGGGTTCTGCACAGGCGCAAAGAAATAGTGGGATTGCATCACTTCAATGTCACTTTATCACTCGGTTTGTTTACTAGGGATGTGTTTCGATCTATAATAGCTAGATCCTGGTCTATGTTACTGCAATATAAAATGTACTGTGCAGTAGTTTCGTTTTTAAGACATCGCTGTGCAGGACAGGCTTGGGGATATCAGCTTGGCTAATGCTGAGTAAATGACACCTCTCAAAAAACATGTGTGAAATCCTGATATTGGGCAACCATCAGTGGGTGGCACTGGGGTGGAGCAGAGGTGGAGGCAGCCTTACTGGTGACCTGGAAAGAAAACAAAAACAGACAATGTGACAGCAGTAGAGGGAACAATAAATGAAGATGCCTCTGTCTTGTAGACAATCCAATCTTTGGTAAGTTTTGCATATTTGAACAGTGTGGGTGTTGTGGTGGTTTTTTGTTTTGTTTTGTTTTTTAAATAATAGCAACGTCTTCAGAAGTGAAGGAGATTTATTTCAGTAGTGGGATTCAAAGACTGACTTTCACTGAGATTAAATTTGCAAAGCTGAAGTGCTAATCAGCATTAAATATTTGCCCCATCGCTGTGGAGGATGCTGCTGTTTGAGACAGTGCCGGCTGCTCTTGTGACGTTCTGAGGTGCAGCAGTTCTGGGGTGATTCACAGCACTTTTGGGCTTCTCTTCTATGAGGATGGCCCAAGCAGGAGTGGTAGAGGTCACTGCTGCGCCTGAATGGGGCTGCCTTTGCAGTAGTTCTCTCAACAGTTTCCCATCGAATACACAGGAAAGCTCAAAGCAGCCTTTCCCGGCAGTAGAATGCTTCCTGAAGAGCTGGGAGATCTCAGGTCAAAGCCTTCAAATCAGCGTGGCAGAGATTCGAATCCACTGCAGTGCGGTGCTGCTCGGAGATGGGAAAGGAAACTCCTCCAGCCTCGCAGCGTGAGAGATGCGCCGAGTGGATGCATCCTCCAGGGGCCCCAGGTTTGTGGTTCCTGCTGATTTTTTCCTACGAGTTAGGATCACATAGAAAGATTTTGGAGACTCTGGAAATGCTAAGAGGAAATTTCGTACAATGTGCTGGGAATTCGCTCTAGGAAACTTGCATCACGAGTTCTTGGGATCTTTCAGTCTCGGGTAGGATCCTGGCTTCCTGCAGCACGGAGAAGCTGTGGGGTGCAGCCCTGAAGTCCACGCAGCGCAGGCAGGGACATCCTCCCAACAAAGGTGCAGCCATGCCGCAGGGCTTTGCAGGAGCCCATCACCCAGACTCCCCCCCAAAAAAAGAAATAAAAGGGAAAAAGCAGCATTGTGTGGAATTTCAGCCTGGGCAGTTCCGCTGTGATAGTAACTGAGCTGTAGAGGAAGAATGTCTGCAGTCAGCAAATCTTGCCTCGAGGGGGATTGCTTGCATGCAATAGGCAGCAACATCAGATTTGGGAGCATCAAGTGAAGTGCTGAGCAGTCCTCGTGTTAGCAGGAACTAATCAAAATTTAGCCCCACATACATAATCTTTTCACTGTTTATCTAGCATGTTGCAAAACTGTTTTCCAGTTGCCTGCAGGAATTTCTAGGAAAGAAAAAAAAGGACGAGAGCCAGACTTCAGGTACAGGAAATGCTTACGTAAGACCTGTTAACACGCATCTTGCAGCCCATCTTTATCATCAACAAGATAGAGCAGAAACCCTTATTTCCACGTGAAGATTGCTCTTAAATTAATCTGGAAGTGGATTCTTCTACGTAAATAGCTGCACAGACTTCACTCACGAGATGAGGGTCTTCCTATGCTGGGCAGCAGGAGGCTGTGAGATCTGTCTCTGGTAACTGCCACAAGCCACCCCTTGGTGAGAGGTTGCGTTCACACCTTTCCCTCTTTGAGGTGCATTTCATGGAAGTAGGCAAGTGGTGCTCAGAGCGGGGACTGGAAATCGAGGCCCCCTTCTTTCCCTAGCTCTGCAGGTCAGCAAAAAGGTCTTGGTTTCTGGGCCTGACAGCACCAGGGCGTCTCCATGAGTCCTCATCTCTTAACAGAACAAATCCTTGGCAGAGCAGGGAAGACAATGCGGGCTGTTAAGAAATAACTTGGAGGAGGACTTCGCAGTTCTAGAGCTCCGACATTCAGTTTGTCATCGTGTAGGCAGCCAGGAGGGCTTAAAGGTAGGATCTTTGCAATTTCTGCAGCTCGATGCATCTGGAACCTCCTGCCAGCACGTAGCGCGTCAAGGAGCTCAGCAGAGTTGAGGAAAGGGCTGTGGAATGACAAAAACAGGGCCAGGTTTACTAGGAGACAGAGCTCTGGAATTACATCTCCTACTCGTCTTGCTTATTTCCTCGGAGCCGCAGAGCTCTGTTACGCTGCGTGACAGACGCTGCCGTATCAGCACGGGCAGTTTTTACAATGTGTGAGTGTTTAGGAGAAGCGGGATATCTGAAATGTGTTATAAAAAGTCTCTGCGTGTTATTTTACGTGCCTGACAATTCACTCCCTGGCAAGAACAAGAAAAGTAGGAGGATAGGAAATAATAGGAAATAGCTGCAGGGTCCGTAAACAAATAGTGCAGGGAAATGCTTCCCTGCCTCCTGCAAAGCCAGGTTAATAATGGCCAAAGCCTAGAATCAAAGGAACACCAAACCACCAAGTATTTTGCTTAAAACCACCAAGTATTTTGCAGTTGCTGGGGGCCATGGAAAGAAACCACAACAGACGAGTGGAACTTACCATAAAAGTGCAAAGAGAGAAAGATTTTCATAAAAGCCAGCTTTATGCTCCTTTAACCAATTTCTGTCGTGCGTCTCAGCATAAATGATACTTTTGTGCTGAGCTGCTCCTCGGCCGGGTTCTTAAAGTGCAGCTTTCTCACAAGTGCTGCTGGAGCTTTTTGTGTCGGAGAGGGCAGAGAGTGGGGAGATGGTGGCCTGGCAGTGCAGATCACTGAGCGGTGGGGCTGCAGCCCCCAGCTGGGTGAAAGAAGCAGAGGTTGTCTTCTCACAGGTGTGCTTTGGGTGAAATGCACGGGCATCCGAAAACATGTCTTGCTTTAAAGGCCATGCAGGGTGTAAAAATGAAGTGCTTTGATCCCTAAATGAGTCGCAGAGGAGGAGCTGAACAGGTTTCTGGGTTGCTCAGATCGTGTTTCCATCTCCTAAGAGGGGATGCAGGAGGCCCCGTGGAGAATTTGGTTCCTGCATCTTTCTAACGCTTCATCTGGAACTGCACAGTCAGCTCTATGGGCTGCTGAAACCTGATTTTTAAATACTGCACGTCTGAAGCTCAGAGGGTGCTACATGGGGGGGGGGGGTAACAGCTTCAGGCAGAGGATCTATCCCTCGATCACACATCACGGTCACTTTCTGGGGGCTTCAGGTTTGTCTTCGGTTCAATATGAACCATTCCGATATGGCTGCTGCATGGAGAAACAGACAGCAACCCTTCCCTCCTTGGCAGGAGTCTCTCAGATGTGTTGGCTGGGGTGGAGGGGAACAGCTCGAGGCAGGCTCCAGTCCCACAAATGAGCTGGGCCTGAAAGTGGGGCAAGTTCTGACCGATGCAGCCGCAGCTCAGCCGCCAGAGGAGGCCAAAGCAGTGAGAGCCGGAGCTGTGTTTTTTCCAGCCGCCTGCCTTCCTGGTGTGTGTTGGTCTGGCAGGACAGGTCAGAACTGCAGGCAACGTCTGTCCTTGAAAAGTCTTTCAGAGCCATTTGTGGCAGCCAGGGGAGCCGCAGGCCCTGGGACGAGCGGCCGTGCTAGCAGCGCTCCCGCACGGGTGCGTTTATCCCCGCTTCTCACTGGGGAAGCAGCAGGGAGCGTGTGTATACTCAGCTGTGTTTCTGTTCCCGCTTTCATGTTCCTTATCTTCCAGGAGGCTCTGAATTCCCCTGGAGGAAGGGAGACAGTTGCTTGCCTTAATCCCTGTGCGTGCAGAGGCAAAGCGCTCGTGTGCGTGCTGCCAGGAGCAACCCCCTGCAATTGTTCAAGCGCAGCTGGAAGAGATGCCCTTAGAGCAAGGGAAAACAAGCAAAGCCATGTCAACGCAGGTATCTGTCTCCTCCTGGAGCAGCTGGCTCTGCACGCTGCCTGGAACATTATTAAGAGCATGCTCTTTCCATGGCAAACAGCCAGACCACAGCTCGCTGCAGAGCCTCTGGTTACTTTGGAATCTCTGGCAATGGCACATGAAGACGTGGCTCCAAGAGCTGCCTCGTGCTTTCCTGGGGAGGGAGCAGCCTGTGGCTCCTGTCCTCTGACACGGGCAGAAGGACTCTGGTCTCTGTCAAGCTGTGACGGATCTAAGGGACTGGCACCAAAAAGGCCACGAGGACAGAAGCGCCAGGAGTCAGCAAACACGCAACTCAGCTCCAGAGGAGAAAGGATGTTTGGGGAAAGTGGCTTCAGGCTGGTGAAGGAACCTCCCTTGGTGAGGAACAGCTGGGAGAGCTGCAGGTGTCAGCAGGCAGTTCGGAGGCTCAGTGCCCTCTGCAGCCACAGGTCCCCCTGGGGCTGATGCTGTGCAAGGCCCCCACGATGCCAGCACCGTTCAGAGGGATCTGGTCCCATCCCTTCTCTCCAGAGCCCTGCTGGGATTTGGGGATTTATATTGAAAACCCTGTACGCTAGTGCCAAAAGGCAACGTCTGCGTGCAGCTGGCCTGTGCCTGAGCCCCAGCTCCCGACTTTGGGAGAGGTGAAGCCACCGTGCCCACTGCAGCGCTTGGAGCAGCACAGCACAAAGCACAGCTCCTGTCAGCTGGGAACCTCTCGCTCTATTTCTTGGCATCCATTTCTTGGCACCCGCTGCCTTTCCAATCAGATTTATCGTGCTGCTGCTGTAGCTAAACTAATGTTTAACTGGTGTTGTAACAGCTGTCAGCGAAGCCTGGTTGTCGCCACAGGCAGCTGCTCACAAGGCCGACGCAGTGCTGGACTGGGCGCACTGGTTGCAGTGGGGTCCCTGCTGTGCCTCGTGTGCATACCCTCAGCAGGCTACTGTGCCACCCGGAGCTCTCTGGCGCAGTCAGTGCACTTAAATCTTCAAGGTGCGTGGGGAAATGAATGCCCAGCTCTGTTCCGATGCTCCTCTGCAGCTGGTTGGTGTCACCGTGAGTTCACCGCATCCCGGATCTGAGACAGGCCATGGAGCTTCTGTTCCTACCTGGTCACGAACCCAATGGATTCTCTTTAAAACCGCCCTGTGTGCACTGAAGATGGAGGAATGGACTCAGATCCGTGTCGCTTCACCCGGCCTCTGCTGCCACTGGCAGCTCTGGGCTGCGATGGGAGCTGTTTGCCGTGTCGGCCACCTGCAGCACCAGCTGAGGTGTTGCTTGGTTGAAAGAACCATGCAGCATGGCATCAGTACAGATGAGAATGTCCAAACACTAGAAATACAAATGAGTTGGGAGGCAGGGTTACTGTTTGACTGGGGGAAGAAGGTTAACTAGAGAGAGAGAGGTCAGGTCTAATGAGTGATTTCAGTTACCCCCTCTTAAAAAAAAAATAAAAATAAAAGGCCTGAAGTTGCAGCAAGACAAGGTTTATTTTCAGTATCTTAATCAAAAGTTAGTGATGGGGAATGAAAAATATATTATAGGCTAGAGTCAGTTTACGTTCAGGTAGCTAACAGAACCTGGGCCCATACATTTAACCAAGACAGGCGATATGGTTACCAAACTGGCATAATTTGAGATGGAGGGGTACCAAAACCAAGCACAGCAGCACAAAACTCTCCATACAGAGATGGCATTGCAATTAGGTGAGTAATTCTGAAGGCCTTTAAGTGTAAAATAAATAAATAAATAACTGGGCTTGACAGAGAAACTGTTTGAGCTCCTACAGATGTCTGCTGGAGGTTTGTTACCCCAGGCAGGCAGGCAAGAATTACCCTGTGAAAGGCAGGGCTGAAGCAGCATTTAAAACAAGCAGGGATTGGAAACAGCCCCTGCAATGTGGACTTGTGGAGAACAAAAAATAGGGCAGGTAGCAAAGTCCATGCTTGCACGAGCAGGATTAAAACAGTTGGAAGAGCAAATAATGAAATATTTAAAAATAGGGAATGTATTTAAGGCCATTAAAAACAGGAACTTATTTAAGGATTACCTGCAAAGAAGCTACATTAATAGCCCATTAAGGTTACGAAGTCAAATGATCGAGGTAGAGAAAGCTGATATTAAACTTGCCAGCGCAATATTAAGCTCCCCCGTACACGCGTTCTGCTGCAGTTCTGCTGACTATCACGTAGGAAATCTCGCAAAACAAAAGGAGAGCCCAGCCCTTTGGGGTTCCAATTTGGCAACTCAAGCACATCCTTCCACTTGTTTTGACACTCCCTGCAAGGGAGAGGACCGGGTATAAACAGGCTGTAATCATATAATTAGAGATATGCCTACCGAACACGTTCAGCGTTCAGGAGAGGAACAATTGCTTACCTCGTCCGACCCACTCCAGCTACGTGTTCTGTCACCAGCCCCATATCTACGGATCTCCAGCCCGTCTGGAACGGGGAGTGTTTAGGTCAGAAATTAATTCAGCTCCATCTAGTCGGATATTTTTCAGCTCTAAATGAAAGATATTTCTTGGCACACATTCCCAAAACCCTCACGGAGAACCCACGTCCTCCCGTGGAGGTTTGGCCTGAGATCAGTGGAACGAGCGTTTCCCCGTGTTGTGCGCCTTCCCCGAGCCTTTCCTTTCTGCTTGCGATGCGCAGCACTTGAGATAAAATGCCCAGGTACGTGTGATGGGATAAACATTTCACACTGCAATCAAAGCCCCGTGATATGAGCTGATTTGCCACAACATTTGCAGTGTCCCTCTGGGAGCTGAGCACCCCGGGTGCTCGGGTGCACCCCACTTGCCCAGGCAGTTCCTCTGTAGGGCTGTACCCCGCAGCCGTGGCAGCGCAGGGTTTGCCTTCCCTTCCAGCGGGGCTCGTTGACGTTCAGCTTGCACAGGCACTGGAAATCTCCTGCGTGTGCACCTTCTGCTCCGGCGAGGCCCCTTTGTACCTTGGCCACGGGGGCAAGGAGATATCTGCAGACAGAGCTGCAATGGTTTGCGATTTGAAGCTGATTTAGCGAAACGGAGCTTCCCATTCCGGCTATCTTTTCTTGATTTGCCTGCTTCATTTAGTTCGCATCAGAGCAGTCAGGCAGGAAAGGCCACGGTGCCGTCTGCTCGTGCAGCTACCGACAGCGGGGTCCGTAAGCAGTGCCCGGGCCTGAGAGGGCAGGTGGGTTAGGCTAAGCAGGACCTGACTGCAGCAAGTATTAAACCAACGAAAAATCTCATCGCACCGTGCAGGAAGCACTGCTTTCCCCCTTTCTTGCTAGCCAGACTTCCCTTATCTGCCATTCCCTGCAAGTCTACGGAGAGAAAAAAAGAACAAACGCCCTGTTTAGCCCTGTTTGTCTTCCACCTCTCCGAAGGGCTAACAAAGGCGCTGCTTTGCTCGGTGTCAGGAACCTCGTCCCTCCCCAGCCTTGCAGAGCCGTGTTCGGCAGCAGCCAAAGGTCGGCCGTGCAGTCGGAGGCCCCATAAAGTCGGAGGCCCCATAAAACTGCTCGGCGAGCGGCCCCAGGCAGGGCGGCCGGCCTCCCTCCAGAGGTCAGGCACGCTCCCGGATCAGATGACCCCAAGGGAGCTGCACCCCGTGTTGCAAATGAAGATTAAAACAAAAGCAAAATACGTCAAGATCCCTGTGAAGTGATTTGGAAGGAATTCCTCGCCAGCCCCCCAAAATACCCGATCCTGTAACAGTGCAGGACACCAAGAGTTTTCTGTGAACTGGGAATGAGGAGTCGAGACCCTGCAGCATTTCACTGTTGCCAGTTAGAGTGCTGGAAAGCAGTGCATGAAAATCCCAGATCATCTCAAACCTGGCACTGACATTTAGCAGACAGATACGGGGGTAAGGCTATCACATTTTTATCAAGGATTTCACTGGTGCATGCATCATTTGTCCAACATTTCTCAGAAAGAACAGAAAGTAAGAGCTGCATGGTTGTACATTCAAAGAAGGTTCATCCGAGAAGCCCCAGACCCACTGTGGAGCTGCTGAGATTTTACCACAAGTACACAGCACTCTGGCATTTTCTGGAAGTGTCGTATTCACTGAAAATACGGTACACAGCCAAAGTCTGTGCTCCGCGGGCCTTGATAGCATTACCAGACGCGGAGAAATCCTAGAGAAATATAAAAAATTCTCACACCGCACTCAGAAATAATATCCAGTAAAACAAAAAGAATGTATTCAAGAAGTTGTGGATACACGATAGCCCCTAGGACTTTACATTAACGTTTAGTCAGACTAAATCCAATGCATTTCAGTCCCATGGAAATGTTTTTCCAGGCATCCAGCAACACCACCTTCTGTAGGGCTGCGTTATTTCTCGTCAGTGCAGCTACGGCAAGGCACACCAAGGCAAACTCAGCACGAGCCGCCAGCTGCCTGCTCCCACTGTCTCGATGCCCCTTTTATGCCGCTGGAGCCCAGGGACTGAAGCCTTATTGCAGTTCATGCGGTACAACAGAGCAGATTTCAGGTGCCCGAGTGGCTGTATGCAATTTGTCAAAATAGCACCAAAACCTGATTTTCTCACTGAAGTCAAGAAACGCTTCGTGCAGCTGGGGCAGTCCTGGTAAGTCCAGATTATCGGGGATAATGCTGCTTTACAGAGCTGAGCTCTGTGCCAAAATCCATTTCCCAGAGCTGTTAAGACAAATCAGACCAGGTAATTAGGAGAGTAGTTAAGTACGTGAAAACCTCCGTTTAAGCTGGACCAAGGCGTACTGTAATACCCCAGCCTGGCCTGAGTCCAATTTTACTTGTGAACTAAGCTGAGAAGAACACCCGCTGCACTCACTCGGTGAGACCGTTTTCATATCCTGCTTTTGCAAGGTGTCTGACCATTCTGGTTTTATGGTCCTGTGACATTTATAAAGGAGAATAAAACACCACAGTGCGATCGTGTGCCATTGACAGTTCAGGGGCTGGCCCCATTACTAACCTGCATTGGCAGAGTTGGAAGGACAGATAGAGTAGTGTGAGTGTTATTTCAGGTCTGAGCATTTTATAATTCATGAAGTTTTTAAAAAAAAATCGTTGTGGAAACTTCTTTTCTGTAGGTTTTAGAGCCAAGCTCAAACTTTGCTCACGGGTTGAAGATTTAATTAGAAATTTGAAAGGCCAGAACCAAATGTATTTTTTGAATGAAAGCAAGACATTTTCACAGACTCACCTGATGCCTAAAATGGGAAGCTTAAAGGAGAAGGAAAAAAAAAACTCACTGAAATATTTAAAATACAGTTGCAATATGTGGTATCATGAAATAAAGTTTGGTCTGTTTTCTTTTTTATCTTTCAGGACAAGCATTGAGAAAAGCACAACAGATGGCAGGACGAGAAAAAAAATAAGATGTAACTTTTTTTTTTTTTTTAAAAAAAAGAGACTAAAGAAACTGAACTATTGTCGCTATTGTCTTCTTTTATCTTCCATTAGCAATTGCTGTAATAGCTCATGGGATGTTGTATGATCACTGGGAGGAAGGGCAGTCCCAGAAGACAGCCTTGCACTTCAGGTGTGATCCTTCCCATTGGAGTGTGAACACCGGTGACTGCAGATTTCTGTTCTGCATGTCTCAGACAGCTAGGGCATTGAGCCAGCACTGTGCCCTCGCTGCAGAGAAAGCCGATGGTGTCCTGGGCTGCATCAGGCAAAGCGCTGCCAACAGGGTGAGGGAGCTGATCCTGCCCCTCTGCTCAGCACCTGCAGCGCTGGGACCAGTGCTGGGCTCCCCAGTGTGAGAGAGACCTGGGCAGGCTGGCGGTGAAGGTGCTGAGGGGCTGGAGCATCGCTGCTGTGAGCGGAGGCTGGGAGCTGGGGCTGCTCAGCCTGGAGAAGAGGAGGCTCAGGGGCAGCTCCCCAAGGCCTGCACGTTCCTGCAGGGAGGGGACGAGGGGACGGAGCCAGGCTCTTGTCAGCGGTGCCCAGGGCCAGGCCCAGAGGCGCTGGGCACAACCTGGAGCCCAGGAGGCTCCCCCTGACCCCCAGCAGCACGGCTGTGCTGGGGGGGCCGCAGCCCCGAGGCTGTGGGGTCTCCTCCTTGGGGAGCTCCAAACCCGCCTGGACGTGGCCCTGGGCACCCTGCTCGGGGTGGCCCTGCTGGGGCAGAGGGGACCGGAGGGACCCAGGGGGCCCTTCCCACCTCCACCACTGTGATTTTGTGACTCTGAGGACTGTCCTATTCTCCTCTACCAAACAGCTTCACTAAGGATACTGACTAAGCTAAAGGCACGTTGCAGCCAAGATTATACCTCAATGAAATGAGGCTAAGCAATTAGCATAAAACAAAGAAAATGAAAAAAACAGAAAGACAAGTCCTCTCAGGTCTCAGAGCCAACTGTAGCATATTACAAGAGCTCAGCTGGAATGGGAGTTTATTAGAAGTTTAATGTTGATTGGATTATTCAAATATATACCAACCTGATAACACTAAGCACATAGTTTGTGCTTGTTGAGGACTAGATTACTTAGAAGCACAGAAGACATTTTAAAAATAAACTAATTGCAAAGCTGTATGTATTCATCTGATGTCAACAGCCCTCACCATCCAGCTAACAGTTCCAGAAAGGTTTCCATTCCGTACTCACAGTATGGTTATTGAGCAGGAGCAGGAGAAAGTAGATCCTGCTGAACATATACGTACTCGTATGTGTGATTGCTCCCCACCGTCCCCCAAACCCTTGTCAACCTTCCTCTTGTGTGGAGGCAGCCAAATTCTCTAAATATGAGCAGCCTAGGACTGTCATATTTTAGCTGTTTTTCAGCCAGCTACTCACGTTTGGCATAATTCTTTGGAAAAACAAGTATATCAATATTACTTCTGCCTTCCCCCCTCCCTTCATCTCTCTGTCCTTCTCTCTCATTCTGATCCTTGCTTTCTGGAGGCCTTTTGCCCATCTTTTCTTTCAGTAATTCTGAGTTTGTAGCCTCTCAGGTTTCATTTCCACACCCTGTGTTGGAATGATCACAGTGACTTCAGTGACAGCGATAGAAGCATCCTTAACGGGTTTTAGTTATCAACCTCTTGAGCTCAGTAGTACTGAGGGGGGTTTACCAATTTCCATCCCTTGTTCCAGCTACCTATAGGCCCCGGTGAGCTGACACAACTGCACCAGGCTCCCTTCAGATGTGACGCAACCATTGTGCCCCTCCTGTTGAAGCTGCTCACAGGAGTGGAGAGCTACACAGGAAGAGGAAAACACGATCTACTTCTTTGTTATTGCTTAAAATTGTTTCAAATACGTATCCTGCCCTCAAAAGCTTAGCTCAGCAGGGGGAGAAGCAATTTCCTGAAATTGATGCTGTGCTTCCCATGGCGCTCCGGTTATGAAGCTTCCCATGCGTGCCATGTAGCTGCCACTTTCCACCCAAAAAGTTTGGCGACATCATCAGTATTTCTGTTAATATAAATGTTAAATATTACATTAATATTTATATTAATTTTATTATTAATATTGGGACACACCACAGGGTTTTTACACCGTCTTAACACTTGGTTTAAATTGGGGCATTTACTCAACATATTTATTTCAACACGAAATGCAATGATTTTATTAGGGTTTTTTCTGGATCAGGTTCTTTGGACTTAAGTCCTTCTCGTTGTGTGACTATTGCTTTTGGTGATAGTTGGCCAAGCACAGCATAGCCTGCTGACTTCCACCACCAGAGCAGAGCTCCCTCAGGGCCTGCCTGGTTTGGGGCGACCCAAGCACCAAGCCCTTTGCCTGGCCGTTTGGCCGGACACGGGCGGGCTCTGACCGGAGCCCAGCGCGGAGCCCCCCGGCCCGGGGCCATGAAGGAGCCACAGCCCCTCAGCCTGAGGAAAAAAATGGGCGCTGCCCTCCGTTGGCGGGAAGACTGAGCCCCGCCCCCCTCCCCGCCCCTCTTTACGAACCAACCAATAGCTCGCGCAAGAAGCTGAAATTCATACCTGCGCTCCAATTGCGCGGCCCGCTCCGCCGCCGCCCGGCGCCGATTGGGAGAGCGAACAGTCTCCAAGCGCAGCCACCCAATAGCGCTGCGAGCGGGCGACGCCTCCGGGCGAGGCGTAGCCAATGAGCAGGACGGAAGGAGCCAGCAGCCCCGCCCCTCGTTTATATAGGGCGGGCCGGGGCAGGGCGGCTGCATTCGCGGCGCTGCCCAGACCCGTTGCGCGTCTGCTGCCCCCAGCGCTGCCGGCCCGAGGAGCCATGGTGAGCGGGGCGGGGGGAGGCGGCGGCCGGCTCGGCTCGGCTCGGCTCCAGGCGCTGAGACGGGGACGGAGACGGAGACAGGGGAAGGGGTCAGGGGAGGCCGGGCGAGCCCTGCTCCTGACGGCGGGCGCGGAGCGTAACAACTGGAGGCGTCCCAAAATGGAGGCGGCTCCGCCGAGAACATGGCGGCGGCGGCGGGGCCCCGCGCCCCCCCGGGGCTGTTGGTGCGGGGTCCGCTGAGAGGAGCTGAGGCGCCCGTGGGGGGTAGACAGCGGGGAGGGAGGTGCCCGGGGGGGGAGGCGAGGTGCCGGGGGGCTCCCCCTCCGGGGGCCGCTGGCAGCCGGAGCCCCGCTCGTCTCGTCCCGGCGGTGAGGGAAGGGGCGGCGGGGGGGGGGGGGATTTAATTCCTCCGGGGCTCGGCCGGGTGACGAAGCTGGAGCGGAGCGCCCGTGGGAGGCACCGCTTGGGGGTACGGAGGGGGGGGCTGAAAGGTGGGGGGATGGTAAGGGGTGGGGGGCAGCGCCCTGCCTTCCAGGGCAACGAGCGGGGGCTTCGGGGCAAGCACGAAGACCTCGTCTGTATAGCAAAGCCCTCGTGCAGGAGAGGATTTAAGAAACGTGATGATGCGCGGGTTTAAGAAACGTGACAGACCGCTTCTGCGTCCTCATGGATGCACAGAGAACGCCTGTTGAGTTGACAGTGGTTAAACAGTATGAGAGCACTGGGGGGGAGAGAGAGGTGATGTCCTTGCCGTGTTCTTACCCTCCCCTGGGAGCTGTTCGTGGTCATGTTTTTAGCTGAAGCAGTGTCAACGTGACTGCAGCCCCCCACCTTCGCAGGGGGTGCAGTTATCACAGGTAACACCAGTGGTGAGAGATGAGCTTCCTACTTGGGAAACCACATTCCTGGCTACGTTGTTGAACTTGATCTAAGCCAGTACAGCCGTTTTCATTAAAGTTTGCTTTCCCTCTACACAGATGAAGCTGTGCCTGAAATGCTGTGCTGGAGAGTGTAAGGGACCTAGAGCATGATTCACAAGGACAGTTGGAGGGAGCTGGGCTTCTGCAGTCTGGCAAAGAGTACACCATGGGAATATTTAATATTTAATAAATATTTAATTTAATAGTCTGCAGCTACAGAAAAGGCAGTTACAGAAGATAAGCCAACACTCTTCAGCTGGAGCAGATCATGTAACAAAAGGAGGCAGAGGCAAATAGGGGGCCTGGGAGGTTTGGGTTGGGTGCAGGACTTCCCAGGTTCTGTGGGAAACTTCAGTGAGACTGAGTCCGTGCTTGAAAATAGCGTATGGAAGTGGAAGGTGTGGGAGGGTCTGTAGTATTAATTCCTTCAGCATTCTGTGTCCTGACTTGTGGCTTGAATACAGCATTTAACAGTATTGTGAGTAGTACGTAGTTAAACCTTATTAACATGACACTGGTGATGTGTGAAGGCCGAGAGCTGTAATGACAGTTGTCTGTTGCCTCTCTTTAGGTCTTGGACACTGCACTTCCCAGGCTCAGGGTTTGTTCTGTTGGTTAGTGTTCTTGGTGGGAAGGGAATATGCAGACTCTTAGACATCAGTGCCTAATAGTAATTCTTGTTTCACTAAATAGCCGCCTACTATATAAAGGTACTTGGTAAAATTGCAGAAAAGCATTTGAAGAGAGCTCCCAAAGCAGGGCCAAGACTAGTGGCAGGTCAGGTTTGCGTGACCGATTTTTGTCAATCCAGACTTTGAAACCCTCCAAGGATGCAGATCTCTTCCTGCCTCTCTGGTGACCTGTTCCGGGGCTGCACCACCCTGCAGGTGAAGCTTTTCTAACACCCAGCCCAGATTTCGCAGCATCCTAACACTGACCTGAAGCCTCCTGCAGGGGAGAGAAGGGGAAGGATTCTCTTGCAGCCCTGTGTCTCCTTTGGCAGCCTGGCACATTGCTTGCCTCGTTCAGGATGAGGATGCCTTGCTGAACATCCAGGATGGTTCCTGTGGTGACCCCCAGGATCTCTTCAGCAGGGCAGCTTCGCAGTTATCTGTTTCTTTATTTGTACTGAGGCACGGGGCTCATTCTGCCCCAAGTGCTGAACTTTGTACTTGATCAAAGTAAACATGCATGTGTTCAAGATGACACCTGCAGGACCTGAACTGGGGCTGTGTTGCCCAGGCTGTATGTTCCAAGACTTTTTTTTAAATATAAATTGTCATTTTTTGTGTAGTTTCAGGAAGTGATATTAGTTCATTTGATGCTGGAAAGCCCGTGCTTATTTTGACATCCTCCATGCTTTCACCTTTTTGGGCAAGCTAGTCCCTACGCACTTCCTTTCAGGGACCTCCAGCTGCTTCGGAGTTTTGTTAGGAGTGTACCTCACTGGTAGGACATGGTTGCAGGTGAGGCTGCACGTCGATGGGGTTAATATTGTACTTTTTCCTCTCAGTGGAAAAGAGTTGCAGGCTGGCCCGCTTCCCTGGGAGTTGGATGTGGCCTGGCTTCTCTGGGACAGCGCAGCCTTGCTGGCTGTGTACTGAAGCTGCCCTATTTACAGCGTGTGGGTTGGCTGTCCTCTGCTGTTCCAGTACCTTGCCAAACCCAGTGCTTTCTCCTGGAGACAGATGAAGCAACAGCCTTGGAGAGGAGCAGGATGGCAGCAGCTCTGAGCACGGCGGGTTGCAGAGGCTGTGGATTGCTCTGGGCGCTGCGTATCTGAATGGACAGCTTAGGTGGTTGGAGAGCTGAAATTGTTCTCGGCTTCTCAGTGCTGTAGTTGAGAACAGGTGGTGTTTTTAGCAAATAAAGACTGATTTCTTGGTGTTCCCAAGGAAATTAAAAAATGCTGCTACTTCCCTGCGTTCGTTAGTCCTGTGAACTAGGCAGTTCTAGATCCTGCTTATCCTGGAGTTTTTGGAGACTAATTGTATCACCCAGTTGTAGGGTGTGAACGTAGTACAGTGTGACTTACTCCAAACTGTTCTATACTCAGAAGAATGTGTTTGACTCTAACTCAAAGCCAGAAGTTACTATGAAATGCTACGGACCAGGAGTCTGGAGATAGTTCAGTCGTGGTTTGGCTTTTAATATTCAAAGCTCTATGGTGAAATATAAGGAAGCTGGCACTGTGCTCTGGACATCAAAGGCAACTTGGGAATCTGAAAATGGGTATGGATTGTTCTTCCTGCTGACACAAACTGTTTTGTACACAGCTTAAATGAGGTTCAATGGAGTAGAGTACTGTTCAGTGCTAAGGAGTTCATTATTTTGCATGCAGCGATGCAATATGAGCCGTAATGTTTCATATTTATAGAGTGATAGTAGGGGGTTTGGATAGGCAAAGACTTCCTTGTGAATGGGGAATTGTCCTAAAGTGATCAAGAGATTTTTGATTTCTTGTATGGATGTACCAAAATGGCCCTGGGTCCTGCAGAAGGTTTTGCTCTCTCTGGTGGCAGTGCTTATGGGGCTTGGAGTGTTGGGATGGTTTTCTGGATATGTAGGCCAAAAAAAAAAAAACACCAGGTGTAGTCATCAGTTTTTCTAAATCAGTATCTGTTATGGAGAGAAGTTGGCGGAAGGATTTGGAAGAGTTGGTCAAACTCTTCTTGTCTCTTTGAGGATAGGATGAACCAAGAGAAATCCGTCTGTAGGAATGACAAGGTCCAGAAGGGCCCTTTGGAGGTGGAGGTAGATGGTGGCTGAAAGCACCTTTTTTTGTCCTGCCGGACTTCGTGCCAAATGGCCCTAACACCAAGACAACAAGGCCAAGGTTTTAAGAGCTTTGCAGTATGGGAGTTCAAGCTGTGCGCGTGAATGTTTTCTAAACAAGGAAACTGCCGTTTCTGTAGAGTGATCCAATGTTTTCCTCCCCGCAGCGTGAGTGCATCTCAGTCCATGTTGGTCAAGCTGGTGTGCAGATCGGAAATGCCTGCTGGGAGCTCTACTGCCTGGAGCATGGCATCCAGCCCAACGGTACCATGCCGAGCGACAAAACCATCGGCGGCGGCGATGATTCCTTCAATACCTTCTTCAGTGAGACTGGGGCAGGAAAACACGTCCCTCGGGCTGTGTTTGTGGACCTCGAGCCAGCAGTAATAGGTAAATGCAGCGTTCTGTGCTAGGGTCTGTAGAGCATGCTGGTAGATTTAATTTAACTTGGATGTTTTTGCCTAAGGGACCCATTTCCCTAGTCTTGTGACTTTGGGGCTTTAAATTTTTACTGTGCGAAGCTTCTCTACATCTTCCTAGTAATGGGAAACGCTCGGCTTTGTGTTCATTGAGACTGTGGCAAATAATGGGTGCTCTGGGGCCCTAAAGAATTAAACACTGTCTTCTGCTAGCCTGTGGAATTCTGACTATGCCACATGCGTTTGCTATAGAAGGTACTAGTTACAGCCTCTTGAAACCATATGGTGTGGTGTGTACAGTAGGCAGCAGCAACCTTTTAGAAAGTTGATAGACATCACGAAATAGATTTCTTGTACATTGGAGCAATTCCTGTGCTTTCCCAAAACAGTCTTCCAGCTTGTGTAGTGCTTGCAGTAATGCATCTCAATTGTTAGCCTAAATTCAGGGACCTCCAGGTATACACTACAACTTCCTGCAGCCTGATCTTGGACTAACAAGCAACTCCTATCCTGGAGATCAGTTGTAGCCATGCTCTGACAGTACTGGCTCTTAATGTTCAGCCCACACATCTGCCCCTGACCAATTCCCCATTCGGTGGTGTTAGCTGCTCCCCCATTTCAGCTCCCCCGTTTCACAAGGCCCCTTCCCTGAGACACCAGTGGTGTTCTTGCTCTTGCCAATCCGTGCGCATGGAGTAATTCTGCCGGAGTCAGCTTTGGCTGTCCTGCCCTAGGTGGCGATTTCAGGCTCTCAGAGGAGGTCTGCATTGCCTGTGCTTGTGCAGTTGCTGTGTTCGTTTGTTTTCTGTAGTATGTAGAAAGAGTTGGGAAGGGGAGGTGAGTGAATAGGCTTGGGCTACTCCTGGATACACAAATTCAGGGTCCTTTGTGGGTGAATTGCAACACCACAAACCACTGTGGCAATACAGTGGGATGAATTCTGCGGGAGAGCAAAAGGCTGAGCAAGTCAAGGCTGGGAGTGCCAGGCTGAGCTTTGGAACAGAATTACCTAGCTTGGAGAAGACCTTCAAGGTCATCACGTCCAAGCGTAAACCCGAACCACTGAGTTCCATCACTAAGGCACAGCCCTTAGGGCCGTGTCCACTGAGTCAAAGCACGTTCTGGCCCTATGCTGTATTATTCCCAGGAGCTGTTGCAGGTCAGATATTCTGTTTTCTTGAGCCCTGTGGTTGTTGCTTCCTCTGCTGCTGGCCAGGTGGTGGCTCTAAGCAACCAGGAAAGGCTGAGAAATGAGGTGAAGGAGAGCAGGTGGCAAAGCTCTCACCTTGCCTCTGGGGGAAGAGCTGGTGAGTCTTGGGACAAATTGTAAATGGCAGTGTTCCAGTGCTTGCTAGTGATGTAAATGTGGTATGGGAGATTGGCAGAAGGCTGTCTTATGAAATGCTTGGTAATACTAGAAAAGTTGGGGCTTTTTGTTGCAAAGGTTGCATCATTTGCCTTTGGGGACTAGCCTGCTTTCCTTATTCCTGCCCTGCTTATTTGAAAGCTATAGATCTAACTCCATGGGCAGGGCTAGTGTGGTTCTTTGCATGCAGCGTGCCCCTCTGCCCTGCTTGAGAAAACATCTACTGTGCGTGCAGCAGCTCTGTAGCTGCCATGTGTGTACGCCGGGGATTTCTGGAGCTTCATAACAATGCTGCCCTCAGTGAAAGCAGCACGACTGCTGTCCGTGTGCATCAGCTCTGTTCAGCAAGTGAAAATACTGTCAAAGCTTCCCACCAAGAAACAGGGAGCAGAAACATGCCTGGGAATGTAAGGGTCTTTAAATCTGCCCCAGTGAGACATAAACGTGGAGGTCAGCATGTCCAGGGAAAACTTGCTTCAGCTGTCCCCTCTACTCCAAGTTCTTCCTTCCAGCATGCTTTCACAGTCCGATGACTATTCCTCTTAACGCTTCAAGCTGTTACTCCCCCAGAACCATCTTGACTCATGTTGCCCCCACCAGTTATGTTTTTCCTGAGGTTCTATATTTTTCCCTTTTACCCTTGTTTCTCAGCTTAGAAAGCTAAAGCAGGAAGTCTTATGAGCATCTGTGTTCTGAATAATAGAATTCTCTGAATTTTTTGTTCTGGTGCAGTCATGGAAATACTTTGGAGTATGGGACTGCAACCTACAGTGGTAGCCGGTCAGTCTAAATTGGCTCAAATAATAAGTCTGTATATAAATCTTGAATTCTACACAGCTTTAAGTCTCGTGTACTTACTTTCAACTTAAAAAGAATATATGTGCACAGGCAACTTCATCTGTAGTTAATAAAGCTCTTGGCTCTCTCCACCTGATTTTAATTGAAGTATGGAGTGCTGCATTACAGTATAGCTCAAGAATGGCTTGAGCTAAACCAGAGACAAAGCTATGCGGAGTGCCTTTAGCTCTGTGGTAGGACAGAGCTTCAGCCTCCTAGATACAAGTGCATATTTCTGATAGCAAGTAGAGATCATAACTCGGAATTGTTCTCCAGATCTGTAGCTGGGAAAGGGAGGGAGGTTGGACACGGGGGGTGGGGGGTGTTCTGTGTTCATTCATATGGTTTCTTTATAGCAGCCATTCATGCTAGAGTTTACATTTGCTCTAGTAATATTTGAACAACTGAATATCTGTACAGGAACATCTGTTCCATTTGAACATTCTCTTCTACCCTTGGCAGAAAGTGCAGTTAAAGGAAACGAGGGGATAGGCAAGCAGTGTAGGCTCTGACTGCCCATGGCTGCAGAAAGCTGCTTCTGGAGGACTTGGAAAATACAGAGGAAAAGCAGTATTTCAGATGTTAATTTGTGGAGTGGGCCTTGAACTGAGTCTTAAACTACAGTAGACTGATTCTGCTGGCGTAGTTCAGTTACAAATTGTTCTGGCAGATCAAAAACCTAAACTTTTTGTGAAAAGAGGGCAGTTTCTGAAGCAGTAATTTCATTTTTCTTGTGTATTTAGCACTTAGACTGTACTATGTATTTGGTATCGCCTTCTAATAGAAAACAAGCTGCTTTTTATCTGTGTATTTTAAGGTATTTTAGTCTGGATACCTTCAGAAGTAGGTATCCAGACTTTGAAAATACCTAGGTATCCAGGTGTTTGGAAAACCTGATCTACATAGAAAGTTAACTTAAAAAAATATGTATCTTGTCTCCTCAGATGAAGTTAGGAACGGAACATACAGACAACTCTTTCATCCTGAGCAACTGATATCTGGTAAAGAAGATGCTGCGAATAACTATGCTCGAGGTCATTACACTGTTGGGAAAGAGATAATTGACCTAGTCCTGGAACGTATCAGGAAACTGGTAAGACATTTCACTGGAGGCTCTTAAACAAGCTTCTTTATCTTGTTTTACAGGGTTTGGAAATTAGGTTTTGGAAATTGCCAAAATACATAGGCCTGTAAGCTGTGCTTTAATTTGTTCCATGGTAGGAGAAGCTGTGGACTTACTCTGCATCCATTTTTATTCTTAGAGGATGTTTGGATTACTTCTATCAGATAGGGCTTCCAGATGACCTCAAATATTGATGAGATGTCCAAAGGTTTTTTTAGCTTCATGTTAACTTCAGAAAGCCAGGACAGAGATGATTCTGATTTGCATAGCTTCTGCTGGAAAAGGATTGGTCTCTGGCTGGAGCTCTTGCAAGGAAGCTTAAATAGGTGTGTTTGCTTATGTGGTTTAGACTTTTGTTTGCATTTCCTCCTGTTAAAATTTCTGATTCAATTTTATGGTAACAGCAGTAGAAAAGGGAATAAATCCCAAGAGGTTGTTGTGATGGTTCAGGCTTCCTAGTACTTTGATCATGTGGCAGATCGTGAAGCCATCAGCTTGGGTTAGAGTTCCCTTTTTAGGGCAGTTAGTATATACTTTGCCAAATCTGTGTCACAAAGGCAAGGTGTTCTCATTGTGTTAAAAAAAAAAAAATCCGGACTTTACCTCTGGTGCTTTAATATGGAATGCTAAATGAGTTAGCAGAAAACACACCTTTTGTGGATCAAAGCTGATATTATCAACACTTGGCTGCCACAGGCTCTAAAGCTAAAACTGTAGCAGGCTGTACTTTGACCTGAGAAATATGGTTATAACTTCCTCTTACAAGCTGTTTTAATTCCCTGCCAGTCCTGGGAATTCAGGTAAGCATCATGTGGCACGCTTTTTCTCAGGAAGAGGCAGTCTAGCTGCTTCATCTGAGAAGACTAAACTGGAATGGCAGCATAATGCTTCTTGACAGGTCATCTCCCTGAACTGAGCTGCGCGCTTGCAGCTTGTGCAGAACTATAGCAGTAGTTCTAAGACGGGGTATCCTACACTTTATGCAGATAGAGAATATCAAATCAGCATAAGGGGTAGACGATCTATAGCTCTTTGAATATTGCTTTGTTTAATTGTTAACTGCCTTGGCATGATAATGGGGGTAGAGAAAGCTTTGAGGTAGTAATTTCAAGTGGAAGGGCTGCCTTCCAGCATGTAGGTGGTTTAAAACAGCTAAGAATACAAGTTTGGAATGTTTTTCTATGGGATAATTCCTTGATAAACGATGGATGAATTAAATATTAGTTTCCTGAAGCTTGATCAGTTGGCATGTGTCAGAATTGTCTTTCATGAGTTTTTGAAGTAGGCTTGTTTTGGGATTCTTAATATGTATACAATTGCTATAACATATGTATTTTCTCTTTCAGTCTGATCAATGCACTGGCTTGCAGGGTTTCCTGATTTTCCACAGTTTTGGGGGAGGCACTGGCTCAGGTTTTACTTCCCTGTTGATGGAACGCCTATCAGTTGACTATGGGAAAAAATCAAAATTGGAATTTGCCATCTACCCTGCGCCACAGGTCTCAACAGCTGTTGTTGAGCCGTACAACTCCATCCTGACTACCCACACCACCCTGGAGCATTCCGACTGTGCCTTTATGGTTGACAATGAGGCCATCTATGACATTTGCCGTAGGAATCTGGACATTGAACGCCCGACCTACACCAATCTCAATCGCCTCATTGGCCAGATAGTGTCTTCCATTACCGCTTCCCTCAGATTCGATGGTGCCTTAAATGTGGATCTTACTGAATTTCAAACTAACTTGGTGCCTTACCCTCGCATCCACTTCCCGCTGGTAACATACTCCCCAATTATTTCAGCAGAGAAAGCCTATCATGAGCAACTCTCTGTGTCCGAGATCACCAACGCCTGCTTTGAGCCATCCAATCAGATGGTGAAGTGTGACCCTCGCCATGGCAAGTACATGGCCTGCTGTATGCTGTACCGCGGGGATGTTGTCCCCAAGGATGTCAATGCTGCTATTGCTGCTATCAAAACCAAGCGCACAATCCAGTTCGTGGACTGGTGCCCTACTGGTTTTAAGGCAAGTCTCAGTTGCATCATGAATCTCTTGGACTTGTTGTTCACTGTAATGGGCGTACAAAGTATATTTTCTCATTAAAATCTTCTGTAGGTACCTGACTTTAATAAATGGAGGCTTGTGTTCTTGTACAGAGCTGCTTTCTGACTTTGACTATAGTCAATGTCAAATCCTAGAAGGCAACTCATGGTTTCTTCTGCTTTTCCCATAGGTTGGCATCAATTACCAGCCTCCAACAGTGGTTCCTGGTGGTGACCTAGCCAAAGTCCAGCGGGCGGTGTGCATGCTGAGCAACACTACAGCCATTGCGGAGGCATGGGCTCGTCTAGACCACAAGTTTGATCTGATGTATGCCAAACGTGCCTTTGTTCACTGGTATGTTGGAGAAGGGATGGAGGAAGGGGAATTTTCAGAGGCTCGGGAAGATTTGGCTGCACTTGAAAAAGATTACGAAGAAGTGGGCACAGACTCGATGGATGGAGAAGATGAAGGTGAAGAATATTAAATACAACAAAAGTGAATTGCAAGTCTCTGCCATTTACTGCCTTTTTAGTAGCAGTGTAAATCATGTCTAATGATTGGAATAAACTTCTTTAAGACATTCAGTAGTGTCCAAACACCTTCATTAACCATACGCAAATAGTCTGTCTGAGATAAAATTTCTTTCTGAGAAAGATAGCTGAATAAAGTAATCATTCTAGAGTTAGAGGAGTTATTTTCCTTAAGGCATTTCTATTTAAAGAGCTAATAGTGCATATTTGCCCCCAGAATCCAAGACCAGAACATGCTCAAGCTTTTGGTGGAAGATTTGACGTTAGCTACTCGTTTTTTTCAAGGTTCTAAAGCTGCTGTCACAATACAAGGTAACAGGAACTAACCTTGTATTACTTAACCTTAAGAAAAGGTGCAACACCTCTAAAGACAAAGGCTACTTCATTTTTTTCTCCTATACATAGATTTGGCATGTACAGGTAATTGAGATACGGTATGCTGAAGGGGGGAGAGATGCCCTTTTGGGAGTGCAGTAGCATGAGAAACCTGTCACTTCTGTCAGGACCTGTGGTGATTGCCCTGGTGCTGCTTTGTCCTCCCACAATGATGCAGTCCCTGCCTGTTGGCTTTCTGTGGAGCGAGCCTTGTGGCTGAAGCTCAATTCTGAGCAAAAATCTGAGCTAGCTGGCTGGGGTTAAACACCAGTTTTCCCTTAAGTGATTCTTTTTCAGAAATTAGTTCATTGGTTCAGCTTATATGGAAAGCAGAAGAACGAATGGTAATTCACATATCTGATGTAACTCAGGAGGATTTGGCTAATCAGGTTATCTTCGAACGTGGACAGCTTCTGTGAAGCCTTCAGCATGATCTGGGTGGGGGACTGGGAACACAAGTAGTGATCCACAAGCCAAATAACCTGTTTCCATTTCTGCCTTAGATGGATGATTCCGAAAAATTTCTCCCACCAAAGTATCAAAGGTGGAATAGTCAAACGTTATGCTTGATTATCATTGTTACATGATACCAAAGTCTGACCCCAAGAGACTGGCATTTGAGATGAATTCCTCCCAGTCCTATTTCAACCTTATTTGTATTCCTTCTGCTTTAATTGTTGAACATGATTCAGGCCAAGCCTTGAAGCCTGTCTTAGTTGATTAAGGTGAGCATACCTGCTTAGCAGGAGTCTTGGCTGTGGTAAGAAAAATGCCTTAACTTCCTTCTGTATGGGAAACCTACGGTACTTAGATAATGCTGCAATATTTGACATGAACTCACAGAATGGGGATCTTTCCCTGACCTCAGTTTTAGCTGTGACTTGGGTGTGCTTGCTCTAATCAGTGGGGGTATCACTTTTAGTTTAGACTTAGAGGCCACTTCTGTAGACTGAAGCCCTGGCAGAATAGCCTGGTCTGCAAGGGCTGCTCATTGGCTCAGACAGCAAGCCTAAGTTGCTGTGAGTTACCATGCTGCTTGTGTTCTTGCAGCCACAGGGTTAAGTCAATTCATCTGATGTGAAATTCATCTAATTTAGGGGTGGGTGGAAGTTAGTTTTATATAGATGGGGACAACCTCAGGCTTTATAACCGGCTTTATAACCTAGATCAACTGCTCAGACTGTCTTCTCAGCCATGATCTTCTACAAGTGTTGTATAAATCATATCTCTGGTCATTCGGCATAGCTGATCATGTCTCAGGTTTCAGTGAGTTTCTCATTTGTTTTTGCTTGTTTTAGTTCCAGGGTAGACATGGACCAACTGTAGAATGCTTCAAGTCTTCTTGACTAACTTATTTTCCTGCTTAGGAGCCTGATTAAGTAAATGTGCTAGGCATAGCCCAAGAGGCAGTCACATTCATTGCAAGTCAGATTGACTTCATTTGCTTGCATGTATTCAGATTTTTAATGTGATGGAAATACCACAAGCATAGTATGTAGGGAGGCTGCTTCATGCCTTACAGATGTCTAGGTATTTGGTGTGGAATCTCATACTAAAGTAGATCATGAATGCCATGGAGTTGCTAGTGCCAGCACCGTGGTTGCCTTTAAAACTCGTGTACCAGCATGTGTTGGAGTGGATTTCTGAACACGGCTTTAGTACAGGTTTTAGCAATGATTTGGTTTTTCTGTTTGGGATTTTTTTTTTCATTATGTGACGCGTGCACGCTCTGTTTCCTGCTCTTTGGTTTGTTGTGGTCTATTACACACACGGATTACCCTGTAGGATGCTGCTGATGTGATGGGAATTGGCCCCCACTTTGTACAATGTACCTGTGCAAAGATGAGTTTGTGCAGGACAGCACTTCTTAGACTTCTTAGCATTCTTGTAAAAGGATTCTGCATGCCAAATGCTGAGTTCTTTGAAAACCCTGGACTGACTATGGAATCTCACTCAGTGCAGTCATTAGATTTGAGATGCATTATGCTTTCAATTTTTAAAGATAGTTAATGCAGCTTTGAGAAAATAGCAAGCTGAAAAGCTGCCAGTGGTAGGTTTAGCAGATGCTTGTCACCTGTTAAACATTGGACTCATGCTAAAAATGCAGAGAGTCTCATCGTCCATCATACTCCATTTTTCTTTGTACCAGTATTAAGAAACATGCTGTTTCATTAGCTAGTGAGCACTTAACTCACAGCGTAGGCATATGCACAGTGAGCTAAGATAAGATAGTGTTTTTCTCAGATAGGAAGCCAAGGTAGTTACAGCAGGAAAATCCTGCTAAAACTGATCTTGCTTCAACTAGCTGCTGAAATCCTTAAACGCGCTCTAATTGCTAGCTGCATGGTAGAATTAATGAATGGGTGGTTCATTTGTTTCCTGAAAGTGTAGAGGAGATCCTATACTGAATTAAAATCTGAGTAAGATTGAGTACCTGAAACTTTCAGAAGCTAAGGTTTTCAAAGTGACAAGGAAGTGACAACCTTTCTTTAAATCTGAACTTCTCATGCATGTCTTCATTGGTAAGAACCATCCCCATTCTTCTGCTTTGAAACTAGTTCTGTGCCTGTTTGCACTGGCAGAAGCACAGGCATTACCTCCTGGTAGCTAAATATATCTCTACCTGTGGTGACACAGCTTTCTTCCATTATTGAGATTGGCAATTAATAGCTATCACCTGATAGAGAATAACTTTATGACTCATTAAGTGGAGGAGGAGGAGGAAATGAGCTGGAACCCATGGTGTATTGCCATGTACTTCACTAAATTGCTGGTTGTATCTGTAAGATGTGCTCTGAGATGGTTCTGGTGCCATTCCAATGGAATGCAGTGCAACAGAATCTGACTTCCACCCACTCTGTCCTCTGAATAAGCAATATGAATAGCTTTTAATGGGCTAGTTATATATATAATATAGAAATTACATGTATTTCTAATTTCTATAGTAAGTATGCCACAGTGTTGTTATATGAAATTCTTTCCATATTTTAGCTTTGTGGCCAGTGTAGGTAATAAGCATACAAGTGCACGTGCTTGGCACCATTTCCTACAGAGCAGATTTTTCTTCAAATCATGTTCAGGAAGTGCTTTTGTACTTCAGATACTTTGTTTTGTACTTCAGATACTTTGAGACCATTTGGATAACATCTACCCTATAAGACTGTTGCTGAATAGAATCAACTTTTTAGGAAAGTGTAGCTCTTTGGAGTATTAGTTGGTAAGTAAGCATTGTCTGAAAAAAGTGGTGGTAGTGGTATTAAGCCTTGGTATTAAGGATTTTCTGGCTTTGCTTTGTGCCTGCCTTGCTATGTAATAGTGAGGAGTCATACAACAACATCTCATTGGCAGTTTAGTCACTTCTTGTGGAAACTTATGAAAACGCTAGAACAGCAAAGTCAATTCATTATTTTGCTAATGCGCTGTTGTAAATGTAGATAAAGTTTTTGATTGCATTGTCCCAAGCCTGCAGCCTTCAGTCTTGTTAGGCCTTCTGCTGACATGCTGCTTACCCTCCAAATTCTGCCGGACAAGCAAGGAGGATGTGATTCTGTGCTCAGCTCTGCACTTCTCAGCCAAATCTGCTTGTATGTAGCAGCAGACAGGTCTTGACATCTGATACACAATGCTGCTTATGTGCTGCCCTATGCCGTTCTCTTCTAACTTTTTAAAAGCCTGTTTCTGCCAAATCAAACTGTTTGCCTTTGTGCAAGGTCAAGTTTTCCTTTATGTAGGGGATACTTTGCAGAGGCAAAACTTCAGTTGTCTCTAATTATAACGCAGATCTATTTTAATGTAACAGGGCAGCTTTTCACAGAAGTACTGCAACAACATAAGATTCAAGTTACTTTTCAGGCCGTGTCTTTGTGCTGTTGAGCTCATATTTCTTTTGCAAGTCTTAAAAGTTTGGGAAGAAAGATCAGGCGATTAAACAGATACCGCGTCTTATGTAGGCAGTGTGCATTACCAGAGGTTGGGAAAGTACAGAGGAAGTGTAATTGAGGCTCCTGTCAGGAATAAGGAACTGGATTAGGTGATTCCTGATCTCACAGATTCTTACATCGTATTTATAAGGAACTCATTCAAAAGAGAAGATGGTTTATGTTTGAACTCAGAAGTCATGGACTGGGCTTATAAATGAGTTTGGCAGTAAAGAGCTGAACAATTTTTCGTCCTATTGCAGGACTCCCATAGAAATGCTGTAGGAATTTTCCGTGTTTTCTGTGTATTGGTAAAGCGCTGATGATTGATCCCTTCTCTGTATCAGTCTGAGTTATGCAACTTCCATACTGTGTAAAGACTTTGATCTACAGATTTCTTCTAAAAATTGGGCAAGGGGTTTAGAGGCTTGTAGTTTCAACTCTTAACGAAGAGAAGGAATGAGTGTTATAAGGTGGAAGAAATAAGAGTGCTCTGAAGGTAATGTAGGTGCTGGCTGACAAGGGCCTGGGAACTACCAGGAAACTAAATAAAAGAGTGGAAGGGCAAGAGTCATACAAAGGAGAGTTATACAAAGAGTGGTGCCTTTTGTGGAGCTTTGCAGCGAGTTGAGTCTGTTAAACCCCAGGCTCTTCATCTTCCTGATGCCACGTGCATACCCACTGGTTTTCTGAAGACCATGCTTTCCATGGCCAGCTTCACGTGACATAAAACGTGCGACTTGTTGAAAAGACATCCAGTTCTTGTGATAGTCTCTGGTTTGCTCAATGATGTGTAATATTTCCAGTCATTTTTCAGGAGCATGAAAAAGTATGTTTCGAGTGCCTGTCTAATCTGACTGGATGGACTCTTCAGTGCTGGATGTTGGATTTTTATGTTGAGTGAGCCGTGGTACCTTCACAGTTCCTCTGCAGCATTGTTTTAGTTTCCTTGATCTGTCAAGAGCTTGGAGTACTTGGACATAAAAAGCTAAATTCCTCTTTTCAAACGCTCTCTAGAAAACGTCTGTAAACATTAAGATGATCTAGAAAACATTCTAGAAATACTTGGGAAAATGTTCTTTATTTTTATAATATTTCCTAATTTTCTAATATTTAAAGCAGTAGAAATAGGTAGGAAAACTTTAAAGCCTTAAAGGAATTACTCAAAGAAAGCGCATCTTTTTAAAACGAAGGTAAGCACCTAACCCACTACGTGAGCTCAGTTCTATTTTAAGGTCTGCCTCAGGCTTCCTACATGATACCAGTAAGTGTGCTGGTGTTCTCAGTTTTGGTCCAGTACATGAAGATGTCAGTCACCTGTTATGTTGACTGTAAAATGGAGCAGTTTTTGAGGCTGAGGGAAGAAAAAAGTAGGAGGAGTTCTGATTTTAGGCGGGAATATTTAAGTATTCACGTTGTAAGAACAGCACTGGAGATCAGATGGTCATGGAGAAGTTAAAATAAAAACTTCAAGATAACTTTACAGGCTTGAGTTTTTGTGCATATGGATACAATCAGAGCACCAGAAAGCCTGTCCCAAATGTGTTGCATTAATACTGTTGAGGCATTTCTCCCACTTCAGCCCTGTTAGCTCTTGCAAGTGATGGATGTTTAACCGCTATTACACTGCGCTGCGTGCCTGTTCATGAGTGTGGTTTTTCTGTAAATATTTTTGCATTGAAATGCTGAGATGCTATTGCTAGTCTCTTTGTGCATATTGCTACTTGAGCATCCATCTGTGAGCCTTGCTAGTCAGGCAGTTCACTGAACAGAGATGAGTGAAGGAGATACTTGTGGCCAGACGGTATGCCTTATGTTTGGGTAAGGTTCATTCTTCCAAATATTAGACCTGGACGTGAGTCACAGGGATCAGTGCTAGGTCTGCTAGGATTCTTTTACGGTCTCAGGTAGTTCAGGAAGAAGATAAAACCAACAGAGGGCTTTTCCTGTCTATTCTAATGCTAATGATAGAATTGCACAAACTTCCTCACCATGCGCTTGTTGAAGGTCTAAGCCCTTTTACTCCAGAACTGTGCATTTTACTTCCAGAGACCTGAGTTGGGATGAAAAGAATCCCTCTGTCCAGGATGGCTCAAACTTTCTCAACCTGTGCTTGTTGTTCTGTTTCTGTCACCTGTGAATTTCTTTAAGGTAATGGCCTTTAAAGGTTCCTGGCTCTTGTGTTTGTTCAAATTCCTTTTTCACAGGCGGATGCTGTGCAAGTGGTTCGTAATGCTTCATGTGAGGGATAAATTCCAAGCAGCGTTCAAGAAGACTGCCAAGACCTTAAGCATCTCCACATTACTTTTTGTCAGAGCTCTATGGCTACAACTGTCAGATGTATTTCATAGTCTTACATCATCACCACTTGCAAAAACTGCTTTTCAGTTGGCTGTATTCAGAGTGGAGATCTGTGGCTTTTCAGTTATTTCAAAATCCAGTTTGTGGAACCTGCCTTGGCTGAATGCTGCAGGTATGCATTGTTTCAAAGAGATGCTAATGTAACGTTGTCTGGCATTGTTTTCCAGCAGTTCTGGAGGTGATCTTGTGCAATTCTGCACTAGCTGTCAAAGCTATGCTGCATGCAGAGCTACTTTCAGTTTTGTTTGAATGTCTGTGTCTGCTGTTCTGGGACAATCTAAGCCGATCTAAACTGCTACCACTGTCCCAGTACTCCCTTTTTCATCACCCCTACAATCCTGTCTCTGCTCTTGCACTGGTTCTGGCACCGTTTTGTGTTAAATGGGCAAGAAAACTCACCTTCCTGGGGAAGGGAAAAGGGTGAAGCTTTCTCTTAGCTTCATGAGCTAAGGTGGCTCAGCACAGGATCAGCTGAGGGCCAGAGCTGGCATAAGGGAGGCGTGGGGTGCCGTGGGCCTGCTTCAGCTGCAGTCGAACCACAGGCTTAACGAACCATAGGCTCAACCATTGTTTGGTGCTGACTGCTGCAAAATGGTTTCTGCCTTTGTTCTTCACGACTTATGGAGTGTTTCTGTGGAATGCAGAATCACGTGCATGCATCAGTGGAAGTGTCCCAGTCACGTCTCAGCACATTACAGAACAGCTTCTGCCATTGTCCACAAACGCTTTTGAAAATGGTGTTAATGCCTTGCAGCGAGCACATATGGCACCCAGAAATGGAGGGTTTCCTCTTCCATGGCGCTTCTCGTTCAGGCAACAGTTTCTGGCCCTTCTATGCAAAATGCTTCCGTTTCTTGTCGTATTCTTTCTGCTGTTTAGTGTTTATCTTCCTCCTTGTTTTCTCACTAAGTCTGTTTCTTGTTCACTGCTATTACAGTTATCAACATTGTTTAAGTTCCAGCTTCGTATATCGCGGCATATGTGCGCTGGCTTCATTATCTGCAGTGCTACAAGTATTTAATGTCTACTACGTGTATCTGCATGTGTTAAACTTGCCTGATGAGGCTGAGTGGGGCAGCTTGTCTGCATATTGATTTAGACCTTGTTTATTGTTGATCAGATGTATTAAATACAAGCCTATTTCAGAACGCTTCTCTAAAGCACCTATTTTTTGCTAATTGTAGGTGCTGGCAGATCAGGAGCAGTCCTTACTGTTGTACTTGTGGTCACTGGGAAGCTTATTTTCTTGTCCAGTCTTGTACTTCCTTGCAGAAGGTGCTCATCAGTTGGGTATACTGAAATTTGTCTGTCTTTGTCAGATGTGTATGGTTGCACAGATCAATGCAGTAAGCCAGGCCTTCCAGGGAACTTGATTTTGGGAAAAGCCACGTGAAAAGCCCCCAGAACTTGCTGCGTTCTGGGGGTCTGATTTGTTTATTTTAGTAGTTTATTGCCTGTAGAGCTCCTAAATTCTTTCCATTGCCAGGTTATTTAATCACATCCTTTCTCCTTTGAATGCCTTCTGGCTCCCCAGCTGGCTTTAAACCTACATGCCATCTACCAGATTCTGTAGCCGTCCGCCTGGTTGTGATTCATGTGGCTGCGTACCACCTTTGCTTTGCTAACATTGTCACCTTGTATGTGATCAGTATTATCTGAAATACTTTCTCGGCCTTAATTCATGTAGCTCTGCAGCCATTTCTCAATGTCTAAATTTCCTCCATAAGCAGTTTTTCCAGGGCTCTTCATCAGTGAAGACTCTCTTAAAACCCAGTCTTATGTTCTGATTCGTCTGTCCAGCCTTAGACTAATTTTTAACGCATTTAAATGAGCCACCAGGGCTTAGATGACTTTGTGCGTATTTGCTGTTTGAAACCTGGATTGGAGTTTGGGCTTTTTGAGGGCTTGGGCCTCTGTGTACTTGAGCTAGGCATGTCAATCCATCCTGAGTGCAGGTGTAGGTTACCTGGGCACAAGGATCCCTCAAATCTTATATTCTTGCTCCTTACCGCTGCTTTAATGCTACCTTTTGTCTAAAAACAAGTGAGTCCTGGAGCAGATCTAGCTAATCGTGGGGGATTTCAGCTGTAGCTGAGAAAGGAAGCTTGAGTAGGAACAAGCTTTGTTAATTAAACACTTTCTGTAAGACCAGCTTCCGTCCTTGCCAGGGCCTGTGTAGTGTCGCTGAGAGGTGGGGAGGAGGGCAGTGGGCTTATCAGCGGTGGTACAACGCGTCTGCCCGTTGTGATAGCGGGCTGTGCAAGAGTGGCAGAAGGTACAGTCGGTACGGTCTCTTCAGAGCAGTTTTTTTTTTTAGTGCTGCTTCCCCTTAACCCACACAGAAACCACAGCTGAATTCAGACACTTCAGGGAACAGTTGTGACAGCACTTTCTGTTTCACAGCAGCCGAGGGGCTGGGGGTGATGAAGCTGCACCTTAACTTTTGAAAAATTCTTCTTTCTAAGAAAGATTTGAGCTTTGTAGCTTTGTGCGTTGTGGCAAGTTGTATTTCTCCAGTTACCCCATCGTACTGCAGGGACTCCATAGGTAGATTCGTTTCCCCGAGCACTGAGGTCTAGACCTGAACTTGTCAGCGCAAGGGGTTTTTAGGGTGAGATTATTCTGACCTAGTTTAGACACCAGCTGTAAGATAATGAGCTGGGCCTCACCCTCGCTGACTGTCCAAGCGCTCCGTGGATGACTGGTCCCTTGTCAGCCTCCGCACTTCACCAGAATCATCCCACCCTCTGCACGTCCTGCCTGGGAGCAGACTGCGTCCCACACTGCCGTGTGCTATTAGCACACCGAGGAGCAAGCAGGTACAACTGTAATTTGAGCGTGAGTCAGCAGCTGCCCGAGAGCGAGGAGAGGCGTGCGAAACGGCACCTCAGCTCTGCCTCTGCAGCACTTCCTACGGCTGCGGCTCGCTTATCCTTGTGCCCATGGGAGCCTCGCCGTGGATTTGGAGTAAGACTTAACTCAGCCTTTAATAGAAGCTAATGATAGGGTATGGGACTTTCAGAATTATTAATGAAAGTAACGTTGAAGGCAGTTGCACAACTGTGCACAACTTTCCATACTCGAGCATTTGTATTTGGCTTCCACATGCTAACCAGCTGTTTTTACCTGTCTGTTGACATAGTCCCCACCAGGAGCTGTGTGCAGCTGTGGGACTTCCGTCCTTGGCCAGCCAGCTCAATTCTAGCCCACAAAAGAGGCTCAGATTTCCTGCCCGCCCCTTCAGTGTGGCCCCTCTGCATGGTTTCCTGTAGCTGACATGTTCAGCCTGCAGCCTGAAGAGTTAAGAGCTTGTGGTGCTCGTTAGGCTTCTCCAGAGTGCAGAAGGCATGGTACAGATATGAAGCCTGCATGTTGTCAGCCAGCCCAAAATAGGCTACGGGTATGGAGCACATCTTCTGGAAGAAAAGCAAGAAAGTACTCAGACATCTAGATGCTGATACTGATATTTCTCCATACTTGTGGTGAAAGTTGCTAACAAAGCACCTAATTCTTCTACATTAGAGAATGCTTCTGTTGAGACTCAGCCAGGGCAAAACACAAGGCAAAGAGTTTGGGTCCCTAGCACCAAAGCAGCAGTCAGTACAACGTCTACAATCTGCAAACTGAGCTTACGAAAATTCCATAATCTCATATCTCGAACCTTCCATATTTCTAATCAGGATCCTGAGATTTCAGTAGCTTGACACTTTTCTGAGGAGTGACGTGCATCAGCATCCCTGGGAGCAGCTGGCTTTCTCAAATTTAAAACCCTTTTCTAGCCTTGATGATGAAATTCAAACCACTCTGCAGGTTCATACAAGCTTCTGGTTGGCCCAGGAAAAACTGGTTTGGTTTGATCTGTTATACATTCTGCTTACTAAATATGTTTGTTCCCAGGAATCTATTTTCTTAAAGAGCTGAGAGGCTCAGCATATTTCCCTCCCTGCCCTGTACTGTGAACATGTAGTATTTTAATTAGGCTAAACTCTCTGATGAAATGAGTGCTTTGACTTCAATGGAGTTTCACTTATCTGTGACTTAGGAAAAAAACCTGACTGCAGACTCCCTGTGCGGCACTCAGCCTCTCTAGACCTGGGAGCATAAAATTGTGCCTTGGACTCTCATGGCCAGGATCTGCTCCAGCTTGCTTCTAGGTAGCCCTGGAGTGAAACTTGTGTAATATTAGCATTTTTTTTATGAGTTTTGCTGGTTTCTGAGCTGCTGGGAGCAGTTCTAGTCTTTTTCAGTGCCCAGAGTTGCAGGTGTATGTCTGCTCGGAGGCCCAGGGCGCAGTCTTTCCTAAAGCTCATCTCAGTTCCCAGTATTCCCACTGTCCTAGGCCAGTGCAACCAGTGCTCAGCGGGTGCTGGGAGAGCTGGCTGTAGTTGCTCTTGCTGTGCTACAGGATTAAACTGAGCAGGGTCCAGGCTGCTGGGATGAAAGGTGTTCTCTCCTGGCTGAGGTCCTGCTTCTCCCTAGCAGCTCCGCTTCATGACTGCCCCTTCTTAGTGCAGGAATTAGCAGCTCTGTAGCACGTGCCTGGAAACTTTGAACTGGAGGTAATAGTTGGGGAATTCATCACAGAACCAGGACCACTGATTTAAAGTCAGACTGTGCTACATTAACCCACCAAATACAACAAACACTGCAGATGTCCCAGCAGAAGCAGGGTACAAGAGAAGGCAGTGTGCAGAAGGACACGTTTATGTTGGTGGAGCACTTGCATCAGCAGGTAGTAAGGTGGAATGACAAGTAAGATGGCTGATGGGGTATAGAGACCCTCCGGGGCTTGCTCACTACTTAAGCAATTGCTACCTTCCTATCCAGACTTCTGCCACCTCACCTTCCCATCAAGAAATCTGCTTTTTATCCTTGGGTTATCTCTTGATAACTCATATCCCTCATCTGATCAACTTAAGATCTTTGTAGTAAATGTTTTTTCTTCCCCTGTAGTAACTTCCAAGGTAAAGCACCTGAATGTTTTTTTTTTTTTTTTTCATCAGAGTCCCACAGGAGACCTTTGTACTTGATTTTATCAGCAGAAATAATCCTTTTAAACGTGGGCCTTCCAGCTGACAGAACAAGTACCTGGGGAGTCATTACCAAAAAGACTATTTTCTGTACATCAGAAACCATTGTTGTTTAAGCATCCTTAAGACTCCTGAGAAACTCAGATCCAGTCACAAAAGTAATGTTGCTCAAAGCTTTTTCCTCTGTGCCAGAGACCCTAGAGTTCTGGATGTGGTGCAGAGCAGCTGTTCCAAGGTGATGAAGCAGCATAGTTTTCTCCCCAGACTGCTCTTAGGTGGCTTGTACTGGAGGTTCCCTTGGTGTAAAATGAAAGTATTGACAGGAAAGTATAAAACGGCTATGGTGTATCTCATGTATACGGTTTAAGACTTCTCATTGTTGCTCTGCTTTTGTACAAGGAAGTGGGTTCACTGACTTCTCTAAGCTGTGGATAAAATTTAACCAAGGAACTTGGAGGAACGTCATCCTAGAGCTCATGAAAATCTGAGGTGCTTCCAACAACTGGGGTGTCTCCTGGGCTCTGAGAACCTGAGCCTGGCTGTCTACCTAAAGCCAGATCAAGGTGTGACTCACGGGACGAGCTTGTCCGTGCAAGAGCAAGACTTTGAAAAGAGCTCAGCTCTTAGTGCTGTGCCCCGCTGCCGATCCTGTGCTCTGCTCCAGCCTGGGCCTGGCCAGCCCACAGCTTCTGGTCCCGTAGCACTTGGGACACGGGGCCTGTGCTGCAGGGGCTTAAAGCTGCTAACTTGTTGTGTCGTGTTCTCTGCAGTCCTCTCCCCAGGATATGTCTGTGGTGGGGCAGGGCTGGTTGTCCTTTCAGTCCCGCTCAGCTCTGCTTTGCCCACAAGCCTCCAGCCAGGTGGGCTCCAGTGATAGCGGCCTGGGGCAGAGGATCCCTCCCTTTGCCTTTCAGTCTGCCCTTTATGAAAGCAGTCGTCATTCTTCTTCTTTCTATGTGAGGAGAATAAATCTTTTAATTCTAAACTGTAGAAGCGAATCCTCTGTACTTAGTTTCCTATTTATTTGAATGGTAAGCAGAAGCTTAGATAGCTTACAACTTCCTCTTTCCTCTAAATAATTTCATGAATTAAATTCTTGTGGTAGGGGAACAGCTGAATGATAGGGAATTGATAGGGTAAAAGTTCAGGCTCTGTTTGCAAAGGGTATCAGCTTTGAAATTATTAAGCTACCCAGGGCCTTGGGTTCCTTCCTGAACGACCACCTGGCTGCTTCTGTGCTTTCAGGTCCTGCTTCCAGCTGAGGTGTATTTGACTTTCTCAACTGCTATTATTAATAAAAGTGTTTTTGCATGGGTTTTTGATAATGCCAGGTCAGTTTTATTCAAAGGGGCAAAATTTTAGGTCAGTAGCTGAAGTTTTATAGAAGTTACAGCTTGAGTGTGTCTGTGTGTAACAGCCAAGGTTCCATGGATGAGCAGATATTGGCATTTCTGAGCCACGAAGGCAGCTTTAGGCAGCGGGGGGAGGAAAGGCACTGCCGTGCTTCGTCTGCACCAGGCGAGGCTGCGAGCAGCACCTCACGTTAGGAAATGGCGGCATGGGCCTGGGCTGACGGCTCCCCACGGGGCTGTGCTGGGTTTGGTGCCGCAGGACGGGCTGAGGTGAGTTATAACCCCAATTATGGAGGCATGGAAGGGCTCTGCCGCCGGTGCCGTGCCACCGGGGCCCTAAAAAGCTCCCGGACAGCGAACGGGAGGGCCGGGCTCGGGGGGTAGGGGGGCGGCAGGACGGCGACCGAGCGCCCCGGAGGGGAGTTGGGAAGGGGCGGGGCCTCCTGAGGAGATGGAGGCGGAGCCACCGCGGGGGCGTGGCCACGAGGGGGGCGTGACAGAGCCGGCCACGCACGTGCGCTACGTGCGGCGCCCGCCGCCGCGGGGGGGGGGGGAGGAGGAGGGGGCTCGCCGGGCTCCCTGAGGGGCGGCTCCCCGCGGCCTGCCCCCCCCCCCTACACACCGGGGGCGGGCGGGGGACAACGGGGGCGCGGAACAAAGGGAGCCGGGCCGCGAGCGGCACCGCGGGCGGCGGGGGAGGTCCGTGAGGGGAGCGGGTCCGGGCCGCGGCCGCCCCGGGGCCGTGCCCGCAGACAATGCGTCCGCGCGGCCCGCCGAGGCCCCGCCCCGCCGCTGACGTCGCGGCGGCGCAGCCAACGGCGGGCCGCGGAGAGGCTCTTTAAAAAAAGAAGCGCCGGCCGGCGGCGGCCGCTGTCAGCTGTGGCGGATCCCTCCGCGCATGTAAACAGAGCGCGGCGGGGCCCGGCCGCGAGGCCCCACAAAGAGCGGCCCCGGCCCCGGCCGGGGGTGGGGAGCGCGGGGTCCCGAGGCCTCCCCGAACCAGCGGTGCTGGAGGGGAGCGTCTCGGAACGGGGGGGGGGGTGTGAAAGGGCCGGGGGGGGGGGGCCGCGCACAAAGGCGGCGGGGCGGACATTTTGTGAGCGGGGCCGGGGCTCCCCCCCCCCCGCCCCCCAGCAGCACCCGTGGGGTCCCGGGGAGGCGCCGCTGAGGGTTCGGTGCCGCCCGTTCCCCCCCCCCCCCTTCCCCCCAGGGCTCGTAGCGGGCCCCTAACCCCCGGGGGAGGGTCTAGAATCTTCGCCCCCCCCTCCCCGGCCCCCAACCCCTCAACCGGCCCCAGCCCGGGCCGGGCGCCCCCTCACAAAGGCGCGTGACGGGGCGGGGCGGCCGCCGCCCCCTCCCTCGCTCCCTCCCCCTCCGCCCAGCCCGGGGCGGACTCTTTTTCTCTCGTTCTCTGCCTTCTTGCCCCCCCCACCCCCGTTAACCCCCCCCACCCCCCAGCACCCCTCCCCTTTACCCCGCACCCCCGCCTCCTCCCGGCGCAGGACGCGCACGTCCCGTTGGAGGCGGCGGCTGGCGGAGGATTGTTCGGTGCTGGTGGTGGTGGTGGTGGCCGTGGTGGCGGCGAGGCCCGGGCCGGGCCATGGCCGAGTTCCTGCCCCCGCCCGAGTGCCCCGTCTTCGAGCCCAGCTGGGAGGAGTTCGCCGACCCCTTCGCCTTCATCCACAAGATCCGGCCCATCGCCGAGCAGACCGGCATCTGCAAGGTGCGGCCGCCGCCGGTGAGTGCCCGCATGGCGCCGCCGGGGGAACGGCCTTTGTGTGGCGGCACGGCTCGCACCGGCACCCGGCGGCCCTGCCCCGTGCTGCGGGGTCGGCGGTGCGGGGCCCCCTGCCCTCCCCCGGGGCCCGCAGGTGCCCCCTGGGCAGGTGGGGCCGCTCCCCCCCTCTTCCTCCTCCTCCTCTTCCTCTTCTTCCTTCTCCGGTGAGAAGTTTGGCCGTCCCCGGGGCTGGAGGGGGGGGGGCCCGGCCGCCTCCCTCTCCGTGGCCGCCCCCCGCCGCCAAGTGGCTCCCAAGTGTTGGAGGTGCCCGGCAGGAAAGTGGCTGGAGCCGGGGGGAGGCTGAGCCGGCCCCGCCGCGGCTCCCCGCCGGCTCGGGGAGGCCGAGCCGCTCCTCTCCTGCCTGTCCCCAGTTGCTCGGCCCCCCCCAAAAAAGTTCCAGCGGGGCCCCAGCCGCTGTCCCGGAGCCGTTGCTGGGGGCGAGCAGCCCCCGTGCAGAGCCCTGGAGGAGGCAGCTGCTTGGGTGTTGCCCTCCATGTTGGCATTGTGGTGGTGGAGGGCTGGGGACACCGCTCCTCTCCTCTCCTCGCCCGCACACGGTCCCCCGGGGCCCGGCCCCGGCCCTGGCTGGGGTCCGGCTCAGTTTTATTTGATCCAGGTAACTATTTCCTCAAGTTGAGCAACGTCCAACTCCGCAGCCCGGAGTTTGAGTGGTGTCTTTGCTAGCTGAAGCCTAGACAGACATGGCCACCATTTTAGAATGCAATACACAGTGGGAAGAGTAATGAGCCTTCATCTTCATCATCATCACCTCGACTGTTGGTGTAACGGTGCTCACAATTGTGGTGTGAATTCTGATTTCCTTTTGTTAGACGACCCGATTTACTGGGAAATACTGTTAAAGATCTTAGCACCACAGTTTGTGTAGTCATAATTGTTAGTTCTTTTACCGGGATAAACAATCGCACTGGGGAGGAGAGGGGCTTCTTAGAGTAAAAATCTAATTAACAGGCACGTGTGAATCATCTTATTTTGGGTGAATTGCTCTTTCTCTAAGTGGAGGGTGGTGCAAGTCCGGGGTGGTGCAGCTGGCTTGAGGTAGTTTACGTGACGGCAACAACTCGAATGTTAAACAGCAACTGAGAGCCTTAAATCTCATCCAGCGAGAGGTGAAGCTGACAAAACATTTCTGCAGACTTTAGTTTTGTGAGTGATGCTTGGAGCTCAAAGAAAATACTGTTCAGAAACACATGCTCTTCTCAGTTTTGTGTTTTGATCGTTGCTGGGACTCCTGTTGGTAACCATCCTTTTCCTCCCGAATTAAAATAAAGTGAAGTAACTTGCTGCGTTACTGTCTGAGGTGATAGAAATGTTTGTGCCGAATCGAGTGATGCGAATCTCGGGGAGGAAGATGTTTCCGTTTTCTGGGAGAACTGTGAGGGTTTGCATTTGTATGAACTACGTGAGGACGCTCTTGAATTTAGATCTAGGTAGAATATACCAGTGCCCCTTTTCAGGCGGTGCTGACATAGTTAAGGGGATAAGATGGTTTTCATTATACCGTCAACACTGAACTTATGTAATCTTTTTGAGTAGAATAATCTTTTTGGAGAACATATTGTCAGCAGTATTTCAGCAACTCTGAGCAGAACAGAAATTTTATGGAGGCTTTTTTCCTTTGTGATTTGTTTTAAAAATCTCATCGATGTTTCTCATCTGTTTGTGTAAAAAAAGCCAAAGCCCTATCATAAAGCTTCCTGTGAGCTACATTATCTGTTAGAGAGTCATAAATGAATAGCTCTCCTAAGGAATAAATTAAGTTATTACAGCTGCATTCTCAGCATACTCTCATCTCCACTTACTGAAACGCTAAGATCTGTCTGTGTTTATGTTCATATGTTTCACTGAACGTATTTAGAAGTAGGATGAAAATAGTCGGAGCTGCTGAAGGCGGAACAACACCTAATAGTTATATGAGGCCTGGCTTTCATGAGAGCTTAGCTACTACAGCTCTTATCTACCCTAGATAATGACTCGGGAGACTTGTGCAAGTGCAGTTGATCGTTCACCGGCCTGAAGCATAGAGGGAGCCCTTCCAAATCTACCAGAGAAAGCCTTGAAGTTGACGTAGTTCCTGGCCTTCCCCCTGGAAGCAGGAGGTGCAATGAATATTCAGTATAATCAGGTGGCTTATAATATTGTAAGCTACAAATTATACCGATCTTTTCACAAAAATTGTGTACCTTCTAACCAAATGTGTTGTTCAGGGATGGCTGACGTTTGGCAATCTTCCTGCATCCAAGTGAAGCTTTTGGCTGTGTTCTTAGTCCGCTTACCTGCCGGGGCTGCTGTACAGCAGGTATGCAGCACTGTGAACTGTCCAGGATCCAGGACAGAAAAAAGCTCGGAATTTGATCCCTGGGTTTGCATTGTTTTAGCTTAAACTCTGCTGGATAATTATTGTGCTTTTCTGTCTGAACTGCAGTATGGAATAACGTTATATGGAACTGGTGATGCCCAGTCATAGCTTCACAAGTTTATGAAAGAGTCATTGCTCCTAAGATAGCTTTGATATTTCAGCCCTGGAGCACAAAGAGAAGAACTTTGTGGTCTCTGAAGGACAGGGAATATCTTCTCCGGCACCTTTCTTCTAGCATTATCTGGGCACCAGATATGCCTGGGAAAACACATCGGTGGTGGCTTTTCCCATGCTGAGGATTTGGAGGACAGCGAACTGTTCTGCGAGGGGGTTATCAAGGCACCTGGCATACTGTTAGACATCAGGGTGGAAGGTATCAGGTTTTAGGTGCTCATTGCCAGTTCTTGGGATGAGAGAGTGTCCAGGGACCTAACAGCAGGTATAACTCCTGCACAGCAGTGCTAGAATTTCAGAGTTTCCCCTTGAATGCTCAAAAGCAGCTTTCTTCCTCTTCGTTCCAGTCGTCACCGATGGCTTAGTTTGGCTCTTACTTGGAGGACTGTGGGACACTGCAATGCCATGCTAACTGGTTTGGACTTGAAATGGCTGTCTTGAGGACACAACGGTAACCGTGTTCCCTGACACTGTGTTGCATGACATAGAAAAGCAAGTTGAAGGCTTCTTGTTGACGACCTTGAGCGTGAGGGGACGGTCCTGCTGGCAGCTGTGTCAGTCAGATACAAGGCTTTACTAGCGGTGGTTGTTTCAAGTAGTTAATGTGCTACCTAAATTAAAAATATTTTTGACTCTGTGCTGCTGAACTGAAGATGCAAAGCTAGAAGCAGAAAACTGGATGGCGCACAGCTTGTTTGCAGTCCTTCACATGCTGTGTTGCAGTTGGATTTTCTTCTGTGAACTGAAAACATCCTTTACTATGTTGCCCTTTTTAAATGGTAAGCTGGAACAGTGGCTTAGTCCAAAAATCAGCATGTCAAGTGCTGGCTCTACATTCTGGAAGACTTTGTGATAGCTCTGCATTTTAGAGGGGCACTTAAATGAAATGAAGTATCGTTTGAGAATGGTATCACTGCTGTTTGAAATAGGTAGCTTTTTAATATTAATTCATGAAAGTAAGCATTCCCTCGAATTCGCAGCATAGCTTCAAGAATAAAAGGTAACATATCATACTGTTCCTGCTCCAAATTCGACTTAAGAATGGACTCCTCTTTCCAGTTGGTTGTGTAGCTGCTTTGCAGCAGTGAAGAAATAACAGATAACAATTACTTAAGCCTCCCTTGCCATATGCATCGGTTTCAAAATATAAAATTCTGTAAAACATGCTAGAAACACTAGTTTTCCAATAGCCAAACATTAACATTCAGTCTAAATGTCATTGCTTTGAGTAATGTGAATACGGAGAAGCGCAGTTAAGGCTTCCAAGTAACCTTAAGTCTGCCCTGGTAGAACAAAATATTTTAAAATTATCTGTGTTAGTGTTACTGAAATCTTGAAGGAATTGGCACTGGAGTTCTCTAAATTATCGACTCAAACTTCCAATAAATCCTGGAACACTGGGAAACTTTCCAGAGGAGTTAACTTCTTCATGGGTTTAAGTTCTTTATGGGTGCAAGAGTTGTTAACTGCATCTCCCTCCAGGGTGGAAGAATGGCTGATAACAGTCCTGAACAGGAACTCAAAAGGTGATACCATGAAATACGATTGCATGGTGTTGTCAAATTAGTTTTATTGTTTTCCATTCGACTACATGTTCGGTTAAATTGGTTGTGTTGTCATGATCTGAGATCTATAAACTATAATTGAGCATGTTTCAGTATTCTAATTACAATAATTGTTATTCTGCAAAATTGATACCACGCTGAAGGAATCACAAATTATTTCAGCTATTAATGAGAAATTATAATGAAGGATAGGTTTCTAATGGTCTTTCAGAACCTCAAGCCAACAGTATGTAATTTTCATAAAGGGTCTAGAAGAACAAAAGAAATTATTTCATAAAGATCGCAGGTTTATGGTAGGTGCCTCATTGTTATAGGGTGATCCCGATTGCCTAATAAACACTGGAAGATACGAAACAATAACCACTTGAGTAGGACTCCATGTGAGGTTTTACCTTTAGGAACAAAGGAGCCTGGACCAGCCTTAGAGGAGGGGGGATTGCAGAAAAATAATTGAATCCTTGTGGAAACGGGTCTGATGTTAGAAGAGCTGCTTTGGGTAAATCAGCGAACGCAGCTCTTGAATTTCCTGGTAAAGAATAGGAAGATGATTTTACCTCTATAGTAGCATGGTTCTGAGAAGAATGCCGCATTTAGAGTACTGCTGCATTCATCTGAGAAATTTAAAGAGATCTGACAATTAGAGCGGGTGTGGAGAAGTGTCGAGAAAGTTCTGCGCACGGAAGAATGAATTTGAAAAATGTCACCGTACCACGGCTCGAGCGGTGTGAGCTGAAGGCACGGGGCTTCTAAGAACTGAAGCTGTTGTTCCGGGGCACGTTTTCAGGAACGGCGTTGATTTAAGCTGCTCGTTCAGCTGCGTGGCCAGCCTGCTGAGGGAGCTGGTCTGGATTTAAAGTCCCTCCTGCTTCCCACATTCCTCCTTGATTTTATTTATTTATTTTTATGGAGAAATAAAACAATTTCCTTTAAGCTGTGGACTAAACGCAGTTAACTTTTGGCACACCTTCGTTGAGGGAGATGTAAAGCAGCACAGCTACACCAGGAGTTAATGCAGAGAATCGCTCTGGTTTGCCCTAAACAGGAAGCTGATGGTGGTGATCCCTCTGATTTGATAATGCGCAGAGGCTTGGTCTGTTTATTTTATCAAAAAGAAAACAGATAATTACAATACATAAGCAAGCTTCATAGGGAGAAAATGATAGGTACAGCATGGCGTGGCAGTCGGGTTGAGAAGCGCCTGCAAGCCGCTGGTCCCTGTGGAGCTGGAGCCAGGTTCACTCGAGTTGGGTAACAGGACATGCATTTTTAACAGGGAAGGTGATCGGCTGTTAGGGAAAAAAAAATAAGGGAGACGATGAGTTTGCCACCTTCTGACACATTCAGATCAAGAATGGGTGTTTTCTGGAAGAGGTGGTTCGGTGCTGAGGCTCCTGTTTACAGGCTGTCAAATTCTGGTGAAGAAAATTAGATCTGCCACTGAAGCTCTTCAGGAGGTCTTTATGTGAAGAATTTGCTATGTTCAGTCCAGGGGTTGTACTGTGAAATAAGGTAAATCCAGAGCAGCTTGTTTATCGGTGTCCCCAAGCTTTAATTATCAGGGAAATAAGAAAAAACAACATTATATTACTAATGACAACTGTTCTGTGCAGCATAACCAGTGGTAAGTTTTCTGCACTTCAGAAATGCTGAAAAAATGGAGCGTACTTGAGGAATGATGAGAGAATATCCTCGCCTCGCATCAGTCCCTTCCAGCGTGGAGTTCAGACGCTCTGTCTTAGCTCATAGAAGATTTCAGATGAAACGATTTAGTCTGGAACTAAATGTGAGGCAGCAGTGGAGGGTTTGGGGAGTTTTTGTTGGTTTTCTGTTTGTTTGTGTAACTTGAGAGACATAAACAGTGTCAGTGAGCTAAAAGCTGAAATTAGAGCTTCAAGCTAAAAGCAGCCCCCTCCCCAGCCATGAAACAACTGCTGTCCGTGAGCAGAACACGTTTATTATGTCCAGCAGGATGTTCCTTCCCTCAGACCCAAATTTCTGGGTCGTTCCTGGGGCCTGCAGGGCGGAGGGCTGGGTGTGCGTGCAGGAGGCCAGGCTGAAGGCCTTGAAAAGCTGGGGAGAACCTCTGGGTTCATAAAACCTGCCAGCCTTCCTTACATGAGCCTAAGCAATGGTCTCCGGTGGAAGTATGTGCTTTGCAAGTGAAAATAATCTGAAGGGAGAGCCTGAAAGGCGAGTTCTGTCATGGCAGGCCTCTGCTGAGCGGGAGAGCCTCTGTCTGCTCGGAGCTGGAGCCATCATCAGCGGGGTGCCGGTGCTGGAGTTGGCTCTTGCTTGTCTGTAGGTATGTTGGGTGCCTGCTGTGCCTTCAGATCCTCCCATAATCCGAGTTAAACTGGGATTAAAAACTGGGTTTGGAAGCTGCTGGTTGCGGCTCCAAAGTGCTGGGACGGGAGGGCTCCACGAACAGCACCGCGGTTGTGCCACTCACCGGCTGGACGCGTTCGGGAGGTGGCAGCAGGACCAGACCAAAAAACTGAGACCGTCCACAGCCCCTCAGGCCTTGAGGGAAGAGTGGCGGAGCTCGTGGGGCCTGACGCCCTTCAGCACTGGCACCTGAGCCTGGCCCCCGCGCTGCTGGATGCTCTCTGCGAGGTGTGGTGGTAGAGTTATGAATATTTAAGACTTGAGAGGTTTGGCTGAGAAGTTTATCCTAACTAAAAGCACATTCATTTCAGTTAAAAGCTAATAGTCTGTGACTGCTTCCAGCTCCCCACCTCCAGCGAAGACAATACTGGGTGTGCCGCTCCTATAGGCTCCACCAAGGCTCTCTCCATATTGTCCCTATTCACTGCCTGATTCCTCCCCAGAATGGTGGCACTTAGCAAGCTACTTAAGGGTCCATCCTTCCCAGAGACGGAGCCCAAGCTTTGTTCGCATTGAAATGGTTGTTTTCCCCCCACCTTTTTTTTCCTTTCTGAACCAGCATTTAGGTTGAGTCCCTGTAATCAATTCCTAAAAAATGGGGGAGCAGAGCCCAGAGGCGCTGCCCAAGCGTTCTCTCACCATTCATAGGCAATAAAGCTCCCGTCTGACCCGTCCCAGGCTGTACTCATCTGACCACGCTCACGGAGTCCCCAGATCTCCGGCAGAGGCCTGGGGCTGTGCTGCAGCAGTGCAGTGACCTTTGCAGCGGATCAGGGATCGTGGGTTCAGTGCCGCTGAGGCTGTCGTAGCCTCCTGTGCGCCTCCAGCTTTGTGCCCTGCTGCTTGCCGTGAGTCTGCGCTTCGTCGGTTGTACTCGCTCTTGTCTGGTGCTGCCAGCACCCCTGCATCTGCTCCTCGTGTGCAGTCACCTCTACAAACTGGCACCTCCTTTATGCAAACCCTGGTGCCCGTTTTGTCCTGATGTTCAAACCCCACTGTAGTTTCTGGCCGCTACCCTTGCGTCCCAAGGAGCAGCCAGCTCTGACGCTTGAGAATCATGCAGGTAACCTGGTCTTCTATTTCTCTCCAAGTCTGGAGCTGGCACAAGAAACACTTGGGTCTGGAGGGGTGATCCCCATTGCAAGCTCATCTTTTTGGCAGCAGTTCTCTGTTGGGAAGGATTCATGTTTTTGTTTGTTTTCCTTTGTTAATTTGTGGTATGTAACAGAGCCCAGTTCCATCCACTATAGAAATACTCCAACAAGCTCATCTTACTGAAGAGTTCTGCATGTGAGGTATGCTACTGCACCTAAGACCCTTTATCAGCGGGGAGAAATCCAATGTTTTTATTGGAAAAATCACCTTCACTCCAAATGGCAGAGCGAGGACCACATCATCACAAAGTAGGTTAGCTGGTGATTGGAGTTATCGACTAATGTTAGCCTTTTAACAGGGTCAGAGAGGGATTAGTTCCCCTTCCACAGAAAGCTTTGTGGATGACCCACTGACACTGCTGGGGTGATAAATGGTGGTGCAGACCAGTTTTGCATAGATTCTCTGATGATCTGAGTGTCTTTTGAATGTGTTTTTAATACATCCATAAAAACACGAGACTAAAAAGGACCTCCTGAGTCACCCAGGCTGCTCCTTTCCTCTCGGAGCCAACGATCATGTCACACCTTTGTAAAGGCAAGATCATAGATCGGGGAACAAAGAATGTAGGTCAGGCGTACAGGGTGGGCATCCTGGGAAGCAGGGAATTGCTGTAGTTAACTGAATGAATTCGTGTTTCTATGGCAAGAATTGCTAAGGTATTCTTTTGGATCTTACTATGAGACATTGTCTAGCAAAATAATGAAAGTGACGCGTCTTTTTTTTTTTTTTCTTTCCTGATATTGGAGAGATTGCAACTAAAATGCTACTTGTGATTTTCAAAAGGTGTTGAAAAAAATAGGAGATGCTTCAGAAATAATCCAGGGGAAAATCATTATTTGCAGCACTAGAAAGCTGATTCTGTAAAGAGATGCAAAAAGATACGATTTGTTCATTGAAAAGTATTTTGAACATCGCTTCCAAGAAGTGATCAAGAGTAGCTTCTTGGATAGTAAGCAAACAAGATTTTTGATGGAAAAAACTGAGATGGGGATGGGGGAAAAAAGAAATATTGAAGCTAACAAAGTTGTAGAACAGCTTGCCCATGACAGTGGTAATCTCATTTGCTTGAATTTGGAGAATCGGGGTGTTAAATTTGAATTAGTGAATCGGGATGAGGTGCAACATTTACCAGCCGTAGTTACATGAAGCTTGTTATCCTTGTAACAGCAAATCTGGAAGGAAGAGTATAGAAATAGTTCTCCTAAAAGCATTTGTAGTTTGCATTAGTACTTTAAATATTAATGTGATCCCGAGAGTATGCCTTTTGCATAGTTACATTTGCCTATAAAGTTTATAGAAGAGTTTCAGATTTTGATATCAGTGTCATTTTTTGCATGGATTTGTTCAGGTTTATTCTGCCTAGAGCTCGTTAACAAATGCAAGCTAACATAGGCAAATAATTTTGCTCATCTTTATTGCAGGCTTCTTACAGTCATCTACGGACAATAGAAAGCCATGGAGTCATTTCAGATGAAGAGTCTGGGCACTGTAAAAAGTCCTGATTTTCTAGGAAATTCAGTTCTTCCTTTCTGTTGTTTGTTGTGTATCCTTAACCTTAGTGCTTAGAGTGGTTGTTGAAAGTAAGTCAAATCGACCTTTTTAAACGTTTTTGTTGTTTTAAATAAAAAATGGGGGATGGGAGGGGATCCAGACCAGTTGCTTTTGAGGACCTTGCACATGCAGTCTGGATGCAAAAGGCAAGTTTTACAGACTTTCCAGCAACTGGCTTAAGGGACACGGGCCTGTAGAGCTGGTTTGTGTGGGCTGTTGTCTTCAGCACAGCTTGGCGTGCGGATCAGCAGCCTGGCAGAACGAGCCTCGCCACGAAGAAGCTCCCTCTTGTGGTGCTGCTGCATTTCAGAGGTGCTTTTCTTTCCAAACCTGCGCCTCGTAGCCCCGCTTTTAATGAAAGTCGCGTTTATCTTAGTAAATCGTGTTTCAAATTGCATGCGAGTTTTTTGTTGAGTAAATAATGTAGTTATTAAAGAAGAGTTATAAGAATCTTGTTTAGGAATTGAGGCAATTGCCATATGCTGGAACATAAGATGCGAAATACTGTTTTCATGGGTTATACCAACTTCTAGTTCAGTTGAGATGCTCCAAATTGAGCTGTTTGTGACTTGAAAGCGAATTGGTGATAGTCAGGATTGCCTGTTTATTACTCCTGCTGTAATATCTCCAAGCGATGCTTGCTGTGTGTCTTTAGCTCAGACTAATGCCGTGTGAAACGGGTTCTGCGATAAATGAGATGCGCGGTGCTGTGGTTCTGAAGTCAGAGGAGTCTTTTCATAATAACCAGTGTGACCTGCTGTATAATTCTTAGCCTGTATTTCCCTCAGCTCTTCCTGCTTAAAAAAAAAAAAAAGTCAAGAGCTTTACAGTGAGCCGGAGTAAATCCCATGTTACCTCTCAGTAAGCCAATTTACCGTATCTCGGCAGGAGTTGTTGCGGTGACTTTCTCCTTGCTAAAAGTTACACTCTTTTATGGCTATTAAATTTGTGTTGACGGGCCCATCTGCCTGCTGGACTGGGAGCTGTGTATCGGGTGGATGAAGTTTGAAGCTCCTCTTGGTAAAGCAGCTGACGTTGCCACCGCAGCGTTCTGCTCTGCGCATCGTTCATTGCAGTGTTGTGAAGCCTGAAAACTAAAAGGTGTGGAAAATACTGTTAGGGAAGTTGGTGCTGTCTGGAGTCACGTGAATTTCCCCAAGAAAATAGACAACTAGTTCGTTGCTGGAGCAAGTGTCTTTGGCAAAAAGGGAAGAAGTTCCCAAAATGTACCCCAGTCAGTAATTAGTAGGAGATGTGTGCAGCTAATTAGCTAGCTCTGGAATAGTTTGTTTCTGTATGCCGTGTTATCAGTGAGGTGTTCTGTTAGATAACGCACGTCAACTTCATTTGCTTTCGTAATTGGAGAGGAGAAGCTTGCTTCTGTCCTGTCTGAAGACAGACACCTTTCCAGCTGTGGGTCTTAGGTCTGTGCCTGTCCTGCGGAGCCTGGCGTCCTTCTGTCAGCATCAGCTGAAACCTGTAGGATCAGGTGGGAATCCCGCTCCTCCTGTTGTGTCCCAGTGGCACGCAGCTTTCTGCTGGGTTTTCCTAGAGCCAGCAGACTGCGCCAGAAGCCGTGTGGCCCAGCCAGAGGTCTTGGTGCTGCTCTTTGCACAGTTGGCTGCCTTTATGTGGCAGCAATAGCCCTGAAGCCGTGCTGGGCCCAGTAACAGTGCCGTAGGTGGTGTCATTGCCCTGCATGATCTGAATTCTCGCTCTTACTCTTTTCATTCCCGTTTCCTGCTCTTTGGCCTCTGCAGATTCCTTTTCTGGGTTGTGGATGACCCAGCAGCAGGAAGCCCTGGCTTAGCTAAGCAGGCAGTTGACAGCGCTTCTTTGTTTGCCCTTACTCTCTCAGCCCAAGCAAAGCTCTTAGGATCTTACAGCTCTCCCTTAGGCGATTTAGTCTCCAGAATGTCCCATGGGTGTTTTGTGACGTTACCACCGATTGTCCTCTTCTGGTCTGGCTGCCGGCCTTCTGTCGCTCTGTCTTCACGCACAGAGCAAGCCCCAGAGCTGTGTCTAACTGCACTCGTGTAACCAGCTTGAAAGGCAGATTTGCTGTGTTGAAGTACAGCACTTCATTCCGGTCTTGCTCCGAATGTTCCCAGTTGTGTCTCTTGCAGTTTAGTGGCAAGAAATGCTTCATCGAGTGTCAGAACATCACAAAAGAACGTCCCTGCCTTTCCTCTGGCAGACTGGGGATTTTCATGGTTTGGTGGTCTGGGAAATAAAATAGAACCAATAAAAATGGGGTTAATTTTATGTAGTTGTCCATGAACATCGTGACGCTGGAAACCAGTCTTAGTCTTGTGGTTAACGGAACAGAAACGATGGAGAAGCACATACTGCTGGGAATTGACTGTCCTCTCGGTAATTTGCCATCCTGACCCACTGTCGTCATCTAACTTCCAGTTCAAGTCTTAATTTCAACCTTGCCAAGTCTTGATGTGCTGAAAACGCCTTGTAGGATCAGAAAACTTCTCATTACCAATTTTGAGGTTTGGCGTATGCTTGATAAAACGCATAGGTTGGTGGCCTTCACGTTCAGGTTTTCCATACGCTGCGGCTCTTGCGTCCCTGCCCTCGAGTTGCTTCTGCTCCGGGCTTTGCTTGGACAGCATGAGATTGTCACGGTACAAATTCAGCCTGCTTGTTTGTACATAAGATAATTGCCTTGCATGTCCCTTATGGTTATTTTTGAAGCTAGTTTTCCTATTGAGCACTTCTGCTAAAGTAACAAATATTCTGCTTGAGACTGGTTTTATTTTTGTTGTCTGAGTCTGCAGGCGTTGAGGAAGCGCTGTTGTCTTTCCTGGTAGACAGCTCTCTTGTCTTCCTCTGCTATCCATAGCTCTTGTGCACGTTATCTTCATTCTGTAATTAGTGATAATAAGATAGCTTTATATGTAATAAATTACTGTCAAGTTCAAATCAAATTTAATTTAGTTCAGCGAAGCTCTGTGTTGCCAAACCAACTGCATGTGATAGATGTCAGAGATGTAAAAGATAAAATTGCTTTATAGTCGTAGGCATAAATAACACTAGCAGTTGCAGGTATTTTGTTTAAGTAGTAATAATCATTTCTAATTGATCAGATTCCAGTTGTTCCTGAATGTTTGCAGACAAGGAATTAAGAAACTTTTTCTGCTCTGTAGCGCAGCTGCTGGTTGTTCCTTAGCCCACCGGTTACAAGAGGTAGCTGCTGCGTTGGCCTTCGGGAGCGTGTAATGCCCGATACCAAATGCTGGTCTTCCTCGTAAGGGCAGGCGTCGTGTTTTGGATCGTGGTTCAGGAAACTCCTCGATGGTTACTCGATGGTTTTTGTGCTAACCATGTGAATCTGTTGCTCTATCTCAGGATTGTGACTGGGTGTTTGTTACTCCCATCTAAAGCACTGGGGGGGTTGACTTGCAAGAAGGCAGCGCTCCTCTGTCGGACGGACAAAACCCTCAGCTGCCCGCGGTTCCCATTTTGGAGTGGGGCCTTCGCAGTAATGGGGCAAACAGCCCAAGCCCCACTGCTGCCGCCCAGTGTGTGCAGGAGGGGGACTGGCTCAGCGAGCGACTGAGGGCTCCTCGAGGACAGGTTTTCGGTTTTAAAATGTTCTTTATTTCACCATTTCAGTGTCTGTCTACTTGAAAGGCACAGTGACATTTAAATGCTGGACAGTGAGACTGGCTGGGGGTTGATGCTGCGTGTTTCCCTGGCTAGCCTTGTTCAAAACGATGCATTTTGGAATGAAGGGTCAGCCTCACAAAGGCAGAGGGAGGAGATGGCTGTCGGCAGGGGCTGCGCAGCCGAGAGCTTTGGTCCCAGTGGACGGTGCTGTACTCTGTGGTGCTGGGGAGGGCTTGAAAACCACAAAGACCTCTCCATGCTTCGGGTTTACCTGGGTTTTGAATGGAGTACAAAGAAATTTCATTTATTTTCCTGGTCTGTTGATGAAGTACTTTCTTTTTTTTTCCCCAGGACTGGCAGCCTCCATTTGCATGTGATGTTGATAAGCTTCACTTCACTCCGAGGATCCAGAGGCTTAATGAACTAGAGGTAAGCTGTAAAACTAAACATTGCTTCTGCTCCAGTGCTTACATGTTCTTCCCCCCCACCTTTTTTTTCCAGTTGATTGTCCGTGAGCTCTGTTTGACTTCAGTTCACAGCATTCAGTACATCTGAACGTCAGTTTTGAATTAGCACGCAGAAATCCATGTGTTTCAGAATTTACATGAAAACATACCAACCATAAAAAGTAAAGTTAATGCTCGCTGAAGGAACAAAAAAAAATAAATCAGGCCTTTTCCACATAGAGGCACTTATAAGCAGCTAAACTCAAATTCTCAAGTGCCATAAATTTTTGTCTGCATTTTCTGTGTATACAGCATCTTTTAAAAGTAGAAGAGATGAAGCATTTACAGAGTGCTTTAAAAATAACAAGCTATTTGGAAGAAACAATTGCAAAATCTGGATTCAGTTGGTGCAAAATCTGCTGTTCACAAGCACTTTGATTCACTGCTTTCATAATTCAGACTAGAAGAAGGGAGTGGCAGCGAGTCCTGGTTGGCTCACTGCTGGTGAGAACTGGAACGATGGTGACTCTTTGCCTGATTTTCCTCATGAGCAGAGGACGCTTGCTTTTCAAAGACCTCATGATTATGTTAAGTGCCAGGGTAAGATCTCGAATGTTGGCTTCAGGTGCAAGGGAAGCAAGAGATGTGTATGGGCACAGACTGGCTTAGAGCTCTCTCTGGAGCTTAAGAACAAGCTGGTATGTGTAGACATGGCTATTTCCTACCTTAAGCACAGAAAAATGTGATGAAATTGAAATGTGGCAAAATTTAAGTTACTACTCTTTAACACAGCAAGTGTTCAATTAGAGCCCAACTTTACTGTGTGAAGTGCTCTACAAACAGAGTAGTTGGCTTTCCTTGCAATAACTGGTTTACTTCCTTCATAAAAATGATCCAAATGCAGTCTAACAAAAGCAACCTGTAATAAAGTACCTGCGTTACCAGGATTTAGGTAGTTCTTCTAGCAGTAATAACTTGCTGCTTGTCTGTTCTCAGTACTTTTCTAAATGCGTTACAAAAAGTTAATAAGTGACTTCAGGAAAGACAGATGATATTTGTACAGTTTTTTTTTTTCCTGAATATGACATGAAGGAAAAAATGCAAAATTACACTTGCAGAGGGAAAAGGCAGACATGCAATAGGGGCTGCAACCTTATAAACCGTGGGAAACAGAAGCTTTATCTGTGTTTAGCATGCCGTTCACTTTTTGTTTTCAGGCCCAAACCCGTGTAAAGCTGAATTTCCTGGACCAGATTGCAAAGTTTTGGGAACTTCAGGGATGTACGCTGAAAATTCCACATGTGGAGAGGAAGATCTTGGATTTATTTCAGCTTAATAGAGTAAGACTGTTACAGTGGAGAAAACTCTTCCTAAGAAGTTGTTGTATTATCACAGTTTTGGGATGGCATCATAATTGTTCAAGATAGATTTGGGGGTATATCTAAGATGGAAACTTTATTCAACCTAACCTAGCTAATGTGAGAAAATAATAGGAAATATAATAATTGTGGAAGCTTTCATATGAGCAGGGAGATTAAATTTAATTTCCAACTCTTCAGAGTTGAACTTGAATACAAATTGGTCAAGAATAAACTTAAGCTTAACTGGAAAAAGCTTCTGAACCATGACGGCAGTGAGAAAAGGCTTTTCCATTAGGAATACGGGAGAACAATGTCCAGTTACTTTTAGGATGAGGCTTGTTGAACTTGTGGAGGAGATTATGTGTTGTGATAGCAAGGGATGGGATTCACTGACCCTCAAGGGTATGTTCTCTGTGCTTCTTTACATTTAGGGTAGTGTTTGATTAGTTTTGAGCCTATTTCATAGTAAGTGTTCTAGTGAGAAGAACTGATTGTACTCCACTAGAAAGTCTGTTGGAATACAAAGTAGAGGAATGGCAAATTGCATCCAGAAAAATTCTCAGAAGTAGGCTGAGTTGCTGTTTGGTCATCACATACAGATGCTGACTTGTTTGTAAAGTAAAGATGCTTACATGTCCTGATTAGGTTATATGTTCCAGTTACAGCTTTTTTGAACAATTGTTGTGTGTTTTTTTAAAAAATCTATACTTTTCTCTTTTAAAATAGAAATTGTGTTGTTGTCCTTATCTTCTTTAAACTAGCAATGCTTTCCTTAGATGCTGCTAATGCTGCTCATCTTAGTATTAAGTTTATAATCATTCTGTTTTCTCTTTTTAGCTAGTTGCAGAAGAAGGAGGATTTGATGTAGTTTGCAAGGAGAGAAAATGGACCAAAATAGCCACTAGAATGGGATTTGCTCCTGGCAAAGCAGTGGGTTCGCACATCCGTGCGCACTATGAGCGTATTCTCTATCCTTACAACTTATTCCAATCTGGAGCTAGCCTATTGGTAAGCTATTTTGTAGCTAACTGAAGTCCAATTAATTTAGGTGCCAGTCTTTTTTTTTTTTTTTTTGATGGCAATTTCCAAAGACTGCATTTTATGTTTTATGGCATGTCGGTGACGGTAAGCAATTTAGAAAACCATAGACAAACTTTTAATCAAAAATATTTTTTTTAATCACTGCTAAGCTGGATTCTTAAAGGTAACCTATAATTGACAGGTTTGAATTCTGTGTTTCTGTATTTTCTATCTACAGTTTACAGCAGCCTCGTGATAACATGCTAGGGAAATTGCTGTGACAAAAATATTTTGCCTTGCCTCAGACGTGTTCATGCGAAGCAATGGAAAGTAATACTGTTTTCTGGAAGCATGTCATTGAAAACTTTGCATTTTCGTTCTGGAAACCTTTAATTCTTGAGTTGTTTTTCCAAAGTGGTGTGTTTTGTGACACCTATCTTTGGTTTCATATTTTTGAGATGCAATTGCACAGGGAAAGAGATCTAAATAAAGGTTATAAAGCAGCTCACATGGTGCTACACTTTCATGGAAACGTAGGTTCCCCATGCAAGTGTCCGTCGTACAGTTGATGTTTCAGTTCATGGTTTTCTCTGTAGCAGACCCTTTCAGAATAGAAAAGCATTCTCAGATGACTGCTTGTGATCTCATTTGATGAGGTCATGCTTCTTTTTAAATGTAACTTTCCAAGCTCTCTCTTGCAATAGACACCTGATATTTTTCTTCCAAACTGATGTGTTCAGTGCATCATTTGGTTCTGGAAAAGCTATGTTGGTATGTTTAACTTTGTTTTTTTTTTTTTTTAACTCCCCCCATAAAATCTGTTAAAATATTCCCCTCCTACATGTGGGAATGATGTATATTTTTAGTGAACTGAGAGAATCCACAGAAGTCTTCTTTTTAGCTCATTTTCCACTCAGATTATTTTTTCTTTCCGATAATGTTGTCTTCCAACTGAGTTTGTTTTGCAATTCATTTTTTAGGATGAATCTCAGATGAGATTCTGTTTGGCTTTCTTCCATGTGTTCACAGTAAGTGGTGCTTTCCTAGATGCTTCTTGTGGAGGTATCCATTTTATTTTATGTCTGTTCAGTGATTTACTGAGACTCTAAGCATCTGTGATTTTTTTTGGGGGGGTGGGAGAAGATACAGCTATTGGGTTTGACAACTGTCGGTTTCAGATGTGTGCTTTCTTCTTGTGATACTTCAACAAGCCTTTCAAGAGAAGCTTTCCATGCTGCTAGGATCATCATCCATCAGATTAGTGCTTATACTCACTAATTTTTCTTTTTAATCGGTAGTATTTGCAATATTTTTTTTCCTGTGTTTGCGTGTGGGGAGATATGGAAGGATGTCATTTCCACTGTTGGCTGTGCCATAACTTAAATCTTGTCCAGAGCTGAGTATACAGAGCTGAGTATAACATTAATTATTTGTGGGTTAGATGTATGTTAAACTGCCTTCATAAGGTATTTTGACCAATAACTCATCTGGAAATACTCATCTATAAAAAGGTAATGAAACTATCTAGAGTTGTTTAGTATTGAACTAGTAGCATGTTTTTAGTAAAGCTATTGTTCTGTCAAACACCAGAAATTGGCATTTTTCTAATACTCAGAAAAGCTCTTCACAGGGGTAAATTATTTCATTCTTACCTTGATATATTTGACTAGGCAGGTCTTGGATGTAGCTCCAGAGAAGTTGCAGTAGACCTGCTGGCATTCTGGGATGTACTATCTTATATTCTCATTTATGTTCTTAGCTGCATTAATTATCAGTATGAGACTACATGAACTGAGTATCCAGAATCTTGTGTCAAAACTGTGCAATGTTGCCTAACTGTTTGCATTATTTAAAATGCAGTTACAATCTGGGGGACAAGAGATAGTGTGTTTGTTTTCTCAGTCTGTTCTCTTTTCCAGACTAAAGATTTAATGTTCAGAGTGCAGTTGATCAGTCCAAAATTTTGTATGCGTATGCCTCTGATAAAGACAGATCTGTGTGAGCTAGTTCTTTGGGACCTTTTATTGCCATTGGAGAGAAATAAGCAACTCTGGAGCGTGCTGCTTCTCTTAAAGTGGATATGTAGCAGGGTAGACCAGTGGTATTCTGCAAGTACAAGGAGGCTGGGTGATCAGCTCATGCAAATGACTACTTCATAAATGTCTAAAACTGTAGGGGAGGGATTGAATCCCTACATTTTTTCCACCTTTGGACATCCTGGAGGTCTTGTGAACATTCCAGCTGCGCCCTTTGCCTGCCTGGTGAAGGAGCTGCTCCTGAACTGGTTCAGCTCATGGGTTTGTAACTTACTCTGTGTCACCATTTGGAGTTCAAGGATTGCGTTTGGAACCATCTTCTCAGAATATAATGGGATCATGATCACAGGCTAGCTGATGGTTTGTAGGATCAGCTTATGGTAAGTAATTGTAGAAGGAAGTTTAACTTTTCCAGAAAGGCTCCGATGGCTGGGAGAGGAAAGCACTGAAGAAATAGCAGTTAGTAGCCTTTGTTAAAGACATGTGCTTGCAGTTAATCGGGTCAGTCAAGGAGTGACATAGGTTCAGAGGAATTCTTATTCTTAAGTCAGGACTTAAGCCCCTATTTATTGTAGGTACAATTGAAAATGTTAACTAACAGTCATTTTATACTGCTGCTTTGCCTTCAGGTTACTGAGGCTCTGGGAAATGTTTCTACTTAAGTAGTTATTGAAAGCTTAGTATTTAGGAAATGTCTTCTGGGCTTTTTTTTTTTTTTTCAGTGAGTAGTGCTCTTTTTTTTTGCTTGGACACTCCAGTGAAACGAGGCAAGTTCTGCTCTTTGTTGTTTTTCTTTCCAGGTTTCATTACTGTTTTGTTTAGGAAAAGCTGTTTGCCTTCTAGATATTTGCTCTCAAGGATCATATGTCCTCTGTTACCAGAAGGAGTACAAACTTCTTTTTTTGTGAAAGGTTCAGCTTTCACATGAGCGCATAATTCAAGGAACCAGAATGTACAAAAGCCATTAAATGTGTCAGTGTTCTGTGGGACTTCGGTCTCCTCTACTTTTCTGGTCACTCGTTTTCATATTTCTCCTATTTGGTTGTCTTGTCTGCTGGTCTTTTTCTCTCCTGAGCAATTATTTATGACTTTTTCCCACTGACGTTAAGGTGAAATAATTCACATCATCTTCTTTCAGTCGGAGCCTTAAGGGAGCAAGATCTTCTGAAGAATTAGCTGCAATGCTCTGTGGGGCCTCTAAGTACTCAGCACAGGAACATACCTGCCTTTGAGCCGCAGCCAGGACGTGTGCTGCTTTTGTGTTTAAGCTGCAGCGTTAGGTGGTTTTCTGCGTGTATTCAGTGTTGAAGTTGTCACGCATTTGCTTTTAAAGAATAAATCTATAGCTAACAAAGTCTGTGCCGAAAAACAGAAATTCAGAGGCTTCCCTGAGAAGTGTTGTGGACTTTAACTGCACGATAGTTTATGATATTCTGCTGCCCTTGGCTGATGTTTCCCTTTTGTCAATCGTGTATTTCTTAAAACGTGGACTTGTCTTCTGAAATGCCGCTCTTCCCTCCTCTTCCCTCCCACTTCTGACTGTGATTTGTTTCTGAAAGTCTGATTTTTGTGTTGTCTACAGAGAATCGGTCCTTATGCCGCTGTAACGGTTCTCTTGCAGTTCCTATCCTGTTTTCTCTGTTGTTGACAAAATGCTTCTCTTGGGAACAGACGAACAGAACTGGGGAAATTGTATCCCGGCAATTTGTGTGGGATACTTTCTAACAACATAAGATTCTTCCTTTCTTTAGGGTTTGTTGTTTACTCATAAAAATGTGTTATGTCTTGTCTCCTGTTATTGAGGGCTCTGTGCCTTGACAAACTTAGAGCTGTACTAATTATTATTTGCCAAATGTATGCCCGATTTTCAGCTTTTGGTAGAAATTACTTGAAAGAACTAAAACCGTTCTTGCATCTCTTCTTCCCTTCAGCTCATAATTCACCCAGCAGTCCTGTTCTCTCAAAAATATATAAAGAATGTATCTTCTCTAGTGTTCTTCAGACCAAGGTCTGTTTCAGTTGAGGAGGTTGTATAGGCTGTAACTTACTGTTGTAATACTTTGTATGTTAGCGTTACAGTAATGCAATGTGAGGGCACCACAAGTTTCCTGTATGTGGTTGATATCATCTGCAAAAGCATCATCTACTAGAAGAATTGGTATTAGTCCCACAGCGAAATGTTTGAATTTTAGAAAGAGCTAGTAACATACTACAGCATTGCAGGAGACTATAACTTGGTTCCCCAAATGATTTTGACACTTTGACATGTTGTTTCACTCGCTGAGAATGAAATTTCCAAATGTTAAATGTCCCACCCGGGGCACTGCGTAGTCCTGCTTGGATATCCCTCAACTAGGTTGGCCTTCCAAGAAATAGCAAGCGTAGAATGCTTTGTTCCCACAATTCACAACTTCCCACTTGGCTGGTTTTATGAGCAGCCGGGGATTAGGAGGGCTAGACTTGCTGGTTGTGTTGCTCTATGAAAGACTGTGTAAATGCAGTGAAGTAAAGGTGAATAGGACCTTCATTGCACACTGTATGGGCTGCTGGACAGGCAGGCATGGGAGGAAACTAGAAAATCTTCTGATGGAAGTTTGCCTGCTTTTTATACTGTTCTGTTGCAATTACTGTTCTGGTGAACAGTGTTCTGGAATAGAAATGCTTGGTGCTCGTAAAATTTAAAGGATGACTTCAGCTTCTATTTAAGAGCCTTTGTTAAGGGTACTGCGCATAGTAAAAGGGCAGGAAAAAGATATTTTGTGACTTGTATAAAATGGTAACATTTAAATCGTCATAAATACTGTCTTTATTAACTCGTCACAGTAAATATTAAAGTCCTGTCTGCATTCTTTCACATTAGCCAGGAAATTGTTCTATGCAGTTTGTATTAGAAGTGGAGGCAGAAATTAAGTAATCAAATTGTGTCTCTTCAGTGTTTGCAGAAACCAGATCTTGCTAGTGACACAAAGGACAAGGAATATAAGCCCCATGATATTCCACAGAGACAGTCTGTTCAGCCATCTGAAACTTGTCCACCTGCTCGTCGAGCAAAACGCCTAAGAGCAGAGGTGAGATAATGTGTCTTTATATGGGTAAGTGCTCTGCGGTGTCTGAGCTTGGAGTTGTAATCCAGAGATAGTTGACCTAACGGTGTGATGGCACAACAGGTTTTAGTTAAGTTGCATGCGTTTTATTTCTATCAGGTCACCAAATACATAAATAGTAAATAGCTGTTTATCTTTGTTAAAACATGCCTAAATATTTATAAATGTATGAACTATAAATAGTTAAGACTTGTTTGATACTTTAAAAAGAAAAGAAAATGTTAAGGTTGGGAGTACTGAGGGGCTCTTCTAACGAAGTTGTTGCACTTGCACACTAGTTATGAGTGCGTATGCTAAAATATTATTGTAGCATAATTATAAATAATACGGGGTTTGTAGATTAAGACACAACTGATAAATTCTAGAAACGAAGCTTGTCTTTTGCAGCTTTGATCTTCATCATTTCCTCAGAAGACAGTCAATAAACAGCAGTTATTCTTTTAATGTGTTGAGAGGTTTCTGTTAACCTTTTCTGAGTTGAAGCCAGAATGTAGATGAGAGACCATTTTCTTTATCACATTAGCATTGTTTTCCTTCATTTTTGACCCCGTGATTTCCATCAGTTTGAGATACTTTCTTCATGCAATGTGAGGAGAAAATCGCATAACATTAAGTCAGTATAGGTTGTAACAAGATTAATCTTATGTGCTTAAGAAATAATACTTATTTGGCTAAACGTAAAATGTATATGCAATGAGTTTTCCCATGAAGATGTATTTTAGAAGATTGTTGTTTCCTTCGTTGTTCTGCTGTGATTTCAATCTTTAAGGCTGATGGTACTGCCTTCACAGAGCTTACTATTTCTTTTGTTTGAGCAGTTGAAAAGGCTCATTCCCAGGAGACTGTCTTAGTAGTGGTGACATCATGAGTTTGGAAGGTCACGATTGACTCTGTTTCTAATCCAGTTAGTTTCAGTCTCTCTATTAAACTCCCATTGTTCTAATTGTGGTTCTTATTACTACCAGGCAGTACAGCTTAGTTGTTGCAAATTCTGCTTATATTTTTTTTTCTAAGTTACAATTAAGGTTTTCTAAAGCTTTTCCACTCACGTAGCCTATTATGAGTAGGTTTATAATTCTGAGAAAACCTCAGCAGTTTGAGCTGAAACTTTCCATTTGAAGTATCTGCCTGGGGTTGAAAGGTGTTCATTCTTAAGTGTTTTCAAAGATAAAAAGAAGGAGGGGAAATATATACTAAAATTTTAGCTGTCAGTGGTGTCAGATGACACTGACTAACAAAGAATGCATGTCTTCGTCATGTCTGTGGAAACTAACTGCTCATACCTAGCCAAAATTGAAGGCAACCCTGTCTGCTCTTTCCCTGATTGTTACTGGATGACATACACCTAATTTTTATGGAAAGAAAATGTTTGATCTAATGTGAAGTTGAAACAGAGCTAAGGCTGGATTAAGCAGCATGGACTGACTCACTTTGGAAGGAGTTGTAGTGTTTTAAGACAATTTCCAAAAGTTGTGTTAACAGATGTGTTTTTCTGATCCGTTTCAGAGTTAGCTGCGTTGGTTAGCTACTGTGCTGCAGTGGGGACCTGTTGGAGAGGGTCTAGAGGAGCATCAGAGGCTGGAGCCTCTCAGCTATGGAGCCAGGCTGAGGGAGCCGGGGTTGCTCAGCCTGGAGAGGAGAAGGCTGTGGGGAGACCGTACAGTGGCCTTTCAATATATAAAAGGAGCCTATATGAAAGACAGGCTTTTTACCAGGGTCTGCAGGGACAGGCCTAGTGGTTCTAAACTGAAAGAGGTTAGATTTAGATGGGAGATCACGAAGATGTTTTTTACATTGAGGGTGGTGAGACAGTGGAACAGGTTGTGCCGGAGAAGTTGTGCTTACCCCATCGTTGGAAGTGTTCAGAGTCGGGTTGGAAGGGGCTTTGGGCTACCTGATCTAGCGAAAGATGTGATGAGGGGGTTTAGACTTGGATGATCTTTAAAGTTCCCTTCCAACCCAAGCCCTTGTATGAAATTCCTTGTATGCTTCATTTAAGCTAAACAAGTTGATTTTTGTGCTGACCTGGTTGCAGAGTACACTCGGGGAAGTGCTTGGTTTGTTCAGCCAAAAGAAGAGAAGGCCAAGACAACCTCGTTTCCTTAAGAAACTAGGCTTAAAAAAATACAGTATTGGAGAAACCCATCTTTATGCTGAGGGATTTGAGAATTGTTCTCTCTGTGTCAAAACTTCAGAGAAGATACAAAGAATTAAGTGGAAACATGATTCTGTGTTGAAAGCTCCACAATACACCAAATTCCCAGCTTAGAAGACTGGAGTATACTGCTTCTGAAGAGCAAAATCAAATCTTATAAAAGCCCAAAGTAGTTTGTTGCTCCTTTGCTATTTATTGAGTTCCCGTGAGATGGAATTAAAAATATTATGGTGCCTTTATTGCCACAGGCTTTTTGTAGACTTTCCTTTTAAGTCTCTTCAGGTTGTTCCTTGTGTTATTTTTCTCTGAAGTCTAATTTTTTAATTTTATTTTCTTAAATTATAAAGCATTGAAGAAATTCAGGTTACCTTTTTAGATTTATTAATTTACAAGTATAAAATAGGGAGCGTAAGGGAGTGTAAGCACAGTCCTTAAAGTCTTTGTCTGACTTCTGCCTGCCTGGCTTTTCCCTAGAAGTCAGGTTGCAGGTTTGAGGACCTCCATTATACCTTAATGACCAAAAACATTTGTGTCTCCCATCAGCCGGTTCTCTGAATCTTTGCTGTCTTCACTTGGCATTAAGATTTATATCCAGAAATATATGTATTTTTTGAAATTGGAAGTAAAGATTGTCTTTTTTTCATTTTTACCTTGGCTTTGAAAGCATTAAAAGATATACTTCAAAGCCTTGCAAGGGTCTGACACCAAAGTTACTCAGCTTAGAGACTTGCAGAACAATATTCAGATCTCTTCGGGTGTGCAGCCTTTCCTGGAGCATCACGTGCAGTGGCCAGCGGTCTGGGGGCTTCTGGTGTTTCCTGCAGGCCAGTTCATTCCAAAGCTGTAGGTCTGTACTTGGGCAAGTAGCCAGGAGTTTGTATGGCAGTGAACAGTTTCACAAATAAAAATGTAAAGCCCAGTGTTCTATTTAAGGATCTTACTGCAGTTTTTAATTATTTATTATTATTGTTTTTTTTAAAGGCAACCAATATGAAAACTGAATCTGAACCTTCAGAGGCCAGAACTCATAATCTGAGACGCAGAATGGGATGTGCACCTCCAAAGTGTGAAAATGGTGAGTGGCGAGTGAAACAAAGGGAATGCAAGTTCTGTTACTTTGTAATAACTTATTTCAAGACCAAATTTTAATTCACCAGTTGAAGCAATTCAAGAGTGTTTAAATAAAATACGTAAAATAAATAAAACAAAATGGAATTTGTTGTAAAAGTCATTTTATGACTTTAAAATCTTTTTGTTTTGTGAATCGTTTTCTTGAAGATGATAAATTTTACTTTTTAATCTTCAGTGTCTATTACAGAGCAAGCAGAAGTGAGATTTAAGCCATATTTCTGTTTTGAATTTTAAATCGCCTGTAGCATTAACCTGTTAGCTTTAAATACAGGAAACTCATTTAGGAAGGTATCAGATTTCAGAAACTTTTAGGAAAGAATTTGAAATAAGGAATTGAAACTCACAAAGATGAAAGATACTGTGTTGTGAACCTAACCATAAAATTCCTATATTACCATTTTAATTGCTTCTGTCAATAGTCCTGAATCTGTTTTTATCTGTCATTAAGAAATAATTTCAGACTGAGAAGAAATGTTTAATGCCATCAAATGGGAGAATAAGCTTGTTGATAATTAATTTAACAAAGCAAATATGGCAAGCAATTATAATTAATGATTGACATTAAGCAGCTATGAGTCATACTTGTTTCATTCACAATCTTTGCTTTCAAGAATTTCTGTGTGGACTGTGGTCTTACTTAATATTTTTTTTTCTTAACAAGTCTAGGCATTAATCTTTTTTACTTTAGAACAAAAAAGCTGTAGGCAGTTTTTCTGATAAATGAAGACATTCTTCTTTATAATATATTTGCTAGCTCTTGGACTCAAGAAATGTTTTTGGATTGTCTATATCCCGGTGGAAAGGTCTCTAGCTCACTTGTAGGTTTAGCTTAGAACTTCCATTACCCCCTTGTCTTCAACACCAGAGCCCCAGGATTCTCCATACTCTGCTGCATAGAAGTGAACATGCATTTGCTTTTTGTTAGTTCAAAATGTCAGGAATGAAGGCTTGAGAAGAAGCATGCCCAAATTAGGTAGGAGTGTAAGAATGTAGAGGAAATGCTTCTTTCTCAGGGCCACTTTTGCTGCGTGGTCATCTTTGATGATACGCTGTCGTGAAAGCTACCACTGCAGGAAACTGAAGTGTGAAGATCATCACAAGAAGTTGAAGTGTTTAATGTCTCTGTGTTAATATGCTGCCATAAAAATGATGGAGTTACTCAACCACATTTGATAACACCACGTGTAAACAAAAATTTCAGTTTTGAAGATAAATAGACTTGCAAAGTGTTCAAAATACCCACTCTAAAATGTGTCTTCTATAGTCATTTCTAGGTTGTGATGGCATGTTCAGATTTTCCGATAGTACTGGCTTATGTAGGCATTGCAGGTGTTCGAATCTTGCCTTAATTTAACTGAAACAATTTGTATTAATGTTGCGTTACCATCATAAAATCAGGCATCTGTGACCATCTCTGCACATGAGAGATTAAAACAGTTTATGAACTTGCCTGCACCATCAGTGTTCTTAGTACAACCTTAAGTAATGGCAAATTCCCTTTGAAAGAGGGGTGCTCCCAAAGTGTGTATAGGACAAAAGTAATTTCAAAAAATAACGTAGAGTGGCAATCTTAACAAATAATAGCAAACAAAATAAGTAATAACCAGTGATGCTAAGTGTTAAAACATCTTGTAATAGCCTTATTTTTCTCCTATTGCACCAGAAAAGGAAATGTATAGTTCAGTGAAAATTCCTGAGAAGAGAGAACATGCTGGGGAGCCAGAGAAAGACAAATCCAAAGCCCGATCCAAAAAACCTACTAATGCTGTGAGTATGCCCTGCATTCCTGATGCTTCATATTGATTGCAGGTGTTTCTGGGTTTCTTTAGGGTATATAGTGAAATTTTCATGTCACTTAAATCGCAGTAAGGACTCCGTTGTATTCTTTGTGTATTTCTTTGGTTGAAACAAAGCAGTGCCTGTGACTGCTGGAGTGTAGACACTTGTAAAGCTTCAGGCTGCTACAAAGCTGAAAATAACAGGAGAGATAAGCTTCACTATCTATAACTCAAGTAACTTGTTTTCTGTCTCCAAGGTACAGCCTCAAAATAATTTTGAAAGAAGAGTCAAAATAGAACTTGTTCTTCTGTGAACTGATCTCTCTCTGTAATCTCAAAGGGAGTTTAAATGCGAGCTTTTGCACCCAGCTCTCCAACAGACCTGCCACTTGCTCACAATTTCACTACAAACTTGGAAGCTTTTTTGTTAAAATGTTTCATAAAAATTATTTCCTGCTCCAGCCTTCCATGTACAACCACCCCTAAATTAAACCAAACAACAACAAAAGAGGCAGCAAAGCGATAGTGTTAGCTTGCCTGTGAGAAGATAATACTGAGATTTTTTTCTGTCTATGCTACTGCTTGGGTTCTTTCAAAACCAAAAGTATTCATTGTTTAATCCACACCTGTAATTAAGACACCTGAGAATGAAATGTGCAAGTGCTAGAAGCCTGACTCCCCAAAAAAGGGGATGGGCTGGGTGAAACAGGAGGTGCTTTTTTTAGTTTATTTTTTTTCATGAACTCAGGCAACAGGCTTGGCTTGTCCCCATTAGCTCTATTCCGTATTTGAAAGGAGCCTTCCAGTCTGTTGCTAATGAAGGTATAACATAGTACGGGTAGAAGACAGCTCTTCCCACGCGTTTGGTGTGCCTGCACCTTTTTCTTGGGGCTCTGCAGCTGCTGTGTGAAACTTCCATCAGACTTCTTTTACAACTGTGCCCTCCTCTCCAAAAGCACATACCTTTGCTGGGAAGCCAGTACCTTTCCAGAGAAAACGGAAGGTCTTGGCTAGTATCTCTGAGGAAAAGCAGGAACATTCCCATCAAGAGGAACCCCCTTTTCTCTTCTGAGGCTCAAGACAGTTGGTCTCAGAGGAGACTGAAATGTCTGTGCATGCGTTACGCATGACAGCAACAAGAAAAAGGATATGTGAGCCACCAACAGATGTTAAAATGTTCTTGTCAAATCCACATACTGCTGATTTGAAACTATCCTGGCTGCTGAATCCAGTTTTCCATCATTTGAAAAAAGCTACATGGAAGAGCTTGCAACTTTTGTAGTCCTTCCTTAAATTTCAAAGGGGGTTATATAAATTACAAAGACATAAAACTTTTGTGTTTGCTTTTCTCGCTTCCATTTCAGAGAAAAAATAAAGAAGCTTTGGCAAATGTCATGCATGACTTAGTTACCAAACTGCTCTTTTACCATGAGTTACCTTAAGTGCTCAAATTCCCACTCTGGCAATTTCTTGTTACAGGTGGATTTGTATGTATGTCTCTTATGTGGCAGTGGTAACGATGAGGACCGTCTCCTGTTGTGTGATGGCTGTGATGACAGTTACCATACTTTTTGTTTAATTCCACCCCTTCATGATGTTCCCAAAGGGGACTGGAGGTGCCCCCAGTGTTTGGCTCAGGTAATTTGACAAACTGTAAAAGATAGGTTGAAAATTGTCTGTTTTAAATGTGGCCCCAGGGACTGAAAATACCATTTGTTGTTATTTAGTTGTGCAAACAAGGTGATCAAGGACAAAACTAAAATGAAGACTGGGATTGCTTCAAATTGCAAAGCTATCACTTAATACTGTGGAGCCAAAACATGATCTGCACTAGCATTGCTGAAATTCCAAATAATAGTTTGGATTTTAATTCGTGCCTTCCCTTTGTGTTTAAAATTGGAATCTCACTGGGTGTTTCAGTATGGAGTTTTCTGCACCTTTTTTGCTTAGCTGTATTAAAGGAAGGAGAAATTATGACATTGGCATATTAATTCATCGGTGTTTGTGCAGATTTACCAATATATACCGTAGTTTGGTGAATCGAGCAGAGAGCATGGAGTCGGGGCACTCTGAGTGTGCTTTCTGACTTGTCCTCTGGCTGTGTGACTTGGGGAAGTCATTTCATTTTGGTGTGCCTTCCTGCCCCTGCCAAATGGGGTAATACTAACCCATCTGTGTAAAATCTGAGTGCAGATTGTCGTATTAATAGATACGAAAGTAATTATCTTTTTAATTGCAGGAGTGTAATAAGCCTCAAGAAGCATTCGGTTTTGAACAAGCAGCAAGAGACTATACGCTGCGCACCTTTGGAGAAATGGCAGATGCATTCAAGTCAGACTATTTTAACATGCCAGTACATGTAAGTTCACGTATTTATCCTAATGCCATAATGCAGATTTCATTTTCAGTGCTTATGTAACTTACGGGGGAGGGTGGAAAGAAGCAACGTGTCCAGGGTGCAAGCCCATTTCTGTTGCGTTTTTTTTGTTTTGCTGAAGCAATTTTGACATGAAACGTGTTAAGTTAATGGAGGTTCCTACCTGAGCTAGATTTTATGCATGGCCCCTTACTATACTGATTCCTGAGTATATAGTCCTTGTACGTTTATACTTTTCTTTTTCTCATACTTAGATGGTCCCAACTGAGCTGGTTGAAAAGGAATTCTGGAGACTTGTTAGTACCATTGAAGAGGATGTTACAGTGGAATATGGAGCTGACATTGCTTCAAAGGAGTTTGGCAGCGGCTTCCCAGTTAGAGATGGGAAATTTAAAGTGAGACCAGAAGAAGAGGTAGGTCTTTATTAGTTCACTGGGTATGTTTGTATCATCTCTTCATTAAATGGGTCTCTTTGGTTCAAACCAACATAATGGAACTGGTCTGCAAAGTGTTTTGTGTATCTGGCATAGTATTTGAGGAAGAGAATTACATCAGTTTTGAAGAAATAATTTATTTTTATGTTAAAAATCCATGGGTTTATATTAGAAGTTAATAAATAATTTTGAGATTATTATTTTGTTAATCTCACTCTAACATAGGTCAGATGAGGTTTTGGGAAAGAGTGAAGACAATAGAGGTTTTGTTCTATGATTCATTGACCTGTTTCTTAAAATTTTCAATTGGGAAAGGTGCTTTTCTTCTATTGATCTTTTGGCAGTTTCACCTTTTTTTTTCCACTTCACGTTGTTTAAACTTGTGACTGTTCTGTTCAATTTTCAGGAATACCTTGATAGTGGCTGGAATTTAAACAACATGCCTGTGATGGAGCAGTCTGTTCTTGCTCACATCACTGCAGACATATGTGGAATGAAATTACCTTGGCTATATGTAGGAATGTGCTTTTCTTCATTTTGTTGGCATATTGAAGATCATTGGAGCTATTCGATTAACTATCTGCATTGGTGAGTGAGAGGGATCAACTCAGCCTGAGAAGCAATCTCCCTTTTATTCACCCTTCCCCCTTTTAATTAATGGACTAAAACCAGATTCATAGAGTTCAGACTGGAATAAACCTTACAATTCTATAATAACAGGCTTAAATTTGACACAATGATTCCTGCATTTGAACAAGAGGTCATATTTTGGAAAGAGACATCCATTCCCAGTTTTAAAAAAAAATCCATGAGAGATGCAGCAGATACTTCATCAGATGTTTTATTATGCTCAGTGTGAAACTAAAAATCATGCAAGTTGTTTTAAAAACCATGTAGCTTCAACTAACAGTCCTAGGATCCTGCATACTTTTTGTCTCTTAGATTTTTATCATAAATCCTCTCATCAAGCGAACACTTGTCAATTGTAATCAGGACAGATCTTTGCCATTTCTTTGATATTCTAAATAGGTTGAACTTCTTAAACTTCTCACCTTTTAACAGCTTTTCTAGAGTTTGAATTATTCAGAATTGTCACTTTACCTGAAACCTGTCAAGCTCTTTTCCTTTTTTTTTTTTTTTTTCCCTTATGTATTCCATCAGAATGGTAAAACCACATCCCAGCCACTATTCAGTAGGTCGTCTTTTTGGTCTGTTACTCAATTGCTGCTCCTTGAAATAGCTTCTAATGTAGCACACTCTGAGTAGTCAGTGACTTAAATGGCTTCCTTTCTTAGTATTTGGCAGTATTAAAATCAATTTGTGAAAGAGATTAAGTAACTGAGTGATCAAGATCACATTGTAAAAATGTTCTTCATTGTCATTTGTCACTTTTTTTTTTGTTTGGAACTTCTGTCAGGCTAAAAGGTATGGGAAGGAGAGGAGGATTTTTGGATCAAATAGAAACTTTATTTCTTCTAGGAGAGCTTGCTGGGGAGCTGAAGTAGTCTTGCTTTCTGGATAACTTGTGCATTACATTGGTGTTTGCAGTCAAGGCCAGACATACTTAGGTGTATACATGTATATGTGCACACATGTACATACGTTCACAGACACCAACATGAATGTCTTTTGATGTCTTCCTTTGCAGATATTCTTCTGTATGTCCCTTCAACTTATAAGCTTATGTCTGTTTTTTGTTGTCGTTCCTTTTAGCCTACTTGAGAACAATGTGTAGTTGGGGTTAATAGTGTTCTTGCCCGGAGAAGTAAGTCGTAATGACCTGTCACTAGAGAGACTATGCTACAAACTCTGAAAAGACTTCAGAAGACAGGACTCACTCGTGCAAAGTAAAGGGGATGGGGCATCCATCTTCAGCATTCTCATGTGCATTGAAGTAGCTTGGTTCCTAGTACATTTTAGTAGATAGTCCCAAGTGAACCAGGTTACAGTAGCAGACCTTCAATGTCGAAGGAAAGAGTTTTCCTACGTGGCTGTAAATCCTGTGTTAGTTCTTGAAATGGATAAAACGAGAAGAAAAAAAATTGCTTCTAACGATGCTTGCAAATATATAAATGATATGAATCAGAGGAAGCATTGTCAGCATTGATGCCAATAGTACTAAAGGCAGGAATGTGGAGCTCTCTGGTAGTAGTGCAGAAAGAACTATTGCCTTTATCCATTCCTCAGCTTGCTCCCTTCATAAGACTGAAACCTTACACATAGTTTAGAGTTTTATGTTTCTCCACTATCCGTTCTCTTTGAGTCCAGAAACCCCTGGTCCCAGTATCTTGCTCCAGGTTTAGAACAGCTCATAACTGCCTGTCATCCATTCCTTGACACTGACACATATCCAGCGTTGGGTTTACATAGGACAGGTTGTAGTTGGATCTGTGACTGCTCTTTGTGAACTCATGGAATTGTTCCAAGGTGATGGTCAAGTCCTGGGCTGTGTAATCATTTAGTCACTTTTGTATTAAAGACTCTACTTAAGCCACTCCTAGTGATATTAATATAGTTTTACTTCCACAGTCCCTTCCACTTGCTGTTCTCTTCACCACGATAGAGGTGCTGTTTTGAGTATAGGAATAAATTCCTAGATATAAGGAATATGCTTCTTGAGTCATCATCTTTTTTCTTCTGGAATTCTCCCAGTTGTTTCATGATTTATTGGAGGAAAAGAAGGGAAAAAGTGTTGGGTCAGCATTACTTTGCCAGCTCTTTAGTAGTCTTGGGGTGAAAGTGATTCATCTGTTTTCATTTCTAAATACCTTTTCTATCATCTTCCTTTATAAGGGTTTGGGAGGCATTTTCATCTCTGAAGTGAGCCTGCTTCATTGTGAACCTGAAACAACATTTGTTGGAAAACATCTGCGTTACCTTAATTTTCTCAACTGGATTGCACTGGTTTAAACTGTTGCTAAAGGTTCTTTGTTCCTACTCCGGATATGGATTTTTTTTCTTGATGTCTTTTGCTTCTCGTACAGTTACATAATATGGAACCGTAATTTCTACTTACTGTGTGTTGCTTTTATGGCAATTATGACCAAGACAGAAAGAAATGGCCTTGGCTGTTAGATCCAACAGGGAATTTGTGTTCGTAGTAAAATACAAACAGCTTAGATTTTGAAGTTGTGCTGGAATCAACAGAACTTCACTGAGGACTTCTTCAGTCATGTGTCGCCTTCCCACCTCGCCCCCTGAATATTTAAAGTATGCACTCAGAAATGTAGGCAGCTAAAAACTTAGGTTTGGAGGAGGGACCTGCATAAAAAGTGAAGATTTAGGAAAGCGCATATTCTTTACATTCCTTCCTGGTGATATACTCTTCTTTTGACATGGTGTGTTTAAAGCAGGAGACTGAAAATGTATCTTACAAGATTGTTTATATTTAACTTTTTTTAATAATCTTGCAGGGGGGAGCCTAAAACGTGGTATGGAGCCCCAGGTTATGCAGCAGAACAGCTGGAGGATGTAATGAAGAAGCTTGCTCCAGAGCTATTTGAATCTCAGCCAGATCTCTTGCACCAACTTGTCACCATAATGAACCCGAATACTTTGATGGCCCACGGAGTGCCTGTATGTTGTTGGACTCCTGTGCTACTCCCCCAAACCCAACCCTCTTTCATTTGCTCTGAATTCTACTTCAAAGTTGATAATTGAAACCACTTTTATTACAGAGATGTTGTGGTAGTAGTTTCCATGTGTGTTGTATCTTCCTTGTCTAGTGTAATGTGCCAGTATGAACAGATGGGCAATGGAATCATTGCTTTTGGAATTGCTTGGCAAACTCTTCTCTGGAGATCCACCTCAGTGTATTTCGATTTCTGTATCTCAGATGGAAAGTGTAGTCGTGACCTTTGAAACAATGACAGGAGCTCTTCGTACGTCTTTTTAATCAGACCCATTTTTTTGGGCATAGAGTTTCTGGCAAGTGGCCAAAACCTGTTCTTCCTTTGTGTGTCATCCACATCCTCTTATTTTTTCTGGTTAAGTTCTCAGCTATTTAAAAACATTTTTCATCAGTTTCCATCATATTCCATATTAGACTTTTCATGGGAATTATGTCCCTTTACAACTTAATTAGCTTTTGACTAGCTGACCTTGGGACTTAAAGGAAAATGTGGAAAAAGCGGCACAATTTACAGTGTCTGCTGTGATTTGATAGAGTTCAAAATTTAAAGATGCAGGAAGATGATCCGCCTGCTGTCATGCCGGTTGTCTATCACCAGAAGTATTAGATTTACAGCAGTGTACAAACTTCTGAGTATGTTCCAAATTCCTCTTCCCTTTCAGCTACATGTTGAAGAGTCTCACCTGTGCTTTACCGGTGTAACTGTCAACCGAGCTAAAAGTGCAAAAGGCAGACAGCTGATGTAAAATCGCTCAGAGTGCGAGTATGGCTGAATGAAATCCCTTTGCTTTCTGGGGTTTTGTGTGTTACTGAATGCCAATTGTAATTCTAGGGTTTGAAAGCTATATGAAGTTACCATAGAAGTAACTGGGAACTGGAAATCTATATTCTCAACATACAGTTCTGTTCAGTTTTGACCTAATGGTTGTCTGTCTTTTCTCGTAGGTTTATCGAACCAATCAGTGTGCTGGAGAGTTTGTGATCACTTTTCCAAGAGCTTATCACAGTGGCTTCAATCAGGGTTTCAATTTTGCTGAAGCTGTGAACTTCTGCACTGTTGATTGGGTACGTTCCAAAAACAGTATTTCATAAAGTGTGCGGTTCCAAAATTGTTCCTAGCTGATGTACACCTCCTAGTGTTTTACTGCTGATGAATAGATCTAGTCCACAAATCATAACGAGCCTGTTACTGGAAACATAATGTTTTGCTAAAGGTACTTTAACATGGTGAGCTGTGGGCTGTCTCTGGTTCTGAAAGTTCAGTCTGAAATTGTAAGTTAGGGCTGAGGTAGCAGCAGATCAGTAAGGTTTTGTGTATGCCTGCAACATGAAGTGCACCAGTGCTGCTTGAAACTACTCTTTTTTCATCCCTAAATTCCTTTCTTATCCTTTGTACAGCTGAAAAACAAAGCTGACTTGGACTTATTTCTAGATTCTTCTATTTTAAATTTGTTGGTTAAATTGGATGGCACACATAACCCCATGTTAAGAACAGTTGAAGACTTTGATAGCTCTCGTGGGGGGTGGGGAAATACACAGAAAAATCACAACTGATGTATGTCCAGTTGGATAGGAGAGGTAGTATATGTTTTCAGGAAAGATTACCTAATGAGAAGGGAACAGAAAGTTCTGAAGTACAAGGAAGAAAGTAATGGTATGTAATCCTTCTCTAAGTTTCATTCAACTCATTGAAACAGATATAGGTACACGTTGCAATTATTAGGTCATAGTAATTTATTAATTTTTTAAATGAGAATGAATGAAGGAGAGTTCCTCCAAAGACATTACAAGTTATCATTTCTCCTTCTCATCAGATTTCTCAGACTCAGTGTGTCCTTGCCTGATTTCATAATGGCCCGTTGAAACCACTGGTATTTCAGATGAATCCTCTTATGATCTGCCACCGCCCCGCCAAGTGGTCTTAGCTATTTGTAAATGTGACCTATCTAAAAATGTTGCTATATTTAAAACCAACCAAACAACAACAAAAAAAGAGACTTAGAAGTAGATGACTGAAACTGAAAGAAAGCTTTCTGCAGCACAGGGACTGCATTTTCATAATGTTTGGTTTGGTTTCATTTTTCCCTCTTGCTCTCCTGGGAGTTTCGTATGGGACTAGCACGTAACCTTAGCATCAGCATTACCTGGGTCAGCAGAGAGTCTTAAATTAAAGCAATGAGTAACCTGCCCAGCTTTTAATGAATTCGTAAGTCTGTCTGGGGTTAATTAGGGACTTTAATTGTTTGTGGAGTCAGTGATTTCCCGTGCTGAAGTACAGTTGATGTCTTCTGTAAAACAGACGTATGGTATGAGACTAAAAGTCCAGCTTGCCTTGCATCCTCCATGGTGCCCCAGCCACCATGCATTTTTAACTTGGGTCTTTCTGAGCCTACTGTGATGTAATGATTCAGTTGCCCCTCGTTATGGTCTCTTCCAGATGGTGTGTTCTCCCCTTGAGCCTAGCCAAACAACTTGCATTCACAATGTCTGCTGTGAAGGAGTTGTAAGCAGTTCTGGTTTACAAGAAGTCAGTGGGGGTCTTGACTTCTCTTTTATTTTACATGCAGAATTATAAGTATTGGTGCTGGAAGGGTTTGTCTTGACCTCCAATCTGGTTGGTTTTGGTTAGCAAAATAAAAAGTCAGTATCTTAATGTAATTTTCACAAAAAATTCTTTTTTTTTAAATGATTTTTCAATGCAGCTGCCATTGGGTCGCCAATGTGTAGAACATTATCGTCTGCTACACCGTTACTGTGTGTTTTCTCATGATGAGATGATATGTAAAATGGCTTCCAAAGCAGAATTTCTTGATGTTGTGGTAGCATCTACTGTTCAAAAAGACATGGCTATTATGATTGATGATGAGAAGATGCTGCGTGAGAAGGTTCAGAAACTGGTGAGTTGTTGGAAATAATATTACAATGAATGAAGGAATATTGAAACAGTGGTGCACAATACATTCTCATAATTCACTGTGTTGTCAGTGGTTTAAAGCTACATAGTACTTACTTGAGTAGTAGCACTTGCTTTCAGAGGAATGCTTAGAAAAAGAACCATTTATCATGAACCTTGTTTTATCATCTGCCCTTTAATATCGTTCAGACTTCTTTTTTAAAGTATGTTTATTCTCTTAGTAATGTTGTCAGAATAGCTGATTTTTCATTAACCAAGATCTTTGTCTGCCTGGTTTTAATATCTTATTTCTAAACTTTATTATTCCTTTGATAAATTTAGCCTCTAATGTTTTAGTTTGGAATAATCACCTGTTTGTTAGACTTTGAAGTGATGTAACGTGCTCTTTTGCAGGGAGTGACTGACTCGGAGAGAGTGGCTTTTGAGTTGTTTCCTGATGATGAGCGACAGTGCTTAAAGTGTAAAACCACTTGTTTCATGTCTGCTGTTTATTGTCCATGTAAACCTGGATTACTGGTATGCTTGTATCATGTAGAGGATCTTTGTTCCTGTCCCACCTACAAATATAAACTGGGGTAAGCTTTAGATAGCAAATAACATTGGGTTCTGGAGATATTCATTATATATGTAGATATTGCAGACTAACAATCCAGTGCCTGTGCCGTTTTGTCAATGGTGCTAGTCTCAGTATTCTGCTTCTCACAGTCCTTTGCAAATAGAGTGCCCCCAAAACAAAGTGCCTTTTTTGTACTCATACACAAAGACATTTTCTTCTCAGCATTCTGCTCTTATTCTATAAGGGCAAAAATTACTGGATAAATTAGTTTGCTTTTTTTATTTATAGCAACAATGTCATTGTCCCCTATATTACTTCCAGTCCTTGCAGAGTAATCTTTTTTTTGTTGTTAGCTTCCCTTCCTGCTGTCACATTTTTTTTCCTGATATTTGTTGCATCTTTGTCGTACGTAAATGTAGCTTGTGCGCTTTTTGAAGTAATTGTATGATTTCAGTTGTCTTAGGTGGAACATGGTGTGGTCGTGGGTCCTGTACGAACCTTAGTACACAGTAGATTGTGTCTGTGTTGTATGGGCCAGCATATCTTGATGCCTCTCCCTCCCATCCTCATGTTCCTCCCCAGTTTTTGCTCAAGAGTTTGAATTCTGTGTTACTTCTAGGTACCGCTACACTCTGGAGGAGCTCTATCCAATGATGAACGCACTAAAGATGCGTGCAGAATCATACAACGAATGGGCTTCAAATGTTAATGAAGCTTTGGAGGCAAAAATTAACAATAAAAGAAGTAAGAATCTTACCTTTTGTTTGCAAAACGTAACTTTAAAAGGCTAATTTTAAAGTTTTTAATTCTTGAACATTAGCAAATTTTGCCTTATATGACAATGAAAGAAATTGTATATAATTTTGTTTTAAAGTAAATACTTCAGCTGTTACAGTTCCAGAAATTATGCTAAGCTGTCCCTATGTGATAAGATTATAAATCACTTTTCTTTTTCACATGAAATTTAACTGAAGTTTAAATAGAAATATATTAAATGTGTTGTATTATTTAGCCTTACCATTTAAAATCCATCACAAACTTAGTTATCTTAGTATCTTTAGTATCTTATGTTAACTTAGTATCTTTCCCAAAAGGTCTCGTCAGTTTTAAGGCTTTGATAGAAGAATCAGAAATGAAAAAGTTTCCGGATAATGACCTACTGCGACACCTCAGACTAGTTACACAGGATGCAGACAAATGTGCCTCAGTTGCGCAACAGCTTCTTAATGGCAAAAGACAAACCAGGTAAATGTTATTACATGTTTGCAACAAAACTGAGTCATCAGAGATAGATGACAGTGGCGACTGATAGATGCCAGTGTTCTGTAAGACTTAAAAATTAAAGCAATTTTTTTTTCTTCTGAAGAGAGCTATCTTTTACAGGGGAGACTCACCTTTCTGCCATGCAATAAGTTGAACATCCTGAGCTTCCTATCTCTTCTTCCCCTCTGTTGAGCATCTGGGCAGTAAATTCTTTCAGTTGTTCCCTGAAAGGGAAAAAATGGCGTGATATTTCTAGACAGAGCAACTCCCGACATGATACAGTCCCTTTGTGCAGTGAGAACTGAAAAACTGTCAGTGGCGCATATGTCATTATATTTATTACACTTTACGCCTCATAGAAAAATAAATCTTCACTTCCTGAGCTGATGTAGTGGGGCTGTTATATTAGAGTTCTTGAAAAATACTTGTTCTTTCTTTGGCAGCACTTGTGTTAAATCTTCTAGACATGTTATTTGTTCAAGGAATTTAAAGACAGGGCAGTGTTTGGGTAATACAGCCCTTGTGGACTGGATGTCTGTCTGCCTGGTCTTGCTAGCACTTTCCATGCCTGAAATGAGTTAAAAGGAGTCAGAAGATCCAGTATAGGACAAGGCCAGATCTCCTGATTTTATCAAATCTATTGTGACTGTATTGATGTACCAGCTGTTGTCTCAGAAATCACAGATTACCATCTTCTGTTGCAGGTTCTCCACCCTGACCTACATCTAGCCTCATGGGATGACAAGTTTCTAACAAAAACTTTTTTACCTATGTCTAGGACAATATTGCGCAAGTCCAATAATGTAATAACATGAAGTACTTCAGGGAAAACTGTTTCTCTTTTGGCCCACCTGGGCAGTTTTCAGTTCTCTGCTGTTTTGAACAATGTGGTGTTTGTCAGCGTAGCTTCTCGTCGTCTTAGCATAACCCCACGCGTGTGGTTTCTGCATATTGCCTCCCTCAGCTGGAATATTGTAGCTTGTCACTCTGTTCATGCAGTACTTTAAAGGCTGACTTCTTAAGGACTTTGGCAGCAAAATATTCAACTACTGTTAAGACATGACTTTTGTAGCTGCACTTTCCCTTTCTAGTTATCCTTGCTTACTTCTTTGTAGCAGAGACTTATTGCAAATTCACCTCTACTGTCTTGCAAACACAAGCGGATGAATTCCCTGTCACAGCAGCAGAAAAGTACTACAACATTCTCTGAGAGTAAATCCTGTGACTCTTGCTCACCTTCTGTGTCTGTAGTACCTGAAGAAACGTAGATGGGCTGTACTTCCCATTGGTGATTAAACGTTGGTGTACACCCATGGGTGATTAAACAGCCGTAGTAGATACCGTTTGGAAAATCATTCCCTCTACAGCTATTGGAATCAGGCCAAAAGACAGTGCAGCTGTGTAGTGCCAGCATTCTTGTCTGGCACTAGCCTGTAGATGATACTGGAAGGGAGAAGTATGACAGCAGGGCCAGTACAAAGGGATGCTCTCACTATCCATCCCGTTCCTTCACCAGGCCTCCTGGCACCTTTTCTGCATAGTAGAGACTCCGGGAGTTTAGCGACCTTGTACATCTTTATGCTCAATAACCCTGGATGACCATGGGCTTTTCTTCTATAAATACCTTTTTTAGTTCATGTATTTTCTGGTTATAAAAAACATCTTGTGACAATATTGCAGTGTAGGGGTGTGTGTGTGTATGCATACATAAACATAGATTGCTTGAAAAACTTCTGCATTTTCCTGGAAGATACTGCAGAACTTCCACAAAAATAGTAAAATACTGTAGACCTTAAAATAGCTGTGTTGCACCTGAGGCTTTGAATTCATTTTTATTTCCTCATGTTCAGCCTAATATGGATTTTGGAACTCCCAATATTATCTTGAAATACCTTTAGAAATACCTATTTTTAACACAGAGTGATAAACTAAAGTTTATTTTATAGCATTCACATTCCAGTGGCATATCCTGCTGGGAGGTTGTTTTTCTCTTTAATTTAAATGAGATATTGTGGAATAAATTGAGCCAGCATTGTAAGACATTTATTTCCTTTTCTGTTCAGGATACTCAGATCCAGTTAATATTGGCTTGAGTTTAGAGAGGTTTTTAATACTAGCTAATTTGGTAACACTTATAAGCCACTTATTTGATACAGGGCATTCAGATAAAAATGAAAATGATGATTTCAGCTTAAAGAGGATTTTTCAGAAGTGCCTACACAACCTGTGAATACAAAACCCATTCAAAATTGGGATTTGTTCTCTTTTGGTATGTGCATGGGGAGAGCTTACCACAATAGCTATTGCAACATAACTGAATAGTTTACCCACAATTGCTTTGTGTTCTGGAAAAAAGTCTAAGTTTATTCCGTAATAACTAGTGCTCTTGCAAGGCTGAGGAGTTGTTCCACAATACTGTTTAATATGAAAGAGTGTTTTCAACAATAGTTTATTCTGCTATTGCCAACTTAAGTTTTCCAATCTATGTAAGCCCTAGGCTGCTTTGGGTGCCTTTTGATTATTACATTGCCTATGAGTAAAGTTCAATTTACAAGAAATTATAAGCAGATTTTTGAGAAGTTTAGATTTGGTTTTAGTGGCATACAACAAATGTTATTGTGTGTATTTGCAGGTATCGCTCTGGAGGAGGGAAATCTCAAAATCAGCTGACTGTGAACGAGCTCCGGTTGTTTGTAAGGCAGCTGTATGCTCTGCCCTGCGTCCTCAGTCAGACACCATTACTGAAGGTAACTTGGAAAATTCTGGGGGAATGAACACATCTTCCATGTTTATCAGCTAGTGCTGATTATTTGCTCACAAGATGATCAGCGCTAAAGTGCTTCAAGATTTGATTTTCAGAATTTGCCAAAATACTGCATGTCCCACTGAGGGGGCAATCCAAGGAAACGGACCTAAATTCTAGGCAGGTGTGGTTCCTGTCTTAAAGAAGAGTCGCTTTGCTTATCTGAGACTCAGAACCAGCAGATGCAGTGGCCCACTTCTGAACCATCTCTTGAATGTCCATAGACAGAGGGTTGAGGGACCAGACAGTATCATATAGCTGTTTGTTGAATCCGAACACAAGTCTGGATAACCAGTTCAACCCAGCTTTATGACTGTGGTTTTTGAAGCTTTATCAGGTCTAGAATACGTGATTCAGGTAACACGTAGTGCTATTTACAGTTATTTGTTAATAGCACCATAACTCTGTGAAGTTACCTAATTATTTAAACAGCAGAATTTCTGAAATACCAGACACCCAAACAGACAGCTGGCATCCTTCTTAGTCTTAATGCTGATGTTCTTCAGCCTTCTTCTTCATCCCAGAACAAAGCCAGAAAATAGCACTGATGGAACACTTAATTTCCCTTTGGAGCCTTTCGCTTCTTCTGAGTTTGACACCTGTCCCTTAGTTTGAATGAGTTTAGAGTGGAATTCGCTTGCATTATGATCCTCAAGCTAGTGGAGACATTATTTCTGAGGAGATGCTGATATATACTATGTGTTGAAGACACACTAAGTGTTCTAAATGTCATAATAATTTGCTGGGCATGTTGTGTGCTTGGCAATGCGATGCTTGTCAGGAAACTTTCACTTAATGTTTAAGCTTACGCTTAAATGTTTAAGAGATTTGGCAGTGCGTTTTCTTCTGTTTTGATGTTGAATTTATATATTTCAGGATCTTCTTGATCGTGTAGAAGCTTTTCAACAGCAAAGCCAAAAACTCCTTTCTGAAGAAATGCCTTGTGCTGCAGAACTCCAGGAGCTGTTAGATGTCAGCTTTGATTTTGATGTGGATTTACCCCAGCTTGCTGAGCTGCGGATACGTCTGGAACAGGCACGGTGGCTCGAGGATGTGCAACTCGCTTCCTCAGACCAAAACTCTCTTACTCTAGATGATATGAGACGTCTTATAGACTCAGGTGTTGGACTGGCTCCCTACCCAGCGGTTGAGAAAGCAATGGCAAAGCTGCAAGAGCTCCTTACTGTATCTGAACACTGGGATGACAAAGCCAGAAATCTGATAAAGGCCAGGTAGAAGCTAAATCTTACTGTTGCGTTTTGTATTTCCATAAGCTATTTAAGATGGAAATAGTTGGCTTTATGTCTGAAGGGGGTCATACAGTACACAACATAAAGGCATAAATCCTGAAGGGAAAGGGACAGAGGTGGTAGATGAGTGACTGAGTGATTTTAAATGTTGGTGTTGGCTTGCAGTTTTTTTGGTGCTCCAATATCATTGGGCAAGTCCTCCTTTTACCACAAAGGAAGGGTTTTAAGATTTTTCCCTCCCCTCAGCGTCAGTGAGGTTGAAGAAGGATGTGTGTCCAGATGTATACCTGAAGTGTATTGCAGTATTTTACATTTTGAGCTGTTTTGTATACCTAGACCACGGCAGTCGCTGAGCAGTCTTGTAGCAGCACTGAAAGAAATAGAGGAGATCCCAGCCTATCTCCCAAATGGTGTTGCACTGAAAGATGCAGTGCAGAAGGCCAAAGACTGGCTGCAGGAAGTGGAATCTTTACAGGTATGTAAAATGAGCTGTTAGCTTTTTGGGGATTGATAGTAACTGCTGTCGTGTTAACACACTGCATACTCCGTTGTGTGTGCTTGGTGCTTCAGTACCCTGCAGAATTATGAATGCCTAATGTATAACTTCTGTTGCCTTAAATGTGGAGCAGTTATGCTCTGATGAGTGCTGTTACTTTAAGTTCTGTTTCTGGGCCTGATCTCTGTTCATTCACCTCTGCAATAAATTGACCACAATAAAATCTGTAAAGGAGCTATTAACAAAAATGTCAAGTTAAAAAGATACAGCATTATGGTTCTTTATTTAAGGTAAGTTTTGCACAGTCACTGGTAACAATGCTCGTACTACTTGGTAATCCAATTGGTGTGTACTATTCTGCAGATGACAGAAGAACACAAGTATTCTTACGAAGATCACTCTTACTAAATAAGGTTAACTGTTTTGTATGCTAGAAGAAGTCATTTTGCAAAGACTCTCCAACCACTGTCCTAACTTAAAGGAATACATCTTAATTTCAGAGCATGCTTTCAATAATGTCAGCAAGCTAAAGAACAGCTACAGTGTGAAAGATGTTCATGGTCTTACAGTACTCATATAACACATAGCATGGAGCTGGTGACACTATCAAAGTTCAGCTTGTTGACTTTTGAATAAACAGATTCCCTAAAGTATTTAAAACTCTTTCAACAGCCTCTGTTTGCTTGGTTGAACAAATCATTTTCCTGTAGCATCTTCTAAATAACTTGCATCTCCTGATCCAGAAATAATCCTGATCAGGCAACTGTCTTGGCCCTTTATTTTCTCCATTTTTGAATGCACCTATCTGGAGCATGCTCCAAACTGTTCTGTACTGCAAGTGACATCTCAGCAAGACCTGATGCTATAGAGATTCTGATGCTGGTGGTAGAATTGCCTCTTCTGAGGCCCTGTAGAATTCATTTGCTGTTTCTGCAGCTGTATCGTAGTGGCATTTCACATATCTTAGGGTTGAGAGGTATGGCCTCATTAAGCGTGGTCAGTCTCAAAGCTGTTTCTTGTTCTATTGCTTATGGTCAGCTTTTGATTTCGTAGATTAAAGTACATGTAATTTTATATAGTTCTGTCAGAATTTGGAAATGGAAGTTAGTTGGCTTCTTCCTCCTTCCCTGTTTCTTCTATCCCTTTTCATTTTTGAAGCTCCTTCCAGCCTTGTGTGATTTCTGTTTCCATGTTTGCGCTCTGAAATAAGTCTTCGAGTGAGCAAAAAAGTGTCCTCTAAACAGAAAGATCTATGGAAGTTTTTACTTTGGCTTCTGGGACTTCTCACTTGAAGACCTTTTTGACCTTTCAGACAGTTTTCTTTGAGGATCCAATTTCCTTTCATGTGTTTTCAATTTTTTTTGCTTATTTACAGTTCAGTGACAGCTTAACTCTCCTTCCTTCTCACTGCCCACTTCCTTTCTCATGTTAGCACTGTTGTTCCTGCAGCCAGACACTGCTCATTCAAGCCCAAGTGAGTAATTGTAGGCTGGACCATCTCTTTGAAGTGGTTCACGTCTCAAGCCTCACGAGTACTGGTGCAAGGGGCTGATGTACAGATGATGAAAGGGTTGGTCTGTGAGTGCAGTGATATCACACTTTGACATAAATTGCCAAATAATTTCTTAAGTTTTCGTCTGTTGTAATGTTTTCTTCATGAAGTGACCTCTAACCTGGCAATAATTTTCTCAGGCCAATCTGACTTGAATTGGGATTTTAAATGAGTCAAGAAATTTTTATTTAAAAAATTATTTTCTTAGGCTTTAAATTTTTGAAGGAACAAAGTTTGTATTCAAAATTCACTACCTTTTGAGGGTTATCTTAAGAAGTAAAATTTTTTTTTTGCATTTGTTAATTTCATACTTTAGATTCTGAAATTCTGCCTACTGAATATGGAAAAATGTTTTTGTATGTGCCAAGAATCTTTGCACAGTCTGAGTCTTGTGTAAATGCCTAAGGTCACTGTGACTTGCCGACAGCTCTTAGTATCTGTTGTTTGAGGTTTGCTGCTAGAGATGTCAGGGTTGTTCTGCATGAATGGGTCTCAAGTCCCAAATCACTGCCTATTTTAGAAATTACCTCTCTGTCCTGCTTTACTGTTGAACTTGGAACTCTGTTGCCTTAAGCATCAGTTGCCACGTGAATGAACAGAGGTCACTCTCAAGTGGCAAATTGGCTATTTGAAATTCTTCCTTGCTCTTGGCATACTGAGGAGTAGCTTGGATTTGCCTTCTGGGTCCGTTTCGAAATTAATTTGATTTTCTACTGGGAATGCAGATTGTTAGATTGGGGGCTTGGCTATGTTGTTGGCAGTCTTTTTTTTTAACTGTTATTTGGTAAGGTTTTTTTAACTTCTATTAGTTTCGGCTGTGCACTTAACGGCTAGAGTATGAGCAGCTCAAATGTTGAAATAATGGGCACAAAAGTGATGAAAGTGTCTAAACAATAAATTCTCTACCTTCAGTGAATTTAAATAATTTACTGTGATTCATACTATGTCTTCTATACATCAAGCGTTTCCTCGTTTATAATCTGACAGGTTGGAGGTCGTGTGCCGGTGCTGGACACGTTAGTGGAACTCGTCACAAGAGGTCGATCTATTCCAGTGCACCTGGACTATCTGCTGAGGCTCGAGTCCTTGGTGTCAGAAGTTCAGGCATGGAAGGAGTGTGCAGCTAACACATTTCTGTGCGAGAACTCCCCTTACTCTCTTCTGGAGGTGAGAGATCTCAGCTCTGGATTAGACCACCGTTCATATGACAGCAAAAGCACATCTGAGTTGTGGTATTAACTCATCAAATAGCAGTAAATACTAAGTTTTAGGATTATATTACCTATCTTAGTTATTTCATTGATCTATGCTTTTCATGTTAATTTTAAACTTTGAAAATGGTTAAGATTTAGCTTTCCTTTTATATTCTTTTTAATAAGTGGGTGATGTGAGAATCCTGTTCCACAGTAACATTTCCAATAAGAGTATAGGAAGACTGCAAATTTGTGTCACTGAACTTACTTGAGTGTGTCAGGCTGCAGCAGCTGGAGTGTAGATCTGTATCTCATTTGTCCACCACAGCTGTGATGACTGCAGGGCTTTTTGGCTGGGCTGTGGTAAGGCTGAAGTTGTAGGTGCTTTAGCTGGCCCTCTGCATCTGTTGCTGCGTGTGTGACAACATCTGCAGTTCTTGAGCAATCCACACTTTTTAGCCTATACTGAACCCCTCTGCCACCCCAACCTTCCTTCCTCCATTAGGACTGGCTGGGGAATGAGACACAGCTTGTGAAGCCCCATGCTGTGTTGCAGGGCTTCCAGCTTAAATCACGTGGAAGCTGTTCGGCTGTCTCAGGTACCAGCAGGCTGAGTTAAACATCCAGGTGTTTGCAGTCTGCCCATTGTATAAAATTGACTTTTTAACCTTCCAGCTCTCCCTGTTTTCCAGATAACCTCACCCTAGTCTCCCAAATCTTTGATGGAAAAAAAAAATGCAGGAATCCCTGTTGTATGTGGTTGTGTGAAGGCCAGATGAATGCATTAAAAATGTTGCAGACAATACTGCTTTCCTGTTCACTAGGTGTTATGTCCCCGGTGTGATATTGGAATATTGAATCTTAAAAGAAAGCAGAAGAAGCTGAAGGAGGCAGTGCCAAGTGGAAAGAAGAAAAGCACTAAGCTAGAGAGCTTGAGTGACTTAGAAAGAGCTCTTTCTGAGAGCAAAGACACTGCATCTGCGGTATGTGACTTTTTTTTCTTTGAAATGCAGTTTCTTGTAAGTTCTTTGAACCTTTGTGTTTGCCTCACGTGCAGGAGTGTTGCCTTTCACTCCTTTCTGCTTGCTCTGCTGTTCTTCAGAAGAACTTCTAGGAGTTCGTACTTGTTTCAGACTTCCCAGAATTGCTTAGTTGTGTGTGTTGTTGTCGTGCATGCAGTAGCTTTACAGCTTGCAAGGCAATGCACATATCCTGACAAAGCACAGAAAGGTCAAAAATTGGGACGTATTTTCCCCATCCATAACAAAACCTTGTTAAAAACAGGTTTTCCGAAGCCTGGTCCTTTCAAAAAAATCAATAAGACAACACATTTATAATTAAAACAAATATGAACATTAATTAAAGAAAACCTCTTGTATTATGGAGTCAGTAAAATACTAATTTTGCATGGAGCAAATCTGGTTGCTGGTGGTAAAGTGCTTCATCCCAAAAGACCTATATTTCAGAGCTTCCACCACAGTCAGATGATGATTAATGAAGGAGGCCTGTGTGAGAGCAATACTAATTTGGTACGGTTTGAATATAATTGTCTTTGTGTGGCACAATTCAGTTTTAACCTGTGGCAACTACTTGAAACCCAAATGTTTGGTTCTTAATTTTTTGGCCTCCCATGTTTGAAAACCCGAACTTACAGACTGAGTCCCTCCTAGGAGTGCTTGAAGGAGAAAAGCTTGGGTCCTTTAAATCATACCTCCTCCTTCTCTTTGACTTGGTAATCTCTCATGGACTGTTGTGTTACTGAAAGAGAATACGCACTGGACTTCACCCAGGAAAATGCATTCATTTGGCAAGTCAGGCTTTGCTTCTGATGTATGAGGGGAACTTATTATAGTGGAGGTTTTTTTCAGAATGGCTGGGATACCATCCCAGCGCTGTAGCTGCAGCGCTCAGTACCCTCAGCAATGTACCGTGCTGTGCACAAATCCTGGACATTCTGAACACAGTTTTCTAATTTTTGCGTAGGTTAATTTCACTAGTCATCACATTTCAAAGCCATGATGTGTGAAATAATAATGCGTTTTGTATGTTTATATGCCTGTGAGCCTGCCTATTTTCCTGTATATATTTAGTGCATAATAACGTTGTAGAGAATTCATTAGTTGCAGCTGCAACTAATAGCCTTTTTAAACTTATTATATTGCTATCCTTAATAGCAGATAATGCTAAAGATTCATGGGAAGAAAAAAAAAAGGATCATAAGTAGATGTAAGAAAGGGAAAGCACACAGAGACTAAAGACTAAGCACACAGGTCAGGATATGGCCCTGTGCCATATCAGAGATACATTTATACTTCTGGAAACTGCTCAGGTGTTCTTTAAGATTATACAGAATCACACTACGTATTTGAGAGACACGTTCGTAGAGAAGCACTTGCAAACCAAATCTGCACTTGTCAGAATTTATTCTGCTTTAATGAAGGTAATATTTTTGTAGTAACAAACACGAAGGATTTAGAACAAAGAGGAAGGGAGTTAGGGTGTTATTTTTGCAAGGGAATAAGCTTTATATTTCTGGGCCTGATGAGAAAATGAAAGCAAACTGAAATTGCATCAGTATGTATCCTTGTAACTGCTTTGCTTCAAACACTGAAAGCTTTGAAGGGAGTCCCAAGGGATGAGGAGCTTTTTAAACATCTGAAATTGTCACCAGCATATCTTTAAGAGTGTGATTGTGCCGAGGTCTCCCCACTCGTAGTAAGTAAGGTTTCTTTAGAAATTACATCCCTTTCTCTGAACTCCCTTTTAGATGGCTACGCTCGGGGAAGCCCGGTTAAAGGAGATGGAAGCACTGCGGTCTCTCCGAGCAGCAAATGAAGTGAAGGTGCTGTCTAATGAAGAGGATGCAGAAATGAAAGTCTGTCTATGCCAGAAGGAGCCGGCTGCTCCGATGATTCAGTGTGAGCTCTGCAGAGGGTTCTTCCATACCAGCTGTGTTTCGGTGCCCAACATTTTGCAGGGACCTCGTGTATGGCTCTGTCCACATTGTCATCGATCAGAAAAACCACCTTTAGAAAAAATCTTGCCGTTGCTGGCCTCCTTGCAGCGTATCCGTGTGAGGCTTCCTGAGGGGGATGCCTTACGGTATATGATAGAGAGAACTGTGAACTGGCAGCACAGAGCACAACAAATGTTATATTCAGGGAATCTAAAACTTATACAAGACAAAGTTGGCTCAGGATTGTTGTACAACAGATGGCAAGCCACGGCAGGCCATTTGCCAGAGACAAATAAGGTAAGACCAAGTGCTTCAGGGTTTCCTGGCTGTGGGTGGTATGTGGTCAGCAAGAACAGTCTTAAACACCTCTCTGTTTTTTGGGAATGTTTTATCTGCTCACAAATCCTGGCGAGACAGATTGTTTGTGTGTTCCATTACAGATACGAGGAATTAGTCTTCTGTCTTGACAGTGAGCCAGGATGTGCGTGTCCTCCAGCAACAGCTTGGTGTTCTTTTTCTGCTGGAGTCCTAAGAACAATTACTCCTAAAGGGCCTATTTTTCCTTCTCCTTTTCCCTGCTTCTCTGATTTAAGATGACACCGTTAACGACAGTTGCTGAAGCTATTGTTTCTAAGAGCTCTCAGCATTCAATTAGTCTTTTCTTACAAGTATTTGAATATAATCGTAATGTTGAGAATTAGTAGCAGAGGCACCAACCTTCCAGTTTGTAACAAGCTTAGAACTCAGATAAGGTTGTTTTCAGCAGGGTGTCTTCATCCGCTGCTGCTCCTTCTCCTTATCGCTTATGTTAGAACTCCCAAGCATAATCTTGGCTAATACTACCCCGAGTTAAGCTGCAGTAAGTGTTTTAGGTGTGATCTCGAGGGAGTCAGAAGCTGCCTCCAGTAAAGAGATCTTTCAGCAAAAAGGGCAAGGAAAGTGGGTTAAGCTTCCTAGCTTTCTTGAGATAATAAATGCAGAAAAAAAAAAAAAAGTGAAATAAAAGACCTGTGCAGCCTAAATAATATAAAATACCTTGAAGTTAAATGCACTGTTGCTCTCATGTTTTTACTGAGAAACGTTACTTTTGCTAGTTGAACCCTGCTGAAGATGGTCTGTGTCGGTGTTTTCATGCTCAGTTCCATATGAAATGCCACACGTGCTCAAGGAGATGTTGAGGCTGCTTCTCACGTAGTGCTGTGATAACAAGTTGCCTGTGTTGACCACATTTTTCAGACAGACAAGCCTAACTTTAGAAATCAAAGCTATTTTTAGGCACCCAAGAGAATTCCTCTGGTAATTTAGAGTATAAAAAGTATATTTTACTAGACCAACTTTTATAGTTGATAAAGCTGGGCAACACTGTGGGCACGTTACCAATGTCTGGGGCAGAAATAGAAAACAGTGAGGCTAATTTTATTAACGTAGCTTTATTAGCTCAGCGTGGAACGCAACTAGCACTGCCTCGTAGCTGAAAGCAGCATAACCATTGTTGCGTGGTCTGCAGCTCAAGTCAGAAAACCTGCTAGGTCAAGGTAGCTACAGCAGAGCTAGTCCTTGTGATGCATTTCCCAAATGAGAAGGTCTTGGGAGGCTTGGTGAAGGGCGTCTGGCCCCAGGGTCCACTCAGGCTCCTTCTTGGAGCCCGCAGTGCTGAGGGCACTTCGCAGGTGCCCTCCAGAGCCAGCTCAGTACAAGCTCTGAGCCAAAGCCTCAGTCTCAATGGACTTGAGGTTTTTCTTCTTTGAATCAAGTTTCTCAGCACTGCTCTCTTGTCCCGTAACAATTGTTTTCCCTGCTGTCCAGGGTAATGCAACACTTGTTCCCCAGAGGTGCTCGTAGCAGTAACCACTGGAGTTGGGTTTCTTTGGCACTGGCCAAAGTGAAGAAGGTGGAGCATTTAACTGAGTTTGAGAAATTCATTTGAAAAACAGTTGTGAGCAGTTGAGGAGTGAGCCAGGTTTTGAAAGGGGCCCAGACACTTGGGCAGTGAGGTAGCTGATTGTTTGGGAGGCATCAGGTGAGACATCTGGAAGTAGCTTGGCAGGTTAGGGGAACAACTGCCATGGAGCAGCCTGAATGGCCCTTTTAGCTTTACCATTGGCATGCCTTCTGCGTGTGTTGATGTAAAGAAAAGTTCTTCAAAACAATTTGGTATCTCATTAGATCGTAACAGATCACTTTCTGTGAGAAATGACTTCTGTATTATGAACAAAAGAAAGGATAATATTTACAGCTTTAGAGCTGAAGATCTTGCTTCCACAAGTTGGTGATTTATTCCTACAATGACTGTGTTGTCTCTGCTCCACGGGCAGAGCATGCCGTTTCATGCAGTAGGTCTAGATTCTGATCTTGTGGAAATTACAACTCACAGCTAAGAATTCTGACAATAAAGTTGCTCTTGCCTATTTCGAGGTTTAGGATGAAGGATTTAGGTGTGACAGATGGAACAGTTTGCAGGAATACAAATCTTAAGGAATTGTAAGAGAAACAAATTCTGATTTTTGCAGCTGTTTGACACTTCAAAAACTAAATGTGTATTGAAAATATCTATGCATTATGTTATGTTTTGTTTCTTTCTAGGTTTCGCAAACAATTGGAGCTATGTCATTCTCCATGCCTCATGACTGGGATAACAGAACCATATATTTACATTCTCCATTTTCTACAGGACAGCAATGCATCCCACTTCATGGTTTGTAATCTTCACTTTGATATTTATTTTATTTTATTTATTTTTTTCATGCGTTTGATGGAGAAGAGAGAGTGTCCTGGTCAGTAGGAGGTGGCTACGGCAGGGAGGCACAGGATTGAGCAGCAGTGTGTCTGCTTCTCTGTCCCCTCAGGAGCTTTGGAACTTCATGTCCCATGTTGGCAGAGGGGTAAATTCTTGGTACAGATTTCCCATGTGTGTAACAAGAAGATGTGGCATGGTAGGAGAAGAGGCATCAGCAGACAGCTGGCCCCTTCCCGTATGCACAGAAGCGCACAGTGAGCTGAGGCCAGCCAAGCAGGTTGTAGGATATGGAAATGGATGGGAGAGGATTTGGTAAGAAAAAGACCACTGAAATCGTAGGAACTGGATAGGAAAAACATAGGCATAGGGAAGTAGTGCTGGAGACAACAGGATACTTATTCCGTAGGACACAGGTCCACATACGTTTGCTTGCAGCACGGCTGTCACAGCCACAGAGACTTTTTGAGTGTTTCCTTAGCTGTCGTGGCTGCAGGTGTTTTCCAGGCGCTGTGCTGCTCAGTACAGTTCTGCACACTTCCTAGCTCAGACTTTGTGTATTTTGGACTAACCCAGACACGGTAGAAGTGGCATCATTGTAGGACTGCAAGAAGCTGATTGTAGTTTTTTCTCTTGATGCGTCATGCTGTAGGGACCCAGGTCTAGCCTTACCTTCACATTTTCAAGTCAGTGCAGCTTAATCCATACTAATACTACACAAAATATTTACTTCAGTTTAATGTAAAATCAAGCAGAGCAGTCCTTTGGCTACCAAGTTTAACTGTACAGGCCTTATTTGAGTTTTCTGGCATACTGTACTAAAGAGTTATTAAATAGACAGTGATTCTGATGTATCCTAGCTGTGTCTGTTTCAAAAGCCTAATGCAGGTTTTGTAAGCTTCATCGCAGTAGTAGATGGTGGCTGTACAGCAGGAATCAGTTGCAAGGTTCATCTTTTCAGCTTTTCTTCCTCTCCCCTCTTGGCTTCACTTACAAATTCCACTCAGTTTGTTCATCTCATCCGCTTGTTTTGTAGTGGGATCATTACACTTCTTGTATCTTCAGAGGAAGTGGAAATTGCCAAGAACAATGGCAGTGTTTTACCCTAGAACCAGCAAGAAATGGAAGCATGGAAGGGTACTGAGTCACTGTACTGTTCAGTAACTTCTGTGGATGCCTTTATCTCTTTTTAACCCTGCTGTTGAAAATGAGCAGTGAAGAGGGAACAGATAAGAGTTAATCTGTAGAGTTGCAGATAAAAAAAAAAAGTCTTTCACAGTTTTCTTTATGTGCTACCGGAGAAGAATTTTCATTATCTGTGCATTTCTCATCAGTGCTGACATGGAAGAATTCCTTTTCTTCTCTCTCTTTCATAATAGTCATTAGCACAGAGCTGGATGAGCTGATGATGGAAGCCCAGCTGCTACAGGTTTCTCTGCCTGAAATACAGGAGCTGTACCAGATCCTATTCACAAAGCAAAGCCCTGCTTTGCAAACAGAGCAGAAGTCATCAGTTGGACCGACAAATGAGAAGGCAAGTGTCTCAAGACAGCAATGAGATTGGGGTCACTTTGGAGTAGAGGTGTAGTCCCAAAGCTGGGAAAAAAACATTTGTCTGCCTGAACATAAAAGCTTTACAATGAGGTTTGCGTGTGTGTGTGTCTACTTCCATGAACACACATTTTGTTTGTTCTAAAGGGGTCAAGAAGTCAATAACAAATTTGTACAAACAATTGAATGTAATTTGTGGTCTAATGCATTTCTGCTATTTGAATCTGGATTTTACAGTCACTCTCTGTATTTTAAGTACCTCTATCCTAATTTGAACTGCGATGCTTGCCCTGTGTTTAAGAGGCCTTCTTAACTGCCTCTGAAGCCGTGGACTCAGGAAATGAGAGTTCTTTTTCCATAAACTTCTGTCACTTGAGCGTGACCCTAACCTTTGCCCCCCCACCCCCCACTCCCCCTTACACATCACACTTCAGCTGAAAAGGCAGCCCTCTTGTCAAACATTGAACACTTTTACTTAAGACTGCTCCTAAACGCGGGGTACAGAACAACAGAAGAACGTATGTTAGTTGTATACTTAACAGCTTGTCAAAATATCTTCCCAACAGAATGAGTGTTGCCGGGGAAAAAAGGATGGAATTAGTTACATGGAAAGAAAACTGAAGCGGCGTTTTGAGAGAGAGAGCTTCTGTGATGAGAAGAGAGCAAGGGTAAAAAAAATGAGAACACCCAAAAAGAAGAAACTGAAACTGAATCACTCAAGGGATCTCTGCACTAACAAACTGGAGAGAGAGCGTGAGCGACTCTTCGAGATGCAGCGTTCCAGTGAAAGCCACTTGTTTCCCTCAGATACGTCATTCTCTGAGCAGGAGGACTCTGAGGATGAGGATGCCATCTGCCCTGCTGTGAACTGTCTCCAGCCTGAGGGAGATGAGGTCAGTAAAGACAAACCCGCTGTGGTGTCCTGAATGCTGGGATCTGGAACATTCAGCTGCACTGAAAATGTTTTGTCTACAGAAATGCTGTTTAGAAAGAGAGCATGAGGCACTTAGAAATCCAGAGGCATTGTCTGCTGTTGCTGGACACCTTTAGTAATGATCCTTTCCACCTTCTCCAGTAATAACTAGAAATGGGGAAGGTGGGTGGACATCAAAACATCTGCATGGAGTTTTGGAAGAAGGAGATGGGGATATGCAGACGCCACATTCACTGGCGCTCTTGAAATATGGGTGTAGAAAGACTTTGTGGATTGCATTTCCTATGGATAGGGACAGTGCCTTAAAGCTCTGCATAGGTCTATCCATACTGAAAAATGGAGAAGAGAGACATTGCCAGATGCTTGGGACAGCCAGTTATCACCTATAAACTCGCTGTAGGTGGGAAAACAACAGGAGGGATAAGAGAAGTGTGCCCTTCTTTCAGCTTCAGAGGAGCTGGACTGCAGCAGTCCAGAAAGTGGTGAGCACAAGTTAGAATATCCAGCAGTAGCCAATTGTAGAATGGTATGTTCTGTACTCGTTTAAATAGATTAAGAGCTGAAAAATAACTAGTGAATGCTCTGAGTATTCGTTTGGTCCTTCTCTGAATCCCGGTGTGTCTGTTCTCCATTAGGTGGATTGGGTCCAGTGCGATGGCAGCTGCAACCAGTGGTTCCACCAGGTGTGCGTGGGCATCTCTCCAGAAATGGCAGAGAAGGAGGACTACATCTGCATCAGCTGCACTGGGAAGGACTCTCAGTATCGGAAGTAAAACTCCCCATAAACCATTCAGAACTTGAGTAAAGAAGGTTATCAGAGTTTTCCAATAAAGCCACAGGGGCTGGTTTAAGAACCAGATTGCAAATGGTGCTACTTCTATCCTCATGGGATCATTTTCCAGAACTCAAAACAATTTTTGACACTTTTGTATTTTTCCCTTGATCTTTGTGGTTGTTGAGGTTTGAGAAGCTGACTGTTTAGCAGGGGTTCCCACCAATTTGGAAGGCATTTGAAACATGCACCTTTTATTGTACAGCATTAAATTACCTCTCTGGGATTTACCGGCATATTTAATTCAGCTTGGTTTAGGTGCAAAAAAACCTGCACCATGGATTTTCCAATAAATCCTCTTTTGAGGAAATCCCTGTTTACTCTGTTAACTCTTTGGAGACTTTAGGTTTTTTTCCACTTTGTTTTTCGTAGACTAGGTTTATTTATCTGAGCAATAACTTCTATGTCTGGTTTCAGTGACTGGAATGACAATTCTGAACAGCGTGTTGCTTTTAGCATTGGTTGATGTACAGAAAGCAAATGTTAGATCCTAGTGTCACTGACGGCCCAGTGACGTAGAAGACAGGAGAGAAAAAAAAAAAAAGCTCTGTAAAGTAATTGCCACAGCTGTATTTTGGCTTTCTCCTTTTTTGGGTAGCTTGTATCAAATGTTGCAGTTTATATTGTGGAATAAACCCCTGGTTATGTTATAAAATTAAATGTTGGTGTTTTTAGAGAGCTCGAAATGCAGTTTCATTTCCCTCTGGATAGATCTTTGTCAACGGGTTCTTATATTCAAGAGAATTCCCTCTTAAAGGAAAAAAAATGCAATGGTATTTTCTTACCGTTTATACTCAGGTTCTTACATCGGGGAAAAAAAAAAGTTTTTCAAGTCTTTTCAAAGCTTCTCCAAAACAGTGGTTATTTAGAGGTCGGGTGAACGGAGGGTCACGACTGCAGTTTGGCAGGTGAGGGAGTGGGCAGCTGACTCAGGCAGCAAAGGTGCGGGGCAGCTCCTGCTGCCGGCCTGGTGCAGCTGCCTCCTGCGGGAAGGACTCTCCCTGCAGCAGGTATTGCAGCTGGCCCGGCGGCGCGCTTGTCGGCAGTCCACAGAGTGCTCTCTCATTCCTTTCAGCTGCTTGTGTTTGGGCTAAAAGCCTGAGGAATGAGGAGATTTGTGGACAGGTTATGATTTCGTCAAAGGCTCTGTTTGAGGACCTTGATGTGGGGGAAGAAGGGGACGGTGCAGTTGATGGCAGGCAGTAAGAAGGAGAAGAAAGGAATAAAATAACCAAGTGCACTATGCCCAGAGCTCCCCCAGGCCTGGAGGGAGAGGAGAGGCGCAGGAAAGGGACAAAAAGCAAGTGGAGTCAGGAGCACAGGGAAAGAGCAGCAGTAGCAACAGTTCTGCCTCGGAGGGGACAAGACCTCTGAGAATAAGTTATTTCTCTGAGCCCACAAGCTTTGAATTTGAAGCACCTGAGGCTTACTGGAGAGCGATTGCTAATGCAGAATATAGCTCCTTTGGGAATGGACTGGTGCCAGTGTTGGGGCTAATGGTCTGCCAAGGGTGAAACTTACAGGCCCTAGAAGATGGGAGGTCTCGGAGATCTTTCTGTCAGAGAGAGCACTCTCTTTGGGACATCCTGTCATCACCAGAAATGTGGCAGCGTTGGTATTCCCTCAGTTCATCATCAAGAGGGAATGGCTGGAACACATTTTTCTACCATTTTTAGACCTTTCCCCTGCAGTAACAATGTGCAGGTTCTGGGCACAGCGCAAAGCCCTCGAGCGGTGTGTGGCTGACAACGACGTGGGGGATGTGCGAGAGAGAACTGTGTAGGAATTAGATTTCCTAGTTGTTTTCTGTTTGTTTGTTAGCTTGGTTGGTTGGGTTTTGGGGAGGTGCCTTTTGTTGATTTGTTTGTCTCTTTTACTCCTTTAGTTATGCTTTCTAGTCTCACGTTGATTTTTAACTGTTCTAGATTCTTCTGCATCAAATCCTAGATGATTTGTCTAAAATGGGCAGAGGCAGTCAGCCTGAGCACACTTACATCAGTTCAATGTGTGTATACTTTCCCGTTATGACTTCATCATTTACTGTAATTGAATGTTTTGTGATTTTGGTTGGAAGAAATCTTTGTGCAATGCCAAGATAACAATCCAAGCTGTGGAAAAAGAACTGATCTGTGGTGTCATCCTTTTAAAGCAGGTAGATGAACAAACTTGAAGGAGCTTGCAGTGTTCTGATGTAGCTGAAAATGTTACCAAGTTTTCTCTCATGGTATTCCTCTTATTTTTATTTCCATTAAAGAGATGGCTGTTTAAAAAGAAGTGCCATAAGAAATACGATGCGATTAAGAACCAAGAAAAAGTTGTGATTTTATTGATGGTTCTGACTACAAAATTTCTCATCGGGCTCAATGAATGCAATGGACTTGGCAGTGCTCCGACCCCCACCCCGTCGTTAGCCCACAAGAGCAGAGCTGCCTGTGGGCCACTCTTTGGCCCTGGTGGGCTGTTTAGGATGCAAAAGTGGGATTTAGAGTCTTTGTGACTCCGGCAGGCGTTGGGGATGCCTTGAATCACTGAGAGCTGTGAAGCACAGAAAAGTAGGCTGCCCTTGTGAGGCCCCAGCTGGAGTCCTGCATCCAGGTTTGGGGCCCCCAGCACAAGAAGGATGTGGGGCTGTTAGAGGAAGTCCAGAGGAGGGCCATGAAGATGATCAGAGGGCAGGAGCACCTCTCCTACGAAGAAAGGCTGAGAGAGCTGGGGCTGTTCAGCCCGGAGAAGAGAAGGCTCTGGGGTGACCTCATTGCGGCCTATCAGTACTTAAAGGAGACCTATAAAAAGGATGGAGAAGGACTCTTGGCTAGGGTAGATAATGATAGGAAAAGGGGGAATGGCTTTAAATTAAAAGAGGATAGATTTAGATAAGACATTAGGAGGAAATCCTTCACTGTAAGGGTGGTGAGGCACTGGAACAGGTTGCCAAGAAAAGTTGTGGATGCTGCATCGCTGGTGTTGCTCAAAGCCAGGCTGGTTGGGCCCTTGGCCTAGTGGGTGGCGTCCCTGCCTATGGCAAAGGGGTTGGAAGTGGATTATCTTTAAGGTCCCTTCCAACCCAAACCATTCTGTGATGGGAGGAAGATGGGAAACTGGCCACCAGGCTGGTCACTGTGTGCTCCGCTTCACAGCGGCGGCTCGGTGACTGCGTGGATTGGCAGCCGTGGATCTCTGTTCTTCTGGAGGGGGCAAAAGAGATGGTAGGCAGTTGTCTTATGTCAGCGCTCGCTAAATGAAGGTGCCAGAAGTGGTGCTGGTTTTCTTCAAGCACTTCGCTTACACCGCCTAATGTGACAGCCGTTTTTGCTACTCACACCCAGATAATGCATACGTGTTGTTTGTATTCCACAGGCAGAAACTGCTGCTGGAATTTCACTATTGATGTGATCAGTGGTCAGCCCTGCTGGCCACCAGCAAAACCAAAAATCTGAGTAATCAAATACATTGGGAGAAAAGAGCATTTATACCAAGGGTTTGTTATATGTTTTCTCCTGTATTAAACAATGAAACAACCCAGTTCTGTCCTTCCCAGTTGCTTTCTAGGTGATGGTCTGTGCTGAGACCTCTTCTTTAGGTTGAGAAGAAAGGAAAAGTAAAACTACTTAGGGGTTAAAGTGAGTTTCAAATATAGAAAAGGATGTAATTTCTTAGGGACGACACATCAGATCCCAATATTTCATGTACAGCTGGGGAAATTAGGGAGTACAAACAATTGATTCAGGGAGGGGGGACATTTCCTTTACAGCTGTGAAGTTGTTTTATATATTCAATGGCACCAGGAGAGGAAAAACAGACCTGAAATACCTTCTTTGTGCATTGTGGGACTTCAGCAGTGACTTGTTAACAGGAAAGGGGATGGAGGGGATCTGATACTGAGTAAATATGCATATATTCATGTGAACAATGCAGGAACAAATGCAGTTAATTTTATAGCATGACACAAAAGCTGTTTTGTGTTACAGCTGCCTGTGATGCATGGAGGATTGTTTAGGCATTAGCGCACTACAGAGAAAAGGGAGTTAAAGGAAGGGACTTCAGCTGTAGGCTAAATCCCTTCCAGGGCAGACAAAAAGATCAGGCTGCTGTACCTGTGGTAGGAGAAATAGGTAAGTAGGACATGACTACACTTCTCACACGTGATTTAGGAAGGGAAGGGCTCTAGGATATATGTGCAGGCAGCTGCTACCTGGAAGCAAAATTAAGAAGCTGAGATGACTCTTCTATGAATCTAGCTATAAACGTGCTCTTCTAAGAGAAGGGTTAAGGTGTGCAGCCTTGAAAAATGGCTTTATTCTTTCTTCAGAAGTGAACAAGCTACATATTGAGAGTTCTCCTCTAGAATGTAAACACGTCAGTCTCTGAAGGCAAGAAGAGCATCAATAAAAACTGTCTGAAAGAGGTGATAAAACAGTCATTGCTAGATTAATACTACGGGTTCCGCATGTGGCTTCTATTTAAGACAGACAAAAATTGAATTTGGCATCATCAGTGGATTCCAGTAAAAAATGTTAGGTAGAGGGAGGAAATACTTTATGAACAAACAAAAGTGTATGTGATGTTATGATACCGGGTCCAAAATTCAAATGCTGAGAAGAATGTATGCTGAAAGACGGTTGGAAAGAAATGCTGACGTACCTGAAATTAAGAGATGCAGCTTAATGAAAGTACTTTATGCACCCCAGTCCTTCAAGTTCTGAAAAGCTTGGTATTCCTACTGCTTGCAGTAACATTTTTTAAAGGTACCTGGCTGTGTCATCGCAATGTTGGGCTAGTTTTTGTGTGTGTGATTGCCTCCTGGTGTGAGCTGGGCATCTAAAATACATAAACATTGTAAATAGTAAAATCAGTAGCTTTTTATCTACAACGCACACAATTTGCTCAGTGAGCACCTCCATCGTGCAGGGCTTGTTAAAGGACAACCCAATGTCAGAGAATACATGGCAGGTGTTTGGTCTGCTTCAGTATCTGCTGGGTTTGGGGGGTTTCTTGTTGCTCCCTGAAGTTAAATTTTAAACAAAGGGGGATGCATACCATGTAATGCCCTTGTTCTTGTTCAGGCTGATGCTGTGCCAGTCCCTTGTGCTGGTCCTGATTTTTCTTGAAGTATTTTTGCTTATTACAACCATGACCCATATCAGCTGCACGTCTTTCTGTGAAGTCTTCCTTGCAGGGAGGAACTCGAAGGCTTGTGCACCTTGCCCTGCAGTAACCTCGAGTCAAAGCATCACAGGAGGAAACAAGGAGTTCATCACAAAACACCTTTTCATGCTAAGGGTATCATCTTTTTCTGGTGACTGAACTTCCTTCCCTGAAGCATGTCAAAAGAAAAGATGAATGTCCAAACCCATTTGGTCTTGACGAGAAATATATGGCGTTTGAAAGGTGAGCTCAGTTTGCTGGCTTTGCAGGAAGCATCTGTGCAGAAAATGTGTGAAGAGACCGTGCAATGTACAAAACAGATGGGAATTCAAACCTGAAAAAGCCTGGAAGACTCAAATAAATGTAATTTCTACCAGTACAGAAGGACAAGTTGGAGCATTCAGTGCTGCTGTACTGTCACTTGAGCAGAAAGGAAGGATGATGGGCTAGACAAGCATTGCTTGGGGATACTGCTTTTGTCTCTAAACTGTGGCCTTGTTTTCTGCAAAATGTTGAAATACAGAAGCAGCAGCTCTGGCTGCTACAAGGAGACAAAAATGACAAATACACATGCAGGCCCATTGTTTGTTGGTTCTGACATCATGCAGCCCGTGTCGGGGGGCAGGGGCTTGTCAGGTGAAATATTCCTGGCTGGAATATTCTGCTGGTTTTGGTGCAGCACTATGCTTTCCACTAAACCAAACTACTGGGACAGTGCAAAGATGAACAGTTTATCATAGCCTAGCCAAGGTTCTATCTTGTTTAAATATGTGGTTGTTCCTCCAGCAGAAGCAGCGTTTTGAACAACAGAGGAAAAATCCTTATCTGCCGTATCACCAACTGTCCTGGCCCTAGGAGGGGCAGGGGTGGGTGTGTGCACGGTGCAGTGTGCCAACATGTTAAAAGAGGAGCCCTGTTCTCTGCCTCTAGGCATGAGCCCTACAGCCGAGGTCTCCCCTGCACAAAATTCCAACCTGAACTGAGATTTGTGCTCAGGGGGATGATGTCTGCCAGCCCCAGCCTGAGGGAGCCTGCTGGGTGCAGGGCGTGTTTCCCTTGTTCATCAGGCTGCTGCTTCTCCTCCTAGAGGAAATCTTGAACTCAAGCTGCAACCATTACGTGATCTACACAAACGCTTGCAGCTTTCTGGATGAGGACATTTCAAAATATGAAAGAACGTGACTGGAAGCGTTATCCCAAAGGAATGGACTTCAGCTTAGAAGAGCAAGGTTGGCTTGGCATGTAACAGAATACACAAAAGAGGGCGCTGCGTGATGGGAAAGGGCAGCTAGGGGAATAGGGACTTGCATGCAAGTGACAGGTGGCTTGACTATTAAACAGCACCTCGCTAAGGCTAGTAGCCCAGTGCTCCCTATGGTAGCCCCTTCACAACCAGAGAGCTCCCCTGGGTGCGCCAGGGCCAGTTGAGCACCAACGTGGCCCCAGCGTTGTCCCTGGAGCAACGTGTCCATTTTGCGTGTGTTATTACAATACCAAAACGCAGTATTGCTTTGTAAAATTGCTGCCCTGGAGTGTGTCCAGAGAAGGGCTATGAAGGTGGTGAAGGGCCCAGGACACAAGTCCTGTGAGGAGCAGCTGAGGGAGCTGGGGGTGTTTGGTCAGGAGAAGAGGAGGCTCAGGGCAGAGCTCACTGCTCTCTGCAACTGCCTGAAAGGAAGGTGTGGGGAGCTGGGGGTCGGTGTCGTCTCACACATAACCAGGGATAGGGCCAGAAGGAATGGCCTCAAGTTGTGCCAGGGGAGGTTCAGGTGGGAAATGAGGAGACATTTCTGCTCAGAAAGAGCGGTCAGGCGTTGGGACGGGTTGCCCAGGGAGGCGGGGGAGTCCCCGTCCCTGGGGGTGCTCAAGGAGAGGTTGGACGTGGTGCTTGGGGACACGGTTCTGTGGTGACAGCGGTGGCAGGGGGTGGTTGGACCAGATGATCCTGGACGGCTTTTCCACCCCCGGTGATTCTGTGACCATCCGAGACCACATTCCATGATCGTTCCCTCCCCTCTCCGGGCCGGGGCCTCCCCTCAGCGCCTCACCGAGCGGGCCCCGCCCTCCCTTCCCACCGAGGCGGCGCCGCCGCCATTTTCCCTCCGCGCCGCCCGGGGGCGCTGTGGGCGGCGCCGGGGCCTCGCCGCCATCCCGGCGGGGTGCGCGCGCGCCGTGCGTGCGTTTGGCGCGCGGCGGCGGCGGAGGGGAGCGGAGCGGGGGCGATGGCGGGCGCGGCGGCGGCGGGCGGGCCGGGGGGCGGCGGCGGCGGCGGCAACGGCGGCGGCGGAGGAGGAGGAGGGAGCGCGCCGGGCCCGGTGGCGCAGGGCCTGAAGGAGGCGCTGGTGGAGACGCTGACCGGGATCCTGTGCCCGGTGCAGGCGGTGCGCGCCGCCGCCGAGGAGCAGGTGAAGGTGCTGGAGGTGACGGAGGGTGAGTGCGGGGCGGCGGCACCGGGAGCGGGGCTGCGGGGAGGGAGGGGCCGGGCCTGGGCCGCGGGGGCCCTGCGGGAAGCGCCGCCCGCCCGTAGCGGAGCTCCCGCGGCCGCCCCGCCTCCTGCCGAGCCGGGAGCTCGGGGCGGGGGGGGGGGCGAGGGGAAGGGGGAGCCCCCGGGGTGCCTGCAGCCAGGGCACCGGGGGGGGGGGAGGAGGGAACGGGGAGCTCCCGGGATGCTGGGACCCGTGGTACCCCCATGGGGGGGGCTTAGGGGGGAGAAGGGAATGAGGACCCCCGCCCCTGGGTGCCCGGACCTGGTGCCTCTTTGGGTGCCGGTGCCCTGGGCTGCCGCTCTCACTGCCGGGGGGCTGCGGGCCTGTGGCCCTGCCCGGTCCCCGCTGCAAGCCCGGGTGCTCCGGGCCCCCCGAGGGGCGCTGAGGGGGCGCTGGGGCCGGCCCGTGGCTCTCCGGGATGGAAGTGTCACGAGCAAGAGGCCCAGTGCCCGACCGCCCCTGCTCGTTTGGCTTTTGGTGGAGTCGTCGAGGCAGGTCGCGCGCTCGAGGCTTTTGCCGCACGCGAGCCACGCTTAAAACGCTGTTGGTGTTCACGGGCTATTTTGTGTCAGCTCAAATTTGGTGACCCGGCCCAAAGGACTGAAATCTGCCGAAGCCACTGGAAGATCTGCGAGGAGTCCTGCAGGCGGCGAGGGCACGGTGCTGCAGCCCTGGCTCGAGCCCTTGGCCCGGCTCCTCAGCGGGTCGCTCGTTCCTGGTCCCTCCTGCACGCTTTGCCTTACCTCCTGTCTGATTTTGCCATCCCGGAGGTGTTCTGGGAAGTGCTTTAAACTCTTTCTGCTCCCGAACTTGAGCTCAGATGCGTTATCAAAGGCAATTTATGGTAAAGAGAAGGAAGACGTAAGGGTGTGCCTGGCTCCAGAACAGTGTTGTGATTGCCCTGGGTGAAACCGGGGCGATGAAAGGAAAGCAAATTGTTTGATAAAAACGTATCTACTTATACGGTCCCTTATCATTTGTTGTAACACTCTCAGGTCGGGTCTTTCTTGATGCGTTACAAGGAAATTTGTTTGTTGCCATCGCAGCTGGTGGAGCTTTAAAGGTGGCAGTGCAGTAGTACAAGTTTGAAGTGCTGCGACCTTGTAGTCAGCGTGCTCTTCGGTGGCAGCTTTCTTTTTTCCTAACAGTCTCAATATTACCACAAGAAATCAAAGCAAGTTTGTGTAATGGTTTGAGTAACAGATTTCCAGAAAACACTACTTTTTGCGGGCTGTAGGTGACGGATGCCCCTAAGATCCCATAGAATGCCCAGGAACACAACAGGACTACATCTGGTTGGTATCGTTTAGGGTAAGAGGAATGGAGTCATCTTTGCCTTCTCTTTTTCACAGCTTTGCAAATATCCTCGTCATAGAATTGTAGAATGTTCTAGGTTGGAAGGGACCTTAAAGACCACCCACTTCCAACACCCCTGCCATGGACAGAGATGCCACCCACTAGATCAGGTTGCCCAGGGCCTCGTACAACCTGGCCTTGAGCAGCTCCAGGGATGGTAGCCCAGAGGGGTTGTGGATGCCCCATCGCTTCTCTGCTTTCAACTCCCAGAACCACGTGGCTTTACTACGGGGCTTGTCCTGTTTAACAGCTTTACCTGTGACCTGGAGAAGGCTACTGAGGACGCGCTCGTGCAGTTTGCAGGTGACACCAGTTTTGTCCCCCACCCAGAACAAGAAAGCAATAAATGGGAGTGAGGTCTGCTCCTCCTCCTGGCGTTTGCACAGAAAACGTAGTTTATTCCTCCGATGCTGCTTGACTATGACAAGAGAGGAGTAACCAAGGAAGCACAGAATGATGCGGATGAAGGGACCTCAGGAGGTCTCCAGTCCAGCCCTCCTGATGAAAGCAGCACCAGCAATATCAGAACAGGTTGCTCAGAGCATTTCCTAGTCAGGTCCTGGAGCGCAGGGCTTGCCAACAGCAGGTTAGTGAGGGAAAGAAGTATAGATTATGTGGGTCAGAAGGACTTTAAAGAAACCAGAACCATGCTGTCATCAAGCAGGCTAAATAAGATGCTGAAAGTAAAAACAAGGGTAATAGGAAAGGACATAGGTGTTGGCACTTTTGATTAAAAATGAATGGAGACAGGCCAAAAAACGATTGAGGAAGCACTTGTAAAAGACATAAAATACTTGTGCTTTCAAATGCAATTGAAGCAGCAAGCATTTCAAGGAGTTTTTGTGGCCCCCCAGCGATAGAAGTGTGGAAGGGTGCGCTCAAGGTGCGTAGGGGCGAGGAAGAGCTGAATTCCAGGTGTTGGAGCTGACTTCGCGCACCGTCCGGGAGAGCCTCTGTACACGAGCCCCACTGCAGAACCCACGCCCCGTTGGAGCACGGCTGGAAGCGATTTTGTTACCGGTTTGCTTTCAACAGCAAGTGCTGCAGGATGCGTCTGCGAGAGTTTTACGGGGACTCCAGCACTGAATTACCCTGCTGCAGCCACGCTGGGTGACTTGTTGTGGAAGGCATCAGATAACGTAAGCTGGTAGGTGCGGGGCAGCGGGGCGAGCGTTGGGCTGCCACAGGGAAGCCGGGACAGCCTCAGTGCTGCCTCCAGGACTTAAAATTAAGTCAGGAGCTGGAATGGGTAGAGCTGGGTACGTGTGATTGTTGTGGCAGAGCCGATCTGTGTGTAATGGAAGAGCTGCTTGAAGGAGTCCTGGGACTGCAAGAAAGCCTTTAGGAAATTCCCTTACTGAAACTTTGTGAAGAAACTAAGCTGCTGCGGACAGCTCTTGAGTTAATAACTGATTAAAAGCTTGAAGACGAGGGGCAGAAGAGCCTGGTTGTGTTCTGCACCGCATGGAGAGGGTCAGAAGTCCCGCGCAGAGCTGTGCTTCTCAGCACATCCCTAACGGTGCGCAGAAGAGCGAGCAGCGGTGTGACAAAGTTGCCGGTGGTACCGAGCTGTTCGGTTTGGCTGGCGTGAAAATCAGTGGCAAAAACCACTGAAGGATTTCGCAGGAGGGAGCTGAGTGGTGGGGTGTGCAAACGGGAGGTGTAAGGTGGTGCTGATGAATGAGGAAGAGGAGGAGGCAGCCCCAGCGATGCCTTAAAAAGCAACGGGCTGTGCTAACGACTGCTGCTTGGAGAAGAGATGCGGTTGTTAGCATGGAGACATTCCTGGAAATATCCGTTCGCTGCTCTGCCCTGCTCCCAAAGGCAAATGGACCGGAAAGGAGGGAACGGAGAACAAAGCACGGCGTAAATCCCTCGTGCTTCTGCAGCCTGCGTGCGCTGCGGGCCTGCCGCTCTCGGGAGGGATAAAGCAGGCACGGGAAGCGCGGTACGGAGATGGTCAGAAGCGTGGAAAAGCTGTTCTGAGATGGAGCGAGTAAATTGCCTTTTCTGCCTGGGAGAGAGCAGAGATGGAGGCTATAAAATCGTAAGCGGCAGAGAGGGCGAGGAGCGATTATTTGTGACTTGTGACAAAGCCGAGGGAGCATCAGATGGAAATCAATCCGAAAGAAGTAGAAGGAAGCTGGCGTTCCCTCCGTGTACGAACTGCGGGAATTACCACAATGGGATTTTAGGAGGAGGAATGGCTTAAAAACGACTGGAGGTTGCTGGTGGAAAGGGCTCAGCAGGAGCCATTAAACACCTGTGTCTGGATACCGTCTGTGCTTCGGGCAGGTCGTGGTGCCAGGCTTTAGGAGGGGACGTGCTGGGGACATTCAGCCCTCCCCACGGGTGTCGGGGTCTGCCCCGTGCCAGCATGGCCCTGCTGCAGCCTGGCTCGGGGCTGCCCCGAAGCAGCCTGGGGCTGGGCGTGTGGTCACGGGTCCCGGGCATCTAGAAGGTCCCGAGCTGGAAGGGACCCACCAGGATCATCGGGTCCAGCTCCTGGCTCCAAAACCCAAGCCCTTTGTCCGAGAGCGGTGTCCAAACGCTCGTTGAGCCCCGGCAGCTCAAGGAGCGTTTGTTAATAGCAAGGTTGATGGAGAGGAGCTGGGAGGAACTGGGTTTGTTAAATGTTCCCTGTATCGGGCCTTTCATTACGAGTTTCTAAGCTTTTGGTTTTACAGACTTAGGAAGAAGACTTCATATTTCTGATGTGTCAGATCCACAGCACGTAAGCGGGGGAAGCACTTAGGAAGAGACGCATTTCAAGTGCAGTTACCCTTGACAGAGACAGAAAGTCCCCAGTCAACTGGAAAAACCCAATAATGAACCAAATCTCTGAAAACTGAGGAGCCAGTGAGCTATGCAGCACTCGGTGTAATTTCAGTTCCTAGAGGGATTCTTGGAACAGCTCGTTAAGCAGCTGGCTAACTAGGTGCCGCGCGGTGCCTACTGTTTTATATGATATGTTCTTGATAAATCCATCTGCTTTGTTTGATGGAAGAGACGGCTTATTGCTTAAGGAAACTGCCACGGGGGATGATAAGAGTTTGGTAAGATTTGCGAGGCGATTAGCTTCAACCTTTGTTACTATCCATGGAGAACACACCGGTCTGAGGTACCTTAGGATGTGCCGCTGGTGGAAAACCCGTGCGTAGGGAGGTTGGTGGTGGCTTGTTGTCCCACCCGAGGGGATTTTAAGGCAGAGCTCGTGGTCGCTGCTGTACGAGCACACCTGCAGGTTACCGCTGGTGGCACTGGGATCTGCTTGGACAGCAGTTAGAAAGGACTTGGAAAACTGGAGAGGTGGCCTAAAGTCGCTGAAACAGCATTCTGTAAGTTGAGTGCAGACTAATGCACATAAAGGAAAAAACTCAAATGTGTATGTGCAGGTTGGAAAATGACAGATTGAAAGATTTCATTAGTGTGACTGGTTTGCGTTGCAACTGTGTGAAGCCGTGGTATTTATTCTGGCTCCTTAGTTCGCTTACACCCTTTAAAATGTGCCTGAAATTCAGTGCTGTGTTCGGGTCTGGAATATCTCAGGCTCCTAGACGAATAATTACTGCTGTGGTTGAGAGGAGTGTTACGTCAAGTACATCTCAGAATGGGTCTCCCTGCTTTTGCAGCTAGGATAAGAGGTTTTTTTTTTCTCTTTTCTTTTCTTTTTTTCAAATGTATGATCTGTAAAGAAAGGTTGAAGGAACTGGGTTTGTTTGGTGTAAGCACGGGAAGGTGAGGGGCAATTCTCTCCCAAGCCAGAAAAGCAAGTGAGGTGGTTATTAGGAGGACCATAGATGACCACGTTTGTGCAACACCTGGATATGTCACTAACGAAGGCTGCAGAACTCTTTGAGAATATTTTTCAGTACGTTTTTGCCAGGGATGCTTTAAGCACATTTAATCCTGTCCGTGGGAGTCCGGTGGTGCTGGCTGGACCACGGGACGTCCCTTCTGCTCCCCGGTTTCTGGAACTGAAACCACAAATGCGTTTCTAAAGTAGGTGAATGAAATTAAATGAAGTATTTAGTACAGTTATCCCAGAGCTCGAAGTTGCAATTTAAAGGACATTTATTGAGGCATGTGGATTTACCATACCAACAGCTGCTCTTAGTTATTTTCTTTATTTCCTCATGGACAAAATTGGTGCGAGCATTTCAGTTTTGCCTTTGCTGTAGAACTTGCTTGGGCACCACAAGCAGCTCGTGCGTTTTCCCGACAAAAATACTTAGTGGCAGAGTTCCTGCAGCCCTGGATCCTGCTGCTGGCCACCGCAGGGGCACTGCTGGTGCCGGGGTGCTGCTGGTGCAGGTTTGTCCCCGTGGGGCAGCCGCAGCGATGCCCCCGCTCCGGGTGGCCGAGGGGGGACCGCTGGCTGGCCGCTTGCTTCTTGCTCCCTCCTGGACCCCATCCCTGCATCCCCCGTGTGGGGACGTGCCTAATGACGTTTTGTTGTAGATAAGGTATTATTTAAAGGTTCTAAATCATTTGCTTGTTACTAACCTGGCTTGCAAAATTTTTGCCCTTAAGAGAAAGAAATGAGATGCTGAGAAAATAAATGGAGTTTGTGCAGAGAACGCAAGGGAGAATTAATGCTGGTGATTCATTTGAGAAGCTGTACTTTGGAATTGTCTTCTCCTTCCCACATATGAGTCATTCAATCGGTATTATGTCTTTCTCCAAAAATCCTGATGAGTTTTGCTGTGTGGGAATAAAAGCTACGATACAACCTTTTTTCTTCTTAATATTGCAGAGTTCGGTGTTCATTTAGCAGAACTGACTGTGGATCCTCAGGGTGCCCTGGCCATCCGGCAGGTGAGTTTACCCAAAACTGGAAAAATCAGTTCACTGCTAATTTCCTTGGTTTGTAGAACGTCCTACAGCGTTTCCAGGTGGAGAATTGAAGGTAGTTTTCCATCATCATTCTCCATTTACGATTAAATTCCTGCAGAATTGACACTTTCAGCATATCCAGATGTCGTATGCTTTCCTTTTTTGAAATTAGTGCTTTTTGGACTTGGTAAACCTGGTGCTGGGACGGCAGCGTGCTGGGTGTGGGCGCTTGGGGAGCCTGGTAGGTGGGCAGCAGGCATCAGCAAGCAGAAGTGCAGCCTGTCTTCACAGCACAATGTTGTTGTGCAGGTGTTTTCCTCCTTGAAAAGGAGGTTTGGGCTCTGTGTTTCCGTACTTACCACGTGGCCATATCTCGTGCCTCCTTAGGGGTGAGAAAATAAAGTTGTGTTATTGTGTTAGTGCTGTACAGGCCATCATTGTGCAAGAAACAACCATCAGTTCATCTTACTGCAGGGGGCTTTTTCTCCATTTCACAAAGATTTTTGCATTTTGGCAAGGGCTGTCACCCCTCCGAAAGCAGCACGTGGGATGGAAGGCTGAGCAAATGGGGCAGGGGTGATCCTGGCCGTGGTTGCGAGATTTGTTACTGACCTGTGACCTCTCTTCTAATACAGCTAGCGTCTGTCATTTTGAAACAGTATGTGGAAACTCATTGGTGTTCTCAGTCAGAAAAGTTCAGACCTCCAGAGACCACAGAAAGGGTAAGACTTGACTCCACATTGTCTGCTTCAAGATGTTTTATCCATCAAGAATATTAACTCTGTAGTTGGCTTTAAAAGTGTCATTGCCCTTGTGTGTTACAAGAGATTAATGGCTTCAGTTAAGGTTTTCTGACATTTTCCACTTCAAAAATGTGTTTTCAGTCGCTTGAAACCATGCTAGACTAAAGATACTTGGGCTAATTTCTGTAAGAGAAGTTCAACCATAATGTTTCTGTCATTCTGAGAGCAAAACTAAAGGAAACCTGCTTTGAAAGTTTTAAAAGTAGTAATTCTGGCAGTCTTTTTTCAGGTATTGCTGGATCCTGTGTTTTCCAGCTTGGGACTTACAGGCTGCTTTCCCATGACAAATTTGAGTTCAAAGGTCTGCTGGGTTTCCTTCAAAATCTGTTCAGTAGAAGTATCTAATGGCTAAAATGGTCAAAGATTCCAGGCCTTTGACTGTTGGCTAGACCATCCTTCACATCTAGGGTGTGATTCATCCCATCCAGAGGTGGTTCCTTGAAACAGATCCTGTGAATTATGCCCCAGAAGTGCTGGCTTGATTTCTTCTGTCCCTTCAGGGTTGGGTGATCAGTTCTACTTTACCAAATCTTCCAAAGTAAGCAAACATAGTCCCTGACATCAGAACTGCCAATTATCTTAACTAACCCTGGATGTCTTCCATCCGTATCTACATCGCATCTAATTGCAGCTGGGAGCTGGGAAAGGCTGTTTACTGTATGCTTGGCCAAGTGCTCTGCATGAAGAGAGTGCTACTTCACAACACGCCCTGCAGTTTTCCATTAAAAAAAATACAGTGCAAACTTTTGTTATCTCATGAGCGTTGATTTTGTAAAGCTGACGTTGAATCAGCATCAGGATATGGTCATAGGTATATACGAGTCTATATATTTTCAAATTCCCTTACGTTTGAGGATGTGTTTTGCTAACTAATGTTATTTTCTACAGGCAAAAGTTGCAATTAGGGAGCTCCTACCCAACGGGCTGAGAGAATCGATCAGCAAAGTGCGCTCGAGCGTTGCCTATGCAGTGTCAGCAATCGCCCATTGGGACTGGCCTGAAGCCTGGCCCGAGCTGTTCAACCTCTTGATGGAGATGCTGGTTAGTGGGGATGTGAATGCAGTGCACGGAGCCATGAGAGTGCTTACAGGTACGGGTATGTGAGAGCATGAGATTTTTCTGCTGGCCTTTAGGGATTACCATTATGTAGGCCAGACAAAACTGATCTAGTCGAGTATAAATCAATGTTTCCAATGTATTTAGTGTTTCCCAGAAATTCTCCGTTTTGTTGCTACAAATTTGTTTTCCTACAAGAACTTATTTCTTTTTTTTCAACCTCCTAGAGTTTACACGAGAAGTGACAGACACACAGATGCCGCATGTTGCTCCTGTTATTCTTCCAGAGATGTACAAAATTTTCACAATGGCTGAGGTATGATCTTCACCATTAAGTTGGTACTGAATTGTGTTCGTGGGAACGTTTCTTGGAGCACGGAAACACCAGGTTTAATGGTTAAACTATAGCACAGTAAGAGTCTTAAAGAGTTTTCTCAATAATGTGGTAATTCATGAGAGCTAATGTTTCAATAGAACTTCTGAAGCTAGTAATAAAAGGGAATAAAAGCAAAAAATAAATACAATTAAAAGAAGAAAACCAAAGGATAACTTATAACTAATATATCTCGTGTTCCTGATCTATTTACTTTTTTTTTCTAGGTGTATGGTATTCGCACAAGGTCACGTGCAGTGGAGATATTTACCACGTGTGCCCACATGATCTGTAACATGGAGGAGCTGGAAAAGGCAAGAGTGTAACATCCCCTGCAACATACATTGAATTCAAACTGAGCAAGGCTTTAAATAATTGTTAATATGAAAATGAAACACCGGGAGAATTAGATGCCATCAACTGTAATTCTGGGGGAGAGGGTGTAATTTAATACATGTAAAGTGGCTCGCTCCCTCATCTGCATGCATGCCTTGAAACTGTGACTTGGTTTCCATAACTAAGTGTAGCTTGTGACAGATCAACAGATAAGCACGTAAGAGGTCAGAGAAGGGGAGTCAGTGTGAGGAGGAGATGGTGCATCATCTCTTTGCTTGGAAATCCCAGTTGCCAGGTGGACTGCGTGTCCTAACTAACCTCCACACCTGGGCAGTCTGGGTTTTGATAGCTGGTTTTCTGGCCCTTGGATTAGGCATTGGTTACAAGCTCCTGCTACTTAATCAATTGCTTCAACATACATCAGCTCTTTGTTCCCAAAGGGGTGTTGGAAACCAAACAAAAATTTTAGGATAGCAGTTAAGATAAAAAACACTACACGGTCAAGCAGCTTTATATACACATGTGGATCTCCTGTCTAGCTGAGTACAGCTGTTTTTTAAATGGCCTCTGACCGGTGGGTTTTCCAGCACTCCCCAGGCGCTGAATAACTCTTTCCAACTTTTTGGAGATGGGAATGACTTATTCTAGCATCTGGTTTTCTGAGTCCGTGCTGAGTGTCTCTTTCTGCTGTTTCCTTCCTGTTTGCACAGGGAGGAATTCAGTCCGGACTTTTGGGAAGTTCTGATAATTACAGCGTATCTCTGCTGCACTGACAAGGTTACTTACGCAACAACATATTGCCACTGGTACCAGTATCCGAAACGCAGCAGTCTTTTTTAGCTCCCCACTGTCTTATTCTAGAGGGGGGCTAAAAGTGTCCTTTACATTATATAAAAAAAAAAATTTTTTCAGGTCAAATTTGAGACACGTACAAGGAGAGATAGTCCTTGTATAAATTGATAAAGTGGTATTTTGTAGTTAAACATACATCTTAGCTGTCTTAGATAAGGAGTTATAATGAAAATTCTCAATAAAAATGTTTTTGTCCACTATTACTTGCTTGGCCAAGGAGTGCTTTGACATCTGGAAAAATACTTCCTGCATTTTCCTAGGGAGAATCATCCCAGTAATCTTGAGGCCAGCTGTTGGTACTTGGCTCAGCAAGAGCTTGTTTGGTTTGTGGGAGGGTGGCTCAAAGGAGAGCTAAATGCTGTCCTCAGGGCTCAGCGTTAATTGTGTGTGAGCTGGTCACCCCGGGTCTCCTTTGTGGTCGAGGGGTCTGGGCAGGAGGGTGCAGGGCGTGATTTGTTTAATCAGGCGGAGGTGCCCGCGTCGGGAGGACGTGCGCTGCTCCTGAGACTCCTGGCTGGCTTGTCTGGGTCTCTGTCTGGAGTCTGAGGCGAATGGCTTCGACGCAGGTGTGTGCTTTGCAGCAGTCTGGGCCGCGTGGTTTTGAAGGTGGGATTCAGCTGAGATCAGTTCCCAGCACGAGGAGAGAGCCAAAGTGACGTCTGAAACAAGTGGCATTGTAACTGCGTTCTGCAGTTGTCCTGAGTCCCTCTGGGTTTGTAGCAGAAAAACACAATTTCTCTTATTTCTGGTGCTTTCCTTGTCAGACAGGGGAGATCTGTACCTCGAACTGACCTGTGCTCGCACTGATTTTTACCAGGGTGCGGCCAAAGTCCTGATTTTTCCTGTGGTGCAGCAGTTCACGGAGGCTTTCGTTCAGGCCCTGCAAATGCCTGATGGACCCACATCAGACAGTGGATTTAAGATGGAAGTCTTAAAGGTAAGTCAGTTAAGACTGATTCAGTAACAATCAAATACAAATACACTGTCAGGTGTGCCGGAAAACAGAAACTCGAGTGTGCATCACCTCTCCTGGTGCTGCTTGTCTTAGGAAATACGAAGGTTTTTGTTTTGGCTCCCAGTGCCATACAACGTTGAAACAGTTCTGCCTGTAGTGTAGATGCCTCCGAGATCCATAAGGATGTATGTCTTTGTTGTTTACTGATCTGAGACACCTTGCATGCATTGTGTTCGGACGCTGCTCAGTGGTTACAGTTCTGTCCTTCCTAAACCAGCTGCAGAATTCTGCTGCAAGGAGGCTTTGGGAGCTTGTTTTGTGTAGGTGCTTTTCTAGAACTTGCCTATTCTTTAATATTAAATTGTCTCTGCAAAATGGAGTTGGAAAGTCTTTGTATTCTCTCAGTTTCCTTACAAGAGAAAGGAAACTGGGTTGCAGAGCTCTGTGTATATAGCTCAGTGCCTGGGGATGAGAGTGCCAGTGGAGGCATGGTGAGCCCTTCAGCTGCTGGGGGAGCACAGGACTTGTAGGGTCTGCTGCCTGCAACATGGGAGAGAAAAGACGAGCTCAGAAACAGAAGTTGCAGAATCAAATCCAGGTTTTCATTTACTTGCACATGTGCTGGAGTAAGTTGCTTGGGTCACAGGGTACCGGTTTATGAAGGTGCTGCTCAGCACCTAAGCCCATTCAGCCACGTTCCTGAAGAAAAAATAAGGAAGAGTTACTGAAAACAAGCATCACGTTTTTCATAATTATTAGCTTTACACTGGAGCCATGAAAATAAGTGCTGGGAGCTGCAGAAGGATACTATTGTATTATACAAACTAGCAGCTATTAAGTTCTGTGTTGTGGAACCTGTTTTCGTAGTCCTGTTAAAGCCACATGTCCCCTGGTACAGCATGCTATCGCTTCCCCTCCTATTGCCTTTCCTCAGTAAGGTTGCAGGTTTTGTAGACTGGAAACAGGAGGAGCACGTTCCTCACTGTGCAGCACCAAATGGAAGGGAGTTTGGGCTGGGATGTTGGCAGGTTTTGTTGAGAGTGTCTCTTGTGGTGGTTTTTCCTTCGTTGTGAGAAGTGCATGTTTCGTGCTGCTGTCTCCCTTGGCTGTGCAAAACAGCAAAGCTAACATAAAGGGAACGCTCTGGGATACTCTGCAGCGTAACCTCTGAACAGGCTTCAGCTCAAGAATGTGTGAATCTCTGATTCCAGATACTTGCATTTGGATTTTTAGTAGCAGAGCAAGTTTTCAGCCTACAATGAAAGCAGTTGTGGTTGGTAGTTTCACTGTAAATGTAGACCAGTCCTGTTCACGTTACTTTCATACGTTCTGCATCAGGCTGGAGCCTTTTTTGTTATTTACATAATTGCTTGCAGAAACTGGAGCTATTTCTACTTTACCTGCACTGACATACAGCAGGAATCCCTTGTAAGATGTGGCAGGCTGGGAAAGTATTTGAGAAAATGCCATCATGTTCTTGCTCTGTTCCTTAATTGTGTGTGGGCATTGGCTTTTGGCCGTTGTTGGATACAGGTGCAGGACTCGGACCTGAATACACTGTTCTCGTGCCGGGTGGTATTGATGGCAGCAGAAAATCAGTACAAATTTAAACAGTAAATTTCGGAGATTGTCTGCTGACAAGTGGTTTGTAGCAGGCTTTTTGTGAGGAGATGAGTATCTTGGCTGTTGGCTCCTGGCAATTCATGATTTTGTCACTTAGGGTTTCTAAGCTAATGATAGCAATTTTCTAAGGCAACAGGGATTCAAGTGGTAAGACTGATAAATCGCCTTTCCTTCTAGGAAAGTGTATTTTATAGTCATTGTAATGCAGAAGTGAGAGACCTCAAGAGATCAGTTAAGCCAGCTCTACAGATGAGATCATTATAGGAACCCCTTGAAATGCAGATGCGATGGGAGAGGGAATCGAGACTTTTTTTGGTAATAGATTTTCAACCAGATGCAAACTCAGTCTTTTTTTTTCCTCCCCTCAATGTGAGTGCTAGGAAGCAAATGATAGGAAGATTTTTTTTCTTTCCTATCTCTTGAGAGCCGTGTACTCCAAGGTGCATGGAAATCTCAGGGGAACTCAGAGGCAGCGCTGACCTAAAATGTACTTTCCATCTAAGAACATTATGCAGGACGGTGTAAAACCTTTTCTGAATTATGCTGAAGTGTACACATCTGCCTGATCCCCTAGGGCAGTTATCCAGTTTAAGAAAGTTAAGTAGGGTGGATCGCATCGGGGTGAGACCACTGCTTGTTAATTTGTCCCAAATCTTTCCAAGCGTAGTTACGGGTTTAGAACAAGTTATCAGCAGGCAAATGCCTTTAAACCTTGTAGGGTGGGTAGAAGGATTGGCCAGAACAAAAATATTTTCAACCTTGAAGACCAGAACAAAATAACCAGTAGTGTAGTTCATTACTTAGTTTAGTATTTTAACATGAATTAAATTGCTGTCTCTGAGGCTCGGGGATCTGCAGCTCCATGATCCTTGCATCCCAGTTCCAATGTTGTTGTTGAACATGCCACTGCTGATTGTTTTGAGAGAAACAGAATAATTAACCATGACAAGTAATGGAGTTGAGGCAAACTTCATAACATGAGAATACAGATATGATTTATTTGGTATGCAGTAATTATATCAAGAGCACCAATTAACCAACAGTCTAAAGCATCTGACAGCCTTGCTGTAGTGCTGCTTATGTGTAAAATTTGCTCCTTTGACACCTGTTGGGTATGAAAAGTCATGCTCACGCTTCTGCTGTTTGAACAGGTAATTAGGTAGTTAGACAAAGTTGTAGTCAATTGTTTGAAGGCAAATTTCTTCAGCTTATGAGCAAAGGACATTAAGTGCACCTGCTGCACTTGAGCTGAACATTCAGCTCTCCTGCTGCTGGCGAGCGTGCGTTAAGCTGTTATCCACGCGTTTGGGATTCCTTCTCTGCAGTGTGCTGGATTCCGTCTAAAGAAGCAAGTGGGATTTGAAGCAAGCAAAAGAAAGGGCTTTAATGCAGAGCTATTAGAGGTGATTTTAAAGAGATGCTGAACAATTAGTCGAGATAGAGCTGGCTGTTGGCTGGCAGAGTGGCTGGAAGGGGTTAGGGAGCTGCCTTACTGCACCCCGGTGGTGATGTCTGAGTCCCTGCAGTGACTCTGGCTGCAGGTGTGGGTGCAGCTGGTTACCGCCTGGCTTGGCTGTAACTTCTCCCCAGGGCTGCTCTCAGTGAGTTCTTCTCCCAGCCTGTCCTCATGTCTGGGATTGCCCCAGCCCAGGTGCAGCACCTCGCACCTGGACTTGTTGAACCTCATTAGGTTCATGTGGGCCCACTTCTCCGGCCTGCCCAGGTCCCTTTGGATGGCATCCCTTCCTTCTGGTGTATGGACTGCACCACTCAGCTTGGTGTCATCTGCAAATTCGCTGAGGGTGCATTTGGTCCCACTGTCTGTGTTGTTGATAAAGATATTAACCAACACTGGTCCCAGGACAGACCCCTGAGGGACATGGCCCATCACCAGCCTCCACCTTATCTCCATTAATGTACCCAATGCTACAAAAAAAAAACAAACTAGAAAAACTGTTGCGTTTAATGTCAGGTAAGCAGAAATAAACACCCATATGTCTTGTAGTGTCAGGCAGTTTGGGAGGGACTCTTCTGTAACTAATAGAAAAGAACTGGAGCTGCACACCTCTGGGAAGAGACAGCGTATGCTAGGTGAAGTGGGAGTTCAGTGACTCCCAAAGGATCCAAAAACTTTTTGGCAAGCGTTAGTGAAAGGGCTCCCGTAAATCAGCATGGTCAGCTTCGTGAAACCCCCCAGGCACAATCTGCTGTGGGGCAGCTAAGCATCCCCTGGGGTAGGTGTGTTGGGCTGGTAGTCACCTGTGTCTGCAGGTTGAAATGGGTGAGAACTGATCTGGGGGGTTTCCATCGTACCTGTTGCCTGGATGTGCAAACAGGTATCTTGCTTGCGTGGGGGGAATAGGCAGGGGTCTGGTGTTCCTTGGTAGTTGAGTTCCTTTTCTGGGACAAGATAGCTTCCAGATGGCAGTTGTGTTCAGACAGTGGCGTACTTTGATTGGAGTCTGTAGTATTACAGATCTTATCACCCAGTTATTGCATTGCCTTCGTTTCCAGAGGTGTACATCTCATATCGTCCCTTCGATTCCCTGCAGAAGAGCAAATAAGAAGAGAGGTCTGTTTGTCAGAGTTTGTGCACGAGGTGGGACTGCATGGTCAGGAGTGACAGGAGGAGGCCTTGGTGGCAGCAAGGCTTTGGATTATCTCAGTTGTTAATGGAAGTGCAGCCAGTGAGCTGAGTGTTTTGATGGTCATACCTGGTTTCCCTTCTGACTGATGCTTTTCTTTCTTTCCAGGCTGTGACGGCACTAGTGAAGAACTACCCGAAGCACATGGTTTCGTCGATGCAGCAGATCCTGCCCATCGTCTGGAATACCCTTACGGAAAGTGCCGCCTTATATCCTTTGCAGTGAATGGTTTTAACTCGATGAGACCAAGACAAACTATCTCCTACGCCACGAGGACCAGAACTACGAGTCTGTTGGATAGATTTACTGGATATCTGTTACTTCAGTAGGATCCATAAAGTTTCTTTTGGCTTATGTCAACTCTGATAAATGATGTGAGCACCAAGAGTACTCTGGCTGTAGAACTGCGGCCAATCTGCATTATTTCTGCTACTATTCACTGAAAATTGCCTTCCTAAAATGATGTCCCAGGTTGGATGAGGCCCTGGGCAACCTGATCTAGTGGGTGGCATCCCTGCCCATAGCATAGCAGGGGGTTGGAACTGGGTGGTCTTTAAGGGCCCTTCCAACCCAAGCTGCTCTATGATGCTATGTTTAGTCACGATGTAAAGATTTTAGAGGAGAATCTACAGTATCCCTTGCTGCAGCAGTACGAATGAGTGGTTGTGCTTGCTGCAGAAGTTGAATTTGATTTGCATTTTCAATGTTATCACTTAGCAGATTGTGCAGCAAAGTAATGACTATGTTAAAGAGGTATTCTGTTGGTAGTTTTCCCAGGACTTGCAAACCGACAAGTCAAATCTTTCCCTGTTGTTAATCCAGAAGTTGCTGGTTTAGCTTTTTGTAGCGAGGCAGTAAATTGTAAAATACTGAGCCTTCTTGTAGCTTTTTGTGAGCTTTTTGAATTGGCACCAGGACTGGGCGCTGTGTTGTAATAACACAAGGGTTGACTGCGTTTTTCCTCTGTAATCTAATAAGCATGGCTGTTCTCCTAGAGATCGCAGATCTAGACCTTTTCATACCAAAGTTGCCTGGACAGTCTTTTGTTTCACAATCCTACTGCATTTTTTTTAAAGACACCTGTTAAAACACAAGGAGCTGGTTGTTAAATTGCTGATAACGTATTTCTTCACCTCCAGTCCTGACTCCCACTGCAGCTCTGCTGGCAGCTGAGCTGACAAAATAGTTTTTGTGTGCAAAAGGGGAGTCTTGTCCTTCCTTCCCTTGTGTTTGCTCTGGCATGTGTTGGATCTATCGGCTCACTATCCCAGAAGAATCCTCCTTCCTCTCCGCCCCCAGGTTAGTTTTCTGCCACCTCCCAGTGCAGGAGCAGAGCCAGCACTAGGCAGCGCGTGGGAGCACGGCGTGGCTCCTCACCCTCGGCAGCGCTGAAGTCTAGAATTGGCTCCTTGTCCCCTGGGAAGGTTGAGTCTGAGTGGTTCCATTCTGGCAAAGTTTAGATATAGGTGAAGTTTTGGGTTACCTTGGAGGATTTGGTTTGCGTGTATCAAATTATCTTGGGGACCCTGTCAAGTGATGGAGAAACGGTCTCTGAAGCTGGGCAGTGGACAAAGTCAGGAAATCCTGTGGCTTGTCTTCCATTTGAAGCACGAGACTACGTGCAAGTCAATGTTTTTTAAGAAAGAAAACATCTCAATTAATGGGAATTTTAATTCCTAAGTAGATGCAGCTCCTCAGAAACGTGCATGTTTGCTTAACTCCATCTACTTATGTGAGAACAGAAGTAAATTATACAGAGGAGGTGGAGGATCCGGTGGATTCCGATGGTAAGAACTTGTTCAACTGCACTTCTGAGCTCTCTTCTGAAGAGGAATGAACTTTCCTAAATACTACTTGGCAACTACTTTGGCAACTACTGTTGCCAAAATAGTTGCAGAAACACCTTAGGAGTTTGCGATAATGTACATTTATGCTGTTACGACACTGTCCATCACTTCTTTCCAAGTTTCATTCGACTGTGATCAATGAAGCTGCATAATTTAAGGTTTCTAATGACTCAAGGAGTGAGGTTTACAGCAATTTTGAGGTAAAAGTGATGGGACAAAAGAAAACCAAACAGGTTTTAGGTTGGGCTTGATCATTTTTAATGAGGGGTGTGCAGTGATGTGGGAAAAGAGCAGAAAGTGATGAGGTCAGACATCCTCCTGGGGCTGCTGCTGTCCTTGCTAGTACAGGAGTAAGAATAAGCATCACCCCGCCAGACAGCCTAACAGTCTGTAATTATATTTGACACCCATTTTTACCTTTCAGTATGTTGGCATATTCAGTCATGTTGCTTTTTTCACTTTCTTCTTTGTTCAGGTGAAGTATTGGGATTTGAAAATCTAGTGTTCAGCATATTTGAATTTGTTCATGCCTTGTTGGAAAACAACAAATTTAAGAGCACGGTGAAGAAGGCTTTGCCAGAGCTGATCTATTACATCCTCCTTTACATGCAGATCACAGAGGAGCAGGTGAGCATGTTTTTCTTGTGTAGGAAGCAAATGAGATAAGAGATTTAGAACAGTTAATGTCCTAGGAAGTGTTTCAGTGAATGGAAGCTGCTGTAATCTAATAGGCTGTTCTGTCAATTTGCTGTGCCAGGAATTAGGGCAGTAGCATCCAGATGTTCCTATAGAGTATAATGTGGACAGCAGATGAAGGAATATGCTGTGAAAATGAGGGTTGTTATGCTGAAAGGGATAGCCAGGTTTCTGTGATAGTGAAGGGATTGTGTGAGTAGCATGAAATAATGTTTACTGAAATTCTTTGTGCCTTCTGGCCTCCCAAGCCTGCGAGCCATCCTCTGTTTCTCTTGTTTAGGCAGGCATGCATAAAAAGAGGCACTCTGTTAAAGATTCATCTGCTTCTCCCATTCCTCATCTATAAATAAAGCCGTGTAGCATTGATTCCAGGTCAGTCATTAGTTTGTCAAATTCTGATTTCAATGAGAAGCAGTAGAGCAAGGTGAACACAGAACAGAGCAGGCCTCCTCTTTTCAAACGTTTCTCTGATAGAATATGAGAAAAATCAGCTATAGAAAATGACAGAGAAATTCTGAAAGTAGTTTTGGCAAAAATTAGGTTACTGGGAACAGAAAAGCTGTCTTTTACACTTGTTCTTCTGAATTTGTTATCCACCCTATCCTTCTTGTCTCCTTTCTGTTCCAGATAAAAGTTTGGACTGCAAATCCACAACAGTTTGTGGAGGATGAAGATGATGATACTTTTTCATATACAGTGAGGATTGCTGCACAAGATCTGTTGCTGGTATGAAAGGTGTTCCACATTTAGAAGCAACCAAAATAACAATAATAAATAATAAATTTAGCTTTATGTGGGGCATTTGGAGAAAAGTCCAACTTCTTAAAGTCTGTGCAATTAAACATTATTATTTCTTTCTGTGCAGGCTGTGGCTGCTGATTTCCAGAATGAAAGTGCAACTGCTTTGGCTGCAGCAGCTACAAGGCATTTGCAGGAAGCTGAGCAGGCTAAAAACAGTGGTGCTGAGCACTGGTAAGGAGATGGGGCAGCAGGGAATGACAGTGGTAAAAGTGGCAGGCTGTTTTGGAGTGCTGAGTGCAGCATAAGTCAATCACATTTTCTTTTTGTGGCATTACTGCTGATGGGCAAGGATTTCATTTGAGAACTTCTGATTAGAAGAAGAAGAAGAAAGTACAGCAGCTCTCAGACCAGATGCAGAAGTCTTCATGTGGCAGACTTTCAGCCACTCCTAACACAAGCTGTGTGTCCCAGGCTCCCTCCCTCCAGGTCCCTGACAGTTACTTGAAACATGTCATTGGAAGCTGTTACTGGTTTTATGTGATCTGAAGAGACGTTGACAGTACCTTCACTTTCTGTTCAGTTAAATGGGCTCAGAATTTCAGGCATGTCTTTTTTTTTTTTTTTTAAGTGATGTAAAGAGGAGATTTAGGTGCTATATGCAAATACGTGTGTTCAATTTGAGAACTTTAAAGTCACGATTTTTAATGTTAGTTGGGGATAGGAAAACACTCAGTTGAAAGAGTACCTGATTGCTGTTCCGTAACTGTTCTCTCTTGGTTTTACAGTGCATTAGTTCAGTGTTTGTGTTGATCTGAAGATCAGTGTCTGAATAGCCACTCTGTATAGTGAGCAGCAACTGAATGCCTGAGCAGTCAGACGTTGAGTCCCTGTCTGCCTTGAATGTGGTAAATTGTAAAGGAGGTTATTTACTTCACAAACAAAACCAAGGAGGAGTGTTATTTACCCATAACCCTATTTCCTCCTAATTAACAAAATGTAATTTAAAAATAAACTTTTTAAAATCATTGAAGTACTGGGTATCATAGTGCTTCTGCACATAGAATAATCAAGCAAGACACAGCTGGAGACTGAAGTCTTCATAGCAAATTCTCATTTCTTTCCTATTTTTTTAAATGAGAGAAGTGGTACAAGAAGTAATGTTTATTGAAACAAAAATATAGAAAGTAGTTGAGAATGCTGCCCATCCTGGGTTAGTTTCCAAGCCCTCAGCTTGTAGAGTTTTGTGAACATTTGTCTCAGAGTCTCTTTAAGTTCTCTTCTTCAGGATCAAGAAAATAGTTGTGGTAGCTTAGACCAAAAAATGAATGTTTTTTCCTTCAGATTTTTTATATATTTATTGAGATGATGGTGTGGGGAAAGCCTAAAAACATCTGAATTCCTTTACAGGTGGAAGATACATGAAGCTTGTATGCTTGCCCTGGGCTCTGTGAAGTCTATTATTACTGACAGTGTGAAGAATGGTCGGATACATTTTGATATGCACGGCTTCCTGACAAACGTCGTTCTTGCAGACCTCAACCTTTCAGGTATGTAGGCAGCCCTGGCCATTAGTCAAGTAACTGCTGAGTGCCTTGGAAATCTCCTACAAATGGAAGTGTCTGGTGATTTAGGTTGCTGCGTGCATGTGGTGGTGTGCGTGCAGTTGTGCACATTGTATGTGTTGAAAAGGCATACATTGTGTCTTCTAGATGCATACATGCTACAAAGTCTAATGTAAGTCATTTAAATGTGAACCACTGTTGTAATTTTAAACTCATTAAACTTGCATTAAAACCACTGTTTTGTTTTTGTTTGGTTGTTTTTCTTTTAGTGTCTCCTTTTCTCTTGGGCCGTGCTCTTTGGGCTGCCAGCCGTTTCACAGTGGCGATGTCTCCAGAACTAATCCAGCAGTTCCTGCAAGCTACTGTCAGCGGTCTGCACGAAACCCAGCCGCCTTCTGTCCGAATCTCTGCAGTCAGAGCTATCTGGGGGTAAGCAAATGCAAAGAAACTCCAAAGTGGTATAAATCACACTTATAAACGTGGTATTTTAAAATTTAAAATTTAAAAAAATGTAACATGGAATGAATATGAGATTAAAAAGTGTAAATGAGCAGGTTCAAAGTAGACTAACTCTGATGAGGAATAAGAAATTGAGATTCTAAGTTAGCTACAGTAAAATGTTAAAATGGTACAGTTCCAAAGAGAAGCAGAACTAGGGAGTGATAACAACCGTATAAATGAAGTCCAGGTTAGCCCTATGCAGGCACAAACATGGCTGAATAACATGATTTGTCCTTGTGGAGCAAATCAGGGCAATAAGGAACGTTTGCTTTTTTCCATCCTGTTTTTGTAAAGAAGTTATAAAACCTCCTGCTCTACTGGCTCTAAAGCAAAAATTGAAAATTAGTTTTTAAAAACACACACACACACAACCCTACCCTCAACCAACTTGTCTCCTGTTTGCACTGAAATGATACGGATATTTTGTTATTGCTCAAATTGTTTCATCTTTCCTAGCTCGCTTGTAGAACATGGTAATTAAACACTGCGTAAGCAGTGACATTCTTGCTGAGATTACTTTTTTTCCTAGAGGTGAACCATCAGGGATGGAATGAGGAGGAAGAAATATAGCTGGGAGATTAAGGAAGTAGTAGACTGAAGGGGAAAAGTCCTAGAGGAGTCAACTTAAGGGACATGGTGTAGTGGGTGACATTGGTGGTAGGGAGATGGTTGGACTGGATGATCTTGGAGGGCTTTTCCAATCTTTATGATTCTATGATTTTAAGGAGGAAGGATGGGTGGGGTGAAATATCCATTCATATATGTAATCCAGTGTTAAATGTATAAATCACTTTAATATATTCTGCACGTTTTTATGCATCTTGTCCAGCTACTGTGACCAGCTGAAGATCTCTGAGAGCACCCACGTGTTGCAGCCTTTCCTTCCTAGCATTCTTGATGGACTGATCCACTTGGCAACTCAGTTCAGTTCGGAGGTCCTCAACCTTGTGATGGAGACGCTGTGCATCGTCTGTACGGTAGACCCAGCATTTACAGCAAGTGTGGAGAACAAAATCTGCCCCTTCACAATTGCAATCTTTTTGAAGTACAGTAACGGTATGCATTTAAATTACATTTTCAAAGTACGGTTGTTTTTGCTAGTGGATCCTGGCCAGGATTATCACTGTGCTGAAAACATAATGAATCAATGTTCATTCGATTATGATTTATATTGTAAAACTAGAAGAGAAACTTTCTGCTATGCAGATTTGAAATAGCAGTAGCAAAATTTGAGATGTCTTTGTTAGTATGTTTTAGTAAATGGTGCTTTCTCTCTCCAGATCCAGTTGTTGCTTCTCTTGCCCAAGATATCTTTAAGGAGCTAGCTCAGATAGAAGCCTGCCAGGGTCCAATGCAGATGAGGCTAATACCAACTCTTGTCAGCATCATGCAGGCCCCTGCTGACAAGATCCCAGCAGGGCTTTGTGCAGTAAGTGCTATAGTGGTACATGGTCTTAGCTGGAGATGATTCCCTGTTCTTTAACATGCAGGATGGCTGGTCTGCAGAGCAGGAAGGCTGCTTTTAAAGTGCTTTCGAACAGTGATTTCAGTGCTTGGTAGAGGTTTCTCTGTGGAGAGAAGGCAAACTGCAGGTGGGGGGAGATGTTTCCAAAAGTAAACTGTTGCTGTGGACTCATTCCAATCTGCAGCATATGCTGAGTTGTTTTGTTTTGCCATAGTCTTGTTTCACCAGTGAAAGTCTTTCCTTTTTGGTGGAATGTTCTCCAGCAGGATGTGTAACTATTCCTTACCTTTTTTGTTTTCTGAGACCTTTTCTGGTTGTATAAATTGCTGGAGATAAATTATACAGGTTTGTCACTTCTGTAAAAAGTCCACTTATAAAAGGTTAAGCATTGACTGTATAGAATAATTGTAAGGAAGTAAGCCCATAAATACCTTTATCGTATGTTTATAATCTGCCTATTGAGTGGTATTACTGTAGCAATCACTAGTAGGTAATTAAATTTAAATCGATATAAGCAAAATTGATCAAGTCAGCTAGAACAGTTCTCTGGCTGTACTGATCACTGTATATCAGGATACTGTACATCCCTGTGGAACTGTTTCCCGTATTAAGTTGTTTTAAACTGCTTTTTAATGTTTGAATTGCCTTAAGAACTTCTACAGTGCATAGCATCATGTGTCTGTGTCAGATACTGGGACTGTGGGTGCATGACTCCAGGATCCTCTGATTTTAAAATAAATAACTGGTTTGTCAAGTCAGGATGCGATGGTAGTACTGGGTCACATCTCTCCTGTTTATGACTTTGGTGCTTGCAGTGCTGTGACCAATGCTGACTTCACGTACTGTGGCTTCTGTTGTAACAGTGCTTTTGTTTGTGTTTTCCTTTCAGACTTCTATTGATATATTGACCACAGTTGTGAGGAACACAAAACCTCCTCTGTCCCAGCTCCTGATCTGCCAAGCATTCCCTGCAGTGGCTCAGTGCAGCCTGAACACAGATGACAATGCTACCATGCAGGTAACACTGCAGGGAGTGGTAAGAACAGCAGGGCTAGGCGAGTTCAAGAGAGGTGACCAAATAAGACAGTTGGCAAAACCTTCAAGGGAGCCCAGGCTTTGCTTGCCCATGGCTATTTTGGCAGCTCCTCAGGAGCTGCATGCAATTTATCTGTAGGCCACCACCTGCAGTTTGTCATTAAAGCATTGCTGTTTGGGTACTTGCAATGACTTTTACCAATCATTTCTTAATTTGGAGGATCAGAATGAGTAGAGCAGCAGCCTTGATTTTTTTTTCTCCTATTTTAGGGCTCTGGAGGAGCCCTAAAAATTAAAAAACTTACTGCTTTTCACATTCCTCCATAGTAACATTCATGACACCTAGGAATGGCAGAGGCAGTCTTCAGGAACACTCTCAGGCATGGGGAAGCAAAAGACGTTCTTCTGCACCTTGCTTCTAGCAGTTTTCTCCTGTACTCACAGAGGTGGAAAAAGATGGGAAGGAGAGGGCAAACTTCTTGGTTGAGCCATGTATTGAATGGAGGGAGAGCAAGGATTCATCTCACAGTGGTAGTGCTTACCTGAGCTGTGCTTGTTGGCTCTGCTGTAACAGCTCTGCTGTTACCTGGTGATTAGGCAAGCAAGAAAAAACCACACAACTTCTGAAGCTAAAAGTGCAGAGTGCCTTCTCGTTCTGTCTACTAGCTGGCTTCTAAATAACAAAGATAATTTCGTTTCCTTACACAGGGATTTTTTAGTGCAAGATACCCTTTGTCATGTGAACATGGACCATTGAAATGGCTTTCCCTAAATAACATACCAGCAAGAATAGATTAGAGACCAACAAGAAGAAGGTGGAGACCAGTGTACTGGTTGCTGTGCTGGATCTTCATTTTGAGAAGATTTTTTTAAAATTGCAGCTTGGCTGCTGGTTTGTTTTGTTCATGCTATACTTTGCTGTCTTCATCTCTCACTTGTTAGAATCTCTTGGAACTTCTCTGAATAACAAGACCAACACAAAAATATAACCATTTCAGGTTGACTTTGTATTTGCTAGGCGATCCTCTTGGTGTTTGGGTAGATGAAGATTGTCTGTCTTCATAATGAACTGAAATATTTTGAAATAATTTTAAAATAATTCTGAGATACAGGCAGTCATTTTATTGTACGCAGGAGACAATCTTTCACAGTGCCACCAGTTTGCCCATTGTTTTCATCTTGTCTAAGGGGTTTTGGGGAGTGGTAAAAGGAGATGTCTTCCCATGTTCCCCTTCCGCACAGCTAGAGAAGCAAATCCTTACACAATAACTTTCTTGTTTAGAACGGCGGCGAGTGTCTGCGTGCATACGTCTCGGTGGCGCTGGAGCAAATTGCGCAGTGGCATGACGAGCAAGGCCACAACGGATTGTGGTATGTGATGCAGGTGGTGAGCCAGCTTCTAGATCCAAGGACGTCAGAATTCACTGCTGCCTTTGTGGGCAGGCTGGTCTCCACTTTAATTTCCAAAGCAGGAAGTGAGCTGGGAGAGAACCTGGACCAGATCCTGAGAGCTATCCTGAGCAAAATGCAACAAGCGGAGACGCTCAGTGTAATGCAGGTGAGCAGGCCAGGCACACAGGAAAATAATTAGAAGTGTTGGAAGAAGAAATTATCAGTTGTTTTTTTTTTTTAATTGTGTACCTGGTTATTTATGGTAGTGCAATTGGAGGTTCTGCACATCCCCTGAAGCAGTCAGGGAAATGCCTGCTTTATTCATAGAGATGTCCAGATTACTTGGTAAGTTGGGTTCTTGTTGGGTAAACTTTAATGCACCTTAAATAGTCTCTCATGACCTTGTGCTTGCAAGCAGCAAACCTTTAGAAGAAACCTTTAGAACCTGAAGTAGGGATGTTGTGGCAAAGGCGTGTTTTCATGTGTTTCTGTGCTTTTTTCAGAGGATGAATGAATACCTTGAAGTTGAGACAAGGTGAACTTTTGGTGATGGAAGGTGTAGTTGGCCTGCATCAGGCCAGACAGGAGCCTCACGATCATTTCTAGGCTTGCTTTACTCTTAGTCGCACGGTTTTATAGAACATTTTTATGCCAGTAGTCTTTATTCTTCATCCTGTCTTTCTTGGCTGTGCCCTTAATGTGGAACATCTAGTGATGCCTGCCCTGATTTCCAAGCCGCAGCTGTGGGAGGGCATTTTGCTGGCCCTGTTGCAGATTCTTGCCTTTTGGCAAGATCCCACCTTTGCCCTCAGTGAAGCACTTGGCTGAGGCTCATCTGCTCTAACGCTTTTATCTTGGGTGCATCTCTGATTTTTATATGTGCATTTTTCAAGCCAGCACATGGCAAAGCAGGAAGGTCATTCAGATGTCAGCACAGATTTTATCTTAAAGACTTGATTTTTTTTCCCCCCCCGGGAAACATTATTTGTTCATAACTGTTCAGAAGGGCTCTCGCTTTGTCCATTTTGGGATTTAAAAGATCCAGAAGCTTAAATCTGAACTAGTTATATGAAGCCCCCGTACCTGGGGAAGAGATACAAGCCTCTCATGATGCTAAATCTCTCCCCTATCTTGAGATGTGTCTTCGGAGTGGGGCAGCTTTTCCCTGAGGAAGCCTGTAGAGGTGCCGTCGGACTTTGAGACTGACATTTAGATACATGCAGCATATGAATTCTATTCCTGGTCTTTAGGAGATGGATTGTAAAACTGTGTCTTGTAAATACCTTTCTAAACCTTGCAGTTCTATCCCAAAAATTTGTGTTCAAACTGCATCCAAAACAGAAGTGCTTCTGCATTCTGATGTGATGATGTGAGAGAAGGGTGGTCTTCTGTGGGGGTGGAATACCCTGGGTGAAAGGGGAAGAGCCTATGGGTTCTGGCTGTGGATCTGAGCTTGATGATGGGACATTTGTGTTATACATGCATAGATTTTGAGCTCTGTGTGTATAGGACCATGTGTACAGCATGTGGTCCAGCGAGCAGACCAGGGCACCTGCAGTATCTGCGTGTTGGCTCGTGATATTTTTGCTAGTCAGAAGCCTGCAACCTCTGATTTTTATTTTTTTTTTATTTTTAAGTTTTTAATCCTTGCTTTAGGAAGGTTTGCTGGTTGAGGGCATGGGCGTGAGTAAATCTATTCCTGTAGTGTGTTTTGTGGAGTTAAATATCGCTGCTGCTGGTAATAGTGTTCTTGCCTGCTTTGCAGCACACGTCTGCGTGCCTCGCAGATGGTTGTACTTCCTTTACCTCTCGGGGCTGGTGAGCACGGTCTCCATTCCTGCAGGGCACTCAGTTACTTGAATATTTGATAAAAACATTTTCAGCTGTTAAATTATGTACAGCTAATGTTTCCCCTTTTCCCTTGCAGTCCTTAATTATGGTGTTTGCTCACTTGGTTCACTCCCAACTGGAACCACTCCTAGAGTTCCTGTGCAGTCTCCCCGGACCGACCGGCAAGCCTGCCTTGGAGTTTGTGATGGCCGAATGGATGAGCCGGCAGCACTTGTTCTACGGGCAGTACGAAGGCAAAGTCAGGTAGGGCGTTTTGTAAGGATCCATGCACTGTCGTTAGCTTTCTGATCATCCCACTGCAATTAATGCTCTGGGTGCGAGGGACAGGGGAGCTGCTGCAGGCTCGGATTGGTGTGTCGGCGTTGGGCAGAAGGAATTTTTTTCCTGCCCTGTCAGTTCGGCTCAGGAGAGCTGTGGTAACTGGAGCAATCCCTGCTCTTCCTCTGAGTGCTTCTCTCGCTGCCTGGTGTTTCTGTACAGGAACAGCGTGATCCCAACGGGAAGGGGGTGTCTATTGTAAGCACAGGACTGCTTTTAATGTTGAACTTGTGTGAATAGTTTCAGGCCATGAAATCCCCTTTGTAGACCATGGTAGAGGCTCAGGGTATTGTAGAGGGTTTCCTAAAATAATCTGGTGATTTAATGAGCTCTTAAAAAGTCAATAAAGAAACAAACTGCAACACAGTTTTCTCTCCCTTTCCCTGCAGGAGCACACTAGTGTTCCAGTGGAGGCTGAGTGCAATATTCCAAAGCACAAAATGCTCGGTATTTAAATTTTGCCACAGCTGATGCCTTTGACTTTCTGGAAGTGAGAAGCCCAACAGACCACTGTTAGGGGCTCACACCAGCTGCTAACTCACATCTCGCTATGTGCTGGAGTGTTATTGTTATAAGGCAGCCCAATAGACTGTGGAATAAGCAATAAGAAAAAGCATCTTTAAAATATAAGCGTGTGAATGATCATGCAGAATAGGAGACAGTCTGATGAGAAGGATATCGCGTGCTGTTCTCAGTCGCGTGTGTTCCGTTTTGTCCCTAAGAGCTGTGGTTTTTCCCTACTCCGGGGGAGAGCAGGGCTGTCTGCAGGGTCCTCTGGAGCTGCTTTTGGCCGTGGGGAATAGCCAAAGCTGAAGCTGACAGGGAGAACAAGGTTAAACTCTGTTGTACAATGCTGTCTCCGTATTGTCCGAGGTTAGAGTGATTTGTATCCAGATGATTTGGCAGATCCGTGCACTGTATTAAACCCTGATTTGGGGTCATTTACAGTGGAGCTCCTGATGCGTTAGAAAATGGTAGGTGTTTTCTGAGTAATGAAGAAAATAAGTTCCTCCTGCAGGAAACCCTGCAATTTGGACACAAGCAAATTGAAATTAGTGAAAGGAAAATAGGAATAGCTTACACTGTATAAATCTGGGGGCATCGGTCTCCATCCCTGAGAGTGGGATTGAAGAAGTGGCTATTTGTTCTAACTTGTATTAAAAAAAAAAAAAAAAAAGATGGGAAAACACTGGGCAAGTCAGAGGTGGCATGTAAGGTCTGGGTCCAAACCAGCTGTGTGGGAAGTTGGAGCCATGGTGTGGGGAGAGAAAAAGGGTGTGAAGTGAGAGCATGAAGAGAACGAGTTGTGTAGAGCTCTGAAACATCAGTGTTAGACTTGTGAAACCAAGAGAGGTTTGAGAGTGCCGGGTGTATAAATTGACAGCCTTAGCCTGTGGTCAGATATCCTCAATATGGCTCGAAAACAGCCTGGGACTGGAAAGCAGCTGTAGGTCAGGAGCAGAAATCTGAGCAGCAGAGGTGGAAAGGATATGTGAGGGCACTGAGGGAGCAGAACTGGGAGGTTTGGGAGTAGCTGAGCTGCGAAGGACCAGAAGTATAAAGGGCTTTGACGCTAGAGAAGAGCAACAGAGATGTTTGTAGCTGTGGATCAGTGAAATGAATACTTGTTGCCAACTGCTTACCTCTTAATTCATTCTTCATGTGCACGCAATGTTTCAGGGATGTGCTTAACCTCGTGGCCCTTCGGAACTGAAAAAAAATTGCATGTGTGTATGCACGGATTGGCAGGGTTTAATCCAAAGCTTTGTTAGGTTTTGGCTTGCCGTGCAGGTCAGGAGGTGAGTCCAGTTTTGGATACTGACATAAAGCAGGACAAATAGGAAAATTATGTAATGCTTGTTCTTGGTGAAAGCATGGAAAAAGGAGCAGCTGAATGCCTGCTCTGGAGATTTGTTTCCTATTGACAATTCACTGTGTAAGCCAGGCAGTTCAGACAAATTCTGATCCATAATTTTCTTACTCCTTACTCCCTAGCTCTGTAGCACTGTGTAAACTCCTTCAGTATGGCATCAATACAGATGACAAGCGGCTTCAGGACATCAGGGTAAAGGGAGAAGAAATATTTAATATGGATGAGGGAATACGGACACGATCAAAATCAGCCAAAAGTAAGTAATTACTCTGCTGTTCTTAACGTTTTTTTTTTTTTTTTTTTAATGTTAGCGGAGGCTACGAATGGCCTTAAAATAGATCTTCGAGATCACACAGAGCTGTGGGAGATTTGTTTTTAGAACTAATCTATACATCCTGTGCTTAGTGTATCTATTACTTGAGAGACTGATCTGGAAGACTCCTGATGTTTCTGACTTAATCTAAGTGGCTGAGGTGATTATGGGATGGAGAGTTATTCGCTGCTGTTCTGCATCATCCTGTTCCATCTAATGAGATAAACTGATAATTTCATGATGCGTAGTAGCTTCTCTCAGAGGAAAATTTGTTTAGCGACCGTAAAGATTAAAAAAAAAAAGTGATTTTTTTCATGAGACAAACTAACAAATACTTGCAATGATGGCAGCAAGTTAGGGATCACTTTTAAGGAAAGCTCGACCAGTCTCCTGCATAAGACTTGTCTTACTTAATTGGTCGTGCCCAAGATCTCCGATCAAAGGTTACTGTTTAGAGAAAGATGCATACATTAAATCAGAGGGGAGCACTGGGCAGTTTTCTCTGGGGAGGGAGAGCTTGGTTCTGCAGCTTGCTGTGTAGTGCTCGCACACATTACTGGCAGCCCATCTCGCAGTCAGTGCTCTTCGAGCCTTCAGTTGCCGTACGCTCGGGACAAACGTGGTGATGCGGTTATACTTCCAAAATAACTAAGTTGACAACTAGGGAAATGAATAGGGAAAGCACTAGGCATTTTAGAGGTAAGCAGCAGTTACAAAACACCTGCTATGTTATTACTCTTTGCTTGAAAAAAAAATACAAACCAGCAAACTCAAATATTGTCTGATCAGATAGAACGGTAATTGCTAGCATTTGAGAACCAAGTTAAAATTAGTGCTCCCTGTTCCTTTATTTGATAGGATCTTTATTTTTGTAATTAAGGACAAAAATACTGTTTAGCTATCCTTATGTCATAATTAAACCCAGCAGAAACCCTGGTGAGAAAAGGTGGGAGCCTGCAGCTTCTCAGAAAGGGTAAGCGGGAGAGCCAGGCGTGGGAGTGCAGCACAGCTCATTTACTTGAAAGCACTCCTAGCCCCGCAACAATAACTTCAGAGAAGAATGCTTAATGAAGTCATCTGTAACTATGATTTCATTGAGTAGACTTCACAAACTCATTCAACTGTGAAGATTTTAACCATGCGTTCTCTTCGTTCAAAATATGCAGGGTTTCATATTGCAGTTGAGACTTCTGGAAGCCTGTGAGGGTATACAAAAGGAATGGGAAGGAATGTTTGGGTTTTGTTTCTTTTGTCTGTCTTGTTTTCCTCAAAAACAAACAAACAAAAAAAGGAAAAACAAACTGGAAGTTTTGCTTGTCTGTGAGCATTTTAAATGTATGGTAAAATTAAAAACAACAAACACCACAATAACATCAACAAAAAAGGCTTGGTTTTTTTAACTGGTTTTTATGAAAAGCAGTGAGGATGTGTACTTTTCTTCTCTTATAGATCCTGAACGCTGGACAAACATTCCTTTGTTAGTAAAAATCTTAAAATTAATAATAAATGAACTTTCTAACGCAATGGAAGCAAATGCATCAAGACAGACAACCGCAGATTGGAGTCAAGGTAAAACACGGGGTTGGTTTTCCTCTTTGCATGGCTTAAATCTGCTTTTTAATCTCTTCAGAAGCATTTACAGTAATAAGAAGCTGACAATAGTAAATATTATACCTGTAATTACAAAGGTTTAAATAGTAATCCAAAAGATAAGATCAGTCACTATTGTGTATTCTTACACCTGGAAATTATTTTGGGTCACTTTATCTGGAAGATGGGATCTGACCATATCCCACTAAAATTATCCTGGCTTGATATATCCAGTTTTCTTTTCTTCCTCCCTGTTTGGGGATACATTCTTGTTGGTGCTTTTTGCTTAGCTCCAATTTTAGAGTCAGTCATTCCAAAGAGATGACAGTGGTTGCAGCCTTTTCCCTTTGCCCACCTACTAAAGCAGGGATGTTTGCCTAAAACCTATACAGTCCCTGTATAGCGATTTACAGATTGGGCACCTTGGATTTTGTTTATTTCTAGATTTATTTATTTATTTATTTTTTTAAACAGATGATTCAAACGATATGTGGGAGGATCAGGAAGAAGATGAGGATGAAGATGAAAGCTTAGCAGGACAGTTCTTATCAGATATTCTTTCCACAAACAAGTATGGTAAGTAACAACTTCAAGGTTGTTACTCAAAGACAAAATAGAGTTGCTGATGTTCTAGTTAGTTTTCTTTCCTTGATAGCAGGCAAGGGGGAGGAAATACACTGGGACTTTGAAAAAGGTGGATTTTTTTTTTCTGTGGGAGAGGGACATGTCTTTGAACAACACGTTGATTAAATGACTTTATTTTTCTCATGAGAGTTTGGATGCTGTGTAGGCTTTGCATTGTTGTGAGGTTCGTGCAGGTATTTCTTTCTGAAGAGAATGTTGGTGCTCAAAGACAGAGAAGCGGATTGGTGCTGGAGATGGAGGTGGAATGACAGTGTTATAGCAGTGGACGAACTTGCCTGTGGGGTGATCTTGAGCAATAATTGCAGCATAAAGCAGACAGAGCGTGTATAGTATCTCCTTTCCTCTCTTCCCCAGTTTGCATATAGTCTTAGGGGAGAACCTTACAGGCTGATACAATAAGGGAGACTTCTTGCATTAGCACAAAACTGGAAATGTGTCACCCTGGCATAAGATCAAGGCTTAAGATTAATAGTGCACGTAACTAACAAACTTGCTTGTCTAGTATCTTATGTATGCTCGTCTCACGTCTGCATTCCTTGGGACTCCCACTGCGACCCTTCTTGTTCTGGGGTGTATTTTCTTTTCTAACCATGTGAACTTAAGGAGCAAATATTCTGGATACAAAATAGTTTATGCAGCAGTGCCGAAGCTATTTCTTTGTGGACCTTTGGATTTCAACAGTAGTCCAGTAGAACACTTCCTGAGATACTTTGCTCTGTTTGTTGTTAAAACCTGCTGATTTGCCTCTGACAGATGAGGATTACTATGAAGATGATGAAGAGGATGATCCAGATGCGTTAAAGGACCCTCTTTACCAAATAGATCTCCAGGTGATGCTCTAGAATTATTATTTTTTTAAATCAGATTCCTGTCATTCCTTGTGAATTTATTTATTTTTATGTTGTACTCTAACAAAACTGCAAAACACCAGTGGAAACACCAATTAATGATGGTTGTCCCAAATGTAGTCAGTTCATTGAGATTACTTTGGGAAGTGCTGAGTATCCAAAGAATGCCTGGAGCTATTTTTTTCGTATTGTACCTATAACTTGGAAAAGGAAATGAGCAAAACTTCTTTAATAGAGGGAGGTGCGATTTTTCTACCCATGAGCTTCACAGCTATTTGCTGAAATCAAAAGTAGATTGGATATTACAGAGTTTCATATTCCCCTTGGAGATGCTCCCATCCAGTCACAGGCCCTGTGCCGTACTTTGCTCCTGCTTTTTACCACCGCCTGGAAGTTGTTTGTTGGCCTTTCCCCTCTGCCACCTCGCTCCCTTCTGCATCGCTTCTCTGTTCCCTGCAGTCCCCTTGTCGTGTTCGGTGCGTGTTCGCGTTTATCTTTGGGTGCTTGAAAGAAGCAGAATTTCCGAAGTGAAGTGATGCTAACTGGGTCTTTCTGTCTCCCTTTCAGGCCTATCTCACTGACTTCCTGTGTCAGTTTGCACAGCAGCCCTGCTATGCAATGTTTTCAGACCATCTCAATGAGAACGAAAAGCGAGTGTTACAGGCCATTGGTATATAAACCCGCTCAAGAGACCATACCAATCATATCTGAACCATATTTTTTTGGCTTATTCCACGTTTTATGATTAAACATAAAACATTTTCCAGTGTCTACCTGCTTGTCACAGGTGGATGATGGGCCTCATTGCGACGTGTTGAGCCTCATCTTAACGAATCCGCTAAGGGAAGGAATACTAAGAAAGCAGCAAAGATGGAAGTCTATAGAGCTTTGCACGTTGGTCTCACCATGGGAGCACTTTCATTTTCCACAGTAACTTTCCAGGAAGTTCTTAAAAAAAAAGATTAGAAATGTGTCCTTAATATTTTTAAAAGCAAACTGTCTCTACCCGTGAAGAGGCACTTAACTGAGTTTCACACAGCACAGCTGGACAGAGAGAGGAATTGGGTCACTTACAGATTGCTTGGATGTATCTTGAGAAATTGGAAGGTTGTTCCTCTTCGTGCTCACATAACACATACAGGGTAAATATCTCGATCATACAGTGTGACTTCTTTTTATAGAACTATAGACTCTTATCAGAGATGCCTGAATGGTATGGAACCAGTTTACAGGAGTTTGGATGGGAAGCTGAGACAATAAAACTAGATGCATATCTTCTTTCCTGCTGTGGATGGGGCTTTGTTGCTCACATCTACTGTCTAGTCCCATGGGAGCAGTTCTTTACTAACGCTTTTGTGTGCACATGCTCAAAGGAAGCTACCACTTAAATTTCTGTTCCTGTGGCATGTGGCTACTAAAGACTTCGGTTTTATGGAACACAAGGAGCCACGATTTTTAGGGCGAGAAAACTGATTGTATTTAAGATATTTGCTCTATGACAGCCACTCTGAACTACTTTGCTTCCTTCACACTCCTGTGTGTATTTTTATAGAGTGGTAAAATAACATTTGCAAATTGATTTACCCATAAGAACAGCGTGATGTATCTCACAACACCTCTCTGCCTTTGGTTCCCTCTTGGGGAAAATGAAAATAAAACTATTAAAATGTACATTGGTATCCTTCTTATAAAACAGATTTAAAAGGAAATTGCACATGTTTCCTGAAGTCACTTTTTTTAGACATACTTCTCCTTAGGAAACTTTCTGTATGTGCCGCCTGGAGGATGTTAGGGTATTTCACAGGAGTCATTTAAACAGAAAGGGAGTCCTGTAATGGATACATCTTCTTCTGCTTAAAAGAAAAAGGCTGACCCATTATAGAGTTTCCTTTCTTAAGAAAGGTACTTGCTGTTCCTTTGTGGAATAATATGCTTTGAAGTTGTATCTGAAAACCTCCAAAGAGATGGAGTAATTATGTATCTTACTGATCTAGCTTAGAATATAGCTTTTCACGTTTTTTACCAGGAGGGGATAATAAATTCTTAACAGATAAAGATGGCACAACCTGTTTAGCATCTGTGGCAAAATAACCCCAAATTGTAAAGCAGACATTGCTCCCTTCTCCCACTCAGATCCCTCTTGTTGTGCCTAGGAATAGGCAGAAATAGGGGGAATTGCCACAGTTTGCTGTAGACCTGCAGGTCTGGCTCAACCTTGAGTCCTCAACAGTTTTTTTGTATGAATAGCTCTATGAGAAGCAGAACCTGAGGCTGGTTTTTGTGCGTGTGTGGCTTTGTCTGGATTAGCCTGTGTCTAATAAGGTGTAAGCTCTGATCAAAAGTTTCCAAGCAGTTGTGTTGCAGTATCTTTCTTCCCTGTGGATCCTCTGGTGTATAAGGATATACAATTAAACTTTGTGCTATGGCCTTCCCTTTGCTGGGAATGTTGTGGCTCTGTCTTCTACTTAAATATATATATATTTTTAAAGTCAGTTAGGAATTTTGTTTGAGACGTTTGTGTGTCTCGTAGCTTTCACTGAAAGGGGCCAACACATTAAACTAAACAGTCTCTTGAGGAAACCCAACTGGATGTAGATGGCTGCGGTGGTATATCCTGATAGCTGTTGGGAAGGATCAAGCGAGTGTCCTCAGAGTGACTGGTCCCAGCCCTGGGAACAGGTAGGACCCCCTAGTAGTTGACGTTCCCCCCTGCACACCAGAACAAGCCTGTGCTGCATCAAAACCGTGTGTAAGTCAGCAGAGCAGAAGTGAAGACAAAATCTAAACTCCATTTCAAGTTATAGAATGAAAAAGCTATAGTTTGGCCCATACATTGACAGCAGGGCTCATAACAGTCATCTATCCATCTTTTGAGGTAAGTGAATACCAAATGTTTGAAAGCATCGGGGTGTGTCTTAGGATGTTAGTAGTAAATGGGACTTGTTCAGGTCTGGTCAGGCTTGGGGAGAGGTGCTGGTGGGGTTCGTGTACTTTTGTGTGATGTTGACGGGTGTGTGCCTTGGTGGTGCTGGCTTCAGTCATCCTTCAGGCATGTTAAGTTGGGTGGCAGGTTTAGGTAAGTTTGAAAAATGGTAGCAGCCTTGTGTAACTGATACCATTCCTCACACTTGAACTGAGGAATCCAAGGATTTCTTGGTGATTGCAAGGTCCCAAGAGTTAAACGATAAGTGTCTTGTACAGTCCCTGCTAGAGCTCCTGAGTGTCGGTTAGAAGCTGCTCTTTGATTTGCAGATGTTGATGGCTTTTTCCATGAGTGCATCCAGTGAGATGGAAAGGACTTGGGGATCAGTGGCTGTTGGGGACTAGTGCTGTGCACTCCCCTGCCTGTAGCATTGGCACACGTGCACGCACCCTTCCCGCAGCCTGAGCAGGCACGGTGCCACTGTACTGGACCTCTGATAAGGTCTGGGGCTGGAGACCAAGCTTGGAGGTGGTCCCGTGCCCATCTGTGCATGGTGGGCACAGGGATGGCGTAGCTCCACAGCATGCTGTGGTGTGCAGGATGCTTTTTTTGGCAAGAAGTACTGCCTTGAGCTTTTCACAGAGAGGCCAAATAGGGTGTGAGAGCACACAGTGCTCGGTAGGGGGTTTGAAGGAACCCTTTTGTGGTCCCGCACGCCTTTGTCCTGCTTTCTCCTTCCTCCCAACAAAACTGACTGCTACACGATGTATCTTCACCCACAAAGTGCTTGCTGGAGGCTGTCAGCTTTGAAGCCGATCGGAGCCGGTGTGCCTCGAGGAGGTTGCTCGGGCTGAAAGATGCCGGATGCTGTGGAAATGCATCTAAGGCCCGGTGTCGAGGTGTGCAACACCCATCGTATTCATTGTCTGTTGTTGAGAAGAAAGGGAACCCATAGTCACCAAAGGTTACTAAGGCTGTGCTATGAGGTGCGTTGGGTAAAATGAAGGACGGGACTGTGGCTGCCCCAGCACGGCCGCCAGCCTCCGGTTGGGGTTTGCACACTGGGTTTTATTTTGCTAGAGTAGCATGAAGCTCTGGTAGCCACAGAAAATAATTTAAATAGTTAATAGATCAGGTATGACTCTGGAATGAGACTTTATGCGTACTCATGAGTATTGTTCTTGGTATTATTTTTTTTTTGTATTAATGAATAAAAGCTTTTAACGTATAAACGTGCCTCGCTTCTGCTTGTACAGGGAGCGGGCACCGGGCACCTGGGCCAGCCCCGGGCTCCCCTCAGGCTGCGGGGGCAGGACCCGCCACCAGGGGGCAGCTGGGGCCTGGGGCTCTCCCGCTGGGGGCGGCTGGGCCCGGACCCGACCCCGATGCCCTAGGGCCCGGCCACCCTTGTGACCGCTGCCCGGGGCCGCGGGGGCTCCTCCACAGGCAGCCCTTGCACGGCCTCTGCCCGCACCCTGCGCTGCCGCCGGACCTGGGACTCGAACGCGCGACCTTCGGTGCCGCAGCGCCTCAAGCTGCCGCCGAACCGACCCCTCCCCCCCCGGGAGCGAGGCATGCTGGGGGCTGTAGTCCGGCGGTGATCCTGCATCCCAGCCGCGAGTAGTAGTAGCCGCGGGGCACGCCGGGAGTTGTAGTCCGGCGGGGAGGCCCCGCCGGTTGCTACGGGCCATGGCGGCGGCGGGGGCCCCGGCGGGTGTCGCGGGGCGCTCTAAGGTGGCTCCGAGCGTGGACTTCGACCACAGCTGCTCGGACAGCGTGGAGTACCTCACCCTCAACTTCGGGCCCTTCGAGACCGTGCACCGCTGGCGCCGCCTCCCGCCCTGCGACGAGTTCGTGGGGGCCCGGTGAGCGGCGGGGGGCGGCGGGCGGGGGGGGGGGGGTCGGGGTCCGGGTCCCGGTCCCCGCGGCCCCTGACCGCTGCCGTGTGCTGCCCGCAGGCGCAGCAAGCACACCGTGGTGGCCTACCGGGACGCCATCTACGTCTTCGGCGGGGACAACGGGTGAGGCCGGGTGGGGGGGGCCGAGGGGAGGGGGCCTGGGTCTGAGGGGAAGGGGCTTGGGGGTGGGGTCTGACCTGAGGGGAAGGGACCTGGGGGGCTTGGGTCTGAGGGGAAGGGGCTTGGGGGTGGGGTCTGACCTGAGGGGAAGGGACCTGGGGGGCTTGGGTCTGAGGGGAAGGGGCTTGGGGGTGGGGTCTGACCTGAGGGGAAGGGACCTGGGGGGCTTGGGTCTGAGGGGAAGGGGCTTGGGGGGTCCTGGCCTGAGGGGAAGGGGCTTGGGGGTGGGGTCTGACCCGAGGGGAAGGGGTTGGGTCTGAGGGGAAGGGGCTTGGGGGGTCCTGGCTTGAGGGGAAGGGGCTTGGGGGTGGGGTCTGACCTGAGGGGAAGGGGCTTGGGGGTCGGGTCTGACCTGAGGGGAAGGGGCTTGGGGGTGGGGTCTGACCTGAGGGGAAGGGACCTGGGGGGCTTGGGTCTGAGGGGAAGGGGCTTGGGGCGTCCTGACCTGCGGGGAAGGGGTTTGGGGGAGTCCTGGCCTGAGGGGAAGGGGCTTGGGGGGTCCTGGCTTGAGGGGAAGGGGTTTGGGGGACATGAGTCTGAGGGGAAGAGGTTTGAGGGGGTCCTGGCCTGAGGAGAAGAGGTTTGAGGGGGTCCTGGCCTGAGGGGAAGGGGTTTGGGGGGTCCTGGCTTGAGGGGAAGGGGTTTGGGGGTCTGGGTCCTGCCCCAAGCAGAACCGTAGCCTGCTGAGTTCCTTCCTCCCTGGTTCCTTCCCACAGGAAGACGATGCTGAACGACCTGCTGCGCTTCGACGTGAAGGACTGCTCCTGGTGCAGGTGGGTCGCCCTGCACAGCTGCCCGCAGGGGTGGGAGAGATGACTTTCTTTCTCTGCACCCCTGGTCTGGGTGTAAAAAGCTGGGACTCTACACAGATCATCCAGGAGAAAGCGTCTTACCCCCGCCCCGGTGTGGTTGCAGTTGGGCCTTCGCAAGCCCCTTGGTCTGGTGTGTGACAGAGCCTTCAGGGAGGCTGTCAAATGCAGCCAGCTCCTGCCAGGGGATGCTGGGCAACACAGCGGTGCTTGGAGCCGTGCGCTGGCACCGTTCGTGCAGTCTGAGAGTGCCAGAAGGGCACGTGGGCAGAGGGACGGGGCTGCTGCAGCCCCTCGGGCAACAAGAGGTGTAGAGAAGGGCTCATGGATGCCTTTGCTTTGCTCCCTCATTCTGGACTGTGCGATCTGTGTTGTCTTACCTGGGCCTTACTCGATATCTCCGCCAAAGAGATTTCATGTTCATTATGCTGTCTCTGCTTGCGGTGCTTAGCCTGTTATGAAGTCCTAGGTAATATAATTTAAGAAACCAAAACCAGTGAAAATAGTCAAGAACAGTAGATTAACTTTTAACAGTTATATTTCCCATTGAGTCTGCATAATAACTTTGAGCGCTTGAAGCATGACAAGGGGTGTTTGATTGCTGCTGTTCTAAATGTTGTGCAGGGCTTTTACCACGGGGACCCCGCCAGCACCACGGTATCACCACTCAGCTGTGGTCTATGGGAGCAGCATGTTTGTGTTTGGTAAGACAGTGGCAGATTACAGTTATGCATGTTTGGAATGATAAATGTGTTGGTATTTTAAAAATGAAATATTTTTAGGAAGCCTCAAAGGATCTTATTCAGTAGAAAGCCTAGTATTTTTCCATGGCTGGCTGTGATTTCAACTTTAGCTTTGAAATACTTTTGCTTCTTTGTCTAAAGCAATGCAAACTTGAAGCTCATTGCCATGGTGTTTATGTAGGGCTAAGAGTGAAGGAGAAGTCTCCCATCTGCAGTAGTCCAGTAGTTAAATAGCTTCTCTCTGTGTTGTCTAAACTTAAGTTTTCTTCTCATATGCTGACTCTAAGCATATGTGCTGTATTGGGTTTGAGTCTAATGGAATTGTTGTTGCTCAGGTGGCTATACTGGAGACATTTATTCCAATTCCAATCTGAAGAATAAAAATGATCTCTTTGAATATAAGTTTGCAACTGGACAATGGACAGAGTGGAAGACTGAAGGAAGGTAAGGAAGCGACATTATTATCCTACGCTTCAGGATTCTGAGCATCACTCAGCAACCATTAAAATGGCACATAGAATTAGTTACAATGTTAGTATTAAGGCTATAAGACTGTTTCTGATATGCTTTCTTAATTAAAGTTTCTTGAAGACTTCATCTTTTGATCTGAAGGCCTACATTCCAGAGTGTACAAGATTGGAAATTTGACAAAACCGTTCTTCACGTTTCATTTCTGGGTCAGAAGGGATGGAGCAAAGGAAACGATTTCTTTTAAATTCCCTCTTTCATGGATAGCATGAAATTTGTTGATTCCATATGGCTTCAATTTGTTTTTGTCATAAAACAAATTGAAGCTTATTTGTAGTTAAATGTACACATTCCTTTCTTATTAAAATTTGACTTTCTTGGAGCATACTTACTTGAAGTGCATTAAGGTGATGCGTGTTCACACAAACAAATTCAGAAGCAGATGAATGAGTTGACATGTGTTTGCATCTATTGGATGGAGGTTCCCATGATACAATTTTCCAAGGGAAAATTAAATACGGTAACTCTTTATTTCTTCAAGTTGGCTATGTGCATTTCAGGTTGTTTGGTGGCTCTAGCGTAACTTGCAGAAATGGGTGAGGAACACACACTCTGTTCTTGAGTTACTGTTGCTCACTGCTCATGAGTATGTTACATTTTAGAAGGTAGACTACATTAGTAATTTCTCTTTCTGGTTCTTCTAGCAACTTCGGACCTTTCAGAGAGTAATTGTTATTTATATTTTATGAATTCAAATGTCCTTCTCTTTCCCCACTGCTGAAGTTGGCTGATTTAGTAAAAGCAATTCAAATTAGGAAGGAGAAATCACATGACTGAGCTTTTATCATGGGCTCTGTATTTCAGGAATGCCCGCGCTATGCTGTCCCCAGTAGTCTTTTGAACCCTGTCCATGATTTCACTTGCGTGTTCCATCCTCTTAGTGCATGAAAACCTGCATGGGATTTTTATAACGTTTGTAGTTTTCCACTTTGCTATAATGATAGTGCTATTAATCGTCCCACTGCTTTGCTACCGTAGATAAAATACTTCAGAGTATTTGGAGCATAACAAGCAATTTGTTGGTTTATTTTTTTTCCCTGTATGTGATGAGGTAGTTTAGTGATGGAAGGAGAGAATAATGTTCTAAAATGTACCCATCAGAAGCTTGCTTTGTGTTTTGAGGACGTATGACAGAAGCAATTTCCTGGCTGAGGCAGTTCGCGTAGGGGGCTTTATTCTTGTTACCTGTGCATTTTGCCTATCGTGCAGATCCTTCGTACAGCACTTCCGTAGGTGATTAAGACTTTTTTTTTTTCCTCAATTGCAGGTTACCGGTTGCGCGGTCAGCTCATGGTGCAACAGTGTATAGTGATAAGCTGTGGATCTTTGCGGGATACGATGGCAATGCACGGTATGTGGAGGGATCGCTCCCTCCTTGGTCGCTTGTGTAAAATCCCAGTCACTGGCTTTTCACATCTGTAGAGACATTTTCGTATACCGAGTGCTTTTAACAATAATGGGAGCTTTGCTAAACCTCACTGTTGTTGAGCATTAGATTTTTGCAGTTCACCAGTACGTGTTGAAATAAGTATATGTTTAAAAGCTAAAAAGCTGGTGACTCAGAGTGGCTGTGGATGTACAGTTTGACAGCTTGCTTGGTTGCAAAGATGCTAAATGGTCTTTGAAATTTGGCAAATGAGCATTTCTTAGAAGATACCCGCTACAGGCCTCCTGATGTTGCTGAAAACTGACAGAACAAAGCCTGGGTTTTCCATGAAGTCATATAACACAACTGAGAAAACTATGTGAGCTTTTTCTTTGAAAATACGTGATACCCTTGGTGGGATATTGCACTGAAATATCAAGATTATTTAGATTGAAGGCAGATGAGATGTTAGATGAGAAAGGACTGAAAAGGAGTGGTACTGAGAAGTTAGGGAGAGCCTGGTGCTTTGTTCCAGATTCCAGCTCTTCACATGTGCTCTCAGTCCATCAGGGAAGAGTCAGTTCTGAACATGTGATTTTTTTAAATTTTTTTTTTGTCTTGGTGAAGTTGGGAAGTTTTTTATGTTGATGCACGATATCTGCATCATGAGAACACACACAGATTGGCACACACTAGGAGATGCCTCAAGTTGCCGGGTGCCTCTTCTGAGGAGAATCTGTAAAAAAGCTTCTCAGTCTCCACCAGAACCGACATTAATGTGAAGAAGCAGATGGGATCTTTCCTTTGTTTCTGGAGGAAGAATTGGAGAAAGATGCATGACTGTGGAATTGTTCTGTTCCAATTTAGGAAGTTCCCCATGGGCCCTGGGTAGCTGGAAGGAGAGACTGGGTGAGAGGAGCTATCTAATTTACCAAGATCGTGCTAAAAATGTCTTTTTGTGGAACATGAGCCTCCAGGCAACTCTGAACAAAAGAAGCATTTGTAGTCGTCTGCAAATTACTTGTACTGGGAAAATCATAGTCAGATGTGTAGTAGCCTCTGATGTGTCACGTTACTCACTTCATCCTCTTTTATGTGTTTGGAGTAGGATTCAGCCACGTAAATAGTTACTGTGGTCAGTATCAGGAGTTAGCAGGAATGAGTGAAAGAAAGCACGATAATAAGGGGTATTTCTGTAAAAATCCCAAAGATTAAATTCTAATCCTTAAGCTCCAAGCAGAGTTGTTGTGTTAACTGTTGTGTATATGTAACCAGAAAGATGCTAAAGCAGGCTCTGGTGGTGGTATAAAATATAGAGTTAGAAATTTAGGTTTGTATTATTTTTTTTCTGCTAGCAGGAGATTCTTCCTGTTCAGGAGAAGGAATGCTGATAAAATATAATCTTTGTCTTTTCAAGTCTATGAGCTAAAAATAACAAAACATAAAGTGTTTCCAGTCAGACTTTTTTGTGTTATAACACAGGTTAAATGACATGTGGACAATTGGCCTACAGGATAGAGAGCTAACATGTTGGGAAGAGGTAAGAAGCTTTAATTTGAAATAACGCAAATAACTTTTCTATTTTGGTTTTCACACACAATTACTTTAAATTTCCTATGCCAGATAGCATTGCTCTCTCTTCAGAATGTATTTGTCACACAGCTTAACAGCAGTTCAAGTTTGATTTTGTTTGTGTATCTGGAAAACACCAACAATCTATGAACGTATGATTTCTGCTTGTGAGTCTGTGAGCTGGACCTCGACTGCCCGGGGCGGCTTTGCTATGTCCCCTGTAAAAAAGGACTGTGTTTCCCGCTTTAACCACTGCCATCAACAGGAATCTTTGCTGAGTGCCTGTCAAGATCAGAGAGAATCCCCATCCTCGCAGTGACAGAGGCTTTAGAAATACGGCCTCCCATCTTTTTTTATCCGTGGTAAAATTAGTCTGTGCAGACCTGTAAGCACAGCATTAATTGATTACCTATTGCCAAATTTATGGGGACTTGATTGCCTGCAAACGTTGCTACCATGTACTCTTATGTGCGGATGCACTGCGCGTTCCTACAAGCGTACTCCACATGTGTAGCTTTGCTCTACAAAATGTTTTGTTTGTTTATTTTGTACTTCATTATCTTTCAGATTGAACAAAGCGGTGAGATCCCTCCTTCATGCTGTAATTTTCCTGTGGCTGTTTGCAAAGACAAGATGTTTGTTTTCTCTGGCCAGAGTGGAGCAAAGATTACCAATAATCTCTTCCAGTTTGAATTCAAGGAAAAAATGTAAGTTTTTTTGCAGTTAAGCTGCGCAAAATCCACATAATCCTTGACTACTTAAGTTGAGGAATGCATGTACTTGAAGCTATTGAGGAAGAATACTACATCTTATGACTAGCAAGGATAGATTAAATAAAATATGGTCTGTTTTAATGAGGCTTTGTATTTTGCCATGTGCTTTGGCTAGGGCTTTTTCAGCAAATGAACAGAAAGTTTGGTAGATATGCTTTAAGAAAGAAGCATGTATCTCAGTTTATTCTGAATCAAATGCCAAGTATTTTCTTCCTAAAAGTTGTTATGAATACTTGATTAAAAACAGACAGAGGTCCTGTAAAATACCAGTTCGCACTAGAATCATTAGGAAATGTGAAAGCACAGTATCTTTTAACATCTTGAGTATTCAGTTTGAGACATTTAGTGTGACTTGCTGGGAGTGCTGACTGTTGCTCTGAAAGTGTGACCCCTCTGGTGAGAGACAAATGCCGTAAGGTGGGCATGCAGATCTTAGGGTCTGTTCTGGGAACCTGCTCTGTCTGGTTACCAGTGGAACTGGCTGATGTGGAACCACAAGTGAAACAACAGCCAACTGCCTCAAATCCTTGGCTGAAATAGTGCTATCATCGTGAATAAGCAAGGCCTTGCCGAAACGTGCTACATAATCAGAATGCTGCCGTTTACTTGGAAGGGTTAGCTGTTAAAATGTGTGACAGTAGATCACTAATTCCTTTCCCAGTTGAGGTCTTTGAGCTGCTGGGGTTTACATAAACATGTCTAGGTTAAGGAGACGCGTTGCCTTTATGACATTCTCAGCTGTTTAGCAACATGGAGCTGATGCAGGTCTCTGAGAAGTTTAAGGGGGTTGCAGTTGCCTGTGATTGTGTGGGTTCAGTAACAACTCTAATGGGCTTCTCTTCTTAATTTGTATAATCTGAGTGAGAGCGAGAAGCTGACTTTGAAGAGAAATGTGAAAGATGCACTCTGTTTCATGTTTGGTGTTTCAGCTGGACACGAATTCCTACTGAGCACTTGCTGCGGGGCTCCCCTCCTCCTCCGCAGCGGCGGTACGGCCACACAATGGTGGCGTTTGACCGGCATCTCTACGTGTTTGGTGGTGCTGCAGACAACACGCTGCCCAACGAGCTTCACTGCTATGACGTGGACTCTCAGACCTGGGAGGTTGTCCAACCCAGCCCGGACAGTGAGGTAAAACGTTCGGCTTTTGGTTTTGCTGACAGGTTACGGACATGTTTTTGACAAGGACAGAGGCTTTTAGTTAAATAATAGTAGTTCCTTCCCACTAATGGTTAAGCAGCTGAAGGATTATGGATAGCAGCCTGTGAAAGTTAGTCAGATTTACTATTAGTCTGCAGTCATGTTTAAAACTTTGCTTACTGCTGTTTAAAGAAATACCGTAAAAGACTTGTAATTCAAGTTGTGAGTCAGTCTGACAAAGATTAAGAGTAATCTCACCCTGTGGACGGGTAGTGATTATGCGATAAAATGTCGCTCTTTTTTCGTAGCACACTGATAAATGCTCGTCTCTGAGATAACCTGGCACTGCAGAGCTGAAGTGCTGAGTGCGTGATATTAGCAAATGGGGTGGCCTCTAATCATCTCTTTCCCAGCATGCAAAAGAAAAATAGTTTTTTTGAAGCCTCTACTAATACACGTATTTCCTGGAGTTGGAATGGCTATGTTGACTGTATTTGGTCATTTTAATAGAATTTGCTTTAAGCCAATTTAAAATATTTCAGCTGATTTAGCAGTAGGTTTAGGGTATTTGTGTTAGCTGATGGGTGGTGAAGAAATGCCTAGATGCTTGTGTGCTCTCTAGAGAACTGTGGAGATTAAGGTTATACCGTAAAGGGATGAATATTACATGGATTAGGATCAAATGCAGATTTACTAATTTTGCCAGAATTGGTATGACAGAGGTGCTTACATCTTTGACTGCTGCACTGTATTTTAGTTGTTTACAAAGATACATAATTCAGCATTTCATGAATAGGAAAATCCCATTTACACACCGCTTGTAAATTAACAATGGATGTGGGCCTGATTTTGAAAAATTATTTGACTATAAAGTATTTCAAGGTAGCCTATCTTATGCTTTATGAAGCTCATTTATTTTAACGTGAAATCAATAAAAAGGCATCCCCGTTTTTTAAAGATGTGACCACCTTTGGGAAGGTAGATAACATTCTGTACCTACTACCTTTATTATTTGACATACAAGGCTTCCTCAAATATTGGTTCCTCACAGTACCATGCTTATCACTTTCAGGAGCAGAACTGCTGGCAGTGTTGTAAAACAGCACTATTACCTGATTTAGGCCCTACTAAAATGAATATGGCACTCCATATTTCAAAACTCTATTCATGGGCTATCTCTAATCCCAGGCAGGTGTCTCTGCTGGTTTTGTGTTACCTTTTGAAGGTTCTTCTGCAGCTACGGTGTCCAGAGACTAATTTCACAGAAATAGGAAGTGACAATGAAGCACTGTTGAAACGTGATTGTAAATTTTCTAAAAAGACTGATTAACTGCAGGATCTGAGAGACTTTTGACATTTTAAATAAGTTCTAAATAATTTTATGTATTCTGGAATGATAAGTACATCATTTCTTGGAATTATTTTCCTGAAGTTTATATAGGCTTTTGGTAAAGACTTTTGACAGTGGCAGTAAATCTCTCATACCATACTACTCCCAGGACACTCTTTGAACTTGAAATTTCCTTTGTCATCCATATTTGTGAACAGAACGAATCCCATTACGTTGAAAAAGATCCCATTAAATAGAAGACAATGAGTGCAATGTTATCCCAACACTTAATTTCTGCTTCTATGTGAAATGCTGGTGACCTCTGTTAGTGTCCAGTAGCATAATCTGTCTTGGCCTTTGAAACAGTTGATTTTTTTTTTGGTGGATGGATTGGATGGCACTGGGGACGGTGTTGGGGCCCATCCTCTTTAATATCTTCGTGGGTGACTTGGATGAGGGAATTCAGTGCACCCTCAGTAGGTTTGCAGGTGACACCAAGCTAGGGGAAGTGTTGATCTGCGGGAGGGTAGGAAGGCCCTGCAGTAACCCTACGTAGGACCCTAAAAAACATGTACGGTGCCAGTGCTCCCAACCGTAAAGGCTCCCCAAGGGAGTTGAGTTGTACCCGAAGGCTTCCGTTGGGAGCACTTTTTGATGGGAGAAACTGGCGCCGTATGTGTTTTTTAGGGTCCTAATTAGGGTTAACCTTAGTTTTACATGTAGGGTTTTTTTTGGAAAGAGATAAGGTGCAGACCTCGACGGGATCTGTCAATGGGCAGAGACCAGTGGGATGAAATTTAACGTGGCTAATTGTCGGGTCGTGCACTTTGGCCACAACAACCCCATGCAGCGCTACAGTCTTGTGGCAGGGTGGCTGGAAAGCTGTGCAGAGGAAAATGATCTGGGGGTGCTGGTCGATGCTCAGCTCAGCATGATCCAGCAGTGTGCCCAGGTGGCCAAGAAAGCCAACGGCATCCTCGTTTGTGTCAGGAATAGTCGGCCAGCAGGGCCAGGGAGGTGGTGGTCCCCTTGTGTTCTGCTCTGGTGAGGCCGCACCTCGAGTGCTGGGTTCAGCTTTGGGCCCCTCACTACAAGAAGGACATCGAGGCCCTGCAGCGTGTCCAGAGAAGGGCTCCGAGGCTGGTGAAGGGCCTGGGACACAAGTCCTGTGAGGAGCAGCTGAGGGAGCTGGGGGGGTTTGGGCTGGAGAAGAGGAGGCTCAGGGCAGAGCCCATTGCTCTCTGCAACTACCTGAAAGGAAGATGTGGGGAGCTGGGGGTCGGCCTCTTCTCACACATAACCAGGGATAGGACCAGAGGGAATGGCCTCAAGTTGTGCCAGGGGAGGTTCAGGTGGGAAATGAGGAGACATTTGTGCTCAGAAAGAGCGGTCAGGCGTTGGGACGGGTTGCCCAGGGAGGTGCGGGAGTCACCGTCCCTGGGGGTGCTCAAGGAAAGGTTGGACGTGGTGCTTGGGGACAGGGTTCAGTGGGTGACAGTGGTGGTAGGGGGTGGTTGGACCAGGTGATCCTGGAGGTCTTCTTCAACCTTAATGATTCTGTGGTTCTATGTATTTTTTCTGTAAGATGTTACATGGTCTTAGAAGTGCTGCGTTACAACTTTGCTTAATAGTGCCACAGCTAGAGCAAGTATGTAAGCAGGTTAACTTTCATTTGAAAAATTGAATTTCACCTCTTCTGTAGATTGATGTGATGCATTTCCATTATTCTTTCTTCTTTTGGACTTTTAGCACTGTGTGGATAAAGTCTCCAGAGTTCAAAATAAGAGGGAATGGCATTGATTTATCTATTAATTCAGTAGTGATTTTTAAAGTGCTTTGCAAAAGATCTTACTCTTGTTCATCATGAGTATAAGACACTGCTGCCTTTCTGTCTTCTTTCTTCTCTGAACTAAGATGCAGAGCCAGCCCTGAGAAGCTTTTCAGACTGATCCTGGTAGTGATCTGGACTTTTCAGACCTAAGCCAGTAATAGAAACGAACTGTTGGCTGTCAGGTGGAAATGGCATTTGTCCCTGCTACCCTGGTAAGGGCAACGTGGAAGGTGACGTAAAATAAGACGGGAATCTCGAGGCTTTTGCCCTTGCGAAGGCAGCACAATTTTGCTATTAACAGGGCTAGTTCCATGAAGGACATTGAAGCAGTTCTTGAGGACAGGCAGCTATCACGTATCAGGTGCTGTAGGTGCACTGAGACAGTCTTGCATTTTCTCTAAACGGGTAGAGCAAAGACTGGAAGTGAGTCTGGCAGTGGACCTGTTTTAGTTCTCTGCTCAGGTCTCTCAGAATTGTTGACAGTGCTTTGCTGTGGCATGGAGGATTGGAAAATGACTTAAAAAACAGAAGAGAGGGTCCTAAATTGAAAAGAGATCAGCAGTTCAAAAATAAACCAGGAACTCCTCTGTTACGCTGTTAGGAAATCATAGTGATTGGCAAGACATGCTTTCTGAGCTGCACAGTTGCAATCCATATTTCCTCAGGCCTTTTCTTGGTACTGTAATATATGTACATATGTATTTTACCGAGCATGCAGAGCTATTCTCCATCTTTTCTCTGTTAGATGATTTTCACAGTTGGTGGTTCTTCTTTTCTAAGGCAGCTGGAGGAATATCAGGTCTGTGTCCTTTCTTGTCTGTATAACATTGCTCAAGCTTCTTGAGGTGCTGGATTTCCTTTATATAGGGCTATCAGAGAATTTAAAAATAATTTAAATAGATTTTCCTATTTCTTTGTTGCGCTTGATTTTTTCTACTGAACCCAAAATATCCTTCCCTTTCTAGCGAAGCTTGGAAGAGCACAAAAAATCGGCAGGCAGCAGGAGGGAAGATGCCCCATCTATCACAGTGGCCTCCCAGCAGACAGATGCACACGCACGCAGCAGCCACGGTTCGTCCTAGAGCAGAGGAGCATATTGCAGGCAACAGCAGGGAGCTTGAGGTCTGGCAGGGAAGCACATCGGCGCTGACCCCCTTTGTGTGTGCAGTCACACAGAATCAAAAATGGTGTTTGGAAACAGCCACCTGCATCGTAGAGGACAAGGTCCTGTTGTAGGAACAGGAAGAAAATTCTGCTTCCTCACAAAGTGTTAGGAAGGTGAGGTTAAAATGCGTATGGGTTGCTCCCCTTGTACCAGGCTAATTGCCATTGACTCCCCAGTGACTGCAGGTACTAGCAAGCAGCCTGCCTTTCCTAAAGTTAAAAGAGAAATTTCTTAATGCTTGGCTTGTGGAACATTTTAGTTTCACAATTAGGCGTTTCAAAGCCAAGAGCAACATACAGTTCTGACTTTCAAAGCTCTATTATTTGATTTACTTTTCTTTTTAATAAACAAAAAAGGAGGTTAATGTGTTGGTAACCTTCTCTGGCTTACTTTGAGGCACAGTTCTGGAGTTCTTCAGATGGATTACTGTGATATGGTTTGTGGGCAGCTAAGAAGGATTAAAAGTACTTACTCATCCTGCCATGGATGAGTCTGCCACAGTCTCCCTGTGCAGAGATCAGTTACACCCGCTGAGGTATCTTCAGGCAAAAGAAACATTATTATGTGAACAAAAGTCTGAATTCCTGCAATGAGGCCCCTGACAAGATCTCATTGCTTTCAGATGTGGTGAGCGTAGTTGCCAGGGTATCATATTCTGCTATTAGAGATAAAATTTGGCATTTCACAGTCTCAAGAGAAGACCGATACTTCATATGATAGTAAATAAAATGCAGTGTTCGGGGCTGCATCCTTTTTAGAAAATATTTTTTTAAAAATCAGAATTGTCATACCAGTGACCTTTTCAAGTTTGTGCTCAGTAAACTAGAGACATCTAGAAAAATATGTGATTTATTTTAAAAAATGGTTATTAGACTATAGTTAAGATGGTTATGCACCTTGATTTCTTTTTGTCAAGTCTGCATTCATATCCTTTCTGAGTGATGTTTATGATGTGCTCTTACACAATTATCCCAGAGAAAGAAAAATTCAGGCTTATGTGGATGCTAGGCAGAAGGCATATATTTCTGTAGCTCACTTACCAGGAAGAAACCAGAACAATGCAGTATTAACATGACTCACGTTAAACGGATATAAGGCTGGATAAGTGAAAGATTTTAACTAAGGTGGATGAGGAGTGGTTACTCTGCATGTGATTCTGCTTAGGTCCCTTAGAGCCCCCTTCTTGTTGTCGCACTATTGAAAACTTTTGTCAATGACCTTGAAAGAAAACAGGAAATCACAGCTTCCCCCTGGTATTTTCTAATTGTCTGGAGTTTTAATGATTAAAATAAGAGGCCACCCAGTGATTTGGATTTCTTGTTAAGGTAGGCACAGACAAACGACATATTTCAGTATGTCTGTAAAGAAACATATCTAAGAACAGGATATGTGGTCTATGCTTAACTGTTTCCTGTAACAGTATCCTAGGAAACAATGACTTAAAAACTTTAGTCATTGTGGGTAGCTGAGACAAGCTCCCTGTAATGTAAAATGGCTGGAAGTGCTAATGATATTCTTGGCTCTACCAGCTGACATAGCGTAGCATCATTTAGTAACATAAATACATTACTCTTGTGTTCCTTAGATAAATCTTCCAGTATAATATCTTACCATCTTGTGTTTACAGATCAAGGCGGTTGTTCAGAGAAGAAATCTGAAAATGATTAAAATCTGGGAAACATAGTAAAACAGCTGTGAAGCATAGTCTTTATAGGGAAAGTTTAGGAAATTAATTCTTCACTGGCCTACTTGGGAAACTAGAGGTTTTTTAATCTATTGGTAAAATATAAAGCAAGATCCAGTGGCTTCAAGTTGAAACTGGAAATATTCAGTCTAAAAAAAAGAGAAGGAAATAAAAGTTTACAGGTACAGTGAAGAATGAGAGTAATGATTCGTTGGAACATTTTATCAGAGTTCTTTGGTACATTCTTCACTACTTCTAAAACAGGCTGTGATATTTTCTAAAGAGAAAGTTTTCCTAGAAGAAAGGCTTCAGTGCTGCTTCAAGGAAGTCTTGTAGGTTGTTTTATACAGGAAGTCAAATTGAGATCCCAGAAGTACAATTACAGTAATTTGATCTTTGAATACACATCAGGGTTCCAAAAAGAAGCAAGTGTTCGGTCACTTGATCTTTGTAATCTGCTGCTGGATTGCAGTATGCGGGCCTTTGAGACATGTTCATTGGATTCGGCAACACTTGCTCTTTAAACTGTGCCTAATCCTCTCTGATGATTTATACATTAAGACTACTTTCTCAATTTTGCAACATATGTATAGAAATTATTTTAAAAGAAAATGAGTTTAGTATTAGTAGAGTAATCTTCAAGTAAATTACAGATTGGCTCGTATTCCAACCTTTGCAGTGATAGCGGTATGTGTTTGAATGTTATTGTTAAAGAACTAAGCTCTCAGTTTCCATGCTGTATTCTCTAGTGAATATCAAGTGGAAAAAATCTCATTTTCAGCTGAGTGGAATATCAAATCATGTGCACTGTCCCGTCCCCTATTACTTACCACAACCACAACTACAAAATCTCTGGAAGAGCTGATATCACACCAAGCTTACTCATATTTATGACTTTGTATCTAGTGCTTTATCCTGTGTTTCAGTTTCTTCATCATGGTCTTCAACTTTTAGGTTGCAGACAAAATATTTTCAACTTACTAACAGAATTGCAGTGTTGAAGATTTCATGAGAAGTTTTTAGAAAGCTGCTGCTGGAAATCTTTAAGAACTGGTTAAATGAACGTCTCTCAGGAATGAAATATGTATTGTTGACCCTGGTTGGGACAGAGGAATGGAAATAACCTTTAATGAGGCCCTTTCTAGGTATCCGTGATAGAGTTTTAATTCCTTATCTTCTTGTATGGTACAATCAGGAAAATAAGAGGGGAAAGGAAAAGCTAAATTTCCATCTTAGACATAAATTAAATTTCCATCATAACAGGAGCTTAGCTAGAGTTTCATACCTGGAGTATGTTAAAGAATGGGAGGGAATCGTAAAATCACAAAAGCAGGTTGGTTGGAAGGGACCTCTGGAGTTCCCGAGTCTAACCTCCTGTTCCCAGCAGGTTCGCTTAGGGCAGGTTGCCCGGGACCTTGCCCAGTGGAGTTCTGTGTGTTTCTAAGACCAGCGATCTTCCTGCTCAAGGAACAGCCTCTTCCTGCTCCTGTTGCAGTGTTTGTCCTCCATCATGGTAATAGGTGTCTTCCCTTCATACCAAGTCAGAATTTCCCATGCTGTAACTTATGTCCGTTGCCTGCTGTCTTTCCACTGGGCACCTCGCAGAGGAGTGTCTCCTCTGCACTCCTCCTGTCAGTACTTTCAGACAGTAAGGTATTTCCTTCAAATTTTCTTCTCTTTACAGAACAAGCCTTCACGCATCATGTGCTTCAGCCCCATCATCTCGTTAGCCTTGCACTAGACTTGTTCCAGTAGGTCAGTGCCTTTCTTGTACTGGAGAGCCCAAAATTGGGCAGAGTACTTCAGATGACATCTCATAACTGCTGAACACCGGAGGGAAGATGACTTTCCTCAGCCTGCTGGCTAAATGTCTGCTGATACAGCTGAGGATGCTGTTGGCCTCCCTGCAGGAGAACACTGCTCACTCCTGTTAAGCTTGTTCTCTACCAGGACTGCCAGGTTTTTCCTGCGAAGTTGCTTTCCAGCCAGACAGTCCCCAGGCTGTATCATTGCAATGAATTATTCTGTCCCAGGGACGGGACTTTGCATTTGCCTTAGTTGAACTTCATGAGACAACCATCAGCCTGTTTTTCTACCCTAGGTAAGTCCTCCTGAAAAGCAGCCTCAAGCATTTCAACCACTGCAGACAATTTGATGTCGGCTACAGATGTGCTGAGAATGTGGTGCCCTCCGCTAACCTGTCAAGCCAGTCAGCATTTTGCAGAAGACAATCAGAGTAATTAGGAAAGAGTTATTTGGTAAATCCTTGCTGACCGTTCCCAGTCATCTCCTTCATGTGGTGGAAGTAGCTTCCAGGAGGGTTTGCCCCATCACCTTCTCGGGACTGAAGCTGGGGTTGACCGGCCTGTGGTTAGCTGCCTGATCCTGCTTAAAGGTGAAAGAAGCCTTTACCCAAGCTGTGTTCCTAGGTTAACTTCTTGCAAGAGTTTTAAAAGGAATAGGTACTTCGTGGATTGTAAACAGCACTTTGTTTACTGTCTAGTGCCGTAAGCCATCGTTGTCTAGAACAGATGAGTCCATTGCCTTATTCTTAGAAAGGAATAACTTCTGTTCCTTAGAAAGGAATGACTTTCTAAGGAAGGGCACAACAAAGCAATTCAGCAGTTCCATTCTACTTCCTTGCACATTTGCAGAGCTCTGACCTATTGAAATTCACTATAAAATGGTTCTGTTCCAGTTTTGCCTGGAAAGTTTATAGATTTTCTGCACTCAGCATGTGAAAATATTTTTAGTCCCTAAATCCCCTTGAACTTAATAAACATCCAAAGCTCTGTCTGCCCATCTGTTTGAGCATTTTATGCTGCTGCCTAGTATGATAGTGCAGAAGCATCTCTTGAGTGTAATCAGCTACTAGTAATGACTTCCTATTTGGACTTGGAGCTTATGGTTTTCTTACAGTTTCAGAGGAAAAAAATGATTTTAATATATTTATTTTTTTATCTTTATGTTGGTTCACCAGATTTGCTTGTTGATGGCTTTAGGTCTTTTTATTTCATTTTGGCTTGGAGTTGTTAGTGGTACTGGATACTCATCGAAGACCCTAGGCTGCGAAAGAGGTCTGGGCTTTGGAGTTCAGCGCAACGATCAGCTTGTTTAATACGTGCTCTTTCGCATATGGGGGCGAGGACAGAAGTTACACAATTAGAAATGCGTCCTATAAATACAGGATGGCGTTTGAGAAGCTGAGAAAATGAGGAAGAAGAGCCTTGAAATGTGGCTGCAGTGGATTTGATTTTAGCTACTTCCTAGTATTGCCCATAGTGTTGAAATTTCACTCTGAAAAGGGATGGAAAATGTTAGAAATGCTTTCAGAAATGAATAGGCGATGCAAGGTAAACACTGGAAGCAGCACAGATACTCCCAGGCTGCAATAACAGTATATATAGCTAATGTACTCTTCACGGCCAAGAGAAGGGATCTTACCACGACAAAGTTTGGAAGAGATTCATAGAAACTTTTGTAACTGACCCAGATTTCTTGACAGAAGTACCGAGGAGCTGCGTTTGGACCACGAGTAGGGCCGGCTGAGCGCTTGGCCGCAAGGAGCAGCCAACGCGTGGCGTAACAGGCAAGCTTGGCTGTTACTAGCTGTAGAAAAAATTTTACTTTGTCCTCTTCCAAACACGTTAGCTAGCTTTGACTTGAGGTCCAGGTTGTCTCTTTGTGGTGCTTCGTCTGCGCCGTTTTTTGATCAAGCCAAATTTGGGAAATCTGTCTCCGACTATGGGAATATCTGAGATATTGCCTCTCTGCCATCTTTGTTCATGATCTGAATTCTTCCTGCTTGCAATAAACAAAATCCTTAGCTTCTCACGGAGAGCCAGTGGAGGAAGAGGGCAGACAAAAAGGAATTAATGCTTAAGGTTTTAATTGCTGTGTACATCTGTTGTTGCAAAAAGCGTAAGCAAACTACATGGCTAATCTGTTGAATTGTTCAGTCACAGTGGTAGGCTGCAAACAAGACTCTGATGCTTCTCTGGGCCGATTCTGAATGTTCTGGATATATGGGCGTGATCTTTTGGAGCTTCACCTGCAGGGGGACTCCTGCTCGGTGTCCAGTCTCTCATGCCTCCCATCTGTACTTTTACACGTTACCGTTTTTAAATCTCGTAACCAGGTTTCCCATGCAGAAATGGCTGAGAGAGTATCTGCCCCAGAAGAAGCTCCTTCCTTGCCCTCAGAAGAACGTGGTTTAAAAAAGTCTTGGGATGTATTTGGTTTAGATTTCGGCATAACAGCAGTTAAGCAGCCACCCACAGCAGACTCAGAGGTAAACAAAGAAACATACAGAAGTGGGAAAAAAAAAAAAAGGCAAATTAAATTCTATTCCAGGAGAGAGAAATAAATTTCGGTCTTATATATACTTTCTCTCCTCCACTCCTTTTTTTTTTTTTCTCCTTGAATTTATCTGGAGACTTTTCACCTTAAGCTGTAATCTAAGAACCACTTAAGCTTCAACTATGCACATGAGTTCTAAATTGCTTATAGAAAACTGTTATAGACCCCTGAGTGAAAAGTATTCATTTGATTTAATTCTACTTTTACATTGATTCAACTTAATTCGTTAAGGACTTTAAGTAAAGCTGAATGTATTCCTGGTGAGGTTAAAATTGAAACCAATGAGTTTATGTAGAGGTTTGCACAGGTTTAATTAAGTTCATTTTAAAGTATGTGGAATCAGCACCAGAGTTGATGCTCAGGGCTCTAATCTCAACTATTTGAATGATTGCTAGGCTCTAGCACAGAGAGAAGCAGAACTAATGCACCGCTTTGTAAGTCAAATCAGAACCCCGAGGAGTGCCACAGGACAAGCTCTCAATTTGTGCTGTCTAGACTGGGTATTGAAATGAGTTCTGAGTGCAAGAAATGCCCCAAAAAAAAAGTTCTGAAATACTTGCATTTTGAAAATGATGGTTTAAATCATGGCAGCAGCATGGAGACATATACTGGAAGGGAAGAAAGGGTGACTGATGAGATCTGCTCTTGAAAGCAAAGATTCCAGCTTGAAAGGAACCTCAGATTGCAAATCCCATTAACCTTAAATAGGGAAAACACTTCGACGGATGAAGCAGGGCAGTGTGTCATGGGGAGTGGTGCCAGCCCGGATCTTGAGAGCTGTCAGGATTGAATCTGAAATTCTTTCTGTCAGGCACTGCTAATAAAGTAAGGAGATCACGTTGACTGAGAGATAAGTATGGGACCTAGAGGTGACAAATACATTCAGACTGGCAACGCACCTGTGGTTTTAGCAGTCTGGTGTGTGCTCTGAGCAAGAGGGACGATAGCCGCCTGGATTCAGGTGTGAACCAAGTTCCACCAGCAACTCCCTTACTGAAACTCCCTTAAGAAACCCTTACTGAAATCACAGTTACTACAAATAAAAACTGTGGTTTGCATAAATTATCTAGCCTGCCAGACTCAAGTTGTATTTTTAGAGTGCCGGTTTCAGGTAGCAGCTGTTGTTATACCAGGAGGGCTTTACCAGTGGGTGTACTGGTGTACCTTTGTCATTAAGCATACCTTACCCAGGCCTAGCTGTAAGGTGTTGTGCCTCTTTTATCATCATAATCCTGAGTGCAATTCTTAACGTTGTTATCTGGAATATTTACACAAAGCTACCTCAAGGAAGGGTTGTCATAATCAGATGAAAAGTGAAGGCATGGGAGACAGTGAGGAAGCATCTGGTGCACAACACGACTGGGAAAGTTCTGGCTCTGTCCTTGTGAAAGCAGCCCGTCTCGGCTGCCTTTACACAAACATGGCTTTGGAAATAGGAGGAATTAGAAGGCCATGCAGTTGCAGACCTCGTTGGACGTGGTGAGGTAGCTCGTGCGACCAGAACGGTGGGCTGGGAAGGTGAGGAGAGAGGGTTGTGCTCCATGCGAGGGAGCGCCGGGAGCTTTGCCTTGGAACGGGTGATGAGCCAGGTGGGAGCTGATGGGCAAGGCCCAAAGGGTAGACCAGCGTGGATGACACTGGGAAGTTTTTGAGCTTTTTTCCCAACACCAAAATGAGAATAACCAACACATACTTATGTCACAAGCATTTGGGGACAGTTGACTCATAAAAGATTAGGATGAATGTGTTGCACTGCAAAACAAAAGCTTAACTTCTTATTTTCTTTACACTGACTTCGTTCCTCTGAAAGCAGCCATTCCTAACCATAACTTTGGCTTATATTGTTGTGAGCAAGGAGTTGCTAACCATATATTTGAGTGATAGTTGTGTTGTCTGAGGCAGTTCGGATGCACCACACCTTTATTTGCGCAGATGTGCGGTCGGATATGTGGACCATCAGGAGCATCCCTAGCAAAGCAGTAAGAGCAGTCAGCAAATGTGACCCCAGCAAAAAGCTGAAAGAGCTGGAGATGCCTAGTGAGGGAGAGATGCGAGGTGAAGCACGTATTTTGAAATGCATGAACAGTTGCTGCAGAAAGCAGAGGAAAGCTCTTTTCTGTGTTTCTAGTGAGACGGACAAGAGTTGGTGACATTGATGCTTAAATCACAGCAAAGAAGATGCAGCACAAGTACTAGCTTTAACAGGAAGAAACACAATACACCTTTTTCTGCCTGCCCAGTTACTTGTAGGAGAGTGATTGCGTGTTGAAAATCGGCGATTCTGTACTCTCGTTCAGGCTCAGACAAGGGATTGTGGTCCGGTAGCTGCAACCCTGTCATGCTCAATGCTGGCCTTCACAGTCTTAGACAGGTTTCCTCCATTAGACACTCTGATTCTCGTCCCACCTTTGCATGAAATGACCTTCTTGTTTTTTTTTGTTGTTTTTTTTACCAAATCAGATTTGACTGTGTGCATTAGTACAAGGGATGAGACTTCTTTCAGTACTGAGGAAAACCCAAGTATAAAGATACCTGCATAAAAGAAGCTCAGATTGAGTAGGTTACGCACTACCTGAATTACAGCCGGGCTCTCAGCCCCAGGGAGGACACCTTGCGTGGTTTCTCCTGTGCACGGTCTGTGAAACACAGTCTGGGGACGGTGAGCAGAGCGATGGCTGGTATCTCTGCTGTTTAAAATAAGGCCACACAACTCCAGGACCCCAGTATTGAACGTGGCACGTTGCTTTTGTGGCTCTGTTTCAGATTTTGTAAATTCTTTCATCTTCTTTTCTCCACAGAGTCCCATGCTGGGAGGCTTTCTGGCCATCCCAGCTAGCAAAACAGTTATTATTTCATACCTGTTCCATTTAAGCTGTACTTGGCTTGAACACATTCAGCAGCTGATTCTGTCAGCTTGGGAGGTCTCCCAGTAAAAGATTGAAGATAGGGCAGGATGTTTTGGCATCTGGCACTGGACTGGGGAGCATGCAGCCCGGCGTGCCTCTCTCCAGCTGTTCACTCTCCTGAGCTCTTTGAATCTTTCTGCTTTTATTCGTTTTGTTCTGAATATTTTCTCCTCGCTACTTTTCCATTCCTGGAATGGAAGGAAGGATGTTGGGTTAGCGTCCTGCGTGCAGGAGGACGTGAGCACCCAGCCCTGAGACAGCAGAGCCCGAGGAGGATTCTTCTTCATGGTCCCTGTTTTCCAGCACTGCCTGAGCCCTCCTCTCGCCTCTGAGGTTGGGCAGGTGATGTTTTCTGTCATCCTGGATGACTGGGAACGCCAGGTCTCTAGTGTAGGAGCTGCTTTCCTGATAGGTGAGACTAGGATGCAGTCACCTGGGCTGTGCCACGCACATCATCTGAGCTCCGTCAGCAATTCCTGGGCGAGGTACGTTCACATTTTAGAAAACCGGGCTTTTTAGATCTGAGAATTCCCCGTGACGGGACGTCCAGCATAACCCCAGTTAAGTTGTTCCAAATTGTTGATGACACGCACTGAAATGTAGGAAGGTGACTACCTGCCGCATCCGATTTTCTGTGGCCAGAGCCTCGGTCCTGGGGGTTCGTGGCCGTGGCATCGGGCGCTCAGCAGGGCTGCAGCCACAGCGCGAAGTTCTGGGCTGGCTCGAATTCTGCTCGTCCAATTCAGCAAAGCAAATATCCCGAGCCCCTCGGCTGCAGAATGTTTTGATGAACTGTGTATGGCCTTCCTTTTTCTGGGTTATCCTACAATATGTACATTTCTCTTAGTATTCGGTTTAAGAATGCAACATGCGTATTAAAGAAGTAGGCTTGTGTTGATTGCTTAAGTTAATTAGTAAATGGCAAGGCTCTGCTTACTTGACCGCTCTGGTACCAACCATTACAAAAGAAAAGTTATCATTATAGTGTTCTTACAGATTGTTTGAGTTAAATATGATGTGACTAGCAAGTGAAGTGTTACTTGATTAAATACTCAAATGATTCACGTTTCCTTTCTGGTACCGATTGTGAAAATGCTATAGTGTTTTTTTTGACTGGAAAAAAAGTAAGTGGTTTTTAAACGTAATGGCTGACTTTTTAGAAGCAAATCCTTTGGTATTAAAGAATTAGATTAAAAACAAAGCTAAAGTATCATTTATTTGAGGAAAAAAAAAAAAGGCAGGGAAAATGACCTGAATAAGTACGAGCCAGGTGGCCTGCATTTGATCTCTGACAGTTGATTTTTGTTGTGTGGGGTTTTTTTTGTTCGTTTGTTTGTTGTTTTTTTTTGGTTGTTTGTTTTTTGATAGGAGAGCCAGTTTCAAGAAAGATAATACAATATAACTCATGGCAGCTCATCTGGTTTTGTAAAAATAGGTCTTGGCAAGCAGAGTTCGTATTTTGGAATGAGATTGGAGCTTTGGTTGATAAACTCACTGGTGTCTTTTTAACCTAATATAATATGTTTGATTAATTAAATAAGATGTACTGACTGAAAAATGAGATTACTAGTATGAGTGAATGCTGGCTGTATAAAACAGACTATATTTGCAGCACTACCATCCTCTTTTGGAGACGTATCAAATGGGTGCCCAGCAGGAATTTACCAGTAGACCAATATTATTCAGTAATCTTCCCGTAGCAGTATTTTTTAGCACTAAGTTCCAATGTTCTTTAATGATGTATCCATGGCATATGCTGGAGACAGAAGGTATCTTGTTTATCCAGAGCAATCTCGATGGCTTGCCGAACTGGTGCAGGCAAACATAAAGCGAGCAAAACCGTGGCTGTGCACCTGAGAATTAAAAATACAGGTACTGGTTGCCGTATGGGGGATTGGATCCCTGCAAGCTGTAGTTTGAAGAAAAAGAAAAAGCCATGCAAATTCTGGTGAGCAGCAAACTAAATGAGACCATTGTGTGACGCTGTGGTGAAAGGGATAATTTGGTGGTAATGAAAAATGCCAGTCAGCATGGCTTCATGGAAAATATGCCTCTCCAGATAAACATAATATTGTTTCATGTTTGAGTTTACTTGAGTGGTGTCTATAAATATGTACAAGAAGAGAAGATTTCTTATACCAGAGGGCTTTTTACTTAGTAGGCAAAGATTTAATGAGATTTGCTGCCTGGGAAACATAAGAAGCCTGATCAAACTAGGGAAAAAAAGTTACTATCACCACTCGAAGGCTTTGTATAGATATCTCAGTGAGATGTGCTGCTTCGCTCGGTACCATTTGTGTAACCTCAGAAGAAATAGGAAAGAAAAACGTGGTAAGAGGACCACTGCAGGTTTGACTTGCAGGGACTCCTTCCCACTTCAGGAATCCATGGGGTGAAGCATGTGTTGGATGAGGCGGTGTGATCCCTCAGTCCCTCGGTCCTGCGAGCAGCTGGGGCAGCGTGGGGTGGCTTTGCTTCCTGGGGGTCTGGCTAGTGGTGGCCGGGCTCCTTGTGGAAGGGAGGCTGGGCCACCGCTGGGTGGCTTTGCCTCGGTGGGCTGCAGGGAAGAGGCACGCTTACCTTTTCAGTTCCAGACAATGCCCAGAATAAGCTCTAAATTTATCTACAGAACACGTTTTCAGAATCTGTTTGTCTCTAGAAGCGTGTTTGATTTTCCTATGTCAAACTTAGCTTTGAGTCATAGTTTTTGGTAAGCGATGTCTTTCGTAACAGTTGTGATATGGAGAGCCCTGCATATGTACAGTTCTGCTGGAAGGTGTAATGAACAGATGTTTCTAAATGTGACTGGCAAGTGTGTTCAAGGAAACGATCTTAAAATAAAGGAAATGTCAGCCTTAGGATGCAAGCGGTCATGTTGCTTTAGGCTATGAAGATTTTTTTTCCCTTCTCTCTGTTGATCACTTACAGGCCCTTTTTCTTGGGAGAAAAAAGGATGTTTTTATTTATTCGCTCATGTATTTTGCCCTTTTCTTTCCCTAGTTACCCAGTGGGCGACTTTTCCATGCTGCAGCTGTTATCTCAGATGCTATGTACATCTTTGGCGGGACAGTGGACAACAACATTAGAAGTGGAGAAATGTACAGGTTCCAGGTAAATGTACAGCTTCCGGGTAACTCACTGGTAAACAGACCGAATGTTCACATCGTTTCTGCGCGAGTCCTCCTTCCATCTCCCAACACAGAGGAGTCTCTGGTTTGGCTCACTGCGAGCTTCATGGCTCCCCTTTCACATCCTTCCTGCAGGAAGCCTTTGCATTTTCAGATCAGCTGTCAAAAATTAAGGTGTATCTCTAAAATCTTCTGAGAAACGTTACCTGAACAGACATTTTGGTAAGGCTAAGCTCTCCAGTGCCTTCTAAAGTCTTAGGTCATGACAACTTATTTTGACAAATAGTATCAGAGAGGATTTGTCAGGATGTTTCTGAAAATTGACTGCTGTTCTCCACATACTGCCTGGTTCAGGGTTCTTAAGTCGGAACATTCGGTATTGAAGTTTTGTCTTGTTACAGCAGACCCCAGTGAATGTGGGAATTTAAAACTTTCCATTTTGCAATACTCATACCAGATCAATGCCCCCCACCAATAGAAAGTTTATTTTTTTTTGGCGTAGGACTCACAGACAGGTTCTGGAAGCAGGTGAGACTCCTAGCCCCCCAAATCCAGAAATCTGCAAACCACTATGAGACACATTTCTTGTAAGCTACCCTGTTACCATTCATTGCTCTCAGCCTAGAGGAAACCTTTGCATGTGGTCTGCTTGATATTTTGTAGCTTTATATACTGTGTTGAGGTCAAGTTAGTAAGAAAATACAGTGGTAGTAAGCATCCTCAGTCTTTTTGGATATATTTAATTGAAACAGACAAAAATGTATTTTGTGGTGTTTTTGTTTTTTAGTTTTCCTGTTACCCAAAATGCACTCTACATGAAGATTACGGAAGGCTGTGGGAAAACAGGCAGTTCAGTGACTTGGAGTTTGTTTTGGGAGAGGTGAGTAGATTTTAGTGAAAATGGTATTGGATTTGACAGGAAGAGGGGGGTCCCAACAGAGGTGTGACTGTGTGTGTAGCATGTTTGCTGGGAAAAAGCAAGTTGTGCAATGATTGTGCCAAAATCTCTGGTGATGTAGTTTTTAAGAGCAGTGTCACTGGTGTAAGTGATCTCTTTCTGGTTTAGTAAATCGCACTAATCCAGGTAAATTTATAAAACTGCAAAGGAGAAGAAACCTTTAAACTAAGAAAACCCTTGGGTCACTGAGACATAACTTGAATTCATCAGAGCACGTTACATGTAATTGCAGTCTGAAAGTGATACTAACGACCTCTGTACTCTGAGGTCACAACTATTCCCTGGAAAGAGCAAGGCAGTTGTTTGCAGATCCAGATATCGCTTCAGGAGTCATTTTTAGTTACTGAAGTAAAATAGAATGAGAAAAAGCTGCACAGAGGAATGTTGTTCATTCTCTAGTAATGAAAACAATTATTAAATTGTAAAAAGAATGTGTTTTTCAAAGAAAAACTTGAGAAATCTGAACTCATCTGCATTATTTTTTTTGGTAAAAAGTTATAAAAGACTTTACAGAGATCAGATACTCTGAAGAACAGTTTAAATAGATTATGAAGAACAATAGCAAACAAGCATACCGTTGTTTTGAAAAGAAAAATTTAAACTGAAATCAGATGTAATGATAAGAAGAAAGGTCCATGCCACTGAAACTATACAACAGCTTCTACTCAGTCAATGTAACAAAGACTCTTTCCAAGCGGTGTTTGCCGTTGCTTAGCCTTTAGGGAATGTAGGTGTTGAATTTCATCTGGATGTGAAGAGCAGATGCAGGGTTGTCTTTCATTCTAACCTAAACTAAATGTATGGTAACCTGGAGTACAGCCCAGGTTTCTGCTACTGCTGCCATCTGCCACCACCATGGGATTTGGGAATTAAAGTTTAATGTGTGTTCTTCCTCTCCCTTTGGCAGAAGGAAGAACGGGTCCGAGGACATACTGCAATTGTTACAGCTCGCTGCAAGTGGTTGAAAAAGAAAATCATACAGGCGAGGGAGAGATTGAAACAAGTGAGTATTTCAGAACAGTTGTCTTGTGGCAAGGTAGTACTTATTCTGCCCAATTTTGGAAATAAGGTTATTAGGAAAAAAATAATGCCTGCTGAGACAGATGTAGGAGCAAAGCAGCATCTGATGCTAAGGTGCTGTTGGGCCAGTAAAATAAAGAGGATAATTAGTATTAACATTGCCTACTGGATGTGCATCATGGTAGGCAAGGAGCATAACATGGAGCAGCCAAAGTTAATCCAGTTATCTGGATTTGGTGCTGTGGTTCCTGGGAGCTCTCCTAGCTAAGGTCTTGTCTTGTGGGATATGCCTAAGGAGACACACATACCCCCCATTCTGGGATGGGTAAAGGTTGCATGGAATTGGAGATGGCCTGCAGGATTAGACAGATTAGAGGGATGGCAGGATTAAGGTTTTGAGTGTGGCTCTGTTGCTTTTACCTTACTGTTTTGTGATTTTTCTGGAGTTGGTCTGGTGTGTATGGGGCATTGTCTGTTAACTTTACTTACAACTTTTCAGCAGAAAACTTTTTGTTGTTCTTGAGCAACTGGTAGCGCACTACCTGCAATAAGATATGGATGCCTCATTGCCCCTTTGTTAATTGCTTAGCCACCCCACAGCCCTTCATTTTCAATGGAAAAGGTAGTCACAGTGAAACTTAAGAGACTGGCTTAAAATACTCTTGTGCAGCACTTGAGCTCTGACTTTGCAAGGCAGGGATCTGAGGAACTTGGTCCTGCATCTTCCTTCTTCCTTTGCAAGGAGAGATGCTGTTCCTGCTGGGGGCAGGTGTGAGCTCAGTGCAATTCATTCCCTTTTTCTGAGGTCCTGCTTCTGAGCTTTATCCAGGTGCTCACATTTGTTCTCATCTGTGTTTGTCACGTGGCATGGAACAAACAGTAAGTCTCTAATACATATGAATTAATTTATATCTTGGAGATAATCTTGAAGATAACGAGGTCTTGAGTCTTGAAAATTATGCAGTGATGAGAAAAATCTTTCCTTTGGTTCGCTAGTAAAGTGTGCTGGCTGACACAGTACTGTTGCCATGTTTCAGTGTTTTTTCTGTCTTATTAGAAATCAAAGCAAGATATTGAAGACGAGGGACATCCAACGTGTCCGAAGGATGGGATTGGTGGGAATGTCAAATTGTGTCGCCTGCAGCCGCTGCTGGAAGTGCCCATCCGAGAGGCTGAAGCGCAGCCCTTCGAGGTGCTCATGCAGTTTCTGTATACGGACAAAATAAAATACCCTCGCAAAGGTAGGACAGCAGGATAAGAAAAAAATGCTAGCAACTGAGGAGCGAACATTCATTTTGATATGGAGCAGGATCAAGTATTTGTGGATAAAATGAAAGCACTTAATGACCTACCTGAGCTAAAAAGTTATATATATATTGCAAATTTCTATCAAAGCATGCTAACCAGTGCTTCTGTTTTTTCCCAATTATCTTCAAACATCAAGGAAAGGTTGGTTAGTGATCTTTCCAAAAGATGGAAAAAAAAATAAATAAAAAATTCATGGTGTTTTGAACAAGCTGTCTGGGAGGACCATGCATCCTGTGGTTATTTCCTTTCTCTGCTATTGTTTTGGCTCATTGCAAACTGAGGGTGCACTGAAAAGCAGAGCAAGCCAATATCTATCATTTCTTCAAAATGCCGACCCAAAGGAATGCCTCAAGAAGCCCATTAGATGCATTCTTTGAAGATCGCTGAGTTATAAGCAGTTGGAGGCCAGGAAGTAATAGCCAGAGATCTCAGCTTCAGCACAGCCAGTCTAACTCACGGCCTTGTTTTAGTGATGAGGTCTGTTGGGAGGTGGCACAGTTCCCAGAGGGAACTCCAGCTGGAGGGGCTAGGGAAACTGCAGCCACGTGGCACAATCATTTAAACTGAGGTGCATCTACCCTAACACTGGAGCTTTGCTTCAGCTTCAGTCCACTCTGGAAAGGGTAATTCTCAGTAAAATATTAATTTGTATGCAATTGTCCCAAAGGTTTCCCTGCAGAGCCTAATTAATGGGGATGAGGGAACCTTCTCACTGGCTTCTGCTGACATTGCCAGATCCTGCTCTCAGCTGGTTCACTAATCCTCAGCACGCTCATTGCAGGACAGAACCAGACCAAACAAGGGATTATCACACTGAACTTTTCCCTTTGTTACAGGCTAGGCAGCCTCTTGCCCTTCTCCCCAGCCTATCACATGTTCTCCCTGGTGCTTACCTTTCTGCACTGTTACCGGTCTGCTGGGATCCTCCAATGGTCCTGTCCTGACTTACATATTCCTAGTTGCTCCCCGTAGTTCAGAGGTTAGTGCCTTGGGGGATCGCTTCAGAGGCTGAGCTAATCACACTTGGCACGCCTATCAAATGGGATTTTCCTTATTAGACACTGGGAAGCCAAATAACATGCAAGAAGGCTTTTCTCTATCAAAAAGTAGTTACAGCAGATGGCCTGAGATCCCCTGTGAGGAAGGCAAAGGCTGTGGAGGATTATTCCTGGAGGTGGTTTCTCAGTGGCCCCGTTGCAGTGGTCAGCTTGGGTCCCTGCTGCCCCTCTGCCTTCAGCCCTCTCTTCTAGACCAACCTCAGATCTGTACGTGCATAAATACAGTGTGCCTTGGTAAGGGCCTGTTGAAATTAGGGAATTGATTGCTAACACTGCATAAATCCAAGGACTTCAACAGAACTGTCAGTAACTGAGCACTTCGGAAAAACTGACTGCTAGTTTAGGAGCTTGGCAGCGTGTTTAGAGACTTCTTTTTCTTTTGAGGGTCTTGAAAAATTGTGCTCCCGGTTGTCACAAAATCCTTGTCCAAAAAATCTTTCGGGGTGGCTGTTTCATGCCTCCATTTTGAAAGACCACTCATTTCTTTTTTTAGTACCAATTTCTGATTTAGTCTAAGCAGCAATGGAATTTTTCTCTCTGTAAAAATACTTCACCGATCGCTGCCTGTTCTGCTGTTTTGAATGCTCAGGTTGATGCAAAAGAAATGCTTTGAGAAAGGTCTCTCTTTTTGTTTTGTGAACTCTCTAGAGTTATGAAAGGGCGTTTTATCTCTTGTGATTTCAGGTCATGTGCAGGACGTGCTACTTATTATGGATGTGTACAAACTAGCCTTAAACTTCAAGCTCTCTCGACTGGAACAGCTCTGCCTTCAGTATATTGAAGCATCTGTAGATCTGCAGAATGTGCTCATTGTGTGTGAAAATGCTAACAAGCTTCAGCTGGATCAACTAAAGGTAATCACATTTTGCATACAAAGTAACTGATAAGAAATTAAAAAAAAATCTTGATGTAATTAATGTTTTGCAAAACCTGTCAGCTTTGCAAATTCTGTTCGTCCCTATAATTATAGTTGCTTGGGTATATGCTAGTGTGGATTGTACTGCAGGAGCTCGTGACAATTACGTAGGTTTTTTCAATAAGTGTCTGATATTTTTGCATATCTGTCCTGTAGGATAAACAGGGCAGGGTGACTTTGGCTCTTTTCACTTCACTCTCCCTGCAGCAAGATGGAACCAGTGCATTTTCTGGCCCCACTGTTTAATGCAGAGCCTACTAACAGGTTCTTTCACCTGGTTTGATGAAAAACTAAACACAGCTGTCACGCTTTTATCTGTAAAACATTCTTCTGAAAAGCAATGTATCGGCAATTCCCCACCTCCATCTAGTGGGACCAAGGGCTTTTAGGCACTTGCTGAAACACATGGCAGAGTCGATACCCCAAGGCTTCAGACCATGCTTTTGCTGTGATGGTCTGGTTCTCACCAAAAGTGGCCAGAGCCAATCGTGCTTAAAGCTGCAAAGAAGTTCCTCCACTGAAGTCCCAGGGTCAGTGCAAGATCATGCAGTGCCGATTTGGACAGCCTGTGCCCATCACGTGGCCATAAAGCTGACTGTTACAACCGGAGTGGGGCTAGACAACCCAGAATGCATCCAGACTTCCTCAGGCACTCTTTTTGCACTGGATTTGGGCAAAGGAAAGGCATCCAGGAGAACAGCAGCAGAGTCAGCAGCAGTTATGTAGATGCTGGCACAGCCTTTGGTGCATAGGACCGTGGTGCCATCAGGTGCCCAGAAGCTCAAGAACTGAGTATCTCAGCATCGGTGGACCCACTGCCAATAACGTCGGATCAGCAGGCTACCTCCACCTGCCTTAGCTAGCAGCAGGGTGGCAGGGGCTCTTCCACATCGCTCCACTTTGTCAGGATCATCTTGAATTGGCATCCTGTCTTCTCAAGCGCTTGTTATTCCTCATGGCTAGCTGCCATCTGCAGAAGGCTGCTCTTTCTGGCACCCTAGTCATTATTTAAAACATTTTACAGATGGGTCCTAGACAGATCCCTGTAGATCCCAGCTGAAATAACATGGCAGAAACTGGAAATTACTAATTACTCTTTGGCTTAATTTTGTGCTCACCGTATAGTGAGCTGGTGTAGATTATATTTTTTGCTTATGAAAATATCCTGAGGGAAAGCATCGGTTCACACTGGCAAATGGAGTACCTTTTTTTTTTTGTCCCTTTAACTGTTCAGCATTAGGTCTGGTTCATTTGTCTTCTTTCTACCACATTGACTTTTTCTAGCAAGTTTGACATACAAGAGCTTGCAAGATCTCTTTCAGACTTTGCAACCTTTATAGAAAAGGTTAAGACAAAATCCACACAATTTCCTAAGGAAATCCTTCAAGCTATTTGTACCTCTTAGTAATTGTTAATACTGGATAGTACTAAGAGTTAAGATCTCTTCACTCTTCTAATTAAATTTTGGTATCTAATTGTATAATGTATTATTATGAAATAGCAACCAATCTTAGTTAGCTTCATGAGGTTTTTGGCATCTCCCGAGATTCCTATTTTAGAAATCTTCAGAGCAGCTGGATGGGATTCAATTAATCTTCCCCTCATTATTTCTTAGTCAGGTTTTTCTAGATACTTAGAATTGTCCCAGATTTTGTCTTTAAGTGGGAGCCTAGATGGTCACTTAGAGAGGAAGAGATTTGATAGTTGCAGCTGCAGGATCCATGTGGAGGCTCGTAAGAAAAAGATGGCTGTTTACCAGTGTAACATTTCTGTGATGCTGTAGGATGTCTTAATGCAAAAAACAGTAATTTTTAATTTTTTTTTTAAAGGAACATTGCCTGAACTTTGTGGTGAAAGAATCACATTTTAATCAGGTAATAATGATGAAGGAGTTTGAACATCTTTCTTCATCCCTCATAGTGGAGATTGTACGGAGAAAGCAGCAACCTCCTGTTCGAACACATTCCGATCAGCCACTTGACATTGGTAACTTTTATACCTTATAAAATTATTAGCTGTGGTGTTTTTGAGTTGCTAGCAGTTTGTTTAATCTAGGAAATGGCCTGGGAGTAGACCACTGACTCTTCAGTTGGTGTAACTATATTAGGCTGTCTCCCAGACTAAGACAGGACATGCCAATTCTTTCTCCATTGAGCTTCAATCAGAACATTATCCCCGTTAAAATACATGGGAGGTTATATTAAATTTAGTCCTGTTCTCCTTGCAATAACGTATCCTGATTCTGTGCAGAGAGAGAAGAGGCAGAAGGATTGGAAAGATATAAATAAATGATTCAAAGAAAAGGCAGTAGACCTTCAGTTTAAGTGGAGTAGAAGGTAACCGAGCTGAGTGGAGGCATTGGCCTCTCACAGGTTTATACCAAAGAAGAAGCAGGAGTGAGGAAGAGGATTTTGGGACTAAGCCAGTGATGATTTTACCATGAGAGACAGAGAGAGAAAGAAAGCGTGGAAAAATTAACCAAGAAAAAAAGAGTTAGTGGAAGAAAAGAAGAGAAGAAGCTTGCTGTCACCAGTTTGAAAGCAGAGTTGCTGGGTATGTTTCTGGGATGGGCAGCAGGTAAGGGATTGTGGTAGGGAAGGATGAAACTCATTTTGCTCCAAGATGATGTGGAAGGGCCTGCCTTCTGCTCACCCCAAGGGTCCCAAAGGAAAGGGCCTGGAGCTATGACTTGGCCATATGTTAGTTTGACAGCACCCGGTCAGCTGGAACTATCATGTTTTTAACTGTTCCACTGTGTTGACTTTCAGGAACTTCTTTAATTCAGGACATGAAGGCTTACCTTGAAGGAGCTGGGATTGAATTCTGTGATATCATCCTCCTCTTGGATGGCCACCCACGGCCAGCCCACAAAGCAATCCTAGCAGCCCGCTCCAGGTGAGTGAGTCACTGTTCATTAAAACTATAAAAAATATTGTATGCGTAAAACTCAGTGCTGTGCAGTCTGTGGGTCAGCTTGCTTTTTGTAGAAGACAGGGAGGAACTTTGTATCCACATCAAGTATAAGATGTAGCTTTGCTCAATAAGTGTAATAAGCCTTTAAGCAACAGTGATTAAATATTTTTCAATTTGATACCCAGCAGGGGAAGATAGAAGGAAATTAAAATTGTAGAGACTCTCTAGAGAATGTGTAAGAAGCTGCACTGCAGGACAAAGAACCTTTAAAATCACGAGAAGGAAAAATGGTGTAAAGCATAAGGCTGTTTTAGTGAAGTGGAAAGCAACAGATGTCCACTGAGCTCAGAAAGAGTTCTGATGGTGAACATCCATTTGAATCATGTGGAACTTGAATCTCTTTCTCACCTGCTGATATTTAAGACTGGGTATGAATAAGCATGGGAAAAAAATGGTGCATAACAGAGACTAGATTTTTCCTATACTCTGCTGCAGAGGCAAGTAGTTCACCCTTCTGAAGATGCATTCTGTTCTTCCTCCGCATCGTTTGGAAGAAGTGGGTTTGTCCCTTGCTTGTGTGTTCTGTGTAACTTCACCTTTATGTCCTGCAAGACAGTAGGTGTTCACATCAAATTTCTACTTCAAATACTGCCACGAGTTTTTTCCAGTCCCAGTAATAGTATTCAGTATTAGTTACCGTAGTATGTTACCAGAAACATTTCACAACTGTATAAAAGAGGCCCTGATGCATGAGTGGCAGTTACAGCCTGTAGATAGCAAGGAAATCCATAATGCTTTAAGCTTTCTGCTGGGTTTTATGCAAATGAGACCAAAATCAAAGGACTGTGTGTCCTAATTTTCAAGAAACAGACAAATTCAGGTAGTGTTGATGGAAATGATGGGGATTATGTTTGGAGTACTCTCACAGGCAGACATATATGAAACAACGATTTAGCAATGTTTTTGCCCAGGTTATCACCTGCATTAACTTCTTTGGAATCTGCAATGCTTCATAGCTGCCTTTGAACAGCAGTGAGTTAAACTGCCTGTCTGCAGAATGCGTTACATTAGTCTCACTTCCTTTTCCAGTTACTTTGAAGCCATGTTCCGTTCCTTCATGCCAGAAGATGGGCAAGTGAATATTTCTATAGGTGAAATGGTTCCCAGCAAACAAGCATTTGAGTCTATGCTTAGATATATTTATTATGGAGAAGTAAACATGCCTCCTGAAGACTCCCTGTATCCTTAAATCTGAAGTAATTACGTATCTGTCTAAAGTGCATGTGCAGTGCCTCAGCTCTGCATTGCCAGGCTCAGGCTGAGGACTGTCAGGGCTGCATTAGCAGCAGGAACACCATTTTAACTTCTGTCATTGCATTTGTGTTTACAATCAGTGCTGTTACCTCTGCTTTACTTTTTTTTTTTTCCTTAATGAGATTAACAGCTACCTCTTTGCTGCACCTTACTATTACGGCTTCTCCAACAACAGACTGCAAGCGTACTGTAAGCAGAACCTAGAAATGAATGTTACAGTGGAGAATGTACTCCAGGTAATCGTCCCCAACTAACTTTAATGGTACAAGAGTGCCAAAGAGTCTGGTCCGGTGGGCCTAGGATTTATTCTTTTTTTGAAAAAAAAATTTTACTTGAAGCTGTAGGCTGTAAAGGTGTGTACCTTTTAAGATAAAGCTACTGTAGGATTTTGTAGGGAAGAGTTGACTGCATTGGAATAAGGGCTGTGTTTGTGTAGGAAAGCGTGCGAAATATAAGATCAGAATACACTGCAGGACTATGAACAGCTTGTCTTCTTCATAACGTGCTTGCCTGCTGCCTGTCCACGCTGCAGGTGATTCAAGTGTGCGAGCGTGTTAACGAGACCCTGTGCCAGTATGGTCATCTGACACGGTAGACATGAGGTAGTTTCTTGCAGGAATCGCTGTCGGTTCATTCACGTCCCTTGTTGTGGGTTTGGTACCCCCAGTGCCAGGTTCACTGAGTCATTTCCCAAGTGGCATCCCCTGAGACTGCACAGCCCCTCCTGAGGACAGCGGCCCTGAACGACTGACGTGAATGCAGGAGCGCAGCCTCCAGCAGCTTTGTTTCCTTGTCTGCTCCTGGGGTCATTAGTGCTGAAGTGTTAGGAGGTATTGCTTGACTGGCCACCAGGGTGTTCCTTTTGAGCTCCTCATCCCACAGAGCTTCTAAAGGGCTTTTTACGATGTACTGTAGGCTCAGCAGCCATCTCCAAGTCCTTTTTTCAGTAGACACTTGTACTGGAGCAAACAGTGGTGTGCAGGTGATGTTAGTCTTGTTCTATCAGACGGGATCTGGCGATGAAGTGGCAACAAAAATACTCCTTGAAAAAGCCATTTACTTGGCAAAAAGCAAGCCGTTTGCTTGGTAGAAAACCGAACCCTCTGCAACATGAGCAGAATCAAAGCCTGCGTTGACTGCTCTTGGCTCTTGCCCACACCAGTCTCACTGGGGCACTTCAGGGAACCTGGCTCTGAAACAGACCTGCAGTTTCCTGCTGATTATCTCCTGAGGACTCCACACATTTTAAATCCAAGGCTTATTTCTGATTAGTTTAGAAAAGATTCAGGTTTGTAATGAAAAACATTGATGTTTCTGTAGCAGAGGAATTATCTCCTGTGAGTCAGAACAGTACTTGTGCTCCATACGTCTGAGCAGTGCAGAAGGAAAACCCTACCTTTGCTTTTGCTGTAGATTTTGGAGGCAGCTGACAAGACCCAGGCCCTGGACATGAAGAGGCACTGTCTGCACATCATTGTTCACCAGTTCACCAAGGTTGGTTGCATCTTTTCTGGGGCTTTTGAGAGCTGCTGTCCTCTGTCTCTGCGTTGGTTAAAGACACATTAATGTAGGAATCCATTTCATTCTTCCTCATGTGAGACAGCTGAGAGCTGGCTGCATGTCCTTGACTCTGACAAGTCTGCTAGGCACACTTTTAGCATTAAAAATAAACAAAAGACTAGAACAGTCTAGTCTGGAAATGCAGACACCTTCCAAAACAGAAGTTGCACAGAATTGCTTCCATTTCCGCTTGTTCCAGTTGTTAATTTTGTGCCACGCCATCGTTGGGTTCCTGTGTGTATAACAAGATAAGTTTGTCATGTATCGAATGCATGATTTTCTCTTGCACTGGTAGCTACAAGTGTGGTGTTCGTATTTCTGTTGAAGTATTCTCGCTGTCATAGATGTTATATTGTCGTGTGCTCAAAAGGCAGATTACCATGTCCTGGCTGGGCTTTTTGTGGTTTCCATGTATCAAAACATGGAAACCACACAGGATGATGCACTGGGGATAGAAAAGGTCATGAGCCTGATGTGCTGATATTCCTGTCCTCATTTGAGAGAATTAAGGGTATTGTCATCCTGTTGCTCATATGACACACGATCCCTCCGTGAGAGTTTCCCAGCACGTCACCAGTTTGCTGCACAAGTGTTAACGCTGTTGAAACTGGTAGGTATATCACAGAGACTGTGAATTGGGATTTCCGGATGCTACATACTTCCTGGTAATAATGCCATAGCCAGTATTCAAGGAGCTCTCCATCTTCGGTATATTTAATCTCACGGTCCTCCTGTTGTTGCCCACAGGGAAGGAAAGCTCTGCTAGGTCCAGCTGGTACCTAGAGATTGGATAGTCAGAGGGAGGTATTCGGGCTCTTTATTAAATGCCTAAGTTGCCCAAATTTAATGAGTTTTACACTCAGAAATAACTAAAAATGCATAAGAAGCTTTGAGAGTGGAGCCAGCATCCAGGAATTCCACGCCTGGTGGAGGGACCTCAGCACGAGGTTACAGCCCCTGGCTTTGTCTTACACATTTTCTTCTGGCCTCGTGGATCCTGCAGAGGGGCCCAACTTCAGCATGGCGTGGGGAATGGCCCCACTGCAGGCTACGGGACAGACAGGTGGTTGGGACAGCTCCTCGGGTTTGGGGTCACTGTGCTGTAGTCCCCGCGAGCTGAAATCTCATGGTCCTTCCCAGTGGAGGCCACGGGAAGACAAACAGGTTGGAGTGATTCTCACCAGAATGTACTGGGGGGAAGTGAATATTGCAACATTTCAGAAAAAAAGATCTGAACTAAAGGGTGTTACTCAATTGCACTCATCTTCCCTAGCCAGAGTATGTGGAAATGTTTTATATTTAAACTGTTGACTGTTAGAACAGTTTTCATCAAAATGTGGCTGGAAGACTGTCAAGCAGATGTGCAAGAAATCTTATTTATGCAATGTTTGTGCTTGGCCTGAGAGGCTCCAGTGTGTGATTTTTGGCCCAGCGCTGTGTGACTGTGTGCGTGGCTGGGCAGGAATGCTTGCTGTTCTGCTCCCTTGCATGCCACAGACTCTGAAAGGTGATTTGTTCTTGCTGTGCAAGCCTGGCGGGTCATCAAGGCTTAGGCAGGCTGGGTATATGGCCGTTGCGATCTCCCGTTCTTCCAGCTTGGTTAATGTTGCTCTTGATTCAGAACGTTAAAGAGTTTTCCCAGCAGTAAGAACACCAATTGAAGAGCTGTTCCCAGAGGTTCAGTAGTTTGGGCACTGTGTATTTAGGCTTTTGTGTGTCAGCACTGTGCAAAAGCCCTAATAAAACTGCTGTTCTGAAGCGTTTGATTGTGTTTCGACACCAGCTCTGATCTGTTCCTCTGCAGTGTGTGCCTCTTGACACAGAGCAGGATTCCCAGCAGTGTCACCGGGGTATTTTTCCCTCCCAGTCCTCCTGCCCTCTTATTTTGGGCATATGATTTCAAGCAGGTATTATCCTGAGCTCCTTCTGAAAGTGCACTCAGTGGTTTCCTTCCAGGGTTTCAGAAGACGCTCAGAATATCTTTATGCTTTATCACAGATGAGCTCCTTAAAGTGAGGTGATTTATTTTATTAGATCAGATAATACGGGTTGGATAAGTGGACAGGCTTTTAGGCAGTCTGCTTTCAAGGCTGGACAGGGGTGTTAATAACTGCAGGAGGGATTGCTGGCTTGGTTCTAGAAAGATGTGGAGGACAGGAAAGCCTAGAGCTCCCTTTTGATAGCAGTTGAGTTTCTGAGCAGCCTAGGAGCATAAAGATGTGCTCTAAAACATACAACATGTTACAGATTCACATATATTTGATGTGGCAAAGGTTTTGGTTGGCTAGTGCTGCAGTTGCCTGCTTTGACTGCGGGAGGCATACCAGCAAAACCAGCGTGGATACTGAACAGGGCTCTGCTTTAAAGTACCACCTCTCCTTCGGAGCACAGAGGAGTGAAGAGATCAGGTCCTCAGTCAAGTTCAGATGATCTGGAGGTCGGTAGAAACACACACACACTTCGAAGCCCAAGGCTGTGCTGCTGCCCAGGTTTGCTTTTAGGAGAGTGCTTCATCTGCATCCAGTAACAGCGGAATTGTCATTACGAATAGTAATTACTCCTTTCTTGGAGAGGCAGTGCTGGGGTCAGCATTTCTGCTGTTCTCCATTCCCACCCCCTCCATGCAGCAGTCTGAAAGTGGAATGAAAGTGCAGGAAGTCACGAGTTGAGCTCCCGTGGGCCATTTTCTGCTTCCCAGCTCCGCAATTGTAATTTCACGCAGCACGCGCCCAGCCGTGACTTGCCTGACCTGCGTGTTCATGTGGGGTGGCAGGGGGAAGACGATGGTACATCAGCTGTGATTTGGGGAGGGTTTTAATTTCTTTGTGTTCTTCTGTTTTGTTTTTCTTTTCCTTGAAGGTCTCCAAGTTGCCAAACCTCCGCTCCCTAAGTCAGCCACTCCTTCTTGACATCATAGAGTCGTTAGCTAACCACATATCAGACAAGCAGTGTGCAGAGCTGGGCTCAGACATATGACATGCTTTGGTAAATCGGACTTTTCAATTTTTTTCTCAAAAATCTAACACTTTACAGCTGACTCTCTTTTTACCATTCCGTACTGAGCTGCTCATAGTGTCTACACAATATAGCAGACGGCCAAGAGGAGCGTGGACAGCTGACTTACTCTCCTGTGGATTTGCTTGGTTTGTACCTTCATGGAGAAGGGTTTGGTCTCCGTTACGCAAATGTAAAATTGAAACCATTAAGGAATTAATTAATTCCACATAGTTTGGGGATAACTAAGTTCCGAATCAAGCCCGTTATTGCTCCTATATACTGTAAAGTAAAAGCAGTCGCAAGTAAGAGAGTCATTAATATTTTGAAACACGGTATTTAAAGAATACTATTTAAAGAAGTTCAGCTGAAACAGCCCGGGGCTGTAAGTGGAAGTCAGATATAACAAAACTGGAAACAGAGAGCGTGGTGTTAGCAGTGAAGCTGACTGTTGGACCAGACTCTAGTGACTTTTCAGAGACTCCCCATGGCATGGATTAAAAGATAAGCCCTTTTGCAACTGCCTGGATTGGTGGGCTGCAGGAAGCCCAGGCCTATGCTCTGCTGCAGGTCAAACTAGAAGATTACAGCGTTCCTTTCTGACCACCAAATCCATTAATCCTGTCTCACTAAGCCTTTCAATATCAGTATATTAATAAAGAGTTAACATCATCTCCCTGCATTACACGATTGACTTGGCTTTCATTTTGGAGAAAATTAAGCGAAAAGAACTCTTAGCTTGATGAAGGTCACTTTGTTAAAAAATAAACGTCTGTGCTACAGCTTGTTACTAATTTTACGCTGAAGTGTCTTCGTTGCAGGAAGGTGAGTGACGGCAGCGCGCCCTTCCCAGCCGGTTCAGACGCAGCTGCTCTTCCCTCCCTGCTGCAGCTCCCGGCCGTGCTGGATGCTTCTCGCGCTGCAGAGGGGACAGAGAAGCTTTTACCTCACTTGTGCAGCTTGGGAGGGCATCAGCTGGTGGTTAAACGTCTGCTGACCGAGCTGCTCCCCTGCCCTGCTGAGAGCCACCGAGACAGCCCAGAAGAGGGAGGGACAGAGGCTGAGGATCAACATCTTGTCTTGCCTTACGTCGCAGCAGCACGTAGAGGTCCCGGGACCACAAACCCCCATCCCCATCCACCCAGCAGGACTGGGAGGAGGCAGCGTGGCAGGTTGAAGCCCAGCCACATGCGTTAGCGGTAGCTGGCAGTTGGGTGGAGGAGATTCGCGGGGCGGGTTTACGCTCCCTTTCTTGCTCCCTGAGAAATGCGTGTGAAGCAGAAGGCAGCCCAGAGGTAGTGCTACTCTCTGCTGGGCTTCTTGAAAGGGCAAGAGCTGGCTGCAGCTGGAGCAGCTGAGGAGCCCACCTGGGAGCTGCAGCCCTTGTGGCTGTACTCAGGGCGTCGGTTCCTGGCCCAGTGCGGGGTGTGAGCTCCTGATCGGCGTCCTGTAGCATTACATGCACGCGTGTTTCGGTATGCTGAGGGCATTGCAGTCTCTATGCAGAGGAGAAGCTGTAGTTTTACTTAATCCAAGGGAACTGCTTTGTGGACCACTTGATCCCAGCTGAGGGCTTGCTCAGGTCAGTCTGACCAGAGGTGGCAGATATATCTGAGAGCCAAGGAGTCTTTTTCAGCCTGGGGGATTATTTCCAGATGCCTCAGAGCTAATGAAGTCTCTTGTCAGGGGTTGTGTTAATTGTGCCAACGATCTACATTTTCCCTGGGAAAGCAGGGTTGCTAATGGAGCAGGTTATAAGCGACAAGCAATAATACTAAAAGTGATTTTCAGCAATGCTGAATCCACTAGAGGACACCCATTTTCCAAAGATGCACAGCCTGGTGAGGAAGGTGACTTCATCTGTGACTTCAGCCAGCCCCTTTGACTCTATTTTCTCCGATGATTTGGGGTTTGGAGTTTATTTCTGAGCACATCAGCGATGAAATGTGCGCTCTGCACCCTCAGAGCTGGGCGCTGCAGGCGTCTTTGTTTCGGAGGTGGTTTTGGCTTAGCCTGGGTGTGTATGCTCCAGTGACCTCAGTGCTTGGTCAGACTTGCATCAGTGGGGTATATTGGCTGAAAAACTGCAGGCAAGGGAGCTGCTCTGTTGTTTTGTGCTTCGCCTCTGGGCTGCTGTTGTGCAGGGAGCTGGGAATTGCAGCCCGCACAAAGAGGAGCCGTGGGGCTGCTGGCGGGCAAGGCTGGCGCTGCCCAGCCCGAGCCTGTGCCCTCCTGGGGCAGGGGGAAGGAGGCCGGGAGGTGCCAGAGCTGCTCGTGGGGCGCGGGCTGACCTCCCCCCAGGAGCAGGGGGTGCACAGCCCAAAGGGAGCGGTGCTGCCGTCCCCTTGGGTGCACCTCTGGCTGTCCTCTGCACGGAGCTCCTGCAGGAGCTGCAGCAAACAGCTGCGTCCCGAGGCACTTGAGCAGGGTGAGCTCCAGCAAGGCTGGGTTTGTGCGTCTAAAGGCAATCGAGGGCTCCCAGCTCCACCGTAGCGCACCCTGTCCAGCCACTGGCCTCGGGGGCCTTTGTGGCCAGCAGGATCCCAGGGTTCATGGTGCTGGCGTGGCCCTTGGCAGCTTTGTGTTGGAATTTGGCTTCAGGGAACGTGCTCTTGGTCTTGCACTTGGTGGGGACAAGTACCTACATAGCTGTCGAGCTTGCTCCTTGTCCTATTCCTGCAGTCTCTCGATGTAGGCCACACTGGCTCTGTAAAGCCCTCAGATCGTGTTTTACTTGCATCATTGTCCATCCCCTGTGGGAGTTACCCCAGCAAAACGCCCAGGGCCGCTTCCATGCGGCACCGTGTACGTGTCAGCTCGGGTTCGCTGCCCCTTGCCACGCGGTTTGCTGTCAGCGCCTGGCTGCTCACCAGAGCAGACGGTTATTCTCCTGATGGAATGCCGCTGCCTAAAAGCCCATTAGGCTGCGCCTGGGCTGGAGCCCCCACAGCCGTTACGCTGCTGCTCAGAAATCTGTTAGAGTCGCTCCCTGCATCTAAGGGCCAGGCTTAGGGGATGGTCTTGACCCAGCTGCTGCTCCTGCACCGCAGGTCTGTGGGGCCAGGCTCTATCCCTGGTCCCCGCACCGAGGCTGGAGGGCAGATCCCCCACTAAGCTCCCCGTTTGCTCACAAATCTGGGAGCTTTGTCGTGCTGCCGGCCCGTGGCAGGGCCCCGTTCTGCCCAGGGCAGAGGTAGCACAGCGGGGACGCATCCTGCCCTCCCCAGCCCCAAACTGAGCCCCAGGGAGAGGAGGCACAGCCTGCACGGGGACGCAGACCCCCCAGCTCCAGAAGAGACAGGCAGAGAAAGGCAGGGCTCACAGCTGCACCCACACCGAGCCCTGCAGGAGAACAATGCCCACCTCATTTTCTGCAGGGCACGGGGCAGGGTGGGGGCTGAAGCCGGGGCAGGGGGAAACGTCCTGAGGTGGTGCAGGGACCCCTGGGCCCCCAGCAGAGGACCAGAGGCCTCTGTGCCAGGCCCATCCCTCCAGGTAAACCCTGGGGGCCTCGGGATGGTTCCTGGCCGGGAGGAGCATAACCTCATGCTGAAGGTGCACAGGGACTGCTGGAAATACTTAAAGCACAAAAAGGTAAAAATTATAAAATTTAATCAGGAACTATGTGCAGTGAGACCTCACTGAGGGCTTGCCCCAGAGGAAGCGCCCCGGATGGGCAGGGGCAGGAGCACTCCCTTCTCCGCTCACGCCTTCTCTGCCCCCTCCAAGCCCAGGATCTTCTTGACGTAGTTCTGGACGTTGACGTGGAGCTGGGCGGCCGTGGCCGAGAAGGTTTCCACGGCCAGCGCCCGGGCCGCCTCCGAGCCGCCCCACATGGCGCGGTACAGGGGCAGGGTGTACTTCTGCTTCCCCTGCCGGAGAGAGACGCGGTCAGGCCCCAGCCACCTCCGCCGCAGCAGGGGGAGGGCTGGGGCTGACCAGGGGGGTCCTGCGTCCCCCCCGGTGTCACCCTCGTCCGCTCAGAGGGATGGGACAAACCTGGCTGTGGAGGAAGTCCTTGACCTTGCTGTACTCGGACTCGTGGTTGTTCTTGAGGATGATCTGGCACCAGCGCAGCCGCAGCTCGGCGTTCTGGGCCTTGGAGATCTTCGGGTACATCGCGCTCAGCCTCTCCACGTTGCCTGGGAGAGAGAGCGATCGCCTCTGCTCCCACGGGGCCCCGGAGCTCGCCCCGGCCCCGCTGCGAATCCTCCTGGCCCCCCAGGGCTGGGTGAGGCCGTGCGGGTGCAGCGCTCACTCGGCACCGGGGGCGAGGAGAGGCGAACGCAGGTGGTGACACCACGGCCGAGCCAGCCTGGGGACGGCCGGGCTCTGTGCTGCCACCACACGCGTGTCCCCGGGGGACGTCCCCAGCTGATGTGCACCCACACGTCCCGGTGGTGCCCCCACATCCCCGGCCAACAGCCTGGGCCCTGTGTGATGCCACCCTGGGCTTCCCCTGGGCGCCAGGCCCTCACCTTCGGGTAGGGGCGACTTCTGCAGGAGCTGGTCCAGGAAGTAGACCAGCTGGTACGTCTTCCAGGCCGTGATGTCCACGGCTTCGATCGCCTCCACGTTCAAGCTGTCGGCTGCCCACAGCTCCGCCAGCTCGTCCGCCGGCTTCATCAGCTGCTGCCCCGGGGAGAGGTCGGGCAGGAAGGGCGGCCAGCCCGGCGTGTTCAGCCAGCGATCGAACTCCAGGCCTGCGGTGAGGCAGGGAGGGAGAGCTGGGGGGGGCCCCACCTAGGCAGGGCTCGGTTTGCACCTCAGCAGCGGCAGCCCCACGAAGCTCACACCGGGCATGGGCTTTGGCACCGGGCAGGGCTGAGCCCCGTCCCCGCTGAGCACAGGAATTAACACACGTGGTCTGCAGCGAGACCAGCGCCAGAAGGAAAGCCCAGCGGAGAGGAGGCAGTAGACACAGCAGTGCTCTTGCCAAGCTCTCATCATCCTCAGAGCCAGGCTCAGCAGCTCTCCACGCTCAGGTGGAAGAAGGCTCTGGGACCCCCGAGGGCTGTGCTGCAGAGCAGTGCCCAGGGCCTGGCAGCCGCCACCGCCCCGCACTGACCTGGGAGCGAGTCCACGCCTTGCTTCTTCAGCTCGGGGAAGTATTCCAGGAAGAAATTGAGGGCATCATCTGCTGTGATGCTCTGGAACTTGAACCGTTCCACATAGGCCTGCGGGGACAGCCGGGGTGGGTTGCCATGCATGCTTGCTGCCTCCCCCCGGCACGTCCCCAACCTTCATCATCTTCATCGTCAACCGAGCACCCTTCCTTCCCGGCTCCTTCCTCCCACCGCAGCATTTCACATCGCCCAGCCCCAGTTTGCCCCAAGCTCCCCAGCACGGGCGCGCCGTCCCTCCGCCTACCTGCAGGAAGGCGTCGAACTTGCCCTGGTCCCCCACGAGATGCGCCAGGTAGCTGACGAAGCAGAACCCCTTCTCGTAGGGAGTCTCGTTGTACGTGTCGTCCGGGTTGACGCCTAGCAGGGGAGAAGGGAAACCGCTCACAACCGACCTGCTGCTCTGCAAAACGAGTGGCGCGCGCGGATTCACGCTTTCCGCACGGAGCACAGCCCTGCGCAGCCTCGGGCACCACCAGCACCACCCGCGGGGGCTCCCACGGACCTGGCTCGATCACCACGCGGAGCTTGTTGAGCGGATGGTCCTCCCCGGTGTTGTCCATGTGCTGGCGCAGCAGGGCCCTGCCCGTGGCGGCCTCCAGGCAGGTGTACGCTGAACCTGGCGGGGACAAGCGGAGGCGTTTGGAGACCCCGACCCGCACGCTTCGCGTTCCTGCCCCACGCGGTGAGAGGGTGACGGCTGCTGCTACAAGGGGCAAGCGGAGCGAGCCTTGCTGGCTGGGGGAGCAGCTGCCGGGCCAGCCCCGTCGCTGGGGGAAGGAGGCGTTTGGGTGGGAAGCGCAGCAACGCAGCCCTGGGTTAGACAGAGGTCACCCTGCCGGGGAGCTGGGAGGGCAAAGGAAAGGTGAGGCTGGGTGAGATCGCTGCTCCCCAGCCCGGCAGCGCCCCACGTCCCTGCTACGGGGATGTGGCGGCTCCATCCGCGCCTGACACGAGCTTGGTTGCTGTTAACAAGAAACCCCGGTGCTTGGCAGAGCGCTGCTCGTCTCCTGCAGGACGCGGTACGGGCCCTGCTCCCATGTGCAGCTCTCAGAGGGAGGCGCGGAGCCTCCACAGACCCCAAAACCCGGCTGCCTGCAGACCCCGGGCACGGCCACGCACCGTAGACCTCGGTGGAAATGCGCCTCTGCGCGTACATGGTGAAGCCCTCGTTCAGCCAGAACTCGCCCCAGGTGGCGTTGGTGACCAGGTTGCCGAACCAGCTGTGGGAGATCTCGTGGATGATGACGTCCACCAGGGAACGGTCCCCGGCCAGCAGGCAGGGCGTCACGAAGGTGATGCAGGGGTTCTCCATCCCGCCGAAGGGGAACGAGGGCGGCATGAACAGGACGTCGTACCTGGCAGGGAAGAGCAGGCGGCTCGGTACAGAGCCACCTCTGCCTGCAGCCGCGGCCCAGGGCCGGGGGATGCTCCGTCCCCTGCCCCGAGGAACAGGGTCCCTCATACCTGCCCCAAACGTAGGGTCCAAAGAGCTTCTCGCCCACGGCCAGGAACTCCTCGATCACCCCGTCGTACTCCTTCTTAGCAGCCTCGATCAGGCAGGGCTCGGCCCAGACACGGCTCCTGCAGAGACCAACAGAGCTCAGACCGAGCAAGGGAAGGGGTCCCTCCGGACGCCGAGGAGCAGGGACTTCGGGGGGCATTCGGCCCCACTGAGTGACCCCTCTGAGTCGGGGCCTCCTCCAGAGCCGAGCAGGGTGCACCTGCCCCCAAAGAGATCCCCCCCCCCCGCCCCGATCAGTGCATTGTGTCTGCAGCAGGAGGAGGCAGCACCGGGGGACCCTGCAGGACAAACTTCGGGGGACCCTGCAGGATAAACACCGGGGGCACCCTGCAGGACAATCGTCGCGCAGGCGGAGACCTCCTGCAAGTCGTGTGCTTGGCCAGTGCCAACAAGAGGAAGCGTTAACCATTAGGGGACTTTCACCCTGTTGCTTCATCAGAGAATAACCACACGTGTTTATCCTGAGACAACATAAAAGCCTGGTGGTAAACAAAGCTAACGAGAGTCCAACTGTTGCAATCTCTTTCCTAGTCCGAATGCCAAAGGGCTTTTATATGGCTGCTGGAGCAGCCGGGAGCTCCAACGACCAGCCTGGGGAAGAGACGTGGGACCTTTGCTTGGCGGTGGGCACACGCTGCCCTCGCCCACGTGCACAGGGCCGACACAAAGCGCTGCCCAGGACCCCTCCAGGGCCAGCGGAGCTGGGCTCCACAGCAAGCGGTGGCTCCCGCGGCCGTGACTTAATGCACAGGTTGCTTCTGCAGGCGCTTACCTTGGGCCAACTTCAGCAGACACGATGTCCCCGACAGCCAGGGCGATCAGGTAGGAGGGGATGGGATGGTCCATCTTGAAGACGAAGGTGTTGTCTTTCTGCTTCTCCCAGGTTGTGGCGCTCATCACCGCCGTGAAGCCCTCGGGGACCTGGAAACATGGACAAAACGTCCATCAGATCTGCGCTGCACGAAGCAGGGTGTCATCCAGCCCGGCTGGGGACCCCACTACGTGTCCCCAGCACCAAACCCCAGCCAGCCGTGCTGCTCGCAACCATCCCTTCTGCACCACAGCATCTGGGACAAAGCAACAGAGGCACACGGTGAGCCCTGGTGCCACAGGGTGCAGGGGAGCAGCGGGGAGCAGAACAGGAAGGCAGCAATCAGCGCGTGCCCTACAGAAAGCAGCTCTCCTCCCCGTCCTTGCACAACAGCTCGTTATCCTGGTTCATCAGGCCCCAGTAAGCTCCGCAGTGGCTCCGTCAGCCCGGCGGCTGCGGGACGGGCAGGAGGTGAGCCTGGCGGTGCTGGGGAGAGCACGGTTCCTGCGGCACCGATCCCTGCACCGGGGTTTTTCAACACATGAGCCCTTTGCTCACCCTTCAGGAGGGAGCTTTGCTCCAACTTTCAGGGAAGAATTTAGAGCAAGGGGGAGAAAAATAAATTCCTGCATCACCAGCCGACGCCACGGCCTCGGTGTGCCATCAGCGTCACAGCCCCCGGCAGCGTCCCTCACCCCCCGGCAGCGCCGCTGCTGGCTGCGCTCCCCCAGGAGAGGGGACAGGCCTGGGTGTGAGCGACTTGGTTTGGGGCTAAACAAAAAGGGGAAGGCACCCGCTGCCTGCTAGGGGACCGAGCTGGGTTTTCCACGTTAACAATTCAGAGGAATTACTCAGGCAGCTGCATCCCCACGAGGAGACCTGAGAGGTTCAAGCACCCAGCTAATCCCAGCTGCTCACTGGCATTTCGGCATCAAGCACAGAGCATTTTGGCAGCGTCCTGCTCGGAGGCGAAAGCTTTCAGCACATCGCCCGGCACGCACCCGCTGTCACGCGCGAACCAGAGGCCACAGTGGTGGCTGGGGAAGGGTGGGGAAAGGCGAGAGGAGCGACTCGGGCCAGGCGTACTTGTAGAGGAAAATAAAGTACAAGCTAAATTTGTCACTGCCTTCTCTGCTGGGGGCCTGCAGGGGGGATTTGGAGCGTAATGCTCCAAATCGTCTCGAACCCGCGGCCGCACGGGCTCCGGGCAGCGCTCCTGCAGCACCCGAACGCTTCCGTGCGTCCGGGGCATCCTGCGGGAAGCCGGCGGCTTCCTGCCCCTCGAGCACCTCCGGACGGGAGCACGGCGAGGGCTTTGCTCTGGGAGAGCTTCGGGAAGGCGGCGGGGTTTGTGCCCCGCGCCCCTCCCGGGGAGCCGCTTACCTGCACCGTGGCCGAGTATGTGCATTTAACTGCTGGAGTGTCAAAGCCAGGGAAAAAGGATCTATTCAGGACGGCCTGGCCTTGAGTGTACATAAAGGGCTTCTGCTTCCCCGCTGTCTGCTCGGGGGTGAGCCAGCACACCTGGCGAGAGACAAGAGACAGCGCTGTGAGCGGCGGGGCTTTACCTGGACCCGTGCCGAGTAGGTGCTCTTGGTGCCCGGGGTGTGGAAGCCGGGGAAGAAGGACCTGTTGAGCACAGGGAAGCCAGAGGTATAGAGGAAAGGCTTCTCCTTCTGGGCGGTTTGGGAGGAGGCCAGCCACGACATCTGCAGCACAGGGGGAACAGCAAGGCGCTGAGGGGGCGGCGGGCGGCCACCCGGAGCCCACCTCGGTCCCCGGCTCCCCCCCCCCCGCGCCGGGCGCCTTCGGGACAGGCCGGGAGCCGTCCCCACGTCCCCTCGCCCCCCACCCCCCCGCGGCCCCTCCCCGGCCCCTCGCCCCCCGCTCACCCCGGGCCCCTCGCCCGCCTCGTAGTCGACGCGCACGGCCAGCAGCTGCCCGGGCCGCGGCTCCCGGGGCAGGGCGAGGCGCAGCGCCGAGCCGTAGCTGGCGAACGGGAGGCTCTCGAAGGGCAGCTCCCGGCCTCCGCCGCCGTCGGCCTCGGGGGAGGGGGGGGGGGGCAGCAGGGTCGCCCCCCGCACCTCCAGCGTCGGGTGCGAGTCCAGCAGCAGGGCCCGGCCCCCCGGGCGCAGGCAGCGCAGCTCCAAGCGCGCCGCCCCCCGCAGCCGCCCCGCGCCACCCCCCCCCCCCGAGCCGAAGGCGACCCCCAGCTCCAGGTGCAGGTGGAGCAGCGAGAAGGGGGCCGCCGCCCCCCCCGTGGCCGTGGCCGTGTCCCGGGCCGGCTCCGCCGCCATGGCTGCTGCGGCGGGGGGGGGGCGGGGGGGGGGGAGGGCGGGGAGGGGCGGGGAAGGGGGCGGGGGGTGGGGAGGGGGGGAAGCTCCGGGGGGGGGGAATCACGGGGGGTGCGGGCTCCGTGGGAAGGGGGGGGACTCGTGGGGGGGAGGGCATGGGGGGACGGGGGGGACTGAGGGGTGCAGGGGGGGAGTTCGGGGGGGGGGGCGAGTGAGGAGGGGGGGGGTCCTGAGGGTGCGGGCTCGGGGGGCGGGGGTCATGGGGGGGGGACTTGTGGGGGGGGGGCGACAAGCGTGGGGGACCCTTGGGGTGTGGGCCCCGTGGGGGGGGGTCCGGAGAGGCGGGGGCGTTTGGGGGGGCTCGGGGGAACGGGGCGTGGGGGGGACCCGTGGGGGGGGGGAAACGTATGGAGGGGGGTCCTGGGGGGGCGGGGGGTCCCGGGGGGGGGATCCGTGGGGTGCGGGCTCCGGGGGCGCCGTGGTGCTGCCCCCCCCCGGCTCGTTGCCCTCCGCCCTCCCCCCCCCGCCGTGCTCGGGGCCGTTCTGCTGCGGGCCGGGGGGGGCCGGGGGGGGCCGGGGGGGGGCCGGGCCTGCGCGGCTCCTCCCCGCCGCTCCCCGGGGCCCTCGAGTCCGCGCCGCTGCCGCTGGGGAGGCGGCGCCGGGAGCTGAGCGGGGCCGGGCGGCGGCGGTGAGTGCTGGGGGGCCGGGGGGGGGACACCCCGGGGGGGACATCCCCGAGGGGACGCCCAGGAGGGGACGCCCAGGGGACGCGGGGCTGGCGGGGCAGGGTCCCCCGGGGGTCCCGTTCCTTCAGCCCGGCCCGGCCGGTGCCGGGGGTGGGGGGTCCCCTCCTCCCGTGTCCCGGTGCCCCCCTCCCGCTGTCGCCCGTCCCCGGCTCGGGGTCTCCTGGGGGAGCCGCAGGAAGGAAGCGAGCGGGGAAACTGAGGCACGGGGCCGGGACAGCCGGGGGGGCAGCGGGGACTCCGTGGCGCTGGGTCTCGGTGTCCCCGGCCCCGCTGCGGCCAGGCGGCTCCCGGTGGCACCGGAGGGTCCCGGCTCGGCACCGGGGGGCCCGCAGGGGTCGGGCAGGCTCCGAGCGCGGCTCCGCACCTCCAAACCCTCAGGGTTGTGCAGGGGTGGGCGAAGCGTCCGGGGCACGGACACCCGCGGCACGCGTTCGCCGCTCTCCGGGGGTCTCACCTCGGAAAATCCCAGCTGGGAGGGAAGCCGGGAGCCCACGCGGGGCCGGGAGCGCTGCTGCGGCTCGGAGGGCTCCCGGCGTGTGTCCGAGCAGCCCCGCAGGGCGTTTTGGAGAGGGGCAGCAACGCAGGACGCGGGCACCCAAATTCCCAGCAGCGGGGCGAAGTCCCGCCGCTGCCCCCCTCGCTCGCCCGGTATCGCCCCAGCTCCTGAGCCCTGGGCTCGATGCGGCCCCTGGGCTCGCAGCCCGCTCCTGCCTCGCCACCCCCCAGCCCTGCCCCTGCCTCAGTTTCCCCCCGGGCATTGCTCCCCATCTGACACGGCCCCGTGGTGCGGGGTGTGGGGTGGAGGGGGGGCAGGCTGCGGGCTGGGTCCCCCCCGTGGTTTGGGTCCCAGGGTGGGATCCAGGCCTCGTCCTCTGTGCTGGGGGGGCCCAGGTGAGTCCCGGTGTGTGGGGAGCCATAAAACGGGAACGGGGACAGGAATGGGGACAAGGAAGGGAACAGGAGCGAGGATGCGGACGGGGGGTGGCGGGGCCTGGAGCGGGGCTGGGGGTGCAGCCGGGGCTGCTGCGGGGAGGTGGGGCCGGCCCCGCGGGGCAGCGGGGTATAAATATCCGAGCTGGGAGCTTTTCCTGCCCACGGACAGGAAAAAGGTGTTTCCGGCCCTGGGCTGCAGTGGGGCTGGGCCCCGCAGGGGATGAGCGGGACCGGGGCCAGGTGTCCCCGTTCTCCCCCTGCCTCCCACCCAGGGCACACGGGGAGCAGCATCAGTCCCCAGGCTCCTGGGGTCAGGCCTGGGAAGCGCCAGCCCCTGCGCGTCCTCAGAAATGATTCCTGGGGGGCCAGGACCTGTTGTGGGACGCGGGTGCAGGCGGTGGCTCGGCTGACAGCCCCGGCGTTTCTGCAGGCATCACTTGGGGAAACTGAGGCACAGCTTGCAGGTTGGCAGCAAACTTGGCAAAGCCCATGGGTCCTCCTTGAATGCTCCCAGGTGGGGCACGAACCCAGCCCAGTGGCCCCTGACCACTCCCCGGGGCTGAGGGAGGGTCCTGAGCCCTGCTCGTTAGCAAGTGGCCCCTGACGAGCTTTGTGCTGCCTCAGTGAGGGCTTCAGGGGCACAGAAATTTGGGCACAGCCGGATTAACCCCTGGGTTCACAGCCTTGGTGCAGCCCCACGGGGGGATGCTGCACACCCACGGGGGCTTTCACCCTCTGAGATTTACAGCGTGGTCCCCGGAGCGGGGTTTGGCCATGGAGGGGACGGATCCAGGACCCTGGATGCTGCCCTGGAGGCACCTGGGGCTAGGGTACCTCCAGGCATTGTGTGAGGAGGGGGCAGGTGGGGACAAGGCACCATGCTCGTGGCACGGGAGCCCCCTGGGGTGGTGGCACTGGCGTCTTGGCATCCTCTTCCCTCTGGGATGTGGGGATGAGGCTCTGCCGGTCTGCACAGCGCTGCAGGGGGCGGGTTTGGGGTGGGAGCTGGGTGCGGGTTCGGGCTGCAGGCGTCCCCGGGGTCAGGGCGATGCCCACACGGGCTGGGGGTGGCCCTGCAGAGAAGGGCTTGGGGATGTTGGTGGCAGAAATACTGGATGCGAGCTGGCAGCTGGATGGGGCTGGGGGCAGCCGGGGCTGGGGGAGGCGTTGTGCCCATGGCAGGGGGCTGGAACCAGGTGGGCTTTAAGGTCCCTTCCGACCCAACCATTCTGGGATTTCCCCCATTCCCTGATTTTCCCTGGTGCCGGCCGCCTTTCCCCCGTGCCCCTGGTGGTGGGCAGTGGGCCGTGCTGGGCAGGGCTTTCCCACGCGCTGCCACCGCAGCCACATCCTGCTGCGGCCACCCAGGCGGGGACAACCCCGTGGTGGCCTCGTGGGAGCCTCAGGGGCCGGGTTTTGGGGCGCTGGGCACCCCGGGGCACCCAGCACAGCCACTCTCAGCAGGAGGCTGGGCCGTCAGGGTGGGGGCATGGGGGCGCGGAGCCCAGCGAGGCTGTGGTCATCTCCATCCTCATCCTCGGCTGCCACCGGACACGGCCCCACGGTGCGGATGCGGCCGGGCCGCGTCACCTCCGGCAGCAGGGCAGCGGAAACTCCCTCGGCGTGGGGCTGGGCATTGACTCACGGCTTCTCCTCCACCCCTTCCTCCATCCCCCCCCCCCCGGTTTTCCTTGCCTTTCTCTCCCCTCTCCCTCTCTGGGCTCTTTCCAGGGGAGACATCTATGCCGCAGGGGGAAAGGGGGGAAGCTGGAGCACGGCTCTCCTCGCTGCGGGCAGGCAGGATGCTCGGAGGATGCTCAGGGGATGCTCAGAGGATGCTCAGGCTCTCCTCCAGGAAAGCTGATCCTCCTCCATGAGCAATGGACCCACAGTCTAGCAACCGTGGTGATCGGTTTGAAGCTGGGGGGGCAGCCTGGCTGCTTGCGCTCCGAACGGCAAACGCAGCGAAACCCACGTTAATACCTGGGTAATGAGGTGTTTGCGTGGCACTCGCGGCCCCTGCGGATTTGCAGCTCACTGGAAAATCCACTCATCCCATTAAGGGCTCCCCGGGGCTTTTGCTTTCCATTGCAGATGCCCGCCTGTCCTGGGGAGCCCATCCCAGGGTTTGGGGGCCGAGCAACGCGCAGTGGGGCTGCCGGGTACAGGGGTGGGGGGGTCAGGGCAAGTCCCTGCTGCAAGAGCTGCGTGTTTATGGTAGGGGGGCGTTATGGGGGGAGATCCCATCCCACGTGCCCAGGTAACACCAGCCCGGTAAGCGTTGCGCACGGTGGGAATGGTCCCCAGGGGATCAGGTGCTTGGAGATGCAGGGGGCGCAGCCTCGCTGCACGCCCAGGGGCTCGGGGGGAGCAGGGGCTTCACGCGGGGGGGCATTTGGGAATCGGAGCCCCAGCACAGCATCCCCTTGCTCTGTTCAGTGCCCGGAGCGGTGCCGCTGGGTGCAAACGGCAGCTTTAAGCCGTGGGGGGGCTTTGCGGAGGGCGCAGCGGTGGCGGCCCAGCTCCGGCTCTGTTCCCTGATGGATTAAAGCTGCCCTCGGGGACCTGGCGCCCCGACCCCTGCGCTGCTGCTTCCCCAGCATTACGCAGCTCGCCCACCCCGCAGCGCTTCTGGAATCCGTGGCCCGCCTTGGGGGGACGAACGACCTTTGGCTTAGCCCAGCGCAGCCTGCGGTGCGCCCGGGGAGCTGAGCCGAGCGCCGGGGACGCGCAGCCCGTGCCGGGGCGGCGAGGTGAGCGCAGCTGTCCCACCGCACGCGTACGCGCGCAAGCACGGCCGAGTTGATGCCTTTAGCAGCTCTCCGCACAGCTGCGGCTTCCCGAGGCCGGGTCCCCAAAGCCAAAAAGCGCCGGGTGCCTCCAGGCTTCGGGGCTGAGCGCTGGGGGGGCCGTTTCCGCCCGGCGTTGCTGGACCCGGCGAGGACACGCAGGCAGGCGCTGCGACATCTGCTCTTGCTCAAAACCCCGAGGAGCGAGCAAGAAGCTTCCTGGCTCTGCAACCGGGCCAGGTCTGCAGCCCGTCAGGTCCCGGGGCTGGGGCCAAAGGCTGCGATGGGCCCCGGGGAGCAGGACCCAGACAGGGCGATCCGGATGCGGCCCGGCCAGGCCGCGCTCCCCATCCTCGGCTCTTCACTTTCGGCCCTCCCCGAGAGCATCGCGTGCGCCTCGGCTGCACAACGGCTCCGGGACACGGCGTGGGGGTCCCCGGCGTGGGGGGGGTCACCCACCAGGGAGCCTTTTTTTGGGGGAGGGAGGTCCGGAGCCCCCAGGAGGTGCTGGATGCTGAGGCAGCCGGTGGGTCGGGGGGGGCAGCGGGGGCTGCGGGCAGCTCCCGGCCTCTCGCAGGTTGGCGAAGCGGCAGCCCCGACACCGGTGGCCATGGGGGGGGGAGGGGTTCTCGGGGGGAGCCCCCTGTGGTTTTTGGGGGGGGGGGCGGAAGGGGGGAGCCCCGTATTTTTTTGGGGGGGGGCGGCGCCGCGGGGCCGGCCCGGAGCTGTCCAGCGCCGGCGCCTCCTGAACGGCCGCGGGGACGCGCAGCGGGCACGGCGCTCCCGGCTCCGCGCTCCCGCAGCCCCCCTGTCCCCCCCCGACACCCCCTGTCCCCCCCAACCCCTGTCCCCCCCCGACACCCCGTGTCCCCTCCGACACCCCCCGCCCACGAGGCCGATCGCGACCCACGGACACGCTGCCAGGGGCAGCCCCCGTGTCCCCCCCCCCCCCCCCCCGCCGGGGGCTGCACAGGGACATCTGCGCCCCCCCGGCACCCGCATGGGCTTGGGGGGTGCCACACCCGCGGGTCGCAGTTTTGGGGTTAATGGCACCAATTAAAGGCCTGCGAGGGGCTGGCATCGCCTGGAGCAGCCGGGGGACACGTCCCCAGAGACCCCAATAGCCTCCGGTATCCGGAGGCCGTGAACAGGGGGCCTCCAGTATCGGGGCGCCCGGCAGGGCTCAGCACCCGCAGGATTTGTACCCGGCCTGGGCAGGGCTCGGTCTCGCTGCACCGGGTTGTCGGTGGCGGAGGCCGCCGCGGGCTGTGCAGGGCTAAACTTCGCTCACAGCAAGGTTTTATTAAAGTGGGTTAAGTGCCTAATGGGATGGCCGCGGCGTGGCTGAAGGACAGCTTAGTGCTGCGGCTCCCCGGCCGGCTCTGCTCTAACACCAGCCGCTTTCATCCTCCTCCTGCACCCGCGCGCTGCTCTTCCCTCCCCTCGGCGGCTCCCCCAGCTCAGCAAAGCCGCCCCAAGCCCCCTGCGTCGTGGGGTGGGGATGAGGCCAGGACGGGCAGAGCTGGGGCCACCCGGGCACCCTCCCACCCTCCTGCTGCCCGTGGCCGTGCCCAAGCCCAAGCCAGACGAGCTGCCCGCTGAGATGCCGTTGCGCACAAGATCCTGGCTCTGGGGGGGGCCTCGGGCTGTGCTGACCCCCGACCACCCCCAGCTCTGCCTTGCTGGGGCTCCGCTTGCACCGCTCTGCTCTGCTCGCTCCGGTCCCTGCCGTGCTTTTGAGCCAGAAGCCCCCTCTCCGTGCCACCGAGCCCTGGGTACGGCCCCTCGGCGCGGCGAGACCCCCGGCAGCGAGCAGGCAGCGCGGGTCCCCGCAGCGCGGGCGGTGGCAATGTCCCACGCGGTGACACCCGGCCGGGGGCAGGCCAGGTCTCGGCCGCGGCGCGGGGGCTGGAGGCTGAATGGGCAGCTTGTTCCCCTCTGAAGGCTCCTTTCTCTCCCTGCTCCCCTCTGTTTCTCTTAGGAAAGTTTTATGTCCCTTGTGTCACAAGGAGCCTTTTCTTTGTCATCCTTCCTGAGCGTGCCGGGGAGGAGGCTGCGTTGGAGCAGCGCCATCCCCGGAGGCAGCTCGGGGCCGGATCCTGCTCGGGGCTGTGGGGAGATGCTTCGAGGGGCAGCGGCGTCGTGCCGGGAGGGTCTGCACGGGGCTGGTCCCAGTCGCTCCCACGCTGTAGAATTTGAGGTCTGGGCCCCGTGGGCACGGGGCATCTCCACCCCCAGCGCGGCCGGCTGGGCTCCGCAGCCTGGCCCGTCTGAGCTGGGCTGCAAACGTCCTCCCAAGAGGATTCCCCGCGCCTGCCGGGGAGGATTTGGGGGATTTGTGGCAACTGCACAATCGCTGCGGCAGCCACTGCTTCCTGTCGGAGGGAGCAAACTGGAGGACGCCGTGGGTGGACGCAAATGGCTGCGAACGCGAGGCACAGGCCAGGACACCTTGGGGACACCCCAGGGCTGTGGGGTTTGCTCCGGAGCTGTGTCAGGGTGGGGAAACTGAGGCACAGAGTGGCAGTGAGAGCCCTGCAGAGGGTGAAGGGTTTAATGCCTCTTTGCATCGCCGAGTGCCCGTGCTCAGGCTCCTGCCGCAGCCATCCCGGGCACGGGGAAGGGTTTAATCCCAGCACAGCTGCGAGGGGGCTGAGACGCTCGCGTGCCCCACAACATGTGCGAAGCGAGGGACGTGAAATGGGGCTGAGCCTCCGGGTCCGTGTGTTCATTCCTGCCTGCCCTAACCGCAGGTGTGAGGTGTGCTTTGACTCTGCTCCAAGCAAGTAGCTCAAGCCCCGAGCACAACAGATGCCTCTTTGAAAGAGACGCCTTCGGGGATGTGCTGGTTCGCGTTTGTCCTGGGATGAAGGACACGGCTCAGCCAGGGCTGTTCCTTTTTGCTCCTTTCTCCATGGGCTGCCTCGTCCGAAAGGATCAGCAACCACTTTGTTCCCTGGGTGTAACAGTCTCTAATTATGGGAAACCTGGAGCTCAGCGCTGGAGGCAGTGGGCACCAGCCCAGCACCCCTGTGCTGAGCTCTGGACCCGCAGTAGCTGGGACGAGCGTCCTCCCCCAGGGAGCGCATCCCAACCTGCCTGAGATTTCGGGTGCTCCATCACTGCCCAGGGGGACAAACCCCGATGCGGGGCTGAGCCTGCGGTGCTGGCGGCTCCTTGTCATTAGGAGAAAGTCCCTTCCCTTTTCAGCTAATTGCAAAGGACCTGCCGCGGTGGGGAGACGCCTCTATCTAGGTCAGGCTGTGACCTGCTTAGCCGGGCAGCGTGGCCGCAGGAGGAGCAGGGGCGCACGGAGGGGACCGGCCCCACGGGACGGGGGGCTCGGCGTCCCCAAACGGCCCCACTTGGGCGGCTGGAAACGAAGTCAGCGGGAAGCTGATAATTTGCTTGGTATAAGAAAGTGCTGAATCTCCTAGGGGTGACTTTAATTTGTGTTTGCTCATAAAATAATGGGAGGTTGCGGCAGGCTGCCTACAGCAGGAGGCTGCTCCCGGGGCTGGCTGGGTCCCGGCTGCTTTGGGTTGTCCCACGGCGGCTCTGCAGGTGAGGACATCCCTGTCCCCAGCCAGGGGTCCGGCTGGCAGCCAGAGTTACCCGGGGCAGAGGGGCCGCATCCAGCCCTCCCCGTCCCCAGGGGAGCTCCGGACCAGGGTGCAGCCTGGAAGGGGTCGCCGTGGTTAGCCGGGCGAAGTGCTGGGTGCCCTCCCCACCCCAAGGCACGGGCTATGGGAGGGGACAGCTCCAAAGCCCTCCTCCCACAGCCACTGCCTGCCCCTATAAAACCTCAGAGCCTGTGAGAACAGGAGGAGGATTGATTTTTTTTGTGGCAAACACGGCAGCTTTGGCTTCAGCTGCAGAAGCAGCCTCGTGCTGCCCTCCCAGCAGGCTCCGAGGACAGGGGTGGAAGCCGTGTCCACATGAGGGAAATCCAGCTGGAGCAAACAGATCAAAAAAAAATCTATAAAAACCGGTTACGGCTCCGGTGCTAAATGCCCTGAGAGCAGGAGTGTGCCAGGCTCCAAAGCGGAGCCGCGTGATGCTGATGCACAGGGGGGTCGGTGATGATAAGATTGTAGCACACATCTAGGGGAACTTTTTGCCTCTGGCTTGGATAAAGAGGGGCTCAGGGAAAGCACTGTGCTGGGACCGACTCTACTGGCTGGGAAAAAATTGACAAAGTTGGGAGAAAATTGCCAAAAAATGGAGTGGGGCCGGTGGCTCAGCCGCTCGTGTAGGGCTGCCTTGTGCCTCCGAGGGTGGAGGGCCACCAGCTCTGGCCCCGGGGAGGGACGGTCGGCCCCACCGGCACTGCAAAAGGCATTTTGCCAAAGGCTGGGTGCTGGGTGCTGAGCCCTGGGGGCTCAGCAGACGCAGAGCAGGGCACGGCCGGCCCCGAGCCGCAGCGATGCCATCAGCGGGGCTGGGGTTGGACTTCACGGGCAGATCCAGGGCCGTGTTGGAGACGGTGCGACTGCCAAAATGTCTGCAGGCAGTCCTTACGCTCCGGGGAAGCCCGTCTCAGCCTTGAAAGGCAGCCAGGCTGCGGGCCGGGCCGCGAACAGAGCGGCCTGTGTGTGCACGGAGAGCGGCTCCGTCGGCTCGCACCCAGCGCCCAGCGCGGCGCCCGCACAAAGCCCCGCTTGTTTTCGCTGCTCCGGCCCAAAACGCAGCCTTCGCGGGGCAAGCAGCACCCGGGCGCCCTCCCCAGCATCTCCCCACCTTTCCAGAGATGTTCCCAATCTCTCCATCCCTGCAAAAAAAAAAATATATATATATATATATATTTTTTAATTTTTCCCTGGAGAGCTGCAGCGCAGAGGGGTGCCCAGGACCCGTGGGGGTGGCTGGAGCTGGAGCTTGGCTCCGCGGCTGATTTTGCCCCCGGGCTCCGCTCTGCCTCCCCACGCAAAGCGCCCAAAGTCCGGCATCTCGGCAGCCCCCCAGGCCTGCGGGAGGGATGAGCTCCTCCGCTCGGTGCCACCGTGTGAACGTCCCTGTCACCAGTGGTGGCAAAGCTGGGGAGACGCCCAGGCTGAACAGAGAGCGGGGGCGGCCGCTGGGGTGTCACCGTGGGGCAGGACGAGAGCAGGGGCAGGGAGGGATGGGGCAGGTGGCACCATGCGGGGGGTGTCGGGGCTGGGGAGGGCAGGAATGGGGCTCGGACACCGCACGGAGCAGCCGTGGGATGGGTCCTGTGGGCACGTGTGTGTGGGTCCGTTGCGGTGCTGTGCGGCCAGGCCTGGGGGACGGGGTGGCGGAGCTGGCCCCCGTGCCAGCTGGAAGGCGGTCTCGGGTGCCCACGAGGTGGTCTTGGGTGGCCGGAGGGTGGTCCTGGATGACTGGAAGGTCATCGTGGGTGACTGGGGGGTGGTCTCCAGTGGTTTGGGGGACCAGGAGGTGGTTTTGGGTGGCCAAGAGGCGAACCCCTACCTGCGGGTCTGCGCCCGTACGGCCTCACCGCAGGGCCCCGCCATAGGGGCCTGGGGACGCAGGGACAGGGGCTGGCAAAGACTGGGGTCCCTGGGGGGGGACATGGGGAGGAGACATTGCCCGTGCCGTGGCTCACCCCCCTCCCTCTCCTCTCCCTCCGCAGCGCCTCGCCGGAGCCTCCTCGCCGGGATGAACGGGACGGCCAACCTCACCCCGGCCGGCCGCGGCCACTACGGCTCCGCCATCCCGGTGCCACGCGCCGTGCCCCCCGGCAAGCTGCCCGCTGCGGCCCCCCCGGCCCGCCAGAGCACCCCGGGGCCTCCCGCCTCCCACCAGGCCTCGTCCCCGCGGCTGGCCTCCGGCCCCAAAAGTCTCAAGCCCAAGCCCAGAGCCGCCGGCCATGAGCCGGCCGAGGGCCCCAGCCCCAGCGTCCCCCCCCGTGGGGGGCAGAGACCCCCGGTGCCCCCCGGGAAGTGGCCGGAGGTGGGCAAGAGGGTGGCGGGCGGCCGAGGGGCTGGCATGGAGAGCGGCCTGCGGGGACCTGGGGGCCGCCGTCCCCTGAGCTGCTCCGTGCGGGGGCCGGGGGGGACCCCTGAGATGGCGGCGGAGGACGGGCCCCCTGCCGGCTCGCAGAGCAGGGTGCCCGTCTTCGGGTCAGGGGCCATCAGTTTCTCCTCGGCCTCCCCGCACAGCCGGCCCGTGACGGCCACCGTGGCACCCTTCCAGTACCGGTGAGTGCCCGGGGACGGGGCATGGCGGGGGGCACGGGGATGGGGAGGCTACGGGGAAACCTCGCCGGAATGGTGGGGTTGGGGCCCGGTGAGTGGGGGCTGGGGGCTTCCCTCTGGGTTGGGGTGCTGGGGGCACCCATGGGAGCCTGATGAACGGTGTGGGGCAGGCTCAGTAAAACCGAAGGGGATGTGACACCCTGGGGACCCCCGCCACCATGGGACCGGTGTCCTCAGGGTCCCCAGAGAGCCCCAGGCACCGGCTGTCCCCATCTCCCGGGGGTCCCTGGGTGGCCGCACCCCAGCTCGCCCACCCTAACCCCGCTCTGTCCCCAGGCTGCAGGGGGACGGGGAGGAGCGGGCCACGTCCCCGTGTGACACCAGTCCTGCCGAGGAGCCCGACCCCAAGCCCAGAGCCTTGAGTGAGTCTGGGGGGGGTTTCCGGGGGGGGGGGGGGGTCCTGTGTGCCCCCAGCCCAGGGGCTGTGCGTGTCCCACATGTGTGGGGAGGGGTGGGAGCACTGCCCCGTGTCCCTCGCTCATCCTCATCCACCACGGGGCCGTGCTGGGGTCCCCCCCCTCCCAAAAAATGGGGCCTGGCCTGGGACTCGTGGGGGGGGCGATGCTGGGTGCCCCCGCTCCCCTTCTGCTTGTGCGGGCGCTTGGCTTCGCTTGCTGGCTCGGAGCTGCTGGGGGGCTGCTGGGGGCAGGGCAGGGCAGGGGGGGCCTCAGCCTTTGCCAAACCCCGTCCCTTCCCCCTCGGTCCCCCCGTCCCCGCTCGTGCCACCCCACCTCGGTGACACGGGCAGCGCGTGCCAGCGCTGGTGGGCTCTGACTGGAGCCCCAGAACCGCCAGGCGCTGGGGAAGGGGCGCAGGGAGGCCGGGGGGGGGGGGGGACACACACCGGGGCCATCGTCTGCGTTATTAATGCCTTGTGCGGGGCCTCCGGGAGCAGCTGGCGGCGGCTGGGAGCGGGGCCGGATGAAACGCACGTGCAGACGTGGGGCCAGGGCTGTGCCGAGCACAGGAGCATCCCAAAACCGCCGCACGTAGCGAGCGAGCGGGAGAGGGACGGGGAGGAGGGAACCGTCCGGGGGCCATGGGGCTGGGGCCGCGGGGCCAGGCTGGCGTGGGGCGAGCACGGGGTGCTGGTGGCTTCGTGGCTGCAAGGAGGGGGGGGGGCAGAAACCACAAGCGAGGAGAGCAGCAGGGGATGGCGGTGACCCTTCCCCAGCTGGTGGAGCTGCACCCGTGCGTGTGGGGCTGCCGTGGGGCAGAGCCCCCCCCCCCCAGCACAGAGCTCCGCTTCCCCGCACCAGCGCCGCGTGCCGAGCAGCCGGCTGCCCCCGAGGATTGTCCCCGCCGCCCACACCCCCCGCGTTTCGGTGTGGCCGTCCCCTCCCAAGGCCCTGCTGCCTCTTGGCTCGCTCTCCTCTTTCTAGTTTTCCACCGAGCTCCAGGAATGACCCATTTCCGAGGAGGCGGCCGAGAGCCAGCGCGCAGGCTGGGGGGGGGGGGGGGAGGCCTGGCACCGGCGGCTCCCCGCGCCGCCAACCTCCCACCGGCACCGCGGGGCCGCCGGGCGGGGATTTAACGCCCGGAGCGTCCCCAGCTGCCGGTGACGCCGCCGTGAGCGGCGTTGGGGACAAACCCAAACCCTCCCTGCCGCGTGGTCGGGTCCGTGCTCACCACGGCGTTTTTCAATGAACCACTCACCGCCGGCGCCGGTTGCGCTTTGCCGGCCGCGTGGGGCGAGCGGGGCAGCGGGGGGACGCGAGCCCCCTTATTTGTATTTTATTTTTGGGGTGGTGGTGGCTGAGCCCGGAGGCGAGGTTCCCCACCCCCGCCGCGAATCGGGAGCAGCCCGCTGCTCTGCGGCGCTTGCTTTTGGGGTGGGTTTTTTGGGGGGGGGTGGCCATGTGCGGCGTGGCCGCTCGAAGGGATGCCGGGGCGGCGGTTGCCAGGGCAGCGAGCGGAGGACGGCGGGATGGGGATGCTCCGGGGACGTGCGGGAAGGGGAAGGAGAGCGGGGCGAGGCGCCTCGGGAGCCGCCGCGGCTGATCCGAGCCGACAGAAGTCGGTCAGAGCTGTGGCGCCCGCTCCCGGCACGGCTTCGCGATGGAGATCCGGGGGGGGGGCATCGGCTGCGGGGCTCGGTGCTGAGCCCGGGTCCCAGGGCAGGATGTCAGAGCGGGCTGGGGTGGGTGGCTCTGAGCGGGGCTGCCCGCTCGCCCCGCGCTGGGGAGGTTTGGGGTCAGGGCTGAGCGGGGCCAGCACCGTGGCGAGGGGCGCCGAGCCCCCATCCTGTCCCCTGTCCCGTGCCTGCGGGGTCCCCGGTGCCTTTTGGGGCCCCAGCGGGTCAAGCAGGGGGAGGCCACCGAGTCACCCACCCTCAAAAATGACCCAAATTTCCCAGATTTGCCCCTGCCACAGGCCCTACAGCAGCAGCTGGGGCTTGGCAAAGGCCGTACTGCCCCCGAACCCCAGTGCGGCTTTGGGGGCGACCCGTCCCGTCCCGGCGGCGGTGTTTTTTGGGTTACAAACCACCCGTTTTGGCAGTTTCGCTTTCCCACCCAGCCAGGTGATCCCGGGGCCCCTCGGCGGCGCGGGGCCGAACCCCAAACCCCCCGAGGCCGGCGGCGGTGCCCGGGTTGGGGGGAGCCACCCCCGGCCGTGCCGCCCCTTATCTCCGCAGCGCCCTAATGCGATATTTGCCGGCGGTTGCCATGGCAGCCCGCGTGAGGTCACCGCGCAGACTTAATTCACCCCTCCCCGGGGACGGGTAATTAACGCAACGTGACGATAACCAGAGCCCGCTCCCCGCTGCCTCTCGCCCCTCGGTTCCCCCAGGCCCCTCGGCGGGGCCGCGCAGGCTCTGGGGGCCGCGGGGACCCCCGAGGCCGCCCCGCTGCCGCCTCGGGCCCTGCCAGCGCCCCGTTTCGGGGTGGGAACGGGGCGGTTCGGCCCCTTCTGGGGCGTGGGGGTGCTGGGGTGCTTCTGCGCGCTGGGTGCTGGGACCCCCCCCGGCCTCGCCCCCACCCCCGGCTCCATGCCCACCCCCCCCTTCCCCGTGCGCGCTCCCGATTGCGGGAGCGCGCGGGCGGGTCCCGCTGGCGGAGCCCCCCCCTCCCCCCCGCAGCACCCATGGGTGCCACCTTCCCCCCCCCCATCCCCCCCCGCCCTACCCCGCGCGCGCGCCCCCGCGGCTCCCCCTCCCCTCCCCTCCCCTCCCCTCCGCGGGCGCGCGCGCGGCGCGGCCCCGCCCCCTGCCCGCGCCGGGCGGGCGCGGAGGAGGGCGGGCCCTTTTTGTTTGCCCCTGACATTCCGCTGGTTCGCAGCGGCCCGCGGGCGGCGGAGCGGCGAGGTGGGGCGGCTCCGCTCCGCTCCCGTCCCGCCCCCCCCGTCCCCCCCCCCCCCCGTCCCCGCTCCGTTCCTCCCGGCCCGTTCGGCCCCGCCCCGCCGGTGGGGCGGCAGCTGAGGGCGCTTCTCTCTCTCCCTCTCCCCCCCCCTTCTCCTCCCTCCTCTCTTTCTCCTCGTCCACGGTGCCGCAGCAGCAGCAGCAGCGGGCGCCGGCGGGTTAAATGGTGGCAGCGCGGGGATGCTGGGGAGCAACCTCAAGAGCCTGCCCGACGTGGAGCTGGGCGACGAGGGGGCGGCGGAGCTCCGCGGCTACCGGCGGGGCCCCGACGGCGGCGCCGTGATGCCGAAGCGGGCGAAAGCGGCGGCGGCGACGGCGGCGGCGGCGGCGGCGGCGGGGGGGGGGGGGCCGCGGGGCGCGGAGCTGCGGGTGTTCAAGGCGAGCAGCGCCGAGGGGCGGCTGCCGGCCGGCTCCAACCTGCGCAAGCAGAAGTCGCTCACCAACCTGGCCTTCCTCACCGACGCCGAGAAGAAGCGGCAGCTCTACGAGCCGCGCTGGAGCGACGACATGGCCAAGGCGGCGGCCACGGTGGCGGCAGGAGGCCGCGGTGGTGGCGGCGGCGGTGGTGGCGGTGGTGGCGGTGGTCCCCGTGCCCGCGAGGCGCCCGCCATGTCGCGCAGCCTGTCCCGCTCCGAGCACTCCCTGCTGCCGCCGCGCCCCGCCGGCCCCGCCAAGCCGCCGGCCGCCGGCAAGCCCAGCCGCATCCCCCGGGGGCCCTACGCCGAGGTGAAGCCCCTCAGCAAGGCCCCCGAGGCGGGCGGTGGCGGTGGCGGCGGCGGTGGCAAGTGCGACGACGAGCTGCTGGGCGGGAAGGGGCCTGCGGCGGCGGGCGCCGAGGAGAAGCCGTACCTGAAGGTGGACCCCGAGCTGGTGGTGACGGTGCTGGGAGACCTGGAGCAGCTCCTCTTCAGCCAGATGTTGGGTGAGTGCGGCCCCGCGTCGGTGGCCCCCTTCCTTCCTTCATTCCTTCCTTCCCTCACGCCCCTCTCCCTGCCCGGCCCCCGTTAGCTCCTCGCACCCCGAGGCGGTCACCCAAGAACCAGGGCGACGCGGGGCTGGGAGGATTCGGTGATGGCTTTTGTGGGGTTAAGGAATGGAAATTTGGCTCCTGGCAGGCTCTGGGGTCTTCTCCCCGTGGCTTGGCCATCACCCGTGAAGCCATGCAGCGTGGGGTGGCCCTGTGCCTTCAGGTGGGCACCCACCGCCTTGGGGTCCCCCGGCGTGTTTTTGGCCACATCCCGGTTCTAAATCAGCCCCGAGACCCCGAGGTTGCCCTCCCAGCACCGCCGCACGTCCCCTGCCCCGTCCTAGGGGCTGACCTTGGGGGCAGCACGCGTGGGGAGCCCCAGCCCGTGGGCGAGTCGGAGGCCCGCCGGGGTCTGGGTGCTGCTTTGTGCCCCCCGTCCTCCTGCCGCAGGCTGCGCGTGAGCTGCTTCCAGCCCCCGGCTGTGCTGGGCTCGCTCGCTCGATGCATTTGATCTCCGAGCCTGGGAAAGGCTCTGCGTGGTCGAGAGCTCGTCCCCTGTGGGGTATCACATGAGGTTTTCATCAAAGCAGCCAACGCGCCCGCTTCGGGTCGGAGCTCGGGCTTGCCGCCCCTCCGTCGGCTGCGCTGGCTCTCGGTGCAGGCGTGCCCAGCCCTCGCGTTCCCGTCGTGGCCGCTGCTCGTGGGGGACGTGGGCTGATCTCCAGGAAGGCGAGGCGGCGTCCCGATCCCCCGGCTTTCTTTCCCCCGTGGCTGTACCACGGAGGACTTGCAGCTGCGAAGAGCTCGGCTCGGTCTGGCGAGCCGGCGTGCAAAAATGGCAAGCGAGCTGCGAGCGGCCATGACGAGGCTGCTCGCAGCGCCCGAGCCAGCTGGGTTTGGAGCTGCGGCGTTTGGTGGGGGCAGGCTGGGGGCCCTGGCGTGTCTAGTGCCTTCTTTCTCCCTTGGAGCCCTCGGGATGTCACGGCCCCAGCTGTGGCACGGGGCTCTGGCACACGTGTGCTGCTGCGCCGGCACGGAGCCTCCCGTGCCGATGTCCCCTGCCTGCTCCCCTCCCTGGCAGGGGCCTGCCCTGGCTGCCAAAATGTCCCGTGGCCGCTGCCCGGTGACCCAGGGCTTGCTGGGGCCATGCCAGCAGCTCATGGAAAGCCACGGAGCGAGGCCAAGGCGGGGCAGGCAGATCGCAGAGGCGGGATGCACGAGGCCAGTCTGCTGCTGGGGTCCCGTGGTGGTCCCATCGCTGGGCTCGTGGATGTCCAGCCCCAGCCCTAATGCTGGGGTAATGCCAGGTCCCACCGGGGCAGGGAGCGCCGAGGGGTTGCAGGAGGATTTGTCCTGAACAGGTCTCCACCCGCTGGTGTTTGCATGCCTTGGGGGATCTCGGTGTCCCTCTTGTAGTGCTCTGCTCGTAGGGGGGGTTCCTCAGCACCTCCAGGGAAAATTCCTGCAGCTTCCCTGAGGGTTCAGGGCTGGCCCGTGTAGGAACGACGCCTCGTGCACAAGGTGAGGAAGTTCCTGGGGTGGTTCCCAGCCTCTGTCCGTGGTGGGGCCGATTTTAGTGGTGCTGAGCATCCCTCAGGCGGTGCTTGCCGTCTGAAGGCTTGGCCAGCTGTCTGGTGAGGGCCCTACGCTGCCAAATCTGCCTTGTGCCCCCCTTGCCCTGCGTGTTTGCTGAAATATAAGTCATTCGTCAGCGCGCACGGACCCCTGGGCTTCCTGCAGCGGGGAGGGCTGGTTCTCCACCCCCGGGTGGGGCAGCGTTTGGGGCTGACCGGTCAGGAGCTTCGCCCCGTGTCCTCTCGGGGGGCCGCAGGCTGAGCTTCTTGCCTTCGTGGGAGCTGTGCCGCTGAGTCGCGGCTGTTTAACGTGGCCGCCAGCGACCCGGCTCGTCCTTGGCAGCCCGAGGGGTGGGCACGGTGACAGGAGCGGGAGGTGCGCGGGGGGCAGCGTGCCAGCAGTGTGCCGGTGGTTGCTCCGTCACCTCGTACGTGCCGGCGGTGGACCCGTGGCTGGGGGTGCGTGAGCCCGGGCACGCGCTGAGCTTCTGGCCCTGACCCCTTGGCGTGTCTGCCGCTGCGATCCGGGCGGGCGAAGCCCTCTCCAGTTCCTTCTGCAGACCAGCCCCTGGTGGTGGGCACAAACCCAGGCGGGACAGGAGCCCCCCTGGCTCAGAGCAGGGTGTGGGGGCTGGTGGGCGAGGCCAGGAGAGGGGCTCAGTGGCTACCGGCGGTGCCGGGGATGGAGAGAAGGCTTCTCCGCGCTGCGTGGCTCCTTTGGCACGAGAGCCGTCAGCCTGAGCCATTTTGCTGTGCCTGCTGGAGCGCCTCGAGAAGACCCAGGAGCTTGGTTTGTCCTGGGAAGAAAGGCGTGGGAGCCGCGGGGACTTCCCACCTCTGCAGATCTCGTCTGAACTGCTGACCTGTGCCGAGGAGCCGGCGCTGCCGCTGACTAACCGGAGCTCCCTGCTCCGCCGAACGCGGCGGCTCGCGGAGCCTTTCTGCACCCGTGGTTTCCACACCTGACTTCTCATCTCCATTTCACGTTCGTCCTGCCAGAAACACTCATCAGCCTCTGCTGAAGTGCAGCGCTGGCCAAAAATACAATTTATTTAGCAGTGGCCAAGCGCTGCCTCTCCTTTGGTTGCTGCAGATGTGTCATCTGTTTGATGGCACCGGCGCCTTTGTAGAGCCGGTGGAGATGTAACCATGTTGAGAGCAGGGCAGCCTGCGTAAGATGGAAGAGGTCACCGGGACGCAGCAACCACATGTGCTTTGTAGAGGCTATTTCTAACGCCCAAATTACACATTTCATCCCGAGCAGAGGCCGAGCCTTCTCATCAAAGCTGAGTGGTAGCCGGGTTTGCTAATTGCGCCAGCGCCCGGCCACAGGAGGAAGGGCACGGAGGGAGCGTGGCCAGCGTGGTGCGTGGCTCGGGGTGCGCGGCTCGGGCGTGCACAGCGGGTGAGAGCACACGGGGGGCTGTGGGTGAGCTCGCCCCGGGGTGTGGGGACCCCGCGTGATTGCCACGCGTACCTAGAGGTCCCCAGAGCAGCTCCAGGATCCTGCAGCTGCTTTCTGCAGCCATTTCCTTGGCCATCTCTTGCTCTCTGTATGGTGCCTCTTAAGTGGCTACTAATGGGCGTAAGTACCCAAATGGCCGCTGCTGCGTGGGCCAGAGCCCGGACGGACGTGTGCGGTCCCCGGGGAGACGGCGTTCCCCGAAGGCTTCGCTGAAGGAGCCTTTGTAGCCCTGCCAGGCTCTGCAGGGGCTGGTGCAGCTGTAACGCATCTCGGTCCCGCAGCCCTCGGGGGGGAGGTGGGTGGGCGATGCCGCCCGTCCCCGCTGGGGTGTCCCCGCTGGGCAGCACGTGCCCGCGGTGCCTCTCTGACCGCACTCGTGGGCAGGGCTGGCTTCCTCGTGCTGGTGGGGCAGGAGGAGAGCCGGGGTGCAGACAAATGGGCTCCTGGAAAGGGGGTGATCTTCACATCGCACGTGGGCGGTGGAAAACCCGCAGCGCAGAAACTCCTGGCTCGTGTGCGACGTGCCCCGTGCGAGCACGTTCAGGTGGAGGTGGTCCCGCCAAGGTGACCCTCCTCGCGTAGGTCCCCTGCTGGTGAGCGTCCCTGCTGGCCAGGCGCACGGTACGGGATTCCTCAGCCCCACGGCTCTGCTGCCTCTGCCCCACGGCTTTCCTCGCTGTTAATTAAGCACTAATGGGCACATCGCAGCGCTGTGCTGCACGAGCCTGGCTCGCTGGCGGGGGGAACACCGGGAGGTCAGAGGGCAAGTGGCTCTTCACAGCCCCGGGAGCGGGTTATTGCCTCGTAAAGCACCGCGGCCGTTCTCATCCCGCTGTTACGCTGACGTTACGCCTCTCCTAGTGCCCCGGCAGGACAGCGGCCGTGTGACAAGGTTGTTGGGGTGGGAATTGATTTCCTTCTGCCTGTGTTTGGGGCGGGGTGAGGAGAAAGGGGGGATCTGCGCCATCGTGTCGCTGTCTCCACTCACGCGTCACCCGCCTTGCTGTAAGAAAATAAATAGAGCCGTATTTGCCTTTCAAGGTTTCCCATGGAAAAGTAGCAGAGCAAGGACGCGAAGGCAGAACTGTTGGAAATACGTTCATGAAACACATTCTTCCCCTAAAGAACTCGAAAAATGCTGTTCACGTGGGGCTGTGGCCAGCTGTGTTTTGCCCCCAAATCTGACACTTGACCACTGAAAATCCGTGGAGGAGTGCGGAGCTTTACGTGGTTCCAGGGGGGTGGTGTGAGGGACCAACGGCCGCCTGGCGTCGATGGGCAGGACCCGTCCAGGAAGGGCCATCTGGGGCCCGTTGGTGGGACGTGACCACGCTGGGACCTGGGCCGTGTCCCCTCGAGGCCTTGCAGTCCCCGCAGGGCAACTGCTGGTGGCTCCTGGCACCGTTCGGTGGCTGCTGCCAGGTGCGGGTGCTGTGCGAGCGATGTGCTTCCAGCTGGGCGGCCTCGGAGAGCCGCTGCCAGCCCTGCCTCCTCCTGTAGAGCCCCCTCCCGATGTCCCGTGCCCCAGCTTCGTGTCCCTGCCCTGGCTCTGGCGTCTCGCGCTGCAGCGCTCGGCTGTGCCGACAGCGCGAGTCCCCTCACCTCCGTCCCGTCCCGTCCCTCGGCGTCACCCGCTCTGCCCTTTCCCGCGTAGCTTCGCATCTCGCGGTGCCAGCAAGCGATTTCCCCGGTCCTCCCCTGCCCGCGGTCTTGGCTGGTGCCTGTGCCCGCTGCCCGGGCAGGGGGATTGGTGCCAGGTCCGCGCGGAGCCAGAGCGCGCGCCCTCGGCGGCGAGCAACCCGCTGGTGACGGCCGTCTGCCGAGGCCAGCGTGCGTGTGCCGGGCTGAGCCGCGGTCCCGCTGGACGCAGGCGGGTTTTTGTGGGGCCGGGAGCCCAGGCTGCAGTCACACCGCTTGCCTGGGTCCGCGGTGTCCTCCGAATTGTTCCCTTGTCCCGTCTGCAGCCTGCTTTGTGCCACTGCGTGTGTGGCACCGGGTGATGGGAGTGCACGGTGACAGCGGTGGCCCCCAGGGTGTGCGTGCGTGCAGCTTCTGGCACAGGTGGCAGCTGCTGTTAGAGCCCCGCAGCGAAGCCGCTGGGTGGAGCGGGGACGGCTCCGTCCGTCAGGGCAGCTCCATCCTCAGCCTGGCCAGGCTTTGGGTCTTGGGGGGTGCCTGTAGCGGGGTCGTGGGCGATCGGATACGGCCCTGTTCCACCACGATCCCTCTCCTGCAAAGTCACGTCCTCCTCCGGCACGCGGAGCGCTCTCCTGGGGGAGCGCGGGGAGGGAGGCTCTGGGAGGGCAGAGCACAGGGCCCGGGGGAGGCGGGGGGCTTGGGGGCGCCGCTGCCGGGCGGGAGAAGGGGAGCGGGGGCTTCCCCACGCTGCTGCATTGCAGCTCCCAGCCGGGAGCGGAGCGCGGAGGGGAGCTGGGAAGGCAGGGGATGCTGCATTGCAGGGCTGAGATTAGAAGCTGTGCAAATGGAGATGTGCCGGTGTCAGGGCGGGTGTGACACCGGAGAGCGGCGCCCGGCGCACCCTCGGATTCGCTCGCCCTTCCTCTAATCTGCTTCTCCCACATTTTGTTTCGCTCGAGCGTTTCTGCCATTGCTCACGCTGCTGTTTGTCTTGTCCGACCGAGGCCGTAATGCGTTTTTTGTTAATTCGGGAGAAGGGCCGAGGTTCGCCTCCCCCTGGAAGGAGCTGCTGGAAGCGGCGCGGGGGAGCGGGCGCAGCGCGGCGGGGCAGGGTCTCCTCCTCGGAGCTGGGAGCTGGCAGCGCGGTGCCTCGGCTCCCGGGAGGTGCCGTGCGGGCAGAGCAGGGGCTGCACCAGTGCCCGGTGCCTGCAGCGGTGCCCGGTGAGACGCGGGCGAGTGCCCCGTGCCCGGGACACATGCCTCTGCCTTCGGCACCGCGCGAGCGTGCCCGGCAGCTGCGACAGCGCCGGGTTTCCCACTCGTACCTGGCGTAGGCACCGGGGATGCTTACTCATCCCACATCCCTCTTTGGTTTCGTGTCAGCCTCGCTGGCTCATCCCAACGCACCGGGAGGGGAGCGCTTTTCAGCCCTCCCAGCAGCCAGCACGCCCGTGAGGGTCTGTCCCGAAGCGTTCCCCTGGAATTGCGGGATTTGTGGTAAAGCCAGGACTTGGTTTCTGGAGGTGTGAACGCAGAGGTGCTCTGTCACCTCGAGTTTCCCCCGCGCTGTGTCTCACCCAGTGGCAGTGCAGGCGAGTGAAGGTGGCAGTGTTTGTGGTGGTGATGGTGAGCTGCAGAGGAGGGACCTTCAGGAGGCGACCAGGACTCGGCTGTTGGCGTGGAGCTGGAGGTCGGCGCGTGGCAGCGCGCTCCCGGAGCCGCGGTTCCCTCGGCGGGCCGCAAGCCTGGCTCGCGGCGCTGGGGAAGCGGCCCCAGGGCTGGGCTCCTCGCCGTGGGCTGGTGAGGTTGGGCATTGGGGTGGGAGCCTCTGCTCCGAGCGCTGGCCCTGCCCTGAAGCCGCCGGAGGCCGCGGCCTTCCCGGGTGGCCCAGGAGGATGGGAAGAGCAGCGCTGCGGGTGCCGGTGCCCGCGGGGTGCAAGCCTCGGTCACCTTTACTTCTAGTGCCAGCTGCCCCTGGTGGGGCGGCCCTGTCGAGCGCTGACCCCCGTGGCTGCGAGCGGGGCTTTCTGCTGTCCCACCTCTGCACGCCCGGTGCCAGGTTCGTGTCCCTGGCTGTGACAGAGCCGGCCGCGAGGCCCTGCGGGGCGGCACCCGGACGAGCTTCTTCAGGAGGCACCTTCCCGAGCGCGCGGCCTCAGCCCGACCCAGCCCTTAGCGGTGGCTGTGCTGGGAGCGCAGCCGGGGCAGGGCCGAGCTTTTGCCGGGCTCTTCGTGCAGGACCCAAGCGTCCCCGATGGCAGCGCTGCCCCCGGCTCTCGGGATTCATGGAGCAGCAGCGAATCACCTTCGAAGCAGCGACTCAGGTACGGCTCCGTTGCCGGCTATTTATAGACGCGCGAGCTCGCAGCCTAGCAGAGGGCTGAGAATAACTCCCTGATGAGACACTTCTCAAAATCACACGCCTGCTGCCCATGCGCGTCGTCGCCTTCCCGGACTCCCTGCGCGCTGCTGTGGGGTGCGCCTTGGTGCCGTGCCAGCCCGGATCGCGGCGGAGAGGAGTTTTGCCCTGGTGGTTTTTTTTTCTAGCGCCGATCAAGCGCTGTCAGCACGCTGCAGTCAGTGGGGCGGGCGCCCTGGGAGCCAGGGTGATCGTGGGGTGGCTGCTGGTGATGGTGGGGACCCCCCCGGCCATGGGCACGGTCTGGCCCCCCGGCGAGCAATCCTCCCCTCCTCTGCGCAGCCCGGTGCGCGGGGAGCCGTGGGCACCCACGGCGAGGGATGCGCTCCCGGGTCGGTCGGGGCGAAGGAACCCGCAGTTCGGGCTGGGGTGCGGATGATTAAAACTCCTCTCCTTAACGAAGCCCTCGGGCTGGGAGCGTTAGAGGCTGTCGGGGCGTTTTCCAGTTCGTTTTATCCCTGCCTTAGCATTGTGTTTCCAAGCGGGATGCAAACACGGGGAGGAACAGACAGAGGGTGATCCATGCCGATGGCCGTGGGGCAGCAGCTCCGGGAGGCAAGCAGAAAAATCCTGCCAGACGTTGGCCGGGGCGAGCGAGCCCCTTCCCGGGGCCGTGCCGGGGGGACACACTCGGCCTCGTGGCCGCCCGCTCCCACCTCCAGAGCCTTCTCCTGCTCGGGTGGCTCTGAACCGGCGCCGCCTTTCTGCAGCCGCCTGGCCCGCAGCCTCCCGATTTCCACCACCCCAAATCAGCGGCTGCGAGAAAGCCCCAAACTCCCACCGCTCCCGGCGGGGAAATAACGAAGTCCAGCTTCCTCCCCATCCTAGCCGGGGCGGGGAGAGAGAGCAGGAGAGCGCCTGCTGGAAGCCTCCCCGCTAACCTCGGTGAGCAGGAAGAGGCGTGCGCCCGTTCCCGGGGAAGGTGGCCCCGCTCCAGCGCCCCGGCTCCGCTGGGGTTTGTGCAGCTGCAGCCCGAGAGCTCACCGCCGCTCGGCTCGCGGCCGCTGGCACTCGCACGCTCGCTTCCTGTCCCGGCCTCCCGCTGCGAGGGGCTCGGTGACGGTGAGGCCGAAGGCAGCCGGTGCTGGGAGGTGGCGGGGACGGGCTGGGACTTCCCCGCTGCCGCTCCAGCTGGCGCCGGGGGGAAGGAGGCCGCTTCCCTGCGCTCCTCGCCTGCCCGGAGCCTCCCGTGGAGCCGGGGGGTGGGTGTAAAACCCCAAATCCCCAGCTCCTCCAGGGAGCGGGAGCGGCCGTGGAGGCTGGGCAGGGACGTGGGGGGGCCTGGGGGCCTGGTGCCGGCGTGCCAGGAGCCGGCGGTGGCATTTGGCTGCTGGTGGTGGTGGGTTCTCAGGAATAACGCGCACAGACTTGGCGTGGGGTTAAAATCCTGCTGGGCCTGGAGGACGCGTTGCGCGACGGCTGGCGGAGGGGAAGCCCCCGCGTTCGCCTGGCGCCCAGGCGCAGACCTGGAGCCTTCGTGCGCCTGGGGCTGTGCATAGCTGGGGGCTTACGGCTCCCCAGCCCTTCTGCCGTTTGGCAAATTCCTTTGTCATAGCTCACTGGGGTGATCTGAGGCTTGCTGCATCATTTGCTGTACATCCTCTCCAGCTGAGGAGTGCGGTTGCTGCGAGGGGCTGAAGGCTCCCGTGGCACTCGGACACCTGGAGGCCAGCAGCGTCTCGGCCCCAAGGGGAACAGCGACACCCAGAACAAAACCCGGTGCTGCTGGCTTCCACCTTAGGGACCGGGACATCCCCCGGTGGATTTGGGGATGCGGGAGGCACGCAGCCTGCGTCCCCCAGTGCTCCAGGCTGAGGGCGGCAGCTGGGGACTGGTTTACCAGCGGAGCACGGCGCTCCTTCCTTGAGGGCAGGAGCATCTGGCAGAGGGCAGCGGCACCTCCAGCCAGCTCCTTTCCGTTTTCTCGTGCCTGAGCCCTTTTCGCTGCGCGTTCGCCAAGCAGCGTCCCGGTGCTGCTGGAGCTCGAGCACTAACATCCATCATCCGGCCGCGGTCTGCGGAGCGCTCGGAAATCTGGTGCTATTTTCAGTCCGTTTTCCAAGTCGAGATTATTGGCTCATGGGCATCTGTTCCCAGATGGAGAACATGTGGCCGGTTCCTGCGAGGGGAAGGGAACGGCCCCGCTCGTAAAGCAGCGGGGGGGGATGAGCGAGGGAATATCTTCTTGGAGCCCGCGAGGTGCTGCGGGGGGAGCGGGCCCCGGGGGCTCGCGTCGTCGGGGCTGCCCGGAAAACCCTCGGCAAGCAGAGCGCGCGCGGTGGCGGTGCTTGCGGTGGGAGGTCGCCTCTGCTGGCTTCTCAGTTGTGGGGAAAGTCCAGAAACCTGGAGGCAGGACCGAGGCTCAGCCCCGCCGCTGTTTGCACTGCCGCGCGCTTCACAGCCCCGCTCGCTTTGGGAAGCGAGGAGCGGGTAATAAACTTTCCGTGGTGATTTCCTAGGCAAACGGTCATCGTGCTAAAACTGGAGAAGCCCTGGGGGGGGTTCCTGAAAATCTCCCTGCCTCGAACGGAGCGCTCGCGAGATGTAACGGCACGCAACCGGGGAGGAAACAAACCCAGAGCTCCGATTCAAAGGGATATTTGCGAAGCAGCTTTTCCAGCCGCGCATTCCCCGGCGGAGCGTGTCAGCGCGCAGCAAGCCGCCTGCTGCTCTCCGAAGCCGGCCGGGCCGAGCCGCAGCCGCGACCCGCGGGTGAAGCGGCGCTCCCCTCGCCCCACGCTCAGCTTGCTCCTCGTTAAGTTGCGGGGGCAGAGGCGTTGATTTGTTTTGTTGCTAAGATTCGCGTTCCCTTTGTGGGAATAAAGCAAATTCTGTTTGGTTTAGGTTCTCTATAGCTTCAAAGGCAAATCGAATCTGGGTTGCCAGCTCCTTTTTGTGTAGCGGGAGATGCCTGTTTTCCATCCCAGCCCGTCCATGGTCTGCAGCTCAATAGCACATCCTAGACAATGGCTTTAGAAAGCAGACGCCTGCATTTTGGACCCACAGTGCTGAGGCACCGCCAAGCGATGCGCGGGGTGCCAGAATTTTGTGCGCATGGGGAGAGAGAGAAGGAGGAGGAGGAGGAAGGCAAACTTGCTCTGATGGGATGTTTCCAAGGAGATCGCGGTAATGATCTTGCGTTTCCATACAGCTTTTCATCCCCCCACGAAGCGTTCTCGCTCGTAAGCAGACATTACGCGCGCCCTGTGCAGCGCCTGGCCCTAAAACTGCCGAGCCGAGGCCGTGGTGCTGCCGAGGGGGCTCGGCCGGGGTGCAGCCCCCGTCTGTCCCCGTCCATCCCCATCCGTCCCCATCCCTCCACACCCCCGTGCCTTCAGCCTTGCAGCCGCCGTGCCCAGCGCGCCGCTGTGCCGAGCGACCTTGCAGCCGCGTAACGGCACCTGGGGACGGCTCGCTGCTGCCCCATCTCAGTGCCACCCCTGGGACACACACCGGCACCGGGCCAGCGGGGTGAGAGCCCCGTTTCAAGGCGTTGGGGTCTCAGCAGGGCGGTTTCCTCGGCTCCCCGTGGTTTTCCCTTGGCCGAGGTGCCGGGGGCCGCGCGAGCCCCAAGCAGATGGCTGGGCTCCTGCGCCGTGCTCGCCTGCGTCCTCCCGAGCGTCTCTCGCTCCCCAGGATGAAGAAAGGAAGTCTGGAGCGCTGGGTTTGCGAAAGCCACAATTGCTTTATGCTTTCTTTTTCTTTTTTTTTTTTTCTTTTCCTGCCCTGGAATTTTTCCCTGGCCTGAAGAATTTTTAAACTAAAACATGGTGAGGAGAGAACAAGGAGGGGATCAGGGAGAGGAGTGGGGAGAAAAAGCCTGCTTTCAAAACCAGAATGATTTCAAGGAGAAGTGAAAGTTAATGCGTGTCTGTAAGATTCCAGCTAATTCTACCTCATTTTATCAAGAGGAGAAAATACCTTTCCTAAGGCTCTTTTCAGCAAACCCCTGGTTTTACGAGTAGAAGCTTTGGGTTGAAAAATACCAAGAAACGTGGAAGTAAAAGGCAAGCGCTGCGTGCGGATGCCCTCCCTGGCCGATCCCGCAGCGCAGGGCTGAGGTCGTGTCGCAGCTCGGAGCTCAGCAGAGGTGGGATTTTGAGTGGAAGGGGCCAGGTTCAGCCCAAACCCAAGCCCTCCAGCCGGAGGACGGGCTGCGTAAAGCTGCGGCGATGGAAGCAGGAGGCAGAGCGGGCGCGCAGGTGGAGAGGGGAGGTGGAGGCAGAGGAGGAGGTGGCTGACGGGGCCTCGCGGGGCGAGCACCACAAACCTCACCGGCCGGGAGCGCTCGTCCTGTCCTGCTTCACAAACCAGCGTGCTGCCTGGCGCTGCCCGGCACCGCCGCCCCGCTCCTGACCCGCAACCGGCCCTCGGAGGGTTTGCGCCGGTGCCGGTAGCCGCGAGGTGCCATCGGTAACACCTTTCTGCCCACGCTTCGTCCTCCCCAGGCTTCATCCCCTGCCGAAATCTCCCCCTGCCGCGTCCCGCGACACGGGGAGCCCGAGGTGAGCGGCCGCCCTCAGCGGGCCGGCCTCAGGCTGCCCTCCCAGGGCAGTACGCTTGGCAGGTAGATGAGGCGTTGTTAGAAAAATTGCTGAAATCCATCGCCTGTAAGGTTCACTGGGCAGAGATCTTCTGGATCGCGCTGCGTTTCATACTGGAGCAGAAAAAATACTTAACGGTAATTTTTTCAATGACTTTCCAATTTTTTTTTTCTCTCTTGGTAAACTGTCTGCAACCACTTACAGTGTTCCTGAAGGGATTAATTACTCGCTGGAGCTCATTGTGTGTATTTCAGCCTCAGAACCGTTGGATGTGTTGCCTGGTTTGGATCGAGCTCGGGGGTCACATGGCGTTCCTTTTTCATCCTTTTTCCCTGCTCTGTTGTATCTGTCAGGCTCCCGGTGCGAGAGCTCTCGTTTACCGATTCAATAGCCGCTTTGTTGGTGCGCTGCACATTATCACAGGCGACTTTCCTGCTCCGCGCTCATTGTCGGAGGAAAGCGCATCCAGAAAAAGACAAATCGCTTCCTTGTTTGAGTGACTTTTGGCTGCTGCTTTCCCCACGACGCAGCGCTGGCTCGGCTTTTCCTCCGGCAGCCGCGGCTCCGGGTTGTGTGTCGTCAGCGCTTGGACAGGCCCCTGGAGCGAATTCGGAGAGCCGAGCTCGAAGCGCATCGCAGCGCCGATTCCCACGGCGGAGAGGGCAGCTGCCGCGCGGAGGTGGGACGCGGGGAGGGGGATAAATCCCGGCCACAGCCCCCACCACGCCGTCCCCGGGAGGGCAATGCTGGCGTGGGGATCCTTCCAGCTCGGCGGGGAGCGTCCCAAAGTGTCCGCGCTGCGGCGCGTGGCTCGGCGCTCCCGGCACGCTTGAACGTTCCCCTGGGGAACTGCTGCTTGTGCAGGGGCACGGGGCAGGCGCCCACTCTCCTGTCCCACGTCTGAGTGCCTGGGCGAGCCCAGGTGCTGTCACCTTCCCTCTGCTGGCCTGTCACCGCGTGGCACTCTGCGGTGCACGATGGGGAGCTGGCACGGCCCCGAGTGGTGCCGGGGGCTGGGAGGGGACGCATCCTGCCCTGGTGCTGCTCAGTCCTGGTGCTCTGCTGCAGAGCCCCGGTTCCTCCCCGTGAGCGGCTCGACTGAAACCCCTCAGGTTGGTGCAGACGCCTTTTCCAACAGGTTTCCTGCCCCGCCCGTTCACAGCAAAACTTGGACGCGTGTGGCAAAACAACTGCCCCTTGCACCGAGTCCTAGAGCATGTCGGAGTCGATCCCCTCGCCGTCACGCGCAGCCCTGGCCACAGATCTGCGTGCAGATGGCGGAGGTGAGATGAGGAAAGCTTCTCGATGCTTTCCCCAGCCCTGCCGTGGCACCTGGGCAGGGCTCTGTGTGCTTTGGGGTCGGTGGAGGAGAGCAGGACGTGAAGGGACCGGGCAGCACCTCCCGCAGCGGTGGCGCAGAATCCCCCTTCCCTCTTGGGGCACACCAGAAGGAAGTCAGGTCTTCTGCTAGAGGTAAGAAGAACCTGTCCCTTCTCTGCAAATGCCCTTTGATAGGAAAAAACGCAACCCTTGCTTAAGAAAAGCTTTTCCGAGCAGCGGGGAGGCACCGCGGGCGCTGCGGAGAGGTGGGGCAGGCCTGGAGGCAGTGGGAGGACGGACGGAGCAGGTCCTGCTGCCGCTGCGCTCCCAGCGGGGAAGCGGCAGCGCTAAGAATAGACAACTCACGCACGCGCTTCCCTTCGCGGGGGTGCTGGAGGCACCGCGCAGCAATTAGCACGAGTCCCCGGCTCCCTGCTGCCGTACGGGGGGTGCCTGCGCCCCGCTCCGGGCAGGGCCCCGGGGCTGCCTGCTCCTGCTGGGAGGGGGGGGCGCAGGGTTCGGTGTGGCACGGGCAGACCCGCGGTGCCTCCTTCTAGCAAATCCGCCACCGCCGCTTTGCGCCGCGTCGCGCGTAGGGGAGCGTGCACAGGTTTGCCCCGGGGTGAGTGGCTCCAGGCCGCGGGGCGGGACCCCAAAACGTGCGATGAGCGCCGCAGTCCTCGGCCGCGATTTGCAGCGGGGGAATCGTGCCCCGTGCCTGGCAGGAGCAGCCCCCCGGCACCCCGCGAGGGGCACGAGCAGCGCGCCCGCAGGCTGCGGCTCCCGGTGCCGGGCTGGATTTGGCACCTGGCCCTCCTGCGAGGCTGGGGGGGGAGAAGAGCTCCCCGCTCCCCGCGGTGCTGCCGGCAGGGGGTCCGGTTACCCCCGCGGGCGCACAATGGCCGTTTATCTCCGGGAGAAAAGCCCTGGTAACGCAGGGCAGAGCGTGAAGGGCTGATTAGGGGGTGCGCGGGGAAGGGCGGCGGGGTCGCGTGCAGGCACTTCCCTTCCCATTTCCAGGGCTTTCCACGGTAATGGCTCCTATTTTCCTCCGTTGTTAGGACGTCACTCACACGCGGCTCGAGCAACATCTGTCAAAACACGTCCCCCTTGTCCTTGGCGCTCCCGGGGAAGAGGGATCCGTTGGCCCCCTAATGAGCCTGACATCAATTAATCATCAGCCTAAAAATTAGCATTGTGGCAGCGTACTTCGGAGGGAAGCGATTCCCCAGATGGAAGTAAAAATAGCCTGGGTTATCTCCCTCCCCCTGGAGGGGGTGGCAACAATAGAGCCACAAAGCAGCCTGCAGCTAACGTCGGCTGGGTTCGCCCCCCGGGGCTGTCCCGGGGACACCAGGACGGGCGTCACCGGCACCTCAAGGACGTGGCCTGCTCCAGGCACGCCGTCCCTTGCCTCTTCTCCAGGGTGGCAGCACCAGAGCCTGCGGCACCTTGGTGAGCTCTGAATTCAGGAGCTCTGCCATGGCGAGAGGTCTCTGGAGCCCCCTCGCCAAGAGGTGACGGTGGCTGGGACCTCCCCTGGAAGTCGGCAGTGACCCGGTCCTTCCGCCCGTGCTGTGCTGGGAGTTTTCGCGGTCGGAGATGCTCCCTGCAAAGGCAGGCTGCTCGTCCTCGCTCCCAGTGGGCCGTAACCCAAAGGAGCAGCTCTGCCACCCGTGGCCCTGTGCAGTTTGGGTTTCTGAGCTTGGTTTTTGAGCTGCTGCCTTCCCCAGCGCCGCCTGCGTCTTGGGTCTGTCGTGGCGGCTCTGCTAAGCGGCTCAGCGAGAGGACGCGCTGGGCAGGGCACATCTGCGGGTTGCGGCTGGCTGGAGAGCGAGGGAGGACATTTTGCGTTCTTGCTGGAGACGCACGAGGGCTCCTTGGCTGGCCGGGTGATGGACGGACAGACCAAGTGTCTACCAGAGCCGCAGAGCCCAGCTGAGGCCGCGGAGAATTGTGTTTGCAACGCATTGCTCTGCACAAAGCTCTCAGTCACAAGGAGAAGGGGACAAAAGGCTCCCTGTTCGCTCCGTCCCAGTGGGTGCAATTCCAACAGTTAAAAAGCAAATGTGAGTTGTTTGTCTCTGAATATAAAGCTTCCCCAAGCATGGCTGCGTTCTGGCCGGGAGCGGGGGGTTTGGCTGCACTAATGACTGTGCTCTCGCTTGGAGCGCTGCTCCCTGCAAATTGGAGCCGGCGCAAGCCAGGAGCTGCCCGGCCGGGGCCCTTCCCCTCAGTCCTGGGTACGGGGACGTGGGCTGAGAAGGGGACAGGGACGTGGGCTGAGAAGGGGACAGGCCCGTGGGGTGATAAACCCCATTTCGGCCAGCCCTGGGCTCACGGCAGGCAGTGAGAGCAAGGGGGAATGGGCACAGGGGCTCTGCCCGCCAGCAGCGCCGCTCTCCTGGGTGGCTGCCACCCGCGAGCGTCCTGCCAGCACCGAGTGTCCTCTCTTGGCCCTCCAGCCCCTGCTCAAGGGGTTCGTTGTCCTCGGCGAGGACGCGAACGGCAGAAGGGAGCCTCGGGCAGGGCGGGCTGGCTCCTGGAGCATCGTCAGATCTGCTGATCTGGGACATACAACCGCGAGTCAGCGCGCGGCTACCGCAGACCGGGAGCTCCCGAGTCCTTCACTCTCTCCACGGGTGCTCGCGGCAGGGCCCGCCCGGCCGTGCCAGCACCTGGGGCAGGGAGGTGGGTGCTTGTAAAGCCGCTGCGGGGCCCCGGTGCGAGCGTGGGTCTGGAGGAGCGACTCCGAGCCCCGTGCTGCAGCCAGGCTCGGTGCACGGCCGCGTCTTGGAGCACTCACGGCGATAACGGGGCCGTTGAGGTGGTGACGGCGCACGTGGCCAGCGGACGAGCGCGCCCGATCCTGAACAGGCGCTCTCTGTGGCTGCGTGCAGCTCCCGGCGGCACGTACTGCTTCACCCCAAATTTGGGGAGGCCGAAGGGTGCCAGGCTTCGTCCTTGCAGCGGCAGAGGGTGCTGCATCCTGGCTCAGGGGGCTCTGCTCGCTGCTGGGGCCGCCCGGGGGTGCTCTGCGCCCCCCAGAGCCGCTGCCTGGGCTGCTGGGGCAGGGCTGTGCCGGGAGAGCGGGTGGCTTTGGGCAATGGACCTGCCATCGGCCACTTTTCTTCCACCCCGCTCTCGGATCGCTGCAGGAACCCAGCTCGGACCTTGAGACCAAGCCAGAAGCAGGCGCGGGACCCCCGGCACCCAAACCCCCTCCTCCGCCAGGCAGAGCTCGGCGTGGGGCGCGGCGACGTCCCCAGATGTGCGGCACATCTGGAGGGCGTCGGAGCAGTGAAGTAAAGGGCTGATTTGTGCTATAGAAACCCGCAGTTCCTTCCTTTGATCCTGTGAATCAGCCCATTGCCTCCTCGGATAAAGCCCCATTTATCTCTTGCTCTCCCCAGGAACTTTGAACGCGCACCAGCTCGCGGCTCCGCGGCAGCAGAGAGCTCAGCTCGCCCGGCTTTCTCTTCCGCTGCGCTGCTGAAGCAGAATCAGGTGAAATCGCTATGGCAACTGGCAGATGACAGCGAGTCTTGTTGCCTTGGAAATGAGACCGAAAAAAAAAAAAAAAAAAGCCCAAAGAGCCATCTGGAATTTTGAATTTCCACAATGTCCGACCCGCGGCTCGTGACGTGTGGGGAGCATGAACCTGCTGCCGCCGGCTGCTCCGGGGCCCCCAGGCCCGCCCGCACCTTCTGCCTCGAGGTTTTTCTTTTCTGCTTTTGTCCCCCTGGTCCTGTTCCTTTCTCTTTCCTTTTTGCGTGAGGTCTGCAGCATCCCCTCGAGCGTCTGCTGGCGGCTGTTAGAGGCAGCGTGTCGCAGCGGCGAGGGGCTCGGGGCACCTCAAACCCCAGGGCTGAGCGTTGCTAGCCAGGGGATGCGCGGGGCAGCCCGGCGCTCGCAGGCAGAAATAACGCGGTGCCCCAAGGGGACAGCGAATCCAGGGAAGGGGGAAACTGAGGCACGGAGCGACGCATGCCGGGACTGACCCTGCTCTGCAGGGCAGCGGGCTGGGCACCGACCCCAGCTGCACGCACCGCTCGCAGCGTGTGCATCCCAGGGCGGGCAGACGGTGCCACCGCGCGCCCCGCGTCCCTGTGCTTGCTCTCCAGAAGCCGGCGAGCCCCCCCGGGGCACCCCTGGGCGTGCAGATCGGGGCGAGCCCCCGCCCTCTGCCATCCATCCCGCCCTGCTCCCAGGCTGCCGGCGTTTCCGCCGTGTTAGTTTGGAACCCGCAGTGCCGGGGATGGGAGCGTCGGGACGCTCCCGCTTCCTCCGCCGCGGGGTGAGAGCGGCTGTGCCACGGGGCAGGGCCCTCCCCGGCGGGGGGATTTTGGGCACCCCGGGGGCTGGCTCCTGGTGTGGGGGCGCGGAGCGAGGCGTGGAGGAGGGACGTGCCGAGCAGCTTGAAGCTGTCGTTAAAGAAAAAGGAGCTGCGATTTGGACGCGCAGGTGGGGTGCTTCGGGGCCAAGCGCAGCATCCATTGAAAGAAACCCGCAAATGGGCCGGAGGCCCAGTCTGGATCTCTCCAGCGGGTTCACTTGGAAAGTCGTGTATGGGAGAGACCCAATTAACTAGATTTATGGCCGCTGTAGCCTGAGAAAGTCTGAATCCCTTTTAAAAGCTTGGCTTGCTGGAGCCAGACCGGGTTCAGGCTTCAGGTCTCCCAGCCCTGCCCTCATTAGGAGAAGCGATTCACAAGGCTTAGCAGCGGCCCTCGCCCCAGAAGTGCTGATTCGGCTGAAGTCCTGGCCTGTCGCCGTTGTGCTGCTGCTCATTTTCTTCCCTCGCCTGCCGGCGGGGAGCCGACGGCCCCTGCGCGCGCCGCGGGGCTGCACCAGCCCGCTCTGGGAGGGGAGCGGGGCGGCGCGGCGATGGGTGCTGCCGTGGGTATGGGGACAGGCACGGTTATGGGGACGGCCCTGGTTGTGGGGACAGCTGCTGCTACGGGTATGGTGTGGTTGTAGGGGATGGGGCTTCCTTCCCGGCTGCCGTTGGAGAGCCATCTTTTAGTGGATCCAGCCCGACAGGAGACGCGGGGTGGCTCTGCAAAGCGGGGTCCTGGCCTCTCTTCTTCTCTCGCTGTGTCCCAGGAGGGGACAGCGCTCAGCGGGAGGCTCGGGCCACGCATCAGGCATGCTGTCCCCATCAGCAGGCAGCTCTGTGCCTCTGCATCCCCAGCAAAGAGCACCCCTGGCTCCGCCAGCCCAGGGCAGCTGCCTTTATCCAGGTTTCTGGGGACAGCACCCACACACCTCCCCTTGGTCTGCTCTGACACGGGGAGGCAGCGGGCTTGCGCTCTGTCCCGATACGGAGGGGTGGCCCGGAGGTTTTTGGGGTCCCACAGCACGCAGGGAGCTCAAGTCACACCAGGCTGCGGGGCTGTGGTGGGAAGAGCTCGAGCTGGCCCAGAAAACAAGGCCGGTGGGGGATGCAAGCACCAGGGACCTGGCAGTTACCCCACAGAGTCCCGTTAGTGATCTCCATCGCTCATTTAGCCCGCTGGGTGGCTGCGGGGGGGAGGAAGAATGAATTAAACCACGGGGAGAAGGGTTGCACGTCGCGACCATCCCCCTGCCCAGCCGTCCAGGAGCGTGAATCAGAGCTGCAAGAAACCTAAGATAAAGCCATTTGCCTCCAGATGGAAAGCCTCCGCTGTCGGCGGGCCGCGCCAGGGGAACCGACGCGCACGCTGCAGGCTGGGAAGGTTTGGGTCTTGCACCGGTCTTGGGCTCTCCCCCCAGCTGCAGCGGGCTCCGGGTGCCGGAGCAGAGGGTTTGCAAGGAAAACGCAGCAAAAAAGCCCGGGCTGGAGGCCGGAGGCAGCGTGGGCAGGGGCAGGAGGGCTCGGGCAGGCTCCCCACGGCCTCGATCCGTCCCGAAGCGCAGCTGGGAGCACGGCCCGAGGCAGCGCCCGTCCGCTCGGGGGTTTGCAGAGCCGGGGAGCCTCCGGTGCGCTGCAGGCACCTCGCTGCCCCCGGAGAGCTGCTTTTGTTGCCGAGTTTATTGGCGTTGTCTTCAGCGCACTGGAAGGAGTTGAGCAACGGGTAAAAAACGTTTCGCGGCCTGGGGAAAATTGTTACAGCTCCCGTGCAATAGGGGCCCACCGGAATGACTCACAAGCGCTGCAAGGCCTTTTATAGGAAATTCCTGCTTGCCGTGTAAAACCTCGCCGGGTCACCGGGAGTCCGTTCCCGGTCTGTTCTGGAGCGAGACCGCTCGGGGTGGGTCGGGGGCAAGAAAATTCACACGTGCGAGCGTCGCGCTGGCACCAGCGTGCCGAGCCAGCCCGGCAAGCGCACCCCTGGCGCACGCTGCCCGCGTGCGTGGCTGGCTGCGCGACTGCATCTGCTGCTGCCGTCCTCGTGCGTGCACGTCCGCACGGTCACAGGGGTGTGCACACACACGCACCTTCCCGCTGCCACGTGGCCCCCACATGAGCGCGCGCACGATGCGATCGAGCGCTTGGGCAGCGCGCGCACACCCCCTCCCCGGGCTTCCCTGCCAAGGCACATGGGGCGCACGTGTCCCGCGGCCGCGGAGCTGCCTGGCCGCAGAGGGAGGCGTTGGCCACATGCTCCTCTGAAAGGAGCCGTCGCGAGCCGCTGGGAGCTGGTGATTTCCTCGTTCCCTGACGTACTTGGCCACGTCTGCAGCGCGAGGACGCGGCGGCGCCCCGGCAGCCAGGTGGGGAAGCCGGCAGCCCCGCGCCGGGCACGGCACGCCGGGTGGGAGGGCGGCTGGGTCGGGATCCGGGCTTCCTGCCTCAGTTTCCCCTCCTGTGAATCAGCCGCATTTTGCTCGCTGACGTTGGAGGGAGCTGAGGGCGCTCAGGCGAGGGCTGGAGCTGCAGCGGGGCGAGGAGAGCTGCAGCAAGCGTGGCTGCAGGACGCAGCGGTTGGGGACGGTGGCGGTGTCACCTCCTGGGCGCGGCGGCGTTAGGGGGTGCTCAGACAGGGGCTGCAGTGGGACCGAGCCTGAAAGAGCGGCCGGGGGCTGCCAGCGGGGCTGTGCTCCAGAGCCGGGGTGGAGGAAATGGCCCTGAGCACGCGGCCCCGGCCGAGCAGGGGACACGGCGGGACACGTCACCGCCGGGGAAGCGAGCCCGGCCGAGGTGGGATGTCTGTCTGACCCGCTGCTCCGTGAGCCGGCAGCTGGAAACATCTGGCCGCAGCAGGCTTGCTAAATCGATGAGGGGAGGAATCCAGCGCGCTCGCGCCGTTCCCACACTCCAGCCTCTCCCGGCGGCTCCGGTTTCGGCTCGGCTCTGGCACGCAGCGGCTCGGCCAGCCCCAGTCACCTGGGAAAGGGACCCCGCTGCCGGGTGGTGCCACGGCGGGGCCAGGCTGCGGCCCCTCAGTGCCGGCAGGGGTGTGTGCGGAGGTGGGGGAGCAGCTCCCGGCGTTTGGCCCTCTCCCAGGTGAAAGCTGCGGCTTTTCCCGCAGCATCTCCAGAGGTTGGAGCGACCTGGATGGCCGGCCAAAAATTCGGGCCAGGGGAGCGAACTCTGCCTGGGGGTGGGAGGTGGCTGGAGCCAGTGGGGATCAGGCTGGGAGAAGCTGGGGAGCCGGGTCCGTGCCAGCACCCCGAAACTGGGACCCCGCGGCCTCGCAGCACGGCTGGGGACGCAGCGGGTGCTCGCGCGGCCGCTCCTCGGGAGGCAGCACCAGCCCCACGCTGGCTTGGGGCCAGTGGGAACGGCCGCGGGTGGCCGCGGGGGAGGCAGCCGAGCATTTTCGGGAGGGAGCCGCTGCTGAGCTGGCAGGGGCGGGAGCCCCAGGGGACCGAGGTGGCTCCTGCGTCCCGGCCACTGCATCCCGGCCTGCCCAGCCCGCGGGGACACAGCGCTGCCAGCGGCGGGGGCAGTAGACGGAAAGCTGGGGCTGCCACTCCTGTCCGCTGCTGCGGTGCTGAGCTCGGGGCCGTGGTGGAAGGAAACCGGGCTCCGTCACCTCCCATTGCCGTACAGACCGCACGTTTGGCACTGGTGGCCTTGGCCCCCTGCTTTCTGCCCTGCCTCCTCTGCGCCCTGTGCACAGAACCCAGCCCTGCACCCCTGCGCCCTCGCTGCCCGCACGTCCCCATCCCCATCCCCGCTCTCCCATGAGGTGTGTGCGCGGTGCTGGGTGCCCCCGTGTCCCCGGCCCCGGCCAGGAGCTCTGCCGGTGCTCGCCCTTCGGTGCTGCAGGCTTTAACCTGCTTCATTTAACCTGTCTCATCGGGGCTGCTGCCGCTCGTCACCACCTTCCACACGGAGACCAGCGATGCTTCGGCATGGGGCAGCGCTGCCGAGCCCCTGGGCGCTGCCTGCGGTGCCCGGGGACATGGCTGGCGCGTGACAGGGACAAGGGGACACGGGCTCTGCTCGCGTGCTGGACACGTGGCCTTGGTGTCGTGGGGAGCCTGCCGGGGGGGTGTGCTGGGGGTGTCCCCCCGCTCCCCGCGGCTCTCACAGTGCCGTGGCAAATCCCGAAGCGCTGGGTGCTGCGGCGCGTTAGGAGGAGCCGCCTCCAGCGTCCCTCGCGCCCGCTGCCCTTTAAGCTGTCGCTGCGCTTCAATGGCAAGCCGTGGCCACGGCTGAAAGGCCTGAAATCGGGGATCAAAGCCGCGCTGGCACGGCTTTTACCCGACAGGGAACGCACGTGAGCGGGCTGGGGACGCGGGGAGGCTGGAGCCGTGCCCCGAGCCCAGCAGCGCTGCCAGGGCTGCAGCAGCTGCCGTGGAAGGGGCGCAGTGACCCCCCCCCGCCCCCATCTGTGTGCATGCACATGTGTGTGTGTGTTCACGTGCATGGGGGGCTCTAGGTGTGTGTGCACACTTGTGGGCGTGGGAGCGCACCTGCAGGTCCGTTAGCGGGTGCGTGCACGTGTGAACGTGCTCCCAGCGTGGGGTTTTTGGAGCAGATGTCCCCGTCCCAGCGGGGTCCTGGCCCTGCTGCCCGGGGGTGCCGGGGCTGCTCAGGCCCCCGGTGTCCCTGCTTCTGGTCCCTCTGCCCTGCTCCTGGCCGCAGCACCCAGGGCGGTGGCGTTTAGTGGATGTGCGGTGATACCGACACCTGGGTCCAGCACGGGAGCCCTGCCCTGTCCCCTCCTGGCGGCGGAGTGGGACCTGGGGAGGGCCTTGGTTGGGAAAGCCACGCTCAGAGGTGTTTCGTCCCTTTAAAGCCACCTCCTTGTCCCTCCGCAGACCCCGAGTCCCAGAGGAAGAGGACGGTGCAGAATGTGCTGGACCTTCGGCAGAACCTGGAGGAGACCATGTCCAGCCTGCGGGGCTCCCAGGTGTCTCACAGGTGAGGCCCCAGCACCTCGCGTCCCCCTCCCCACAACCAGCACCTTCCCTTGGGGGTCCCGGGTGGGAGAGGGCGCTGGCTGCGCCCCGTGGCCTGGGCACCTGGCTCCGGCAGCGCCCCGGGGCTGACGTGGCTCATGGGTGCTGGGACGGCGCGGATGGGACAGGGGCAGCGGGTGGCACCGAGGGGAAGCCGATCGCCCCCGGCCCCGAAGCAGGAGGTGAGGGCTGGTCCCGGTGCTCGGCTGTCCCCGTGAGGACAAGAAGGGAGAGTATCTCCTGTGCCTGCCCCTGCCTGTGACTTGGTTTCCCTGCTGTATGTAGGGGTGAGGATAGAGCTGGCCAAGCACCTGGGCAGCACACGGGGAGGTGCCAGGAACCCTCCCGTGTCCAGGCTGCCACCCGGGCTGGGGTGACAGCACCCCGAGGGTGCAGCGTGGGGATGGAGGAGCTGTGGGCAGGGACACCGCTGGGCTGCCGAACCGGGGCCGGGTTCCTGCCTGCGTTCGTGTCTCCGACACGTGTCTGGGGCCACTGGTGTCCCCCCGGGGTCCCTGCGGGATTGCTGCTTTGCTCGGGATGCGCTCAGGTTCTGCCCGGCAGCTCCAGCCCCGTGCCTGGCAGTGGGTGGGGGGGGTGGGGGGCATCTCCCCAGGGCACCCTCCCAGCCCCGGCCCCGCAGTTACGAGCCTGGGCTCTGCAGGGAGACTGCGCCGGGTGTCGGCGAGGCCGGGAAGCGAGGAGCTGTGTGTCCTTCACTGGGTGTTTGTTGCCACCTCGTGGCCTCGCTGGATGCTTGATTTTGTGTTGGAAGGGGCGAGAACATGCTGGACCTTCTAGGGGCTTCCTGTCCCCCCTCACCCACCACTGGCAATTACAGAGCTCCCCTGTGTCCCCCCCCCAGCCAGCTTTGTCCAGGCTGAAGAAGCCCGCTCCATTCAGCTCTTCGTCGCCCAGAAGCTTGCCAAGACCTTCATCATCCTCACCGCACTTTCCAGCTCTCTGAGCTGGAGGGAGCAGAGCACTCGGGCACTGGGATTTGCATGGGGGCCGTGGCAATATTCCCTGAGCCGGCGATTTCCTGGAATTATCCATCACAGCTCTGCAATCTCTTCGCTCGGTGTAAGAGCCCGCTTGCAGCCCGGCGCTGCTCGCGCCGAGTCAGGGCTGCTTTGCATTTGCTTTGCATTCATCTGTGTCAAATTTCATCCGCTGCTTCCTCGGCGCGCTGCTCAGCTCAGCGGCTCCTTAGCAAATCCTCTGTCAGCCCCTGTCTTAGGGAAATAGGGCAAGGATATTAAGGGCGATTAAATTAGTATTGCTGGTGGGTTTTGTCTCTTCGCCGTCACCTCCTTTCCTTGACGATTTGTGCGTGCATCCCACGGCTGAGGCCTCAGCCCTGTCCCTGCCACGGAGAAAACTGACCACTGATAATTGGTGGGAGCAGCCCAGGGAAGCCTGCCCCTGCTTTCTGTCCCGTAAGGAGTTCCTACATCCGTGAGGGCTTTGCCTCTTAGCCCATGGCAGCTGAGTTTATTTGGAAGCTGCATTTGGTGGGAGAGCTCACTGACCCGCAGCAGCCCCCACCTGCGTGCTGCAGGCATCCCTCCAGCAGCCCCACCACGCCGACGGGCTGCACCTCCCAGAGCCGGGCCAGCTCTCCCCCGGCTTTTCACCACCACGCAGACCCACTAGTTCTGCTCTCGGGAACAAGTTCCACAAGTGTGCCCGATACGGATGCTACCTGTGGGCCTCTGGGTGCGCCCCGGGTCTCCTCAAAACCGGAGCCGCTTCCGGATGTGGCCGCGGTGCGAGGTCCACCGCTTCCCTCCAGGAGCACCAGGGGCAGGTTCTCTGGGGACCGGGGCCGTGGCGCGGGGACCCCTTCAGCTCCTCACAGCCAGCACGGACGTAGAAGTGCCCCCATGTGTCGCAGCTTTCTTCCTGGGGCACTCTGGCAGCTGGGTGTCCTCCTGGTGCACGCTCTCTGCCTGCTCCCACGTGCCTGGGAAGGGTTTGCCGCTCCATTTTATTCCTTCCTCAAATATTCCTGCCGTTTCTCCTCTTCTCCTCGCTGGGTTCTTTCATCCAGCGGAGCCTTGACCCTTTCCTGTCCCCGCGCTAGGACGCAGCTTTGTTCCTGGAGGACGTCACCGTGCTTCTGACAGCCCTTGCGCCCGGCCGCGGGGCCGCAGGAGCTTCCTCGGGGCTTTCTGCGCCCTGCTCGGAGACGTGGTTTGCATCTGCTGCGAGCTGCCGGCAGAACATCTTTAAATAGCCTTTGTGCTTCCCACAAAAACTGCACCCTTTTAGCTGCCCCTTTCAGTTCCGCTGGAACGAACTTCCTAGTTTTTATGCAGTTCCCTCTTTTAAATTCCGTGCTGCAGCCGGGCTTTGGCTTTCGGTGCTCCTGCCGGGGCGTTCAATCCAAGCACGGCGCGGTCGCGGCTCGGGAATAGCTCCCTGAGAGCAGCATGCGGAGCCAAGTCGAAGGCTGTGGGTTCCCGAGGAGCTGCTCCAAGAAGTAATCATTTTCGGTGTCTAAATTTAGCCTCAGCATCACTCCCCGACATGCCGTTTGCCCGAAATACACCCCGAGGGGTGCGGGGAGTAGCTGAGCTCCCCGTCACCACTGCGCTCGCGGCTCCGGGCTGGCTGCAGAGAGGGACGCTGGCACGGGCAGCGCAGCTGGGCTTTCCCTGACAGCTCCCTGTTAATGGGGTTCTGCGGGACCCTCGGGGGGCTGGCGTGGGGCTGGGCTGCTCCCCGGTGCCACGCAGAGGTGCTGCCCCTCTCGTGTTTGCTGCCAGCCCCTGCTCCGAGGCGATGGAGGTGCAGAGGTGGGTGGGATGCAGCGATGGAGCCTCTGGGTCGCTCCCGTCCCTCTGGACCGTTTGCGTGGGGGATCCTGAGGCTCGGTGCTGGCAGAGACCCCACACGTTCCGAAACGGGAAATCCCGGAGGCAGGGGTCTGCCAGAGCCTAACCCTAACCCCGACCCCGACCCTAACCCAGGCTCCCCATCCTCGCAGCTCCCTGGAGATGACGTGCTACGACAGCGACGAAGCCAACCCCCGCAGCGTGTCCAGCCTGTCGAACCGCTCCTCGCCGCTCTCCTGGCGCTACGGGCAGTCGAGCCCCCGCCTGCAGGCCGGGGACGCGCCGTCGGTGGGGGGCAGCTGCCGCTCCGAGGGCACCCCCAGCTGGTACACGCACGGCGAGCGGGCGCACTACTCGCACACCATGCCCATGCGCAGCCCCAGCAAGCTGAGCCACATCTCCCGCCTGGAGCTGGTCGAGGCGCTGGACACCGACGACGTGGAGCTGAAGTCGGGCTACATGAGCGACAGCGATTTGATGGGGAAGACCCTGACGGAGGACGACGACATCACCACGGGGTAAGCGCCCGGGCTGGGCTCTTCTGGGGGTTTTGCCACCTCCCTTTTGGCTTGGGGTGGAGGAGCACGGAGGTCGCCGCTCCCTGCCAGGGTGCATCGCGTCCCCGCATCCAGGAGGCGCTTTCCCTCCGTCGAGGGTGCGTGGCCCTTGCAGTGCTGGTGCTGGGGAGCCAAACGGCGCTGGGCTGCCCCGGGCTGCTCGTGGCCAGCAGGGACGTGCTGCTGTCCTGGTGTGCGGGAAGTGTCCGGCTTGCCTGGGTGTTCCCAGAGCAGGGGGCTGAGAAAAGCAGGTGGTGAGGGGCTGCAGGCCAATGCTGCTGCCTTCAGAAGGGTTCTCCCAGTTTACACCAGTTTGTCCTGTGCCCAGCTGGGAGTGCTGGTGGCATGTGGTGGGACAGGTGGGAGAGGCTGGCTCGGGTCTCAGCGCCCCAGCACGAGCAGGGCACTGAGACGTCATTGTCAAGGGGTGTCACTGGGGCCGGGAGCACCGTGGAGCGGGGTCCCCTCGCCCTGAGCCCCCCGTAGTCCTGCGTCCCTTGCCCCCGCAGGGCCAGGGGCATCTCCTGCCGCCGGGTGCAGCCCAGCACGCCCAGGGCTTGCATTTTCTTTCCAGGCGCGTCCCGCTCCCGCTGAGCTGTCGAGGTGCCCCTGGCGCTGGCGGGGGTCCAGGGCTTCAGCATATTGGAGGTTTCCTGTTTCAGCGCATGAGAAAATAAATAACGCCAGCGTTTGAGTTGTCCCAGAGCAGGAGGAGGTATTTGGCCTCCTGACAGTGCTGCTCCAGCCCTCGTGGGGTGTCCGTAGTCACGTCAGCTCCTAGCGGAACCGAGCGCAGCCCGCGGCTTTGCCCCCGTCCTGGGGCTGGGGCAGCGCTGCCCAGACGTGGCTCGGAGGCGTGTGACAGCGGTGAGCGGGGGGCCGGGGGGGGTCACGCTGGCTGTGCCGCGGGGACCGTGGGCTTGGGGGTGTCAGAGCCCTCCTCGGGGGGCTCGAGGGGCTGCCCCGTGCTTGTGAGCGCCCGTGCCTGGTGCTGGCTGAGCGCGGTCCCCCCCCTCCATGTGCCCCGTCACCTGGCGGGCAGAGGTGGCGTGTCACCGGCCAGGGGACCCGGTGGGCTGACGGGTGGCCTTGCAGTGCCTGGTGTAGCTGGGGCCGAAGCCGGGCTTCGCTGCGGGTCTGGCTGCGGGGTGAAGGGCTCCACCGCCCCCCTTCACCCTCCGTGCTCGTCCTGGAGCTGTGTGTGTGACCTTTGGGTGTCGTTGGGGTAACCTTGGGGTGTCCTTGGGGTAACCTTGGGGTGTCCTCGGCCGGGGCAGGTGACTGCATCACGGTCCCCATCCCTGCGTGGGGCCCTGAGCGGGATGCTCCGAGCGTGCCCCAAAGGGAATCCTCTGCAGGGTGCGGGGGCAGGCCGGGTGCCCCGTGCTGCGTGCCCCTCTCCGGGGAGGGGTGCAGGAGGGCAGACAGCCCCTCCGGGGCAGCCCCGGACCCCTTTATCCGCAGGGACGTCCACTGGGGGTCAGTCACAGTACGGGGATATTGCCGGCATCCGGGGCTGTGCGGTGACCGAGTCACAGCCCTTCGGTGCCCTTTCCCCCCATGGCCCCACGGCAGGGCTCGGGGGTCCTCTGGAGCAGGGCAGTGAGGCAGAAGAGGGGCTCTGTCCCCAGGGGACGTCCCTGGCCGGGTGCTGGGGGACGCCGGGTGCTGCTGCAGCAGGTGCTGATCCTGTTGGAGCAGGGGCCTGGCCCGCTTCGGTGCGGGAAAGGCTGTGGATGTCATCTACTGGGATTTCAGTAGCGTTTTAAGAAACGGCAGAAACGGCCCCGGGTGAGCCGGTGGGCAGCTCGAATATTGTCCTCGGTTTGGGGCCCCTCACGGTAAGGACAGGGAATTGCTCGGGGGTGTGGAGAGAAGAGCAGCGAAGCTGTGAAGGGGCTGGGAAACAAGAGCTGTGAGGAGCAGCTGAGGGACCGGGGGTATTCAGGCTGGAGAGGAGGAGGCTGAGGGCAGAGCCCACCTGAAAGGAGGCTGCAGAGAGGGGGTCCGGTCTCTGTTCTCGGGTCACACGAGGCAACGGCCTCAGGTGCACTAGGGCAGGGTTAGCTTGGACGTTGGGAAGAATTTCCTCACGCAGAGGGGGGTCAGGCGTCGGAACCGGCTGCCAGGGAGGTGGGGGAGTCCTGGAGGTATTTCAGAGACGTGGACGTGGCACCGAGGGGCACGGGTCAGTGACGGGACTCGGTAGGTCAGGTCGGCGGTGGGACTTGGTGATCCCGAAGGACTCCTGCACCCTAAATGATTATGTGATTCGTCCTCCCTGGCTGGCGGGGTGAGGGGCAGCCTTGCCGTCGGGGCGCACTCCCCGAGCGAGGCGCAGCCCTCGCCCAGCCTCCTCGGCTGCCTGACCTAGAAACCCAGCGCTGCCCCGGGCCGCGTCTCCCCGTGCCGCTAATGCACCGGGCAGGAGCCGCGTGCTGCAGATGGGGCCAGCAGCCCCCGGGCCCGGGCTGCCGGGGCAGCTCCTCCACGCACGGCGCCGGCGCACGCCGAGCCTTGTGGGGCAGGAGGTCAGAGCCCGCTCGGGGGGCGCCGTGTCGCATCCCCTGGGACGGGGACGCGGTGACACAGCCCCTCGGAGACGCGGCGCTGCGGCTGGCGGGGGGAGAGCGGCACAAGGTAGGGGAGCTGTGGCCGGGGTGGGGACCCCGCAGGGTGGTGGTGGGGGGAGCCCCGGGGGAACCCCGCCGGTGCCGGAGCTGCAGGGGAAGGTGGCGAAGGGGCAGCGCGACGGCAGCAGGGTGAGGAGGTGTTTGTGCCGCTGCGGGCACCGCGCGTGCCACGGGCCTGAGCGTGCGGCGGGCACAGCGGGTTAAAAGCAGCGTTTGGTGCGCTGGTGCTGCTCTCCTGCCCTGTCCTGCGGGTCCTTGGGGCCTGGGCAAGGCGCAGGCAGGGGCAGCACAAACCGCTGGGCCGTGTCCCCGGCACAGACAGACACAAAGCTCCCTCCCACGGCCGGTTCTCGTCCGCAGGCGGCATTGCCCAGCGCGCCTGGTGCCTGCCTCCTGCCCTGGGTGGGTGCCATGCTGAAGGCGATGCTTTTATTTTCCCCACCCCCAGCCGGGCTGGGGACATTTCCTGGGCTCTGGAGCCCCCCGGGGCGCCGCAGCTCGGTGGCTGTCGTGTGATTTTGGGGGCGGCGATGCGGCGGCGCTGGGCACGTTCGTGTGCGGACCTGCGTGTGAATCAGGCGGAAGCGGAGGAGGCACGGATCGCTCAGGCGGGGTTTTTCAAGTCGGGTTTTGCCCGATTTCATCCTGCCCGCGTCCAAGCGGCGTGGCCCCATCCGTGTGGAGCCACTCGTGGCCCCAAGCACCAGCGCTGCAGCTCTGTGGCGTGGCTGCGTGGTTGCACTGCTGCTCCCCGGCGGCACACGTGCTCGGCGACCCGGTCTGAGCAGCTCCAGCAGCTCCCGGCACGGCAGGAGCAAAAATGCCAGGGCTTCGAGGCGGTGGGGCTCTGCCCGCACGCTCAGGCTCCCTCCCATGCAGGACGGGGCCGTGCTCCGTGTCAGCTCTGCCCCGCTCCCAGCCGCCCCGTCACGTCTCCAGGGCTGGAGAGCGCCCCGCATGACGTAGTGCTTTCCGCTGCCCTCCTTTTGCCAGATCCTTCGTCATCCAGCCCGTTCCCAACCGCTTCCCCACAACGCTGGCACAGCAAAAAGGCAGAGCCCTGGGATGCTCCAGAAGTCCCCGGGGGCTCCGCCACACCACGGAGCCGTTACCTGCTGTGCCCCGTGCCTGCTGCCGAGGGCTCAGCGGGGTACGGGCGTCCCCCTGCGGCGCTGGGAGTGGGGCTGAAGGGACCTGCTGTGTGGCTCTGGCCGTGCCTCAGTTTCCCTTATTCCCCCCTGGCTGTACCCGGCTCCTGGCGTAGAGCCGTGCTCGGTGGGGTTTGGCGGTGCGGCAGCACATTTCTGGCACTGGGCACCCAAGAGCTTGGTGGCTTCAGCGCTGCGTGCACGGCCCCGGGGAGGTGCTGGTGGGACAGCTGTGATCGGGGGGCGTCCTTTTGGCCCTTGTTTATTGTGGGGGCGGGGAGGTGTCACCGTGCATCCTGCTGCCGTGGTGCGAGCATCCCCTCCCTGCGAGCCGGGTACTGCTGCGGGCACGGAAGGGAGCTGCGGCAGCAACCTCGGGCGCTGGGGCCGTGGGGCGGCGCGTGGCTCGGGGCGGGGGGCTCGGCACACGCGGCACAGCTCTGGGCACAGCTCCGGGCACCGTCGCGTGCCGCCGTGGTGCCGCCGCTCAGCAGCCGGGTGCCGCAGGGGCCGGGGCTGCTCACAGCACCCCTGGGGACGGCTGCGCCCGCTCTGACGCCGCCGCGCTCCGGCAGGCTCTGCCCGCGCTGGCCGGGCTCCGGCTTCCTCGCAGCTACTTGAGCGCGGTGCAGCCCGGGGGCTGGAGCAGATGTTTGGCTCGGCTCCCCGCAAGCGGCGGGGGAGCGGCCGCCCTCCTCCCCTGCTCCGAGCGGGCTTGGCGTGGGCGCTCTTCTCCCTTCCCTCAAACGCCTGCGCTCGGCACAAGCTCCAGCTTGACCCCTCGCCGCCGTCCCGGCGAGCCCCGTGAAGTCATCGCTCGGCGGGGACATCCCGCGGGGCACGGCCGTGGCCCCGCACGTGGCCCTGCGTGTGTTCGGGGCCCGGGCGGGGAGGCGCGGGCCGCGGGGGAGCAGCAGGGAAGTGGTGTCGGATAAATATTGGCTGCGCCGCGTGCCGGGGCTCCGCGGGGTTCTTGCCTCCAGCCGGGATGGGGGCGAGCCGGGGACAGGCCCAGAAAAGGGCCCCAGCCCCCTGCTGGGCACTGCCACCATCGAAGCGCGCTCCCCTGTGCCGCACTGGGGGCTCTGTGTTCGAGTTTCCTCCTCATTTCGGGTTTGCTCGAGGCGCCCGGTGCAGACCCCCAGGCTCTGGGTGCTCCCCGGGAGCAGCCACCTCGGGTGTGCTTTGGGAATGGGCTCCTGGGACCAGCGGCGTCAGGGGACGAGGGGATAATCCAGGGCTGGCGGATGTCCCTGTAGTGGTGCAGGGAGGCTGGGGGGCTTCCAGCCCCGTCCCCAGCAGGCTGTCACCCCAGGAACGGGGCCGGGCACGGCTGGGGCGCTTGCTGCGCCGTGCGCTGCCCTGGTTCAAGCCCCGAGGAGCAGAGGGCGAGGAGGGGCTCTCAGGCCTGCCCTGGCTTTCTAGCTGCCCCGCATTGGGGTGTGCAGGGAGTATACGGGGCACACAGTGTGTGCGGTGGCACCGCCAGATCCTCCCCGCACGGGGGACACCGGGGACCAGGGACGGGATCAGTTGCAGGCCGGGAAGGCGAGCGCCGCCTTTGCCCCTTGGCTTTGCCGCTCGCCACGTGCCGCCTTGCCCCGTGCGAGGAGCCCGGCCCCTGCAGGCGGAGGTGTCCGAGGCCGTGGGCTTGTCCAGACAAGTGGAAAAACAGGAGTTTCGCAAGCAGGCTGAGTCACGCCAGCTCCCCCACCCCGGTGCTGCGCTGGGACTCTCCGACCTCCGCACGCGGCCGCCGTGACGCCCCGGGCCCTGAGCGAGGCTTCGAGGCTCCCCGCTCCCCAGGCAGCCGGAGGTCCCCGTGTAGGGACGCGCTGCCTCCAGGGTTTCTGATGCTTCAGGGGTGGCAAAGGGGTGGCCCAGTTCCCCGCCGTGTCCCCTGCACCCAAAAGGGCACCCTTCGTCGAAGCCGTGCTCCCAGGAAAGCGCCCAGAGCCGCTGGGCAGTAGCGAGGGCCCCCTTACCCCCCCCCACCAGTGAGTTATGAAGCTAATTGTTTTTTCTGCCCCATTAAGTGAATGAGAAGCGAGGAGCCCAGGCTGCCCCTGCTTTTCCCGACGGTCCCGCTGGGAGCGGGGAGCACAGGGGCGAGGCTGTGATGGGAGGGAGCGGTGGCCGTCCTCAGAGCCCCCTTGGTGCCAGCCACCCATGGAGGTAGGGCACGGAGACCCCCACAGAGCCCTGGCCCTACAGAAACGGGGGGGGGGGGCTGTGCGTGCCCCATGCCTCCCCCACTGCAACGACCGTGGCAGAGCGAGGGAGAAGGGCCGGGACAGAGCGAGGGGGGCTCGATGTCCTCATCTGGGGACAACTGGGGCAGGTGACAGGTGAAACCTGGTGGGTGGGGACAACGTGGGGTGCGCCACGCCGCGTCCCCTCTGTGCTTCCAGGGTCAGCCTGCTCCCGGTGGCTTCCCCGGCTCACACACAAGGCTGGTGGCAGCGGGGCCGGCTGGCACGCGGACGGGTGTCGGTGCGGTGACAGGAGCGAGATGGGCGAGGGGCAGGACCTGTGGCCATGCCTGGCCGCGTGGTGCTGGGGGCACCGCAGGCGGCGCCGTGCTGCCGCGGCCGTGGTACTCTCGCTCAGGGATGCACTGCACGGAGCCACCAGCAGCGATTCTCCCCCCTCGTCCTGCGTACCCGGGCTGACCAGGGTGGCTCCCCACACGCCCCAAATCCGGATTTGGGCCAGAACTGCTCCTCCGAACGTTCCTGGCCAGGAGGGAGGGACAGGAGGGGACGGCGCCCCGGTTGTGCAAGGCTGGAGGGACGCAGGGGAGCGGTGCTGGCCGTGCCGATGCCGTGCCGATGCCGTGCCGCCGCCCCCGCTGGCACGCGTCCCGCAGCAGCGCATCCCGGTGTCCTCACCGCGGGGCCGGACCCCGTGGCGAGACGCTGCAGCGTTTTGGGGTGCAACCTCCGTCCTCCCGGCAAGCGGCCGCGTGTCCGACAGCCACCGTGGGGACAGCGGGTGCCGGCGGGTGGGGTGACCATTGGGGGACGGGCACCGCAGCACCCCGCAACGCCTCGCCAAGCCGAGCCAGGGCAGGCACAAGGCGGCCGAGCGAGCGGGGATGCGCGGCGGGAGGGAGCCAAGAGGCGTTGCCGTGCGAGGGCTGGCGAGGAAGGAATTGCTGATTTCCGAGCCCGCAGGGACCGGTGCTGTTGTGCCGGAGCCGCGCTTCCTTAACCCTCTCCGCCCGCCGCGCACGCTGCAGAGGGGTGGCCGAGGGGGTCCCCGGGGTGCGCCCCGCCTGGGGGTGCAGCTCCCGCTCGGCCGCTCGACGGAAAACCAACATGCGAACCGAGCCGCTGTGCAAAGGGGGAGGGGGGCCGGGGGGGCCCTGCGAGAGCCAGGCCTGCTGGAAGCAGCCGCCCCCCGCGCGGGGCAGAGCCCAGGAGCCCTGGGGGCAGCTCCGGGGCTGGGCCGGGGGCACCGGAACCGGCCCCGGGGTGGCTGGGGCCAGGCGCAGGGATGCGGGGACACGGCGGGGGGGGATCGGGGAGGGGGGGGGGGCGGGCAGGCCGGTGGGCACCGCGGGGAGCGATGCGGGGGGCTCGGGCTGGAGCGGGGCTGAGACCCCCAACCCCGTATTTATTTATTTTTTTTGGGGGGGGGGCGTGCCTTTTGTCGCCGGGCCGGGGCCGCTGCCGCTTTAACGCGGCGGGGCGGGCCCGCTGCCGCCGCCCCTCCCGCGGGGCCGCTGCTCCGGGCGGCAGCATGCTGCGGGCCGGGAGAGTGCGGCGTGCCCCGCGCCTGGCCGCCAGGTAGGGACCGGCACCGGCACCGCCACCGGCACCGGGGGGCGCGGGGCGGCCGCGGGCGCATTGCGGGCGCATTGCGGGCGGGCGGCTCCCGGGGGCCGGGGCCGGGGCCGGGGCTTTGTCTGCCGGGCCCCGAGCCCCGGGGCCGCACCGCGGCCGCTGCTTTGTCTCCGCCGCGCCGGGGGCGGGAGGGAGCCGCGGCCCCGCCCGGCCCCCCCCCCCCTCCCCTCCCCAGCTCCCGGTTACCGGCCCCGGGGGGGTCCCCGCGGTTTGGCCCCGTTTGGCTCCGCCTCGCGGAGCCGGTGCCGGGACCCCCCCCCCCCCCCCCGAGCATCCTTCGGGAGCCCCCCCCCGGGCTCGGCTCGCAGCCCCCCGGGGTGGGCGCGGGGCCCCGGGGTGCCGCCGGGTGGGGGGGGGGGGCGGGGGGGGCTCGGTGCAGGGAGCTGGGGGGGGGCTGCGGAAGGTGGAGGGTGCGGAGCACAAAGCGGGGCCGAGCTTCGCTCCCCGGGAGCGCGGTGCCCGCAGCAGCCGGTCCCGAGCAGCCCAGCCCCGGAGCTGCGGCACGGGGAGATGCTGCGGAGCTGGCTGCTCTGCGCCCCCCCCCCCCCCCCCCCCCCAGCCCGGGTCTGGGGGCTCAGCCCTCCCTCGGGTGCTGCGTCCCCGCATGATCCTCCCCACACACCCCCCAGGATCCCCAGGCAGGGTTTGCAGGTTTGGTTTCAGCGTGGTGCCGGGGCTTGGCTGCTGCCCCTTGGGGTTTGCGGGGGGTGCTCGGGTGACCTTGGCCGGCAGGACCCCGTTAGGGCTGCTGTGGGGCTGCCTGGGCTCAGCCGTGGGCCGGGGGCTTGCGTTTGCCCGAGTTGAGTTCCTTGTTCCGCCAGCGGGGCGGTGGGGGCACATGTAGGTACAGTGCTTGGTTTTGGGGACCCCTTTGCGTGCCAGCCACACGCCCTACAAGAGAGCTCAAGGCACCTCAGGGTGGGCATCTGGCACCCAGGTCTCACCCCATGGCCCGAGTGCCTTTGGGATGTGGCCTGTGCCCCCCCCCAAATGTCCTGGGGTGGTGCTGGGGGCTTGGCAGGGGCACCCAGAGCCCAGCACGGGGCCACGCAGGCAGCAAAGGCAGCCCCTGAGCGGTTCTCGTGGTGGGGTGGACGCGTGGGACGGGCTGGGTGGGCTCCTCGTGCTCCGTGGGTTGCTACAGAAGGGGCTCAGCCCCACATCAGCTCAGCTCCGCGCGTCCCCGACGCTGCAGAGAGGCAGCAGCAGCGCCGGGAGGTATTTGGAGAGGTGGTGCCCGGGGACCTCGACACCTCTGGGGGTACCGCGTGCCGTGGGGTGCCGGGACCGGTGCCCTCCTTCCCCCTTGTCACCCCACCAGGCTGTGTGCGCGCAGCTCCGTGACCCCGCTCCCTGCCCCCCGTCGGGACAGATTCGTTCCGTGTCTGCCATCCTGAGGCAGCTCCGTGCCTGGTTTCAGCTCCTGGCCCTCGCTGCAGCGAGCTGCGCTCCCCCCCCCGGTGGGTACACGGCGGCCCTTCCTCATGGGGCTGCTGAGGAGGGTCCGAGGCCACCTCCCCGCGGGTTAGCCCCAAGCCCTGTGCCCATTTCACCGGGGCTCTGCGTGTGTCAGCCCCCTGGGGCCACGTTGCGAGGCCGGGAGAGCTTTTGGGGTCAGCCCTGCTGGGCTGGCACGAGCTGGAAAGACCCAACCGCGTTTGGTCGCAGCCACGTGGCCGCAGGGCGCGCAGCTCCCCAAAGCTCTGCCTGGCTCCGGGCAGCACCGAGGGCTGACGTGGGAGGGGAAGAGGAGCTTTGCCTCGAGCTCTGGGGATTTCTGTCCCGGTGAGAAATCCCCACAGCGGGGGCTGGCGGTGGGAGATGTGCGGAGCCGGGCAGCTCCGTGGCGCTTCCTGGGCACGTGGTTGTAATTAAATCCCTTCCTGGGCAGCAGGGCTCTGTGCTGGAGGGATGCAGGGGGCTGTGTCCGCCTGTCCCTGGCCGGTCCCCTGGGTTTGAGAGACACGCGCTGGGGATGCACGAGCTCCCCGCGCCCTGCCGGGGTGTCCAGCAGCTCTGGGCTCCCACGAGATGCGACGGGGGCCCCTTCCCCGGGGCCGGGCTCTGCTCGCCCGTCCGTAAACCTCTGGTTCCTGACAGCAGCTCTGCCCCCGGGGCTGCGTGGGGTGGGGAGCTTCATCCTGACCCCTCCTGCGGAGGGACCATGGCAGTGCCCAGCCTGGTGGGTGTGGAGGAGCGAGGGACGAGCACCCGCTCGTGCGCCCCGATGGGAACCTGCCCGCGTTTCCCCGTCGCGTTCCGATTCCCTCGCCCTTTGCAGCGTTTCCAGCCCGGTGAGCCCCAGCACCCTCAATCCCTGGCACAGCTCACCGCTTGGACGTGCGGCTTCCCCAGCCCCGAGCCGCTCTTTTGGCGGGGTTCCCCTGCCCTGCTGCTGTCCGGAGCGGGCAGCGAGGCCCAGCCGTGGGCAGGGGTTTGCAGCCCCCCGCCCAGCACCCGGTGCTGTGCTGGAGCAGCCCAGGCGATGCCGCAGGGCGCTGAGGACACCGGTCCCCTGTGGACGTGCTGCCTCTGCTGCCACGTGGCTCCATCCCGGCGTTTGGGCATCGTCCCTGCACCCCGGGTGCCAGAGGTGCTCAGCGGGTGCCGTCCCTGCCTGTCCTGTCCCCTAATGTCACTTGGGCGCTGCTGCACAGCTCCCCGGGCTGCTGCAGCTCCGGTGCCAGTGCTGGGGACCAGGGCTGGCTGCGTCCCCTCGGCTCCGCTCCCTGTCCCCCCACCCTCAGCCCGGGGCAGGCGACGGGGGGCTGCGGGGGCCTCCCTGACCTACTGAGCCGCTGACCTGAAAGGGGCCGTGCTCATCCTGCTGGAAGGCGGCCGTGCTCGCGGGTGCTGCCCGCGCTGAGTGACAGCCCCGGAGATGGGCTCGTGCATGCTCCGCTGCGCCTCCGGCACGGAGCAGCTGCCCGGGCGCTGCGGAGGTGCCGATGTCCCCCGCGGGCGCTGGAGCAGCGAGTGGGAGCTGGCCGAGAAAGGGTGGAGGCTGTGGGGTGGGTGAGTTTGTTGTTCCGGCCGGTCCCTGCCCTTTCCAGGAATCCTCCTGACCCCCTCGGTGGGGCTGGTCACGGGGCGCTCGGTGCCGGCCGCGGTGCTGCCTGCCGTGCCGGTGGTGGTCCCCCCCCGCTGCACAGGTGCCTTCAGTCCATAAAACACCTCCGTGCGGGCCTGAACGGGGAAATTGCGGGGGTTTGAAGCCTGAGTGGGGCTGGGCTGGAGCCAGCCACGGCTGCCAAGCGTCGGCTCCCCGCCAGGTGAACGGGAGCTGAGGTTCAGCCCCGGGGGTGGCGCGGGGCTGGGGGGCGCAGTCGGGTGGCAGGGGGACGCGGCGGTGGCAGGGGACGGCTGGGCAGGGGGCCTCACGCTGGCTTTGCTGTTGCAGCTGGGATGAAAGCAGCTCCATCAGCAGCGGCCTCAGCGATGCCTCTGACAACCTCAGCTCGGAGGAGTTCAACGCCAGCTCCTCGCTCAACTCCCTGCCCTCCACCCCCACGGCCTCGCGCAGGAACTCGGCCATAGCGGTAGGTGCCCGTGGTGCCGCCCCGCGGCAGGGTGGGCGGGGGGGGTTGCCCGAGGCATGGCACGTGCCACGGGGCCGCGATTCGGTGGGGCTGGGAGCACCCGTGGGTGTCCGGTGCCCTGGCAGTCGCTGGGGCTGGGGTGGGTGCCGGTTTTGCCCCTGACTCCTCTCGTCCTACAGCTGCGCACGGACTCAGAGAAGCGCTCGCTGGCAGAGAGCGGGCTGAGCTGGTACGGCGAGGCCGAGGACAAGGCGACGAAGAAGCTGGACTACGACAGCAGCAGCCTCAAGATGGAGCACGGCTCCTCCAAGTGGCGGCGGGAGCCCTCGGAGAGCTGCGAGGAGGGGTCCAAGGGCGGCGAGCTGAAGAAGCCGGTCAGCCTGGGCACCCCGGGCTCCCTCAAGAAGGGCAAGACCCCTCCGGTGGCAGTGACCTCTCCTATCACCCACACGGCCCAGAGCACCCTCAAAGTGGCAGGTGAGGCCGGTTTGGGCAGGGGCTGATTCTGGGTATCTCCTTGGGCCTTCCCTGCGCACATCAGCCGTGGGCTGGCTGTGGGACACCCTGCGGGGCTGGAGGCTGGCTGGGTGGGGGGGATCCTGACTTGTGGGCAGTGCCGTGTCCTGTCTTCTTCCTCTACATCACGTCTCCGTGAGTCTCCGTCTTCATCTCCAAAGCTGCTGGCAGATTTGAGCTATCCTGCACCCGAATGTCCCGTCCCCCAAACCCTCCCCGCTGCTCCTGGGCTGTTAACCCCTCCTTCCCTCCCCGCCAGGCAAACCTGAGACCAAAGCCACTGACAAGAGCAAGCTGTCCGTGAAGAACACGGGCCTGCAGCGCTCCTCCTCCGACGCTGGCCGTGACCGCATCGGTGATGCCAAGAAGCCCCCGTCAGGCCTCACGCGCCCCTCGGCCTCCAGCTCCTTCGGCTATAAGAAGCCGGCTCCTGCCACTGGCACCGCCACCGTCATGCAAGCTGGGGGCTCGGCCACGCTCGGCAAGATCCAGAAGAGCTCCGGCATCCCCGTCAAGCCGGTCAGCGGGAGGAAAACAAGCCTGGATGTCTCCAACGCGGCTGAGCCCGGCTTCCTGGCCCCAGGGGCTCGCTCCAACATCCAGTACCGCAGCCTGCCCCGGCCGGCCAAGTCCAGCTCCATGAGCGTGACGGGCGGCCGCGGCGCCAACCGGCCCGTCAGCAGCAGCATCGATCCCAGCCTGCTCAGCACCAAGCAGGGCAGCATCTCGGTGTCACGGCTCAAGGAGCCGTCCAAGATCGGCGCCGGCCGTGGCGCGCCGGCCCCCGTGAACCAGACGGACCGGGAGAAGGAGAAGGCCAAGGCCAAGGCGGTAGCGCTAGACTCCGAGTGCGTGACGCTGAAGAGCATCGGCTCACCCGAGAGCACCCCGAAAGCCCAGGCCAACCTCCCGCCGGCGGCCAAGGTGGCTGAGCTGCCCCCCACGCCTCTCAGGTATGAACCTCCCTGCTCCGAAGGCAGCAGGAGCCTGGTGTGGCCGTGCCCGGCACCGAGCCGTGCCCGGCGCGCGGTCTCACCGCCATCCTCATCCGTTTTCTCCCCCAGAGCGGCTGCCAAGACGTACGTGAAGCCTCCCTCGCTGGCCAACTTGGACAAGGTCAACTCAAACAGCCTGGACTTGCCCTCCTCCAGCGAGCTGCACCCCCCGCACGCTGCCAAGCTCCAGGACCTGCACCCAACTGGCGGGCACCTGACGCCCTGCTTCAGCCCCAGTCCTGCCCCCATCCTCAACATCAACTCGGCCAGCTTCTCCCAGGGCCTGGAGCTCATGGGCGGCTTCAGCGTCCCCAAGGAGGGCAGGATGTACCCCAAGCTCTCAGGCCTGCACCGCAGCATGGAGTCCCTGCAGATGCCCATGAGCCTGCCCAGTGCCTTTTCGGGGGGCAGCACCGCCGCCCCCACCCCTGCTGCTGTCCCCCCTGCCAGCGCGGAGGAGGAGGAGGAGGAGGCGGGTGAGCTGGGCTGGAGCGGCAGCCCCCGGCTCGCACATCTGGACAGGTACGGCCTGAGGGTGGGCGGTGGGCTGCTGGGCACCTCCGTGGGCTGAGCCCCCTCCTCGCCATCCTACCGTGGCCTTTGCCTGCCTTGGAGGCTCATATCTGGGGAAAATCTGCCTCGTCCCCATCCCGTCGCTCAGCCCCTAGGTGCGTTGTGGCACCTCCCCTCCGTGCGGGAGGTGGCTGATCTTCCCTTCCTTCCCTTCCAGCTCCAACCGCGACAGGAACACGCTGCCCAAGAAAGGGCTGAGGTAAAAAGGCCCAAAGGGCTTTTGAACGTTGCTGGGGAGGGAGGATGGGTGTGTGCGGGGCACCTGGGGCGTGGGGCTGGCAGCGCCCGCTGCGCTGGGGGTGCTGAGCCCCCACTGGGCCGTGCCACGGGGCGGGCGGGCAGGACGGGGGGCCGGTGCCCCCACCACCTCACCGTGCTGCTCTCTGCTCCGCTCCAGGTACCAGCTCCACTCCCAGGAGGAGGCCAAGGAGCGGCGCCACTCGCACACCATCGGCGGGCTCCCCGAGTCGGACGACCAGACGGAGCTGCCCTCGCCCCCCGCCCTGCCCATGGCGCTGGTGGGGAAGGGCCCGCTCACCAGCATCGGTCAGTGCCCCCCTCCCCAGCCCCGTCCCGCTTGTCCCAGCCTGGGTCCCCCCGTCCCCCAGCAGCTGGGCTCTCTGCTGGGCCATCGCTCTGCTCCAGTGGCTCTGGCTGCCTCTGGCTCGATGGTTTTCTCCTCGACACCCGCAGCAGCCCCAGTTCCCAGCATCCGGTGCCTTTGGCCCCACCAAGGTGCTGGGTCGTGGCTGGGGGACCAGGGACACGCATCACCTCTGCTTCAGGGCCTCCCACCCACCACTGGGTCTCTGCCCGCAGTTCTCCTCTCCTCTGGGGGTGCCCAGAGAGCAAAGTGAAGCCCTGCCCTGTTCTTCCTGGGTCCTACACGTTCCTGCAGGGTTTGGGGACTCAGGCAGAGGGGTTGGGGCTGGCAGCAGGTGATGGGGTGCTTCCCCCTTGCTCCCGGAGGTGATGGGCTCCTGCACGGTGGCACAAGCTTTGCCCCAGGGTGACGGATTTCCTTCTCAGCTCTGTGCTCACAAGAAGACGTTGCCTCGGGTGCAGGTGTCCAGGTCCCTGTGTGAACCTGCTTTTTAGCTTTCCTCCCGTGCCTCTGCTTTGGGACCGCGATCCCTGCTTCCTTTCCCCATCCTGCCTTCCACGGACCGCTCCCAGCCCCTCTTCCCCCCACCCCGATCCCCAGGCCCGGCTGCGTGCCGGTGCCGCTCTGACCCTGCCTCTCCCCCTCCTTCTCCTTGCAGTGAGCCCCACTGCTGCCACCACCCCGCGGATCACCCGCTCCAACAGCATCCCCACCCACGACTCCACCTTTGAGCTGTACAGCACCTCCCAGATGGGCAGCACCCTCTCCCTGGCAGACAAACCCAAGGGCATGATCCGCTCGGGCTCTTTCCGGGACCCTGTGGACGACGGTGAGAGCGTGCCCGGGCTGAGGGGGCTCCCTGGGGGGCGGCGAGGCTCCCCGGATCCTCGTCCCTATTTCTGGGCACTGCTGGAGGGGCTCAACATCAGTGCTGTGGGGGGCAACCTCCTTTGCGCCGGCATCGGCCCCGTGCGGACCTCCTGACCCCCAGGTGCTGGTGGGCAGGTTTGAGCCGTGGTGGGTGTCCAGCGGTGCCCGGTGTCCTTGGCACCAGGGACAGGAGACCTAGGCAGAGTGGCAGAGCCCCAGGCTCGGGCAGAGCCGTGGGTGTTCCCCACGCAGCCCTGCCAGGACGCGGAGGCTGCCGGCCGAGTGCCGAGGAGCGAGCAGTGCCCTGCAGCCACCGTCCCTGTGTCCGCCTCCCCCGGGTCCCCGCAGAGCCCCTGTGGCCCCAGGAGCGCTCAGCCTCCTGACGGGTTTTATTCTGTTGCAGTTCACGGATCGGTGCTGTCCCTGGCCTCCAGCGCGTCCTCCACCTACTCCTCCGTAAGAGCCGCCGCCGGGCTGCACCGCCTCGTGCATGGCTGCGGGCTGGGGGGGCCCGGGTGGGAACGGGGGCGCTGAGCTGTGCGGGGGGGCTCTGTGCATGTCTTCCGCCCCGCGCTGAGCCTGGCCGTGCCTCGCTACCCTCCTGACTGCCCGCCTCTGTCTGTCTCTCTCTGCCCTCGCGCTGCCAGGCTGAGGAGAAGATGCAGTCCGAGGTGAGCCCGTGCCCATCGCTGCCGCCTGGTCCCCACCTTGCCGCCGCAGCCGGGGCGAGCGCCCGACCCCTCTCACCCCTTTTGTTCTCTTCCCGCAGCAAATCCGCAAGCTGCGCCGCGAGCTGGAGTCCTCGCAGGAGAAGGTGGCCACCCTGACGTCCCAGCTGTCTGCTAACGTGAGTCCCTGCGGGATCCCACGGGGGACGCGTGGGGCTGGTGCTCACCCACACCCACAGGAGATTTGGGTTCCCTCAGGAGCGCCCCGAGGCCAGCCTGCGGTGGTCCCTGCTCTGGGCTCCACCTCTCTCCCTGGTGCTGGCTCCCCTGCCCCAGGAGAAATCCCCTCTCCAAGCTCTGCGTCCCGTGCTGAGCAGCTCGGGGCTGCGGGTGCTCACCCATCTCTCCGTCTCTCCCAGGCCAACCTGGTGGCAGCTTTTGAGCAGAGCCTGGTGAGCATGACGTCCCGCCTGCGGCACCTGGCCGAGACTGCTGAGGAGAAGGTGGGTGCCGTGGGGAGGCACCGGGAGGGTGCTCGCGGGGCTGGGGGATACGTGGGGTGGACCCGAGGGTGCCCCCGGGAGCTCTCGGGGCGTCCCCCCCACCATCGGGACACGCTCCACGGCTCCCGGCTCTGCTCCTGCAGGACACGGAGCTGCTGGACCTGCGGGAGACCATCGACTTCCTGAAGAAGAAGAACTCGGAGGCCCAAGCCGTGATCCAGGGTGCTCTGAATGGCACCGAAGTCGCGCCCAAAGGTACGGCACGGTGCTGCAGCCCTTCTGCCGGGCCCTGGGGAGCAACGAACTCATCAGTCCCCGCTGGGGGGGGTTTGCAGCCCTGCCTGAATCCTGCTCGGGGCTGACGCAGGGCCCTGGGGCATCCCTGGCTCTTGCAAGGTGTTCGGGGTTTTGGGCAGCAGCCCTTCCTTGCCTGGGACCCCTGAGCATCCGAAACCTGGGTTGTACACAGCCAGGGCTGTCAGCACGGCACGTCTCGGTGCTGGTGCGTAGGGGATGGGATGTTTGTCCTCCCCCAGGCATCTCCTCGTCGGGCTCTTTGCCACTTCAGTGTTTCTGGCTGCTGATCTTGGCTTTGTTCCCCTGGGATCCTCCTTACCAGGAGGCTCTGACGGCTGCGGGGCTCGGCTGGGCCCAGGGGAGAAGGGAGGGATCGCAGGGTGGGCTGGGGGGAGCTCGGGGGGGCTGTGGCACTGGGACGGGCACAGTTTGCTGATCGCTCCGTTCCCGGTCTCTCCCCGCTCCCTGGCTTCTCTCGCGGGCCCCAGAGCTGCGCATCAAGCGGCAGAACTCCTCCGACAGCATCTCCAGCCTCAACAGCATCACCAGCCACTCCAGCATCGGCAGCAGCAAGGACGCAGACGCCAAGAAGAAGAAGAAGAAGAGCTGGGTGGGTTGGGCAGGCCGTTGGCAGGAGGAGGGGGCGTGGGGAGCCGCTGGCAGGGTCTGGCCGGGCTCAGCCCCATGAGCCAGCCCCGCTCGGTCTGTCTTGGCCTCACGGTCTTGGTTCCCTCTGTCCCCTGGGGACAGCACTGCTGAGGAGTGTGCAGCCACCCTGGATTTGTCTTGTGCTGACTGGGGCCAGGACTTCCCCAGCTCCCCTGGGAGTTTTCCAGCCCTTGTCCCGCACGCCTGCTCCCTTGTGGTGTCTCCCACGCGTCTCCCTTCAGCCCCCGCAGGCGCTGGCAGCACGGGGTGCGGGCCTGGGGCTCTGCAAACACCCGGCCAGGCAGCCCCGAGCTGGACGCGTGATTAAGTCTTGCTTTGTTCTGTTTCTCTTCCCCCTATGCTGACCTCAACCCTTTTTTTCCAGGTGTATGAGGTAAGTCCTACACCGTCCTCTCCACCCCATGCCGTGCCTGCCCAGGGCGCTCGCTCCATTTCACGGCACGGCGCTCGTGACCCGAACCATCCCATCCGTCCCACTGGCACTGATCCCTAGCACGGCCGCCCCGGGGCCCTGTGCCACGCACGCCTTGGCTGCTTCCTTTTGGTGTTGGGGTCAAAACACGCACCCATGCGGAGGGGCTGAACCACCTGGGCAGCAGGGAGGGCTCAGATGGGGACCGGACCCATGGATGGGGACTGGTCCCATGGATGGATTTTTTCCCCGATTCTTGCCTAGGGCAAGCAGGTGTTTTCCTGACTCGTAGCCAGATCTGAGGGCAGCCCCACGTAGGGGACAGGGACCCCGCTGCAGCCTGGCCTGTGGCACCGTGGCGCGGTGCTGCCACGCTGGGCACCCGTCTGGGGTGGCCCCAGAACTGACAATGGGGCTGAGTCGCTGTCCCCTTTGGGACCCATGCAGGTCCCAATGCTCCCCTGCTCTCCTGCTGTCAGCAGAGCCAGATGCTCAGCTTGTTCTTTTTATTTTTATTTTTATTTTAACTGAAATGCGGTATTTTCACTTTTGGGGGATGCCCCAGCCCAGCCTGCCCAGCAGTGCCTGTGGGAGATGGGCCAGATCCTGCCTGCTCTCCATCCTCTTTTTCCCCCCGCCTCCCCTTGGAGCAGACCTGGGCGCTCCAGGGGACGTGCCGTGAGCTCCAGAGTCCTGGCGGTGGGGCTGCGTAAGCAGGACCCAGGCCTGGTTTGGTCCCTGTGCGGTGTCCGTCAGCTCTCCCCGGCCTCGCGCTCGCCCGCCTGCTGCTGTGTGTGTGCTGTGCGCTGTGTGCATGCTGCATGCCCGGCCGGGACGCCTGCCAAGCCCCTGCACCCTTCCTGCAGGCCGTTTGGCACCCTACCCCTCCAGAAGGACGGAGGGGAGAGCCTTGGGGTGCGTCCCCAGGCCCCCAGCTCTGTTCCCAAAGCCCTGCTCGCTGGGGTGCTTGCGGTGGGGTGACCGTGAGGATGGAGTCGCCCCTTCCCGATGGAGCAGGGTGCTGGTGCCGTCCCCCAGTGCCCCGTGTGGGTGCTGGCTTGGGAGCAGGCCTGGGGGGAGCCTGGCCAGGACACGGGTCCTGCTTAGTGGGGCCGGTTGCTGTGGGGTCACAGCGGTGCCTCCTGGGGTAGTGGTGGGGAGCCACGGGTGCCTCAGCGATGGTTGTGGTGCTGCAGGTCCCGGCTCAGACCGTCGGTGGGGCCTGGGCCAGGCCTGTGTTTGCGAGGCTGCGCTGTCTGGCTGTCCGTAACGAGCATTTTTGTCTCCTGTAGCTGCGAAGCTCCTTCAACAAGGCCTTCAGCATCAAGAAGGGGCCCAAGTCGGCCTCGTCCTACTCGGACATCGAGGAGATTGCCACGCCGGACTCGTCTGCCCCGTCCTCCCCCAAGCTGCAGCACGGCTCCACGGAGACCGCCTCACCCTCCATCAAGTCCTCCACATCCTCCTCCGTGGGCATCGACACGGCTGAGTGCGTGGGGCAGGGAAGGTTGGGTGCGGGGTCTTGGGGTGCGGGGTCTCGGGGTGCCTGCCCCAGCCCTGAGCACGCCGCGCTCTCTCCCCGGCACAGGCTCTTCCAGGCCCACAGCGAGGGCGAGCCGGAGAAGAAGGAGGTGTCGGAGCTGCGGTCAGAGCTGTGGGAGAAGGAGATGAAGCTGACGGACATCCGCTTGGAGGCCCTCAACTCGGCCCACCAGCTGGAGCAGCTGCGGGAGACCATGCACAACATGCAGGTGAGGGCAGCTGCACCTCAGGGCCTGTGGTCCTCGTGTCCCCGGAGCCGTGCCGCAGCCCCGGGCTGGCGCTGGGGTGCTGCTGGCATCCAGCTGCTCACCCTGGGCCGCCCCGCGGTTCTCCCCCAGCTGGAGGTGGATCTCCTGAAGGCCGAGAACGACCGGCTCAAAGTGGCTCCGGGGCCCTCGGCAGTGCCGGGATCCCTTCCCGGCCACGTCACGAGCACTTCGGCCTCCTCTTCGCCACGGCGCTCGCTGGGCCTCGCCCTCGGCCATGCCTTCAGCCCCAGCCTGGCGGACACAGGTAGGGGTGGCAGGGAGGGACACGGACGTGTGGGGGGGTGCCCAGAACAGACGGTGGGGGCGTGCTGCCCTGCACTGGGAGCCGGCTGTGCACGGGGACCTGCTGTGCTGCCTGCGTCCCGATCAGCTCAGGCCGGGCATGGTCAGGCCCCGTGGCTCTGCTCGCCCTGCTGGCACGGCCTGACTCTGCTCCGTCCCCAGATGTGTCCCCCATGGACGCTGTCAGTGCCGGCACCCAGAAGGACGAGCTGACGCTGAGGATCGTGGTGCGCATGCCGCCCCAGCACATCATCAAGGGGGTAAGCATGGGGAGCCCGACGTGCCCCAGTATCGTGGTCCTGGATGAGGGGCAGGGGACGTCTCTGGGGCTGGATGCAGTGCTCCCACTCTGCACACCTCTGCCTTGGCTCCTAGGACCTCAAACAACAGGAGTTTTTCCTGGGCTGGACCAAGGTGAGCGGGAAGGTGGACTGGAAGATGCTGGATGAGGCTGTCTGCCAGGTCTTCAAGGTAGGAGCATCCCGACATCTCTTTCGAGAACATCTTTGTCACTGCTCCCCTCTTCCTGACGCTCCCTGGCCTGGTCCTTACCAGGAGCTCAATCAGCTGCTGAGCACTGTTTGCCTCCTGACAGCCCTCTCCTTGTCCCCGCAGGATTACATCACCAAGATGGATCCTGCCTCCACGCTGGGGCTCAGCACCGAGTCTGTCTATGGCTACAGCATCAGCCACATCAAGCGGGTCCTGGACACGGAGCCGCCGGAGCTGCCGCTGTGCCGCCGGGGCATGACCAGCATCGTGGTGACGCTCAAAGGTCAGTGGGCAGAGAGGCCGCCGGCCGGGCTCCGTTGCTGTCCTGTCCTCCCTCTGTCTCGTGGTGGCACGGAGCACGAGCGGGACCCTCACAGCCCTCCCCTGCCTGCAGGCTTGAAGGAGAAGTGCGTGGACAGCCTGGTGTTCGAGACGCTCATCCCCAAGCCCATGATGCAGCATTACATCAGCCTCCTGCTGAAGCACCGGCGGCTCATCCTCTCGGGACCCAGCGGCACGGGCAAGACTTACCTGACCAACCGCCTGGCCGAGTACCTGGTGGAGCGCTCGGGCCGGGACGTCACCGAGGGCATCGTCAGCACCTTCAACATGCACCAGCAGTCCTGCAAGGTGAGGGCGCGCAGCAGCTGAGACCGTCCCTGGCGGTACTGGTGCTGACGCCGTGGTCCCACGCGTGACGCCCAGCTCCGTTGGTTGCAGGACCTGCAGCTGTACCTCTCCAACCTGGCCAACCAGATTGACCGGGAGACGGGCACGGCGGACGTGCCGCTGGTGATCCTCCTGGACGACCTCAGCGAGGCGGGCTCCATCAGCGAGCTCGTCAACGGCGCGCTCACCTGCAAGTACCACAAATGGTGAGAGCCCCGTGGTGTCCCCCTCTGGCACGGCCTCCTGGGCACGCATACGCTCCCCGCTGCTCTCAGCGCGATCCAGGGGCTCCTGGAGAGTTGGCTGCACGGCCCTGTGTGTTCGCTGTGCTCAGACCGGCTCTGCTGCGGGTGGGAGCGATGCAGGGTGCTTTTCCTCATGGTTCCTGTCTCTCTCCGTCTCTCCCTCAGCCCCTACATCATTGGGACCACCAACCAGCCCGTGAAGATGACTCCGAACCACGGCCTCCACCTCAGCTTTAGGTATGGATCATCTCTGGCAAGCGTCCCTGTGGGGCTGGGGAGGCCAGGGGGCATCGCTCTTGCCCCCAGGCAGTCCCAGGGACACATGCTGTGACTGGGGACCCTGATGAGGACCGAGCCCCGGGCCCGTCCCTGCCATCCTGCAAGGGTCTGAAGTCCCCAGCCCTGGGCAAAGGCAGCGTAGGGGTGCTAGGAGGTCCCCTAAAGGTGCAGGGACCCTGGGGAGGGTGCCGGGGAGTTGGGCTTCTTGTGGAGAGACCCAGCCCTGAGCGCTCGGGTCTCCCCCCAGGATGCTGACCTTCTCCAACAACGTGGAGCCAGCCAACGGCTTCCTGGTGCGCTACCTGCGGCGGAAGCTGCTGGAGTCGGACACGGACGTCAACGCCAACAAGGAGGAGCTGCTGCGCGTGCTGGACTGGGTGCCCAAGCTCTGGTACCACTTGCACACCTTCCTGGAGAAACACAGCACCTCCGACTTCCTCATCGGTACGGCCTGGCCTCTCTCTTCTGCCTCGCGCTGCCGGGAGCCGCGGGAGCCCCCATGGGACTGGGGCAAAACTGTCCCAAAGGAGCCTGAGGAGCCAAGACCCTGCCTCGTGTCCCCCAGCCCCACACAAACAGAAGCTGGGGGGTGATGGGCACAAACATTGCTCATTTGGGTGGCGTTTGTCCCCCTGCCCTGTGGGAGCTGTCACTGTGGTTTAGACCAAGGTTGCCGGTCTTATTGGCACCCTTCCTCAGGTGCGGTTTTGCTGTGTTTTCCCAGGCAGGTGTGGCATTGCCTCACACGCTTTTGGGGCTGGGTTGACCTTAGTAGCCCCGTTCCTGGCCTGGGATCTTACTTTCTGCCCGTGTTTGTTGGGCAGGCACTGCCCAGGTGCTGCTCCCAGGATGGGTGAAGCCCACGGGGGTCTCCTGTGCGGCCTCCCCGCTGGGCTGGCGTGGGGCTGGGGGCTGGAGCTGGGGCACCCAGTACCCATCTTTGCTCTCTGCCTTCCTCTGCAGGTCCCTGCTTCTTCCTGTCCTGCCCCATTGGAATTGAGGATTTCCGGACTTGGTTCATCGACCTGTGGAATAACTCCATCATCCCCTACCTGCAGGAGGGAGCGAAAGATGGGCTCAAGGTACCCAGCGCTACCTGGCAGACGGGGGCACAAAGCAGGGCTCGGCCTGGAACTGGTGGCACTTGGGGACGCCCTGTCTCAGCAGACAACAGGGTGGGGAGAGGGGAGGCGCAGGGATTTGGGGTGCAGGTGACGCCCCAGTTGCTCCCTACCCTGACCGCTGCCAGTTTCGGCGCGTGCTGAAGCCACGGCTGACGCTCGCTCCCTGCCCGCAGGTCCACGGGCAGAAGGCGGCCTGGGAGGACCCCGTGGAGTGGGTGCGGGACACCCTGCCCTGGCCGTCAGCGCAGCAGGACCAGTCCAAGCTGTACCACCTGCCCCCGCCCACCATCGGGCCCCACAGCACCGTGTCCCCTCCCGAGGAGCGCACCGTCAAGGACACGACACCCAGCTCCCTGGACGCGGACCCCCTGGTATGGCCGCGCTGCGCCGGGAAGGGGCTGGGTGGCGCTGGTTGGAGGAGAACAGGACGGGGCTGTGCATTGCTTTCCCGGTTACTTTTTGGTGTAAAAATCCCCAACTTGTGAGGCAGAAATGTTCTGTGCTCCTGGGAGGAGCAGCGGGCCCCGGGTGGTGGCACCAGGGGGAACGCTGCGCCGCGAGGCGCACCGCGGTGCCGGCGAGCAGGCATGGCCCGGTGCTGCAGGAGCCATCCCAGCCCCACGCAGGCACACACGAAGGGGGCTCACACACGTGTGTGTCCCTGTGTGTCACGGGGAGAGGCTGCCAGAGGACAGCGGGCAGCCCCAGGTGCTGCCAGCTGCTGTAGTGCAGGGGGTCAGGCCCTGGTGCTTCGGCACGCAGAGCTTTAAGCATCCCTCGAGTCCAGATCCTGGTGACGGGGAAGGATTTGCAACATCCCTGGGCATTCCTCTCCTCTCTAGGAGAGTTTCTTAGGCTGTGGTCGGTTTGGGAGGGCAAGGAGGGCTGGGTGGCCCTTGCCGAGGACCCCCTGTCCCCGTCGGGCTGGGTGCCACGCGCCTCTCCCCGCAGATGGCCATGCTGCTGAAGCTCCAGGAAGCCGCCAACTACATCGAGTCTCCGGACCGCGAGACCATGGTGGATCCCGACCTGCAGTCGACTCTGTGAGGCACGGACATGCCGGCCCAGGCGCAGGGGAGCCGCTGCCAGCCGCCGGGCTGCTCTCCTTCTCCTCTGGTAGCCTGGAGCGCGGGGCTGGGGCTGGCGAGCGAGCGGAGAGGACTGGGGCTCTGCGTGTCCTTTGCGGAGCGTGGGGAAGCTCGGCTCACCCGCGGGAGAGCGCGAGGTGCCGTTTCCCCTCCCCAGGCCGGGGGTAGGAGGATCCTGGTTTCTCTTCTTGGTTTTTCTGTCTGTTGCAAACGCTCGGGCTTCGGGGCCGGGCTGACCCGCTGGGACCAAGCCCCCGCTCCGCCGAGCCGCAGGAAGGCCCCTGCGTGGGGCAGGGACCCCGCGGGAGCCGCCTGGGCCGGAGCTGGGCCGCATCCCTCTGTCCGGCCAGCGCGCGGCCGAGGGCAGGCGCCGAGGGACCGCTGCCGGGGGGAAGCGCCCGCCTCGCTCTGAGCGAGGAGCAGCGCGGCTCCGCCGCTACCTTTGTACGTTCCCTGTTTAACCTGCATGGCAGCCGCTGCGACCCGGACAGCCCAATAAACCCTGCTTTGGTTATTTTATTTTATTTCCCCCCCACACCCCTTCCTTCCCTTTTCTTTGGCCGAGTCCAGACTTTGCTTTGGTCCCTTTTTTGTTCTTGTTCTTCTTTTCTCTCCCTGCCCGTGGCCCGGTGCCCCTCACTTCCCCGCGAGCAGCTCCCCTTCCTTTTGCTTTCTTTTGCAGCCGTCGGTTCCACCACTCCAACCACCTCCGTTACAAAACTGGTGCTCACTGGACAACCTCCAGTCCCTGAATCCACCTCCTGCAGCCTCGCAGCTGGGCTGGGACGGGACCTGGCAGCCGGTGGCAGCGGGATGCTCCTGGAGCACCCCCTTGCCTGGCAGCCCCCCTCCCCAAAAGCACAAGGCAGGGTCTGGCCCTGGGGACCAGGTGTCCCACCCGGCCGGGATGCTAAGGGACATCCCCACCCCTGCACCCGCGGTGCTGCTGTGCTGGGGGGCACAGACTGCCCCCCGTCCCCTCCCTGCTGCCTGGCGGGGTGGCACAGGGTGGCAGGCTGTGCCCAGGGTTGTCCCCGTGCCCCCAGATCCCCCCAGGCCCTGTTGGGGTTTGGTGGCCCCCAGGTGCCAGCCTGCGCCCTCGGGCCCAGCAGCGCCCGCTCCGGTCCCCGCACCGGTGCTCTGGGGACACCCAGCTGGGGCCACGCGTCCTCTTGGCCCCAAGGTGCAACGTCACAGGCGATGCTCCCGCCGCACTGCCTTAATCCCTGTGCCGTGTGGGAAGGGGGCACGCGGGGCTGGGGCTGGCAGGGTCACAGCCTGCCCCAGGGGCGGTGTCCTCTCACTGTGTCCCTAAAGCCGGCTGGGCTGGGACAGCACCGCGGCACTGGGGTGAGCCCAGCCCAGCCGGGGCCGCTGGCTTCATGCCCTTTACTTGCACATCCCTGAGGATGCTCCAGGGCTGCTGCCTGCGGCCCCGCTGGGCTCCGCAGCCCCGTCCCCCTCCCCATGGTCCCACCACCGGGCCGAGGGGAGCACAACACCTGGGACCCCCTCTCCTCGGACCCCTTTCGGGGAGAGGTGGCCCCTGGCTCGCTCTGTCCACCCTGTCCTGCTCCCACCCCCTCCTTGTGCGTGGCCTTTGGGGACACCTCGCCACCCTGCGAGGCGGCCATCTCCTCCCAGGCCCTGCCTGGCCCCCCTGGTGCCCCTCGCCGGTGGCCACCACCGCTGCCCTTGGTGCTCTCTCACCCGGCGCGCCTCGCCTCGCCGCCCCGCGCGCGCCCCATGGTGCTCACTTCTCCGTCTGTCCGACAGCCTCCCCGCCGCCACCTCGCAGCCCCCCGGCCCCCCCCGAGGGCCGGCCAGCCCGGCCCCTCCGCACAGGGCTGTCCCTCCCCACGCTGGCTTGGACGCTAGGGCTTTTCGTTTGCCTTCTCTTGTGTTGCCGCCGTCGGCTGAGGACTCTCGCTGTAAATAGATCCGTAGTCGAACGCCCTGCGTGAGTTGGTGGGGCCCGGCCCTGCGCGTCTTTCCGTTTTTTTGTACTCTGTGATAACTGTGCTGTGCTGACTTCTTTTCTGATTGTACGAGACACCGGCTCAGCAGTCGCTCGAGGCTGGCGCTGGGGACCCGCGCTCCCCTCCAGCCCCGCTCGCCCTCCTCGGGGCTCCGGTGCCTGAGGCAGGACAGGGCACGAAGCACCTTTGGGTGCCCTCCTGGGTGCCCTGAGGAGCCCCGCGGTGTAAGGGGTCGATGCATCCCCCCTGCTTTGCACGGTGTCCGGGGTCGGGCTGTCTTTCCTGACCCCCACGGAGCCACCAAACCATCGAACCAACCGTCCCCATCACCGGCTCACCCGGGGCCACACACCTGGGTGCCCCCAGCCCCTTTCCCATGGGTTTGCCCCGTCCTTCCCCGCCTGGCACTGCCCCATAACCTCAGCCGCTGCGTGCTGGGGTGAGGGACAAACCTTGGTGTACGCCAGGAGGAATCCCAAGCCGTGCCGTCAGCCCATTTCAGCCCTGTGGGATGGGCGATGCCCCGAGGATGGTGTGTGGTGTGGGGGGGCTCTCCCTGGGGCTCCCCAGCTGAGGGGGACAGGCCCCGATGGCTCCTCCTGGCTTACACCGCGCACCCCCCGTCCCCAAGCGTGGCAGCCATCGGGGGCGCTGGGGACCGAGCGTCCCCCGGGGCTGCCGGTGCCTGGCCCAACGGGGCCGAGCATTGCACTGAGGCATCCCCCGGAGCCCCAGGGGTGCCCGTCACCCCCAAAGGTGCCTGTTGTCCCTAAGGGTGCCCACCGTGCCGAGGGTGCCCGTCACCCCAAAGGTACCCCCGGCCCCTCGGAGCGCCAGGAGCCCTCCCGAGGGGCTGGAGCTGGCGGCTGCCGGCGCCTCCCCCTCCTGCCCCCTCGAGCTGCTGCTGCCCGGTGGCCTGAACCTTACAATTTTAGCTTTTTTCTATTAAAAAAAAGAAAAACGAAACAACAACCTTTTTTTAATTAAATAAAAGACGAAAATGGACAAATTCCTGTTTTAGATGATCTGTGTAACTGACTGGGTTTTGTGTTTCTTAACTGCATGGTGTTCCTGCCGAGGGGTTTTATAGCACTTTTTAAATTTCTCTTTAAGATTTTGGTCCGGATTTCTACTGCTCTCGCCTGTCTGTCTTTGCTTTTTCCTTGCCTCTTCGAAGTTTGTAAACTCGCTCCATTTTATACCTGATGTTGGAACCCAACCCTACGTTGTACATAGCTGCGGGAACAATCAGAGGGAACAAACACCATCTGGACTCTTTCCACAATTCGTTCTTTTTACTTAAAGAAATTTTCAAGTCCAAAAGGAAGCCAGGAAAAGGCTTGAGGATATTACGAAGGACAGAAACAAATCCAGCCCTGCACCAAGTCAGCTCCTGCTGCCCACGCTGCCCGCACCAACCGGCATGTCTCTTCTCGGTCGTCTGTCTAACACCATTGGATTCAATAAAGTTATCTCCTGTACCGCCTGGCTGCTCGTCCTGTGTCCCTGCGCGGGGTGGGAAGGACGGGCCCGTTCCTACCGCCGCACGGTTACCCCTGTCCCCGCAAAACCCCCGGGGGGGGTTTTGTAAAAACGCCCCGGGTTTGAAATCGTGGGGGGTTTGGGGGGTGCTGGGAGCGGTTTTGTCGGAGGGGGACCCCTTTTAGAAGACGATTGCGCTCCTGTGAAGTCCTGGGGTGTGCAGAAACGCTCCTGGGGGGGGGAATCCTCGCAGATTTGCAGGATGCTGGGGGGGGAACGCATCCCCCTGGGGAGGGGACGGGCAGACCTTAGCCAGGGTGTGCAGGGGGCTCGCGGCGGGCGGGCGTCTGTGCTGGGCCCCTTCCACCCTGCTGGGACTGGTCCCCAGCTCCCCGTCCGAGGGGACACGATGGGGACACGATGGGGACGGATGCTCCTGCCATGGATTCCGGCCACCCATCGCCAGCGCAGGGGGCCAGGGGTGGGATGGTGTCCCCCCAGCAGCAGCACGGTGCTCGGCCCTGAGGCGGGGGGCAAGGACCCCCCCAGGGGAGGCTGCACAGCCCCAGCTGCGGGGAGAGGAGGCCCGGTCCTCCCCTCAGAGCTGGTTTCCACTCCGCAGAGCGATGCAGGAGCAGGGGCGGCTGCTCCAGGAGCCCTTCATTCACCCCGGGACGGTGACGAGTTACAGGGCGCTTCCCACCGGCCGGAGCTCGTTAGGGGAGGGCGACTGCAGGGGAGGTAACGACTGGGTGCAGTCCTGACCCCACTGGGTGCAATCCTGACCCCACTGGGTGCAGTCCTGACCCCACTGGGTGCAGTCCTGACCCCAGCCCAGACAGCTGGGCACTGCACCACCCCTATAGGCACGGCACCCCCTATAGGCACACCCCCTATAGGCACAGCACCACCCCTACAGGCACACCATCCCCTATAGGCACAGCACCACTCATATAGGCACAGCACCCTTATAGGCACAGCACCCCCTATAGGCACAGCACCTCCCCCATAGGCACAGCACCCCCTATAGGCACTGCACCACCCCTATAGGTACAGCACACCCCCTATAGGCACAGCACCACCCCTACAGGCACACCATCCCCTATAGGCACAGCACCACCCCTATAGGCACAGCACCCCCTTCAGGCACTGCACCACCCCCATAGGCACGGCACACCCCCTATAGGCACACCACCACCCCTACAGGCACAGCACCCCCTATAGGCACAGCACCACCCCTACAGGCACACCATCCCCTATAGGCACAGCACCACTCATATAGGCACAGCACCCCCTATAGGCACAGCACCCCCTATAGGCACAGCACCCCCTACAGGCACTGCACCACCCCTATAGGCCCAGCACACCCCATATAGGCCCAGCACCCCTCTAGGCACTGCAGCACCCCCTATAGGCACAGCACCACCCCTACAGGCACACTATCCCCTATAGGCACAGCACCCCCTATAGGCACAGCACCCCCTATAGGCACAGCACCCCCTATAGGCACAGCACCTCCCCTATAGGCACAGCACCTCCCCTACAGGCCCAGCACACCCCATATAGGCCCAGCCCCCTATAGGCCCCCCGCCCCATAGGCACCCCCCATAGGGGACTCCCAGCGCCGGCGCCACCCGGGCGGAGCCGCCCCCCGCGGAGCGCGGGGGCGAGCGGAAAAGGGGGCGGGGCTTAGCGGCAGGGGGCGGGGCCTGCTGCGGGCGGGGGGCGGGGCTTAGCGGCAGGGGGCGGGGCCTGCTGCGGGCGGTGGGCGGGGCGAACGAGGCAGGGGGCGGGGCGAGCGGGCGGGGGGTGGGGCGAGCGGGCGGGGGGCGGGGCGAACGAGGCTGTGGGCGGGGCGAACGGGCGGTGGGCGGGGCTACGCGGAGCCGCCGCACGCGAGCCCGGAGGGGCCGGGGCTGCCGCAGCGCCCGTCCCGCACCCACCGCCCCCGGCCCGCACCCGCCGGCCCCGCACCCGCCGGCCCCGGCCCGCACCCGCCGGCCCCGCGCCTCCCCGCCCCCGGTAAGTGCCCTCCCGCCCGAGTTTCTCCCCGGTGCCCCCGGTGCCGCAGCGGCTGTGCGGGACGGCTGCGGTGCGGGGCGGGGGTCGGGGCCGGGCTGGCCGCACGGTGATGGCGGGGGGGTGGGGGTGGGGGTGGGGGGGCGGCGGGACCACCCCGGGGGCACGGAGGAGGTTGGGAGCTGCCCGGTGCCCGGGGCTGCCCTTGGGGTGCTGCGCGCCCGGCTGTGCCGCTTGGGGGGGGATGGATGGAGGGACCCCCCCCGGGGTGCGGGAACATCCCTGGGGATGCGGGAACCACCCCCCGGGGATGCGAGTCCCCCCCCCGGGATGCGAGACCCCCCCCCGGGATGCGGGATCCCCACCCGGGGATGCGGGACCCCCCCGCCCTCGGGATGCGGGACCCCTTCCCGGGCACGCGGGACCCTTCCCGGGATGCGGGACCCCCCCGCCCTCGGGATGCGGGACCCCCAGCTGGGACGCGGACCCCCCTCCCCCGGCATGCGGGACCCGCACCCGGGATGCGGGACACCCCCCGGAGGTGCGGGACTCCCCCCGCGTTTCGGTGCCGCGGCGCTGGGTCGGGGTGCCCCCGGGACGCCGAGGGGCCGCCCGCGATGCCCCAGCCCCGCGTCCCCGCGGGTGCCCTCGGGGTCCCGCTCCCGGTCCCGCTCCCGGAGCCGCCCCGGGGGCTGCAGCCGCGGTGCGGTGCTGGGCCGGCCGCTCCGGGGGGGGGCTCTGCACCGCGTCCTGGCCCGCAGCCAGCACCAGCGGGTCCCTTCCCGGGGCTGCAGCAGCCTCCGGGCATCTCCTGCGCTCCCCCGCACCGGTGGGGTGCAGCGGTGCCGGGGCACCAGCTCCGGGGTAACCGGACCGAGCCTTTGCGCCCGCGTCCTGCCCCCGGTGCCCCCCCTGCAGCCTACTTTCAGAGGGCCGGGCGCGATCCCAAAAGAGCTCTGCCAATTGCGCAGGGGAAAGGCAGTTTTGCAAGGTGACTGTGGCGCGGGGGACGCGCCTGTGTCACGCGTCGCCTCGTGGTCCTCAGCCGTGCCCCGGGGCTTTGGCACCGCTGCGGGTCCCCCTCTGCGCTGCATGCAGCGTGGTGCAGCGCTGGCCTGGCCTCCGGGTGAGCTGGGCAGGTGCTGCTGCGGGATGTCACCCGCTGCGGGATGTCACCCTCTCCGGGATGTCACCCTCTCCGGGATGTCGCCCGCTCTGGGATGTCACCCGCTCTGGGATGCCACCCTCTGCAGGGTGCCACCCGCTGCAGGGCGGCCGCAGGGCGCTTCCGGGCTCCCCCCTGCCCCTCTGCAGCAGTCAAACTTCAGTCCTCGCGCGAGGGCTCTGGCTGCTCGTGCGCCCAGGTGCTGCTGCAGATATTTCACTCCTGTGCACGCTGCACGGCGGCGCGGCGACCGGCAGGCGTCGTCTCCTGCCTGCTGCATTATTCCTCGCTAGCGCAGCGCCTCGGCCGCGCTGCCGTGGGCTGCTGGGGCCCTGGGGCCCCCTCAGGGTGGCCGGGGTCCTCGCCTCGGCGGCACATCGGTGCTTGTGGCCGGAGGGTGTTGGAGGGAAGCAGAGTGGCTCGCTGGGTTGCGGTGCTGGGGGAGCGTGGGGCGCTGAGAGAGGTGATGCACCCAAGGTCATTGAGCCCGGCAGTGGCAGCGGGACATCGCCCGTGGTGCTCAGGAAAAGCACGATCCCATAAAACCCCCCAAACCCCCTGGGAGCCGCGCGCTGTCCCCTCCTCACAAGCGGCGAAGCACAGGAGCGGGGCTGACCTTGCCCCACCACGGCCCCTGGGGCAAGCGTTGGGGTCCCCTCGCGGGGAGCTCCAAGCCCCCAGCTCCCGCGGGGCAGGGACGGGACCCTTGGTGCCCAGCGGCGGCGAGCTGGTGTCTGCTGTGCTGCATCTCCTGGGGCAGCCCTGGCTCTGCGCCCCTCTGCCCTGCGGCGCCCGGCACCGCGCAGAGCCACGGCACGAGGAGGAACGTAAAAATACCGAGGGCCGCCAGCCCGCTGCTGGGAGTGGCTCCCCCGCTAACGGAGCCCTGCGGGACGGTCACCGAGGGCCACCGGAGCGCGGCGGGCTCCTGCCCACCCCAGCAGGGTGGGAGCGGGCGCTCCGCGGGCTGGCGGTGCTGCTGGCAAGGGCCCAGCCCCGGGAGCCTGATGACTGCAGCTCCTAATTATTACTCGAGTTTCTCCTTCTCCTGGCTGCGCAGGGAAGCTGCGAGCCGGGAGGCAGGATGTCCTCGAGCAGGATCAGTGCCCAAAGCAAATAGACGGAGCTGAGTGCCTGCTGTTTTTCAACTCTTTAGTTTTTTTTTTGCCGTCCCTAATGCCGGCAGTGGAGCGCGGTGCTGCCCGCTGTGCGCGGTGATGCTGCGCCTCGTCCCCGTGCCCAGAGCCGCTGGCCGCCGCTCGGTGGAGTCTGGCCAAGTGCTTTTGCCCTTGGCTGCCGATGGATTTGCCCGCCCGGGTGAAAACCCTGCTGTTCCCTGGCTCGCCCCAGGCTGGGGCTGCGGCTGCCCTGGGCTCAGCTCCCGCAGGAGCTGGCGTTCCCCTAAGTGCTCTTTGATTATTAGCCCTAATAATTGTGTTATCGCATCGACTGAAATGTTTCAGATGCCAAAGCTAATTTTGCTCTTCATGCCTTCCTTCATCCGTAATGGGATTTTGATAACATCGCACGTCCAGAAGTATTGGATAAACTCAGCATAATTCCTCATTTATTAATTAAACCATAAATTAGGCAGCATGCGGCTGGAATCTGAGATGCCCTACGCTGGCGTAATCCGACAGCCTGGGGACGGCGCTGGCCCCGTGCCTGAGCTCCCCCATCCCAGCTCCCGGGGGCACGGGATCCGAATCCCCCCCCCGAGCCGACTGCTCCGTGTCGGTGCCTGGAGGGGGAACCCCTGGGCATCGCCGCTACTGGGGTCTGGCTGCGGGGTCCTGGTGGGGCTGGCAGAGACCCCATTCCCCCGGGGTGGCTCTGCCGGCACTGCGGGACGTGCCCCTGCTGCAGCCCCTGTGCTGGGCTTGCTCGGAGGGAGCGGAGCAGCGCCAAGGGTGCTGTGCTGGGCTGTGTCGGATTGCTGCGGTCTGCCCCCGAAGCCTGCGTGTGCTTGGCCGTCTGCTCTGCGCCAAACCCGTCCCTGCTGACTGCAGGCGGTTCAGCATCTGCAGCCTTGCGTGGAGGGGGCTCCTGGTGCCTTTGGGGTGTTCTGCACCTGGTGCGTCTTAAGAAAAGCTCGAGTGCTTTGCTTAAAGGCATAACTCGAGGTGTTCCTCGCTCCTCTGCTCTTCGTGGTCCTGTAAGGGCGCAGCAGAGAAGGGCTCTGGGCTGGTGCATCGCTAAAAGGAGGCAGGAGGAAGCCTGGGTGCCGGTGGCAGGAGGTGCAGGAAGGCGCTGGGGCGGTCCCGGTGCTGGGCTGGGGCAGATGGAGGCGGTTGGGGAGGTTGTCCTGCTGCTGGGGGCCGGGGGGGGCTGCTCCGGGGCCTCTCTGGAGCCGTGGGACAGGGGGGTGCCTGCAGGGGTGGCCGCAGTGTGCTGGGCTTTTTTGGGGCTGCAGGGCCTGGTCCAGCTACGGCGGTGTCTGCTGAGGTCGAGATGTGGTCATGGAGTGGGGGGGCAGGCGGGACACGGGGTGTCCCTGGGGACCCGGCCGTGACCCAGGGCTGCTGGGACAGGGCACCCCCCAGGTGGCCCCGTCCTCGTGCCGCTGCTCCCATCGGCCTTGAGCGGACAATTCCAGGGGGGGAAATAGGATTTCAACGCCGTGCACGGAATCGCAAGCGCACGGCTGCCCTGCGGGGCTCTGCTCCGTCCCCAGGGGCTCTCCGGGGCTTTCTGGAGCCCGGGGAGAGCTGCGCTGGTGCCTGGTGTGAGCCCGCTGCTTCCCCCGCATGGAAACCTGCCCCGCTGCGGGCAGCCCGACCCAGCCGCTGCCCCGTGCCGCAACCAGCTCCGCAGTGCGGCCGTGCCAGGCGCAGCTGCTGGTTCGTGCTGCTGGAGAGACTGGAGCAGTGCTGGGGGCGAGTGGGTGCTGGACACCGGGAGCTGGGGATCCCAGGGGTATATCCTCTGCTGGGATGTGCAGTCGTGAGCCCTAAAGCACGTGGCACGGTTCTTGTTCCCCAAATAACCCCGGGCATTGCGGGGATGCAGGTCTGGGGGGGAGAAGAGGACCTGGGGGCCATGCTTTATGGGGCCGTGCTTTATGGGGCTGTGCTGGCTGCCCAGAGCCTCCTGGCTGTCCCGGTGGCTTTTGTCCTTCTGCACAACAGGATTTATCTGGGGGAGTTCCTGGTGTCCTGGCCTTGGAGGTGCTTTGTGGTGCGATTAAATCCCTGTGGGCTTGCACAGGGCTGCAGTGCTGTGTCCCCACCGATGCTGTCATCGTCACCTCTCTGCCCCCACCCCACGGGGGCCGCAAATGGTGCCAGGACAGGTGGCACAGGGACACGGGGCCGTGCTCTGCCTCGGTGGCTCCCTGCAGCATGGAGCGTTGCTCCTGCACCCGTGGGAGCAGGCGGCTCCTGAGGACTGGTGGCTGGGGCCTCGTCCAGGATGGGAGCCGCTTCTCCGGGCGTCTAGCACTGGCATTTTGCACCCTCGTGCTTGGCTGGGCACTAACGGGGATTTTCCACATGTTCCCCCGTGTCCTCGCACCCTTCTCGGGCTCATTTGGAGCGGGAGCACCGAGGGGCAGGGGCTGCAGGCGGGTGCCAGCACGCTCCTTCTCTCCACGAAAACCGATGCGGCTCGTCTGCGCGCTCTCCCGGATCAGCTCCTGGCTCTGCCCCAGGAGCATCCTGCCTTTTCTTCCTATCGATCAAGAGACGCCGCAGCTCCTCGGGGCCGCCGCTGCCACGGCGCGTGGGGCACGGCGGGGAGCTGATGCCGACCCGGCTGCGCAGGATGCGGCCGCGCGGCACCTTCACGGTGCCAACCCCAACCCGGAGCTGGGTGGTTCGAGTCGCTCAGCCCCATCGCCTTGTGGTGCCCTATTTAGCGCAGCCACCGCAGCACTGGCGCGGGGAGCGGGCTGGGCACCAGCAGCGCCCGTCCCCTGGTTTTGGAAGGATTTTTTTGCGATCCGCAGCGTTGCAGGCTGCAGGAGGGGGCGTTGCGCTGGGGCTCGGTGGCTGCGGCTGGGATGCTCGGGGGCCTCGTGGATGGCGACGTCCCCAGGGCTCAGGGACCCCGCTGTCTGCAGCAGCCTTTGTGCAGGGGCTGCAGGCACCACGGCGCCGTACGGCCCACGCCAAAACCTCTCCGTGGCACGGGGATGTGTTCGTGCCACCACGCCAGGAGGGCTGCTCCCGGTGTCCCCGGGGACCTCGGTCCTTGCAGGTGCCTTGGAACGCTCTCTCCTTTCCTTCCCAGCTAATTAGTGATGAATCTTCCTTCCGTGGGGTCTCCAAAGCGCCGCAGTAGCACTGATGAGAGCGGAGCGCTTTAGGGGGGAGCGGGGGAAGGCGCTCACTGCCCGTTTGCTGATCGCGCTGAAACGGCTGCTGCAGCACGGCCGACTGCTCCCCGGGGAGCCCCGGCACCAGCCCACGCTCCAGCCGGGCCGGCTCCTTCTGCTGCAGCCCCGTGCTGGGCGCGGGGGTGGGGATGGGGACATTTAGGGCCTGGCCCCTGCTTCCTGCAGGGAAAATGGGCCTGGGGAGAGCAGCACCCGTGGGCAGCACCATGGAGCCCCCGGCCGCGGGGCCTCTCTGCTGAACCCCGCAGACGCCGCTCGCTTTTACTCCCCCGCTTATTTTTGCTTGCTTCTTCCCCCATTTCGCCTCATTGTGTCCTGATTTTGGAGTCACAGGACAATCCCTGAGCTGCCGGGCTCGGCACCCCGATGCCCGTGCACGGACGTGTCCCCAGCGTGCGCGCGGGGCTGGGGGAGCAGCAGTGACGGCGAGGAGCTCGCTCGGTCCCCTGGGCTGGGGGGAGGCTGCCGGGGGGGGGGGGCTCGTCCCGCAAAACGCCCCCAGCCCCTTCCCCGCTTGTCGAGGAGCTGAGCGGGGGGCGCGGGATGCGCTCGCCCCCTCCCCAGCTCCTCGCGCCCGGCCCTTTGCATACGTTGACCTTCAGCTGCTCAGACCGCGCATGCCGGGACGGAGGGAGCTGCAGCAGCGCCCGGCAGCAGCAGGAGCCGTTTGTTTTGGCCTGGGAACATCCTGAGCCATTAATCTGGTACCCAAATGATGGATGAAGGCTACCTTTAAGACTGTGTTTAACTGCTACACATCTCGGGGTTTCGCTTTAAATAATGTAGCCGCTGTGACAGCGGAGCAGGCCCCTTGGAAAAGCAGCAGCCACTCCGGCGGCAGGTGTTTGCAGGATCCCCCCTGGGAGCAGCGGGTCCTGGCCCCACGGCAGTGGTTTTGGGACTGTTCCAGGGCCCTGCCCTGGTTTGTGGGGTGCCCGGGTCCCCAGCACCGCCAGCTGGGGTGCTGGGTGGAGCTGGGTGCCGGCTGGTGGTGAGAGCAGCGCTGCTGAGCGTGGTGGGGCAGGGGTGCGGGTGTGAGCCCCGCTCTCCATCAGAGCCCGGGCGCAGGACAGTGTGACCGCTGTCCCTGCTCCGACCCCGCTCCGTCTGGTGCTTGGGTGCTGAGGGTGCCTGGAGCTGCCCTCGGCTGCATTTGCCTGGAAATCCTGCTCCCGACAGCAACACAGGAGGGCAGCTCTGTGCCAGCACGGCCTCGGTGTGGCTCTGCGCCGGGAGGATGCTCCTGGGGTGCGACGGCTCAGCCCCACTCCTGGGATCCCTCGCTGCTTGTGCCGTGCCTCGGCTTCCCTCTCTGGGGACGTCATCCCTGCTGCTCGAGGGGCTGCAGACCCCCCTCGGGGGCTGGCCAGCGGCACCTGTGCGTGCTTGGCTGGGGGGGAACGCACTGCTCCTCGCCCAGCGCCTCTTGCAACGTGCGATACCTGGGGCAGCCCCGTGTCCCCTGCTCCTTGTGCTGCTGCCGCTCCTGGCATCCCGCTCACTGCCACCTTCCCGGGCTGTGCGTGCTGGGGGGCTTGGGACCACCCCTGGCCGTTCACAGCAGCGATCGGGAGTGGGGATCCCCGAGCCGCAGGAGCCCCGCAGCTGCTACCACTGATGTAGGGGGGTGTTGGGCCGGGCTTGCTGCGTGGGCTGGGTCCTGCAGCACCCGCATCCCCCAGTGGCTCGGGGCTGGCATGGGGCCCTGCGGGTTTTGGTGTCTGCTCCCCGACCTGGTGTTCGTGGGGGCTGTCGGGGAGCCCCCAGGGAGTGTAAACACCGAGCTCAGTGGGCACCCAGCCTTCGGCTCTGGCTTTGCCATCCCACAACGTGCAGGATAGCTCCCGGCACGTGATGGCTGCAGCCCTTCGTTACCTAACGAGCTCCCGCCACGTTCAGGGCTCCTCGGGACAAGCCGGAGCTGCTGGGTGCCAGCACAGCTCCTGCTCCCCGCGCTGGGAGGGCTGGGGGCCGGCTGCCCCCGTGCCCGCGGTGTCCGAAACCAGCCCGAGTGCGACAAATCGCGGCGCCACGCTCCCGCAGCCGCCTACCGAAGCATGCCGGCGCTAATTGCTGCCTCAGATTCATTCATCTTGATTAGCTGCTGCTTTCTGCCCTTCTCCACGCCGTGGAGGAGCTGGGAGGAGGGGGCTGGCAGCGGGGGTCTCCTCCGGGCTGGCAGGGAGAGATTTTGGCCGCCCTCGCCCTGCTCCCCCTGCACCGCTCCTGCCCAGCAGCGGCTGCGCCCGTCTGCCTGCATGGGGCTGCCCCGACGCAGGAGGGTCCCCGAAATCCCCTTCCCCGTTGTGCCATGGGGAGTGCTGACCTGGACTGGCTGCCTTGGTGGCCGGGGACATGCCGAGGTCAGGCCGGGTCCCCCCGTGTGTCCCCAAATGGCTCCCTGGGGCCGGTCCCTGCGCCGCGTCGCAGCTGGCGCGGGCAGCCCGGGGCTCAGCGGCCGTGCCGGGGTGCAGCCGTTGGTGCTGGGAGGGGGTCCTGAGCACGTAGGGGGACAATCGCGGTGCTTAATTGCTTTTATAAAAAATACAGGAGTACGAACCACGTGGCCTCGGTTGCTGTTTCCACCTCTTCATCCAGCAACTCGGCTGGCCCCGCAGGGGAGGATTTCCCAGGGGCGCAGCCCTCCCTGCTCATCTGCGCACCCCGCTTCGCCCTGCACGGGCAGGATTGTGACCGAACCCCCCCCAACCCCAGATATTTCGTGCCGGGCTGGCTGCTGCCTGCACCCCCCTCTCCCCGTCCAGCTTCCATCCATCCCCTCCCCAGCCATCGTCCCCCCCTTTGGGGCGATGAGAGCCCCCGGGGCTGCTGGCGCCGCTCCCAGCTGGTGTCCGTTACCGGCGGCGTAACCCACGTTTGGGCGCAAGGATGAGTGGAAATGGGTGTTTGTGGGATGCACGAGGGCCTGGTTGTCCCCTGCCTGCCCAGGGGCAGGGGACAGGACAAGGGAGCCACCTCCAGCCCCCCCACACACACCAGATGCCACCTCATTATTCTAAAGGGAGGAAAATTATGTGTGTATATATATATATATAAAAGACTTCCAAAAGAAAGAAAAAAACCACCACAAACCCAAGCCCTGCAGCGCTGCATTGCAGTGGCTTCCCCCCGCTGGCACCTGCACTGCAGGGCGGTGGCGAGGGGACGCGCCCGGGGACACCGCCGGGCGGTGGCAGGGGGGGACCCGGGGACACCCGGGGGTGGCTTTGGCTCACGCCTCAAACCCAAACCAAGGGGAAGCAAGGAGAAGGGGTGAAGCCTTAAAACCGGGGAGGTGCATTCGCGCTGGCCTTAGATTTCTTCGTGGGTGTTTCTGCCAAAATTAGGCAGAAATTTTGGGGTGGAATATCAATTTTTCTGCTTTGCAGAGCTTGGGTTTTGCGAGTGTAAAAAGGTGATGCCGATTATTTTTAACCACTGAAAATGCTGAAAACTGTCATCCCCTAGGGCCACAGGGTGTCCCCCCTCAGTGGGGCTCGAGGGGACAGAGGTGTCCTGGGGGGGCAGCACCACGAGCCTCCCCCAGCTCCCCCCCCCCGTGCCTCAGTTTCCCCCATTTTCAGCTCCACCAGCACTGGTGGGAGCTGAGCGGGGACACCAGGGGCTGGGGCAGGAACAGCCCAATGCACACCCTGGGGAGCAATTAGCAATGCTAATTAGTGACCCTGCTTGAATCCAGCCTCTGCAGTGAGTCCCGGGAAGCCGAAATAATCCCCAAAGCGGCATTTCCCCAGCCCAGCATCTTCACCTGCTTTTTCCTTAAATAAATAATAATTAGAGGCGTGAGGAGGGTTGGAAGAGCTTAAATAAAAATCCTGCCGCTGGCTGCCCTGTGCCGGTACCAGAGGGTAAAACTGGACAGAAAAGGCAAAAAAAAGCAAAAAGCCACCTCCGGGGAGCTGCTTGCTGCGCTCGCTCATTTTCGCTTTGCAGCGTCACGGGCCCGGGGCTCCGGTGCTGCCGGGAGGGTTTCCCTCGCTGCGCTATCGACATCTCCCGCAGTGACGTCTCCGCCAGCGCACAGCAAATGCAACCGCGCAGGCACGCGAACAGCAGTGCACAGACGCACACGTGTGCAAGCTCATCCCCAGGCTACCTGCACACGCAGATGTGAGCAGCTGCACACCCGTGCACAAAAGCACCTGCAGAGCCACGGGTGCCGCAGGCGTGCACAAGCACCTGCACCCCGACAGAGCCGTGAGCAGACGTGTGCACAAGGTCATGTGTGTGCACGCACCTGTGAGGACTTGCACACACACCTCCTGCCTGTGCACGAACACCTTCACACATGCACACCTGCACACAAGTGCTCACAGTCCCCGTGCACCTGCACGCACTCACACATGCACATTGCACAAGCATTTGCACGCCACTCTGTACACACACGTGCGGAGGCTGAAGCCGTGCCTTGTGCAGGCACCGGGCACCTCGCTGCTCCTGTTTCTTGGGGCAGGGGCTCAGGGTGGCTGCAGACCCCAGCGATGCCCGTAAGGCGTTTTGCACCACAATGCAGGGCAGGCCGTTGGGCGAGCGCTGCAGAAACTCCTCCTCTCCTGCGTGCAGCTGGAACTTGGCCAAATTGCCAAATGCTCGCGCCCCTGCTCACCCGGCTGCATCTCCGCCGGCAGCTCTGCTTCCCTTGGCAAACCCCAGCGCTGCGGCACGAAAACCCTCGAGGGGCTCAGCCAGACGGGCTGCGGGGCTGGGTGCTGCCTGGGGACAGCGTCCCGACCCCGTCCCCGTCCTTGTTCCCGTCCAGCACAAAGTGTGGGGCCGCTGGGTTTGTCCTGGGGCTGTGGGTTTGGGATGTGGGGTGCAGGGGCTGTGATGCGGAGGGACTGGGACCGCGCCATCCAAGCATGGCTTCACCCCATAAAAAGGGGCACGGAGCCAACCCCCTGCCAGCAGCCCGTCTTGCAAGGATGCCCAGTGCCTCCCAGTGCCTCCCAGTGCCTCCCAAGCCTTGGGGACACCGTGGCAGCTGCTGGTTCCAGCACAGGGGCAGAGCTGATGGCAGCTCGTGGGGACAACGAGGCACTAAGCAAGTCCCCGGCTGATGGCAGAGGAGGCTGTGGGGCTGGGGCCCGGGGCAGCACCCAGAGGAAGCGAGGGGTTGGGGTGCACCCTGAGAGGGGATGGGGCCAGGGCAGGGGGTGGGGGATCCCTGCGTGACCCCACAGCGCCCATGAGCCGGATCAGTGGGACCTGTCCCTGTGTGTGCGCACGTGCTGGTGTGCTGCCATTTGCACGCGCGTGTGTGCACCCATTCCATGCATGTGCTTGCACTAGCGTTTGCAGAAAAAAACCAGAGGAGGTTTGAAAGAACCTCCTGGAAGGTGCCAAGGTGTTGGTGGCTTGGGTGATCTCGTCCCACTGCCTTCGTGCCCCGTGTGACGAGGACACATCTCTGTCCCCACCGGGACGGCGCCGTGCTCGCAGCCTGCGCTGCACCAGCGTGTGCGTGAATCCTGCACCGGCGGCAGGGGAGGATGTGAAAATGCAAAAAAATGCCATTTTTGAGACCATTGCCCCCTCTGTGTCCTGGACAAGTTGCACATTAATAACCCGGGGTTCGCTTATTTTGCTGTCTGCCTTTAACAAGATTTTGGGGCATCAGGAGGACGACGAGCTCTTTAGAAAGCTGGGGAAAGAGAGGAACTGATGAGTCCCATAATCGTTTCTCTGCAGGGCCTGGATATTGGGGTAGCAGCACTCAAATTGGGAATTTCTGGAGCAGACCCAGGCTCTGCCCGTGGGCTCACTTGGTGCGAGGGTCTGGGAGCAGCCGCTGGGAGCATCCCCGCTCGGAGCCTCCTCCTCCTCCTCCTCGTGCTCAGCTCTCTTGCAGTTTGCTGCAGTGCCCCAGGGCTGCGGCATCGCCTGTGGGCTCGGCAGCGCTGCAGGACGGACGGACGGACGGACGGACGGACGGACGGGCTGGAGGTGACTGACGGCTGCCACCAGGGAAGGGCTGCGCGGCCCCGTTTCGTTACCTTGCTGACACAGTTTCTGCGATCTCCGTAACAGATGGGCAGAAACACGCTCATCAGCAGTTTGGGGAGAAAAGTCATCCTGCAGAGAGCCAGCAGCCGGTGCTGCTGCCGGGGGGCGCCTGGCTGAGCTCGGGACCCCCTCGGGGGGTGGGGGGAGGACTGCGTTTGCACCAAAATGACGCTACTGGAAGGGATGAAGGCTGAGCGAGAGCTGGTGGTCCCTGGTAGCTCCTGGTGCAGCCCCGAGCTCAGCCCAGCACTGGGAGGCTGCAGGCAGGGCTCCCTGCAGGCAGGGCTGGTGCCAGCCCCGCTCGGCTCCCAGGGCTGGCGACCACCTCCCCGTGCAAGCCTGGGGTTTAATTCCCCCAGGAGGCATCAGCAGCCTGGAAACCTCAGCCCTGCCTTCAGTTTTTGTGGTTTTTCTGTAAAGTGTTCAAGTGGTGAAGCTGCGATCAGCAGTGACCTTGGTGCTGGCTGCAGCAGGGAGGGAGGTGATGAATTTGGGCTGTGTCAGTGTTTTTTTTGGGGGGGCTGCCTTGGTGGTGGCCCCCAGTCAGGGCAGCAGGACGGGGAGGCAGCCGGATGACGTGGTGCTGGATTCAGCCGGGTGGCAGCGGGGGCTGATGCCAGGCTGGGGCAGGAAAGCCCCCAGGTCTCTCTGGCCAACATTTTGAGGCAAGAACGCTCTGTTTCAGCTCCAGCTGCAAGGGGAGGAGGGGGCAGCAGCCAGCGCTGGGGCCAGTGCACCAGGCAAGGGGCTTCGGCAAGAAAATGGCACAGGAAAGGGCCCCCCCTCGAGCTCACGTGCCCGCAGAAATCCCCCCCGGTTATCTGTGCTCCTGCTGGGCTCCTTGCTGGCGCCCTGGAAGCCCTCGTGCTCTCCTTCACCCCACCGGCACCGCTCTTCCCTTGGCTTTGATCTTTCCTTCGCAAGGTTACAACTGGCTCTGTGCTCTCTTTCCAGGGCCCTGCGTGCTCGGCAGTGGCTTTGTCCCCATCCGAGCACCTGGGGGCCCTTCAGGACCCACCCCGTCGGGTCCCCAGCTCGCAGCCTCAGCCCTCCTGGGGCTGCTGCTCCCCAGGGCCGCATCCTGCAGCCGGCCTGCTGGGTGGGATCCTCCTCTACGGGGGCACGTCGGCACTGGTGCTGGGTCCCGGCGGCGCTTGGTGCTGGGTCTGCTTTCAGGAGCGAGCGACACATCTGCAGGGCCATGGGCTGGGTGTCCCCGTCCTTGTGGGCTGCTCCGGAGCCTGCAGGGCTGGGGGTGCTGAGCCCCTTCCCAGCCCTGTCAGTGGGGCTGTGCCAGGCTCTGCGGGACCGAGGACTGGAGAGACAGGGTGTCTCGCCTTCACGTGCCGCCAGAGGCTCAGCTCTGAGCTCTCCGAGCTGTAACGTGGGCAGGGAGCAGCCCCCCACAGGCCCTGGCACGAAGCCACCAAGTCCCTCGTGGGGACCGGGGCGGGGACATCTCCACTGGGAAAGTGGGCGAAAAACGGAGATGCGTGGGGTGACCTAGCCCCGTTTGGGCTGGGAGCACCTCCACAGCCCTGCTGGCTGGCCCCAGCACCACTGTGGCCCTGGGGGACGTTCATGGAGGCTTCGGAGGTGTCAAGGGCCAGGAGACACTGGGCTTCTGTGGCTTGTGAGGGGACCCCTGGGTCCAGACCCTCCTGTTTGTTGTAACCACTGGGCTCCACAGCCCTCACACAAAGGATGAAGCACGCCGTCGTGGCCCTGCTGCAGCTGCAGGTGTCCCCAGTGCTGCTCAGGGACGCAGCCGGGGGCAGCAGGGCCCACCACGGCCACGCTGTGTTGCAGGTCCCCCGGACCCACCATGACGTTCAAGCAGGCGTCCATGATGGCCCCGGAGGCCGCGGCCACCACCGTGCCCATGGCCACCATGGAGAACTCCACCGAGGCCGCGGGGCCGGGCGAGAGCAAGGAGGACATGTTCGCCAAGCTGAGGGAGAAGTTCATGAACGAGCTCAACAAGATCCCCCGTGAGTAGCTGCCTCCTCCCCCAGGACCCCCTCCCCGGGACCCTGCGCGGCTCCGGCCCACCATGGGCTGACCACGGCCCCGCGCGTTCCCGCAGTGCCGCCCTGGGCCCTCATCGCCATCGCTGTGGTTGCCGGCCTCCTCATCCTCACCTGCTGCTTCTGCATCTGCAAGAAGTGCTGCTGCAAGAAGAAGAAGAACAAGAAGGAGAAGGGCAAAGGCATGAAGAACGCCATGAACATGAAGGACATGAAGTCGGGCAACCAGGTGACGGCCTTCAGGATGGCTCGGCCGCCTCCCAAGCAGTGCCCATAGCAGGGGGGGAGCCCAAGAACCCCACTGGTTTGGGGTCCCCCAAAAGCTCGGAAGGCTGGTGCTGATACCAGGGCACAGCCGGGACCATCTGGGGATGCCAGAAGGGAAGGGGGCTTTTTGGCACCAGCGGGTCTGGGGCCAACCTGACCGTTTCCGTGCCTCAGCCCAGGGCCATCTGGGAATGGCAGATTTTGGGCATCTGTTCCTACTGCCGAGACACGCGGGCACTGCAGGCATGCAGGCAGGGCTGGAGGGATGAGCAGCAATGCATCTGGGGGTCCACGGGGTGCAATTCCCAAATGCTAGGGGAGGGTTGGTGTCCCCAGGGGTTCAATGGGGCCATACAAGACCCCAGTTCCCTGCCTTGGCCTGGGTCCCTCCGCGATGCTGTCTGTAACGTCACTCTTTTCCCTCCTGGTGCTCTCGCCGTCCTCCCTCTGTGCCGCCCTGACTCCGTGTTCCCTCTGTGTCCGGGGACATCCTCCATGGTAGGTGCCACCCCGAGCCTGCCTTCTGCATTGGCTGCGTCCAGGGTGGGACTGGGGAGCCGCAGGCACAGCAGAGGGGTGCTGGGGGGCTGGGGCTGCCACACGATGGGCTGTGGTGTGGAGAAGCAGGGGAGAAGGCTGTGTTTGCCTTAGATGTAGGAGAACTAGGCCCTCTCTCTTATTAACATCAAAATCCCTAGAAATGGCCCTGCTAACCCTCTGTAGTGCTCCCAAGCATGGGCTGGAGGCAGAGGATCCCCGCACCCATCTGTGGGGTGGTTTGCACGCAGCCTCCTTCGGCTGGAGCCGGCCCCAAGTCGCAGCGCCCCGGGCAGCCCCCACCCCCTCATGCCTCCATCCCACCACGACCAGCCCCGAGCAGAGCTGGTGCCCCCCGGGTTGCCCTGCCGGTGCTTTCTGTCCCCATCCCCTTGTGATGCCCAAGGATCGGGGTGCTGGAGGTGCCCGTGTGGGGATGGGGACACGGGGCTGGGACCCCCCAGCTGAGCTGGGTACCTTGGCTGCCGCTGCAGGACCCCCAGGACGACGACGACGCGGAGACGGGGCTGACGGAGGGGGAAGGTGAAGAGGAGGAGAAGGAGCCGGAGAACCTGGGCAAGCTGCAGTTCTCGCTGGACTACGATTTCCAGGCGAACCAGGCGAGGAAGGGGCTGCGGAGCCGCAGGGGTGGGGATTTGCCCAGGGAGGGCATTTGGAGAGGAGGAATCCCCCTGGTGGGGCCAGGTGGTGTGGGGGGGAGCTGGGTGCTGGAGAGGAGCCCGCGGAGCCGCCCGCAGCTGAAGCTGCCTCTGTCCCCTCCAGCTGACGGTGGGGATCCTCCAAGCTGCCGAACTGCCAGCCCTGGACATGGGCGGCACCTCGGACCCCTATGTCAAGGTGTTCCTGCTCCCCGACAAGAAGAAGAAGTACGAGACCAAGGTGCAGAAGAAGACGCTCAACCCTGCCTTCAACGAGACCTTCACCTTCAAGGTGAGCCACATCCCACCCCACCACGGGACCTCGCCTCCCGCTCCCATCCTCCCCCCAGCTGTGTCCTGGCCTCATGGTTTGGCCCTGCTAGAGCCCCTTGCCACCCGGTGGCCCTTTCCCCGCAGGTCCCCTACCAAGAACTGGGCGGGAAGACGCTGGTGATGGCCATCTACGACTTCGATCGCTTCTCCAAGCACGACATCATCGGCGAGGTGAAGGTGCCCATGAACACGGTGGACCTGGGGCAGCCCATCGAGGAGTGGCGGGACCTGCAGAGCGGCGAGAAGGAGGAGGTGAGAGCGGGCCCTACAAGGTCGAGGTGTGGGGTGGCCCCGGCCGTGGGGTGCGCTCTGCTTCCCGGGCATCGCTGCGTGGCCCCACCTCGGTGCTGTGCGTGAGGGCTGGGCACCCCATGACCCCGTTCTTCCCCTGTGCAAAAGCCTTTTTGTAACAAAAAATGAAGTTTATAAATATCTGGGTGCTGCGCTGGGACTCGCCTGTCCCGCACCCTGGTGATCAAACCCTCGTGCGTGGGGTGCCAGGTTGTGCCTTCACCGAATGCTGAGCGGGGTTTGGGGGGGACTGAAGCTGGGACCACGTCCCAGCACTGCGATACAGCGCACTGGGGAGGCTCTGATTATCTGCTCCCTGCCCCACTTGGCAGCCAGAGAAGCTCGGCGATATCTGCATCTCCCTGCGGTACGTGCCGACGGCCGGGAAGCTCACTGTCTGCATCCTGGAGGCCAAGAACCTGAAGAAGATGGACGTGGGGGGCCTCTCAGGTGAGCCGTGGTGCTGATCGGCCGGGCAGGGCCGGGGCAGCTCCTCCAGCACCCGGCACCTCCTGTGCCCGAGGCAGCCCGAGGCCTGGCTGGGGGTGAGGGGAGATGAGACCCCCCCGTCCCTGACTTCTTGGGCTCAGTTCCTTGGCGTGTCCTGAGTGGTGAAATCACCCCTCTGCCATCCGCTCCTGGCCCTGCTCCTCCTTGCCCTGGGGGCACGGACCTCAGTTGTTGGCACGTTTTGGAGCAGAAGAGGCTTCCCAATGCCACCCCAGGGCTGAGCTCTCTGCCCAGGCGTCCTCAGCCCTCCCCAGAGCTGCCTGAACCCGGACAGCAGCACCTCCATGGCTGGGGAGGTTCAGCTCTGTAGCTGGGGTGTCCTGCTGCAGACCGCGGGGCGACGGGCCAGCATCTGCAGGTCTCATTGCACCATCCCCAGCCCTCCTGCAAGGAGACCCACAGGAGGCAGAAGAGCTCTGTCCCTTCCCAGTGACTCCCGAAAATCCTCCCCAGCTTTGGAGTATTTTGGCTTTGGCCTCCATCCACGAGCCTGGGAGCACCTTTACCTGCGGAGGGCTCCTTACCCCTCGTGCTGGGCTGAGACCTGTCCCAGGGCCAGGCCGATGGTGTCCCTGGGCGCTGCGATCCCCTGCTCCCCCTTTTCCCCCAGATCCCTACGTGAAGATCCACCTACTGCAGAACGGGAAGAGGTTGAAGAAGAAGAAGACCACAGTCAAGAAGAAGACCTTAAACCCCTACTTCAACGAGTCCTTCAGCTTTGAGATCCCCTTTGAGCAGATACAGGTTCGTACGCTGACATCCTCGGTGGCACGTGGGCAGGGTGGGGGTGCCTGCAGAGGTCTCACACTGTCCCAGGCCACGTTCCAGTGGCTCCTGATCAGCTCCTGGTGCAGCTGCCCATGAAACACATCTGGTCCCAACTTGAGCCCGGCTTGACTCTGAGGGTGACTGGTGCAGGGCAGGGCTGGGAGGCTGGGCAGCACCCATGGGAGGTGTAACCCCAAACCCATCTCATGGCAGGAATGAGGCTTTCCTCTGCTCCCGGCCCTGTAGTGCTCACCCCAGGCATGGCAGGGAGCCCTCAATGGTCCCAGGGGTGTCCTGGACCATCGGGAGGTGCCTTCTGCTCCTCCGTGTCCTGTCCCAGCCCCTTTGTGCAGCCCCATTGAACTCCACAGCCTGCAGCACTACAGCAGCCCTTGGTGCCTCGACGTGCCCAGGCGGCCACGTGAGGACAAGCTGGGCCCCACCACGGCCCCTCAACCCTGGGCTCCTCGGGGAAGGAAATGAAGGAAGGAACGGGCACGGAGGGGACCCTGCCCCAAAACAGGCCACCAGTTTAGCCCTCTAAAGAAGGCTTCCTCCTCCAGAAAGTGCAGGTGGTCATCACGGTGCTGGACTACGACAAGCTGGGGAAGAATGAAGCCATTGGCAAGATATTCACGGGCTGCAACTCCACCGGCACGGAGCTGCGGCACTGGTCCGACATGCTGGCCAACCCCCGGCGGCCCATCGCCCAGTGGCACTCGCTGAAGCCAGAGGAAGAAGTAGATGCAGCTCTCGGGAAAAACAAATAGGAAGATCTGCTGGCCAGCGTGGCGTGGGCCTGTGGACAGTCAAAGCAACCCAGAGCTACTGATACCTCAGTTACGCAACCTTTGGTTTTGGTTCTGTTCTATTTTTTTAGTTCTGTTTTAAGCTGAAATACCCTTTGACGGCTGTGGAAGGGTTTCCAGACAGTCCCAATAGCTTCCAGGGGAAGAGGTTTAAGACGGATGGTTCTTTTCATTCTCCAGCATCGCTCCCTTCGGCCGCATGCCCCATCACCTCCACCCGCCATCCCTTCCCGGCGTGAAGCCACCGCCATGCCTGGGGCTCCCCGGGTGGCCCAGCACCAGCCCACGGCTTCGCTGCCTCCGTCCTTCCTGTGGGCCCACGTGGGAGCCGGCGAGCGTCTTTGTGTGGAGGTGACACCGGAGCCTGATAACGCAAGGTGACCAGGCTCACTGTGCTTGCTTGGGGCATGGACACCTGCGTGGGCACCAACACGGTGGAGAAGACCTTCTGCAGGAGGCCCGGGGGCATCCCCGCACCCGCTCTGCCTCCCCCCAGCCCTCCCAGTTGGGAAGGGTGAGAGACGTGGTTTTGGGCTGCCTGCGGCCGGCTCCAGGTTTGGCTTCTTCTGGGGAGAGGTTTGGGGGGGGCTCTTGTGCTGCAGAAGATGTTGTGGTGGGTGCTGAGCCCTTGGTGTGGTGGCCAGACCCCACGGGATGGGCGCAGGTAGCTGCAGACAGCTTTTTGTAGGGGATGCAGCAGGGGCTGGGCGTGCAGCGGCAGCGCTGGGGGCACACTCTGGCTGGGGCCACGGTGTGGACGGCTGCTGTCGTGTTACCAGAGGCTGAGTTAGGGAGCTCTGGGGTGGTTTGCACGCACCTCCCGTCATGCTTCGCACGGCCGTGTGCCTCCTGGAGACACTGGGTCGAAGCCTGGAGCTCTGGGTGCTTCCATGAGGCTGGGTTACATGGAGAGGTCCCCGATGCTGGGGGAGCAGGCACCCTGGAGCAGTGCCTGGTGCCATCCTCGAGGCCCCCGTGCGTCCCTGGGGCTGAGCCGTGCTGTGGGCACCCCAGCACGGCCCTGGGGGAGCTCTGGGGAGCTCCAGCCCCACTGCTGCGTCCCACCATCAGCGGGGAGGGTGAGAGCCAGCCCATGGCCAAGGAGGGGCTGCAGACCCCCCAGGCCCCACGGGCTGCTCTACCCCCGTCCCCGTCCCTCTCCCCTCGGGCAGTGTGAGCTGGAAAGCCAACACCATTCCCTGTGGCTGGGCAGCCCTGCCCAGTTCAGCCCAGTCTGTGCTGGAGCACGGGGTGTCCCCGCGCCACCTCTGACTCCCCGGCAGCCTCGTGCTTGCTGCTCTGCTCGGCCTCCCTGGGCTCGGGCGGACCTTCACCTTCATCCGTGGCTGCTCCAGGCCAGCGCTGCCTTGTGCCTGCTGGTCCTCGAGGTCATGGGGCCGGTTGTGGTGGGGAGAAGGTCCCCAACAAGTGGAGCGAAGCAGCAAAGGGTGTTGCATGCTCAGCGAGGCAGAGAAAAAGAGCGCAGCGGGGATGCCCCTGGCGTTGGGGATGCTGCCTGGGGGGGGGGGTCTACACCTGGCCTGGGACCTTGGTGCACAGCACCCTGAGCCTGGGGACAAAGTGCCAAAACTGAGCTCACCCTGGTGCCATTGGATGCTTCGGCAGCCCCTGCTTCCCAAGGGGCTTCCCACCCCAGGTGACGGCAGGGAGAAGATGAGAAACGGTGGCAGGGGATGGCCACTGCTCAGGGGGTTCAGGTTGGGCACAGGGACAAGCCCCTAACCCAGGAGGGACGTGCAGCCCTGGGACAGGTCCCCAGGTCTCCATCCTTGGTGGGGGTTCAGGTCAACAAGGTCCTGCGTGGATCGTGTAGCTGGAGGGAGAAGGAGACGCGGGGTGTTTTTAATGAACAGGAGCACTGGGCAGGTGGCGTGGGGCGGTGGGGGCGGCTGATGCCCCTCATCTGGGGACAGCGTCAGGGATCTCCCAAGCCTCAGAGTCTGGCTGGGCACCACGGGGTTGTTTGCCTTGTGTTTGTAAAGACGAAAGAATCAAGGAATTGGCAAGAGCACCGAAACCCTCCTGTGGGTGGGCATGGTCCCGGCGTCTTCCTTGGGAAGCGGGCGGAGGAGCGCACATGCCTGCGCACACACACACAGACACACATGTACACACACGTACACACACGTACACACCATGGGCACACCCCCACACCCACCCCTGCGCCCCCCCTACATGCACACAGCCCACCCGCACCCCCCCAGCCCCGCCGCACCTCACCTGCCACCTGCAGGTTTCCATTCGGACTCTTTAAGCCTCGCGGGGGGGGGGGAACTGTGACTTTAATACATGATTTATTTTTATTTTTAATTTTAATAAAAAAGGGGAAATCGACCGACACATTTAAAGCCATCTGAGCTGCCTCTGACCCCCCCCCCTCCCCCTTTAGCTGTGTGTAGTTAACTGTATGGAGACATAGCTGTATATACCATGACCAGTGCATGCGCTGCAGCCACCTGTAACCAGCAGCATGCTCCCAGCCGAGCGCGGCGCTGCACGCTCTGCCCCGCGCCGCCGGCGCCGCCGTGCCCGACCAGCGAGGCGGAGGCGGCGACGAACCAAACTCATTTGCCTGAGTGCTCTCCACCACCCCGGTTATTCCCCCCCACCCCCCTTCTAAAAATAATGAATTAAATCATGCAAAAGGAGAAAACACGCCAAGAAGCAAAGCATGCCAAGCCAGTCCAGCCAGCGGAGGGTGAGCCGTCACCGACGCAGCCGTGACTTCCATGTGTGTCTTGTTCCTGTGTCTCGTCGCGTTTATACCATGGCCAGGTAGCGGCAACATCGTGGCTTCGGCGTCCTGTGTCGCGTTGGTGCATCTCACCGTCAGAGCAACTTTAGAAGCCATATTAGACCACGGCGTGCCGGGGCCCCACGAGGATGGGCCCGCCGGTGAGCCGTGCCCCCCCTTTTCCCCCGTGTGTCCACGGCCCCCTCGTTTTGTGGGGCTCGGCGGCGGAGCCGGGGTGCCAGGACAAGCCGTGTCAGCCGCCGGCCTGGTGGCCACAGCTGTCGCACAGGGGCAGCGGCACCGGGGACTTCCCGCGGTGGCATTTCCGCAGCAGAAAGGTTGGGACAAGGCGGAGATCTGGTGCTGAAAGGGCTCTCGTGAGCAGTTGGGGGTCTCTGCTGCGTGATGGGGGCTGCCGGCCGCAAGGCACCGGCGCGTTCGCTGCTGGGAGAAGATGCTCCGTCCTCTCCTCGCCTCCCCTGCGGTGCAAGCCCAGCCACGCCTGGGGACACCAGCTTCAGCCTCCCTGGGGGAAAGGGAGCGAGTCCACGCATCGAGCTCGGCTCTTCGCCCTTTCCCCCCAGCGCCGGGAGGAAAAAGCAGCACCTTTGGGAGTCTCAGGGTCTCGTGGCTTCCTGCAGCGAAGGAAGACCCCCAGCCCCTGGCCCCCGCGCCCGTCCTGGCCTCTGCAGCGCTCGGCTCCGGCAGGAAGCTGCTTTTAAAGCCCCTTCCTCTCGTGTGGACTCCGTCGTTTCTGTCTCTGATCGTTAAATGGTTATTTTGTAATGATATCTGTCTCCTTATTAAAGAAACGAGCTGAAAGGAGCCCTGCATCCCTGCTGGTTTCGCTGCTGGGGGCTCGGGGCGGGGGCAGGCCCCATGGCCACGAGCGCAGGTACAAGGGAGGGACCAGGGGCGCGAGGGGTGCTCGGACATGGCAGGGGTGTCCCCGGGCCCTGCTGCCAGCCCCCGTCCCAGCCCCACGCTGGGCTGGATGGCGGCTGGGAGGACGCCGGAGCTCCCCACCAAACTCCTCGCCCCCAGCGCCTCCCGTCCCCTCCCTACGGCACGTGCCGGCGACGAGCTCCTGCCCTGCCTCGCAGGGGCGCTGGGCACACAAAACCCCGAGGGGCAGAGCTCCAGCTGCACTAACCACCTCCGCAGACCACGCTGCTTATGCGGAGCTTTCTGGCAACCTCACTTGGGACAAAGGTTTGGAGGCGTGGCTGCAGCACCCAAACCTGCGTTTGTCCTGACCGAACTCCTGAGCAGAGCAAATACAAGGCTCGGCATCGTGGAGGGAGAGCCTGGAGCGTGTCCCTGCCAGAAGCTGGCAAGAAAAGGGGACCACGCTTAGGTGCTTTGGTCAGCTCTCAGCTTCACAAACCCACCTAAGTCTTATTTCAGAACAGCTCCCGAACGCTGCTTGCCTGCCCGTGTCCCAGGAGGGCTCCCTCCTCGGTGCCGGATGCGCCCGGCGGATCCTGTCCCCTCCCTTCTGGCTGGGGCAGGCGGCTCTGGGGACCTGCCTCCGTTTGAGCTTTCCCCAAACACACGCAGGGGAGAGCTGCCCTCCCCGTGCTGTACCTGCAGAGCGTTTCTGCTTTTACACAAGGTGGGCACCGCCGCGCTATGGGCACTTCGAGAAAAAGGCGTTCTGCTAACCTGCTTGCAGCAGCTCCCCCCTGCTCCAGAAAGATGGAGGCAAAGTCAGAACTTCTATTTTATCAACTCTTATTTTATTCATTTATAAATACTGTTGTGTTTACAAGCATCATAGATGTGAATATTATTCCCAAACTTTCAAACACATAATACTTATAATACTATATAACAACAACCAGTAAAACAAATCATTCATCTCAGGGTTTGGAAGGCCACTCAAAGTTGCATAAAAATACATTCTCTCCCCATCTCGTAAGCTAGTCCTGCTTTCTCCAAGGAGTTTATTTACAAAGAGCCATCATCAAACTTGCAGCCACAACAGGCGGGTTCACCCCAAGCAATAAAAATGAATTCACCCCAAGCAATTGCTTAGAAAAAAAGCTTGTGTTCTCCAATGGAGACCACGTCTGGCAAATGGTTCAAATAGGGATCAGTTTTAAAAACTGCTTTCTTTGCACTCTGTCCCAAGCGCAGAATGCAAGGTATCCTATTCGCTGCCTCCTCAGTGCACTGGTTATGTCAGGCATTGCGAAGTGAGACCAAAAACCATTCTCACGAATTTGGTTTGCAATTACATTGTCATCACCAAGTACTCACAGCTTTGGCTAGTCAGCACGACTAAACTGGTGGTGGGTCCTCCGCCCCGCCCGAGGCGCGGGAGGATAATCCAGTGCTAAGCAGACACTTCATCTAAAGTGGTTTGGCTTCGCAAGGTGCCGCGCAGAGGGATGAAGCCTTCTGCGCCCTTTGCATACTGTTCCTTAGGATAAAACGCAATGAGCGGCCGGGTGGGAAGGGGCAACATGTCAGTGCGGGATGGATTTGTCAGTTTGGGTTGAACCCTCTCCCAAAACAGATACCGGGCTTCCTCCCGCTGCCAGGAACCTGCCTCGTGAGAGCAGGGTCTTCGGTCTGAGATCCTGCCCCTTGTCCCGCTGGGCACGCACAGCCTGGCGCCCGGGCCCTGGCACGCCAGGCAGAAGGAGGGGGGCGGCCGCCCCGCGGGCAGCACAGGGGGCCGGGCTCCTGCCCCCGTTAGGGACGAGAGAGCCCAGGTCTGGAGCGAGGGGTGGACCACTGAGAAAACACCAAGAAATGCAGAAGTACTCACATAAAGAGTGCACCAAGTGGGAACGGCGTGCAGAAAAAGCATTGACCGGATCTCAAGACTTAAAGCTGTTAAATATAGCAGGGTTAAAATAAAGTAATAAAAAAAAAAAAAAGATGCCTGGCTTAGGCAGTGCTCTGCAGAAACCCTGATGCCATTACCAGCTTTGGTCTCTTCCTCCCCAAAGCACAGCAGCAGAGGAAGGGCCTCAGTGTACCAGGAGGAACGGCATCTCGTGTCGCGCCCATGTAACTCCGCTGGCTGAAGAGCGGAGAAGAAGAAGCTCCGTCCGGAGCTGCCAGCGTTTGCAGGGCAGCTCCAGCAAGAGCCAGAGAGGTGGAAACAGGCAGGACGGGGAGGGGAAGGAAAAAAAAAAAGAGTTAAAAAGAAATGAAACAAACAAAAAAAAAACACCCAAGGGAGAGGAAAATACACGTGCTTTCTGAAGAAATAACCAGCAAAAGGTTCCAAAAAGCCCAGGACAGACCGAAAAATGTTACCCTGTTGAGCAAGCTCAAGAGTGATGCTCCTGATTCAGGTGTCTCCTCTCCGCTCCCAGCAGAGCCCCCCCAGCCCGGCAGCACCACGGAGCTGGGTGAGACTTGTGGCAACCTCCGAGCTCAGTGCCCGAGCCACACGGAGCAGGGAACTCACAGGGCGAAGGAAAGGAGAGGGGAAACGTGGAAGGAGACGGAAAGGGGGTTGCACCCAGCAAGAAGTGTGGTAGAGGGAAGATATCTTTCGGGAGGGGTCTGTTAAAAGGGGAAGCTCAACAGGTCTGATACCAGGCCGCTGCTGCTACCGGCGTCGCACAGCACCTGGAGGAGTCGCTGTCTAAATGCCCATAGAGAGAACAATTTCAAACTGTTCTGAGTACGTACAACATCAAAGTTTTTGTTTTTTGATTCTTTGAGGTTTCCTTCAAGGTCAAGGCTTATTGCAAGCTTTTGACAGATTAAAAGACTTTTGTCCTAGAGACACGGCTGCCAGCGTGCCCAAGGGCAGCTCCTTCCTGCCCCTGGCACGGGGGCAGCCTCCCGAGGCATGCGGGAGGACGAGCGATCGCTCCATGCTCCTCCGCCTCGAAACCGAGCTGCGCCGAGCTTTCCCGCAGAGGGAAGGGTGAGTGGGACGGGACTCTGGCATTCCCTCTCTTGTCTCCGTTCCCCAGAAACAAAACTGTGTTCCAGCTGGTCAGCCTGATGCTGAAAACCAACGCACGGTGCCTGAAATACCCGACCAGACTGCTCTAGGGGCTCTGCCTTCACAGACAGCTGGCAGGAAGGTGCCCCCCACGCCGTTAGGACAGGGAGGCTGGTTCCTCGTGTGGGCACAGCTCCCTGCCAAGTGATTCACACCCGAACGCATCTGAAGGCAGCAGAGGACCTCTACCGGGTCAAGCTTCTCCTTCAGAAGGTTTGGCGAGTACCCGTGATGTTATCCTGAGAAGCAAGAGCCCGGAGGCAGCGCGCAGATGCCGCTGGCCGCAGAGCGCCGGGCAGGAGCCCCGACGGACGCAGCGCGGGACGCCATCCCCCAGGCTGCGGGGGCAAGGCAGGGTGAGGGATGGGGGCCTCGTGCTGAGCCAGCACTCATTTTCTGAGCTCTTACACTAAATAAAAAGGCTTGGTCTACCGGGGCAAAAGGAGAACAAGGGCTCTGTGCAAAGCAGCCCGTTACAGCTCTGGTGGCTTTCACAGCATCGCTTTATAGCCAGAGTCCCACATCCCAGGTGGGCTGATGCACATCTGCAGAGTCCCAGCCCACGTTCACATTTCCCACCTAGAAAGGGCTTGGACGTGCCGGATTAGTTCTTTAGGCGTCACTTTTTAAAGTAGAAGCTACCTACTCCAAACCGGAGTCCAATGCCATATACCGGGCTTCTGGAAGGAAAAGTTTTGGCAGCTCGAAACCAGTCCTTATGTTTCTTCTCTTCTCCCTTGAATAAAATGTCCGAGATACCACAACATGCTTAAATTAAAAATCGTAAAATGGCAGGGGTGTGTGTTGTGGGGGAAAAAAGGGCAGGAAGGGAATGTACAGCAAAGGGCAGGGCAAGGCAGGTGTGACGTTGATCCCATGGCTGAAATGCTTGCTGTACTTTTGACAGGAGGAAAAGAGGGGGTAGGGCTTGGTGCGGGGTTGGCAGCTTGTGTAGGACACCCCTCCTCGTCCTGCCTTCGCTCAGGCTTCCTATTTGGAGAGCTTGCTGATGACACGAATGAGCGCTCCGTTCTCGTCCTTCAGCCTTTGATTGTCCGACTTCAGCTCCGTCAAAATCTGCGCAAAGACAAAGACAAGGCAGGGTTACAGCTCGGCGGGATGGCAAAAAAACCCTGCAGCTCCGAGGAAAACCGGCCGGGACGGCGCGGCCACGTCCCGGCGTGAGGGTGGCAGCTGGCTCGGCTCGTGTCCTGCCCCCACGGCCACGTGCAGCTCTCCTCGTGGTGTGCCTTCACCCGCCGTGCTCAGCGCTGCGGGGTGGCCGCAAGTCCTGCAGGGTGGCCGTCAGACGTCGAGCACAGCAAAGCCCCCGCGGGAAGCGGTGCCCCAGCCCCTGCGCTCGGTCGGCACCCGGCTGGGGGAGCAGGAACCATTTCTGGGCTGTTTCAGCCCAAACCCGCTCCCAATGGTCAATTAGGCATTGGCAGAAAACTATAAAGGTGTTTTTTTTTGTTTGTTTGTTTTTTTTCCTGTATTGTTTTTCCCATTTGGCCAGGACTAGAGGGGAAAACAAAGGCCTGACATTTTTTCAGCTTTGGACTTCTAATTCAGGACGGGACCAAGCCTGCTTTGCAAAATCTCTTTAGAATAAAAAATCTCTCCGGGATCCCACAGATGTTTAATGTAGGTGCTTGTGCCATGGCAGAACACACCAGAGCCACCTCCTCGGTGCTCCGTGCGTGTCTGATGTTGGGGCTGAAACAGCAGCTGCGCCACGGCCAAAAGCCAGAGAGCTTTTCATCAGAAATCCAGGAAGAAAGAACTTCAACAAGACCTTTCCAGCATTTCTTACTGGCCAGAAGAAAGGCCCTAAGCCTCTTGCTTCCCACGCTGCAGGTGGGCGTCTCTCCGAGAGCCCCTCCGAGGACAGCACTGCCCCAGGCGTGCGGAGCGGGCCGTGCCACGGCACAGGCACAGAATGAGCTCAGCCGTGACTCATCTCGATCTTCTTAGAGGAATTCCCCCAAAATGAAATAATGAAATCCCCCTGCTGCTCCTCGACGGAGCTGCACTGCCGTCTCCTTCCTCCTGAGCTGGGGTTTTAGCCCTGGCTCCAACCCAACGCCTCCCCAGCCCCCTGTGTGCAGTCCCCCAGTGCCACCGCTGCAGACCGGGGGCAGACGCCAGCTCCCCCCAGCCCTGCTCAGGGCTCATTACGGGATTTCCCAGGGCCAGATGAAAGGCACCAGCCACCACCCAAGTGCCCAGCAGCCCAGGGAGATGGGGAAAGCATCTGCGGTCTCACTGCACCCCTCCGTTTCCTCCTGAGCTTCACCCAAGACCCCCGACAAAGCACGCTGCCTCCCGTCCAGGGCACTGGAGGCGTTCAGCCACCTGCTGAGGTCTGCAGATGGGCAGCCCCTGTCCCCTCTGTCACTGCCTAGGGTGGCCTGGCAGGCTTGAAGGAGCCCCTCGCTCCAACAGGACAGCGCCCGGAAATTCTGCCCCTTGCTTTGGCAGAGAAAATCTGCCACGTGTGCCCCTTAGCACCGTCAGAGAGCAACCACCCCAGTTCTACAGCCCGCTGGGAGCTCTGCTGGCGGCTGCGCTTCCTAAACGTGCTCAGTGCAACTTCGGTGATTTCTCAGAAAAGGGAGGAAGGTAACTATGAGTAGAACAAGAGCTTCTTGAAAAGTTTCCTGGCTTTCACCCGATTCCATCGGTTCCCAGTGAAGCTTTCTGAAAGCTAAAAATCAGCCTTGTGAAATGTAATTCCTCCCAAGCTGCAGGCACTCAGGGCAAAGCAGCCTTGCGAAATAAGTTGCACGTGAAGCAGGCTGGCAATACAAGGGCCTGGAAAATGAAGCTTTATAAACGTCTCGCTGGAAGCAGTAAGGAAGGACGCAGCCCGGTGCACTGCGGAAATGATGGGGATTTGGGGAACTGAGATTCTTTGAAAAGTGCCACTGCAGTAACGCTGCCAGATTAAAATAGTGCCGTGACTGTAGGGCTGTGATGTCTGAGGACACCGGGGAGACAAGGCTTACAGGTAACAGCAACATCCTGTGCTAGACCTACGAGGAGCTGAAAAAAAACACCAGATGAGCTCACAGATACACAGCTCTTCTCCAGCTCGGACACAAGCAGTGAGTTTCAAACCTAGAAGCAAGCGGGGGACGATCAGCCCGTCCATGTCTCGGCCAGCCTGCACGGGGGACGGGGTGGTGGCACCCTGAGCAGGGGTGGCAGCAGGGGGAGAAGCGAAGATGCGATTATTGCCCAGCGGGAGAAGAGAGCCAGCTGACTTCCAGGGTGTGACACGTTATTTCTGCGGGTCTGGAAGCGGTTTTGGTCAATTCTCCTTCTTAGCTCTCAAAACACTTCAGGAAAGAGATTGACTGAAACTCCCTGCTTATGGGAACGAGGTGAGGCAGTGACAAGTTCAAGGATGTTTTTGCAGATTTAAAGCAGGAAGAAGGTGGGATTGTTTCCTCCGCCCACTGCACCATTCGGGCCACATAAGGTGGAGCACCCCGTCTCGGTCAGCCCCCAGCAGGCCTGTGATGAACACTTGGTCTTGCACTGAGACTCCCGGGAAGGGAAGCCCCAATTCCCCCGGTTCGTTTGTTTCCACGGTTAATCATCTTTGATATAATTTGTGTGCTAAGAATAGATTTTTTCGTACCTTAGTGCCACTTCCAGCCTATTAGAGCATTGTGCTTCTATTTTATTTTCTTTTTTTTTAAAAAAAGCTATGTCTGTAGGGGCCCAAATATCCCTACTAACCTGCAAAAGGCAGGTAGGGCCCGCAGAAAGAAGCACTTACAGCTTTATTTTAGCACTGAAGCAGCAAGAAGGGATGTAATTTAACGGTGTGATGTGTATGGCAAAGCTACAGAAGGCTTGCCCTTGGATTTCAAACACTAATTTTTCTGCAGTGAATTTAAAACACAAGGTGAAAAAAAGGAAATGTGGCTGGTCGGCCCCCTGCCGCTTGCCCTGCCTTGTAACCAGGCTGCAGAAGGCAGAGGGGATGCTGCAGCTCTGAACTCAGACTAAAACACCTCACTATTTAAGGTGAGGGAAGGAGCTTGTTTTCTTTGCTCAGCTGAGCAAGAGAAATTGTTGCAGACTGCCCAGTTTTAGCGTTTTTTAAAAAATCTCCTTCCTGTCTAAAACCTGCGTTTTTTGTAACATCCCGAGAAATAGTTACATTAATTCTGACTTTGCACAATCCTGTCTGCGACGAGCCAGCTTCTCACTGCACCGAGCCCAGTGACACTACGACCAGGCTCACACCATAAAGGCACCGACTTCGAGGTAAGGCACTGGGAGGGGGATGCTGGCGCTGGTGCCCCCCCGAAGGCATTCGGCCGTGCTAAGCCCCGGGGAAGCAGCTGAGCTCCCGCTCCTCCGCAGCCACTTCAGCGCCATCCATCGGACTCCAAGCCTCGGCGTAAAGCAGGGAGCATGCCCTCCTATTTCTCTGCTCAACGGGGAAAAAGGAAAAAGCAAACCCTTCCGCTGCGGGCGGGGAGGGAGACGGCGGAGGTCAGCACCTGCCAAGCAGAGCGAGGGGCAGCAGAAGTGAACGCAGCCGCCTGCGGCGAAGCCCTGCCTGCAGCCGGAGCAGGGCCAGCGTGCTGCTGGCTGGCACAGGCTCCTCGGGCACATGCTGCTTCGAGCCCCAAGCTTCATCAGGCAGCCTGGGGAGCGGCGAGGCGGCGAGCAGCTCGGCCACGGGAGCGGAGACCTGCCTGGAAGAGTGGAAGAGGGAGGCGAGATGAGCCGGAGGGGAAGCGGCTACAGCTCCTCTGATTCGGAGGGCTTGGCGGGCAGTGAAAGCCTGGCTACGACCCGGGTCAGAGCCCTGTTCTCGGCCAGCAGCTGCTCATTCATCTGCCTCAGAGTGTGAATCTGTTTGAGCTGGTGGAGATTCTGCAGAGAGTGACAGGAGTGGACACAGAAATACAGAGAAAACACACCACGGAGACAAAAGGGCACAGAAAGGTGAATTTAGTCCACGAGCAGTAAAATAGAGAATAAAAGAAAAATTAGTAGCAGTGAGTGCTGGGCAGGCAGCAGCTCAGATGCATACGAAGAAAGCCTTACAGCACGCTGAGGATATTCGGGAACCTTCCCTTTCTCCAGGGGCCCCCACAGCCTTTAGAAAGGTGGATTTCCTACAAGGCAGGCCGTCTCTTACTGCCTATCTTCTAATTTATCGAGGTGCAAGCTCCACCAGCACACAGCCACGGACTTAGTACTGAGAACCATCACCGCTGACTTCCCACCTCCACGGGCTACGAAAGCGCTGCTGGCAGCTGGGAATTTCTTTACGTCTCCTTTTCCTCACATGTCTCCAAAAGTTAAAGCAGCCTGGTGTAGCAAAGAACAACCAGAGCTCCATGGGAGGTTTTATTTACGTATTAAGCACGTGTGAGTGTCACTGTCCTGCAGTGGATCACCCAGACACGTCACCTCACAGCCCCCGTCCCTACGGCACCTGAACTCCTGGGTTTGCCCAGGTCTCAGTCCTGCTGGAAGGCGCGGGGCGTGTGGGTTTTTGTCCGGGTAACTCTGTCCAGATTCAACTCTACTCTGCCCCAAGGCTCAACGTATCTCTCATCTAGAAGCGCCAAGTTAAAACACTAAAGCACTCATTTTAACGACAGCAGCATGAATGACAGCATCTTAAAGAGAAGGCATTCGAAACACGGCATTTTTAGTAACGGAAGAAACACAAAAAGGAGCACAGGACAGTGCTGGAACCAAGCCTCCGAGGTGGGGCGAGCACAGTCCCAGCTGTACGGGGGGACACACGACACGGAGGCAACGCAGAACGCAAAGCAGGAAGACGGCAGAAGCTGTGCAGACATCACCATTTCTTGTTCAAGGACAACATTTCCCCAGTGACACCGAAGCAAAACTGTACGTGGGGCATTTACACCGTGCGTGGTGCCAGGGGCTGCCTCCTGAGCAGCATCCTGTCCTTCCCCCTGCAGCTCAGCTCGTCGGGCAGCAGTGCTGCAGGAACGGGAAAGCCTCTGCCAAGAAGGAGGGGGTGCGGGCACAGGGCAGCGGGAGGCAGGCAGGGGAACGCCCGCCAGAAGAGGAAATTTAAGTTGAAGTGAAGAAATCCCAGCCCACAGCAAAGCAGCTCCCGTCCTGCCTGCAAAGCGCTGTGCTGCCTGCGTCCTCACCCTCGCTTGTGGGGAGCAGATGGAGGGAAGGGTCCGTGGGGAAGGGAATTCCTTTCTGCCATTTAATCAACAGAAAGCGTTCAAAGGGAGTCGCTATCTGCAATAACGAAGCCGTCCTGAACCAGAAGAGCACTGGCAAACCTATGGTGATAGGAGGAACTTCCACCTGATTGCACGGCAGGGAGCTGGCTGCAGATCCCCACAGAACTGCTGCATCCCAGGACACCCAGGACGTTCTGTTGGAGGGCTCATCCCTGTACAAACGAGAAGTAGCCCAGGAAGCCCCCACCCTTCAGCTGAACTCGAGCTACCCAAAAGCACCGCCTTGGCTGCTCATTAAGGAACGAAGATACCTCATCCAAAAGCCTTGCAAAGCCAAAAGAAGCGATGCAGGTGAGTGCGAGGAGTCATGGAAAGGATGGGGGCCGAGCCCCCCCCGGCTGTCCAAGCGATGAAGCCCCCCCTGCCTCACCAGCCCTGGCCTTCAGCAGCGCAGTTCTGACACCAGACAGACCGGCAGGTCCCGAGACACAGCTGTGGGGCAGGAAAGCTCCCGGGACACCTCAGCGGGGACACTTCTCCCCAAATCCTGGCCACCATCCTGGTGGGCAGGCTGTCCTGCGCCCGGTGAGGACAGACGGACGTCACAGCTCAGGCAGTGGCTGTCCCATGACCGATTGTCCCCAGGAGCTGCAGGGGGAACGCTCAGGCTGGAAGAGCCATTTCGTTTTGTGCTATCCCGGATTACAAATGTTCTCCGTTTTCTTACAGGGAACTCAGCTGAGCATCTGGCTGGCAGAGAATGTCGAACATATGTAAAAGGGGGTGCCGTGCTACGGGAGGTGGGAAGGATTGTGGTCAGTTTAGAGACCACCTTTACTTTTCCATACCAATACAGCACAAAACTGCAGCGTGGCACGATCAGAGGCAGCTCAGCCTCAGCACCCTGCCGCAGATGATAAAAAGGATCACCTATGCACAAATGTGTGTGCGCTGCAGGTAGGATGGCTTTCTATTTATCATGCTCAAAGACACCTAGTGAAGGCTGGAAAGCTGGGCCTGAAGCCAAGGGCAAAGACCAGAATCTGGACGATACCGCTGTGATTGCTTATCACTCTGCTGGATACTTGGCTTACAGAAAGCAGGCTTCTCAGTTCAGCTGCACTTGCCTTCAATTAAAGGATTTTGTGCCTGCAACACTAGGGGAAATAAAAATGCCCAAAGCATGCACAATGTACAAAGCCAGGAGGTGCAGTGCTGCTACAGAATAAAGAAACTTCTGTGACCTTCAAGGAAAATTGCTGTGTTAAGTTGGGACCTCAGGCACTTGGCATTGAATTCAGTTCAGTGCAAATGCTAATTTTCTCTCTCCTTCCTCAGCCAAGTTGTTTTGTCTCCAGTCAAATTCTGCAGTCACTTAGGAAAATGCTGTACCACCCTGTCACCTTCCCAACAGCAGGTCCGCAGGAGCAACTCTAGCGTCAAGGAGTTCTTTGAGATCACCAATTTCATCCTGCTCCTCTCCATTTCTTGACAGCTTCATCGGCGGTGGGTAAACTCATGGCAGGAACAAAGCTTGTTACCTCAGGCTTGGGCTGAAGTGCACAGCATTTCTGTCACAGCAACCCAGGACCTTTCTGTGACATTGCTGTGCCTCCTCTTCCACAGAAGTCAGCTGCTTTCACGTTGCTCCGGCCACACCTGAAGCACTGAGCTGGACAAAGACCAAAAGGCTGGATGCGAGCCAGGATGGACCGGTTCAATTCAAAGACTGGTGGGAAGAATCCTGAAAACTGCAGCGTTAGTCAAGATGTAATAACCTGGCATGTTTGGTTATCTCTCCTTGCTGCTCTCCACCTTAAGAGAAGCTGGTGGATTCGTTTAAATTGCTTATTCCTTCTGATTCTGCTCAATAGCAATTCAATTAGCTAAAGTAGCAGGAATGCAAGTCCAACCAGCATTAATAGGTTTGATTCCTGGCACTACTTACACACCAGGGATTAATGCAGATGTTCTGCAGAGGTTATCTCACTCCGCACAAACACAACTGGGCCGACTCTCCCACTGTAAGATGTGATGTAAGTGGACATGGAAAGACTGTTTTCCTTACGGACTTGTCCACTTCAATGTTTTTATCGTCAGAGATTTCATACTCCTTTTTATTAAGTGGCTGTCACAAAAGAAATGTTGCAGCACACACAGGTACTCAGCGTTGTTCTCGGTCTGGCTGGGATGGAGTTAACTTTTCCACCACAATCGCAACTTGAGGATTTGAAGAGAAAACACAGTAGTACCTCAGAAGAGATACTTTCAAATTGCATGTCTATTTATTCCACTAACAAAAGCCCATTTTGGTTGTTTAATGCAGTAGGAACACAGCAGGGAGCAAAGAGCAAGCATCACTCTTGAGGATCTGATAGCTCATTTCCAGGTAGACCACAGCCTGCTTTAGCTCATGTGCTGTCCCCAGCAATGACCAGCAGCTTCAGGGTAAGATAAGAACACGTCAAACTTCTGGCAGTGCTTTTCCCAGTGCACCATCTCGGCTTCCATCAGTCTGCAGCTCCCAACTACCCGAACCAGAGGAGCTCTGGCAGCATCCAATAGTCCCTACAGGCACCTTATTTCACTAATTGCTTTCTGAACCAATATAAATGTTCAAAACCGACAGACCACTAGAGGACACCAATTTGTCTTTTTACTCCAAGGACTGAGCTGGTTTGTGGAATAATCTACAGAGCAAAAGAAACAACACAAAATGCTGCCGCCTGTGTTTTCCCTTGAAGGACCCATTTCTGTAATGATGGGGAAGTCTCTCTGGAGTTAAATGTTGCCACCTGTGGAGTGGACAAAGGACCTGAAATTGAGGCACATTCAGTCCTTTCTCCTTCCCCTTCTAGCTAGCACATCCACACTTATTTTCTCCTCTTTGAAAGAACAAGAGAGCCTTTGCAGTAAGACTCCACCAAATTGTTCTGTGCTCACTGCAGCAGAAGATGCAGCACCAGCCAGCGGGTCCTTTCAAAGATGTACGCTTGGTGAACACATGAAGCTTGAAATAGAAAAATGAAGTTGGAACCTCCTTGAGGATGGCAGGAAATCATTTCCATCAGCACAGCGTGGTGAGAGAGCTCACGGCTCTCAACCCTGAGTCTTTCCTTGTTAAAGTAGCTTGGTCCCACCTGGATCATGCTCAGAGGGAAGGGAAGCACGGGACACTGAGCAAAGAGGGGCATTCTGTGAACGCGAGCATTAACGTACAGCGTAGAATGATGTCACGCTGCAAAATCAGTGAGAAGGTTCAGGCGTACTTAGGCAGCCAACACACTGCTTCCTGCTCTGCAGTGCTCCCCGCCAGCCCCATGCTCGCAGGGCATCCCAGCCATGGCAGGAGGCCACCGTCCTCCGAAGCAATGCCACGAGAGAGAGGGGAACACAAAGGAGCGGTCAGTGGGGGATGTCCCGTGACAGTAAGCCATGCTGTATGTTTCATCAGGAAGCAAGTTCCTCTTTGCTGAAATCCATTCCAGGCTGACTTACTGCCACAGCCTTCCAGTGACATGCTTTAGGAAGGGAGTACAGAAATACAATCACTCTGTGTTTTTTTTCCTGGCTAGTGTGCGTGATCTCAAAAGCCAGCTTTGTCTTCTTACCCATTTGGAGAGAACCGCAACGGCTTAACTTGGGCTGCAGACTAGCACAGAGGATCAGCAAACTGAAACTCATGGATGCCACAAAAGGTTAGTTTTAGAAAGCATTTAGGGAGAATAGCCTTCACAGTTCTCAGATCAAACAGCATAACAAATAAAACATATGGTGCAATCAGAGCAGTTTTATTACTATTTCATGTTTGGAGAATATAGCCATTAAAGTAAGTTCTCTATGCAGAAAGGAACACACTCAGAGGTAACATGAGTCCCTTCCCATGTATACTTTTAATATCCTATTCCTGGGTGACAATCCCCAAAGACATTAATACAAAGCATAAAAAATAGAATAGAGTGAATAGATTATTCCCTACCTTCATCTCCTCCTCCATTTCAGAGAGTTTCCGCTCCAGGGCTCGCTTCTCCTGTTTACAAGGATTCATAACAAAGATTGTCATATGGATTTAGAGGAAAAACTTACAGCATATTTTCTTCTAAGGAAAAGTAAGAGTCTTATATATGAGCAGGCACTGAAAAGCATCTCAAAGCAATGTGCAGGTTACCAACCCGATCAGATGGGACACAGCAGCTGGTAAACCAGCAGGTGATCCGTGCTGCGGCCCATTTAGGCAGACCTCTCAGCCCTGAGCTCTCTTCAGTGAAACTATCCCACTACATTTAGTGACCCCAGCTTTCAGGACTTTCTGATGAAATGTTATTTTGAGCTGTGCAGGTGAAGCCATGCAGGTAACCGTACCCGCCACATCCCCTGCTGCAAAGGAGATGATGACAAAACCCGCTGAGCCCATCAAATAGCAAACAGTGACCAGGGAAAGGTGTCTGGAAATCCTGCTTCTCCCAGATAAATTTAGGACTTTAGAGCTGCAAAACTGACTGACTGCTACAGCAGATTCTGGGAACCAACCAGTACACGGGTACACAAAATGCAGAAGCTGTCCTGAAGCAGTTAATGCCATCCTCACTGAGCAACACTCTTTTCTCTCTGTCAGAAACCTGCATTTGTGCCTGCTGTGATCCTAATGCAACAAAAATAATGCAGAACGTTGCCCCGTCTTGGAAGCACCCTGTATGGGTGGAAGATGGGATGTGGGGGTGAGCTCTCCCTGGTTGGGGATGTCCTGCTCAGGGCAATGCTCTCACTGCCACATTTGTTTTTTTAACAAAAGCAAAGCTCCACCCATGTCATGACTTCCCCAGCTGCTAGTTCAGATGACAGTGATGGCTGGCTCTAACTTTAATTAACCATTAAGGTATGTGGTGGGAGGATGCAAGATAACGGCCATCAGTTGAGGCAGGGGAGGTTCTGACTAGATACAAGATAAAAAGTTCACTCTGAGAATATTTAAGCACCGGAACAAGGGGCCACAGCTGTGGAACCTCAACACTTACAAATCTTCATGAAATGATAGGACAAAGCCCCGAGGAAAGTAGTTCAAATTCAGCATTGACTGTGCCTGGAGGTTGGACTACAGACCTCCCCGAGTCCCTTCTGACCTGGCTGAAGGTCATTTAGGGCAGAGACTGCCACACACTGCAAGGTCAGCTTAGCTTGCTGCAATAAATCTGACTGCTCAGTTAGGAGGAAGGAGCATTCAGACATTCAGATTTCAAGTATAATAGTGAGACAGACACCCAGCTGGTGTTGTGCTTTGTTCCCCTCTCCGCCCTGAAACTTTATTTACAAGGAACAATAATATTTTAAAGTATAATGGACCAACAGCCCCGTAGGACCATGCAATACTATTTGTTGGTCTGTAGCTTCCTGTAACAGAAGAATGAAGCCAGAACATGGCTGATCTGCAAAGAGAGCAGAGAAGTCTCAGACATTGAAAAGGTCAGAACACAATTATCCCTGTGAACTGCTCTGCAAGGCAAAAATATAACTTATCTTTTAACTAACACTTTCCTTCAAGAAATTGCTATGCCCTGTAGAGCAACTCAAGGCAAAGATCGCGACTCAGAAGAAAGCAGAGACACATACCCTTTTCTCAATCTCCAGCATGCTAGACCGGTCAGAAGTTTTCTCCTGTTTCTGCTATGTAAATCAAAAATAGAAAGCTATTAAAACTGAGAGGATTTCATAGGATGCTGTACAAAGGCCTAGATAGCCTACAGAAGCACTTGCCCAAAGAAGCAGTCCTTAGAGAATCACTCGCACCACACTTATTGCTGCAAAATATACAAATCCCCTCTGTAGCACCTTCCCTCCCACGAGCTAAACAAATCCGTCCCTGCACTGAAACATGTGGTGGCTTGTCACGGGCCAGTGCTCAGTTCCTCCAGTCTAGGAGTTGGTTTCTGCCTTACCTGGGCTTTTTCCAACTTAGATTTGATGTCGGCCAACTCAAGCTGGGCTTCTTGCAGTTTTGACTTCAGCTTTTGATTTTCAGACAGGGCACTTTCATATAACTGAAATATGAAACCAAGTATTTCAATTAACCAGGCTGCTCTTCAGCCAGTGCACAGACCCAGCTCCGCCACACCACTCCTTGAGTCCTAGCACTGAGCAGAGGCAGCTGCGGGGTTTGCATCGCTCTCCCATGTCGGTATATTGGAAGGGCAAACAGGTCTACTTGGGATGCTCTGCTTGTGTTTTCACAAATCATGTGGAACAGGAAAACAGCTGGTTAATTTTGTAGGGTGCTCACACACACAAGCCAAGAGGCAAAGAAAAGCGGTGCTTTTAATTTAGATAAACCACCAAGCATAATAAAGTACTAAGTTATGCATGCACGGATGTATCTAAACCTATGATTCTGTTGTGCTTCCCAGCACAACACACCCTGCTTGCTCTTCTGTGCTTTTACTTCAGTGAGGAGGAGAAAGGAACACAATTTTAGGGCGCATGAAAATGGATTTTTTACTTTACTTCCTTCAAACCCACAGGATTTCCATCCCTGTACGAGGACGAACTCGGCACACTGCCTGTCTCTGGACAGCTGTGTTCATGAAGAAGAGTGGAGTGCTGCTTACTGTCAAAGGCTTTTCAGAGTCATACTTTTTATTTCACAATTTGGGTCATCTTGAACTAATTACTTTTCATACGGTCTGTGCATTGATACTAGGTGTGTATATAAACCCTGAACCCATGGCAGTCCATACTATTAGCTTTCAAGGATTATGTTGAAAGTTTCAGAAAAAAAAATTCTGGAGTGTTAGAGCAGCAAAAAATAATTCTGTTGGGTATGTATACTTGGGTCATGTTGGCAGTGCTAGGCAACATCTTTTCTTGCTCCTTCACACATCCCTCCCAACATTTCTCTAGCCTCATTCCTCACTCCCCCTTCCAAAGTCAGATATCTGACTTTGCACGGTGTCCTTTCGCCCCTTGTCCTTTTTCGACCCTCTGAGGAGCTGCTGCATTTGAAAAAGGCTAGAGTCATTTCCAAAGGCAATGGAAACAGAAAATGAAAAGAAATTATTTTGCTCTTTCTTGCCAAAGACTCTCGGTGCAGGTTTCTGCAGCAACAGGCAGCTTCTAAGGTGCACGCATTGACAGTAATCCATCTAAAAATCCTACCTTTTTATAGTCCCTGTTACTCTCCTCTTCTGCTTTGCTGCTGAGGGCAGCTAACCGGTTCTCCCTCCGGGTGTAGGCACTGGAGCGGCTGGAGGCACGATCGCTGTAGGAGGAGGAGTCACTGGCAGTAGTAGGGTTTGTAGCTGCTTCCAACCTAAAATGCAAAGAGGATCTAGCACCATGGCGCAGCGACCACGTCGGGACTGCCTGTCTGAGCCTGCCAGGCTGGGACTCGAGGCCGTGCACAGGCACTGGGACTGCTGAGCACGCTCCTGCCGCAGCGCAGCGCCCGAGGGCAGGGAGCACCAGCACTGAAACACATGGGAAAAGTCCGGTGGGTGTCAGCCTGAACCCCAACAGGGCAGTAACTTCCCGTGCATCTCCCATCTGCATGGTGGGAATGGGCTCCGTTGCTAATGGGGCACAGAGGGTTTGTCTCTCTGCAGAGTATTTGGTAAGTAATTTGGGGAGCAAAGGCTGGAAGCAAGCTGGCTCAACAGTTCTGCTAAGGTAAGTACCCAATGGCCAGCAGCAGTTTCAGCTTATGCTATTGGTTTGAAGTACTGGGAACCCCTGAAGCCATAGAAAAAAGTACCACTGATAAATATTAAATAGAAAAAAAAAAATCCAAGAAACAAAACTCTTACCTGGAAAGTCTTTCATGCTGAAGGGAGAAGGGAAAAAAAGAAAGAAAAATGGAATTAGTAACCAGAGGAATTAACAGTGCAATTCAAGAATTGTGGAGCTGCCACGTAGCAGCAGTTTCCTACCTCTGACACAAGCAGCAAGCTCACAACAAGCTACACAGTGCTACCTCCCACGCCCAAACTGCAATTCACCAATTCCTGCCTGAATCTTTTCAATTGCTCCTGCTGCTCTGAAGTACTTCAGATTTAATTTCTTTCCTTAACCTAAAAACTACTGAACCTTGATCTTTAAATCCTAGTTCCCAGAATCGAAATCCATTCCTTGGACCAAAACTAATCTATTGTTTCCTTTTTAAATCAAACTATTCTTCTTGATTTTGACCACTGTCCTATGCACGATGCGGGTGAGAGTGATTAATGGACCAGATGCACTGAGCTCTCTGTGTATTCATGTTGGATGTCTGAAAACCACAAACCGTTTTTTCTCCACGGGCAGACACCTCCCCTTCAAAGGAGAGCTTCACTACAGCGAGGGGAACACAGCAGAGCTGCCCGAGGAAGGGAGAGGAGCCCTCGGCAGCCAAAACATTCGGCACACTGGTCGTAGCGTGCCTCAGGTTCTTCTTTCCCCATCGACATCCCAGTCGCCGCGGTGCAGCTCTCAGCTCTGTCGTTGCTCATACACAAAAAATGACCTGGGCCAACTAATGCACAGGGGAGGTTACAGAAGAGTTTTGCTTGGCACTGTAATATCCTACAGGGCCTGGTTGTGGTAAACCGCAGTTTTTAATGGGGTTTTCTGGACTGGACAGCTTTCTCCTCCAAATGCCAAAGCCAAACAGCAATAGCACAGGTGTCCTGCAGGATGCACCACCCTCATCCAGCGCTTCCTTCCTGCAAGTTTCTCCGTCTGGCAGACGTTTACTCAAACTGAAGGTGCAGTCTGACGCTTTTTCAGTCTCTTGAACTGGAAATTGAGCCTGACGTCCCGCTACCAGTGTTATTAGCAGTGCCGTTTCTGCAAGCGAGCACAAACCACCTGCCAGTGCTACCAGCTATTTCCCTACAGCCTCTTTAATAAGTGAACACAAGAAGAAGGACATTACAACGGAGGAGAGGGGTCAGGCTTTTAGTGCCCAGACGTGCTTGTGTTGTACTCTGTGCTGTTTAAAAACACCACTAAGCCCAGCAGCCAACGCCATGCCGGGTGGCCACTTGCTGCCCGCCCGTCCCCCAGCACGCAGGCCGCAGACCCGCTCCCGCACCCACCGATGCCTCCGATGGCCGGGTAGGTGTCGGGGACAGACAGGGAAGGTGGAGAATCGGAGAATTGGGACCCTGGAAGCTCTGCGATCAGAGAATGGCTGAGGTGGGAAGGGGTCTGGGGATCACCTGGGCCAGCCCCCTGCCCAGCAGGGTCACCCCGAGCACGCTGCGCAGGATGGCAGCCAGGCAGGTTTTGGATATCTCCAGGGAAGGAGACCCCACAGCCTCTGGACATCCTGTCCCAGTGCTGCCACCTCACAGCACAGAGGTGCCCCTCATATTGAGCCTGAACCTCCTGGGCTTCAGCTTGTGCCCGCTGCCTCTCGTCCTGTCGCTGGGCACAACCGCAGAGACCGGCTCCGTCCTGCTCACACCCTGCCCTCAGACATTTATACACACGGATGGGTCTCCCCTCAGCCTTCTCTCCTCCAGGCTGAGCAGCCCCAGCTCTCTCAGCGTGTCCCAGGGGTGCCCCAGGCCCCGGCCACCTCAGCACCCTGCTCAGGACTCGCTCCGTGTCCCTCGTGTCCTGGGGAGCCCAGCACTGGGCACAATGCTCCAGGTGGGGCCTCACCAGGGTTGAGCAGAGGGCAGGATCACCTCCCTTGACCTGCTGACAACACTTCTGAATGCAGCCCAGGTCACTGTTGGCCTTCGTGGCCGCAAGGCCACGACCACAGCCAGAGGGCTGCACGGGCAAGTCCAGAGCAACAAGCTCTGCGCTCGGCCTGCCCCGAGAGCTGCCGCTGCTTGTCAGGACGCAGGAACGTGGTGGCACATCGTGTGCTCCAAGTCATCCCACTTCTAATTCATCCTACCCTAATGCAACCCGATCCCGGATTCCAGGAAGGAGCCTCCCAACAGGGCCTGCCATCATGGCCGCCTGGAGGGCAGCCCTCCCTGGGATGCAGCGGTTTGAGCCGCACGAAGGCCGAGAACCGCAGCAGCCCGGCACGTTCGAAGCCTCATTCAAGCACATTCAAGCTGAAGCTGCTAAATCCAAAGCTCAAAAGGGACGAACAAACCCTGCTGTTAATTAGCACGCCCTCCCTAGAGCTGTAGCAGCCGGTCCGGGTGCTGACACCGGTCCTGAGCCATGGCAGCGGGCCCAGCCCCGGACTCCTTTACTGGCTCTAACCCCTCTCCATGCAGGAAAGCACAAGTTTTCTTTGCACCACACAGGCGATGCTCCTGCCTGCCGCTGTCCCAGGGACGTCCACCAAAAACCAGACACAAACAGCCGTGCTCCCAAACGAAGCTCAGAGCCTCTACACGCTGAGAAGCAGTCACCGTACGACCGACCTCTTGTGCTGGGTATCGTTAGAAAGATTCCAGTTTTCAGCCACAAATGCGTTGATGAAGGTCTCTGGGGTCTTTTGTCAGCAGAGCCCCTTACACTTGCCTCATTAAGATGTTGCCCCAGCCTGCGGCCTGGCAGCTCCCCTGAAATTTCGGCCCAGTGACCCAGGCTCCACGGTTCGGTGGGAGGGGGAATTAGGAAGTGATTAACAAGGCTCTTGCTGGAAGTTATTTGTGCAGTTTATGCTAATCCCTTTCAGTGACAACTCCCCTTACAATGACAGACGGCTCGACAAGTAATCCACTTAATATCAAGCTTGCATTTATTTCAACAAACACACCTGCTAATGTATTTGAACAGTGCTGGGAAAGTCCACACGTGGCAGGGCAAGGCAACATGAAAACCGAGCAATAAAAGCAAAACCTGAGCAGGTTCCCAAGCAAGTCTGTGCACTTCCAGCAGGAGGGAAACGTCATTTTTGTCTTTTTTTCCCCCAAAGAAACAAATAATCTCCAGAGGCAGAGAGAGCAGGGGTGTGCTTCTGCTAAGGAGGGGTGGGGTAAGACAGGAATAATTTTAAATAGCTGCTAGGAACACCAAAGGAAAAAAAATAACAAACCAGAGTCTGGTTTATTGTATTGGAAAACCACCCTGTGATGGACACTGGGAAGAATTATTTCAGGTTGCAACTGTCCCTGTCTCTCCATGGGGAGGGAGACACCAGTTAGGACCAGGGGACCCCGCTCCTGCCAGCGCCAGGACGAGCGCGTCGTGTCTTCCCTCCTACACCCTCCACCCCAGCACAGGGCACCTCTGGGGCTTCTTGAGCCAAAAGCTGGATTTTTCTTCGTGCTCAGTGCTTTCTCCTTCCAGGAATTTGTCTCCTGTTGGGCTCATTTAAAGCTTTGGGTACCCCCAGCATCCTGCGGTGACAGGTTCCAAGAGCCAGCTGAGCTGGGTGGAAACAAGTTGCCGTCTCATGGTGGCCTGTGACCTGCAGGATCCTGCAGGATCCTCTCCCCTGTCCCTGGGCATCGCACGGCGCCGAGTTATGGGAAATGTTTGCAGTCACAGTGCTTGGGAAAAGCCTGTGTCCTTCCCTCACCCTTCAATTTTCGGGTGTCTCTCACCATGTTGTTTCAGTTAAGTGGTATTTTTGTGACAAGGATGATTAAGCTGAGAGGAACTAGATGAAGCCTGGGTCTGGGAACAAGACATTATAGCCGCTGCTGGAAATAGCCCTGCTATAATGGAAGGTGCAAAACAGTTTTCATTAGCAGATCATTCCTCTGCTTGCTGTTACCTTCAGGGAAGGAAGGGATATTTATTTTATTTTAAATCAGTTTCTGGCTCAATATTTTCTTGAGTTTTGCACAAAGGCCAGTGCTGGTATTGCAGGGAGGAGCTTATCCCGTTCATTTTTAAAAATAATGATAGAAGAGGGGGGAAAAAAAAAGCCTGAGTGAGAAAAAAAAAAACAAAACAGCTCCACTTTTCAGCTACAGAAAAGGCTCCAAGTAAAAGGGGTGACATGAAAAGCAGCAGTTCTGAGCACAAAGACAGGCTTTGAAGCCTGAGGAAATGAGTTAAACAAAACGATGACCGAAATCTTGTGCACTTGGGACACGCTTGTGCTGCTGGAGAGGTACCTGACAGGGGAACTGTAAGCTCTGCATGCAAACATTGGAGTATGTGCTTAGCTTAACATCCCTGTTATTTGCTCAAAGACAGACAAACGTTCTCAGAGGCCACTGGGACATCACATTGGTGACATTTCCAACAGAAAGCAGCTTCCTTCCAGCCCCGTTCTGCCCTGCTGCTGGCCACAGCGCCCTTGGAAACCTTTGCTGTGCTTCCAGCTGCACCTGCACTGTCATCTCTGCGATCGCTGCTCCTCCATTTACTGCCCCTTCTTTAAAACCACTACATATGCCACTTAAACTTCTGCAGAACCAGCTCTCTTACTGTGTGGTGTATGTAAGCAGTGAAGAAGGATGCATCTGCTCGGAGATCCTGTCCCAGAGCTTCAAACTCTGAGGTCAGAGTCAGAAGGTGAAGGGCAAAGCTCTCCCTCCGTCGTTTCTTGAAATAGAAGTTGGGGTAAACAAAGGGAAACTGGAGCCAAGACCACCAAAGGACAAACGTGCACTTACTCACACGCCGCACGAAAGGGCTTTCTCTTCCTGATTATTCTTGAATGAACACCGTGCAACCTGCTATAAGGTTAAGGAAGGGATGCTGAGAAACAGCTGCACCACCCGTAGGAACGCAGCGCTTTTTGTTTTGTTTCTTTTTCCTGGCAAATCTGGAGCTGTGCTGTCGGCGTTGCCCGGGCTGCTTTATTTCCCTCGGGATCAGAAGTTTGACTAGAAACGGCAGCCACGGAAGCACGGGCTTGTGAAATTATCTTTCTCACAACCTAAACAGGGTCACAGCGTTTCAGGGTGTGGGGGGGAGGAGGACCCCGGGGAGCGGTGAGGAGCCAGAAGCGGCTGCCCTGGTTCGGAAAGCAGCACGCCTTCCCTTCCCGGCAGCCAGCGCTGAGCCCAGGCCCCGGCGCCCTGCTGAGAGCACCGAGCCCCGCACCTGGAAGCCTTCTAAAGGGAAATTTAAAAGCACAGAAAGCTCGTGGGCGTGCCTCTCGTTTCTGGTAACCCCTCGCTCCTGGACCTCTCGTGGAGGGAGGCTGGGGGTCCCATGTCTCCCCCAGACTTGCCATTCACCTGCTAGGTCTCCTCTTCTTTCCTCCCGGCCATGCCCTGGTGGGCAGCGCGTTCAGGCAGGCTAGGGGGTGGCAGAGGGCAGCAAGGGGGGTGGCTATTTTTGCAAGCCTCCCAGACAGGGTCAGAGCTGACTCGGCCAAGCTGGGCTGGCAAAACACAGGATATGTGAGATAGGACCTGAGAAAAAGGACAAACGGCATCGTACCAGGCTGATTTCCCCTGCACAAGCCACCTTCTCCTGCCCCCTGCTCTCACGCCGGCCACTCCAGGGACGAGGAAAAGCCGGGCACCAGCCGTTGCTTTACTCCTCCGGACCCCTGCGATGCTGCAAAGCGCCAGGAGCGTCCCAGGGACTTGATTGTAGAAACACGCTCGGACTGTGGAAGGCAGGAGCCTTCCCTTCGAAGCTCAGAAACTTTTACAGCTGTTGTTCAGCAAAGTATAATTAAAACCAAGTTCCTCATGGAACGTTTAGATAAAATGAAGCCCTGAAACGCAGCGCCAAGAGGGGGATCAGCCACTTCTCTTGCCAAGTCAGAAATTGGCCTAATTGCTTCCAATTGCATTCCTCTGTGGCTAGGATCTGACCCAGCAAAAGGGAGAGAAAGTCTACTATTTACATTTTTTCCAAAAAAAAAAAAAAAAAAGGAAAATAGATGCTTTGGGAACATCTTATGCTTCTTTATCTCCAATTGGCCAACCTCAGGAAGATCTGCACTATTTTAAGACAGTTCTCAAGGCATTTAGTTCGGTGTGTTTTGTTTCAGAGATCCTGATCAACACCCCTGCCTAACCAACCACCATTTAAAAAGATCCTAGAGCGCAGCTCCAGCCCTGCTCTCCTCCCCCTTCTTAATCAAGAGAGGAAGTTTTATGAACCTCTCCAATTTTGTTCTTGCGTTGGCAACTGTCCTCCTGTTTGTTTTAGAAAATAAATACAAAACAAAGGCAGCTGCTTGTGGGGCCGCTTCTTTCCCACTTAGACGCAAAGCCACCAGGGATGCTGCAGGGAGCTGGGTGCCGAGCAGCCGCCAGGTTCCTGCGGTTCCGTGGCTGTGCTGGTGCGGGCACTTGGCACGGCAGCTGCAGGGACAACCTCTCCGGTGCCCCGTGCTGCTGCTGCGGCTCCAAGTCTCCCTGGAGCTGTGCAAGAGGCGAGCTGGAAGGAGGAAAGGCGACGAGGGCGGCTGCCGGCTCCACGCGCAGACCCCAGCCCCGTCTCGGCCGGGTGCAGCTCCCAGCGGGGCTCCCCTCGATGCGCCTGTCCAGCTGGGTATCGGCAGGGGCAATGAGCTTGGAAAGCTTTCCACTGGGTGCAGAATGGTTACAAGATCTGTTCTGAACACTGCTTTTGTTACTTTTTTTTTTTTTTGAGGTCATCGCCTCCCTTGGAAAGTTGCTCTGCTGACCTGAGAGCTGTGGTTTGCTCCAGCTTCCTGCTAGCTCCAGCGGAGCTGATGGATCCTGCTGCCTTCCAGCTAACGCTTGCGTTTGTGCAAAGGCAAGGATTACAAAATCCCATTGATATGATTAATAATCCAGCGTAGCCAAACCACCTCCATCTAACCTCCAGCTCCCCAAAGCCCAACGCAAAGTATGTTTTCACAAACTATAAATCAATAAACTTTGCTTAATAAAAACTGCCATTACTGAAGCACAATATTAGAAGATCCTCCAAGATGAAATAGTGGCTTTGGCAGCTGGCTGAAACAGATCGCATCGTTTACAGCACGGATAATGCACGTTTAATCAGAAACAAATACACATGGCTGCGGCGGACTGACGACCGCATCTCCCGCAACCCCAAACATATCGAAACGTTTTGCAGCCTTACAACGTTTGTGCGCCTGCCAGCCCGTGCCTCAGTTCCCCGCGCCTCCCTCACGTGGCCCGTTGGCTTTGCAGCAGCTGCAGTTTATTACCACGGTCTCTGGGGGATAAAGCTCTCCATGTAAAACGTCAGGCTGGATTGTATTTTAATTTAGTAAAGGCCACAATTCAGAAACCTGGGCTCGTTGCTCTTATTTTTCCTTCTTTTTCTAAGGGATCAAATTTTATTGGTGAAAAATTTCATTTTGCAAAGCGACGTGAGCTTAGACAAAGCTCTCCACACATGAGGCAACAAAAGCTGAACGGCCAAGTGACCCAAGAGGAGAAAGAAGATCGCTGCTCCCAAATCTCTTCAGTATGAGAATGCCACAGGTCTGCAGGCAACGGCTTCTGCCTTGCCCCTGCAAACGCTCCCCTGGGATGCTTCCAGGTGTTATCATCGGCTGTTTAAATACCAATTAGGGGAGCAGCCAGGATCCAGCTGCCTCAAACCAACCTGCTGATGTCTTGGCACGAAGCGTGCGCCGACGAAGCCTGCTGAACACCTCCGTCCTGCAGCCACATAGCATTCCCGTGACACTGCTCCAGCCGCGGGGAGTGCTCGCATGGAAAAGCCATCAGGGCTGCTCTGGGTGTGCTGAGCTGTCTGTACCACGCCGAGCATCCTGGGCTGTCAGAGTTAAGACTCTTTGTGCCGCCTCTCTTCCTCCTCATTTGTTTCAGGCTAAAATAGCTCCAGACCAGCTGCCAGCCAGCGATCTGAACCCAAATATGTTTGGGGACGTCTGCTGCAAAGATTTTGTTTCTACTGAACTGCAAGAGTAACCTCAGCAATTTGGGGTCATTAAAAAAAAAACACAAACAACTCCTTGGAAAAAAAAACAACCAACCAACCAACCAAAAAAAATCCCCACAAAAAGCAAACCAAAATGCTAACAGCTCCCCAAGGTCAGGATGTTTTTATCTGACCACCAGTTGCAGCTCCGTTAGGCAGCATCTCAGCATCCCCGTCGGTGGAAGTCTGCGAGCACACGGCACAAAGCTGCCTGGAACGGCACAGGGCGCCCTGGGAACGTGGACAGGCCGAGCTCTGTCCCTCCTAACCCTGTTTGCTATGGGGCTGTAGTCCCTTCATGGCAAACAAAGCTATAATAGGTTCCTGCAACTGCAGTAAACACTGGTTTCCAGTTCAGTTTGAAGTGGCTTCCTGCCCACGGTTTCCACCCGCTCTCCCATCGCTTCCCTTGGCTGCCCATTCCAGCGTGCCTGGTCGGGCGGCTGTACCACGGGCTGAGCCACGTCGCACATCTCCTCTTCCTCCTCCTCCTCCTCACCCCTTGGGCATCCCAGGCTCATCCCCTGCTCTGTCCCTCGCAGGCGCTGAGCGATGGCGCGTGGCTCCGAGTGGCTCCCCTCTGAGCCCAGCCGCCTTCTCCAGGCACCTGGAGCTGCCCGGGCAGCGGAGAGGAAGAGTGGGAAGTTTGAAACGTGGTCCCCGTGCTGCCCCACGGGCTGCTTTCTCTGAGACCAGTCACGCTTAAAGCAGCCAGACCACGACACAAGCCAGGTCCCAGCGGGATTTCAACACTGCGTGTGAAACCGCATCCCGTGGGTCCAGCCCTAGTGCTCCGCGAGGATCCTCTACAAGAGCAGCACAGCATTGCACAGGAGCAGTAGAAAACGAGTAGAAAATGTTATTTTGATAACAGCAGGGTTTCACCCGCCCTAGAAAACGCGGCAGAGCTGGGGCACAGGAACAAGCAGTGGTCTGCGACTGTTCAGACCAATCAGTAGTTAACAGGCTCCCTGCTATGGCTGTGGCGCGATTAGCTCTGTTCCTGGGAAGGGAGGGGGGCTGAAGAAGAAAGTTTAGCCACAGGGACACCAGCTGGGTGCGCCACTTGCTCCGTGGGTCACAGCATGTGCCCTGGCCCATTTTATTTATACCCAGGGGTGCAGCCAGGGACAGAAGAGAGCTGTCTGGCCACTGAGTCACAGCAGAGAACAGCGAACCGGGGGTGCCCGAAGGATGACCAGATGTTCCTGATACACTTCCAGATATGGACATTTACAGAGGAAAACAAAAAAAATAAAGAACAAACAGAACCCAGAATGATTTCTTAAAGATATCCATCTAAGGAATATGATGCCTGAGAAATAACCACCGATCAGACCAAGGAACAAGCCAGGGTGAGGAAGAACACGGACTAAAGTTAATTTCTGAGTTTCAGTATCCCACTTTTTTGTTGGCTAATGGAGAGGATGCAACAGCTTCTTCAAATACTGTGCAGCCAGCCAGCAACCCAGACATTAGAAAGAAAAAGTCATGAGACAACTTACTTGACCCGATTTCAATTTCTGTAGCATCGCTTTTATCACAACCAGCGCGAGTCCAAGCCACTGGATGGAAAGCCAAGGAGATAAAGTTTCCTGGAGCAACGTTTACAGAACACCCTTTATGTTCTAACGCGTCCGCAGCAGCAGTGCAGCAAGCCGAATGATTCATACAGGTCTAACTAACGTGAGAATAAACCTGTTACCATGAACATCTGAAACAAGACCAAACTTGTTGCAAAAACACTCAACGGAGCGAAAACTGACCGCCAGACACACTCATATTCGGAGCTCTGCGAAGGCTGTAATCTGAGCAGGCATTTCTACCAGCGCCTCAACGCTCCTGGACATCACTCCGTGATTAAAAGACGTCTGGTTTGGCCGCGTTACCAGACCTCTAAGATTTTTTGCCATTATTTATGTGTTAATACCCAAAACATGCTGGTTTCATTTGCACACCAAGCATCTGCAGCTCAAATGGCTAATGCTTTTGTGCATTAGCTTTCTTCCTTGAAGATTTGCTTTGGATTCTGGACATGTGTCCACATCAAAATCACAGCCGGGTGGGAAGCATCCGAGCAGCGATTGCCATGGCAGCAGAACGACCGCGGGCTGGATCTGGAGGCCAGCTAACACATGGCGATTTGGAAAGTTGCTTTCTACGCTCGAGTATTACTCTCAAGCGACTTGGTGAAAACATACGGCCCGTTCAAGGTGTTCCTGCATCGCAGATCCCACTGAGCACGGCTCCTTCAGCCACTCCAAGGAAAGGCAGAACAAAACCAATCGGTACGGCCGATGGAGCATCCTTAACACTTGATTGCTGAGACCCTACTGCCAAAAATTCTGCTGCAAAGCTCAAGGAACAATCAGGGAAGGTGGCTTAATGAGGGAGCAACCCAGCAGCAGATGGGAGAAGCCTTCTACTGAACCTTCGGGCACGGCCAGGACCAACGCTGACTCTACAGCCTCTCGAGAAGCGAGTGACAAACATCGAGCGATGACAGCCAAGGTGCAGCCACCACTGCCCAGCACACGCAAGGGGCCGGCGGCTTGAAGCTCTTCGTGGTTTTCTTCACAGCAACACACGTGGGATGACAGGACAAGGAGCACTCCTCAAAAGGAAGGGAGGCAGGGAACAGCTGAAAAGCTGCCCTTAAAATCCGTGCAGTGAGCTGGGAGCGCGCATCTGCTTCAGCTTTCATCTTCCTGATCTATAGCACGTGGGGAAACGCAAGGGTTGTGGAGTACCAAGGTACAGACAGGTGAACCGAAACACAAGTACAGGGTATTTCCTACGAAAAAACAACTGGCCCAGCATAAACAAGCATAAATAAAAATCGTTCCTCCCTTCCACCTGGTAAAACACACCCAGGATGATTTGACAGGATTTAATTACACGGTCACTGTGATTCCGGGCTGTCCCATCTCGACACAAAAATGAGGTACCGAGGTTCGAGGGCAACAAGATGGTGCTGACCTCGCCCCAGGGCACTGGGGCACGCTGCAGAATTTCCTTGGCGTGCCTTTCGCTCGTGCCCTGCCGTATTTGAGAACATTGCCCTTCTTGTGACGTGCAGCGGCTCAGTGCGAAGCGCTCACCCTCCTCGGCTGTGCAGTTGTGGAGATCCCATCAGTTAAAGGTGGAAAAAAACCACGCAACTTTATCATAACACCTAAGTTAGGAATGCTACAAAGAGCAGGGCAAGTGCCGCGGGGCATGCCATAGGAAAGCGCTCTGCAAATGCCATCTGCGCGCAGCTCTTTGCCTTAATAAGTAAGACCTCCTCTGGGCTGCCTGGTTCTCCACGAGGTTTCCGTGCCTGTACCACGAGCACGGCTCGCTGCCTGCTCCTCTGTTCTGGCACCCCTGCTCGGATGGTAACGTTGAGCACCACAGGTCTGCGGCTATCAGCCTCAGCTGGACGGAAATCTAAAAAGCTCCGAGATCTCACACTCCTGCCTGTTTCAGTAAGGCTGGCGGCACACTGCTGCAAGGGCTGCCAGCCTTGTCGGCACAGGGGTGAAAGGGGGACACGCACAATCACAGGGCAAATCCATAGGAAAACGCACTTAATTATTGTTCCTGCTCATGGCAGAATTACATTGTCTTGGAGGTTACACTGCCTGAGTTAACTCTTCGTTTTAGTTTGAGGTAAACCCTTCCAAGGCATCGGCATTTCCCCAGCCCTGACACACCAGGGCTGGTTCCTACAATGACCTGGGAGCCAACGGTGCTGTGCCTGCGGCACGGCTTCTCCCACAGCGATGCTGCGGTGCTACGTCCAGCGTTACTAACACTGCAAGAATAAGCAAGGCTTCCTTGCTCACCAGAATCACAAGGGGCCAAGGAAAACTCTTCGCCAGGCTCTCCCTTTCCCACCCTGCACCTGGGAGCTCCCACTGCTTGGCACCCGAGGCCCCCCCGAGCCTGCGATCCCGTCACTGCCATCAACAGAGACCACGAGCAGCTCCCGTTATTTGCATCAACGCCACCAGGCACGCGCCATGCAAGCGAATACGGCAGTCACAGCTCGTGCGAGATGTTTGTCACGTTTATGTGCCTAGATGTATCAGGAGGGGAAAATGAGTCAGTGTGTACGCAGAACATGACTGATTTTAAAAAAACGCTTGGTTTCTGAGAGACATTAAAACGTTTCTCAGTTGTATTCTGTGATAAGAACCTATTTCCCACCTCCTATTAAGCTGCTTACCGATGCTGCGTCAATTCACTGGGGACGGTGAGCACAGCTGTACGAGCTGATGCAGGAACCCAGCTGAGCAGAGGGGACGGGCAGGGATCACCTCCAGCTCCCCAGAGCTGCCCTGGCAGCAGGGAAGGTGCCGAGGCTGCAGCTTCCACCACGGCCACGGCAGCGGGCCGACCCCCCCTGCATATGTAGGGCTATGCCTTTCCCAGACCGAGACTTGTCACTACAAAGGAGCAGACAACGCACATCTGATGTGAGCAAACACCAGCGCTCAGCTTAATTTAATGCTCGCATCTAAAATTAGTCTGCCTTTTTAAAACTAATTCCTCCAGGCTTCGACGCTGGCGTGATAACACTGCTTGACTGCAAAGAGGGTGCCCTACAATGATGGGGACTGGGAGCTGCCCCTACAACCACAAGGACTCAGAGCTGCCCGAGAGCTAACACCAACGCTGACGCAAGGTGTTCCCACCTTCAAACACCTCCTTCGATCAGGACACCACCCCAGTTCAGGGAGGACGAGACAACTCTCTCAACTTGCCAGCACCTCCGTAACAGGTGGTTTTCTTTTTGTGCTGTTGAAATTCTGTAACGATACCGCAGTTCACAGCAGCCCCGAGGCTTAAAACCCCACTGGAGAGCAAACCCCGTTGTGCCCGCAATATCAAAAGCACTGATGGGAAGAGCACAGCTTAACAAGCTGCTCAGGTTTTGCCTCATTTTCATCTGAGACGTTTTCTTGTAGCACCAGGCTGCTGGAGAGGGATGTTTCTGCCCACGGCGAGCAGGGCAGGGGGGAAGCTGCCATCACACCACCCCCTGCAGCCAGCAGTGCAAATCATCGCAGCGCGAGGGCTCCAGGAATTTGCAGCTTTCTTAAAACCTGTTGCTACAGAGGCACCTTCCCAAGTTTCATTTAAACGATCCTCTTTCCAAAACAAACCCCAGACACAGGTCTCCGAGGGCAAGACAACAAACCACCACCGCCGACTCCGCTCACCGAGCGGGTCTCCCTGCAATACAGAAAGGAAAAGGCTGCTTACTCTGAGTGTCTTTGCAATCGGGGAAGGAGAGGATGGGGGCGAATCTGACTGAGCCTTCCTGCTTCGAGTATATTCCTTACTCCTGGTGTACAGGGACGACATGGCCTCGCAGGCTGGGTAGCTTTGAGAAGCAATAAAAGTCTTGCTTTCCTGTCGCTCTACAGCGCTGGGCAGGTCCTTCTTCCAAGGTCAGAACAAACTAATTAAACTATTCACAGCTCTGGTAATTAAACCCTGCTGTTTAGGGTGTATAATTTTAGGCATTAATCTGCTGCAGAGAGAGCTGAGGCTCCACAACGTCTCTTGTCCAGGCAGAAGAGGCAGTGTCAGGGACGTGGTGCGATCCGGCGCCGTGCCACCCTCACCGTCCGGGCCCCGTCCCGCGATCTCCACAAAAGGGCATTTCCTCGCGTCTGTGCCGCGCGACCAGCAGGCTCTCCCCCCAAAACGGGAGGAGGAAAAATCTCCCGGCTCAAGAAGAAGAGCCAGAGAAAAGGCTGAGTTTATCTAGACATGAAGCTTTTGCGAAAAAAAAGAAAAAGAAAAAAAACCACAACAAAAACCTGTTTTACTCCGGAGCGCTGCTGCGAGCTCTCTGCCGTAACTGCACGGAGCTGCATGCTTTAAGCGAAACGCGAAAGCATAAATCAGGAACAAACACTGGTTTGGAAAGGGGCAGTCCAGATGAAGTTGTGTTTTGTTCCGTCCTCCTCCTCCCGGGCGCCTTTACCCACGCGCACGCTTCTCCCTTCCCTCCCCGCTGCCTCTGACATTCCAGATCCTTACTCGCGCAGCCAGGAATGCTGGAGGGCGGCCAGCAGCAGCGATTCACTTTCAGCTTGGGATTTGGGCTGCCACTTGTAGGGGAAAAAAGGGGAAAAAAAAAAAAAGAAGAGAAACAGGACAAAAAGTAAAAACTTCTAAGCTCCCAAGGCCCGGCAGGCTGAGAGCTGGAGGTCGGAGGCAAAGCGGCTGCACTTTGCAAAGCTTAAATTCCAGCCGCCAGCCTCAGCACGCATTTTGTGGCTGTGACAAAGGGAGATATTTCAAAGGACACGGAGCAGTTCATACCATTAAAGGGAGTACACATTCATGCAGTACAACAGGATTTTTGTTGTTTGCTCAGAAGCCTGTTTGGAGCTGCGAGAAGGCGACACTTCGCTTGTGTAATGTATGTGTTCAAATGAGCTTCTGGGATCGAGGAGGAGGGGAGAGGAGCTTGGAGGAAAAGAAGGGTGGGGAGGGCAGGCACCTCTCAGCAAACTTCCAGCGAGCTCTGCTGTAACGCTGCCTCCCCGGGCAGCCGCCCTCTGCAACGTTAGCAGCGTCTCCAGAGGCAAGGCTGCTTGCTGGAAAGGCGAGCGGATGGCTCTCAGGTCCCAGCAGAGCACACAGCGTGTTCAACTGAAAAACGCACGGGAAGTGTGCCCTCAGACACACAGCGGGTGAGCTGATTTAATAGCTCCCATACGCTAAATACAAGAGTCGAGCACAGCAAGTTGCAAAAGCCTCCGGTTTTCTTCACTGGAAAGGCGTCAGCCCCAGTACCTGAAGGGGTCAGCTCAGTACCTGAACTAGCCCTGCTCAGGCAGCGTTGAAGAAGCGGTGCCACGCGGCAGGATTTGGTCTGATCTGGACTTACTTACACCCGTCCAAACCAGCCCCTGCCCAAACAGTGTGCCAGGAGTTAACCCATCTATAGCATGTACTCTGCTCCAGCTCCAGGTCGCTTTATCACAAAATATTTCATAAGTGCAAAAGAATAGCTATGTAAAACTACTGAAAAACTATTAATACATTCATGTATCTCTCTGTTGGACTGAAGCATTGCCCTGTTTTTGCACACTGCTTGGCGATCGTGTAATTTCACTGACATCCACAGTTAGGGAATGGTGCTTGGACCAGCAGCTGTGTGAATGCCTCCTGCATTCAGCACTGCCCAGGAGAAGCGATGCAGCATCGCTGCGTGACCTTAGAGAAGGAAATGTGGCTGTGGGACTGCTGGTCTCGGGGAAAGTCACTTCGAGATCAGGTTTCTGCCTGATACCTCAGCATGAGAAAGGAGGGGATTCGTTATTCGCTGGCTGCAGGAAGGAAGAAAGTTTGGAGAGGTCGAATTCTGCCTGGAAATATTTCTGCATTCCCTTTTGAAGGTATGGAAATGAAGTCCAGACACACGAGAAGGCAGCGACAGGCACCCTGCTGCTCAAGGAGGCTGGGGCAGGACCTTGATCTTTCAAGCCTCCATCTGTTGCGCTCATCACCCCCAGCCCTCGGAGCAGCAGCAAGGAGGTAACTCGGGCACTGAGCGCACATTTATAGACCTCGCGCACACGGCTTGTCCTTTCGCGCCGGTCTCGGTTTCTGGGGTTTCAAAACAGTACGAGGAATTGAAACTGGGCTAACCCGTGTGGCGAGCAGCACACCCGTGTCTCAATCACGATCACAAGGCTGCCAGAGCCCAGCTTAGTCACCGAGGTGGAGCCGAACAAGTCCATCTCGCCCGTTTTTGCTTCCCCTCCAGCCCTACGCGACCCATTGCCGCATCCCTCCGGAGCCACGTTCCTGCTGAGGGGCAGGAAAGCTCCAAAATCAGCGCTGAAGTACACAACTCACAGCTTGAGCCTCACACCAAAACAAAACCCGAGCTTTCTCTTCCCTACTAATTAAAAGTTAATTAGTCATCCAGTGCAGATGCCTCACAGATTGACAAAACGCATCTTGGTGGACAAGAACTCGTTTTAAAGAGAAGGGCTAGCATGAGAAATAGTATCCTGATCAGCCAGGAGAAAGACAGCAAATGCGATGCAATATGGCAAAACACGCTGGGTTTCAGCATTGTTTCAACAAAAGTGCCCAATTTTGGGGTTTCTCCCTGCTGCCTCACGCAGCTCGCTTTCAAGTTCTCCCCTGTGCAAGTCCGCAACCTGATCTTCCTTTGCAGCTCGCGTGTCCTCACATCCCCACGGCTCGGATATTCAAGGGCACGGTTTAGATCTGACGGCTTCTGTCAGAATATTCCTCAGTATGCAACGCCAGCCTGCGCTCTGCTGTAGACGTGGCGCTGCTCATTTTGCGAAGGAGTATTTCTACAGCTACCAGGAATAATAATGAGCAATATTTACACAGCCACAAACCCCAGCACGAGACTTTGCGCACGCCGTAACTTCAGGCTGAACTGTATTTATGGGCAACATCACTCTGAAGTTTTGTCTCAACTTTGAGTAAAGCAGCACGAATATCTTCTCTGCTCTGAGCAATGGTGATTATGACCACTTTTCAGACATTTTTCCTTTGAGGTAGCCATCCTCACCCTTCCTTCGGTCAGGACACTTGTGTTCGCACCCAAGCAGAATGTGTTTTTTGTAAACAGAGAGGGAAACCCGTACGTGAGAAGACGACATACCAGAAAGAGGATGCAGCTCTGAGCCACGTATTTGAGGGGAAAAAATCAAATACCCTTTTTATCCGCGTTGAAAACTTTCACCTACAGAATATTACACTGATAATGCGAATTTAAGCAGCACAGGAACTTTCCAACCTGCAGCAGACAGAAATGGGAAACAAAGCTAGGATTTACAGCCAGCGCTGCAGAACGATGCTCCCAGGTGATGCGAGCCCACGGCATGTTCTCCGGGAGTGCAGGGGAGAAGGAAAACAGAAGCCCTCTTGGGAGACAAGAATTCTAATAAAACTTGAAGGATGAGGGAGAGCGGTTGGTATTTTTGGAACAAATTATCCCAAGCCTATCTCCTCAAAGTCCTAGCTGTCATTTTCCACATCAGGTTCACCACGCTCTCTTGTATGCCAACGAATTACTTCTCATTCAGTTGACTTTTCTTTCATTTGTAGCCAAACCTCCCTATCTCCCCCGAGCAGGCACGTATGGAAGAACACATCTCCTTCCCCAGCTACCCAGGGCTCAGCTGACGGAGGGGGTGAGCTGAGGACGTACCTGGGGCCATGCTGCACCAGGATGCTCTCCACACCACGTACCTTCTGGCAGGGTACCCTCCCCTTGACTACATCTGCTAGATTAAACACAGCCAGGGAACATCCTTGAGCACCAGCGCACAATCCCGCAGACCACCGAGCTGTCAGAAAGGTCTCTAGCATCGTTTCGTCCCGGACCAACCGAGACTCCTCCATGCACAAGCTGGGCACTGGCAGGGACCGTTCCCAAAAGCCCTGGCCACGGCCACAGCGATTTGGAGGGTACGATGGTTCAACAACGTGGGTGAGCCTGCCTTGTTGGTTGGCCTCAGCCCTAGGGATCGGTAAGTTGGCACACCTGGGAGTGACAAACGCAGCCCTTGAGGATGATCTCGCTCGCTTTTCTTTGAGCAGAGGAACTCCCTGCTGAAGTCAGGCTGCACTGAGCCTCAGACACTGCTGGCACCTCCTGGGGACTTCAGTTCTTTGCTGTTCAATTACAAATCTTCACAACCCTCCCTTCTGGATTCTGCTCCTGCAGGAGCAGAGCACGCTGTTTGTATGTTTAGTCATGGCCAAGTCCAGGGAAATACTGAAATCTATATTTCTTATTTTATGCAATACTTAAATTCATTCTAAAGCCACATTTATTATCATGACACCTCTCTGGAGAGACTGAGTGAAATAAACTATCCTGGCACTACATGCCCATAAAGTAATTGTTCTGGGTCTAAAGTAGTCTGTAAAAAAAAGCAGAGAAACTCAGCTTAAACACGAAATATCCATTAGCTATTGAACTATTGACGTGAGCTACAGAGAACAGACTCAAGATTCGATTTCCAATTGCTTTTATGTTACTGGTTTGGCATGCAAAACTGAAATCCATGGTGTAGAGAACCTCCCCTTCAAAAGAACAACAAATCTAAGGAGCGCTTATACCGTGGGCACAGTTTAACAAATCCTGGGATTCCATCCACGCCAGGATGTCCTATATTTCTGATTATTTAAGCCCTAAATAAGGTCTTTCCACACACTAAGCATTACAATTACTTTTTTTTTCCCCTGGAAGAATGTCTTGCATGCCTTGCACTATCCTTCCACGCTGTCCGAATGCTTGGATGTGAGCATCGTTATCTGCAAAGGAAAAGCCCGTGATCAACCTGAGCTTTGCTCTGACAAGTCAGGGATCCCGTTTTAACATCCAGAGTGCCAGAGTTGGATGAAAGGTTACAGTACTGGTGCTCACCACACCCCGGGTACGGGGACACCAGTCACTTCTTCCTCCGCATGGGATTTCTTGGTTAAAGTCTCAAGATCACTACCAGAATTTTTGGAATAGAATTAACCTGCACAGAAAAGGCTAAGTCTTGTTACTGCTGCTCTCACATCTTTATTCATTGTGCCCGTCCGCCTTAGTGCAAAAGAAATTCTGCTGGTTCTGTAGCAAAGCTGCTCATTTCAGTGCATAATGAGCTGGTTTGAAATTAGCAGAACTGTTATCTATCCGAGGAGATGTGCTGAAAAGCCTGACTTAAAGGTTGTAATACTAAATGTCGTTCCTTGTACAGCCAACTCTCCATTACCTGTGAACTGCAATCCAGTTTGCACACACTGTAAGAATCCAGAGGGCTGACATGCGCTGCTGTTATGCGGGACAGCTCAGGGTCAAAGCTCTAGCAGCTGTATTCACCGTAATACCCGGCCCACTATTATTTTGGATAATGAAAACTTGATTGAAAATACATGCTCTATAAAAACCACTTTAAAACCCCACAAATAAATCACGGTAAAATTATATGCAAGCTTTAACAGGTTCAATTATAGCTTCACAGGGTTTACTTAGAACTGAAAAAGGCAGCGACGGTTATGTTCGGCAACAGAAGGCTGAAGGACTGTAGCAAAGAAATTATTGGTCAGGCAACGAGCTCTGTTGTAAACGTGATGTAAAGGCACTGCAGCAGTTTGCCATAAATGGAATACAAACTGTACAAGGGAGCAGGCTTTCATCTGCAGTGCACTGACTAGGATTCCCAGGAGCAGATCTGGCATTATGTCTCACGGATAGGAGGCAGAAGGAAAGGATCTTCCTCCCCTCCCGAACATACACATCAGCTGACATTCTATAATTGCACATGCAGCATCATACTTTCCCCCACTTTTTATTCCCCTCACTAAATTTATCACAAAAAGGCTGGAAGCTGTACCTAATAGGCTTACCTGGGTTACCACGAAGGAGCAGAAGCAGATAATTTTAGTGTGGGCTGGGAATAGCACTTTTTAAATATAAAACTTCATACTTTTTTGTTTGCTTACAAATATGGAAAATGAAAAGCAGTGATGAAAAGAGTTTAAAAAAAACCACCATTCTCAGCAGAGAAACTTCATTTTAGCACCTGTAAGTGCCAAATTATGCATGCAGGAGAAAGCATTCAAACAGTTCTGTGGATGAGAATTGAGATTTTGGAAGAATGAACAAGGTGAACACTCAAATCCAGTGTTTGGAACAGGACAAGAAGAAGGATGTACACCTACAGCTCTGGGGACTTCCCTGACTTCAGAAGCTGCAAACTGAATTTAAAGAAAAGTTTGCAGAAGAGGGAGAAGGACTTCATTATGTTAACTGCATCTCCAGAAGGGATGATGCTAAGATGTTAGAGAAATGGACGACAATGGAATCAATAATCAGGAACAATAAACAGATTCCATTCCATCTGAGGCTGTAAGCGTGACCAGCTATGAACCCAGAGGCCTGGTGCAACCCCAACGCTCCATCCTTGTATGCCACAACCCTCGCTATGACTGCACGCCAGGGGGAGGGCTGAGATCTGCAGATAATTTGCTTCATGTTCATCCAAAAGCTGCTTCTGTCTTTTCAGAGTCAGGCTTCTTTCCCAATGTCAATATTATGCTTTTGTTCCAAAAAAGCAGCATGATAACATCTGGAGAGATGTTTTCTTTCCATTGTCCACTCTGAAGTCCAGTTTAGAGCACTGCTCATGCCAAAAATCAAGTTTTCATCCACTGACTACCATTAAGAATAAAGTAGTGTTAGAACATTTTCTAGTAAAAGCCGCTCAACGGTTGCACTCGGCAAGTGTTCATTGGTAAGTCACCTCTTCCCTGATTCAGCTTTCTAACAAAGCAGGGAGGAAGCACAAACATGTTGAATTACAGAGGAGGAATGCGGCAGAAACTCGCAAACATTAACAGGCAGTGTCAGGGAAATGAAGAAAGTGAACACGAATATAAGAACCAGATGTAAACACAGCCATTTCCAGCTATGGGACTTTCCAAAATATGACAAGAGAAATAAAAATCTCAGAGCACTCAGGCACAAACAGATCCATTTTGCTCTTTATCGAAATTCATCAGATTCTGCATACTTCCCACCCTCCCCAGCCACTCCATGGCTGTAAAACCTTTGCGTTAGCTTGTCTGTGGAAGCAACTGGCTGACACAACGCAATATCCTAGTGCTGTTGGCCAAACAAATGTATAACTTCAACACATTGCTATCTAACTATGTTTCAAGCCTATTTCTGGCCTTCCTTCAACAGCAGCAGCAGATTGTGGTGCAGAAGGTTATGTTCACTCCCAAGGATGCAATCGAGGAGCAATGAAAAAAAGCCCATTACAAAGCCGTGCCCAGCACTAGCTATGTACTGGGTACCTACTATAATGAGTAAAGAAAACATACTGAGGCGTGAAAAACCAAAGCTGGTTGAAAATCCCTGCCAGGAAGGAGTTTTACAGCTTAAGGATTCTACATCTTGACATACCAAATAACGAAGCAGCTCCTGCCAAACCATGTTACTTCTGGTAGTGATACTACATGTCTAAATGTAAAAAAAAAAACAAACCCCAAACAATGACTTCCCAAATATGAGGCTTCTTTCTGAACAAAAGCATGTAGGAGGATATAAACTCAGAACAAAAAGTGACCTTTTAAAGACAAGGGTGACAAACAACATCACCACACTTGAGTCACTGGAACACACAATTTTTCCTACAGTGGTAGTTTCCAAAGGATATTTTATTGCCAGAGAATTTGACTTCGGTTTTCCAAACAAATGTAGATTATTCTTCATTCCTTTTTAGCCATCTGGCAATACAGCTTCTGCTTTTCACTCCTTCTGGACATATCTGGGAGACAAATCATTTACTACTTACACATGAGGCTATGTCATTCTGCACGGCCCTTGCAAGCAACAAGGACTATTAACCTCACCGGGACTTTGCCACATGTCCACAAGGAAGCATTGGCCAGCTGACTGGTGAGAAGGGCTAGAAAGGAAGCACCAGGAGCAACAAATTCATGTTGCATCTGCTGAAGCCATTTCCTATCGCCCATGCACAATTCACCCACTCCGTAAGGCAGACAACCCTGTCCACACCACAGGGCTACCCAGACATCTGCTGCTGCATGCGACAACTTCAATCCTGCAGGTTGGATTTTTCTGAAGAATGTTTTCAGCTACACCAGGGGAGACCCACGCTGTGGCCTGCTGGATGACTGACAATGAAATGTGATCATCAGCTCCCAGGGGGCAGAGAGCCCGCTACAAGTAGTTAAGCGGTTAGAGATCTTTTTCCCTTCCATAATTTTGAGCGTGTCATGATGAGATAGACTTTGACAGTTTCAGACAAAAATTAGCATGATGCTCCATTACGTGTATCAGCACAAACACATGCTGTTAACTTTGAAAGTCAAAAAGTGTAAGAATACAACTAGCCATAAAACAAGAGTTGGGTTTACCTCGTCTTTGGGATACGTTCCAGGGAATTACACCGTTCCTCACCCAGCTGAGGAAGGCTAATAACCACACTGAATGCAACCAGTCCTGTCTCCTGGAGTGGCTGCGCCACATTCACGTGGAACTGGAGGTGGAGAGGTGCGTCCACGTGCTGCTGATCCTGCTGCCACCCCACGCACTGTGTCATCACACTGCTCCCAGTTCCTTCTGGGAAGAAAAAGGATCCCTGGACACCAGTGAGATGAATCCCATGTAGGCAAAGGAACAGGACCCTGGCCTGGAACAGGATAATTTGAACTAACTGCACAGACCTCCCAGCAATGCCAGCAAAAGCCAAGGTATTCAGGGGGGTGGTATCCGATTCATTGCTAAGCTCAGTTCCATAAATTCAAGAGAAATCACTTGCTGACAACTGAGAGAGATTTGGCACCTTGGACTACATAGAAATTGTGAGAGTAATTTCCTAAAGAAGAAGTTAAAGCATGAAGTTACCTTAAATAGTTATGGCTCTATGACCTTGTAAATCATTCCTGGAGGACTTGCTATTTTGCTTCATCTTACCAGGACCTGCGAATCGCCTATTAGCTGGTTTTGTGTTACTCAACTCCATCATGGCCGCTGCTTCACATTACACCTTCCTAATTCAGCAACTCGGTGAATTGCAGGAATTAACCTGAACATACTTAGCTGTAACCCTGTAGTCTATGTAGCCGACTTGGCCTGCTTGGCTTTAAGCATAAACAATGTGTTTTCCCAGAGCTGTAAATAGGACCTGGACAGCCATGCTGATGATTTAAATGCTGTACCGAAAGGGACAGCAGACAGCAAGTCCAATAACCTTCTCAAAACATTAAGGTTAAGTAAAAACAACAGAGGCATATTAGGCTGGAGAACTCATGAGGCAAATCGTCTGTGCAGATGTGAAGAATTTTTTGTAGAAATACTTGCAGAATGAATCTTCAGTTCCATAGTGTCTTCCCCCTCTACCTCCCAAGGAAGCCAGGGTACTCCAAATACAATACAAATGTTCTTCACCACACTTAAAGCTCTACAGCAAAACACTAACTCATGCTCTTGCAGCAATTTTCTGCTATTTTAAACTCATCTTGATACTGCTAGCTGCACTCATATTAAAGATCTCCTCTCGCTGCAGCACACACAACCCATTAGAGCATCTTGTTTATAAACAGGACTAAACAGACCCAATCTCTCATAGCCTTGCTTTCCACATAATTAAGTTCTCTATCATTTAACTATAGCCATGCAAGTGACGCACAGCTACCACCTACGTTACCTTGGACGTGGGCCAGATGGCTTCCCTCCCACGTCACACTGCATCTATGCTATAAGTAAATATTCAAGGGTAAAACCAGGGGAAAACTCTTGCATCCTTATTCCCCAAAAGGGACCTGGGGCTAGGAGCAGTAAGGCAGACAATGAGCAGTATCCTATAATGCTATCTAGATTAAATGATTTTCCTTGCTTATCAGCTAGTAAGAAGTTCACCTATTTTGTTCCATCTTCCTACTCAACTTTCCCTGGTGTATCGGCAAAACAGTGCAGCCCGAGGACATACCTTACCATATTAGGCAATCCGAGTCCAGAAAGTGGAGGGCTCGGATCCTTCCTTAGCTTAAAAAGACAGTCCGCAAGCATGTCAACAGCCTGCACAGTGCTACGCCTCGCACTGCTCAAAGTGGGAGAAGAGGACAATAAACTAGTGGAATCCATAGCTGGGACTCCTAGGGCTCCCGACAGATGCAGTCTGGCTGTAACAGGCAAGTAAGAAAACATGAACTGAAATGGCTTTTGATCTTTTGGTTGTTTATCTTTTTAAAAGATGGATGAGATAAACAGCACAGTTACAAAAGCTAAATTGCAAGTCTCCATGGAAGATAAAACGCCACTAAAAGCAAAAATATAGGTAAGAAATATACCCATATCAAGACTCCCAAGTCACACTTGGAAACAGCTATAACATCAGGACATTTAGTTTGCATAAAGAACTTTTCAGTTCATTGGCCTTCCCTTAGAATTCATAAAATCAAGCTTAGAAATTCATTCCTTCCGAGAGAGATTAGTTTTTATTAGCATCCAGTTGCATCTGGTGATTTCGTGTTAATAATACAATTAGGCAAAAAACGTAATATTTACAAAACAGAGTGGGCTTGAGTGGTGTTTTGCAGAATTTAAAATACTGATGTTTTGTAAATCAAAGTTCAGGAAGACAAAAATGGAGCTTCTTTAATACACTTACTGCAACCATAATCCATAATCCTATGCTTCAGCATTATTTCTGCATAAAAGTTAATGCCATTAATGTGTCTGGGTTTTATATTGTGCTATACAGACTGTCCCAGGGGAAGTTCATGAAAACAGATGTTTTCTTTGTCACTTTTATTGCCCAGAGAGTTGTTACTTTACCAACATGACACTCGGTGCATTCTGCCGTATTTAAAGCTTTCCCTTGACAAACCGTATGACACATGGGTGAGGCACATTCGTAATGCCACGGAAGAGAAATGCAAGGAGATAAAACGCTTTAAATGATTACAAGCACTCTTCTACTTCTGTTATGGATGATAAATCATTCGAAATCCACTTTTCTTCCAGATCGGTCCCAATTTCTTCTGCTATGTAGTAGCAATGAGAGAAGTCAGGTATAAGTCAAAGACAAAAGAGCCAGGGATAGGGAAAACCCTCTTGAAAACTAACACTGGACCGTTCTCTTTAGTCTTCATCATCACCCTTCAAATGCTGCATCCCAAACTAGATTTGCACCTGGACTGATCATACGGTCTTCATACTCATTAGCCTTACCATGACTGAATCCTCAATAATATTTCAGTCACTGGTTTGTTGTGAGCAGCAAAGGTTCCCTAATGCAGGCCCATCCCCACTGCTCAGCCTGGTACTGCTCCTGTGATCCTTGAGACTCCTGCAAATATTTCTTTATTTTTTCACTTTCTGAGAAATGGAGACTAGGCTGAGGCCAAACTCTTTTCTTGTCTCTGGTTTGAGCTCAGGTCTGCCCAAAATGAACAAAGGCTCTTTCCTTTACATATTCTTCCCAATGGAACTATGCAAAAAAATCTCCTAAAACTGCTTCCCCAGAGGCTTTTTCCAGCTGAAGCCCTTGTGCCCTTGAACGTTTATTCCACAATAAAACTTTGTCTACTCTTCCAACTTTCCACAATGTATTCAAGCAGTCTACATCACAAGGAGAAAGGCGGGGCTGGTAGCAAAACATATGAAGGTTGCCTGACACATCCTATTACGAGACTGCTCTCAGTTGCCTAAAACTCAGCCAAAGCGTCTGGGCTGGTTTCCCACGCTGGTATTCATAAGTTTCGGCCAAAATAATTCATCCACTTCTGAGAATTAGAACAACATGTATTTTCTCCTTTTTCAAAAACTGCATCTACCTTTCTTTTGCTGAACTCCATCACTGCATATTTTGGAGGAGGGAATTCAAGTAGGGCCTTCCTTGGCTCCCATGAAAATCTTTCCAATATCAGCCAAGATATAAACACGGGAGGGAAAAAAATCTGCTCAAACTCCAGGGAATCTTTGGGGGTCTGCAACTAGAATAGGACATTTTAGTGAATTCAAGTTCACAACTCTACTGGTTGCACCTACCTGTCCAGAATGGCAAGTTACTATTGATAAATTAATGATTATTAATTGTCCTTGCTGCTTGGTGCTAGAACTGAAACACGTAGCTGCTCAGTGACTCCTGCCAACCTGGCCGGCAGTTAGCAGCACAGCAATCTCTTCGATTTGCATGTAAAATAAACTGGGGAAGAGTGATCAAGACAACATGATGCTGGAGGCAAGCAGGAAAGAAAATAAACTGGAAACTGGATAAAAACAAGAGGGCTGGGAGGATGGGCGCCAGTGAAAGGAGAGTCTAAGCCAGGATCTAACATGTGCAAGGTGCCTAAGAAGAAAAGGGGGACTGCTGCCCCAAAGCAACAGGGAACCAACGGAAACTTGCCATGCTATTAGATGGGAACCCACAAGAAAATTGTGGGAAGTACCAGACAAAAGAATTCCTTGCTATTAGTCTGGGGAAAGACAACATCACTGACTGTAGGAGACTGGGTGACCCTGAACTTCTGGGCAGAAGCATATGGTGAATTGTTTGGAAGTGCAATTTACCCGTTTACAAGAATCATGCAGACTGTGTTCAGAGTTTTCATCAGGGTCAGACTCTAAGATGCCTCCAAATCTGCAGCTTCGCATACTCTTTTGTCTTAATTTAGCTTATCTGGGACAATTTTCCAGAAGAAGACGACACTCCTAGCAAGTCCAAAACACAACTCCTGAAAATAAGGTGTCCCTACTATCATTCCTTAACCATTATAAACTATACCTCTTTCAGTCTCATGGCGAGATGACCGAAATTTCAAAAACAGTTTAAGGACGATAAATTGCATGAAAGATTCAGCCATTTAAGTGGAAAATCCAACAAAACTGTGTGCCAGTATGAACAGAAACTTTTGTGGGAAGAGCTAGGCTTCTTGAAGCAGGTGGTGCTCCCTGTCTAGCACACGCTGTGGGAAGGAATGTCCCCAGCTTCACATTTGCAATGTAAGCTTTGGGAAAGCAAAGGCTGGCACTGAAAGATAAGTACATGCTAAGAGCCATCCGAGCACCACACGCGTCTCTGGCCCCAGGACTCTGCCCCATTTTGACCAAGTGTAGCACTAAGAAAAACAAAAGCATACCCTAAGGAGTGTTATTGAAAACTTTCAGCAAAGAACCAGTTAACTTTTTCAATACAATGATCCTTCAGTCACTACTGAATTGCAAAGCACGTGAGAAAGCTATTCTAAGTTCACTGTTTTCTGTCAAAGATTAAATGTGACAACAAGCAGGCTCACCCCTACACAACCTCAAATTTACTATTTTTCCCAGGTCTTGCACAGCATGCTTTAAGTTTGGAAATGTATTTAGCTTTAACATTGTCAGAGGAAGTCATGTTGTCAGGCTTAAATGTGTTCTAGACAAAGACAGACAGAAACAGAAGAAACCAAGTCAATTTGGAAGGACTCAATTATTATGAAAGGAAAGAAAGGGTCTCGAAGGACGACAGAGAGACTATTGCAAGAACAGGGGAACAAAGAACAATCTCTGATGCGCTGCTTGGCAAGACAATTTCCCACAAGGAAACAAATCCATGAGGAGACAAGGGCACAGATTTTGGAAACACAAAACATCCTGCCCAAACTAACAGCGTCAGGATGATTCTGAGCTGCAGGCACGCGCCTCCCCCAGGACACCTGACAGCCTCGCTCCCTGGACACTGCCGCTTCGACAGCGCTCTCCACAATGCACGCACCCTTGATTCTGCTCCAGTCCCTTTGGGTTTAAGAACCGCCTATGCAGCTTACAGACAGCACACTTCTGAACTTAAGCCAGTCTGTAGATACTCGGCATCTTTCAGAAGAGAAATCAGTAAGGAAACTGCCACTCAGCCACCTCCCAGTTCGTGCTCAGCTGCTGAACAGAGCCTGAACCTCCGGTGTGAACAGAAGCACAGCCAAAGAAGACTTATTGCCACCAAAACTCAGGAGTGAAGCACCGTCTATTTAGAAATACGTTTTCACTTACCCGAGTTTCCTTCACTTCCTCATTTCCATCAACTTCATCATCATCCTAAGATGAAAAGCAAACAATATAATTAGGCAGCCTTGAAAACAGCAATTTATTTTTCTTTGTCACAGCAACATAATGTATTGCTTATGAATTGATGCTAAAGCTGTGAACAATTCTGTTGAAATAACTGCCTGCCTAGCTGCTTTTGGCTGATTAGCAGATAATGTTTGGTAAACTAATGGCCATTTAGGAGATCTTAGTAGTGGAGAAAGCATTACTCTCTTGAGACTGCTACTGTGATTTGAATGCTCCTGAAGACTTGGTAGGAGAGGGAGTAATACACCTAATTTACTTGGGGAACAAATGTTGTGACACTTGAGATGACTACGTATCTGAAATGTCGACAAAATATTGACTTTCAAATAACGTCCTCCCCTTCATGTAGGCTCCAGAAGGAAAGACTAGCCACCCCCAGACAGCTTGCACTTATGCTGACTCTGTAACCCTCGTCCTAACAGCACCATGGCAGGCTCTAGGAGATTATAGAGCGATGGTAAACTACCGTGGCATCACATCTGACTCAGTATTGAATTCAAGACATTTCGGAGGCTGTATCTGTGGTTTCATACAGAGATAACAGAGAAATGAACTAAAACTCTGAGAAGTGATTTTTCTTCTGCTCTGAAGCTAGTAACATCGCTCCAACGAGCCTGTAGATAACTGGGCAAGCTGCGAAGCATTTAACAAAGAAAACAATAAGCAGAAAAAAAAAAAGGATTACATTTGGCACATGTGCAAAAATGCCAGAATCATCTGAAAATAGTCAAAAGGGGTGTTTGCAACCAGTCTTTTAATGGATTTTCTGATGTTCCAGCAGGGTCCTGTCAACTCGCAACTCCAAATACTCAACATTATGTATGTCTGCCATTGGGAAGACCATTGGTTTTTCATAGTATTGTGCAAGAAGCTTCCACCCCTGAGGTGTATGAGGGAGCTTATACGTCCAGAGCTGGACTGGAATTGTTGCAGACTTAATCATGTTTTCATAATATTTATTGTCCTGCTGAAAAAGGTGATCTACTTCCCTACCTTACTCTCTTTCCTTCTCTAACCAACGTTTGGAGGGCTGCCTTTCTTCCCTCAGACTGAAGAAATCTCTTTGAAACCAGGACAAAAAGAAATGACCATGACACAGCCAGCTCTTCTGCATTATATGCTGTGTGTGTTTTCTGGTGCTGGGCAAGGGATCCAGACACAGGTTTTATTCTTCACTGTCATTCTTTTAGGGGGCCTAAAGTGTAGCCAAATTTGGACTCAGAGGAATTTGAAAATACTTCCAGTAGCTCAAGACCTCCTTCTTCCACAGGAACCAGACTTCTAATCTGTCTTCTCCCATGTGGGCTCTTTCACAATTCTGCAAGGATCACACTGATTTGTGATCAAGAGCAGGCCTCTCAGAGCCTGCTGCTTGGATTTTACACGGGCCAAAGAGTGACGCGATTCCTTTGGAAGTGCCAGTCTGAAACAGAGTTGGAGAGGGAAGGACTAATGGGAAATGAACTGACCTGGAAAAAATCTGAAGCTCGGAACTGGAAGGAAATTCACCCTGAATATTACAGAATGAGTTTTACTTCTCTGAGGAACTCAAACTCACATCTTTTGTTGAGAAAATGATGCCGGTGCCTCTTCGCCTCTCTTTCGGCCGCCTCCTCTCTCGGATTGACTGTTTGTTTGAAGATCTGTCGTCTAAATCTGGATCTTCGCACTCTAGCCAAGCAAAGAAAGACTGCTTTGGTTTCAGTGATTTACATTTGTGTTTTTGCTAAGGCACTGGGGTTCTTTTCAAGCTGATCAAGGTAATTTTGGCTCGTGTTATATTACAAAGAAGTGATTAAAATGAAATGGAATTCCAGTGCCCTACTGCATCTGGCTACTCACACACCTTTCTTTATCAGAGACTAGAGAGAATATCCGAGCTGTCAGCTCTTTCCAGATCATCACAGCTTACTTCTGTTCTCAGGACAAACTGTAGTGGTAGAATTGCTCCCCCCAAGCTCTAAGATCTAAACACTACATGGATTCATGTTACCCAGTTACTTATCCAAAATGGAAGACCTCTATCCCTCTCTTTTACAAGCAACAGGCTGTATCTTACATTAAGATTTCAATTTAAACAAATAATATTTATTTGATGAGATAGCAGCTCCCCATATCTCTCCCCTCAGAACAACAAGTAAACTTATTCTCTGTATACACTCAAAGTTCTAAAACCCATGAAAAACTCTGAGCTTTGAATCTCCTTCATTCTGCTGGGTACGTACCATTTTTCTCCATCACTGTGCCTGCACCTCTGAAGTCTGCCGGATTCACAGAGTCAAGACCTAGATACTTATTTGTTCGGGTTAGATAAGAACTTGTATAAAGGAGAGGTGCTGACGTAGAAGGAGATACAGGTGTTGTAGGTTTGTCTGGTTGTGCTGGGCACCTTAATCGCCGATAGACAGTCTGTAAACAAACAGGACAAAAAGTTAGTAGAATGAAAAGGATTTGGGACTTCGGGTAACTGAGTAATCTTATAGAGCATAATTTTTTCTTCACTGCTGCTGGAAGTGATCACCTCTATCCACCAGATCAGGTATAATTCATTCCATCAGACTGGGACAAATGCTAATAGCATCGTACAGCTACAACATGAGAGCACCTTCCCATTACCAGGAAGCCTATCATCACTGACTTAGTCCTTACTGCCAGTAACAGGACAAACAAATTATCTCATTGAAACAAATGATTTATGGTGAATAAAAACAGGAGTGATGGAAGGGGGAGAAAACTGGTCTCTCTAGCTTTCCATTATATGCACAACATCTGTGGCATGATGTGAACACAAAGCTTCAGTTCAGTCTGCACAGTAAGGATGGATCCAGGCAACATTTTTATCGTTAGCCTTCACATTTCACTTTCTATGATCTACACAGTTCTATTTTCTGGCAAGACACAAAAGTAAAATTCTCAGTGGAGAGCAAAGGAACAGGTAACTTCTAACACCTCCATATCCACACCCTCACGCAGATTTCTGAGGCAGGGATAATCCTCAGTATTACTTCTTTCCAGCAAGTCTGCCCCGCCTTAAAACAAACAGAGAACCCCACAAGAATTTCTCCTTGTGTCAGCTATCCTAAATGGTTTCATCAGCTCTGACAATGAGATGTAAGGCCAGGAGGATCACCTCATCATCTGTATTTCTGCTCCACCGTGACCGGGTTTCCTGCCTCTCACTGCTGTCCTCAGCAGGCTCAGTGCTCTCAGCTTTCTCACTTTGCTGCTCCTGAGCTTGCCGTTCTGCCCGAGACCGGCTGAAGGTTCGCTCTGCCTCCTGAAGGTCTGTCAGTGTCACACCCTAGAGAGAAAGTAAGAGTGAGAATTTTTTAATTTATGCAGTTAGATTTCAAGTCTTCCAGCTCAGGTACTAACTTTAAGATGCCCAGCAGGCTTCTGCCTGGCCAGGCAAATGCTTCTAGGCTTTGCCTTTATGCTAACACCAAGAAAAGCACCGTGTTGCCTTTAACACATTTCTCAGCGTACCTATGCAATAAATGAGTCAAAGCAACCCAAATATACATGATCAAGCTACAAATGAAAAGGAAGAAATGAGAATTTTGAAGTCTCACTTGTGTATGCTTAGAGGAGTATTTGGTAATAACTGCTTGTGTGAACTTTTACCGGAACCTCTCCGACACCGGTAGGGCAGACAAGCCCCTTGTAATAAGTAGCAGTATACTAGCAAAAGAAATCTTGCTTCTTTGCACACTGGCTCTCTTCATCCTTCACTTGAACGTGATGATTTCCATTCTTTACCTGTGTAGACCTGCGAGTCTGTCGAGCCTGTCTGGATCGTGCCTTTCTCAGTGATTCTGCTTCCTCATCCCTTACTGGAGTCAGATATGACCTGAAAGAAAAAAAAAAAGGCAGAAGAGGTTAAAATAAAAACAGATGCTCTGCCTTCCTGTCTCTGTGAACTCCAGAGTTGAGATATTATTCTTTTTCATATGGACAAATATAATTTTAGCTCCATCTACCAAGACTAATGTGGTCTTCTGCTTTGGGACAACTTTCCTATGAACATGTGACACACAAATGCACGCATTATGTTCTCCCTGCAGCCTCTTTATAAACTCTTTAGCACTGAACACGTTCTGTTAAAAAGGTATAACTGTTTAGTATATTATTTGCTCCATTTCATCTCTTACTGCATTCATAAGGAAAAAAAAAAAAAACACCTCTTGTTCAGATTAAGATCTCAAGAACAGAAATCCTGCACTGGCACATTCCTCAGACCCTCCTTCCTGTCATTATATTCACAGTCATATTTCTGCAATCGGCTGTCTTCATCAATATGAAACCCATCATACTGGAAACCGGCTGAACTGCTGGCGTCTTACAAAGAAAAACCACCTTGGAAAGAGTTAAGAAATGAAAGCACTGACCTCCGCGCACCGGAGAAACCCAAGTCCCTTGATACGGAAAAGCATCCAGTTAAAACAGAGATCTTGTCACCACTAGATTTCATTAAACCCATGAGATTTCAGAATTATTCACATGAAAATACATGAACTGAACTCTCTGCACACGCACTCACTATGGAGGAACTTGAGAGAAATTCGGCAGTGCCCCCGCAGAGGCAGAGCTCGCACAGCGCTAAGACTGCTCTCCATCCTGGTGGAGTGGCTTCCATCTCGGGGAAGATTAATTAGATTGGACTCTTCAGGCTGGTTAATGGGGAATGGTTATTAACACTGCCTCACAGCACAAGAACGAGTGTCTGAAATGAAATGTTCTTTTGTAGGTCTGTCACCGCCACAGGTTAACAGAATATCAGAGATCTAGATCGGTTCAAAGAGTAATTAGCCAGGAGAGGGATAAAGGCCTATCAAGGAATACAGTTAATTTTCCCTTGGATTCTTTTGCTGGCTTCTCCACTACAGACCACTTTCACCTATAAAGAAATGGGCTGAACAGGTTTTTCGTCTGATCCAGTAATTTATTAGAAAGATTACTGACTTTGCTGCACTACGACAAAAACCCAACGAATCCCAGAGGGTGGATCATTCTGAAATCGTTCCCCCCCAGCTTTTATCCATCTCTTCACGATCGTGTGCTTAGCGCTGATTTTGGCTAGCTCATGGCTGGCAGCCGAACGCACGCTGACCTCCATGGCTAAGCAGAGAAACTCGCACCACGTAATGGGGGTTGCTCTGATTACCTGGAGGTACTTCCATGGGGGTACCTTACACCTCAATGGGGCAGATATAACAAAGTCTTCTCACCTAAAACTGGGTGCATTCAACCCGGTAAACCGTGCCCTGAACTCTCCTGAGTGTCCTGCCCAGGTTTCCAGAGTATAAGGAGAGCGTGAAGGATCATCCGTGCTGGAGACGCCGGCGCTGCAGACTTCTAGAGGGGATGAATCATCCTCTGGGAGCTGGCTACGATGGAGATGTCTACATCCGAGCTGGCCAGACTCACCGAACTGCACTTCCAGGGTGCAATTCATCACCTTCAGAAAGAGCCTCCAGCACAGATCATGTGAATGCATTGCAGAGGAGCTCATTTCTTCCCATTGATTATCCAGACAGAAACACTAGCTGTGATGGATATGCCAACACTGGAAGTGCCTAAAATTCAGAGAGATGATTGCCTCCCAAGAATTTGCTGTTTCACGAACAAAAAAACCTGCCATTTGATGCGTGAAAGCTATGCAACTCCTAATTTTGCAGAGGAGAAGTTCTCTTTTGCTCCCCTTTATGCTGTGCATATGGGCTACCCAGGTAATGGCACATTAAGGGAACAATAAGCACTTCCTGCAGCTTTTGACACAAGCAGAATAGCTGCTATTAGCACAGCATCCAGAAGTAATAAGCCACCTACGGGAAGAACGCATTTGTAAAATATACTGCAAGTTAAGTTCAGAGCAGTAGTAAAAAAAAAAATCCCGAAAGGTGTAAACCAAGTAATGCTGTGGCCAAGTCAGGTGGCCAGTTCACTGCAGCAGCTCTGAATCAGCAGAACTTGCATCTTGTGCTGGAGGATTCCAGGATTCGGCAGTTCTCATTGACAGGGCAGGAGTGCAGGAGCTACATACCTGCATCAGGGAGCAAGAGGACGAAAGGTGAGACCTGTCTGTGCCTGGAGAGGAATTCAGCTCATCCAACAGCACGTATGCAGAAAGCCACATCGTGCTTGTTCAGGAACACCCCGGTAGGTGTGAGGACCATGAGGTCGCACTTCGAGCAGCCGAAGTACTTCTGCATGCAGCACAAAAAAGACCGAGCTCATTGCCACAGGATGCAGGAGAGGACAAAGCAGATTTTCCAAATAGATCAAAAAAATGTTAGATAAATCCGTGGAGAGCAGCTCAGCACCAGCTGCTGAAGACAAGGTGTGTTGTGCCCATCGGGAGCCCTGCGAAGGACTCTGTGGCAGGGTCAAAGCGGCAGGTTTGCAGGAGCACAGAGAGGCTGCTGCAGGGTTTCCCTTCCTTCAGTGTTCAGCTACAGCTTTGTGTAAAGGAAGCCAAGTGTATGGACCCAGCAAGAATACAGCGAGAGAATAAATGTTTCGTCTCTTATCCCTTCATTCTCCCAGACCTTTTTCTCTGTGCTTCCAAGAATTTACAGAAAAATAGGAATATTTTAAAAGCGTCATTAGCAATTTTGCATGCCTAACCTGTAACAGTGACTTAATCTCCAGCACATTTTGCAAGTCAGAACAGCACAGCTCAGGCTGCAGCCTCTATTGATTACCAACTTTTGGTTTCCATTTACACAATTCCCCAAAGCTTGGAGCTCACCCAAAGCCATTTTACAAGTCTGAGGTAAACGACTGTTCTGACACAAATCAGCAGAGCCACTGCACAGGGACACTGCCGATTTCTCTGAGTAAGCAGCTCCAGCCTTTTCCTGGCGACGAAGGAAGGTGGCTGTGCTGTAAACATCTCCAGTGCAAACACAGACACCGCACCTGCTGGCAAGTCAGCCGCGTTTTTGCTCTAATTGACAAGGGGGATTTTTTGTTTCCTTTTTTTGGGGGTGGTGGTGCTGGCATCAGGAGGTAAAGACAGATTTTACAAATCTGGGTGAAGCTTTACTTTGCTTACAAGCTGAATTTTAGGCTACCGGAGCATGCTAAATGGGAGGGAAGGAGGAAAGAGAACAAATTCACTGAAAGGAGACAGCAAGATCTGATGCAGCCACAAAGCAAGGCTGGGCTAAATGGCAGAGGGAGAGCAATACACTGCTCTCCAAAGCAGAAAAATTGCAGATCACAGCAAGCTGAAGGGAACAAACAGCAAAAGCAGTCTGTAAACAATCCACAGAGTTTTTAATTATTTCAAGAAGCACACTGCTTAATGAAGTGCAGTATCTACGGCATCCTATTAACTCCAGCAAACATCACATGGTCCATGCAGATCTTTAAAGAAGCGGCCCCGTGCATTGCATTTCCTTGCGCTAAGCTTTCTCTGAGAAATGTTTTCTCAGAGTTTCGGTTGCAAGAACAAGCAGCAGAATATAAATTGTTGGAGATGCGTACGTGAGAGTCTGCAAAAACACTGCAGAAGTTTATAGTTCCTGGAGACAGACAAGCGTGTCCTGCTGCCACCAGGCAGCTACAAGCTTTTGGTTCGTGCATTAGCTAGAAACGAGCTGGGAACTGAGTGATTACTCTGGCTTCCATTTAATTCCTTCAGTTTTCAAGAAAACGCCAATTTTCACTGTTAACTCTTTTAACGACGACACTGCCACACAAACGTTGATCCCAAATTGCTCATCACCATCTCAAGCCGATAGCAGCAGCAGTAAAATACTGATAGAAGGGGAGATTCGAAACAGGGCAAAAGGAAGCCTGGCTCCACAAGCTGGTCAGGCAGGAATACAAGGGTCTCTGTCTGTAGGAGAACCTGTGCTAGAGAAAATAAGATCGTGCTGTGGAGAGAAACCCCTCCCAGGCAAAGGGCAATAATGACCCCTGTTAACTGGTGCACAGGTAACAAGATTATGATGAATTTCTCCACAAAACACAGAGGCTTCTGATAATCTCATCACAACACCGCTCTCCTGTCTTTCCGTGCCAAACTCTTTCAAGCACTTCTAACCTGAAGCACTCCTGACAAACACCATCCACCGCTGCGGGAGCACGGAGGGCACGCCAAGAACCCCTAAAACTTCCCCAATTTTTACATTTTCATACTTGGGTGACGCAGCACTGGGAAAGCATTTGCCTACAAGAGAGTCACCTATGTGGGTCAAAGCTTGGAGCAGATCTGGAAGCTAAATCTTCATTAAATGCCACAGCTGCCCATTTGTCAAAGCAGTCGGTGGGTTTTGCCTTGCTGCTGGTGCAGCACAGCTCTGGATACGCACAGCCCTGAGCTGCAGGGGGCCACGAGGGATTGCCCCAGCCCCACCAGGTCCTTCCCCAGCACGCCCACGTTCCCATACAAGCGCAGGAAGAAGGGCTGCTACTTGGCAGACAGTAACTAGAGGTGTCTGGTCCCTCCAAACGCAGCACTGCTGGACAAGAACTGGGGCCATGCCTGATGCTGGTGTTACAGACGAGATCGTGGAGCGGGCAGGAGCCTTTCCACTGCCCCTCTGACTCCTCTCCTCAGTCCAAATCCTCTTTCTACTCTGGGAGCAACTCTATGCTACACTCACTAACCATAATTCCTGGAAGCCACAGTCACCATGTTCGCAGAAGCCAGGACAAGACTTCTGGTTCTTCCAGCTCGGGATAACGCGGGCAGGAGGAGCCGGCACAGCTTTGGCTTACTGCAGGCAACCAGCTCGTTTGGCACAGGGGTGGCCATGCAGTCATTCAGACTCTAACGACTGAAGTCACTTCTCTCAAGAGCACAAGATCACTGTTCTAAACACTGCAGTAAATTCAAAAATCCTTATCATACAGATATATATGTAGGTATAATGAAAAAAATGGAGAAAAAAGCCTGGCAAAAGCTGTAAGAACTGATACAGTTCCCCTGGAAACAATTGGAAAAGTACAGCATCCCAGCAATGCAATCCGACAAGCTGGAAACTTGCCATTAGCTAAGAAACTATCCATAAGCCGGGGGAGGGAAGAGCAGCAAGAGCAAGCTTTGCAGGAAACAATGCTGACAGCAGATCCCAAAATACAATTTCTTAAGTTAGATAATAAAGTATGCATGCAGCAGCAGATCAGGCACTGACAGTTACACTGGAACAGTCAGAAAAGACACCTTCCTGCACTCACGACCAAGCAACAGGTTTCTGTTCTCCCCTGTACTCATCCCTGCGCTACCTTGGTCTGTGCATCAGCCCACAGCAACTGAAAATACTCGTTAGAGAAGTTGCCACGAAAAAAAGTTGTCTGACCATAATTTAACAAGACCATGCAACAGGCAGGAGAGGAGGATGACATGTCAGACTGAAAATGTTGGAGCAGGGAATGAGGGGAGAGACAGCCAGACAATGCTGAGTCATTTAATAAGCCGAGGACAAAAGGATAACGAGATTTCAAGATCACATTCTTAAAAGCGTTTCACAGCTAGCTTGAAAAGGCTCGCCTGAGTATTCCCCATTTTCAGGCCTCTGCTTTTCTCCCTCATGCTAGTCCTGGCTGTTGTGAACTGTCATTGTGTTTCAATCTGGACTGTGAATTTTCAGCTCATGGAAGTTCAAAGGCCTGAATTTCAATCATCTCTTTACAGTAAGATTAGCAGGTTAACAAGCAGAAGACGAAATTCTCTATTTGCAACAGCTTTGCTGTGCTCAACACGTTCAGGTGGTGATCCGAGAGATTAAGAGCCTTGTGATCTTTGTCACTTGCTAATCAAAACGACAAGTACCCTTTATCCTTCCTCAAAACTCACACTTTGATGTGATGTTTACAATGGTTTGAGGTTACACGTATGGCAGCTGATGCTCTAGGAACACTTCCCATCATACAGTGACCGCGTGTGTCCCATCTGCCCGTGTTCATCTCCTCCCATGCTCTTCGGAAAGCAGAGCTGCTCCTCTCCTGCTGCATTCCCATGGCAGCCAGCTCAACGCCAGTCCCCTACAGGCTGGACTACTGCAACACAAAGAAGTGAGAAGTGCTCCAACCACGGACCAGGGTGGGAATGGGTCCTGCTACTCCCTGCCCCAGGTGCTCGGGTTCTCCTTTGTGAGAAAGGAAAGGCAACAGCCCTGTTACCTACTGAGTCAGGAGGAGTCAGTATGGAGCTGGGGGAGACAGCACTTGGGCTGGAAGCTTTTAGATGATCAGTGTTATCCCTTTGCATTAATTAATATCACCTGACATCCTGGTGAAACAGTAACAAACGGCTCGGTGATCACGCTCCTCAAACTGACCACCTTGTCTGGGGAGTGCCTGCCGGTCTGTGACCCTAGGCTGTCACAGCTCTTTCAGAAAAGGGGAAAATGACGTTTAACAACAACAATAATCCGGGAAATTTTTCTGTAAGACAGAAGGAAAGAGTTCTGCAAACAAAGCTGCCAGCCAGCAACACATTTTCTCTACTGAACTTTGCTTTAGTTATTCACTGCATTAGTTGTAATTGTCCTAAGTGCAAAGCTTTCCAGGCTGGAATACTTTGAAATTGGTTCGTGTTCAGCATAGGACATCGGGTGCCAATACACAACGCTGAGCAGTTTATCACTGCGTCACAGCACAAGGTGCGCTGGTGTCTGCAGTCCTCCGAGGCTGGATCTTTGCATTAAAAAAAAAATTGCTGCATGAAATGGAGCGGGATGAAACTCCATCTCCTGCCAGCTGATGAGCGAAACGCAGACAAAGATGCAAGTGCTCTGCCTCCCTCAGTATTTCTCTCTCATTACCAAGTAAGCAGCAAGTCAGATAACACAATCTGACATTTAAACAACCTCAAGCAGATAGCAGCTTCCCCAAAAGCTAGTTTACAGACAAGGCAGGAAATTTTTGAATAAAATTCACTGGGCAAAAATCTGAATATCTGGGAAATTACCTTTTGCAACTAAAAAAACCAACGAACTTGACAGCAGTAAGGAGGATTCAGCTACTGAACTACATAAACCTTAGGAAAAATGCTCACTTGGCAGACAGGGCTGCACAGCCTTCGACTGCCACCTCGTGGGAGAAGGCATTAAACAGCTGCCTGAGTAGTTCCACGGGATACAAACCATGAATCAGCCCCATCTGAATTACAGAAAACATCGCTGAGTATTAATAATGTAGAACAGATTTCCATTTCCTACCGAGCTAAGATTGCAATTTCTTACAGTTGCCAGAGGCTCTGGTTCAATTTCATGAGTCTGCTGTTCCCAGGGACAGAAGATTTATTAAGTTTGCTCAAAAACTTTTTCTGCAAAAGTCCCTGGGTCACTACCTGGCTTCCTTTGCTTCTCCACCTGTAGCATCCACGGGTCGGTGCTGTGGAGCAAAGAAATTAACAGAAGAGCTGATTCTGTGCTATGCTAGCTCTCAGCTGCACACTCATACAGCATCTCTACAGATATTTCGGGTACGTTCTTTAGTTTAACAGATGTTTTTGGACACCGAAAAGTATGGGAAGATGTTTAAGTTGGTAAATGCCCCTACTCTGAACATCCAGGTGATGATACCCAGAGGCGACTGGGATCCTGCCTACAGCAGCTGCCATTAGACGAAGGGGCTATTAGATACAACGATTAAATCCGGGGAACACGTCAGCAGTTACGGTTAGTAAGTAAGGAGGAATCGTGCACAGACTTGGAATGTAGGCAGGGATGGGGAAAGGCAGTTTTACCTTCTGCTTGCTCCATGCTGTCAAGCTGCAGTTCTTTTACACTGGTTAGCTCAAGCAGTGCCTGCTTCGTTTCCTTGACCATTCCTGGAGGATCCTGCATATATTCCCGCTTGGAGTTAGCAGGCCAACCTACAGCCTGGGCTCCTCCGCCCAAAGCAAATACCAAAATACCCCCCTTCCTTCCCCTGAGCGCTGGATAAAGGCAGCGGGCAGCTGAGCACGCAGCAGCACACCTGCTCGCCTTCCTTACAGGAAGCAGGGCTCAGCAGCAGTGACCCCCATCCCACACCTCGACCTTTTTCCAAATAAAAATGCAGCCTGATTTCTGATATAGCAGGAGCAACCTCGCCTCGTCCCAACATGGAAAACCCGATGGCCTGAAGAATTCCTGCCCTCCCACGTCAGTCGGCCAGCAGCCTTTTAAAAAAAGGACAACTTTATCTCAAAGAGATTAACCGCAAAAGCACGGCAGATAAAACGCTTTCAACAGCAGGTGCCAGATGATTGCTCGCTTCTTCACGAGACCTTTTAACTTCTTGTTGTCCGCTGGGTAGCGGGATGGGAAGCTCTCCCTTCCCCTGCCACGGTGCCTGGCATGGGCGTCCCCACGTGTGCTCCCCCGTGGCCTTCCCAAGAGAAGTAAAACCGCTCAGCGACAAGGATTATAGGGTCAGCCACCACTGGCAACAACAATAGGGTGGTAGCAAGGCAGTGCTCACAGCTTTGTCCACCAGTTCCTCTCCAGTGACATTTAAACACCCCTTGAATGCAACTTCCGTGGTTTATCTCGAAGATTTCATGTTTTTTGGTTAAATGATAAGGGTTAACGGACGCATCAGGGATCTGCGCTCACCCCGGAGGAGTCATGCTCTCAATTTGGACAGGACAAGAATCACGAGGTAAAAGGACTTGCCAAAAATTGTTCATCTAATAGTACTGGTGGAGGAGGATTCAGTTATTAATATATTATTAATATATGCTACTATAATTAGCAGCTGGATCCTCAGAATGAAGGAACGAAGAATGAATTCCTCTTGGGAGTGAAGCAGAAAAGAAATATTTGCCAGGCACATTTACCTTGCGTGTCAGTGAACTTTCTTCATCTGCAAAAATTTCTGTGGAAAGCTTTAGAGGGCAAGATGCCAGGCTGAGCACGGCCTTCATCCCCAGGGCCCTATGAAAACAAGCCCACCTCACTCTTATTCTTGATTTATCTGAAAAATTGGACAGAATACGTTAAAAAAAAATAAGGCAGAGATGTATCTCCTGTCTCTAGCAGCTGGCCTGACAGCAGTCCTACCACCTTGCTGGAACCTTCCTGAGGAGCAGGAAGAACACCCGACTGCAAAATGCAATTGTGTAAACAAAGCGGATGGGGGAAAAAAAGAGGAAGGACAAATTAAATTCCTAAATCTGACAAAACCAGGCGCGACTTCAAGTTCAAGAACGTCCTTTTAAAGCGATTACACAACGGAGAGCACAGACTCAGGACCTGCCTTCAGAAGCTCTCGGGGAAAGCTCATCTCCCCGCACAGAGGTGCTGCCCACGGGCTGCAGGATGCACGGCGGCCTTTCCGTCTGCCCTGGGCTCCGGAGCAGTTTTTCAGACCCAGAAAAGCTTCTCAGAGACCCTAAGACCTTCCTCTCAGTGCCACAAGTCACGTCCCAGCTCGGTGTGACCCCCAGCCACCTCTCCTCCACGTGCAGGGCTCCCAGGGGAGACGCAGCCACGCAGCGCGGCGCTCGAAGCGCAAGGGCACGATCGTGGTGAATTCTGCGAGGGAGCTGTCGGCGGCACTAGAGGCCGCTGTCATCTTGGATAAAGGCGGATAAAGGCAGTGGGCTGCAGCCAGCAGGACCCCCCTCGAATCCCCACCACCTGCTTGCACCGAGCAGAAACCAAAAGGACGGCGGCTTTGCACCGGGGGGAACAGGATCCACGTGAGACAGGGGATGGAGACGGGATGCACAGCACCCCCGCGCCTGTAACTCGCCCTCAGAGCCGGCGTTGTTCAGAGTTCAGCTGGACGAACGCATTTGCAATGCGAGACAGCTTGGCGCTGGCAGGAGATCATCAAAACGGCCCGGCAGCAGTGCTCATCGCTGGCTCCAAAACTCCCCCAGAAAAAGAAGAAGAGAAATCGACTGGCAAAAATATTGATTCTGGAGGATGGCACGTTTCCAGCCCCTCGGTGTCGGCGCTCCGCAGTGCTGCAGCAGAACGGAGGGAGGCTGAACGTGCAGCTGGGTACCTGTAAATACGCACGGCAGCAGCCTGGCTGCCTGTCCCAGCCATATGGCCCTAGCAGCAGGCAGCGCTTTGCCACGGTCAGTGCAGGCACACAGACCGCATTACGTTCCTCCGAGCCGGGCTGCCTTCTTTGCTTTTTTGTTCTTCCCTCCCCTCCGTAAAGACACGGGTACGGTTCACGCTATTTTGCAGCCACCGGAGCGTTTGCTGAGCAATTTGGCCAGCCGACACGTGCAGCAGGTAGAAGACAGGGAAGAAATGCTGTCGTGGGCCAGGGCGAGGGCTGCTGGCTGGCAGAGGATGCACAACTGTACTCCTGAGCCCTTTGCTCCTCGTTCCTCCCCAGACCTAACACAATCTTCTGCTCTAACCTTTTGGCTTCGCCCAGACAATTTAAGGCTACAACTTCGGAGCCATCGCTGTGATCTAATATTAGATGATAAGCTTGTTTGTGTTTTTGTTGCTAAGAGAAAGCCGGAGCTTTGGAAACACTGAAGCAGACCAAATGCTCCTGCAACAGCTGCTGGTAGGAGCCGAAATGCATACAGTGCTTCCCTGACAACTGTTTGCCATTTTCCTTTCTTATTTTATTTTCCTGAAGTGGGCCTCCTTCCAAAATCAGGTTTTCCCATTTAGGTGACCTCTCCTGTTCCTCTAGGTCCATGTTTCCTAGTTCAACACGTGCAGGCAGTGGCTCCATCAGTGTATCCTGCTGGTAGAACACACATCCACAAATCAGGTTTCCTCCACCTGTAAGCACAATGCATCATTGCTGTGTTTTTTCCCTCGGTAGTTTCAGAGCATCAATTAAAGGTGGGAGGAATTTTCTGGTGTTGATCCCTTTGCATTAACGTAATTCACAAGAGATGGCTTGCTAATAAAAATGCAGGAGACAAACAGATCTCCTGTATTATTTATAGAAACTGATTCGGCAATAAATGCCGACGCAGTGATATTAATAGATGATCTTTTTGGCATTTACAAGTACTGTCACAGTCAAGCTCCCTGTCTGGAGACAGTGCCAAGACTCCGGTGGGTTTTGTGGAGACCACTTCTCCTGGGAAGAATCTAAAGCTTCCGCAACTTTATTCTGCGCTTGCCAAAACAGAGATACTGTCATGAAATGGTCTGGAGCGTGAACTGAAAGCACAACGCACACTCTGTCCTCTTACACAATCTCTCTTTGCACCAGGAGTATCTTTGGCAGCTCATCTCAATTCAGTTGCAAATGACACCAAGCCAACTGACCCTAGCAAAATGACAAGGAGCATGCAGAGGCACTCCTAGCGGTAACTGTAAGTGTCCTTACAGACAAAGAAGGCACTCTGCAGCAGCTATTTCAAATTATTTCCCTGCATACAGAGTTGATGAACGTGGTACATAGAGAACCCTTGCAATACCTTCAAAGCACTACCTGTGCTAGCTCTAGAAAAAAAGAAAAAAAGCCTGAGCAACCTCACAGGTCTGGGTATTTTCCAAATAGCACAGACTAGCTTGCTTTCTTGGATCCGTTGCAGCTGAAGCAAAGAGAAGCATGCAGCAGGCATGCCCTCCCTCCCCCGGAGAGGTCATGGAGCTGCCTGCAGATTACATGGCACTTCGGAGCTCCACCATCTTTATCTTTACACGCTGATAATTTCCATTATTGCTTTTCACATCCTCTGGCTTGAGGCCATTTAAAATATGTCAGAGTACAGAGTATTATCTCCACACTCAGGATGGTCTGTATTTCAAGGAGAAGTTATTATTTTAGTTCAGAAGAATCTAGTTACTGGAAACACTCCGTGAACTGGCTGCTAATTAGAAATACACAGCTCATCACTGCATTTTATTTATTGCCTTTTCACCCATGCCATCAGAAGGGACAGATCTTGCAAAAGTTTACCTGTTTGCAGGAATAAATATGGATCACTTGATGCTCCATACTTAAATGCACAAGGTAAATTTCCTTTTAAAAGAGTACCAGCTATGCCAGGTTTATATTTTCCCAGTCTTAAAATCACAGAACCGTAGAATGGCTTGGGTGGGAAGGGACCTTAAAAATCATCTAATTCCAACCCCCTGCCATGTACAGGGACACCTCCCACCAGAGCAGGTTGCTCAAAACCCCATCCAGCCCGGCCCTGAACACATTCACAGCTTCTCTGGGCAGCCTGTTCCAGTGCCTCACCACCCTCAGAGTAAAGAATTTCTTCCTAAGATCTAATCTAAATCTCCCCTCTTTTATTTTAAAGCCATCACTCCTTGTCCCATCACTGCACCCCCTGACAAAGGGTCCCTCTCCTGCTTTCTCGTAGACCCCCTTAAAGTACTGGAAGACCTCTATAAGGTCACCCCAGAACCTTCTCTTCTCCAGGCTGAACAACCCCAACTCCCTCAGTCTGTCTTCATGATATCATACAGTAAGACATACCACCAGCTAGATTCAGATTAATCCAAACCGCTGTTACTGCTAGAATAGCCTTGGTTGTATGTGTCAGACTTCTACCTCTGTGTTAAGCCTTTGTTTACAGTCAACAGAAAGAACTGAATGCTGCTGGAGGGCAGTCCATCTCCTCCTGTGTCACACACCTACGTGCTCCAGGAGGATTTGTTGCCCTCCCAACTAACAATGCAGGGACCTAGGGGACTTGGGCAGCAGATGTCTCCATGGGGGCATATGCAAACTGAACTAAGAAGCAGAGGGATGCATTTTTGTCTGAATGCATCTCAGCCCAAAGCTCTTTTAGGAGGGGCTTTGTGTTACAGAACCTACTCCAAGTGGCTACTGTGCTGTCTGTCCCTCTATGCACAGAGGCCTTAGGGACTGAGATTAGCAGCAGAGACGACTACTGAAGAAAAACGCCGAGACACGCTGAAAGGACAAGCAGAAAACCATGAAACTAAATTTAACCTTCAACCCGGTGATGACTCAGTTCAAAACCTCAGGATGGAGCAGGGGCAGCAGCCTGGGGCTTCGCGCAGTGCCTACAAAACAGCTCTTACACCCCCCCACTGCCACCACGGGAGATCTGGTCACAGAGGAGGAACGAAACGCACCGGCACTCTGCTCACTAACCTTCTGCGCTCCCTGGCTTCCTCAGCTGAGAAGTCCTTTCCTGTAGTTGAGGCAGCACCGGCATTGGCAATACCGTTAGCAGAGCCGAGCACAGCACGGTTTGTGATTACACCTAGGGGGGTGCTAGCAGAGAGGCCCTCTGTACTTTTCTCTACAGCAGAATCAGTTTGTTGCCTGAAAGGGGCTCTGAAATAGAGAAGACATAATGGAAAGCAAAGCAAGTGAACTCAACTGCTAACCGAGACCAGCCACCTCCAGGGAACACTGACAGCTCCTTCTCCTTGTTCTGCGCTTGTGTTTTTGAAGGGAACAGCACAGAGGAAAATGAGATTTTGAAATCTTGTAGAAGAGTAAGCGAGAGGAATTCATAGTTAGTCTACGTGTCCCTGTTCGCAGCAAAAATGATTAGAAAATGTAACTGGTGAGCGGGCAGAAGGAATGAACGCCAAGACACGTACAGCGAACACCCGAGAGCGGCCTGAGCATCCCCTTGGATTATACCAGGGCGATAAGAATGCACAGTCGACCACTGCAGTGAGTGAAGAAGCTAAGGTCACATATGGGCTGCGAACTGCTTCCTGGTGCACACACACTACCGAAACTGTCCAACGTAACCACTCCGGAATTTCTTATCAAGGTTTCCCGTGTGGAAGTACATTTCCAATCCACAATCCATTCCAGAACTCAGAACTTCCAACCCAAATGCTGATTTGCTGCAGCGTTATCTCAGCTGTGAGCCGTTACCTGGTATACTGGCGGGCTGACGCAGTAGTGTTCGCACCGAGAGGTGTGGGACAGGCAGAGGCAGGTTGCCACGGGGCGCTCAGTGAGGTAGATGAACCAGTGGTAGTGGGTGAGGTAGCTAGAGATGTATTGCGACTGGCTGAAATGTAGGGACTGCTGAGGTCACTACTTCTACCAAATGAAGCACTGTAAAACATCACAAAATCACGTCCTTCAGAGCACAGTAAATATCCAACAGAACATCACCACAGCCGGGCTCTCAGCTGAAAAGGGGGCGAGTATTACATCTTAGCAAAGTGTATGCCAGGGGGTTAGAGTACACCGGCATCCTGTAGATCACTCACACGCAGGCCAGCGCGAGCAGCACCTTTTAGATAAGCCCAGCTGAGTTTCAGCGAGAGAATAACGGCGTGGAGGTGAATCAGTGAAGATCAGGGAAAGGAAAAAATCCTACCGCAGTGGAAGCGGCACACCCAGAGCACCCCTGTGTGCTGGGGAAAGGCAGAAACAATGAGCAAGGATCAGGTTGCTGAAAGCAGGGAAGGAGAGAGTGACAAAAGCAGGTCTGGCTGCCTCACCGCCTCAAGATGCCCAGTACTTCCAGTTTTAAGAACCTGTTTTCAGTGGCTAAAAGCTTTGGCATAGAAGAAGGGTTGAAGCTCTAATTTTCTTTAAGGCACATTTGGCACAAACTCTGTATATCTGGAAAATCACTACCAAAACCGTCCAAAAATATTCAAGAACGAGCAAGGAAAATACACGTTTTGCCATTTTAATGCAAAACCCTTAAAACCATTACTGCTGAAATGCTGTAAGTGCTCATACTTTGGAGAAAAGGAGAAGGGCTCTCCCATGAGGATATACCTGGAAAAAATCCTCCCTAAGTGGGATAAGTCGCATACCTCTAAAAACAGACTTAATAAAAGCTGAGAAAACCTCCATAGTGCATGTGCCACAGCCCCATATACAGGCAGGCTGCTTGTTGTTTGCATGCATGCATGATCTAGGATCCTGTCACACCTGACACACCCAGCAACTGGTATTCCTAGCTGCTACTGGTCAGACTGGGCTGTCTGCAGGATCAAAGGCTAGGAAGGCTGCGTCTCACCACCTGCATCCTAACGACTCCCATGCAGGCACACATGGAGGAAAGTGGTTGACAAAATCCATCAGGAATAAAAGTTGACCTAGAGGAAAAGCAGACCAGGACAAAAAACTGCATGCTTGTGGGAAAGCCAGGGTAACTGGACTGGAACTGGAAGTTACCACTACAGCAAGAGTCAGAGAGCAGCCTGAGGCTGAAATAAAACTTGAAAGGGGCAGGACAACAGCCAAGGACAGGAGGTCAGAGGAAGGAACCCATCCGATTCACTTAGGCACTCAATTTGCAAATCACTTTTATATGCCAAGGAGCCCGGCCAGCCCAGAACAAGCAGCTGGTCCCTAGACAGCCAAAGGAGAGACTGGAGCATCCTGGAAGGCCTCCATGGGGAGCAACATCATATTTGGGCTCTTCAGTTGATGGCTGTTTGCCAGATCCAGGTCCCAAAGGAACAAGCAAATTACAGTCACCAGGTAGCAACCTCCACTGGGCTCTAAACAACGCTTCCTCTGGAAAGCCAGCCCCAGCCCAGAGCATGCAGGAGCAGGAAATCATTTTGGAAGAAAATGCCTCTCCTTCTTGGCTCTCTGCACTAGAAGAAAAGGCGAAGCCTTGGAGATGGGCTGGGAGGAGGGTAAGAGCGGGGAGCTAAACCTGGCTGGCGTGGGCGTGCAGAGCAAGCAGCCGTCGAGTTGCAGAAATGAGGGGGAGAAATCAGGGCCTGGTGTACTGGGACGATGACTGCAGCGGAGCATGCACCAGGGGAATGAACAAGAGGAGAAGCCTGGGAAAAGCTGGAGGCAACCCTGGGGGGAGCGGGGTCGATGTGGCGCCATCCCAGGAGAACCCAAGGCAGAGAGGCTGCGGCGCGAGGGGTGGCTGCAAAAGAGACAAGGAACTTGGTCAGGGAAGAGGTGGGAGGGTTATTCAGTGAGACCTGACAAGTGCTTCAGAAGCAAAAAGGTAGCGGCTGAAAAGGGGAAACAACAGGATGGAAGGAGAACCAGGTGCCTGGAGAGCAGAGACGGGAAGAAGGGGGAATGGAGGAGAAGAGCCCGGTGATGGCACGGGGCCAGCTCCTACATGCACAGGCCCCGGGTGGCAGGGAAAGGTGGTGCTGGGGCATCACTCACTCACTCCTGCTCACAAGAAGGGAGCCGAGGCATTGCCAGCTCCATGGGAATTCACCTCCCCACCCCGTCACCTGGCACGGGTGGCACTGCGCAGTTTGGGGAGGCTTCCAAGGCATTTATTCAATTGTTCACATTTGATGTGAAAAGGACCAGAAAATCGCAAGAAAAAGGTAAGCTGGAAAATCTTGTTAATTAACAGCTGTGTTCATATAAATCTGTAAAAAGGAGGATTATGAATTTATGCTGAAGAATCCAACATTAGAAATAAAGGCACCGACACACTGCTATTCATTCTCTAACATAACACCATAACATAGCCATGAGGAGATGAGCAATGAAATGGAAAGCAACATTTCAAATCAGTAAAAAGAATAATTCTGGAAACAGCTAAGGCAAGTGGAATTTAAAAAAAAATCTTTAAAACCTTCAAAACCTTAAAAGGCTTCCACATACACTAAAAAAATGTTGGCCCAAAATATGTAACTTTTTTTTTTAATTAAATATTCTGCCACAGGGTGTTGCAGAGAGCAAGATGGGATTTGCTTAAGGAAGTGGGTCACAGTGGTTGCTAGTAAGAACCATGGCCTAAGCATGACCCCTGGCTCCAAAATTAATGATTGTTGAAAGCAAGGGTAGAGGTGAAGGCTGCTCTTAAGTTACTCTAGCTTTTGCCACTTGGTCTTCAAAACGAGCTGCTGATGGAGTCTGGACTGCCTCCTAAAGTCTGGACGGTTGGTCTGGCTTGCTACGATGGATTTTGTGTCAACAAAAACAGTAAGAAGGAGCATCTGCAAACATGTAAAAAGAAGAAGAAAACTGAAAAGGTGATTTCATTTTGGTGTGAGGCATCTCTTAGGGCTGATGTCAAAGGAAGGATGGTGAATTAATTCAATCTGCTCACCAGTTCTCCTCCAAATACTTTAACACAGAGCTGATGTGAACTGGCAGTTCAAAGGCCAACATGCACTAAAATGGAGAACAGGTTGTCAGAACAGGGTTTTGCGAACTTTTTTTCGCTAGTGGTACACCCAGAGAGAAAGCAGAATGAATGACAATCACTACCATTAGAGAAAGAGGTTTAACATTTACTTCAACTAAAGCTGAAGTGCATTTGCAAAGTTAATGCAAGCTATTTTGTCCCAATTTCGCAGAAAAGCCATTTTCAATATCTTAAGATGCTGTTGTTTACTCTTTGTTTGGGGGGTCATAAAAGTGCTTGCAGAATGTAACTAGGTATCTTTATGGAGTTTAGTTAAATGCTAAGGTGAAGGGGAAATGCAGATGCACAGTAGTTGTCCTGTCAGTAACATACAAGTATGTCATGTTCACTTTAATTCTTTCTCTCTTAGGATGAGCTTTTATCCTCTGGAGTTGTGTTTTCCAAATGTTAAACAACTCTGGTGACAAAGAGCTTATCTGTAACAAGCAGCAGGTTCAATTTCTCATCTTATAGGCTGATGCACAAGGCTGGTGAAATCAGAGGTTCAATACAATTACGTTTAATTTCTCTGTGCTCTTCTACAGAAAACATTAGGAGATAGAGGGCAAATTGATCATGGTTTTGTTGTTTGTAAATTCATACAAAACTGTAGAAAGTGCGCATATCCCTACCCTTTATTCCTCAGCTGGCAAAGTTATTCTCTGTAACCGCTTATAATACAACACCCTCCGAGAAAAGGCCAGAATTCAGCCTTTGTGACAGGATACTTTTATTAGCAAAATACCACTGCCAGCCAAAACCTGAGCTGGTCTCTGTACGGCTTAACCAAGGAAATACAGTACAACTATGTGAATGTAGTATTACATCTGGTTCTGGACTAGACGAAATAGACAGTCAATGTTCGTAAAATTTCAACAACCCTTTTAGTGGTGGTATTGACTGGACTGTCTCATACTAGGGAAAACAGTAAGGCATGCCAGCTGCAGGAGGCAAAAGTTTTCCAATGTAATCAGCTGCTGCTTGTCGGACTGCCTTTTGAGAGAGCTATGGAGGCTGGCCTGTCATCATGTCCCAGGATAGATGTGAAGTCACTGCAATGGATCAGCAGATCAGGAAGAGTCTACTGCTCGAAGTGGCTATCTGCTTCACCTTTTGTGGAAATGGGTCTGTATGTGCCCAGCAATTGGACAGACATATCCTAGAACAGAACTTACCTCTACCAGCATGAGTATTAGAACACAAAAAACATGCCTCTTCCCAAATCTCAAGCAACTGTTCCATCTTCGGGACAGTTATTTATTTCAGGGTCTAGAATTTGGTGAAGGAATCTAAAACCTTGAAACATTTCTGCCCTTTTCCTTAAGCACAAATGACTTTGCACCATGACACGTGCTGTTTTGATGGTTTCCATACTAGCTAAAATAAAGGCAATGGTGCAGTACTTGCAGAAAGTGCTGATCCTCCTTCTCACAACATGGATGAAAGCCCAGTAATGCATTATCTGCCTTACCAGGGGCCATTCATTCACCTCATTCAGAGATGGCCATTACCTTGTACTTCTAGGAAACTCAGCCTCTGCCTTCCAGAGAGGTAAAAGATACCGACTATTATAGAAGTTAACGTACAGCATTGCTTTTCTGATTCTGCTTGGCTAGTCTACCAGCAATCAGAAATTGCCTCTACAATGTCATGTACACTGTGTACAAACTGGTTCCTTACTGCCACAAGTAAATGATTTGAGACATCAGTCACGCTCTTTAACAAGTGTCATAAGTCATGCATAAGAACACTGCCATTTTTCTGATAATCTTGATGCCATAAACACATACTAACGAAAACCAAAATCAGCTAAGCTACAACTTACCTGTTAATAGCTATTTGAACATTGATTTCAGACTGTAATTACTTTATTCTCTTTTTATGATCAATTTCCCTTTTATTATCTAACCATAATACTAATATAAAACTGAGAAAAAACATTTTGCATTTCAATTACGTGAATAAGAGCATTTGAATTCAGTACAACAATTTAAGTCGACAAAAGTGACAGTCTTTAAGAAGACCATTTAGCATGACAAATGTTGACAAATCTTAATTTTCATTTCCTGCTTTCAGAAGAAGAAGGTTTCAAGGCCAATTACACTTATGCAGTGAGCAGAAGGCGAAAGGTTGAAGTTTGGGAGGCATGCTGAGAGTAGAACTGACTGCTGGGAACCTATGTAAAAGAATTGGGCATACCTTTTCAAGTATGTAGATACATAGGTAGTAGGAGCACCAGAATGGGGAGCTTCGTTTCCCTTGGATTCATCCCTCCATGGCTGCCGGGTGTAAGAGCCACTCCGCACTATGTTAACGGCTGATTCTCTAATGCAGGAGAGACCACAAGGTTTCTTTAGAAAAACTTTCAGTCTTTGACAGTTCCACAACACAAATCCTTCCCTTACACACATAAACACTACTGTTTGGAGGTGACATCTCTTTTAAACGCTTCTGCTGGCCTCCACATCAGTTTCTGTGATTACCAGCTGCATTATTTAAGAATCACAAGATGACATGATGTTTGCATAAAGAGGAACAAGATTCTTTTCTAGTCAGAAAAGTTGCAGTTGAAAATTAGGCTGTCCATAGAAGTAGCGTAAATTATTAAATAACATCGCTTGATATTTTTTCCTCCCACCTTGTATCAAACAACATTGAACAAATGGACAGGTATTGCAACTGCAGTGAAATTATTTATTCTCCAAGGTTCCAGGCAATGACAGTAGTCAAAACAACTCAGTATGAAAAAATTCTTTGCTATACTTAGCAGCAGAAAACAGACAAATATTTGTCAGTATCTAAAACTACTTGACATTTATGAATAAATTATTAGTAGTCATATTTATCATATTTATCTGAAATCAGGACTCCTTCTCCTTACTTATGCTTTAGCAATATTCTGCTCTAGTTTTGGACAGGACCTTAACCCTGTAACGTAACACTTGTCAGCCCACAATGATTTTTCATTTTTCAGTTGCAGTATCTGTCCTGGTGCCCTTTCAGACATAAAGTGATACTCAGCTGTTTTGAAATGAAGGAATATTGGGAAAAATCTGTACTACAAAGTACATCTGGGCACCATCTGTTCATGCAGTCCAATCCTCCTCACTCTGCTTTATAGAGCAAAGGACACTTATCAGCAGTCAGCTGGATATGCCACTCAATTCAAGCCACTGCCAAAACCGCTCAGGCTTATCAGTCAGTTAAACACAAGTTGTCTGCTGCAGTCCAAATCGCAGTGGCTAGCTGAGATTAAGCAAGAACACAGCAGGGAGGTTCCAGCAAAAGAATCTCAAACTGTGAAGTTCTCTCATGGTGGTCATCTCCTGTGACTTTTTCACAACAATTACAGCTCACAGTAACTTTTCTGTTTGTGCCTTTCTATCGCTACTGTGGAGCTGTCTAGAAGTAAGGCCAGGCTAATTTTTATTCCAAACCACGAGAACCTGTTTGCAGAGATAAGCAATTCAACCATGTCTTGATATACTAGATATTTATCCCATTGCTAATCTGGTTCTGTACAGAGGCAACTACAAACAATTCCTGTAAAAACAGCCCCTGCAATGGAAACAGTTCTGTACATGAGAGAGTTCACAAACTCCAGTGAATCAAAAAGTGACAGAGATACGAACAAAAGGGACTGAAAGCAACCATTAAGCAAGTGGCAGAAGTACAAGTGTAGGTGCCAGTTACAAAGTCAGGCACTTACACATAAAATGAAAAACCAGACAGAAATCCAGTTTCCCAGAGGGAGACTGCATACGTAGGAATATAGGGATGGAGAAACTAATCCACTGTCCTGCTCACCTAAATGAAAGACAACGTACTAGGACTGTTATAGAGCAGAGAGTTCTCCAAATATTGTGATTACCTGTGCAAGTCAGGACTACTGAGAAAAAATATGAAGCATTAATACACAAAAAGGTATTTCAGAGGAACTGTCTACAAGATTGAGGCTGAGCCTTAAGTTCAGTCTCACCTGTTTTCTTTTTCTTCTAAATCACTTGTACTGCTTAGTCTTCTGGGGGCTATTGTGGCAAGATAGCTCTTGTTGTCTTTATCCTGATGAAGCAAAAGTAATTCAACTGTAAATCTGTTAAATTTACAGCACATACAGTGACAATTAAATTCACATCCAAATTTCAACTACAAAAGCACCCTTTTGTCTAGGGACAACTGCTTTAAGGCATTTTCTTGGGCAAGGCCTATGTCAGCATAAAAGTATCAGTTTTGAACATGATTTGCAGAACAGCATGTTAGGGAATAAAAGCAGCTTCTAATTAAAGTACTTATAGATGGGCAGCTTGGTTACAGCTAGTGAATACATGGAATGGGATTCACGAATACAGCTAATGGGTATAGGAGGAATCCATTTAGATTATGGTGAAGGGGAATTTCTACAGCAGGTATGTTCTACTGTCCACATTAGATATTTTCTGGTAAAGAATGGGCCATGCCAGACCGGCAGCCCACTTCAAATTGAGCAGGAAGTAGGTCAAAGGAGCACTGAACCCCAGTTACGCAAGGACAACTGTGACGGGATAAACTCTGCTCAACTGGGATACACGAAAACATCTTTGCTGAAGATGAACCAAACCTTTTCTTTGTTGTCTAATAATGCAGATATCCGAGGACTTGATGAAGAACGATAGATAGAAGTCTTATCTCTCTGAGCCTCACGAGTAGCAGCAACTTCACTCAACATGTTGTGGCTGCCAGTCTTCCGTAGACCCAGCCGCCACGATGAAGGTGACTCGTCCTTCTGCTCATCGGACTTGTTGAGCCAACTGAACTGTAGAGGAGAAAAAGGGACATTTGGAAAAAGAGAACTGCAATGCACAATTTACGAGCTGAAAGTGTTTCAGCAAGCCACACTTCTTGCTGGGCTGCACTTGAAAACGTAAGATGGAGTCACTTTGATTTCCTGCTTAGCTTTCATTACACGACATAACTCAAGATGAACTCACAGGGTTGCAAACTGCAGTAGTGCCCTCATCCCCAAGGACAGATGATGAAAGAAATCTTGTGTCATTGTGCAGCTCTCCTTACCTAACACAACACCCTCTGCCAGCTTTGTAGAAAGAATATAAGGAACAATGAAGCTTCTACTAGAACTCATTTACTAAATAATTCTTCCTTCCTAAAGGCAGAAAACCCCAAAAGCAATCAAGTCTTTTGGGACTAGGTGCTAATAAACCCCCTACACAGATCGAACTGGTGAGAGCCCAGCAGAGGCCATTAAGATAACCAGGGAGCTGGTGCACACAGCACAAAGGGCGAGGCTGAGGGAACCAGGCTCGTTTAGCATGGAAAAGAGATGGCTGAGAAAGGGTTTAATTGCTCTGCTACTTGGGGCAGGGAGGTGAGGGTTACAAAGGATATAGAACCAGACTTCTCAAAAGCCTACAGTGAAAGGCAAAGGAGGAACAGACACAAGTTCCAAAAAGGGAAACCTCACTTCAGTGTGAAGGAAGACAAAACCTCCCCACAGCAGTGATGCTGCACTGGGACAGGGAGCAAGAGGTGGGGCATTCTCCAACCTCACAGAGTTTCCAGCACTCAGCTCAACTCCTGTCGAGCAAAGCAACATGACAGAGGCTTGAAGCTGCCTGTGCTTTGAGCAAGAGGTTGGACTACAAGCTTGCAGAAGCCCCTTTAACTGAAATCTTTCTATGGTCAGGTAACCACATATTCCAGACAGACAGAACGGACCTTTGTGCATTTTGTTCCACGAGGCACTTATTGTTCCTCAGATATGAAACTGTTTAAATGCACAACTTTAGCTATAGTCATTAAGTCTTACAAAAAGATGCCTACTGCCATTCAGGAATGGAGCCTGGGACCACAACAGGTACTTCTACAAAGACAAGTATGAACTTGTGTAGAAAAATAAATAAATGAGGAGTTATTGGAAAGGAACAGAATACAAAACAACACCATCATACCTGTGTTATTGTACAATCACATCTTTGATACCATGCACAGCGCTGGACTCCACGGCTCAAAAGCAGTACAGAAAAAGGGGGGAGATTCAGAGAATCATAGAAAGGTTTGGGTTGGAAGGGACCTTAAAGATCATCTAATTCCAACCCCTGCCATGGGAAAGGCAACAAGAACGAGTACAGTGAGAGCACTTTTGTATGAGGAATGATTCAGTATATGAGGAGTCTTCAGGCTGAGATGTGACCAGCAAAATCCTAAGTGGCACACAGAAGGGTGAATAGGGATCAATTATTCATTGTTCCTTCCCATAAAGGAATGAGGGGCAGCAATCAAAACCGACATGTGGCAGGCTTAAAAAAACAGGTGCAGGAAGCTCTGTGTAATACACAGTCAATCCTTTGCCACTGGATGTTATAGGATCCCAAATGTTACAGGCACGCAAATAGTGACTGGAGAAATTCACCGAGGAAAAGTACAACACGGGGTACCAAATACAAATAATACTGCAGACTCAGCAAGTCCCTGAAATGCAAACTGCTGGAAGTGGGAAAAAAGTCCAGCTAAATTCTCCCATCTTCTCTGCTATCTTGACAGTCGGTGTCAAAGATAGGATACTGGTGTAGACAGCCTTTTGGTCAAAGCTGAATTAAACATGATTATACTAAGTTCTACGCATCACAAAACACCTGACATAATCCAGAATACATCTACTTGGGACTTCTGGCCCTCAAAGTCATTTACCAAGACTGCAAAGATAATACTATCGCTGCAGTATTTTAGCAGTGTCTTTTAGCTACTGCAGCACTTCCCAGCACCCTTAATACTACCTTTAATATTTCCCCTACTAAGTAAGCCTGAGTTGAACAATGCACAGAGGAGCGATATTTTATTTAATTTGGACAAGAAATTAGACTTAATAGTATGAAAGAAGTAAAAATAAATAAATAAATAAATGTGACTAAGCAGGAAATATTTTCCCTCTGGCATGCATCTAGCACTTCAATCTTTCCACAGTGCCTGCCCTGTATAGCTGTCCTCCATATTCTGGTACAAAAAAAACCAAACAAACCAGAAGCATAAGATACCCGTCCTCAACCAAACACGGAGCCTCCTAGTGCCACCTAGCTGAGTGACACGAGAGCTGGAGAATTCAGGTAAGATGTCAGTAACTCTCCTTCACCTTTAAAAAGCTTTCATAGCCTAGCTATCTAGTCAGATGCAAACTTTATCCCCTCTGCTTACTGGGCTGTAACATCGTGCCACTGAATAAAGTGAGTTTGGCAAGTTAGAGACACTTTAGATGATGATGCCAAATTCACTGCTGATACATCAGCAGGAACCAGCCTTTGGTGAAAGATCTCCTGCTGGTAAGAGATTGGCATCAGCTATCTCGGAACTGACAGCAACACAAAGCACTTGTGGTAAGCAAGGTTTCTCTTGTGGACACAGCAATTTGTTCTGGAGGGTAAGAGGCTGGAAGAGGCATTGTATCATACAAACATCCTTCTTTGCACTAGTCCTATACCGTTGTTAACACAGCATCCGTATCAAAACTGCACACTGCTGTGCTTTCCTAAGTTCAAGTCTCACTGCTCCTCTGAAAGTCAGCTTCAGAGTGCCTATTTCCCAGCAAAGCCGACTGCTTTCAAGCACTCTTCAAATCCCCATTGATTCCAAATTCACTTACTCTTCTGGCAGATGCAGTGAAGGAGTTGGGCTCTGGTGGTGGTATTTGCTCAGTGATGCTAGGCCTGGTTTCATGGCTGGAGTGGTTGGCAAAGGACTCTTCCTTCCTTTCTATAATTTTAAACAAGAAGAGAAACCAAATGTTTCAGTATTGCACTTTCCAAGGCCCATCTTTACAAGCACATTGTGCACTAAACTCAAGTTCAGAGTTGCTGTGACCTCAGCATGCCTTAGATCATAAAGATGATGTCAGTGCCAAAGCCAAACAAGCCTTTCTGCAAGGAAATAAATAATATTCCTCACTAAATAATATTTCCACAGTCACCAGATGGATTTATTTGCCAAGCAAACCTTTTGAACTTCACCCTCAGATAAGAAAATCATTGCAGGGAGCACTTTAAGGAGGACAGACGGACTTTATCCACAATTTTGTTCCCTCTCGGGGACTTTTCTTCTTCCTTTGTGAAACTCAGGAAGAAAAGCAGAACGTGCCATTGCTACTGCAGGACGTGAGTATGTGTTATAGCACGTGTCCCCCAGGCAGGCCTGGTGGTGGATTTTGTTTCACAGTTCTAGTGCAGTTAGGAAATTCTGCCCACCAGCACAAGCACATCATGCCTTTTTCTATGACATGCATTTTTTCCTACATGAAGCTAGGACTGATTCCCAACAAAAGTCATTAATGGGGCCCAATGCGAGCTAAACAAACCCCATCAGAGCTCACAGCTGGCTCCCTCCTTGTTAGACAATTGGAATCATCCAGGATTGTTTTTTCTTTTTTCTTATCTAGGTAGCAAAGGTGACATAAGAACATCCACCTGGCTTTACCGAAGGGAAAGTAACCAGACTGTCTCAAGCAATAGATTCAGTTGGCAGAAGTGCACAGAGCTCCAGGACAGGCTATGTACCAAACACAGCCAGATGCAGCACGCCTGAGAAATGTCCCCACACCAACAAGGCAACGTTTTCCTCTCCCAGCAATGAGTCCCTCTCACAGTCGTGGTTTTGAAAAAACAAAGTCAAATTAAGTGTGATCACCCAAACTGTGTTAGCAGATGAGGAACGTGCAGTGAATACAAATCACAGCATCACAGAATGGTTTGGGTTGGAAGGGACCTTAATGATCATCCAGTTCTAATGCCCCTGCCATGGGCAGGGACACCTCCCAGCACATCAGGTTGCACAAAGCCCCATCCAGCCTGGCCTTGAGCACTTCCAGGGATGTGGCACCCACAAATCTCCTATTACATATAAAAAGCAGTTTGGTACAGAGCATCTGAGGGTGGCACCTTGGAGCTCGGTGATCAGTTTCTGAAACAAATGTTCCCACCCTTAGAGCAAAGGATTCAAAGGACATGGAAAAGAGCAAGCTAAGAGAAACATTAAAAGTAGCAGGCAGTTAGCAGGACTGACAGTTCCAGGATTAAGGATGCACTAAGAAGGATGCATCTCCCCCTGGAAGGTCTCATGAACTTCCATCAGCATCCTCTATGCCGAGTATTTCACCTCTCCAGCCTAACACCCTAAAGAGCAGGTTTCTCATTTCTCCTTGCAGACCTTGGCCATGAAGATGAATACAGAGTTAGACAAAAACAACAACAACAAAAAACCCCTGCATCCTTGCCATTTGTGGATTTCCTAAGACCAAAGCCTGTAAAATACATGAGAATCCCCGAGTCTGCAGGAAGGGGAGAACAGAGCTGGCAGTCAGCAGGCGTTACAGGCTGGGCTGGATGCTGACTGTAACCCTGCTCTGGAAGCTTGGAGTGCAGAGGTCAGCTTTTAAGGTCAAGCCTAATTGCAAGGGCACAAGCCTAAGGGGTAATGACAGGTTGGAAAGAACTAACTGTGAGCAATGTGACTGAAAGGAGTCAACTGCAGAAGAAGGATGGGCAGAAGTCCCCTGCACACCACAGTGTGGGACTGGACGAGCACAGCATCGTTCTTTAGCACAGGGCCCCCCATTTTATTTTTCTAGAATGCCATCGATAAACATTATGAACACCGATCAAAGGGAAACAGGTCAAGACCAGTTCAATCTCCCCAGAGTGAATTTGGTAAGACTGAGGATTTAGTTCTCTGGTTTTCCATACAAGTCCTTCCAAAATGTGTCAGGGAATTCCAGTCTTCCCTGGTTTGCTTCAGTTCACAATAATTACCTGCTGTAATAGGTACTAGCCCAGACAATGACCACAGAATTTCATACGTTTCTTTGTTTATAAACATCCTAGTGCCAAATTGTTAACTGTCCTCGAGATGAATAAAATGGTATTAATGCACTTAGCTTCTTTTGTTTGAAGAATGTCACTGATTGTAAGAAACATGCTACTCTGAGGCACTCCAGCAATTTTACTGCTCAACTCTTCATATTTCTTAACCTTCCATTGTCTTTGCAAACCCTACGAGTTTATTGAGACTGGACATTCCCCCAGTCATACTGCAAGTTAAACTACTGCATTATGCTGTCAGCTTCTACTTTGTCCTGTCTAGTGCTCAGGTAGAAAAGGAGTTAATAATTTTTTGGTTTAAAAAGCTCACTTTCAACAATGTGATGCCTTTTTGTCTGTTTGTTTGTTTTCTTAATCTGCACTTCGAACACTTTAGGTCAATAATCCTGCTAAGAATTAGAAAGCTATGTATGTAAACATTAAATCTCAGGAAAAAGAAAAGATATATTTAGAGGAACAGGGAAGTAATTGTCACATTTTCATAAATGTACCTCCTGAATTTCCCATTTAAACTTGCATAACTAATTAAAATGTCTGGCAGGAAAAAAAAAAAAGTATAATTGCTCTTAAGATTGTGTTTGAAACTCTAGTAGTACTGTGACATTTATAATTTTCTATGAAAAGCTATTTCTATCTCTACTTATCTTTGGAGTTGTTTTCTGCTCAATAACATATGGGTTGATGTAATCTCAGTCTTGTTTTAAAAAGAGTACCAAAAATGTGCACCCCCTTCACAAATACAACAGATGACAACTACATCCACATCCCCTTGTATGAGTTTATATTCATTTTAATTACAGATTTGAGAAGTTTAAGTGTAATTTCAATTTTGATTGAAATTTCTCAAAGGAGCCAATAATCTCTCTTGGAAAGGACAGCACAGGTAACAAAGCCTGAAGCCTGATCTTTTAGCATTACTTTAATATTTTTTGTTTTTATTTTAGCCTTAGACGATTGAAATAGATCAGTATAACATGCTTTGTATAACATGCTTTGCTCAGTGAATTAACTCAATAAAGAGACCTGCTTTGGCTTTATATAAAATTGAATGGTGAGTGCTGTAGCACTTTCCATACTGAAGTACTCCATGCTGTTCCCAAATCAGCTAAACACCACGTAGCTCCACTTCTTGTAGCTATACATACTTTAGAGGCATTTGGTCATGTTCCTACTATGTTTACAAGAATTGGCACATTGCTTTAAAAGGTTGCTGCCTAGTGAAATGCTGATTTATGAAGCAAATAAATGTGACTTCTAATAAACGCCTTTTTCTACCACTGACTTCTCCCACTACATTTGCTCGATTTACAAGGCAAAATATTATTTCACCATGTTACCTTCATACCCAAACAGCTTTTGTAGCTACCAGCTTTGTAAAGATCAGTCTGGATTCTCAACACCTCTCATACTGTGATAATAATTCATAAAAATTGGAACACAGGTGACAATTTTACTGATACAAGAATCAGGACAAAACTTTAAATTACACCTCTCTACAAGGACTTATTTATTAGTGCACTGGGATATAGGCCAAGTAAGCTGATGTTAAAAGTAGTTTAACCATTAAACACATCATGTCTGAAGATCCATTTCTCTCTCTGTGGAAATATTAAACCCAAGCAAGTCTTGGCTTACTGTGAAATTAAATATCCTTATTTAAACTTTCTATGCTGCTCATATATGTTATTTAAACTCATTAAGGAAGCCTGAAAAACTATGGAAAAAGAATGAGATCGAAAAGCAGTAAGATGCCAGCAATATGCTATAATGTAAAGGCTAATGTCACCTGATGTACTTAATTCCTGTTTTCCACTATGTTCTGCAATTATGATACATCACCACCAGAAAAAAAGTTCCTCATCTCTGTAATTATATAGAACATCATCAGCCCTTCATTTCAGCTCTCTGATCCAAAATACAACAGGCTATTAACTTCCTACATGTTCAACTGCTTTTCTACCATCTTGCAGCAGCTGAAGTGTTCATCTGAAAATGGCCAACAAGAAAAAAAATACTATTTAAAAACAACCTATGAACAATGTGTCATCTTAAGTGAGCTGGAAGTAGAAATTAAAATATTATCCACAGCATTTTTTTCTGAAAAAATTATGCTGATGTGAAGGTTAGCATTTAGATCAGCTTTTTTAGTACACTAGCTATAGAGTACTCCATATGCTACATGTATACACTTGAAGTAAGACTTTCAGGATGTCTTAACAACTAAGCAAAAAAAAACAACACACAAAACAGTTCTCAACCCAAACTCCTATTATTGCTCGGCTAATTATTAAATCCAAACTATACTGTATCTTACCTGACTCCTTTTCAGCATCTGATTCTGAAACTTCATCTTCTTCAGCTTCTTCCTCTTCTTCAGAGCTAGAACTGCTAGAGTCCTTGTTCTCTTCCTCCATCTCCATGGACTTCAGCATATCCTCCTCATAGAGAATCTTCTCTTTGCTGCAAGAAATGGAAATTTTAAGGATTACCAAGCGAGTTATTTTTGTGTTCTACTTCTCAGGAACACTTAGACAAATTTTGCTACATACAGAACATGCAAAAGGACAAAAATCAGTCCACAGACTGCATCCCAGCACTTCCAGCAGTGCCAATTTTCCATGGATTCCAATGCCAGTCTCGCATTTCCTAAGTTTGCAAGCATTTCTCAGCCCAAAGAAATGCAGCCTCCTCTCTCTTCTCCTAGCATTACACAATCCATCACCTGGGCTGCATGGCTCTGCAACTTCAAAGCTGTAGTTTTCAGCCCAAGGGTTAAAATGATAATCAGCAAGAGCAGAAACTGGGGGACCAAACACCAACCCAACTCTTCGTTCTATGGGTATGGGTTTGCTAAGAAACATGTAAAATTATATTTAAAAGAACTTAAATTTAAAAGGAACCATGAAATTAGCATGAACAGCAGTGGACTATTTTAAAGCAGTTGAGGCCAGCTGACTGCGTACAGATGTAGCTGGCCTCCCATTACATGCTGTACAGCTTCTTTTCAAAAAGGAAACATACTTTGTGAAGAGTCCGCTTTGAGGTTTGCCATTCATGTCAGCTTCAATTAGCTTATTCCTCGTCTCCTTCTCACTTCGTAGCTGTCAAGAAGTCCAAGAAGATTGCAGAAAGAACAAAGAGAGACATGTTAAGAAGCCACCTCATCACAATTCCAATAATTACCCCAGCATAAGACCATCCCAACCTCGTTAGATGGAAAATATTGTGAACTTGTTTAGCAAGCCAGTTCAACAGCTGCATATGTGCAAGAGCGCTGGATGTCTTGGACTAGAGCTCCAGAAGCACATAGCAGGACACCGAGCACCGCCTTAGGCTCCAGCAGCAAAGAACTTAACAGAAGTTCGTGGCAGGATCTGCTGAGACCCAGAGTCAAATCGTGACTTTCATGGTACTGCCCTGCATCTGCCCACACAGATACAGCGCTGGAGCTCTGTCCATACGTGTTTGTGTGTGCATGAAATCAGTTTAAAATTTGCTGCCTGTGTACCTACTATGTACTTGCTCTCAGAGGAAAGTATTCGAGTGCACCCTGTCCAGGCTGGATCTCCCACAAGGGTGGGTCACTTCTTAAATCCCTCAAGTGCCAGCATAATGTATCGAACAAGAATATCCATAATCACTGCAGCAGCTGAAATATTTTGTCCAGTTAGCAGTGTGAACTTTGTCACTACTGATGGACAAGATAGTAACCAAAAAGTCTAAAAGCACAGTGACAGCTGAGGTAGAAAAAAAAAAAAGGGACTGCAATTAGAGGCTCACTTTTAAGCCTGTCTCCTTTGTATCATGTCTAGCGCAGTTTTCTTCTGCGTCTGAGAGAAGGAGCTGACACTGGGACAAGAAGCAAAAGCTCTGCAAATTCTGAACGTAGGAAAAGCCACACAGAGTCCAGCACAAAGCCAAAATTTGGGGTACAGCATACTGTTACACTGAATAAACTTTTGAAGTGGATCAAAGGTAAGTGTGGGGAACAGCCTGCTCCATTCATAGGGAATTCAGAGACTGGAAAAACAAATCCAAACAAATCAAACAATTTGCTTCCAGCAAACAGAACTCCCTTTCTCTCCAGTAACAGCAGCAAATCTTTTAGCAGGGATAGCGCATTGCTCCTCTCCGTATTCTGTACTTAAGCTTTAGATTTAAAAAGTCTGACTTAAGAGCCATTTTGAAAGTGAACTAATACACTTAGAGAAGTGTTTTGGAACTGCCTATTTTATCCTTAACAAATTAAGCTTTCTATTTTAAGCAATTTCAATGTGGCACATGATAAACACACACAATGAAATGGATCTTCAATTAAAAAAAAAAACAACACATCCACTGGAAAAAAAGATTCTTCCCTTCTTTCCAGTTCTACTATTTCCTGCTACACTCATTTGATAAATGGAAAAGGCCTTTATATAGTGCTACTAATATAGAGAACAAGGGGGGTTGCTAATCCCTCCAAAGCAAGCCTAAAAATGGGCTAGCACCCATCCAAAAAATTCCTTTGGTTGTTTTTATTTTCCTTTTCTTCTGAACACTACATTTATCTGCACAATCCCAGTGTAGTTAGATAGGAGGAAGCCCGCAGTACAACATTGGTAGTATTTATCAACACCTCATTTAGGGAGAAGCTGATTAATTTTTAAAAAGTTTCTGTGAATGTTAAGGGTGCTATTTAAAGATGACAGCAGCTGTGTTATGATCAGAGTTCGAGTTCTACCACCCACATTGTCAGTTCCTCAAAATACTTTGCTGGGTTTTATCAGCAATGTTCTCATTATGTCTGTTTCTGAATCCAACATTTTAAATGATACTTTCTGATTTTTATTCATTTATTTTTAAAAGAAGGTTTGTTTAGTTTTTGAAAGCACCCAGGCAATATAGTTGCGTAGACCAGATGAAATAGGAAAAAATGTAATCCCAAACCAACTTTTTGGCTTGATGACTGTCTTTACTTAGATCAAGATATATTTTTGCCCCCTTTTTTTTTTTTAAATGGCAACTTTCTACTTATAACTCTTTCCAATATCTTCATTGCATTAGGAAAGAGCAGTTTAATATGGTTTTGAAATCACTGATTTTTTCCAGTCTGGAACTCCCTGAAGATTATAATTTCTTCTCACTCAATCAAAAGTCTCCCTATTGTAAGAAAAGCAGATGTGGTAACAAATATCTTTCTTACCAGTGACAGCATACTTCCTTAGATACAGACACAAAATTGACTTGGGTAGTCACTCATTAAGGAAAGAGCAGTTTGGTGCTAGAGAGCTAAAAGTAACTAAAGAAGAGCAATTCCAAAGATGAACTACAATTCCTTATCAGTTTACAGAATTCTGCATGTCAGCATGCTTCTGACCTTCTTGACACAATCATCCAGTTTTCTAGATTTCTAGCTACTGAAAATATTGGTGTAATTAAAGATTCTGAATGACTAACAAAAATCGCTGGACCTCAGCTTCATGCCTGTGTTGACACCATATGCTTTAGGGAACACCTGTGCACAGAAACATAATTGGAGAGGTGGAAAATGATCAGCCAAAATCTCACCACAGTTTGCTTCTTCTGCAGCATTTCTAAATGCTCTACCAGTCCCTCGTCAGCCACGTCAAACGGCGTCTGGCCCTGGAACGATACGAGAACACAAGAAGCTATCCAACACAGCATGCCGTTAATGTTCCAGAAAGCACTATTTAGAAGTGAAGAACAAAACTGAACGCCCACTACAGCCCCCCCCAGATGCTGCGCAATGCACCCTGCTGCACTCTACAGCAGGGAACGCCAAGTGGCAGCGATGGGTTTCATGACACGATCCACGATCAGAGGAATGGCGGTTCCCTCATTGCTGCTGATCAAATCTAAGCCAAGAGTAACACACTAAAGTTTCCAGGCTTGTAAAAAGCACACTCTTGGACTGGGAAGGATTGCAATCAACGTTTTCTACTATATCATTATGTATATGAACCTCCTGAAAGGCTGACAACCATCAGCAGGCCAAAGGATTTGGGAGCTATTTCCACATCCACGGACATTCACAAATAAAGCAAATCAGAAAAAATACTTTGGAGCATAAAATGAGAAATCATTTACATTTACGTTACATTTATACCATAACTAAAGCTATAACCACCATTTTATTAACAACACATAATGAAACCTGACGGCTTGTGATCAAATAAATACAGATTGTCTCGGCCATCTGACTATTGAGGTAATAGTTCTTGACAGGAAATAGCAGGCATTTGATTGCAGCGAATATAATTGTGTCTGTTTCTTTTCAAGTCTATTAAAATAGGAAACCCACACGCCTTCTGAACACTTTGGAGAAGCTTCTGATGGCATTTAGAACAAAAAAAGATTTGCAGTATTTTGAATGCCAGAGAGCTCACCATGGTGAAATGGGTCCTTCTCCTGGAGCTATTTCTTTTGCATCAGCTTGCAGTACAGATAGATGCGCTCAAACCACATAGTGCTACAATTCTCCTATCAAAATCTCATCTGCTTTCATTCCCTGATGCTGTTCCAAGTAAACACAACCTCATTTCCTACTACAGAAGCAGTCATGGCACAACTGAATCCGCTCCAGCAGGAAGCAGCTCACAGACACTGCCTGGACATCACAGCAGGGAGGGGAAAACAAAGAATAACCCTGGAAAAGCACACTTCACCTCTTGAAAACCCATGGGCTCTTCAAGGAAACTTCTAGCAATTAGAAGTGTGGTGGTTTTTTTTTTCCCTCCTTTTTTTTTCCTTCTCACAAATATCCTATTTTTCTTTACTCATTTCTCACAAGTGAATTTTTCAATTTCCCTTTTTATGACCAAGACTGTAGAACAGGAAGGATTTAAAACTGGCAGCTTCTCAAGGGTTCATGAGTTTTCAATGCTTTGTACTTAATATTAGTGTATTATTGTGCACTCCAAGACTTTTTGTTGTTTAATTTGTCAGGATTATACTAAAATAGGAAAACACGGATTAGCTCCTATCCTCTCACACGCTCTTGGTCCTAAAGTTTCATCACTATTCTTTCCTGGTAGTGCTTGAAATCTTTTCTTCCTTCCTTCAGTCAAGGGTCTTTATCTTCTGATACTTTTAAATGCTCTAGCACATGTGCAGGAGAATTGCTCACCACACAACTTTGTCATGTTGTTGGATCAAATTGATAAGCAATTATGGCAAAAAGGTGATGTGCATCCTGGTATAAAACACGCTGCACGCTGTGCCAACACCTGTGCTCACTAACCAGCTTGTTCCTGATGTCCATGTCGCACAACGCCTCCGCCAGGATGGAGCAAGCTTCCTTCACTCCCCAGTGCGCAGCAGCGTGGAGCGGAGTCCAGCCGTCATTGTCTTGGACGTTCAAATTAAAGCCAGCCTGGATCAAGAGCCTGAGAAAAGAAGCAGTAATGAGTCCTGCCCACCCAAGAAGGACTTCTGTACACAGCCATATGTCACAGAGTAGGGAACATGGTTTAAAATATGCCAGCAGCTTTTTGTTGTTACTCATCTCAGCAACAGCCCGGTCGATGTGCTCACACACATAACAGAAGTGTGCAGGATAATGAAAGAAGTGACTTTGCCACTGTAAACACCTGCTGCAACGAGTCTAATTGATAAGATTGCCTTTCAGCACGTCCTAAATTGGAGAACATTTTGATTTCTCGTCTGGCATTGGTGACCCAGTCTGAACTGCTGCAACAGACAAGAGACACCAGACTCACGCAGGCACTAGGCAAACCAGCAACATCCCTCCGGGACGTAACCCCTGTAACAAGGGACTGGCACAGCACCTGACGCGGACAGGACGTTTGATAACTCAAGTTCAGTGCTGGTTCTGTGGGTGAACAAGGACACACTGCAGGAATGGTCTGTAAGAAGCCAACGCTGGCAGGGCTGCCAGGTAAGAAGCAGAGACATTACTGACTGATCGCCAGCTGGGAAATTTGTCAGTTAAATTATCTACAGCTCCAGCATTTTTGCAGACTAGACCTTGCACAGCCAAAGCTAAGTAAACCTGCCAGGGAGCAGCCTTGCATCCCTTTTACTGCTGTGCACCTTCCACCTGCCTCCCTCCTCTATCAGAGCAAAGTGATAAGGCTGCATAGCATCTGGGGCTTGAATATTTAAAAACAAAACAAAAGAGAGACAACTGTAGTCTGAAACTTCAGAGGCATATGCACAGTAGTACACAAGTGCTCAGATGAAAGTACCAAGCCGCTCATGTATCAAAACTATTATCCAACTGCTTAAATATTGAAGAACATCCCAGGGGAATTCTGCAAGTTCAGTAAAACTGCTACTGCAAGTTTCCATGGTGGGTTTCCACCATTCACAGCCACCTTCCTTCGGCTCAGGGGAAGTCTAGCATGACCCCGGAATGACACTAACAGTCTTGAAACTCCCACAGCTTTACACTGATGCATTACTGCGCTAACTAAAACAGCCATCCTATAGCAGCAGTGTGCTTCTCTGTGAAAGAAATTTGAAATCAGGTTCTGACCATGTTGATTCTCCAGCTGGCAAAAGGGAGGAACATAGTTGTTAAGAGACTGAAGGTCACAGACAAATTCTGTCTCATCGGAGAGTTAGCTAGCTTCTGGCTTTCAACCCCTTTGGTTTAAGTCACTGAAGCTTTATATTTGAACTCACAGAGTGGCCATAAAATACAAGAGAGTGAAACAATGCCAGCTCTCTGTGAGATCTGTTTATCATTACAACATTTAAGGAATAGCCGATCAGAACTAGACACCTTGCAAACGGCGAATGCAGCTTCCGTTGATGACTACTGGCAGCCCTCCCCTGAAAACCCACAGGATCGGCATCCCATATTGTTCAGGAGATATTAGATTTCTATTCCACATGATCCATGATGAATTACTGTTCTTGGGCACAGCAGAGGCACAGACAGCTCATAACTCAATTATAAGCTCTAATGAATGAATACAAAGAGGAAACATGAAGAACAACAAAGTTACTAGAGCTTGATAAGAAGCAGCTCTTACACATCAAGTCATGGCACTTAAAGCTACGAAATAAGGAATCAAGCTGGATGAATGTTTCCAGAAAGGATTTTAACCTGGGAAATGGAGTAACCCTGCAGACAGATCTTTATGGGTACCTCCACCCAAACATTAATAACGGAGAAAAAAGCTTTCTTGTTGGAATCCCTGATTTGACCTCACCTGTAAAAATATTAATGCTTAATTGCCAGGAAGTGCCACACTGGGCACATTTACATTCATAATAAGCTTGTTTGTGCTGTAGCAGCAGAACTGTTACGTGGTGGGATCTCTCTGTCACTGCTGATGGCTGCAAGAGCAGTAGCAGTAAGTGGCAGAGGACAGTAAGGTAAGGGAGGACACTGCATTTTTCTACTAGGCTGACAAGCCGGTCACGTAAACTGTTGGGGTGTTTGTGATGGCCACACAGCATGTATTGTCGCCTTGTAGGCTAAGTTACACTTTCATTCCCTGACAGGGTTAATTTCCTAGCCCTGAAACTATTACTCTCATAGGGAAAGCTAACCTTTTAATTTATATCTCAGTCACAGAAAAGCTTTAATCTCCCTGAAGGCCTAGAGGTACAGAAGAGAAGCTTCCAGCCTCTGTACATTTCTAGGTGAACCACCACAGCTGGGCACATAATTGTGCAAAGCCTTTTGAGAAAGCAGCAGCATAAAGATCTAGGTATGAAACACATTTCTCTCAACCATAAAGCTAGCCGTGTTCCTTATGGAAACCAGACTCAACTCAATGCACCAGCCATGGAGTTCCTACCTCATCACTTCAGAATAGCCCTTAGCCGCAGCCACGTGAAGAGCGGTGGCACCTGTCCGGGGCTGCTTTATGTCTTCGATTCTCCCGCTGTTCAGCCACTGTCGGGCATCCTGTAGCATTTGCTGCTCCTCTTCTTTTCTTGCCAGGTCTAGGTCTACACCTAAGACAGCAAAGCACAGGAGAGATTATCAAGTGAAAGCTCTCATGCACTTATTGAACTTACCGTATGTTTTATTTGCTATACAGTGTTAGCAACCTCTTGCCATCTTCCACAAAAATCAGCAAAAGCTTTTTCTAGGAGTTGGGAGAACTCCTGCATCACTGTCAGAAACTTCAAAGCTGTCTGACAAAAACAAACAACAAAATCTGAAAGCTGAGACACTGGTTGCAAACCAGCCTGATCAGCTACTAGCTCAGCTGTGAGCCAGGTGTGGTGGAAGGGTTTTATTCTAAATATGCAGAATTCCAGACTGAAATAACCAATTCATGAATAACAGTATAACAAACTGAATTAAACAATGGTGCAAGCATAATCTGCAGTGTAAATGTGAAGAAATGATCCTAAGACATCTTCTGCAAGACCAGCACAACCCCAACCGCATGCTCACTCAGAATTCAGTAAGCCAGCAAGCTGCACGTAAAGAGATTTCTGGACTGCACTAGGGCCACTCTGTGCACTCTGAAAGAAATATTTAATCAATTCCTTTGAGCTGCACACCACCAGATTCTGGTAAAACAGTTCTAAATCATTTTGGGGATGGAAGGAGCTAAAAAAAAAAAGGTCTACTCTGGTGGCTTAAGAGATCTGCTTTAGATGAAGTCAGACAACTGAGTCTACTGATACATACATCTGGTATAAAGACACAGCCATGCTGATAACAAGAGGGACAAGTTTTCCACCTGAGGAAACCACTGCTACTCTGTGGAGAGACCAGGTGCTTCTGGCTGATGGGCTGCTTCAGTTAAACCTACAAGGGGCAAAACTATCTCAGGCTTGTTTTAGTGAGTGGATTTTTTCATGTTAATATGGTAATACAAGGATGACATATCAATCACAAGCATGATACAGCTCTGTACAAGATTAACCAGACTAGGGCTCTTGGACTCGGGAAAATAATATGAAGTAGATGACAAATTTCAAAAAAAAAAAATCAAGAATGGTGTTGAAAAGCAATCCCTATGGATTAATCCTTTCAATATAACAACAACACGATTACCAAGGAAGCTGTAGGGCATTAGACTTAAAGTAAAAAAAAAAGAAAACATTTATCAACTCAGATTCTGAATTGCGAAGTACTGCAGGATGTTGCAAAGACTAAAACAAGAATTATAAATTGGTAGAAGAGTAGCAGCACATCTGTAGTTATTAAATATAACGCTATACATGCTTGGAGTTCCCAAGAAAGACTGCACAAGTCCACAAAATAGAAATCCACGGGGGATTTGCAAATGTACAGAAAGCCCATCTGGCTCAGGAATTCCTTGAGGCACGGTGACTGGAGGCTGGGAAAATGCTTGGGAGGGGAACCATACAAGCTTGTCCTGTTCTTGTACTTTGCCCTAGGCATCTGCTTTCAGCTACTGTTGAAGACAGAGCTAGATGGACGCTTGTCTGAAGTTTATAACGCATTTATTCCAGCAATTATGATCCTTTTAAACTGTGTCAATGGGAAACTTCTCAGTGGAGACAGATGGTTGTTTCAGGGCATCTTAGCAGGATGCCGCTAATGTGGTGAAGCTATGAAAAAGCCAAACAGAATCCTAAGAAGTGTCAGGCAAAATATCTGCAACAGAGGCAGAATTAATGCCTTGATGCCCTGTAAGGTTTCAACTATGTTATTACAGTTCTCATCACCCATTTTAAAGAGAGACAGGTTACAATGATGTAGAGAAAGGATCTCTACCTTCCTGGTCACCCAAGGAAGCCTGGCTGCAGGGAGGAGACGGGCATGGTTTGACCAGCCCTGTAAAACAAAGGCTGACCAGACAATTCTTCTCAAGTATGTGAGCAAAGTAAGCATGAGAGGAGAGCTATTTAAGTCAAAGTGGATGGGGAAAGGGGACATAATCAGGATAACTTTGTCACAAATACCACAAGACTAGAAAGTGAAAGTTTCTATTTACCAGAAAAAGCATGATTCTGTGTAAATTTTCTAACAGGAGTAGTTGCACAAATAACAACCAGCTCTCAGATGGACAATTACAGACTCCCCACTGGAACAGTACCGTGATCAACAGAAGTAGCAAAGGACTGGTGTCTTCCTAATTATACCTGAAGATAACTTAAAACAAACAAAAAAAAACTCCAACTCCACAAAAATCCACTAGGTGCCAAGCAGAACACATTGATTAGAGAAGACTGGATTCCATCTAGCATGCAAATAACCCCAACACCAACCCCTGGAGTCATGGAATCATCTAGATATAAAGGAATCCTGGTGGGTCTCCAGCCTAAATCCCTGCTCAAAGGAGGCAAACCTTCAAAGCCAGATCAAGTTGCCCAGAGCTGTACACAACCAAGTTTTGAATACCTCCAGTGATACAGATGCCACAAATTAACTGGGTTCCTGTCCCAGCACTGCATCGCTTTCCTGGGAAGTATTTTTCCCCTTATTTGCATGCTCAGACCTGTGCCTTTTGCCTCTCCTTCCGTCACAGCGCAGTTCTGAGAAGAGCCTGGCTCCATTGCCTTTTAAGTCTCCTCAAGAGGTAGTGGATGACAGCGGTTACATTCCTCCATTGACTTTCTCTTCTCAAGGCTAAATATGCAGTCTATACCTCTCAAACGTGACTATACTTTGGATAGATAACCCCAGTTCATCTTTTCCAACATGGTAGAGGTAAGTGCATCGCTCAAAACCATCCCTGATGAACTTCACAGGTAGGACTTAAACTTCTTACATTATATATAAAGATGCCTAACCACTTGCAGATGGATTCAATGAGCATAAAGAAAATTTTACACTGGTGAATCATTTCTTAATTATGACACTAGTTATACTGTCCAAGTTGCTTCTACAAGTGATGGTTTTGCAGGGACAACACACAAAGCAGCACCCCAGACAGGCACACCTGATGAGAAAAGGGGAAATAGCTAAGCAGATGGGCTGCAGAAGTCTAGGTAAGGATCAGGAAAAAGCAGATCACTCAAGGCCAGACATCCCCATTTCCTGGTCCCTACTCTTGGCAGGACTGCGAATCTCACTTCTGCATGATCAAGTCTGAGTGTATTAAGACCTTTCATTGATACCAGAGGTCAGAATTAAAACTCACTTTTAAAGTAAATGTATCTAACGAATCTACTTTCGGTATTGTGATGTATTGCTGCTAACAATTCTGCTAAGAGGGACAGAGACTGCACAACACGAACCTTCTGCTTTCATTCTAACATTCTGCTACTGAAGCAAAGCTTCTCTGCTGCCGCTTGGTCCAGATTTCAGATCTCTCCATCTATAGCCATGCAGAAAGCCTTCAGGATTTCTTTACAAAACCTCTTTGTTTTTGTGTTCTGACTCACATATTCAACCCCACCACTGATTTACCTTGTTTCTTTACTTGTTCCAGAAGCAGGTCCTTCATGGCTGCTTCCTCTGCGATGTCAGATGGGACTTCACCTTCACTGTTCACAGCGGCCACATTAGCTCCATGACTAATTAAATACCTACACAAATGAGACCCATGCCAATGTATCAGAACTCATGTGCAGGCTTCAGAGAAACTTATACAGTAAAGCAAGTGGCAGAACAAGGTATTTGGCCTTCTACTTCAAGTTCAAATGAGTGTTCCATATTCTTATCGAATTTCAACTCTAGAAAAGTTCATTGCTAAATGCAAGGTCCCTGGTCAGTGGCTCATGCAAACAGTTTTTCTTTCTCTGTAGTTATTTAAATGACCCCAGTTCTTGCACTCATCTGATAAGATTACGCTTTTTAAAAAAAAGATAGAGCAAAAGATAATCTGAGCTATCATCAATTTTTTAATTTGTCTTATTTAAAAATATGCCAGCAGTTAATTCAATAATAATTAATGCCTTCTTCAGCTTATACATCTTGTAACCAATAAAATTCTCAGAAGAAAAAAGTGTTTTAAACACCAATCTAGGAGGGTGAGGTAAGAAAAGGTAAAGGCATTTTTGAAAACAAATTTTAAAACCAACCACCATCTTTGAGAAATACTTATCAGTATTCACACTGCAGTAACTTTCTGGTAGCTGTGGTGGACTAAATATATAAGTATGGTGTGACTGGGAAAGAATAATAATGTGTTTTATTAAAACAACTATTATTGGAAGAGGGGCACAAAACAAACCAACAAACTGATACAGAATCACCTGAAGAGCTAAGAACTGTTCCAGCAGCAGTACAATACACAGAAGTAACTGAGCCACAGAAGATATCTTTTTTTTTGGTTAGAATACATTGTGGAGGATCATCTTGTGAAATACTACTTTTCCCTTATTCTTCTACCCTGTGATGTGATCACAGAAAGAATGATTCGAATCAGGAAACTACTCCTTCTGTTTTCTGGTTCTTTGATTCCAATTATTCCAGCACTCCAGGTCTTACATCCGGGCAATTCTCAAACTCTCGGGGCAACTCGGTGTACAACAAGAAGTCTGGTATCAGTACCTTCTCTGGGACGAACAGACTATTTAGTGCTTTGTGAGCATAATGAGCGTTCAGATCAGTTACAGAATGTTATTTCAATCCCTGGAATCAGTAAGTGTGCCAAAAGTCAAATCTTTATTGGGACTCCCTTGTAACAGGTTAGTGCCTTGCTTTAAACATCTACTGGACAAAACTCTCAGTAATATTTACTGTCTCTTTTTTTATATGTATTTTATTAGTGTTTGTACTCACTAGATTATCTAATCTAACCTAGTCACCCATTTATGTCCATACTGAACCCAGTATCTTGTGTTGTACTCAAAAATAAAATAACGCTCTAATTTCAAGTGGGTTAATTAATAAGTAGTTACTTTTATTTGCTTCTCTGTCTTTTGCAAGACAGTATGCTAAGTAACAGAAACATAAAATCTCAATATGAAGAAAAAGAAATGATGTTGTTGGCCTATCAGTGACTCTGGAGCCCAGAACATTGCACTTCTCTTTCTAAAGTCTCCACACAACCAGAACACTGCTCACAGGCTTATTTACATAAAAAGCAGCAGCAGAGCTCTGCTTCCTTACACCTCTCCATGGATTGGTGTGCCTGCCTCTCAGCCATCACATTTCCCTTTTGCTTGGCATTTTAGCTGAAGTATCTAATGAATCATAAATCATTTTAATGGGACCAGCAAAAGACAACCATTTCCAGGCTCCACCTTCATTAGAACAAACTAAGGATCCACTAAAAGAAGGAACACGTCTTCTCCACTTTCAACGTTGCTTCCGAGACATTGTATGAGTTTCAGAGCATCACTCGTCTGTGTACCTGCTCCAAAGAGGAAGACGTGGAAAGTGTTATGAATACCCAGAATAGCCTGAAACTCACTCACTCTGCTATGTTCAGGTAGCCACACGATGCCACTGCGTGAAGAGGGGTCCAGCCCTCGTTGTCTTGTTGGTTGACATTGGCTCCGTTTTCTACAAGGAACTTCACCATGTCCAGGTTCTCATCTATACAGGCCTGAGGGAGAAAGGAGGGAGGGGAGCAAGCAGAGGGAAGAATTGGAGAGAAGGAAGAAAAGAAAGGTGATGGTGTTAAATTGGTGTTAAATCAAGTGAACAACTTCCATTTGCAGTTTATTGTCAGGGACAATGCCTGGGCTGAGTCTCCCACACTGTGAGCTAGCATACTTTGAAACTTAAAGTAGCACGAAGCTGGGAACTAAACTAAATTAATTTCAGAAATTTCAAAAAATAATTGAAACTCAAAGAGTCCCTAGGTGGACCATCTCTGAATTTGCCCAAGCTTTACCCTTCTCACCAACTGATTTGTTTCCCTCCTCTCCCCATGCTTAACTCCCTGGAGCGGGGCAAAGACACTGTAAAATGATAAATCTGTGTTGGCTTTAGGTATGGCATCGGATTCCTTTAAGGCAAGGCAAGCTGTATGCTTATTTAGGTGATGCTGTTCCCTCCAAATGTCAGCAAAATAACATCAGAAAAATCACTGAAATATCACTAGCAGTAGGGATGAGCAGGGAAAATATAACCTCAAGACGACTGAGTAAGGCAGTCCACCTGTAGGCTGGATGGTGCCCTTTGCAGACAGAATTATAGCAAAAGCAGAATTTTATACAAGTGACTGCATACAAATCGGATGGGACACAAAATGGTGTGGCTTAACTTCCTTATTCAGCAGTAGCTGTTTATTTTCCTGACTATAGCAAAGTACAACGTTCTCTGCTAGCCCTACAGACCCAGCGAGCTGTGGACGAGACCGACAACCCTTTATTAGCTGCTCCATTAACTCCAGAGCCTGCACTTACAGAGACCTGCTAGCTTTGAAGTTGCCAGAAGAAAACCTAGCTAGATTTTCAAGTCTCAGCAGTTCTGTTAGGTGGAATTCCTCCTTCCTGAAATTCCTGGCTGCAGCACGTTCTGTGGCGCGTTCGCAGTTCACTGGAGGCTGCTATTTAAGGATGAGCTGGCAATTTAATACGTATGTCCCAATGTGTGTGCCTCAGCTGAGAAGCACCAGGCATGACTGGGAGGCAAAAGGACCGTCTGTGACTGCGTGTTCAGCTGCAGGCAGAGACCTCGCTCCTCGCTGCGAGAAGGGCAATCCTGGCCGAGCGTCCTCCAAAACCCACAGCACCCGGTCCTTCACACCGCTTGATGTGGGCACATCCCTCGCTATTCTCCTAAAATGAGCACCATTCACTATTCTTCACTTTCATTACTTGTTATAACAGGAAAGGAATTGTCTCGAAGCAAACCCCCCAGTGCAAGCCCCCAGTGCGATGCAAGCCAGAGATTCCTGCTGTACCCGAGGCACAGGGGGACTCTCGTGTGCCCGCGTGCATGTAACCATGTTAAGGTCCCTGCCTACTGTACGTACTCTAAAAGAGACACACTCCAGGTTTCCCTAATCCTAGAAACCATGCAAACAAAGTTATTAATGGCTTATGTCCTTAACGATGAACTCAAATGCAGTAGAAAGGCAGAGTGAGCAACGCACAGAGATGTGGATATACAAAACGTAATACTCCCTTCTCAGTTCAAGAGGTAATTTTTAAGAGAATCTATGTCCGAGCCTGCAAGAATTCAGAGCTAAGATGCACTTCACTGCCACCCACATTGAGGGTAATATAGCACAAGTTTCCCCAACACATTTCAAACAAATCATACTTAATCTTATTGATGAGTTAATTACATTTTAACGTGGGAACACAACCGTTCCATGTCACTTTTTAAATAAAACTACCATCATGTAAAAGCGTATTGCTCTGACAATAGCCAAGACACGTTTGCCCACACAGAGGTTTCTTTTGAGGACCGTCACGTCTGGTCAAGTGCAGAATCACAGCCTCGCAGAAGAATTTTATCAGCGAGGCTCTGATAAAGCAGCGAGGTGGGCGTTGCGTGCCTGTGCATACTCACTCCAGACGAAATGCAGCATAGCAGTACTACCTGCAGTTTAAGTGCCGAGCTAAGTTCAGCCTCGAGAACCTCTTCATACCGTGAGCTTTATGTGCATTTGATAGATGGAGTATTATATTTACACTGTTTATCATTTAAACCACCCAAACAGCTGCCACCCACTACCTCTGCACACACTGGGAGCAGGCCAGGAGAAGAGACCAGAACTTCCTCGAGCCACTGGATATGGACTCAAAAACAAACAAACAAAAAGTTTAGATGCATAAAAGAGCCCCCACACTTTTTTTTTTTACGCCTGTTACTGGCCTCATTATTCTGTTGGTCCCCATCCTTCATGTTTCCTAAGGAATGCATGCTGGAAACAGAAGGGATAATGGGATAAAACCCCACCTGTTCCTACAAAGAAATCTGCAGTAATTTGATTCGCCTGGCCCCTGAAGAGATAAAACGATGACAAAGTGACATTGGGTCAAAAAAAGCTACATGGGTGCTGACGACAGCAGGCAGGGCCTCGCTTTCCCAAGGGAACCGTAACATATTTCATGCCTGCTGTTTGCATTGGTGCTAGAAATTTTCTTCGTGGCAAAGGTGGATCAAGTCCTTAATGGAGCAAAAACGTATTCTTTAATATCTAAGAAAAATAACCTCACTCCACCCTTCTGCACCTATCATGAAAAACTGCTGTTCGCGTTGTGTGATCAAGCGGTGTGATACTGCTTGGCAAATATTTATTTTAGCATTAGTTAGCGACACATACGAATAGGACTGAGTGGAGCTGAGTAACGTGAACAGTTGTGTAAGCGGCCTGAGGGCTGAGCTAACTTTAACAGGTATGATTCTTTCCTGCCAAAAGTATCAAAATGTGCAAATTATGTAATATTACAAACAAACGATATTGGCTGAGATTCCTTCTCCGCTGCATTTCTAGAAAAGAAATGTCAGGAACTGGCATTCCACGGAGGTACCGGACAGCCCCTCATCAGTCCTGAAAATCCCATCGCTGTCTCCCCAAAGAAACTATCAGGCACAGCATTATTTGCAACATTTCTTAGAACAGTTTTAATAAGACTTAAAGCAATAATTATGAGGTCTACAAGTGGGATAATAAGTAAAACGAGGAATTTCTGAAGATCTCCTAAACTTTAAGAACTTCAAAAACCGTATCAAAGTTCGGACAGGCCGAAGGGCAGCTTGCAGGGGTTGCAATGTATTTCTACGTGTATTTTTAAGTGTCATCTGAGTAACATTTACACGTTTACACAGAATTCACATTTGCACATATATTTGTGGTGTTAATTGCTCCATACACAAGATCACTTTACCAAGCTATAAACACCAGGAACTCTCACTGGTTAGAAGTTCTCAGCACACATTTGGCCACCTAAAATTTGGAGAGCCCCGACTGCTGACACCCTATCCTCCTCCATAAAGTATCTGTTATGTGTTTTATTGAGCTTACCTGCTAAAATTAAGCGCTGTAAAACACCATATAAGAAAACAAAAAGTTTCACTGAGTTTCAGAGGGTAAAGTTCACTTTCTGGTTAAGCAAAATAGGTTTTCTGAGGTTACTGGAGGAAGGAGAAGAGGACAAAGAGGAAGTGAAGCGGCAGATGTGTCCTCCCTTAAGTACTATTAATCCTCCAATCTTAAATTTAGGAGAGTGGGTAACTTCAGTAACCTGAGAGGATCTATCGCTATGCAAAGTTCTCCTCTTTTATTTGATACAGCATTCCTTGGGAACACTGTAAGAATAACTGCATCGGACTGCAGTATTACAAAGCAGGCACCTGCCCCCCAACCCTGAAAGGGAGGAAAAAGTCAGAAGTAACACTGTCTTCTCCGTGGAGAGTTATTAATTTGACGAAGCACTCTTCCACCATTTTGCTGTTGGAATGTGCTTTGCAGAAAGACAAGAAGATAGTTGGGCTTATTTCTTACAAGTTTAGGTGCTGCTAATGCTCAGCGGCTTCGTTTCATGTGTATTAACTGCTGCTAGTACACTACAAGAGGCTAAACACAAATGAATTGCAGAGCACAGGTTTTTTCTCTCTCTAACTTTTAAATTTCTTCTTTACCTTCCGTCCTCTACCTGTAAAAGACAGAATACAACCTTCAAGGAGATGAGACAGCCCGAGATCTTCAGCAAGCTGATCTCTTGCCATTCTTGTATTTTTCTTGGCAGCGGGTTAGACCCAAGTACCTCTGGAACGGCACTAATGTATTACAGCTTTAGCAGCCTTTGATGCAAACTGCATCCAGTGCCCAGAATTACCGACAAACCGCTCAAAGAAAGTTGGCTCGTACAGTTTAAATCCCGGGCATCGCTGGGCAAGCCTCCATCCCCAGCTCATGGTGTTCCTTCTGCTCCTGGCAGGGGACCAGCATTTAGCAGTTTTTCCATAGGGAGGAAGTGCTCAGTTTCTAAAATTTGCAGATACGGCATATTAGCTTCCCCCTCTTAGATAACAGGTGTAGCCCTTAACAGCCAGGGACACTTGCAGGATTTTTTTCGCCAGTAGCCACTGCCAACACATTCTTCTTTAAAGCATGAAGTTTACATTACAGCAACGAAAAGGGGCCACCAGGAAACGTTACAGAACAGCTCTGCAAAACTCTGCTTGCCTGGCAAGGCTTGTTCAACAACCAGACACAATCTGATCTTTATCTTGAATGAAACCTCATTATTATAATGGCATTGTTAGCGTTTGCTCCTTCCTCGGAGCACACAGAACACACAAGCTCCGTCTAACTTCTGATGAGTATCAGCAACGCAACAGCTCCAACTGCCTGCCGAGGCTTTCGGTTTGCATATCTCCTGGGCATCCCCCACAGGAGAGAGAGAGAGAGAAACATCAGGGAGCAGAAGGAGCCAGATAGGATTACACCGAAGCGTTCACAGCACCAGCAATCGAGCTCCAACAAGTCGCTGGGTGGAAACGTGCAGCGCTGCTCACTGCGTAGGGGACGCACCAGCCCTAGTACACCCCACCCTGCGCTGGTGCGGCTTCACCTCGAGTACTGTGTGAAGTTTGGGGCACCACGGTACGAAAAGGACATAAAACTTGTTAGAGAACGTCCAAAGGAGGGCTACAAAGATGGTGAAGGGCCTGAGGGGAAGACGTGTGAGGAGCGGCTGAGGTGCCTTGGTTTGTTCGGCCCAGAGCAGAGCAGGCCGAGGGGAGGCCTCATGGCGGCCTGCAGCTCCCTCACGAGGGGAGCGGGGGGGCAGGCGCTGAGCTCTGCTCTCTGGGGACAGCGACAGGACCCGAGGGGACGGCGTGGAGCTGGGACAGGGGAGGGTCAGGCTGGGGGTTAGGGAGAGGTTCTGCACCCAGAGGTGGTCGGGCACTGGGACAGGCTCCCCAGGGACGTGGGCACAGCACTGAGATGCTGTGGCTCAAGAAAGGTTTGGACACCGCTCTCGGACTTAGGGTTTGATTTTTGGTCCTGTGTGGAGCCAGGAGTTGGACCTGATGATCCTGGTGGGTCCCTTCCAGCTTGGGATATTCTGTGATTCTACGATTTAGTCAACCCCCAGCCTATGACTTGTGCTACGTTGCCCCTATATAATAAATACACACAGGATGGCAGGGCGGGAAGGAACCAAACCACCTGACAAATTTCTAAGAAATCGCTTGGGATCGGCTGAGTAGAAAGGAAAAAAAAAAAGTAATACACTTTTGCTTTGCATGGAAAAACAGGGTTGGTTACAATCCCTGAAGAACACGGAAGCAGTGGCAGTAATTGCATGTCAGCAGTACTGTCACAGGCACCCACATTAAGGCAACTGCTTTCTCCACAACTTTACCAGTATCCTGGCAGTTTAACATAAATACATTAACAAAACTCAGTGCGATGGTTTTCAGGCAGAACAGTTCTCGCCAGCACTTCAGTGCCAGCAGCTCCTCAGTAGCACGGGCGCTTCGGCTGCTGCGTACCTGTGCGGTTTGGTAGCACCGCGTACACGAGTGCATCTAACAAGGGTGAACTTGGCTGAGAGCATGTTGCACTTCTAAATGCAGTCCCATTGAGTAAATATTTAGTTTACAAACAGTATGTCGCATCACCCAGTGTCATACGATCACGTAATAAAATAGCAGCAGTGTGCATACAAGAGCTTGGAATCAAAGTCAGCCAGGAAACCTGTAATAACTACTGTGGTTTTAATTTTGGCTGTATTTAATTCCCTGGTGCTCCCTTCTTGGTTGGTTAGGATTTAAGAGAGAACCTATGCATTTTCTTGAGGCAGAGGTAAGATGGAGAAAGGGAAAGAGGACAGGGCTAGTGCCTTGGCTTCTGTGTTACATGCTTCTATTATGAATACATCAGTCTTGTGACAGAATCCTATCTTGGTGACTTCTGCTGTTTGGAAGAGTGAAAATCCAGTAATCCTGTGTGCCAGATTCTCGTGTAACACCCCTCATGGTTCCTGCATAGAAATCGCATTTGGTAACTCCACTTGTCACATGTAAATACAATACGCAAGCTGGCACGTCAGACACACGCAGCCTTTTTACCGAGCGTTACAGATGTCAGGCCAGCAGAGGCCACGTGCCACCTCTCCTCAAGCACTCTGATATTCTCCTCGTCAGCCTCACAGGAACATGGCACCTCTTTACCTATGCGAAATGCTGCTGCTAAATCAGATTGCTCTATGAACTCACCTTATTCATCCTTTAACCATCTTCCAATTGAGGAAAGCAAGTGTTGCTACCACCCCCAAAGCTCTTTATACATCCAGCCGTCCCCTGACATGGGTTGGCTCCCTCTGCTCCGTCACTGATACCAATTCCTGTAACTCTTTAGTCAAAGTATTACCAAACACTCCTGAGATTCTTGCATACAACCCTACGTCCATGGTATGACATTCTCACACTGACCTTCAGGACCTTCTCTGTAACTAAATTGCCGAAGAAAGTCGCTCCATTTTTGCATATAACCTAAAATATAAGTTGTTTTGCTATGAGATCCTCAGAGCAGGGACTATCTGCAATTGATTAAAAAGCACCCTGCTCTCCACACACGATTGCATCAGTCAGGTAAACAACAGCAACTTACGTATCACTGAATCACTGCAGCTAGAAGGGACCTCAGGAAACTTCTAGTCCACCAACCTCCTGCTCAAGGCAGGGTCCACAGTGAACTCTGACCGGCTTCCTAGGCTGTGGATATGTATGTGTAGGATATCTGTGTGTGCATGTATGTATGTACATATGTGCACACACACATTTATTCTTTGTCAATCCAGGGGCATTTTACAATGGTGGGGAAGGACGATTATACGCAGATTTGTATCATGTCTGCAGGCATTCTGAACCAGAACTGACTCACCTCCGTTGCTCAGACGCTTCACTTGCCCAAACCTTTAGCTTTCTGCCCCTGAACGATGTTCTCATGCTGGAAACCCAACCTAGACTCATTTGGATGGCAGAGGCCGCACCACCCATGAGCTACAAAAGATTCTGCATTAGATATGGGGCGACAAGTGGATTTTGTTCATACAAACTTCTTCCTAACATTACCAGTGGGACTGTTTTTGACAAGATCAGACAGAACCACATCATATTCAAACTGATTAAAATGTTTGGGTTTTATTTTGAGCTAGTGTGTTACTGCAGTGAATGCAGGCAATAAAAAGTGCTAGGCAAGAAGCAGAACGTTCTCTGAGTACATGCAAATGCAGTCTTGAATTCAATCTGAGACCACCCCACAACAGCTTAAGTAGGTTTAAACCCAGATTGCCATGGTCCCACCTGCCCCAGCCATATGTTCCCACACCTTGCCTTGCACAAGATTTATTTATCTATATTTTCAAAGTGTAAATTAGACTTAAAGAAACAGATACACCCAGAGGGCGCTGCCTGTCTCAGCTAGGTGGGATGTGGCCTGCAGACCAGCATAAACCCATTCACAACAGGGTGAGACGAATTCCCCCTCCCCTTAAGGACTTACCGGCAGTCACAAGGGAAAACTCCAAGAGCCAACATTTACCATCTCGCTCCTTAACCTTAGACTTAACATGGTTTTCTTTACCACAACCTTATGGCTGTAAGATTAATACAACTAAAGCACTTTGAGGAGTTTTATAAATGGTGTTAAGGTGTTACTGCAAACCAGAGGAAAACCTTTACACCAGCAGACATTAACTGTTAATAAACTGGACGAATTAGCAGGCCAGTGAAGTCATGCTGCCACAACACATAGGTCACAGTCAGAGGGATTAAATGGCAAGACTTACTTATGTTATATTCTCCTGTCATAAGTCTAAAATATATGGAATAAGGTTAGTCTGGAGATGAAGGGAGTCAATCTTCCACTGAATGCAAATTTAGAGTAAATATATGATGTCAACATGCAGTGCAAATCAGCCAGCACTCCACAAACGAAGGCAAGCCCGATGACAGCTGAACAGCATCAGGGTTAAATCTGGGAACACAGAGAGAGGAGTTCACAGAAAACAAAGAGAAAAGCACTCCCAAAATAGCCTTGCAACTGTCACCACTAGCAATTGTCAGCACTGAGAGGTATGACCTTGCCATTGTGTCTCATGATCACAGCTCTACACTTAAGGGGGCATTTGTCAGAGCCGGCACTACCAAAAATTCCACTTCCAAGTGATCCTGCGTCTCCAGCAGCATGGACGGCATTTGCCAATGATTTTGAGAAAAACAAAGCAGCTCTTACTGTTGCTCCTGCAAAACCACGGAGCATCTGTACCTCCCCTTCTCTCTTCTCAGCTCTGGCTTCACAGGGTCCTTATAGCTAGAATATCCTGCACAGGCACTTCTGTACCAGGAACTTAGTTTTAAAATCTTTATATTTTAATTTCCTTATGGAAGTCTAATTCCAAAGCAATTGTATTAGAACCAGCAGAAAGAGGTAGCTTCAGTATTAAAAAAGAGCAGGGGAAAAGGGAGGAAAATGAGGTAAAAAAGTACTATTCATTTTCTAGTCTGATTAATTATCTATGTGCTTAATTTTTTTTAAACAGCAGTTGAGTCATACTTCTCATGCAAGCAAGAAAAGAGATATGGATTATGTCAGATTTTTCTACTGGAAAAAAAAATAAAACCCAACAACTAGAAGTACTCAGCAGTATCCATGCCAGTCCCCAAAAGAAGCTAACAACAAATCTCTTAGAATGATTAGCACAACAAAACTCCAGGAGAGCACAAGGGAAAAGAGGGATACGTGCAAAGACATAATTATGTCATGAACATAGCATTTTCAAGATGAAATAGCAGCACGAACTATCAGGCGGAGAATTGCTTTGGACAGAAACCACGTTTTGCAGCTCTCCATGCCTTCACATACGCGCTGGCGACACAGACTTATTTAAGAGGAGGTAGATGTAAATATCTACTGCGCTAGGCTATCGATGGCTTAGCTGAACATCTGTAAAATTCTTTCTAATTATCAGGGGACTTCTGTTTTCGCTATGCAGCAATGATACTGCCAGTGAATGCTGAAGCACCACGCTTCACTTCGCCATTGGCTGGAGCATTATCTGCTCTCGCCGAGGTAGCCCTCGGCATGCCAAAGCTTCCAGCTCTGCCTTCTTTGGGAAGCAGGAGCTGTTGCGGTAAAGCAAGAGAAGGTCGGCTGGACACGCACACACTCCCCGCTTGATCCAGTCAAACACAGATGGCACCAAACTGGGAAGAAAGCGGAATTGCTCTGCTTTCACACGCTGCTAAGAGGATGGGCACAGGCACACCGGACTGCCCGTCTTCCTGCCCCCGTTTACCATTTCTAATCAAATTGCGTTCTGGCAGAAGTAGCGAGGTCAGCAACAACCACAGACACACATCTTTTACAATGTAAAGAGCCGCTGGGATCAACCCCTTCTGCCAGCTCCTCCAGCCTCATTATTTATGCTTCTGTGCACCCAGAACCTACACTGAATTCATCTCTCGTCCCAACAGGACCCAGCACTGTGATTCTCCACTTCCACCACCACGCTTTTGCTCTGTAACTGATGGACTGGTTTGCCACTTCCATTTACAGACCTTTGGACATACCTCCATCAGTGACAGGCCACGTGGGACTGACTTTAAAATCCAGCCTAGATTATCATTTTACTCTCTCCCTTTTCATCATCTTCATCCCCTTAATTCCAACATGATTTTAATACCCATTATTTCAATCAGCAGCGAGTCCAGTACTTGATCAAGTGCCAACGCTAAAAATAAAGTCTTTCTGACACTAAAAAGCAGGGACTGCCAGTTTTCTAATGGCGCAGAGGAGCATTAGCATTTCAAGTCTCACCAGTTTAGTCATTCTGACCACTAAGCATGTCATTTCTCTCCCACTCAGCCAGCGCTCCCTGGCACAGGATCAAGACGTTATATATAAAATCCTGCCCTTAAATTAAGGAAGTTTTAGTTCCTGATTGAACTAACAACATTTCATAATGAAAAAGCTCGCAAGCATTTCACTACTGTGTGGAAAGTAGAAGTGTAGCTGCCGCAGGTTCACTCAGCAAGAAGCCGTCCTGCTGACGAGCCCCTTGTCCCTCAGCTCCACAGGTGCCCCGCCAGTGGTAACACCGCACCTTGTCAGCGCAGCCCCTGCAGGCATTTCCACAAAGCCAGCGAAATAGCTGATGGCAGAAACCGTCTATATATCACATCAACGCATGCTCTGAATTTCCAAGATGCCACCCAAGAGCAGCTTCAGCCGGCCCGGCGCGGCCTCCTGCAGCGCGGGGTTGACACATGCCCCCGCCGGGGGCTGCAGAGCAGCGAGGAGGGGCCGATGCCAAAAGAAGCCCAGCCCTGAAGTCCAGCAGCCCTGTCCCCGCAGCAAGGGGCACAGACACACGTCTGGCAGCCCCAGGAGCTCAACTGGCTCACAGTGGGACCAGGCGAGCACTGCACTGGTATGAAAAGCCTACAAGCAGTCTGAAAAGCCTATAAGCAAGTGGAAGCGCAAGACTACTTCACTCTTAAGCTGCCATATAACCATTTACTTGGATATTGTGCTTATGTCAAGACGTCTCCTGCTATATATGACCAAAATCCTTTTGTTTTTTCCTACAGAAAAAGCAAAAAAGTCACCCCAGAGCTAGTTCTGCTTTCACAGAAGCCCAGCTCTTCTTTACACCCACACCAAAGCTCTCACAGGGGAAGTACCCTGAGCTCCCGCAAACACTGACAAGTGCCCACTTTGCACTAAGCATGGGCTAATATGAAAACAGCAGCTATACGCAGAGACATCAAAACATGACTGCAAATAACAAGCTAGAGAAGTTTCCTTTTGTTGATCGATACGTTATTCAGAAGCAGAACACTATGCTCTTGGTGTTTGTGCACATCATTATCTTGCAGTCACAGCAGTTTTTGTTTCAAGATCTGAACCTCACCTTTGTGGCCAGAAAAAAAAGAAGTTGGTTTATAAAAAGGAAGATATACAGATATATATACACTCAGTTAATCCACCTATTCATTCTCATTTCCCAACCCTGCAATGTCTGGACAAAGCTAACTGCTCTTCTTTGCAGCTGTAGATTCAGGAAGCCAAACACTCCCCACGTCCCAGTCCCCTGCGCTCCCAGGGCTCAGCAAAAATCGTCCCTGGGCAGACACATAGGAGCTTGCTCAGAAGTCTCCTGCTCTGTGCAACTCAGAGCCTTCACACGCAAGTACACATGGAATTATTCTCAGTTTTTTCTGTTCTTCCTGCCTGTTGCCTGAACAAGAGACCACTATCCACAGGGGCTGAAGCGCCGTGAAGTGTCTTAATTCCCAGCGGGAAGCAGCCCAGTGCCAATCACAGAACTCACAATTTTATTTTTTCTGAAGTGCAACAAGTGGTGGAGCAAAGGCAGCGCTGGATAAAGAAGACTTTCTAAAAAGAAAGTGATTCCATGTTTCTTCCTGGCAGGACCAGAACGGTTTCCAGGGCAGTTACTTGGGTTTACAGCATTATTTAACATGGTGCAGCTTTAAGGCAATATTGTCTTTCAAACACTAGGGAAACCTTCAAATAACTTCTGTAATAGCAAATTAAGCTATACATTTTCTTAAAACATAGCAAAATACTACCTAAATACAGCAGTTCAGATCTGAACTATGGCAGAAGTTTTTAAACTGGCAGAAATTTTTCCATTGGTAGGTGAAAGACTAGAGGAATTCACGGCTTTATGACAGTCTGCACAGCTGCTCTGTAACAAACTTCTCGAGAACTCCTAACGCTGAATAAAGGTGTGTGCTCAATATAGGTTTGAGAATCTGATTAAGATTAGTTTTCAAACGTCAACTGCACTTTCAGGAAGAGTTTCTTTGAACTTGCCTTTATTCACAAGGAAAAAAAATATCAATTAATGCTATTAGGGCTTCCCAATGCATAAGAAAGGGTTTCTTTTCCTTTTTTTTTTTTTAAATCCTGTATAAAATAAATTAAAGCAAATCTCAGCATGGCCACCAGCCACAAAGTCATTCACTGATGGGCTGGCTTCTGAGCTTATTCACTTCATGCTGCCAATGAAAGTCTAAACAGAGGTCAGGGACTGTGTTCTGGTGCTACCTACGGAACCGCAGAATTCCCAGGCTGGAAGGGACCCACAGGGATCACTGGGTCCAACTCCTGGCTCCACAGAGGGCTACCTAAAAATTAAACCACGTCTTGGAGCACTGTCCAAATACATCTTGGATTCCAGAAGGCTGGGTGCTGTGCCTGCTGCCCTGGGGAGCCTATAAAAAGAGGTGGTTGCAAATAAAGAAAACGACCTGTAGAATAAAGCCCCTAGAGAGGGCCAAGCGCTGCTGGAATGACAGTTCTCCGCTAGAGACCTGCACAGACACTTGCACGGAGTAACTGACACTGAAAGCGTACCAAGGATGTTGCCACGCACTGAACTCTTGTCAAAGCACGACACCAGATATCTTGCTGGTTTGAAAGATGGACAGAGCTACGGTGTCAACTTTCCCCAGCGACATTAACGACGTTTCGAGTCTAATCGAGAGCCGTGGTCTCTGTGATCAAAGAAACAGACCCAAAACAAGCCTTTACGTTTTCTGTAAGAGACGCACACAGCCAGTTACTTGCTCAGCGCCGCGCACATGCCCTGCATGGTTTAGATACCGCCAGCCCCGTACGAACTCCTGAGTGCTCCGCCAGGGCTTTAAGTGTCACACAGCCCTGGTGAGCAGATGCCGAAAAAGGCCGCAGCCAGGGAAGGACTGAGCAACAAACCCACACGGCCACGGGACGAGCGGCTGGGGACAGCAAGCTCTCCACCTCTAGAACTATTTGCAGAAGCAGCAGCCACGCAGAGTAACTGGGCCAACAGGTGAACTGCGGCAATTACTCATTCTTCGAGTAAACCAAAACCAGGCAGAAGTCCAGCTAGAAGATGGCAATTTCCACCTTTATTGCACTGTGTCATCTGTGTGCACTGAGCTGGCGGCAGGCAATCCTTAAACTGCCACTCCTGGTCAATGGGAAAAACTGAGGCGAGGGCAGGGTTTGTTGACAAAGCCATAAAGCAGTCTCACTTCCGAGTGGCTCACCCCCTGCCAGCTGAAGAGGAAAGAAGCAGTGAGCATCACGCGGGAGACCCAAAGATATCACAAAGCAGCCCTGTCTCTGTGCTAGCTGGGAAGGAAGGGGAAGAGCTCAGTGGAGGAAGGCACTGGGGTTGGGGGAACAACCCTGCTGGTGGGTCCGCCTGCTGGGAACGTGACTGCATGGCCCTGAGAGCACAGAGGCACATCTGGGTGCAGGCTTGGTTCCCAGCTTGAAGCAAGAGGCAGGCCATGAGCAAGTGATTTTATGGCCAGGCACAGACAGCCGGGTCGGTGATAACCATCAGCTGCGTGGTGGCTCACCAGCTGAAGGCAAGACACAGCCATGAGAATGTGAGAGAGGCTCTAGAAACAAAATGGCTAGCATTAGAAAGCTGAACAAATAGGTGTTGGATATTACTCCTGGAAGTCACGTCACTGCTATGTGCGGGACCTGACAAACAGGCAAGTGGGAAGCACCTCACCGGATGGCTGAGAAGATGGACAGGAGGATCCACTAGGAAGTAAGGGAGCTCCTGGAACAGAGAAAGGGAGAGAGTTCATCAAACCCAAGAAGAACCACGCTGCTGGTACTCACAGAAGCAGTACTCACATTAGCAGACAGGCTGGGGGAGCTGGGGGCGTTCAGCCTGGAGAAGAGAAGGCTCCGGGGAGACCTCACAGCAGCTTTCAGTGCCTAAAGGGGGCTGCAGGAGGGCTGGGGAAGGACTCTCTGTCAGGGAGCGGGATGACTGGACACAGGGAAATGATTTTAACCTAAAAAAGGATAGATCTATATTGGATTTAAGGAACAAATTCTTTCCTATAAGGGCTGTGAGGGACTGGCACAGGCTGCCCAGAAAAGCTGTGGATGCCCCATCCCCGGCAGAGCCCAAGGCCAGGCTGGATGGAGGTGGTGTGCCCATAGCAGGGGGTGGAATTAGATGGGCTTTAAGGCCCCTTCCAACGCAAACCATTCAATGATTCCATGAAGATGGTATAATGCAGAATAACGAATGCATGGATAACCGATACTATGGAGGAGTCCCCAACACATTCACAAAGGGAAGCCATACGACACGAACCCACTGGAGCTCTTCAAAGGGTAAACGAGCACGAAGGCAAGAAAGATCCAGGGGATATAACCCACGGGGACTTCCAGAAGGCTTCTCACCAGGCCCCTCACCAAGGCTCTTAAAGACACGACGCTGCATGCATAAGAGAGAAGATCCCTGCATGATTGGAAATATTTTCACAGTGGGGCGAGCCCTGAAGAGTATGTAATAGACTTTCTTCCCGGTGATCTTTCCTGAGGTCTGTGCTGCTCAATGTACTGAACAAAGGATCTGGAAGATGAGACAATGACTGAGGGGACAAAGTTTGCTGATGAAACTATTCAAGAGAATAAAGAAAAGGATGAACCGGCAGAAGAATCTTACAATACTGAGCAACTGCTGAGAAAATGGCAGATGAAATTCAATGCGGATAACTGTAGAGTGAATCACAGGCAAAAAATACACCTAGTGTCACACAACAAAATGAAAGGCTCCGAGCTTATTACTGCCATTCAGGAACAAGCTCTTAGGATTATAACAAATAGCTGTAGGAAAACATCAGCTCCGAGCTCAGAAATCAAAGCAAATTCTAGAAATTATTTGGAATGGAACAAAACAGAAAATATCATTAGGCCTCTATATAAATAGATGGTACAGTGTGCTTCTGGTATTGTGAAAGATTCCAGTCCTCCCCACCTGAGAAGGATGCAACAGACACAAATGGGACATGAAATGGAAACAGCATATCTTAAAGGAAAAACCAGAAACAAATGACTTTCCCCATTCTTCAAAAGCATTCCTTACAGATTTACGTGGCACCACAAATGTGGCTTGTAATACTTGCAGGGCACTGGAGACACAAACAGTGTTTTGGGAAAAAGACTGGCTACGGAATTCAGAAGATGAGAAGAGGACAAGCTGGACGAGGTCTGCAGAAAGCAGGACGCTCGCTCTGCACCCGGCTGTAACCAGCAGGACAGCACTGGATTCAATAAAACCGTGAGCCTGGGCAAACGCTCCCATCCGTGCTGCTGCTGCAGCTCTTTAAGGCCCAGTTCTGTGCTATTTTTTCAACAACCTGGGGGGGCAGAAATCCCGTTTTAGTGGTGTGAGATGAAACCAGATTGGAGAAGGCAGAGAGCTCTGAATTCAGATTCAGAGCCATCCAGAGAAATGTTCTCACGACAAAGCAAAGCTGGGAAGTTCCTGCGTTTAGGTGGGAGCCATGCAGCACCCTAAGGCAAAACGAGGACAGAAAAGAACGTGGCATTAGAGGCGACCACTGCCCGTCACCGGCTCCATTTGGGACGGGCTGAGCTGAGAGCAGCAGGGCGTGCAGCATCCCGAGGGCACGGCACAGCGCTCCCCTGCCCACAGCTGGGCCACGGGGCCACCGCTCAACACCACGGCAGCTCAGGCACTCCAGGGAGCACGGAGCTTGCTTAACGTCTTAACTTACCCCATCAAAAGGAGCGTTTACTACTTACATTGTCACGGAATCGGTGATCTACACCATTACTTTAATTTTGCTTTCTCATCCCCTCACCTCCACCCCCACTGGATAATTAAGGCTTGGCTGCATGACTCAGTGGGGTGCTGCTGCAGAAGAAAGCAAGTCTTATTCTGGAATACATTAAAGCCAACAAGAGCTGCAAGGCGCTGAAGAAGATTATTGCAGGGCTGGAGAGACCTCCACTTAAATATGACACTCAGTTTGAGAGCAACACATTTGGACACTCCTAAGAAACCCAGAGGAGACCAAGGCTCACTGCAAGCTTGTAAGACACCGGCTAGTTGGAAAGATTAAATAAAACTAGCTGTAACGAGGTAAAAGAAAAAACGTTGAAGAGAACAGCCTTCTGGTACCGGGAGGACTGTTGTGAAAGGGAAAGCAATGGCTCCTTCTCCATAGTCCCAAAGCAAAACAAAGAATTCAGTTTCACTTACAGAAAAGTGGAATTCAGTCAAATGCTGAGAAATGTTCCCTAACTGAGCAGCTTGCCTGGCGCTGGAGCAGGCTTCCAGGGGAGATGCAGACGTGCACTTTTTGAAAATGGTCAGAAATGGACTGGTTAAGTATCTTTTGAAAATATTTTTGATAAATCTGATGGGGCCTTGGTGCAGAGGACTGGACCAGGTGGTCTTCTGTGATCTCTTCCAGCCACACATCGGTAACTCCACAACTGCAGGCCACCTTCACCATCAAGGCAGCACAGACAGGAGGCCCAAGAAAGAGCAAGCGACAAAATGCCAAAGACGATGTAGAGGAAGAGAGGCAGCTTTCGGCACCAGGTAACAGATGGAGAACTATGACAGCACCCCTTAAAGAATTAGGAAAACAGCTTGGATAAAGCAGAGAAGAGAAAAGTGCTTAGAGAAACTGAGACCAGACCACGGCAACAAAACCGACAAGGAAAGAGCCCCTAGCCTTGTCCACAGGCAGCCCCAAACCACCAAGACTGTGAGGGTTTCAATCCCTAACACTTTCTTGTAAAAGATAACCCCGGGATCAAGTTACACTGAAATGTCTTGTTTTCTCTAATGCAGCAGTTCTGGGTTTGGATGGGGCTTCAATTTGTAAGTCACCAGCACAATTTGCAGGAAGCCGGCTATAATGTCAGCACGCGGATCCACTGCCAATGACTACAATCAATTCTTTGTTCCTTATTCGCTTTCTGCAACGTCGAATAATCTTCTTAAAGATTAACAGCACCTAGCTAAATGGAGAAGAATGGATTTTGTGTACTGATAGAGTCATAGACTGAAGACAAGCCAATACTTGAAACACTTATAAGACAATATTTGGCCATAAGCAAAGGGCTTTTTCTATAGCCACTATTAATAAGGGATCAAAAATAACTCCTGCAATATGCTCTGAAGTTTAAACCTTGGCTCTGCTGGCACACAGGCTGGCACAGTCCTGAAGGCTCTCATCAAGAGACAGACGAATTTACCACTTATCTTTTTCAGCGTGAGGGAATGCTTGTTCAGAATAACTCAAGTGATATCAATTTAAAAGACAAACCATTTAGAGCTGCGAAGGTCAAATTCTGTTTGTCAGTCATCCAAGAAAGAAAAGCTGGTACAAATTGCAAAGACGAAACACATCCTTCGCAAGAATACTCAGATACTGTGGTTAGTCAGATACATTAGTTCAGGCTACAGTAAGCCAGGAACAGAGAAAAAGCCCCCAAAATCATGGATTACCAAGGTGCTATCCCATACACATACACATTTGTCTTTCTGGCTTAGAGGATGCTGAGAAAATCTTTGTGCTGCTGCAACAAGTTACCCAAAAATTCCATAAAATGCCTGTTAAATACAAGGTATAATTGCCCACCATTTATGTCGTGTTATATTACTTGGCTTCCAAAAATCACTGAGTTTTAAAATTAAAACTACCGCTTTAACCTTTGAGAATATATTTGGCCATATTCTGTTCTATCTTATTTCTCTTCTTAACTACCTGTAATAAATAATGCCTTTTTAATTATCCTATAAAGGATAATCATGCAGGGAATCTTCCTGCCAGAAGCACTACCCCAACCAGCCTTCTCCTCTCCACACGCTTGCTGACTCCTCTGGGAAACCCCTTCAGGTTTCTCCTTCCCCAGGTTCTTCTTGGCGCCTCGTTTGGACGCTGCTGTCACAAGGAGAGCTGTCACTGCCCACCGACGTGGGAACCACGCCGCTGCTGCGGGGACGGTCCTCTGCCTCTCGCCTTGCTTTCAAGTCATTCGCTACACACAACTGTAACGGCACGCGAGCTCCTCTGGAACAAACAGCGCCGGGTGCTGGAGACCTGATGCTTTCCGTCGTTTGCCTGAGGAGTTCTGGAACCTCTTCTGTCAATACCGCAGCTTGAAAGAGCTCAGGAAGCTGAATAGTTTTTTTTTAAGCATCTTTGTACAGGAAATAGTAAAGGCATGCAGACACAGTTATCGCAGAGAAGCGATACAAAGTTATCCAGCACACAATGGCCAATCTGGGACAGATTTGTCATTTGAAACTCCTTAGTTGAGCTGCATCTGAGACTCAGATTCTCCTAATGCTCCCCAGGAAAAAAAGAAGATACTGTGTGCTCCCTGAATACAGCAGAGATTTATTAGTCACTTATTGTGCAGAGGAGAAAGCATGCAGGCCACCCCATGTAAAAGATATTTCACAAGAAACAGCATACCGTTCTTTCAGTTTTGAAATAATTAGGATTAAAATTCTCCTAAATTATCAATTCTCTGTTTTTGTTATCGAAAGGCCCCCTCTTCCCATAGGTATAAGCAGCAGAATTTGCCTAAGTTGCATTGTCTGTAGCAAATACACGTGTCCTCATGCACACATCTCTCCAAATATATTCCACCTTCCAGTCCCACATCTAAGACAAGAGAGGAATGTCTGTGAGAGAACAGGGAAGGAAGGGAGACTCTAGAAGGAGAGGCGTGCATAATCTCACTTGAAAGCTGGAAGGCACACATGCAGAGCCTCTGCCCAGAGCGCCAATGGTCTTAACGCGGCCAGGCTCTCAGATGCAGCTCATCGTGCACTGGGCATGGTGCGGGCTCATTGTGAGCGCACAGCTGTGTTGTTCCTCTGCTCTCCAGAAGGCGTGAGGATTCAATGTTTTTCTGCTGGACTTAGTCACTTCACTGCAGCTGATCCCCAATTTCTTCTTCCCCTTTTGTGTTCCAGATTTTCCCCGAAACAGGTAATTAGCTGCTCTCTGGCTAAGTGATAGAGGGTCTGGGAGACAAACAGCAGCAAGCAGGCAGGTGACAAAGGGACTGGAGACAAGGCCAGAGGCTCTGGGGAGTCCGAGCTCCTGGAGCATTCCCTACCTGCAGGAAGCAGCCAGCTGCCCCGTGCAGCAGCCACACGTGGAACCAAGCAAGAGCAGCAAACAAACCACAGAGGAGCCAGATCCCACCTGGACTACAGGAGGAAAACAGAACAAGCTGTCAAGCAGCGCTATTTTCCTCACTCCTGCTCCTCGCTCCTGCAGGTGGATTTACAGGCGCTGAGCAGCCGTCACCCGTGGGCTGCTTGCAACAGCCACAGCCGCTCACCCAGGGGCAGACCCGCACCCCTTTCCACACAGACAGCACCGAGCAACAGCCAGGATGGGAAGTGCAGCAGTGCTGCTGATTAAACTGGCAGCTGGGCCGGGAGTAAAAGGGCTCCGCTGAAGTGGAAGCAAGCCAAAGAAGAGTTCAGCTCTACAGCGCTTCCTGTAGCGTCAGCCATTCTGCGCATGGGAGCAGCGAGAAGCATGCTCCAGCAACTGGAAGACAATTGCTAAGCACATTAATAAATTAAGGCGGCCAAGATAAGAGAAGACAACATCCCTAGCCTTAAAAGCCACCGATGTCTAGCCTGGGAGAAGGGTGAGCAGCATTTACCAAGTGGCAGTAAGAAACAGAACGACAAACATCGTCGCCATTGGGAGGTATTCCCTGGCAGCAGTACTTACTGGGTGCCTGCTCCTGAAGAAAAGAGGTCAAAATGTGCCTTAAAACTGACCTGGTGCTAAAAATCTTTGAATTAGTTCATTAATTCATTGTACAAGTTTGCAACTAAGAGTCAAAAAGGCCCTGCAGGTATGGGACAACAGCAATTGCTCCCTAAGTGCGTTCCTGCAAGACTGAACTCTGAAGTTAGGAGACAAGTTAACGAGAAGGAACCACTTCCATTTCCCTACTGCCAGGGGACCTCACCCACAAAATGAAAGTTTTTTTTTTTTTTAAAGAAGGAAAAATATCAGGGGCATAAGGAACACAGGAAAAATGTTTGGCTTGCTGTGTGCACGGGTGTCTGACAGTCACCACGAAGAGCTCCAGGCAAGCACGTCTGAAGCTTCACGCAGTGCACATAGCTACAGCAGTGCTGCAGGTGAGCAGTCTGGTAAAACAAGGAGGTGCATACTAGAAGGAACAGACTAAGGGAAGTCCCCAGGAAGAGCAGACAGGTCCTTCTGGCTGCACGGTGCTATATCAGAGCCACAACGAGATGAGGAAGAAGGTACGGTCCCTGATCATGTCTGGGACCAGGCAGGGTGCATCCATGGCTGGGGAGGGAGCTGACTGCTGGCACTGCCACCTTTCAAAGGTGACACTAGTAAAGGGACATTCCTTTTGTAAGCACTACCCATCACACAAGCACGATCCAGGGAGTCACGGGCCTGCCAGCCCCACGTTAGTCCCCTGGAAAGGCCACGCAGTAAGCTCTGGGATGCAGAGGGGAAGGATGAGCGGCAGACAAGATAACTGTCTTTGGAGTCTACCAGCGTAACCATCTGGAGGAGATTCTGATACACAATATTGACTTTCTGCTTCTCAAATGTCATTGAAACAATCATTATGAACACAACTTCTTCCTTCCAAAGCTTGCACGTGGTAAGCAGACTCCCCTAAAAGCTCATGTGACTGATGAGGGTATCAGCGGGTAGTCAGCTGAGCTGCCCTGGTGCTTGCTGTAGACTGCTTAAAAACACACCTCTTATCAAAAAAGGAAGGTGTTGGGGTAACAGGCTAGCATGCAGCATCCTGATGGTGCTATCAAACTGCTTTGAAAGCATCTTTGCCAGTATAATCATTTTTAGCAACTGAAATGGTTGTATTAGTGCAACACGTAGATCGTACCAACAGCACAAACATCGTCTGCAACATTGATCTTAAGTCTCAAGCAAGGGCTTGCAGTTTGCTAACACAGGAACTTCTGCTGGCATGATCGCACCACTTAAAACAATAAATACAAAAGTTAAACACCCTGCAGTGTTTGTGACTGTCACAGGTGCAGCTAACCTCCGCCCCAGGCTCAGGATGCGCAGCTCTTCCTGGAGGAGTGCAGGCTGGGCTAACACAGCCAGCCGCCTCAGACCTAGCTGCTACCCACACAAGAAACTGTCAGCACTTGAGAACACATCTTGCTTACAGAAACCGGGGAACAAAACTGTCTTTAAGATAAAAACTTAGAACGTTTCATCCTTCAAAACCCCAGAAGTATTTGAGGAAGATAAGTGTTCTGAAGACTCCCGTTGGCAGCAGCGGGATCTGTCCGAGGTGTAACTCAGGGCACTGCCTCAGCCGCGCCACTCACAGCCCCAGCAATTTTCCAAGGGAGAAACCCCTCTCAACGTCTTGCAGCAAGTATCAGGTTGTCACTCAAGACCAGTAATTAATAATAGGATTGGGTAAAGCTGATACTCATGAGTTCAAATCCTGGAAGAGAAACCCTGCTCGTCCCCTGCCCCCAGGATGAACAGCTGCAGCGCCGCTCCGGGATGCACCCACTCGGCCGAAGGAACAGCTCGGTTAATTCGGCGCAGCTCCGTGTGCGGGCCCCTCAGCTTCACGCTGCTCTACATCCCTTTGGGCTGTGGTGCTGTATTTACAGCAGCTTCAAGCTGCTTTACATCCATGTGGGTTGCAGCGTTATGGTTACAAGGCTGAACTAAACAGACACAAGCCGGGTAGGCCAGCAAAGCCCCACAAAGCGGCATGGGCTCACTAAATCCCTGCTAGAGTCCTTGCACCTTGTTACACCAGCAGTTGTGTTTAGAGAAGGTCTTGTACCACAGGTTGCTGCTGTCACACGATTTCAGGCGTAAAAAGCACAAAGCTTTGTAGCGGAACAGCATTAACCGTCTAAGACGGCGAGGAATGACAAATTATAAATAGGAGGTGGCTTCAGACAGATGCCAGAAATGGATGGTGAGCAATCGCTGTGGCAAATCAATGCTCCAGCTGAGGAGCACAGAGGGGCTAGGTTTAGTTTTACCCTGAAAAGGCAGTGACACATAAAAGGCTAATGGCAGGTGGTCATTCTGCATTCTGTACATTTCACGAAGATTTATGAGCAGGCTGAATGCTGGAAAAGCAATGCTGAAATTGCTTGTGTCCCTCTGCAAGGTCAGCTTATTGTATTATGGAAACATTTCCAGTGAGACTCTTACAAGTTAAGACTGTTCCACTTTTTTCAGCTACAAGAAAGAAGCGACTGAGAAGAAACAGCATACCAAAAAAATTTCACACCATTTATTCTTAACGAGTGATTTTTTTTTTCCCAGTTATTCTAGATGAACAAAGACTATTTGAGCTGAGAGCTTAAAGCTGGAAGGAGAATGATCTTCCAGAAAATTTATTTAACGTGAAAATATTTAACAATAGTGTACTTACCTGTATTTTCTAAAATAATGCTAATTTGTAACTACTGTACTTTGTAATTATTATGGATGAGCGCTGTCACGAGAAGCTGCGTGGGTGTCCGAACCGAGAATTTTGATGTTCATAATTTTCAGCAGCTCGATAGGAAAACAGAGGCCTGACTCCCGGGATTCAGCTGTCAGCAGCGTGGGATAGCGTTCGCACTACCCTGGGAATCTAGGAGCGCAATTTTCCTGTGACAAACACATTTTAAGAATTAAGTATTTCAGAACAGTCCTGTGCCAAAGAGGCCTGTTCCACCACAGCACGAGATGCATCTCGAGAGGGAGGGGAGGAAATCGGATCTGGCACCTCGAAGCTCTGCAGGTAGGAGCTCTATCACAGCCTCGCTCTGCAGAGATTCGGCAGCACCGGCACACCACATTGCCCTCCACGGGCAAGAAAACGACAAAAGCTTGAAAACATTTCCCTACACAGGCCTGTATGGACTGCGCCGTGAAGCTGTCCTTAAATCCATTCATGCTGAAGCGAGCCCCATAAAAATAGGTGCCTAAATCCCCACCAGATCACCCCCTCTGAGTTCTGACGGAGCGAAGTGCTCCCAACAAGGCGCAGCGAACACCTCCTCCTCCGAGCTGCACCTTTGGGCCCCGCGCAGATCAGTTTGCTGCAGCCCAATAAAGGAGATCGCCGGGACAGCTGTTGCACCTCCCTTCAGGACAGCTGAAAATAAACTGCCCACTCAGACCCCAGGATTTTTCCTGGGCACCTTCACCGTGCTAGGGCCCTGCTGTAAGCACTAGGTCAAACAGTTCGCTCATTACGGAGAGCTTGCAACCAGGGCTGGGGGCCACAATTCCCCTGAAAGGGTCTCTTTTAGGGTTTCCTTTTAGCACATTTTCTATCCCAGCCCTGTGCAGAAAGGCAATTTTTTTTTAAAGCAGCGCAGATATTTCAGAGTATTTAATGCTCCCCCTGCCCTCGTTTGTATTAAAGAGTTAGAAAGTAAAACCCCTTGATTTATACAACTACTCGCACAGTATTCCCTTCTCCCAGCCTTCTTACAAGGGTTGCTCTAATGTACAGCCTGACGTGCCTTTTTGACTTATGGGATATAATAATCCTCATTTGAGAGCCGGCACACCAACCCCAAAGCCTTATATCGTAACATTAGCCAGTAATTATCTCAGGACATCATACAGAAACTAAGACGTCTCACGAGCCCCCACACCACCTCCACTGAATTTTAAGTCTCTAAAACTCTTTGTAAGAGAAAAAGCCCCCGGCCCCTAACGTCCACCATTAAGATGCGCGAGCGGCGTTATGAATTGCCGGGATGCTGCAGTTTCCCCGAGGTTACAGCCGAGAGAGTCGGGCACAAAATCGCTGCCCTGAGCGTTTCGGCGGGTTGCAGCCCCGCACGAGCACACCAGCCCCGGCACCGCGGGCAGTGCTCGGTCCCGTCTCTGGCTGAGCCAGCTTTCAACCTTATCAAGCAATGTTGATTCAGACAAGATGACTTGTCTCTAGCGTAGGCTCAAGAATTTCACTTGTACAAGTCGGAAAGCTTTGGGTACCTGCATTGAGCACAACAAGGCATCCCCAGACTACTTTCGCTTCCCAAACGGGACCGGAGCTCTGGAGTGCCCAGCAGCACTGCTGCAGAGACAAAACTTTTCCACGGGGCAGCACGAGGGACCAGGGCCGCCACTTCTGGTGGCTGCCATAAAGGAAACTGTAGCTGAAGATTCTGTCAGGTCCCTCGCCCACTGTTTATGGGGAGAAACAGAGCCTGACTCATCTAATCACTAGATAGGATAAACAGAGGCTGAGGAAGGAAACAATGAAGATGCGCACTTCCCATCACAAATATCCATCTACTTACGGCACCAGAGTGCGTTTCCTCCCAGTAGCTGAGTGACTGCTGTGGTTGGCTTCAGTTTCCCGAAGCCTAAGGAACCAGCTGAGAAACTGCCCCGAACAAAACAAAGGAAGGCTTCCCCGAGCGCTGCAGCGAGCAGCAGTCCTCCGAGCCTCTAACTCATTTCAGCTCAAGGTTGGGTTGTTTAGTCTAGAGTTAATTTTGCCCACTTAGGAGGTTGTTTTGAACTGAGATGCAAGGGACAGACAATTGAACTAACGCACAAGGACAAAACAGCAAGCCAAAAAAGGGACTGAGTGCACCCACAGCAAGAAAATAAAAGCGTTAGGTTGGTAAAAGAGCACTTGGGATTTTGACTAGCTTTGTCTAACACGTTCCTGTTGTACGTTAGCTGGTTCCAAGCTCTCTCACTTCAGTCAGAACATACCGTCGCACTCCCATTTACGAGCGAAGCCCAAACAGAAGTATTACAATTATCCTATTGATAAACCCGATTTCTGACAGTGTCAAATTTCAGATTGATGAGCGACATTAAGCACAGTATAAACAGTTTGCAATGCCTGTTTTCACTGACAGAAGCATATCGTTGGAAAGAAACTTCACAGAGGACGGTGGAAAAGGTCTGACTGTCCCTAGATAACCTTCTCTTCTAAGGATTAATGTATTTTTAGACAATGCAGCCACCCAGTCTTAAAAACAGCCTGATGTATGGCAGTACCACCCCCAATTAAAAGATCAGAAGCTAAACTACCTTAAAAACAGCCGTGATGCCCCAAACACACGCGCGCGTAATAACTGAACACGTCATTCAATTTGTGTCGTTGCATGTAGTGCTATAACACCTTCACATTTCTAGGCACAAGCTAGCTTGTACCTTTTGGTGCCTACAAAACTCCTCCCAGAAGCTGTTACTGTGCAAGGGCTCTGTGTGAGGAGCCACTGCCCTTCTGGTGAGAACTGCTGGAACAATCTCACTTATCCCCTAAAACAAATCCATGCTGCTTCAGCTACTGCTGCAGTTCCAATAGAGGAACAAGCAAACCTTTGCTTAACGCTCTCACATCATGAGCTCTCCTTGCTAGAAAAAGCGCAAACCCACAATCCATGTATGAAGCCTCTCTGCCTTCTCCTCCATCTCCTGGATTTTGTTCCAGTGTTAGCTCCTTGGTGATTCTTACAACGTTCTCCTGACTGTGGTAGTGGAGAGTGGTCTTAAACACATCGTGCCCTCAGCTGTGTTTCTGGATGGTCCAAAAACTGTGTAGCCTTCTGCTTTCCTAGGACTGCACCTAATGTTTGAGAGTAAATAAAGGACCAAATTTGCTGAAGAGCGATCAAAAAAAGTCAACTTCAGCATGACATGGATGCTGCTTCATACAGCTCCGGAGAGCACCGAGACATGCCTATGGTTTTACAGCTCTGACTCAGAAACAGGAATAACTTAATCTGGGACTGCCGGGGAGGTTGCAGTCTCAGTTATCCATGCCAGAATCACTGTGCAAAGTACCTGACTTCTCATGAAGCAGCTTCTGAATTACCACAGTTGCCCAGCACCTGAAAATAAATCAAAAAAGTAAGCGCCGAGCTACTTCAGGAGTGTTGTAAATGACAGGCTCAGGAGTTGTTTCATGGGCAATTCAGCTCCCCATGGAACAGGCAAAAGGGAAACAGCCGGTAAATCAAAGGGCAGACAAAGGATAAACAATCTTTTATGTCATCACCATTTCTGAAAGTCCTTACAGACAGAAAGGCATTGCCTACTACATTTGGAGATGCCTTCCCAACTAGAAGCTTCATATTCTTTTCCCCCCTTAAGACTCAATTTTCATGAAAGTTCAGTCTTCGGTTTCGTCTGCCATTCAGGAGGAAGAAAGCATTACATGACTGCTTCCCACCGTCTGCAAACACCGAAGAAGTTCAACAGCAACCAATATTTTGCTTCACCTGCTGGTGGTGGTTTGCTTGATGATTTCTAAATGTTCACCCACATCCAGCTAGTATCTCTCCTTTCCTTCTGTGTTAAGCAGAAAACCATTGCCAAAAATACATGGTATTCAAGAAATTAGATTACTCATCGATAACATGGGATCGATGTTAACCCAGAAGTCACTGAGGTAAAGATGCAAGTGGGGCTGAAGCCGCAGTGCGGGTAACAGACACTGATGCCAGCCTTTGGTCTGGGTTAACGCCGCACTCAGTGCTTCCAAGAGGATGACGACAAGCTGGAGGCTCAGGAACACCACTTGTAATTTAAAAAGTTATTTTCAAAATACAGCTTCATAGCTATAAATAGCAGACAGTTTCTCACCTAGCAAGACAGCACACAATTATTCTTAGTCACAGTGGCCCAGATACTAGAGAAAGTGTAATTTACCTTTGTTGAAAGCCACACAACGTTTGGGGCCGCTGCGCGCTTCAAACAAACTAACCCAGTTTGTGAGATTGGCCTTACGTTTTGTAGAACCAGATGCTGACTCCGACAAATTAAGTCAATTGACTTAGTTAAGCCTTCCATAACCTGGAAAGACATGTGCTTGTACAGAGCGAGTCTCACTACGTTCTTTAACCAAAATAAAAAAGTTACCCACTCTTTCCAATATGTAGAGTCACCTTCCCCACTGCACGGCCATTTGGTCTCACAAATGTTAACCAACGGTGGGCAGTCACTACCATCTGCTCCGTATCTCATAATGCTACGTTCCTAGCTCTACGAGAAGATATTTAACAGAAAAAATCCTCCCACGCACTATATTCCCTCAGTTTGTCAACCAGCACTCTAGAGAGTCAATTAACTGGACTTCAGCTGACACTCTTCCATACACAGCATCAGTCCCCATATAATATGGGAACAAACATATTTTGGACATGTTCAGTGATAAGGAACTGCTAGAAACCTCTCCAACCACGACGACAAGCATTTTCATCAGATGCAGATTTATACAATCAAACCACACACGTACAAACCCCCTAACAAATCAGTGTTTGTTCCATTTGGGTGCGCAAAAACCCCTCTTCGGCCACACATCACCTCAGCATTGTCCGAGACACAAAGGTGAGAGAACGTTAATGGGACGCCGGAACAAAGCTTTTATTAAATTGAAAGTAAAGTCATCTTCCCTTCCTGTAAAGCTCTGAAGAAGTAACTCAAGCAGGAGAGCAGTTAGCATCTGCTCAACTACTCACTCATCTAAAAGCTTTACAAAGTACCAGGGCCTAGGTGCTACTGTTCGATGCGTTACCCGATACTTCGGTAGCTCCTCAGACACAAGTCTTTCCATATACAGAATTGTATTTGTGGGCTGCCTGGTGATTACGGCTTGCCATATGCTCAAGAAGTTTGACCTTGCAAAAATAATTATCCATTGATCAACGTCTGATGAATCTAACGCACTTCATGATAGGCTCTTGGCTGAGCGTCCCACTACGTGCATCAGCAAGACACGCTGACACTTCTGAAAAAGATCATCGCAGCCTTGGCTGCAAAATCCTCCTGAAGTCATCCCGGCTCTGCCATGCTTCCACCCACCTTCCGCTCAGTCTTCTTCCTTGGCAAAAGGCTTTCAGTACTCAAATCTTCAATAAACAGCTCTCACTAACATTTGTGTGTTTTCTTAATTATGTGACAATAAACGTATACGTGCTATACTGGAGAACGGACTGTAAGCCCCTATGCTGTTTGCTTTATAGCTTATTTTTGGAACTCCAGAAGAAAACAAATAAAGCCCCCTGCTCCTCGGTCCGCTGACAGCCACAAGCAGATGAGCTCGTGAACCAAGCGTTTAAGCCTCCAAAATATTTCTGTTTAATAATGTCACCCAAGCAAAAAAGAAAACCTAATCAACTCGGTTACTGCTATTTGTGCTACTAACACGTCGGTCTCTACAAAGACATTGCTTCCAGATGTCAGTTTTGGATTGTGTCTCTTTCCCCGGTCCCGCTGCTGCGCTCCATGCTTAATCTACGAGATCTTGAGCTAAGAAAGTTTTCTTCCTGAGGCTGGCCCCGGTTCAAATCGGATTCATTTCACTGACCAGATGCAACAATCTGGGAGGCTGATTTCACATGCCCTGCTAAATTCTGAACCAGTCTTAGATATCAACAGGTTTCCCAACGCTGAAGGGGAGCGATACCACACGCTCCCTCACGTTCCTGTCAATTTACACAACGGCAGCAAATGCCACAGACAAAACACCGCGCGTGTCCCCAGGCAGGGAAGGTTCGCCATTCTGAGGCTAACTTCTGCGACTACTTTTGCATGATCTTTAGCACACTTGGATGCACGTTAATACAATCTGTGCTGCTTATCTTGGGCACTTTCTGGTCTGTACAAACGCTGCCAGCCCGGCGCGCTTTGGGGACTTTCAAGGCAGCCCCGCCGCAACACGCGCGGAGGCCGGCGAGCCTCCTGACCTTGCGAGCGCTGCGGGCACGGCTGTTCCAGCACACCCCAAGCACGAAGGCAGGAATTCCCTAAAAAAAAAAGACCCAAAATAATACTAGAAGGGCCACCTAGCTCCCTGCCACGCTCCCGGCTCTGCCACCCCAGAGCTGTAACTCGCTCCTGAGGTGTCTCCGTATCTCGGGGAGAGGCCGGTGCGGGGAGCAGCTCGCTGGGGGCTGCCGCCAGCCCCCCGGGACCCGTCCCGGTTTTGGTCCCGGTTTCGGGGCTCGGTGGCAGGCAGCCGGCAGCGCTCCCTCCACCTTCACCCCCCTGCAGCGCAGTGCCCGAAGCCTGCGGGGCCGGGCGGCGAGGGCAGGGCCCCCCGGGCCCCTCTCGGAGCTGAGGGGGAGCCGCGGGGAGCCCCCGGAGCACCCCCCCACACACACCCCGGGGCCGGCCGCCGGTACCTGGTGCAGGGCTGTCAGCCCGTCCACGTTGGTGGTGTCGACGCGGGCGCCGCGGCCCAGCAGCCGCTTCACCTCCTCGGTGTCCCCGCTGGAGCAGGCGGCCAGGAACACGGCGCCCTCCTCGAAGCGGACTCGGGACCCCCCGGCTCCGCGGTGCCGCCCGCGGCCGCCCCCCGCCGCCACCGGCTCCTGTTCCGTGAGGGAGCCCTTCCAGCGCCGCAGCTGCTCGGCCCGCCGCAGCCGCGCCGACTCGGCCCGCTTCCCGCCCAGGTGCTCCGGCTCCGACATCGCCGCCGCCGCCGCTCCGAGGCGCAGGGAGCGCGACCGCACCTCAGCCGGGAGCGGGGCGCAGCGCCCCCGCCGCCATCTTCGCTACGCCCCCACCGCCGCCACAGCCACAGCCGCCACCGCCGCGCCGCCCGCGCCCCGCGGCATCCCGGGACTTGTAGTTCCCGCGGGCGGCGCCGCACCTGCCGCCGGCCGCGCACTGCTCCCGGCGGCCCCCGCGCGGCGCCGCACCTGGGCGCGCCCTTGGACTACAACTCCCAGAAGCCTCTGCTTCCCTCCCGCCCTAGCTGGGCGGGCTGGCCGCCATCACAGCGCCGCCCGCTGCCGCCTCCCCTGTCTCCTGGTCCCCATTCTCCCGTCCTCTGCTCCCCGTTCTCCAGTCCCCTGCTCCCCGTTCTCCCATCCCGGCAGCCGCCGGCACCCCGCCCGTGTGGTGCCGGGAACCGGCCCGGCCTCGGGGCTGGGGAGCTCCGGGCCCGCCCGTCAGCCCCGCAGCGCCCCCGTGGGGCCCCGCGGCGCTGAGGGGGGAGCTGAGGGGAAATGGCGGCCTGGGCCCCGCGGCGGGCTGCCGTCCCCGGGCGGCCCCGCTCCGCCAGGAGGGTGCCGTGAGGGCGCCGCTTGGGGCTTTTCTGGTCGTTAAAGCCCTGCCTAAGGCGTGTCGGGGAGCTGCGAGGCGCAGAACTGCCCTGAGGCAGCGGCCGCCCGGCCCTCGGCTCCCCCGGCTGCAGCCCCGCTGCGGGCATTCCCAGCCCCGCTGCGGCCGTTCCCAGCCGAAACCTCTTCGTTGTGCCTTCCCCGAGCCCCCCCTCGTGGCTGCAGCGCCGCAGCACGGCCCCGGGCAGCCCCTCCTGGCAGCTCTCGGCTCGGTTTCCCCGAGCACGTTCCTCGCTCAGAGCCCGGGGGCTGCCCCCTCGTCCTTCGGGTTGTTGTGTGGGGCCAGCTGCTGGGTTCGCCTCGAATTGTTCTGCAGAGGAAGCACAGAACGAGCGTGCTGCTGAGTGATCGGCAACAAATCCCCCAGACCAGATGGCGTTTGCCCATTAGTCTTAAAACAGCAGCTTCAGGGAAAACCCAGGGAACTACAGCGCAGCGTATCTGATGTCTCCAGCATGCAGATTATTAGAGCCCACTCCAATGAACAGAACTAGGGGCCACATTAGGGGCTATTAAATGCCCATAAAAATACCAGATCACGGTTCATTAGCAGCCTAAAATCACAAAGCTGAAGTTAGGAATCGCTAGCACGGAAAGGTTTCAGAAAAGAGCGACAAGGAAAATGGCCTCACATAGTATGTAGTTCAGTATGGAGCTCCAACTAGCAAGGCAATGAGGATGGTAGATGTTGAAATGGGCTTAAATACAACCGGACAGATTAACGGCACTAAATCAGTCATGGGACATAAATACGAAGTCGCTGTCCTTGGTTCAGAAAGGCCTTTGGAGGATGCTGGAGGCTGGGAGCCATCAGCACCCGCTCCTGGCCCCTGTGAGATGTGGGCCTGCTGGGTCCCATTTGGGGTGACCAGCTGTGGCCTTCCCGTCCTTTACGTTATGTTCTTCCCAGCGGGATCAGTTATTCATGGTGACAAACCTGCTGAGCCCACGCCGGATCAGGCCTGGAGCTCCGTTACTTTGCATTTATTGCTTCAAGCGTTTAATTACTTCTGGCTGCATGCCAGGCTGATGTGAGCCATAGCTCCAGCGCAGCGATGTGCACAGCCACGCTAGTGGTGTGGCTTACGGTTCTCTGAGTGTCTTCTCCACCTGCAATGTGGTAACGGGGCTGCAGGCCACCCCCTTCTCCTTCACAGCTGACAAGACCACCCCGCACTCCTGTGAAAACCGCCTATCAGCCATTTATGTTTTTAAAACTTGCCTTTTCTTTTCCTTACAGGAATTTTACCCAAGTGTATTTAGAGAGTTTTCTACATCTGTCCAGGATTCCTGGACATCTGACTAAACTTCTGGATGCCAAGAAGTCCTGCACAGACACAGCTCATGAGAACTGGCTATAAATCATACAAACAGTGATCCCAAAATTTCTGGCATATGTACCGTTACTTCTGGGATGCAGAGCTGCTTTGCACGTGCACAGATCTGCATGAGTCCCCGAACTGTGGGATTTGCTCTGTATGCCAGGGAGTCAGTCCAGTGCCTTCCTGGAAATGTCTGCTGTAATCTGTGCTTTCTGCAAACTGCCCCCACTCTGTAGCAACCACAGCCAGAAGAATGGCAGCCCTATTCCAAATACAATTTATCTTGAAAATGGACTATATCCCCAGGGGCAAAAAAAAAAAAAAAGACTTGGCTGCAAGAAAGGACTATTGTCTGTGGCTATGAGCCTCTTGCCATCCTTTCCTCCTCTCAAACACACCCTGGATCCTTGACACTCGTGAACACATTCCCACCTCTGCTTTCCTATGATCCATGCCTTCAAATTCAGTTCAGCTCTGGCCTTCCTATCTCAGCAGGAAGCTTTTGAACAAAAAACATTATTCCACATCTACTCCCAGGATGATCTACGTGAGCACGTGTTGCTGGCCATGCAGCTCCCAGATCCTGAACAAAACCTCTGTCTGTGTGCTTCCAGCTGCTAACATCTTTAAGTACTGTTTTCCTTCCCTTCAGTTTCTCACTGAGTTTCCTTTAACTGCTCTGTTATAAATAAGCGCTTTATTTATATAATAAAACGGCTTTCTGGAATGGCCCAGGTTTGTGCTTTTTATGCACCTCTGCCAGCAGCTTGTTTGTCTGGAGTTCCAAAAAAAAAAAAAAAATCAGTCCTTTTATGTTTGCTGAAAAATAAGTTTACAAAACCTGCCACGGGTACTACGGTAGATCAAAGACAGAATCTAGCAGCTTGTGAACTCCACGCTCTTTTAAGATTTGGTTACCCTGACGATGTCCCACAAACACTGCTGGTTTTGTTTCAAGCTCTTAGCACCATTTTTGATCTCTTGCAACCCCACATTGTCTTTGGTCACTCCTTTTGGCAGCTTGGTTCCCAGTTCACCAGTCCAGGACACTGTTTGCCTTAACCTGCTGGTGGGATCATTCCCAGGTGCCCATGACGTCTCCGGCACATTTTAACTGCACCATCGTGAGCTGCTGGGACAATTTGTGCTGTGTGAAGCCAAGCACGTGCCCAAGTCTTTCTGGAAATAAAGCTGGAGCGGGTTAAGGTCCCTGCTGCGCATCACCCACTGACCTTGCTTAGGAGGCTGCAGGGCCCACAGTCTCACCGCCTTCCTCGCTTGCACGTCCCCAGCCCTGCAGCAGAGCGTGGAGCATCCCACTGCTGGTGCGACACTAGATGGCGTGGGGACCCACAGCACATGCCCGAGCTCCTGGAGCTGCTTTGCCTTCTTCCCCCTGCTAGAAAAGGAGTCTTGAAGTGAAAACTTTTTGTCTCCTTCCTTCCTAGGTGCTGCTGAATGGACGGTGAGGCTGCAGCAATGAAAGGGAATGAAGAGCTGAAGCCAGCCTGTGGTGCACAGCCCGAGCGGTAGCTCTGCTGCTCGGGGATGTGAATGAGTTTGGACTCTGCCCTGAAAGGGAAGAGTGTCTCACTGAGACAGCAAGGCATCCCGCTGCCCGTGCTGGGGAGGGGACAGGCCTGGACCTCACTCCCTCCTTACAGAGGGTTAGGTACTTCACGAGTCTGATCTCCTCCTCCAGCCCCTTCTGGAGCAAGCAGCCCCAGAGCAAAGAGCAGACCTGAGGTTTGCAGCAGTAGACCCCACATTTTAGGATGCAGAGGGCTGAGGCTGTGAGTCAGCTTTTAATTCACACACTCATCTCTGGAGTAAAGAAGCAGGGGTATGTGAGCCTCTGAAACCTGACAACCCCTGATGCACAGCCAGGGGAAGTCAGCTGGAGAGGCCAACTCTGTCCAGGTCTGCTGGAGGCTGACATCTGCAGCACCAAGTGCTGTGCATTAGACACTTCCTCTGAGTCATCTGGCAGAGGTTTCCCAACCCCGAGGGGAAGGACGCAGCCCTGAGCTGTGGCTGCAGCAGCTCAGGGGTAGGAGTGTAACTGTCAACAAGGCCTCAGGGAGCCCTGTGGAAGATCCACGGCTGCCATGACCAACTGCTCTGGGTGACACCAGTGTGCTCACGTCTCTGTCCTCTTGGCAATGTGCATCATGGCATCTGGTGGTGCCCCACTCAGTGATATGGCCGGACCCTGCTAACTCTGAGCCGCACGTTCCTGTCTGTGGGCCCTGAATGCCCAGCTAACACCAGTCACCTACCTGTTCCTAATGTCCCCGAGTGACGAGGTGACCTGTGGTGCTCTGAGCCCTTGGATGGGCCATGCCTGCCAGGTCACCTGTGCTCGGCTTGTCCTTGCTTGGTCAGGGCCTGGGTTCCCACACGAAGCGTTGTCACCCAGCGTGGCAGCGCGGCTACTCTGAGGCATCCTGTTCCTCTGGGACAGAAATTAGGTGCCTCTGCCCTGCGCACAGGACATGAGCAGCATTTTCCCCTCGTGATCCTCGTCCCCTCCCTGCATTTCAGGTCTTGCTTCAGGACCAGGAATTTCTTACCCACAGCTCAGGGCAAAGGATACAATGCCAAAGTTTTCTAGGTCCAAAGGAAGCACCTCCCTCTGCTCCCCTCCCGCTCCTCCCTTCCTCTCGGCTCTGTCCCGTGCAGCTGTGCCCAGGCTCTGAGCCTGCTGCAGACAGGCTGCCTGCCTCGGGCACTGTGGTTTAGAAGAGAACGAGCAGAAAGGGACCCTCGAGCCCCAAAGATCTGTAGGTGGTCTCTTTCTTTTTCAAGTAGAAAAAGGCCAGCCCATGCTAGATAAATTAAATAGGAGCATTTGCTGCAGGCAGCAGCAAAACCGCTCTCTTCCCCGGTGTCCCCTCCTAGAGCCTCCTGGAGGCTCCTGGCTTTTGCTGGCCTCCGAGTCCAGGTGAGCTCCAATGGGCTGAATCTTCTCGAAGATATTCAGGTGCGGAATGCAGTCAGGGAAGAGCAGTGAAGCTGTGAAGGGGCTGGGAAACAAGAGCTGTGAGGAGCAGCTGAGGGACCGGGGGTGTTCAGGCTGGAGAGGAGGAGGCTGAGGGCAGAGCCCACCTGAAAGGAGGCTGCAGAGAGGGGGTCCGGTCTCTGTTCTCGGGTCACACGAGGCAACGGCCTCAGGTGCACCAGGGCAGGGTTAGCTTGGACGTCGGGAAGAATTTCCTCACACAGAGGGGGGTCAGGCGTCGGAACCGGCTGCCAGGGAGGTGGGGGAGTCCCCGTGCCGGGAGGTATTTAAGAGATGTGTGGACGTGGCACTGAGGGACGTGGGTTAGTGATGGGACTCGGTAGGGTTTGGTGACAGTGGGCTGCGTGGGGTGACAGGGGGACGTGTGGGGCGACAGCAGGGCTGTGTGGGGCAACAGTGGGGCTGTGTGGGGTGACAGGGGGCTGTGTGGGGTGACAGCGGGGCTGTGTGGGATTACAGGGGGATGTGTGGGGTGACAGTGGGGCTGTGTGGGGTTAAAAGGGGATGCATGGGATGACAGGGGGCTCTGTGGGGTGACAGGGAGACACGTGGGGTGACAGGGGGATATGTGAGGTGACAGGGAGATGTGCGGGGTGACGGGGGGACACGTATGATGACAGGGTGCTGCACGGGGTGACAGGGGGCTGCGTGGGGTGACAGGGGGACACGTGAAGTGACAGGGGGACACGTATGGCGACAGGGAGACGCGCGGGGGGCCGGCGGGCCGCTGAGGCGGGCCCTCAGGCATGGCGGCGGGGCCGGGCCGGGCCGTGCCCTCCCGCGCGGCCCCGCGGGGCGGGCGGCCGCCGTGACATCAGGCCGGGCCGGGCCGAGCCGGGCCGGCGCCGAGCGCCAAGCGCCGCCTTCCCCCGCCGCCAACAAAAGCCCCCGAGCGGCCTCGGGCTGCACAGCGCCGCGCCCGCCGCCTCCCGACCCGACCCGGCCCGACCCGACCCGCCCGGCCCCGCTGCAGGTAGGTGCGGGGGGCGCCGCGGGACCACCCCCCCCAGCCTCCTGCGGGCCGGGTGGGGAAGGGAGGGCACGGGCAGGGCACGCGTGGGGGGGGAGGACGGCCCCGGCGGGCACAACGCCTGGCCCCGGGGCTCGGGAGCCGCCCCAGGCGGGCCGTGATGCCGGGGGGCTCCCTCCTGGCCCAAAGCTATGCTACCGCCTCGTCTGTCAGCATGGGGAGCCCTGGGGGGCCAGGTTCCCTCCTGCAGCCCCCCCCGATCCCCTCCTGCAGCCCCCCCGATCCCCTCCTCCCCTGCACACCCCTGTATTAAGGGATCCCCAGCGCTCAGGAGCTGGCTGGATGCTCTCGGGCACGGTTTCAGATCCTCGGAGCTGGCAGCGGGGCCAGCGCGTAGGAGAGGGCGTTAATTAGCGCCTGGCAGACGCGGCGGGTGCTGCCAAGTGGTGCTGCTCGCCGGGGAAGCCGGAGCTCAGCAGCAGCTGCTTCAAAGTCCCCGAGCACCTCTCGAGGATGGGGATGGGATGCAGGGAGCGAGACACGGCGATAGGTGGGAGATCGGCGAGGCCTCCGCACCTCCAGGTTTCGGTGGCGAGGCTGGAAAGGGGCTCGCTCTTGCTGGGATCAGCCGTGGCCCTGGGCAGGACGCGCTGCCCAGCACACGTGGCCCAGCGCTTGCTGCTGCTGGGGCGTTGAGGGACAGCGCAGGCAGCACGGTCCCTTCCCTGTGCTGGCGGTTTGGGGCGTGCTGTCCGGGCAGCCTCCATCTCCTCCGTCTGCCGGGCTCCTGAGCTCCTCTCCCCTCTGCCGGGAGGCAGCGCAGCGTGCCGAGGAGGTGACCGATGGGGCAGAAAGGTTTGCGAAAGCTCAGGTGGGCTCGGTCGGATTAGGGGCTGTGATTCCTGCAGAAGTCAGTAGCTTTTCTTAGCCTATCTGAAAATGCTTTTGGCGTTTGTTCTAGGTGAAATCGGGATTTTCTTTGACAAATCAGTTTAATGTCCAGTTGTGATAGGAAGCCTACAGGTTTGCAGGCACAGCCTGGGAGCCGTGTGAGCAGCAGGCAGGAGCACGCAGCCCCGCAGGCGCGTTGCAGTCGCGGTGGGTGAGCGCTCACAAATACCCATGTATGGCAGCAGGCTCAGCACCCTGCTGGCCTGGCGCTGGCCCCATCCCTGCACAGCAAACCTGCAGACCTGCCTTGTAACAGCAGCAGAAGCAGTGCCGAGCATCCTGCTCTGGGTACTGGTGGCGTTGGGTACACCCACCTTGTGTGAGGGTCTCTTTCTACCTCGGACCCCCCGACCCTTCCCATCCAGGCAAAGCCCCCAGAGATGTCTGACCCTATACGGCTGCTGCCGCGGGGTCGGTTCACTGGTTTCTGTGCTGTGATCTCAGTGTTTTGCTGCATCCCAGTGCTCGCAGTCCTCAGGACCCCCTTCTCCTCTTGCTCACCAGTTCAACACCACTGTGTGGTGAATGATACTCATTTGTCCTCACTTACACCGTTGGCAGCCCAAGTCTCCTCACGTCACTGCTGATGACATGGGGGTACGGGGGACGTTTCCAGCTGCATCTTGTAGGGCCGTTTCCACTTGTGCCCGGGTGATGTGAAAGCTGCTTCATGCACGATGCCGTTTGTTAGGGGCAGAGGCCCCACGGGCCCCAGTGCAGGTCCCTGATGCTCCATCCTGGTGATTTCCCTCCTGGAGCTGCGTGCGTCGCCGTGAGCTGACTCCTTTCTGCTCTGCCCGGGCTCTGTCCAGGTGCCTCCCGCTTCAGATAAACGCTCGTGTCACAGCCGTGCCAGCTGCTCTCTAACTGGAAGGCAGTAATCGCACCCCAGGGCTTGGGGCTCCAGCTGTGCTTTCCTCCCTTTGTCCTGTCCCTTTGGCAGGCCACGCAATAATCCTGCACCAACTGCTGTGAGTATCATCCAGAGTGAATTTTGTGCAGCACCGGTGCTTTCCTGCCATCCCCTCTTATTAATGCTCCTTGCGAAAAAAATAACCTTTTACATAGGCCAGCTTGGGTCTCCTGGTCCTTAGTGATCTCCTCTGAGCACAAAGCGAGTACTCCGTGACGAATCGCTGCAGGGTCTTTTCAGCAGAACAGCTGGGCCTGTACTTGGGGAAGGTTCTCCAGCTGTTGCAGGAGCACAAACGATTGCGCCGACGTCCCGGTGGCTGCAGGTGGGGTTCACTGGAGGGTGCAAGGCGAGAACCCGCGCTGCTGTGAGCGCCCCGTAGCCGTGATGCTGCCTGCACGCTGCGGTGGGTGCTGCGTTCGCTCCAACAGTTAAAACCCAGGCAGGTAAAACTGTGGGTGCCAGCTCTGGGGCACGTGGCGTGAGCACGGCGGTCTCTCCAGCCCCTGGAAGCAGAGGGCGTCAGTCTGTTGTTCCTCCAGCTGCTGGCGTCACCTGCATCCTGCTCTCCCTTAAAGCCCAGGTTTAGCGGCATCCCAAAGCACTGGGGCGTGCTGGTTCTGTACTGGGTTGTGCCTGGTTCTTTAGCGTAGCCTGGGCTGCCTCCTGACTTGGTGTGCCACAGGCTCGTCTGGAAGGCGGGTGAGGCTGTAACTTGCTCTGAGCAGGTGAACCGTGCTGCTCCAGGGCCAGACACCAGGCACTGGAATTACAGTTAATCTCCAAAACACGTCAGACTCGCGGTTCTTCACTTCCAAGCCATACGGCTGTTGGTAGCACGGCCGTCTCTTAGTTTTTAGGGCCCCTTGCCTCGCTCAGAGCAGACGACGTTCCGGCCGCAGCGCTGAGCCACGGCTGGCGCAGAGGATGCCGTCTGTAGGGCGCCGGTTGGGATTCCCTCGGTGCTGGGGGACGCGAGGAGCTGCAGGAGGGAGGGAAATAATCGTGGGTTTGGCTGCCCTGGGTCTCACGCGTGCCCGTGCTCAGCGAGGCCTTTGGCTGCGGGACGCTCCCCTTGTGTTCCTCATTTGGAGTGGGCCCGATGGTGATTTGGAGAAGTGCGACTGCGGTCACTGAGTGTTACAAGCGTGGCGATCAGCCTCATGGCTCAGAGCACGCTGAGGAATGTGGAAATGATTGCAAAGCCCCCGAGATCCCTTCAAGCAGCCGTTAAGGGGGGAGCTGGGGTGACGGCTCTGCCCGGATGGCCGGCGTGAGGATTTTGCTTGTGCATCTGACGCAGCTGGTGCAGGCTCCGTGAGCTGGGTGCTTCGCAGGGCTTGGGAAGCATCCCTATATTGCTATTTTTCCTGCCAACCGAACCCTAGCATAAGCTGCTTTTCTGTCTCTCTTGCAGCCTGCCGGGCTGTCAGCATGTGCCCTGCGTGTCGTGGACCGAGAGGGAATTCCCTGTGACTTAGAGCTTCTGCCGAGCTCTCTCTGCGCCCTGCTGTGGCCGTCACAAGCTCGTGTGTCCCCAGGGCAAGCTGGTTCCCTACAGATCCGTCCTGTCTGGGGACCATTTATGGAGCTTTTCCGGGGCTGCCTCTGTGCTGCTGGGTGCTTTCCGGCGGGGTTCCCCTGCCCTGGTCGCAGTCAAGTTGCTTACACAAAGCGTCACCTCTAATCTTCCCGCGGCAGATGCGGAAAATAAGCAGCACGAGGGCCTGATCTGCTCCGGGGGCAGATGTCAGGGCTGGACCTGGGAGCAGCCTCTGTGCCCCGCGGCTCAGAAAAGGGCGTCCTCGCTTTGGGTAGACAAAGCTTCTTCCTTTGCTGCTGCTGGAAGGGAAAAAAATAAATAAATAGGGGCTCCAAAGGCCCCAGCGGTGGGACCTGGTGGCTGTCCTGCTTGGGAAGGGGCAGGAGAGCCACAACCACGTGCCACAGCCAGCGGCGTGCTGTTCCCGAGGGGTCTGGCGTGGGGCAGGAGGGGCTGGTGGCAGCTCCGCTGCCCCGGGCTGGGGGGGGCTGCCCGGGCTGCTTCTGCCCCCCGGGGAAGCTCCCGAACCTGGTCCTGCCAGGACAGGAGGAAATCACGAAATAAGGCGCTTTCCAGAGAAACGGTTCGTGCCCTTTTAAGGCAATGCAAAGGCCGGGACTGGGATGATCTGTCCGAAAGGGAGGGATTTGGCACTGCCGCGCGCTGGTAGGAAACCCAGCTCACAACAGGCTTCCTGCCTCCGTGTCTCACCCAAACAGCTCCTGACCCAGCACCCTGCCTCTGGTGCTGCCCGTGGGGGGGTGGCACCCGGCTCGGGGGGCGTGCAGTGCAAGTGCTGCTTGGTTTGGGGACCTCGCCCCCCCTTTCCAGGAGCTGGGGAAGGGGAAGGCGGCTCCCGCTGCCCGTTCCCACGTGGAAGCAGGATGGAGGATTATAGAGGTGTTGACGGGGAGAGGTCCCTGGAGACCTCCCGAGCTCCAGCTTGTGCCCATGGACCCTTCCTGTACCACGGGGCACCACCAAAAATCGTTTGGTTCTGTTGTCTTTGTAATTACCTGGGGTTGCCATTAGATCCTCCTCAGCCTCCTCTCGGCCACGCTCAACCAGCCGGCCTCCCTCGGCACCTCCTAGCAGGACTTTGTTGATTTTGAGTGTCCTGAGGTTTCTGGTGGCCTGGTCTTCAAAAACACCGAGGCTGGGTTGGAGACCAGCCACCTGTGTTAACCTCTCCTCGTATTTCGGGGTTATCTGCAGATTTTATCTGCAAATCTGCAGATAAAGGGGCCCTTTGATCACGCGTCACCAGAGACATTTCAGGAAAGAGGAGGGAGAAGCAGAAGCATTTATATCCTGCCCAGGAGCTGCATGGCAGTGCTCAGGTGTTTGTCCTGTGCCCCTCGGGCTGCCCATTTCCCAGCCTTCGCTCTGTTCCTGCAGTCCTGGAGCAGATTGAGGTCCCCGTACAGGGAGGAGGTGTGAGCGGCCGGCCGGTCATGCACAGGGTATGGAGGCTGTGGGGGACACGGTGCCAGAGCCCCCAGCGTCTGGTGGCATCACCACGTGCCCCTGTGAGCCTCCATCATCATCCTCTTCCTCCCTTGCCCTTGCACGAAAGGAGCCGTGAGCTCCCGCAGCTTCCCGGACGGGGCCGTTCCTGCTGGCTGGCAGCACCCGTCGTCCCTGGGTGCCCCTGTGCTGCTGGGTGCCGTAGCGGTGGGTCCCCTGGGTGTCCCGGGTTCTGCTAATTCCGCTAATTAGCAGCTCTGTGAACCGATGCAACCAGCAAACGTTTTCTGCCCCTGCTTTCTCCGCAGAATGCCGAACTGGGGTGGAGGGAAGAAGTGTGGCGTGTGCCAGAAGGCGGTGTACTTCGCCGAGGAGGTGCAGTGCGAAGGCAGCAGCTTCCACAAGTCCTGCTTCCTGTGCAGTGAGTACCAGCCCTTCCCTCGGCCCTCCTGCCCCGCTCACCCCCCGCTCCCGTCCTGTTCACAAGCCGCGTAAGCGCTCCTTAGGCTTCCTCCACGAGCAGCTGGGCTGTGGGAGCTGTGGCAGGCGTCTGCTCTCCTCCGCACTGGGAAGTCAGTTCTGCTGGAGGAGCAGCCCGGAACACCAGGGGCCATCCGAGCTGTCAGGGCTGGCCTTAGCCGGCATCCACACCCAGACACGCTCGGTCCCTGCCCCAGGGAAAGGCGAGGCTGAGTCCTCGGGGCGCCTCCGGACGTTTGGGGTTGGAGCACGAGACGGGGCCTCTGCACGCAGTGGTGGCAGAAGGGGGCACGACCCGTGCGCTGCTCTGGGACGGTGCTAACTGTGACCCTCTGTGTGGCTTTGCCGCATTGCAAAGGTGGTTGGGCACTGGGAGGTGATGTGGGACCTGCCCCTGTGTCCAGTGTCCCAGTGGGAAGAAGATGTGGTCCTTCTGCTGGTGGAAAGCCTGCTGCGAAGTGCTGAGGCGTCCCCAGCAGCCTGCCTGCCGAGCTGCTGTTGCAGAGGGTGTCCCTGTCAGACGCTGGGACCCAAGTGACGCCTCCAGGGAAGGGCAGAGGAACGGGGTCTGGCTGGGGACTGACTGCAGGGGGCCCTCCCTCGGTGTGCTCTGCAGGAACCTGCCAGCACCCTCGTGCAGGTCCTGCAGGTCCTGGACACTCACGTCTCCCTTCGGAGATAGCAGGGCAGCGGTGCGGGGACTGGTGAGCAGCGTCACATCGCTGAGAGCAGCTCCTTAAACCCAGGACAGCCACGCTGCAGGTCCCAGCCCAACGTCCTTTGAACAACAAGACTGCCACTGTCCTCAGCCTGCGTGTAACCAGCTTTCCCCCGCCCTGAAGGCTGTCCCTGAACAGAACTACTGCTTCTCATGCGCTAACAGGAGTGTGCACACTGTGTGCGGCTGCTGGTGGCCCGTCAACACGTTGCACCCGTCGCAGAGCAGCAGCGGTGGGGGTGCGCCTCAGAGCTGCCCGTTCAGCAGGGCCCCGCGGAGGTTTCACGTCGTCTCAGCCCTGTTCCCAGGTGCCTCCCATTGCAGCAGGGAGCACAGACGGGATCTTTCCCATGTGGGCAGCGAGGGGAAGGTGTGTGAACAGGCACGCGGCTAGAGCTGCTCTCCGTAGGCCAGTTGCAGCGGGGAAATAGCAGCGTCCTCGGGGGACTGGGCTGCGCCGTGCTCCCGTGTCCACCTGGCGTGGGTCTGCTTGGCCTGCGGACGGATGGATGCGGGCGTGGGACAGCAGCTCCCTGCGCAGCGCGGGGGGCGGCCAGCGTGAGCGGGAGCCCTCCTGCCTGGCAGTGCCCGGGCTGAAAAGCTCGCTTTGGCTCAAGGGGACGAGAAAGGGAGTTTGCCGAGCGGCTCTCCCTGGCCGGGCAGGAGCGGTGGCAGGTTGTGCTGGCTCCCTGCAGCAGGAAGTCCTTTCTTCCGCAGCCCCAGATAAGGAGGGTGGGGAACGTTTCCCTTGTTTGCCCCCGCCGCTGGCTTTTACCGTCTGAAACAATGCTGGTGGGGGACCTCGGAGCGCCCTCCAGTCTGAGGACTGAGGTCTCCCGGCTCTGCATCCGTCCTTCCCCATGGCCCTTTCTGCACAGAGGGGCGGTGCTGGGGGGTGCTTGCACCACGCCAGCACCCAGAGCACGGGGCTGGCACCGGGAGCCAAGACATCAGGCACGAGGCATTGCTCCGAGAAGGGAACACACGGAAACAAGCCACCAGGGAGAGGTCTGGAGGCGACTGCAGCCCGGGCTGCTGCCCCTGTGCTCTGCCCGTACCCCAGCAGCTCTGCCTTGCCTGCTCCAGCCCCGTGCCGCGGGCCGCGGGCGATGCCGAGCTGCTCCCCGCTCCGCCTCCCTTCCCAGCCTCTTCCCCAGCGCTGCGCTTGGGCCCCACCGGGGAATTCGAAGCCGTTATCTTTAGGGCAGAAAAACAAATACTCGGGCCTGATTTGCCAAGAAAATAATCAGAAGGGAGCCAAACCTACCACAGTGCATTAAAACAGGAGATGGGCTCCGGGAGTGAGTGCTGATTGACTGCATGGCGTGGGTCCAAGCGAGTCAACACAACGAGGCAGAAGTGTAACGTAAGGGGCCGCCGGCCTCAGCTCGTGTACGGCTGCTTTGTGGGGCAGCTCAGCTGCTCCTAGAAAAACAAAGGGTCCTTAAGGCGATGAGTGCAGTGCACTGGAATCTCTGCAATGCAGAAAATGGGGAGCTGGGGCTGATTTCTAGGAAGCAGATGGGGAGGAATTTCTGTGTTGCCTGGCAAAGCGTGGCTGGTTCAGACGCGGGGCAGCGGAAGAGAAAGCCAGATGCTGTGGTTCGCTGCCACCCCTAGCACAAAGCCTTTAAACCTGCCGGTGTCAGTCCCCAGATTCCAGTCCTGCAGGGTCTGTGCGAGCACGGAGTTGCCCCCGATGAGCTCCGGGGTCCCGCGGTGACACCCCACATGCCCACCACCGTTCGGCAGCCACAGGACCCGTTCACCGGAGCCACGGGGATGCGCGCTGCCTGCAGTGCTGGGCGAGCCCGCAGCCAGCAGGAGACCCTGCCAGACCCTCCTTAGATGGCAAGACACGTCTCCCTGTCCACCTCCTGCTCCCTTTCCACCTCCTTTTCCCATCAGCAGCGTGCGGGGCTGCCGGTGGCCACGGAAGAGAAGCACCATATTTAGTAACGGGGCCGCTGCCTCTCGCCCTGTATTTAGTGCACTAGCGGAGCGCCGTGCTCTGTTTGCATTCCTGCGATATTGGTAAAGGCCAAGAAACTTTCCTGCTGGTGGGGAGGGAAACGGGCTGCTGGGAGCGTTGACATTTAAGGCATGTAAGCAGGATGGAGAGAGCTGTGTCACAGCTGTAACAGGATCTGTTTTGGGGCTGGCTGCCAGTGCCGTGGACTCTGCCTTGGGCGTCTTGCTCTGTATGGGGCAGGTAAACACCGGAGATCGCTGCGAGCCTGTTTGGTTGCTGCTCTCCTTCCGTTGCAGCTTGCCGGGCGGTGAGTGCCAGGAAGGGCTTGGAAGCCAACGTGGAGGCTGAGATCAGGGCTGGGACAGGAGTCAGGAAAACCTAAAAGTCGGGCGAGGAGCCTGTGTGGTCTGAGCCCAGCACCAGGCTCAGGCTCTGGATGGGCTCAGCCGGGTCCCCAAGCCTCCCTGCCGTCCCCTTGTGTCCCGTCTTACATCCCACACTGATGCCCAAAGCCTGAATGCCTCAGGTGTGCTGAGCGTGCCCCTGCACACCCTGGTCATGTCACAGACCGGGGTGACTCGTGTTGGCACGGACACCTCCCTCCCCTCGTGGTCTCAGGGTATGGGGAGGCAACCGCACACCGTAGCGTGGAGTGCCAAAAAGACTTGGCGTGCAGCAGCGTAACGGCTGCAGGCCTGCTTTTAAACACGAGGGAAAATCTATTTGCCTGAAAAGCTTTCAGCCAGGTGCCTGTCGCTGCGTCCTTGCAGCGGACGAGGAGCGTGGCGGAGCTGCAGCACCGAGACCCCTGGGCTTGGGAACCTGCCTGGGGTCTGTGGGGAAATCTGCCCCGTCCTGGCTGATGGTGGCTCCCGTTTCCTCCACCGCTTCCCCCCGGGATGCCGGCACCAGCGGGGTTAACAGAGCTATTGCCTTATTTATTATCAGCCTTGTAGCTTTGATGGTTGCTTCCTTTTAAAGCCAGACAATGTTCTTGTTGTGATCCTTATCTCCAGCTGTTTTGCATGCGCTCCCTTTGAACAATGATCTCGTCTAGGGTTTCCTGCTCCTTGAAAGCCGAGCCGTGCTATGCCTTGTGAGGACTTGTTTTCTCCAGCTAATTAGGGAGATCTGGGTGCACGGCTAATGGCTGGGCCCTCCCCTCTCTTCCAGTGGTCTGCAAGAAGAACTTGGACAGCACCACTGTTGCCGTGCATGGAGAGGAGATCTACTGCAAGTCCTGCTATGGCAAGAAGTACGGCCCCAAGGGCTATGGATACGGGATGGGAGCAGGGACCCTGAGCACTGACAAGGGCGAGTCTCTGGGAATCAAATACGAAGAGTGAGTTGAAGCCTTGTTTTGAAACCGTTGTGGGCACACGTCTTTTTCCCCTCACATCTGTCCAGCCGTGGTGCTTGGCTACGGAGCCCAGCAAACCCCGCTGAATGACTGGCAGACCCTAAACTGGAGAGTGCTGGGGCCACCTTGCTCCCCGGGGACACCTGCCCCCTGCAGCCTTCCTCCTTCACCCTGGGGTGAAATCAGCCTGGGGCAAGCTGAGAGCCCCAAGCTCTGAGCCCCCAGCTGGGCCCTGCGCCCAGGGAGGAGGGAGAAGCCCGGTATAACCCAGCTCCTGGTAGCATCGAGGTGCTGAGGAATCGGCCCCTGCCCTGTCCCATGGTCTCCCTGTGGGGGAAGTGGACTCGGGTGTGTTTCTGGATGGGTCATCCCTGCTGGCCAAAGAAATAATGTCCTGGAGGACCAGCAGGGCAGGGAGAGCTGCCCGCCAGTTTCAGGGAGCTTCCCGAGTCCTGGGCATGCCACGCAGCTGGCGGGAGGCCCACGTCTGCTCCCATCTTCTCAGCGGGATGAGGGCTTGACGGGACACGTCCCCACAGCCCGAGCGTGCTGCCCATCCCCTCCTAGCACCCAGCCGTGGGGCTGAAGTTTCCACGGGGCTCAACACCACCCTGCCAGGCCCCCCAAAACTGGGTTGGGGTTTGCCTTCCCGCAGCCCTTCCCTCCTCCTCCCTGCTCCTGTGGCCCTGATAACGCTCTCCCTCCCCTCTGCAGGGGCCAGTCCCACCGACCCACCAACCCCAACGCCTCCAGAATGGCCCAGAAAGTCGGCGGGTCTGACGGGTGCCCTCGCTGCGGCCAGGCGGTGTACGCGGCCGAGAAGGTGATCGGAGCTGGAAAGGTAAGAAGCGGGGTGGAGCAGAATGGGCACGCACGTGGCACGGGCGGCTGTGTGGCAGGGAGACCCGCGCGGGTCCCGCTGGAAGCCTAAAGGAGGGCGTGTGGCACCTCTGGGAACCAGGTTCTCCAGGCTGCCTCACTCCTCCAAGCCTGTGGGTGGGAGAGAAATACGATTTATAAAACGTAGTCAGTGCTGCACGGCGGAGGTCGCGGTGGACGTCCCTGCTGCTGGATGGGTTTGGAGGATGAGCAGTGGTGTGATCGTGGCCACTGCCACCGCTGACTGGTCAAACGCATCGTCCAGCGGGTCTTCTCCACCCTCTGCTGCTGGCTGGGATGCCGCAGCCCAAATCTGGGGCAGGGAGCAAATTCCCGAGGTCATTGCTGCTCCCGGGGCAGGGGGAGGTGGGTGGAGGTGTGGAGCCCACCGGGTCAGCTCGGGTCGATGCAGGACACCCCCCGGCAGCCCTGGTGCTCACCATACCCAGATCATTGCTTCGCTGGAATCCTCCGTGTCCCCAGCCGCGTGGCATCGTTGTGCCACGGCTGGCGGTGCAGGGGTTGTGATGGATGTGTTGTGGGTCAGCCCAGGGTTGGAAAGCAAAGGTATCCTTAAAACGATGACCCGGGCTTTAGGCCTCCTGCTGTTGTCGATGTTTACAGGGACCCAAATCTGGCAAAGCGATTGTGCTCAAGCAGACCTCAGAGGATTCCAGGGCATGTATTTCATGTGCTAATGTTTGCTGGATGACTCCATCAGCTACCTCCTCCCCCGGCCCTAATTTCACATTTTCTTCCAAAAAAGGTTTCATGTTTTCCAAACTGTTTATTTAAATTCCTCCGTGAGCGGCTCTGGCTACTCCGCGGGCTGCTCGGAGGCTGTGAGCTCATTTATCCCTGGAGGACTGGCAGGGCCGTGGGGGAGTTTTATTTTTAAACGCTGGCTGATTTCTGCGTTGTTGATATCTGTTTGCTGCCTTCCTTGGAGCTGAAGTTGTGCAGGGGCAGGTGTCCCCCCCAGGCTAAGGTGCAGCAGCAGTGGTGGATCCCAGGTCACTAAGCTGGGGCATTTATCCTTGTGTTTTAGAGAGTGTGACCCCCAAAGAGGGGGTGATTGCTCCTTACCTACTGCCTTAAGTGACTGCTGCAGGTGGGGTGAAGTCTCTCTAACAGGGCTCAGTGACCCCGTCAGATGTTTCCCCTCTGTATCCTCCCCCTGGGGCTGGGGGGTTTCGCTGTGCATGAAGGCAGGGAGGACAGCTCTTCCACAGAAGGGCTTTCATCCTCTCCAGACCTCTTTGCTCATGGCTTTGGGTCAGAACCAGGGCCTCCAAAGGGACCCGCTTGGTAGCCAAAGCGTTGCTGCCCCGTCCCTGGCTACCGTCTGACCGTGCTCTGCTCCTGTCCCGCAGTCCTGGCACAAGTCCTGCTTCCGCTGCGCCAAGTGTGGCAAGAGCCTGGAGTCCACCACCCTGGCAGACAAAGACGGGGAGATCTACTGCAAAGGTGCGTGCCGCCTTCCCTGCCCCTCGCAGCCACCATGAGAGGGGTCCTGGGCCTCAGGTCCCCTCAGGTCGGGGGCAGCTTGTCCTGGATGCTGGCGGTGGAGGCACGGGGTCAAGCCCCTGTGCTGGGAACTGGGATGGGAGCGAGGGCTGGGGAGGTGGTGACCCCCACAGCTGATTTGGGGGCTGGCTGCGGGGCCGGGGGGCCTCTCTGTTTGCCCAGCAGATAGGGCAAAGCCTGATCTGTTTCAGCAGTGCCTGCTTCGGGAGAAGGATCTGGTTGTGTGCCCATGTTCCCCTCTTGCTGCTGCCCTTACCTTGTTCTTTCTTCCCTCTCTCTGCAGGTTGCTATGCCAAGAACTTCGGGCCCAAAGGCTTTGGCTTCGGGCAGGGGGCTGGGGCGCTCATCCACTCGCAGTGAGGCACCAGGAGCCGGGCTCTGCTCGCCTTGAGCCCCTCCAGACCGGCCTGGGCTTCCCGGCCCTCCCCGCACCGCAGTGAGCACCCTCACCCTCATCCAACCCCGCCCGCTGCTTCGCAGCACCAGTGCCTTCCCCCTGCCCTGGCCCAGCGCCCCCCGAAGCTGTGGGACCCCCACCGCCACCCCGGGTCCCGGCGGCACGGCCGCAGCTGGGGAGACAGCTCGCACCCACCTGCAGCGAGGCCCCCGCGCCCAAAACGTTCCGCTCCGTCGCCCGTCCCGCCAGGATGTGCCACGCTGCGCTGTGTCACCGAGCAAGGAATAAACATCAAAGCTGACCCAAGCCTGGCCTTGCCTGAGAGGTTATTCCCCCCCCGACTGACCAGGATGGAGCGGGAGGACGGGAAATGTTGGTGATCAGGGCTTGCAGTTAAAGCAGGAGCGGGGGAGCAGCTCGCTGGAACTCGACATGGCCCAGCTGGGCTCTGCTGGCCGGGCTCTCCCTCTGCTCCCTCCCTGCGTGGCCATTTCCAAAGTGCTGCCTGCTTCCAGCAGGCCCACGGCAGAACTTGGGTGCGCGGTGGTGCTGCCACGCGTGCGCACCGAATCGACGCCCCTGTCCGGGCTGTTACGTGGCGCTCCTCCAAACAGGCGTGCCCAGCAGTGCTGAATAATTAAGAACTTTTCACCTACTCCTGAGGTTTTCTTTTCTTTGCAGCACCCTGGATCGTGATCCACCAGTTTGGCAGCTTCCCAGGTTTAATTTGTTTTCAGCTAAACACTTCACCTTCTCTCTGTGCTTCTCTCCTTTGACCTGTGTGAGATACCCACTGGATCAGCCTCGCCGCAGCTTAGAGTTTATCTCTTGTGAGCTCCACAGGGAGTTTTGTTGCTTTTCGAAGCACAATGGTTGTAAACATGGTTGGGCAAATGGGATGGGCGGTGTTTTGAGAAGCACGAGAGAGGCAGAAATCCCTTGGGTAGGACTCGGGCACCTTTATCAAGTTAAGCACTTTCTCCCATTCATCCCACCCTTGATTTTCATGTGACGTTTGGGAAGCTGAGGTGGGCAGCAAGCCCTTTCTGCACTTCCCGAAATCCTCCCCACCATCGTCCCATCACCCAGCCTGTCCCCCAGGCTTCTCCTGGCCAGGTTGGGCTGGATCTGCCTCGCTGGGGCTTGGCCGAGGCGGTGGCAGGAGGCACGCGGTGCACGGGTGGGGAGCAGCAGGGAGAGCAGCGGGCTCGGGCACCACCCGCGGTGCAGAGACCGAAACTTGGCCGCCTTGGAGAGGGGGCACGGGGGGAGGAAGCCGCCCGCGCTCCCCGTGAGCGTGGGGTGGGTGCCGTGCTGCGGCGCTGCAGCTGCATGCACCGTGCTGGGCGCGTGTCCAGGCGATGCTGTTTAGTCGATAAAGGCGGAGCAAGCCTTTCTTCGGGCTCGTTTCCTCGTAGCTGTAGAGGAGGTGTCAGAGAGCAGGGGGTTGCCGATGTGCTGCGAGTGTGATGGGCTCCACTGAGGCTGTTGGGCAAAGATGGGGAAAACTGTTGGGTTTGGGTTTTTTGGGATCTCTGAAAGGCGGAGGGTGGAAGGAGCCTGTGGAGGTCTCCAGCCCAGCCGCCTGCCCTGCAGGGCCAGCTCCAAAGGCCGGGCTGAGCAGAGCTGCTGGTGTCCGGTCAAGTCGGGAACCGTCCAAAGACGGAGGAGGTGCCAGCAGTGCAGCTCCCATCACAGCGTTGTTCCTCGTGTGCATCAGTCCCCCTTGTGGCACACGTCTCTGTTGTCTCTCGTCCTTTTGCTGTGCACTTCTGCATCTCTTTTCTCTCTGTTTTTCTCCTCCAAGCAGTGGAAAACTGAAGTTTGGTCTCACCGAGCCATCCCCAGGCTGAACAAACGCAGTCCTTCGGCCACCTTCGGTCTCTTCGTGTACCGAGGGGCTCAGAGCCAGGCTCAGCATTCGGATGTGGCCCCGTGCAGAGGACTGACTGCTCCCCAGCCCGCTGGCTCTGCTCGTGCTAACACAGCCCAGGGGGAGGTTGGGGTTCATCTCCGCTGGGCATTTTTGGCAGAGCTGCCCCCAGGCTGCTCGCTCGCAGCCCGCTGCGCGCTCTCGTTCCCTCCCAGGGATGCTCCCCAGCGCCCAAGCCCTCGGGGATGCTGCAGCCCACCGCGGGTGGGTCTGTGCTCGGCTTCCAGCCCCAAATATCCCAGCTGAGAGCCTGGGCAGCGTCCTGGGATGGGGACCTTGCCCCGAGGGATCGTTATCGGTGGTTGCGTTGTCCCGAAGTGCCTTAGGGTGAGGTCGGGACCGAAATCCTCGACGTTAGCAGGGGGTGCCAGCCTGGGCAGGGCAGGACGGACGCTGCTGGGGCTGCTCTGGGCTGGGGTGGAGGAGGTGGTGGGGCAAGACCCTGGAGAACGGCTGGGATCGGGGGGGGGCTCTCTGGGCATGGCCCTGCCCCATCTGCAGCGGGGCGGCTGCGACCGTCTGCTACCCTCTGCTGGTTACTGCTCCCCGTGCACGGGCACGGCGCCGGACAGACGGACGGACACGTCTGGACATCTGCACCCAAGCGTTGTCCAACTGCCTGCGGAGGCAGCGGAGCCGCGCTGCACCCAGCAGCATCCGTCCCTCCCTGCGGCCGGCCTGGGGGCTGCCGGTCCCTGGGGATGGGGAGGGGGGAACCTAAAAGTGCCTCCGAGGAGATGAGTGCCCTTGGGGGGGACAGGAGCTGCAGCAGAACGAGACCCCAGCCGTTCTCTGAGTCTGGGACCGGACACCCAGGGACAGAGGCGTGGAGAAAGCCTTGTCCGAAGCTCCTTTGCCTCCATGGCTGTGGGAAAATGATCTCGCCGTGGTAGCGAGGCCGTGAGCAGCAGAGCTGGGGGTCTGGCAGCCCTCGGCTCTCCCCAGGTGCCGAGGAAGGAGCCTGCAGTGGCTGCTGTGAGCTGGGAGCCACGGTCCCCAAACTTCTCCCCAAATTCCCGGGACGCAGCATCCCTGGAGCTGAGCTTTGCCAGCGCGAGGGAAAACAGCCCCAGATGCTCCTCGGGGGGATGGACCCAGGCACCTCTGCTCCCCTCAGGAGCGGTGCTTGGGGTGACCCCGGCTGTGCCCAGCCCCGGTGGGGGTGCTGGGGACCGTGGAGGAGCCGGGGCCGCCCGACGTCCTGAAACCCGGGACGCGCGGGAGCCGTGCCAGCGTGGCGAGGTTGGCCCCGGGGAGCACGAACCAGTTCTTGGCTGCGGCAGCCACGGCCCTGCCCTGTTAATGAGGGATAATGAGGTGCCTCTCCTGGGCTGCAGACTTGCCCCCTGGCCATGCCGGCTGCCAGCGTTGCCCCCGGCAGGCACCAGCCCCAGATGGTGACCCCGGCACGGCTCCGCGGGGATTTTTTCCCCTTCCAGCCCTCGCAGGGCGAAGGGACCTGCACCCTCAGCACCTCCAGGGGCTCATCCAGCCACCCGCGGTGCTGTGACCGTCACCCTCCTGAGCAGCCCACGGCCAGCACGATGCCCCCAGGTGTCCCCGGGGGCAGCACACCCAGGCCAACCCCTCCGCCAGGCGCTGGCACGGGAACAGACGGAGCTGCGGTGGCCGGGAACGAGACGGGCTGGAAAGGCGCCGGTGTTTTGCCGCCGGGGAGGGAGGACTCCGGCGGGACCGGGCTGTGCCGTGCTGCCCCAGCCCCGCTCCCTGCAGGTCACACGAGGCTGGGGGTGCTGGTCCTCGCTGCGGGACAGGCTGGGGACATCGAGTCCTTCTCCTTGGGAAGGCTGAAGGGGCAGGAGCTATGAGCGGGGCGCCTGGTGCTGAGGGCTGGGGCGGCACCCTTGGGTGCAGGGCTGGTGGCTGGTGGGTGGCGAGGGCTGTCCCCCTTGCAGGGTAGCCCTGTAGAGCCCCCTCGGCGTGGTGACATCGGGCATTTTCTGCTTTTGTGCCCCTTCTGGGCTGCCTCACAGGGGTCCCCACAGCTCCCCCAAGGCCAGAGCATCACGCCCCCGGTGGCACTGCACCGCACCCCATAGCCCCATGTGCAGGTGGCACCGCACCCCATTGCCCCCTGTGCCAGCCCCACAGCCCCCTGCCCTAGCTGCCGCCTCACCCCACAGCCCGTTCCTGTCCAGGAATGCCCCCCAAGCCCCTGCCCCAACTGGCCCCACGTGCGGGTACCGCTGCCCCCCCGTAGCCCCGCGGTCCCCTCGTGCTGCACCCACAGCCCCCCGTCCCCACTGCCACTGCCCCCCGCAGCCCTGCGGGGTTCACAGAGGGCCTTGGGGCTGCTCCCGCCCGCGGGCACCCCAAAAGCGCCGTCCGGGTGGGTGCAGCGGGGCCGTGCCGGGCCTGGCCGGGCTTCGCCTGGGCGTGAAGGGTGCCTGCGCGGCAGGAGGGGCCAGGCGAGGCGGGGAAGGAATGCAAGTGGGAGAGCGGCCGGGCGTGCAGCGACAGATCCTGGGGAGCGCGGAGCCGGGGATCCCACACGCTGCATGGGGCAGGAGGCAGAGCCCCGGCGATAGGGACGGCCGGCATGGGGCGTCCCGGTGCTGCCCCGCTGTGAGAGCCGGCGGGGGGCTGTTCCCGGGGGCGGCGAGCCCCGCGCCGAGCCGTGGGGGTCCTGGCGCCCGCCTTGGGGGGCTGGAAATCCCCATCGGGGGATGCTCGGCCGGAGGAGCTGAGGATCCTGCGGCACCGAGGAGCCGCCATGACCCCCGAGAAGGTGCTGCGGGAGGGGGTGCTGGAGAAGCGCAGCGGGGGGCTGCTGCAGCTCTGGAAGAAGAAGCGGTGCCTGCTGACCGAGAAGGGGCTGCAGCTCTTCGAGCCCAAGGGCTCGCGCCGCAAGGAGCTGAGCTTCGCGCGCATGAAGGCGGTGGAGTGCGTGGAGTGGAAGGAGCGGCACATCTACTTCACCGTGGTGATGGACGACAGCCACGAGATCGATTTCCGCTGCGCCCAGGAGGACCCGGGCTGGAACGCCGAAATCACCATGGGCCTCGTCCGCTTCAAGAACCAGCAGGCGATCCAGATCGTGCGGGCACGGCACAGCTGCAGAGCAGGTACCGGCCCCGCCGCGCTCGGGGCACGGGGATCCGACGGATCCTGTCCCAGGGTCCACGTCCAGTCCCTGGGTGCTCCCTTGGGAATCATGGCACTCACGGCACTCGTGGCCCCAGGGCCGGGGGGCTCCCGTGGATGGGTATGGGGATTTCATGCGTATTCGGGGGGGTGCATGGGGTGCGTTGGCCCCCAGCCCCGGCTGGGCTCTACCTCCTCCTGGAGCAGCTCAGGCTTCCCCCCCTCCCTGAATTTCACCCCCAGAGAGGGGCACCCTAACAAACTCCCTCCAACCAGAGTGGCCTGGCCCAAAAGATACGGGACGGGCTCTTTGCCACCTTGCACGTGGGATGAAGGTGGGGACCGCAGCTGACCCCGCTCCCCAGCTCCCCTGGGGGCCCAATCCTGCCGCCCAGCGTGGGCTGCGCGGGTGACGAGCGCCTTCTCTCCGCAGTGGTGCAGTACGACGCAGCCCCACCAGGCCAGCCCGCGGCCCCGCAGCATCCCAGGAGCCGGATGGAGACGGTGCTCGGCTCGGCGGGCGGCGGGGAGAACGGGATCCCGGCCGGCAACTGAGGCCACCGCCCTTGGTGGCCCTGGGGAGGACAGCGCAGGCGCCGGCCTCTCCCTCCTGGAGCAGGACAGCGAGGCACCGGAGGAGCTGGGCCGCAGGGCTCGAGCTGCATCCACTTGGACCAACAGGGCAAAGGACACAGCCAGGGCCACTGCCCGGGGCTCTGGACATGACGGAGGTGACGTCCCCACCCGGGGGCCCCCTGTCCTTCAGCCAACGTGGCCAGGACTGTGGCGGACTGGCGGAGACCCCCAGGCCTCTCCTGCGGGACAGGGGATGGGATGGGAGAGGCTGAGCCCGAAGGAAGCAGCGCAGCGGTGAGCTCTGGGACAGATGGACGTGGAAGGGGACACGGCTCCCCCTGAGCCCCCACGCTGAGAAGGGGCTGGAGAGCTGCTGCGGCAGGGACCCCTGGTCACTGTGCCTGGACGGTGCAGTGACGTGGCCGTGCTGCTGGACACCGTCCTGCCTCGTGTTGTCCTGGGGCTGACGGTGACGCTGGGGAAGTCAATGGGGACTCCTTGTACCGAGCACATCCCCAAACAGGCCCTTCTGCTGCTTCCCCTCTTGTTGCTTTGTTTTGTGGGGCCCCGCAGGGCATGGGAGAGCACAAACCCTGCACAGAGCTTCACGGGTTGGAGGCGTCCCCCTAAATCCTCCGGCATCCCGCAGCCGGGCTCCCAAGCCCTCCCACCCCATCCCGGCCTCCTGGGTCCCCTTCCCGCTGTCCCCAGGGGTTCCCAAGGTGGCTCACGAGCGGGTGCCCGGAGCGCGGCTGCCTGGCTTTGCAGGCAGGGGCGGCAGCCGGGGAAGGGAGACCTTGCGCTGGAGCTCTGCCCTGACAAGCAGCGCCGACGGAGCGCCTGGAGCCGCCGAGCTCCGCAAGCCGGAGCCTGAGCCCCAGCCCCGCGGCCGGAGGTGCTGCAGATCCGCTGGGAGATTGCCCGGCTGCGTGGGAACGCGGCAGCGCGGCGCGATGTCCCCCGGGCTGCGCCACGGCCACGCGGCCCCGTGCCAAGCCAGCGCCGGGTGGCTTTGGGGAGGGACGGTGGCACGGCCGGTGCCTGCTCCTGGTGCTCCGGGCTCTTTCTGAGCAGCCTGGGAATGAGGTGCTGGGTGGTTTTCCACCTGTTTTCTCTTCCCTGGCCCTCGGAGGTTCATTTGCTAAATCCCCCCTGCCTGTGAGCGGAGATGAGCCGGGGGCACCGCGGGTGCAGCCAGAGCCAAACCGTGCGCTTGGCCTGAGCTCTGCACGGGAGGAGCGTGCCGGGGGGAGCACAGCACGGGGGTGCAGAGGGTGCTGAGCAGCAGAGGCTCAGAGCTTGAAGCCCCCCCCAGGCTCGGGGCTGTTCTGGCTCCTGGGGCTACAGCAAGTCCCAGCTCCTCCTCAGTCCGAGAACCGTGGGTGGGGACATGGGGGTGGTGGGGCACAGAGCCCTGCATGGGCCAGCCCAGCACCCCCAGGCCCCATCCCCACACACTTCTGGAGGGAATGGGGTTGTCAGTGGTCGGTGTCGGTGCTTGCAAGACATCTCCAGGGATCTTTGTCCTGGCTTCTCATACAGCCCCAGCTCCCAGGGTTGGGGCATTCAGTGGGGCTCGTGCAAAGCCCTGAGAGCATCCCAAGCCCGAACCATTAAGGAGCAGCACCCAGGGGTGGCAGCACCAGCACGAGGGGTTTTCTAAATTTTGCACCAGCCTGGGGGGCCCTAACTCCTGGGTCTTGGCTTTCCTGCTCTCCCACTCACTGTGAATAAATATCTTTTGTTTTCCAAGTGCCAGCAAAGAGCTGGGAGGAAAATGGGCAGCATGGGGGTGTGCACACACCAGCCCCGGCCGTGGACACCTCCCCTGCACACCGACACAGGAGGCAGCAGCACGGTCAGGGCACCTGCAAGCTGGGCAGAAATTTAGGTGATTCAGGAACAGAAATTTAGAAATTTAGGGACAGAAAGAGCAAGGCGAATTGCTACGTCGGCGTTTCAGGTCCAGCCATGGGGAAGACCGAGGTTTTCCAGCCCCATCCCAAGCTCGCCATCACCCTGTGCACCCCAAGGTGCAGCTGAGCCCTGTCCCCTTGGGGTTCGGAGCCCCCTGGGTGCATCCCCACCACCGGTGACCTGATGCTGGGGGCTGCGTGCGTGTTGCGGGTCCAGACCAGAGGTGGTGAGCTGACTATTTGCACGGAGCTGGGGATGCGAGGGAGCTCTTGGGGTGCTTCCAGCCCGAAAAGCAGAGCGAGGGCACACGGGAAGCTTTCCTCACACTGCAGGAGGTGGGGAAACTGAGGCACGGGGGGGGGGGGTGTGGGAGTCACACAGCCCCGGTGGCACCGGGACGCTGGGGGCCACCAGGCAGAGCCCCAGGACGGAGCGAGGTGCCTGGAGCCACCCGAGCTCAAAGGCAGGAGCCTGAAAAGCCGGCTCCATGGCTCCCAGCCCCGAGGTGCCCCCGTTCTCCCTGGGGCCAGCACCTTTGGGTGCTGAGCTGGCAGCCCTTGTGCAGTGCCAGGGGGTGGGAGCGGGTGTGGGGGGAGCTTCATGGCTGGCCGGGTGCCCCCGACGGCAGCTGAGGGCTGGCAGAGGGCTTTGCAGCGCGGTGGTGCCGACGCTCCGGGGCAGGCGAGGCCGTACCTCCTCCTGCTGTGAGCCCTGGCCCTGCCTCGCTGCTCCGAGGGACGTCGGTGCAGGTTCTGGGTGCTGTTTCCTGAGATGAAATGGATGACAACAACGAAATCACAATCGCGGCAAGCAGAACGTCTTCCCTGTATTCTTTTTAGCTTTGGGTTAAGTATCTGGCTTCCTTCAGGTGCTGCTGAAACGATGTCAGTGCTGAGCAACCCTACCTACAATCCTTAAGTGACTGAATCTCCTTTTGGACCCCAGAGCCTGCCCCAAGCAGCCCGTGCTGGAGCTGCCCCGTGCCCGGAGCTGCTCGTGGGGCACCGAGAGCCGGGGACACCGCACCCGCGGCTCTGCTCCGGCACCTCCGGCACGGCCTCGTGGCTCCGGGGGCAGGACGGGCGCTGTTGTCCCTGGCATGAAGCTCGGGATGCTGCGGGGTCCAGGAGCTGCTCAGGGTTCCCCATCCATCCCAACCATCACGTCCCTGGGTGTCCCGGGGGTGCGGAGGAGGTGACGAGCGGTGGACGTGCCACCAGCGTCCGTCCCTCCGCCCGGCACCGCAGGCAGGGACACGAGCAGCAGGCGGCGGGGCTGCAGAGGGTGGCAGCAGAGCTCACGCACGCCCGTGTCCCCCGCTGTCCCCAGGCAGCAGGAACAGGGGATGCTGAGATGCGTCCAGTGGCTGAGGTGGGTGGAAGTGCCTGGAAATACCCTGAAAAAGCTTTAGAAGTGTGTCAGTGTCTGGGCCTGAAATTTTGGATTGTTGAGAATAGTCTTCTTTTTCTTTTTCTTTTTCTTTTTCTTTTTCTTTTTCTTTTTCTTTTTCTTTTTCTTTTTCTTTTTCTTTTTCTTTTTCTTTTTCTTTTTCTTTTTCTTTTTCTTTTTCTTTTTCTTTTTCTTTTTCTTTTTCTTTTTCTTTTTTCTTCTTCTTCTTCTTCTTCTTCTTCTTCTTCTTCTTCTTCTTCTTCTTCTTCTTCTTCTTCTTCTTCTTCTTCTTCTTCTTCTTCTTCTTCTTCTTCTTCTTCTTCTTCTTCTTCTTCTTCTTCTTCTTTTTCCTTCTTCTTCTCTCTCTCTCTCTCTTTCAAAATATTTTGCCTAAGGCTGAAAACTGGAATGTTTTTTAGAATATATAAACCGACTTCCTTGCTTCACTTTGTCAGCCCGTTAGCACAGGCAGAGCAGCTGATGGCTCCCTTTATAAGAGGCAGCTGGTCCCATGGGGGGTTGATCTCCCCATACAGCTCTGGGAATTCGCCGTTGGCATCCATCCCCTCGGTGGCAGCCCTGGTTTTAATCGGTGTGTCCCAAACACCGGGGGACATTGCTGTGCAAGGAACGGGGCCTCGGACTGGTCCCCCCCAAGGCTTTCAGCCTGTCCCTGTCCTACCCACCAGCCGCTCAGAGGGGTGCCCGTAGCATCAGGAGCCACCCCAAAAAGCAGCCCCATGTCTCGAGGCTGTTCGTGACCCGGGGTGAGGACCCCAAATGTCCTCGTCACAGCAGCTGGAGCAGAGATGGGCAGACCCTGGGCTCCTGCCGGCCCTTTGGCTGCTGGCCGGAGTTCAGGGCTTTGAAACTGAAGCCCCGAGCTGTGGGGTGCCCCCACCCCATCCCTCGCCCACCCTTCCCTCCTCCTCAGCCCGGGTCCCAGCAGAGGAGGAAACCTGAGCCCACGGCTAAAGGCATCCCAAGCATCGCCCGCGCTGCGGACACCGAGCCCTTGGGTCCCCAGGGCAGGGCTGCAGGGAATGCAGCGCCTTTGTCACCGGCTAAATTTGGCTCCTCTGCAGCAGAGAACAATCCCAGGCGGAGGAGAGATGCTGGAGGCACGGCCCCGCGGGGCTTTTTGCCTTAAAAAGGGCTGCAGCGCCGGGGGCAGATCCAGCGCTGGACCTCTGCTTGCTGGGACCAGAGCAGGTGAAGGCAGGATGGGAGTGCTGCTGCCACCGCCGCTGTCACCCACCGCTGCCACCAAGCTCGCACCAGCCTGGGGGCTGCCGCCCCCACAGCACAGCTCCTCGGGGTGTCCTGGCGGGGGAAGGAGCCGGGGAAGACGCGCACCCTGCGCTCCGTGGCACACGGGGCTCTCTCTTTGTCCCCCCACCATGGAGCTGCCCCATGCACGCAGCTGCATGTCCCTCCACGACCATAATAGCCTCGGGATTAAAATACCAGGCATTGTCCCTGCTGGGCCGCACGCTGGGAATTGTTTGCTCCTAAACTTGCCCCTAAAAATATCCTGGGAACAGGTGCTGCCGGCCCCAGCCTCCTGCAGGGGGGACACCCGGCTTTGGGGGGCGGGGGGGAGATGGCAGGTTTTTTGCTAATTTTCAGTGATTTCATGGCGAAAACATCGGGGCTGATGAAGGGCTGGAAATCACCGAAGCATCCCAACCTGCCAGGCTGTGCTGGGTCTGGAGGACCAAGTCTGGCTGGTCCTGCCCCACAAAGAGGGGGCTGCCCCGTCCTCGGTCCCAAGCAGCCACCCGGTCTGGCGGTGTAACCCCATCTCTGCTCTTCTTCCCCATTGCCCCTCGCTGGTGTGCCCTGTCCTGCCCCGCTGCAGTCACAGCCCCATGGCCAGCACTCCCGTGGGGACGTCGCTCTGTGCTTGCAGCGCTGCACAGCGTGCGTGCGCCGCCGTGCATGGGCGTCTGCACATCAGCTCACCTGGCCATCTGCCCCCATCTCCCTTCAGAGGGTTTCTGCAAAAAACCCGAAGTATATCAGGAGATTTTCTGCAAGGAAAAAGCACCGCAGTGCTTTGGATTGTGGTTTCTGTCTCCTTGCAGGGCTTTTCCAGCTCAGAAGGGAGAGGAACACGGTGGAAAGTGCACGGGCATTGCCACTGCACCCCTGGTCAGCCTGGCTTGGCACAGCTGCATGCACACACAAACAAGGGTGCGCACAGGGCATCGGGCAGTGAGCACCAGCATTACCGGGGTGATCCGTACACAGAGAGCCCAGGGATTCTCCAAATTGCACAGGGGTCATGGGTGCAATAAAACACGGGTGCGACAGCGCGAGCGTGCGGTGCCACGTGTCACCCCATCTTCGAGGCAGTGCCCCAGGTGGGTGCCGCACGTCACAGGGCGCCGGGGCTCGCAGCAAACGTGTGCGCACAAGAGGGGATTTGTGCTATTTTTACCGACCACTTGCAAGCCGCCTGCGGTTTAATACTCCCCCTCTGTCGCCGGGCCCCCGCAGTGCGCGGCTCCGCAGACACCAGGCGCCACCGAGGTAAGAGGGGTCCCGGCCCCGGCTGTGCTGTGGGTGCTGGGGTAGCCCCACGGCCGGACCAGCTCCCCCCAGCAGGTGAATTTTGGCTGAATTTCTCCCCCTTCTTCACGGGGGGGGTGCTCCCGGGTCTGGCAGAGAGCCCGGTGAAACCTGCATCTGCCAAAGGTTTCCTCTGCTCCCGGAGAGTGGAGCGGTGAGACCGCCACGGGGAGAAGTACCTGCCCCAGCTGCTTTGCAGCTGACGTTTGTTTAATTTTCCTGAAAAGTGGCAAACGGGAGCATTTTGGGAAGCACTAGCCCTTTCATCCCTGTTTCACTGCTCAGGGTCACTGGTGGGTGCAGGGAGGTGAATTTGGGGTGCGAGCGGCGTGCGTGGCATCGTGCTGGATGTGCACAGCATGCCTCCAGCCCCTGTGCTGCGGGGGGATGTCAGGGTTGGCTGTGTTGGAATTAAGGGGTTTTCTGTGATTTAAAGTTGTTATAAGCTTTTTAAGCTTTTCACAGCTGGAGGCATGTGAACAGTGCAGAATTAAGTTGTCCCCATCAGAGAGCAAAGTCTTTTTCGGATGCTCCATGTCTGGCTGGAGCCCCAAAATCCCTGACACAAATTTGCTGGGCATGTCTTGCTGCTCGGTAGAGCCCTGGCTGCCCTCTGGGAAGTCAAATTAAGAATGTTTGGCCCTAAAACTTGTTTGACCTTGGTAGAGGTCACTTGGCTGAGGTGTGGTGTGGGTGCCAGCTCCTGGGACTGCGGCTTGGCTCCACCGGGGAAGGAGGGAGACGCCGAGCAGCTCTGCCAGCCCCTGCCCAGCGCCAGGGAGCCGAAGGCTTCGCTGCCCCCCCGGGACAATTGGGAGGGAGCAGCTGGGACCTGACCCGTGCCAGCCAAGAGCAGCCGCCTTCCTTGTGTGTCCTCCGGGATGTTCGTTTTGTCACCAAAAACCTCCAAAACGGAGTAAAATCGGTGGCTTACATCTGATGGATGGGGCTTTTGCTAAACATATATATATATATAAATATATATCTCCTGTTCTTGGGGTTATTCCTTGTGGGTCCAGGGATCTGGCAGGTCCCGAGGGAGAGGGCTCCTGCTGGGGTTTTATGGCATTTTCCTCGCCAGCTGCAATCCTTCAAGCCACAGTTCTGGCAAGGCAGCGGGGGACGGGGAGGAGACAGGGACAAGTGGACGGGGCTGGGAGGTGAAGTGCTGCCTGAAACACTGGGATTTGCTCAGCACAGCCCCCACGCATGCCTCAGAGCTACTCCTTGAGACCAGAAACAGTCTTTTTTTTTTTTTTTTCCTTCCCAGCAGTAATCTTTGGGGTTTAAAATGCTTCCCAAATTCGTGGGGATGCAAAACGTTGAGGCAAAAAATCTCGGCTTTGCTTCAGTTCAAAGGAACAGAACTAAACACTGAGGAAAGCCATTTCTTTCTGAAACGTGTCTTCAGTTTGTTACTCCTGGATGGAAAGAGGAAAGAAAAATTGTTATTTTCCAAAAGATTGGCATTTCCCCCCAGATTTTTCTATCACTTGAGTTTACGCAGCAGCTGGCCTCTGGGCGAGCAGGGGCAGTGTTAGAGGCAGTGCTGGGGAACAGCATTTTGCAGCTGCTGCTGGGGCATAGGATTACAGAGCGTATTTAAAATATGAAACCCAGTATTTCACAGGGATGTGGATGCTGAAGGAATCTGCTCGGCTGTGATGCGTGGCCGTGGCTCTGTCCCTCCTCGCTCCGTCCCTCCTGCAAGCCCGTGGCTCCACAGGGAGCTCTGCTTTGGGAGTTGCTCACCTGTTTCAGCTTCATTCCCTTTTTAGTTATTTATTCTTGCATTTATTTATTTCCAGGAGAACAGCACGACGCCACCATGCCAGAGCCGTGAGTAGCAGGGGTTTCCCTTGGCTTTCATTAAATGCTCCCCGTCTGCTTTGCTGCTTGTGCTGGTTGATCCCGTTTGTTTTTATGGGGTCCAGGCAGTGCTCGAGACCTCTGTGCCGATCCCTTTGCAAAGATCACCTGTCTTCAGCTAAAAATTGTTAGTGATTTCAACAACCTGATTGAAAGCTTGGAGCTTTCCTACACCAGAGATCCTGACATCGGGGACGCAGAGGGGTGGAGGTGTTCACTCGCTGGCGGCTGAGCCCCAGCAGGGCCACCCCGAGCAGGGTGCCCAGGGCCACGTCCAGGCGGGTTTGGAGCTCCCCAGGGAGGAGACCCCACAGCCTCGGGGCAGCCTGTGCCAGGGCTGCGGCCCCCCCAGCACAGCCGTGCTGCTGGGGGTCAGGGGGAGCCTCCTGGGCTCCAGGTTGTGCCCAGCGCCTCTGGGCCTGGCCCTGGGCACCGCTGACAAGAGCCTGGCTCCGTCCCCTCGTCCCCTCCCTGCAGGAACGTGCAGCCCTTGGGGAGCTGCCCCTGAGCCTCCTCTTCTGCAGGCTGAGCAGCCCCAGCTCCCAGCCTCCGCTCACAGCAGCGATGCTCCAGCCCCTCAGCACCTTCACCGCCAGCCTGCCCAGGTCTCTCTCGCACTGGGGAGCCCACAGCAGCTCTTGCTTTGCCACAAGGCTCCTGGTAGCACATGGCACGAATATAACACGTTTCCCGAATAGCAGAGGGACACCCCCCTGCCAGGCTTCCATCGAGCAAGGCCCTGGGAGACGTCTGAGCCCTGCCAACCTGAACCAGGCCCCGGAGTGCCGGGCTCCAGGCTGAGCAGGGAGGTGTGGATGAGGGTGCTGTGACCCGAGCCTCAGGAACCTGGCACAGCGGGTACCATGACAGCTCGCTTGCCACATTTGAATGGAATTTCGGCTTTTTGAGGGGTGGTCTTCAGCACCCACTGCATTTCCAGAGAGCTCCGTCCTCTCAGCCTGGCTGCAGACTGGGCTTACTTGTAGGAGCCAACTATTGCACGCAGAAATAAGGACACCAACTGCAACCACTCGGGAAGCTTTGCTTAACTGCCACCTCCTTCTGACTGCTGTTCACTGATGCCCCGTTCTTTCTTCTCCTTCCTTATTGCTCCTGCCTGAACGCGTGCCTGCCTGCAGGGAGGTAAGTGCCCTGCCTTTCGGAGTGATTTGATGCTCCCCTGCGTTTGCTCTGAGTTTGTTTTCAAAGCTTTTTTCCTCCCCTTTCCCCTAGAGAAAATCCAAGATCACAGCCTCGCGCAAGCTCCTGTTGAAGGTGAGTCCTAAGGGTTGGAAACTCCCTGGGGTTTGGCTGGGGAAAAGGAGCTGGGGTTGGTGGGACAGCGATGGGGCACGGCCGCAACGTGGGCTTTGGGAGCAGCTCCCATCCCCACCTCGTCTGCTCAAAACCCCTCACTCATGTGGGCCCTGTGGCTGACACACCGAACAAATCTCCCCTCCCCTCCGCTTTAGGGAGGTGGGAGAGTCTCTGAGGCCTTCTGCTCTGAAGCCACAGAGCTGGTGTTCGGGCACCGAGAGCCCTGCAGCTCCCCACCTCGTGGCTTGGGAAGGTCTCGGGCTGCCGCAGCAGAGCAAAGCCACGCAGGAAAGTGCTGAGGTCGGCACCCACCTGGACCACCGCAGCCCTCTGATATCTCAGCCCCGCCGCTCCCCTGCCTCTGGGGTCCCCACACGAAGGCCGCCGGGGGGTTTTGATGTGTGCTGCAGCAGTGCAGTGACCTGGGGAGGGCAGCTGCAGCGGGGAGGAGGTTTGGGGGCAGACGGGGACATCCCCGTCCCACCCGCAGACCTTGCGTGGGGAGGCTGCGGGACGGACGCAGGTGCCTGGACATTCACACCTCCGCCGTCTGCTTGTGTCCACAGAGCTTGATGCTGGCAAAAGCAAAGGAGGAGTGGGATCAAGAGATCGTGGACAAGCAGTCAGAGAAGGAAAGGTACCTGTCGGAGCGGATCACACCGCTGCACACCAGCGGGCTCTCCCTGAGCCAGCTCCAGGTATTTCTGTGTCCTGAGCACGGAGCGAGCTCCTCTGGGGCACAGGGGCCAGCATTCACCGCTCCCCTGTTGTGCTTGGCCCCCAGGACCTGTGCAGGGAGCTGCACGAGAAGGTTGAAATTGTGGACGAAGAGCGATATGACATCGAAGCGAAGTGCAACCATAACACCAGGGAGGTAGGAAGCAGGACGGGCTTGCTGTTACGTGACCTCCTGCCCGGTTGGTGGGGGTCTGTCAGGGACTGGGCTGAGCTGGGACATGGGACGTGCCCCAGCCTTACCTCAGGGCTGCCATTTGCTCTGCACAAGTGGTGTCGGGTCCAGACATCGCTCAGCACAAGATCTGTCCGTGCTTCAGGGAGCTCAAACTGTCCCCTGGGTCCCTGGGCAACCTCCTCACCCCCCTGACCACCACCTGTAGGGCCGAGAGCTCCTGGTGGTCCGGCTGCCACACAAGCAGCTGGGACAAGGCGAGGGCAGCTCTGTGCTCGGGTGGACAGTCCCTCGGTGGAGGTGTCCCCAAGGCCAGGCCTGTCCCAGCTGTGGCTCAGGGTCAGCAGAGGCCTGCCACACGCAGGAGCGCCTTGTGCAAGGCAGTGACCTCCCTGCCTTCCTCCTGCAGATTAAAGACCTGAAAATCAAAGTGCTTGACCTGCGGGGGAAGTTCAAGCGACCGCCCCTCCGGCGGGTCCGCGTCTCCGCCGATGCCATGCTGAGGGCTCTGCTGGGCTCCAAGCACAAGGTCTCCATGGACCTCAGAGCCAACCTGAAGTCCGTCAAGAAGGAGGACACGGAGAAGGTGGGTCGCTCTCCCGGAGACGGAGAGGCCTCCTAGGACTGCCCTTGCCCTTCTCCAAGGTCCGTTGTAAAGCCTCGGGGGTTGTCCTTGTTCCTGGTGAGCACGCCGTGAGCGTGCCATGCCCATTGCATGGCGCCACGGGAGCAGTGTGGCTGGGCCAGGCAGCTGCTGGATGATGGCAAGCGAGAGCGGAGGCTGCCTCGGTGATGCTCTTCCCTCCCAGAATGAGTGGGGCCCTTCCAGCCGGGGTACTGCAGCTCCCCCTGCGTACCTGCTGAGCTGCACTATCAGGGAGTTTGGTCTTTGGTCTTCTTGGGAACAAGCAGAGCTCCTGTTTACTGCAATCACGCCCAGAAAACACCCAGGAGACTCCCAGACCCAGATTAGATAAGAGGAAGCAAGCCCAGCAAGCACGCTTGAGACAGGCAGCCCAGTCCTAGTGGCTTTGCAGAGATACAAGAAGGGAAAGTCTTCCCCCAAACCAGGGGCAGCACACGGTACCCAGACCCACCCAGGGGTGCTGAGCTCCTCCGAGGGGCAGGATGTGGGCATGGGGACACAGCGCCAACAGCTGCCCCTGCTTCCAGGTGGGAAATGGCACCCTGAGGGCTCAGGGTCCCAGCTCTGCACCTCGACCTCGTCCTGGCTCACTGCCCTGAGCCCGTCACGGGCTAAATATCCACGAGGAGGCACAAATCCTGTCACGGTGCTGGCTGTCGGGTTGGACATCCCGGCAGTGCTGCAGCACTGCACTTCGACAACCCCAAAAAGACCGGGGGGATTTTTTCTTTGTGCCGTGTTCAGGAATTGCAATGTTTTGGTCCTTTCTGCAGCAGCCAAGAAGAGTTGTGCTGCTTTCCCAGTGCCTCTCCCCCAAATCACCACGTTTTACTTCTTGGGCCCAGCTCAGCAGATTGCACAGGAAATGTCATTTTCTATTCTTTTCCCTCTCTCTCTCTCTCTCTTTTTTTCTTTTTTTTTCCCCACTGTTGCTGGTAGGGCATGTTTTCAGCCCTTCGGACAGAAAACTGCACTTACAGATCTCAACGCCAGGCGGTGAACAGATCTGAGTCTGTTGCAGATGCCGTGAGATGATTTTGGGGCCCGGCTCGTCATCTATGAATGCCTGTGGGCTGGCAGAGCCGGTGCCTGGCACGCTCCCAGGGCCGCCGCCACCTCCCCGTTCTGCCCCAGCTGTGGCCGCCGGGCTCTCCCAGTATCACCAGCAACCCCAGTCCCACCCGAGAGCTGGGAGGAAGCACAGACGGGAGCCTCCTCTGCAGAAAATGGTTCTGTTCGCGTTTGGTGTAGCTCTGGAGTTAGTCCCACGTGCTGGCTTTTTCCTCCTAAAGAGATTTTCTGGGATTTTCGTGCCTCCCAGTGCGGCTTAGCCAGGCTTTGGGCAGGTATCCCTGCGCATCCAGACCGTGCAGAGCCCAGGCTGCTGCTCGCCATCCTCCCGGCCAGCCCCAGGCCCACGGGGCAGAGCGTTTGCAGCAGGGCAGCTGCTGACCCCGAGCAGGGCTCTGTGCCATGGGGTGGGATGGTGTGGGGCTGCCGGCTGCCCCCCCGCCAAGCCCTGTCCCCGTTCCCCCCGGCAGGAGCGCCCCGTGGAAGTGGGCGACTGGCGCAAGAACGTGGAGGCCATGTCGGGGATGGAGGGGAGGAAGAAGATGTTCGACGCTGCCAAGTCCCCCACGGGGCAGTGAGAGGTAGGGGATCGGTCCGCCCTTCCCTGCGGTGCCCTTGCTCCCTGCAGCACCCCCCGCCTGTGCTTGTGGCTGGGGCAATGCAGAACTGCCCCAAACAGGCACCGCCTGCCCCATCTCCCACCCCACACGGGGGACGCGTCCCTGCCCCACACATCCCAACCATGGAGCCCCCACCAGCAGCTCCCCCGGCTTGTGCTCCCCGTCTCCCTGGGGTTTGCCCACGCTGCACTCATCCTGCACAGTGCGGGCATGGCTGGTACCAGCTTCGGGCAGCTTTTGGTGAAATTCCTCTTCTGCCCCACTGCTCTGCTCTATTTCTCTCCTGCAGGTGTGCCACGACAGAAGAAGGTCCCCAACCCCGCTGCCTGCCCCCTTTTCCCTTGCTGCCCCTCCTCACTCTTTGCACCCTCACCCTGAGCTCAGCACCGAGATGAAAAGTGTGGCCAACCGTGCGGGAAGGAGATCCGAGCTTCTTCCTTCCAGCTCTGCCTCTTGCCCTGCTCCCACACGGCCCCAGCACAGCGGCTCCTGCGGGCATCACCCCCACGGGACGTGCTCCTGGAGGGGCCACCAGCCCGCCAGCCCCTCCTGCCACTGCCCAGATGCCCCGGGGACGGCTGCCGGTCCCCTGCTCCCCCACCCTTGGGTGCAGCCTGAGATGTGCCCGCGCGGCTGCGCGCGCATTAAAGGACGGTCTCCGGGGCTGCGCCGCGTGGGCTCCTCACTGCGTGGGCCATGAGCAGGTGCTGGTCCACAGTCCCCTGGGGGAGACATCCCGGCCCTTTCCTGCCACCCTGCGATGCCCTCGTGATAGCGCTCAGGCCAGCATGCCCTGGGACCAGCCTTGCATGGGGTCATCTCTTCCAGCCCCCGTTGGCTGCTCCCTGGTGTCCCCCAGCCCTGCTGAGACCCCCAGCCCACCCCCAGCCACGCCACACCACCCTTCCCTATATCACAGCCCCCCAAAACTGCAGCTGGGTGGGTGCAAGCAGGGCGGAACACGACAGCAGGGCTGGAGGGAGGAGAGGGGAGGATTGGTGAGAATTTGCACCAAAACGGGACCTCTGCCTGGTTGCACTGCAGGGGATGCTGAGGCTCAGCCCTTTGTGGGGGGGGGGTTCCTGGTCGTTGTCCCTGTCCCCAGGGTATCCAGAGCAATTGCAGCATCCCCATTTTCAAACCTGAGCCATCCAGAGGGACGTGGACAGGCCAGAGAAATGGGCTGCAGGGACCTCGTGGGGTTCCCCGAGAAGTGCCAAGCCCTGTCCCTGGGTAGGACCAACCCCAGCCCCAGCCCCAGGACGTGCCAGGGGCACCCACAGGGAAGCAGCCAGGCAGGAAAGGCCCCAGGGACCCTGCAGGACATGAAGGTGACCAGGAGCTAGCAGTGTGGCTCACAAAGAAGCCGATGGTGTCCTGGCCTGCATCAGGCAGATGACTTCCCGAGGTCCCTTCCCATTTCCACCATCCTGCGGCTGTCACCCTGTGTCCCCCTCCGCGTCCCCCTGGCAGGGGCAGCACCACCCGTCCCACTCCTAGGGCTGCTGCCCAGCGCCCAGAGCCTTTCCCACCCATGTTTTCCTTCCAAAGCTCAGCGTGGCAGAGCAGCCTCGGCCCAGCACAGTGCTGGGGTTCGTCTCCGATCTCGCCCCTCCGAGCTCGCTGCCCGAGCGGGCGCCGCGCCAAGGCTGCGTCCTGGGATCTGGGCGGCACGCTATCCCCGGGGGAACTCACACACTCGGCTGCGATTCTGGCAGGGGAAGAAAGGTGTGGAGGCAGAGGCAATGGCTGTACCTGACCGACTGGAATAGCTGGAAAATGCAGGGAGGTTTCATGGAAACAAAGCCTTCTTTAGACCTGAAACAGAAGCAGAAAACCCCAGCCGAGTCGGGGTCGAGAGCAGCTGCTTTGAGCTTAGCGTTAATTACGATAATTTGGGACTTTAATAAAAGGGGTCGTGTTTGCGGGGCAGGGAGGGATGGCAGTGAGATGAAAGGCAATGCAGGTGATGGGTGCTGTGGGACCAGGCTCCCGTGGGTGCTCCTCAGGTGCCCAGCTCGTCGCCAGATCCTCAGCACCAAAACGCCCCAAACCGCGGCTGAGCCAAGCCTCGGGCTCGCCAGCACGTCTCTGCACCCAGGGTGTCCTCAGCAAGGTCCCAGACTTACGTGTGCTCATCGCAGGCTGCAGCTGACTTCGTGTGGCCAGCCTGGGTTTTAGATTTGGGGGAAAAAAGGAAAAAGAACAACCCGATCCCAAACTCCTTTCTCTGCAAGTTCACCTGCTTTTTCAATACGATGTTCTCCAGTCACTGCTTTCATCCTTGTCTGGCACAAAACCATTCCCATGACCATCAGTTGCCACGGTTGACAAAGTTTTGTGGATTTCAGCTTTCTTAGAAACATGGAAACCCCCCGCCTTGAGTCTCGAGGGGAAGATGCAGCTGTCTGCTTTGAGCTCTCCTGGCTCTGTGCCCTGGGAGCCAGCTCTTCTCCTGCCCCTTGCAATTCCAGGGGGAAACTGCAAGGTGCTCTCCTTTGGAAGAGAAGATGATGCTTGGAGCAGTCACTAATGAAACTGAATTTATTTCTAGAAGGGCATGAGTCAGTCCTGTCTCCTTGAACTGAACAGGGCCTTGTGCCTACCATCCCTCAAGCCGCAACTTTTGGCAGCCAAGAACCCCCAGAGCAAAACAAGGGAAGCTCAAAATTGCAAAAATTGCTTGAATTGGTCAGTCAAAAAAAATAAAAATCTATGCAATGATTTTCAAACGGAAAGGTTTTGCTGTCAAAACTGCAGTGAGGGAGATGCAAAGGGATCGGCCTGATGTGGCCATTCAAAAATTTCCCTCCTAGCTGGCTGTAAAGCCAACTAAATCCTTCTCCAGGATGCTCTGTGCCCTTCTTGCTGACCGTCCGTCCCTGGGGACGTGTCAGCTCCACCGGGTGCTGCCCTGGGTGCGTTTGCAGCCCAGCTGCACCCCTGCAGCTCCCTGCCCCGCTGGGTCTGCACCAGGCTGCCAGCCCAGAGAGAAAAGTCAACCTCTGCCTCGTTGCTCATATCAGAAGGAATTCCTCATTGATTACAGCTAATTTCCTGTGCTGTGAGGGATGGGATCTGCCACACAGCTGCTTTCCAGCTGGCAACATCCTTCCTTCCTTCCTTCCTTCCTTCCTTCCTTCCTTCCTTCCTTCCTTCCTTCCTTCCTTCCTTCCTTCCTTCCTTCACTGTAAATCACTTCGTACAGTGGAGGTACCTCAGTACTAAGAATTTCTAGTGCATCACCCCAATCTTTCCAAAAGCTGAAGGAATTTTAGGCAGGGAGCGAGGGTGCTAAAGGAGCCGAGCTGGGGCTGATGCTGGGGACCAAGCAGGGCAGGGTGGAGGTGCAGGATCCACCGCTGGGCCCTGGGGCGAGGCAGAGGAATGCCCTAATTACAGCACGGTTATGGAAACTGGAAGCTCTCCACTGCCCTGTAGCCAAAGAAACAGGCTCTGCGTAGGGATGAGACACAGGACACTGTTCCCAAGGGAAAAAAAAAAATAACAAAACCAGCTGATACTGGTCTAGCTCCTTAGCGGGTATAAATGGGTGTCTTCTGCTGATCTGCGTCAGACGAAGGTCTGGCCTCCCGGAGCTCCTCAGGAGCTGCAGGGCTGGCTGCAAGCTCTCCACCCTGGGCAAAGCGGGTGTCCAGGGAGAAGCGCGGCTCTACACCGTAACCTTGTCCTCCTCCTCTCCTGGGTGGAGATCTGGGGCGGCAGACACGGCAGCCTGGTGCGTGGAGCAGGTCTGGGTAAACGTCAGCCTGGTTCCCCGCTGGCATCCCTTCCCCGCAGGGACTTGTGCCCGCACCCAATTTCATCACCTTCAGCTTCGTGGACCTGCAGCTGGGGCTGAGCTGGTGAATGGTGCTTGGGCGATGAGCGTGGGGCAGCCGAAATAGCTTTCGAATAGGGAAGTCTGGTGTCACAAAGCTGCTGGTGCTCGCTGAAGGCGTCGGCAAGCTAGTGGCTAAGGGTGACTCAGTAGGTAAGAGTTTTCCTGGATTTCCAGGAGCAAAGGCTGGAAAAGGTCAGCCACGGTTAAGAAGGAAAGTCCAACCAGAGGTAAATAATCAGTTAACAGATAGGAAACAGCAATGGTGAGATAAGCCTGCAGATAGTTTGGGTGTATTCGGCATGGCAGGGATGAAGGGTCATGATGAAGGCATTCAGAGGAATCTTGCAGGATTGGGATTTGGGGATAAAAGATAAAAGGGCTGATGAGGTTCAGGAGAGTACAAAGTGACACACAGAGAGAAAAATTCAGCATGACTTCATGTTTAAGACAATGGGCTCGAGGCTGGCCATTGTCTACCTGGGAGTGAGAGCCTGGGATTAGAGCAAACATGAAAAAAAAAAAAAAAAAGGCAGCGTAGGGGAAAACATGAGCTAACCGCTCTGTGACAGCAGAAATCTCAGACCAGGAGTGTCCTGGAGGCTGGAGATCAACGCTTTGTGCAGCCAAACAGCTCAGCATGAGTCAGCCCCAGCTGGAGAGGTGGGAGCTCTTCCTGCAGCGCAGCGCAGACCCGGGGAACTCCTCGCTGGAGGTTCATGCCAGCAGTTCTCCTGGGCTTGAGAGAACCAGGGCAGATCCCTGGAGGAGCAGCCCCCTGGGGGGTCTTTGGTTCAGCTCAAAAATTGTCTGAGCTGAAAATAAAGACCGGGGGAGTGTGAGGGGTGAGCGTCATCAGCGCCTGTCCCCTGCCTAATCCCTGTCCGCTAAATGCCTGTCTAGAATTTCTTCATCTTCGTAACAAGAGGAATCACAAACCACGAGGTTTTATGTTCCTTTGCCGTATAGATCCTAGCTGGGGATGTTCTTTCACTACGCTAGTGTAATCCTTTTTATAAATCCTGTTAAGTCCTATGCTTCAGTGATATCCTTTGGCAACGAGTTTTGCAAGTAAAGTGCTCACTGTGCATTAATCAGAAAGGTTTATTGCTTTATAGTAGTTTGCTGATGCTGGACTGCTATATATAGTTTGCCAGCAATTAGCGGGACGCTTACAAGGTTATTTAAGTAATTTTTTTCCCTTGTACCACAGCTCACTGAACTTTCCGTATGTATGACAACACTTGAAAGACGGCTGTGACAGCAAAGAGGAAGAAAAGCAGAACGAGCCTGGCTCGTGGTGGATGGCTCATTTGACAGGGCTATATTTTAGAGACAGGATCTTAATCAGGCACCTTTGATTCAGAGAGCTGCTCGGGCGCTGGGCACACCCTGTGGGGCAGAGGCAGGGGCAGGAGCCCGGCCACATCACCGCTCCTGGGGACCCCGTGGGGACCGCAGACCCAGGGGTCCCAGAGGACTTTTGCAGGCGTCCAGCAACCTGCCCAGCCCGCGGTGCTTGGGGTGCCCCCATGGCCCCAGTGAGCTCCCCGTTGCCTTCCCCCTGCCCTTTGAAGAGGGCACGGTGTGAGCGCTGGGGGCACGGGGGCTGGGGACCGGCCTGGAGAGGCTGGTGGCTTGGATGGGCCAGGCCAGGAGCGGGATGTGCGCGCACAGGGCTTCAGCACCCAAAAATCACCCCCTGCTCAGGCTTCCCCCACCTCCCCCAAGACTTTCTGAGTGCTTTTTACTGCAGCAAATCTCCTAAAAACGGGGGAGCCGTGTCTGCTCGACCCAAGGCATCCGGACCAGGCTGCAAAGAGGGGGGCACCCTCCCCTGTTCTTTGGAAAGGGCCGGTCTGCGCCCTGACGGAGGTGTTTTAATGACTGTTTTGGATCCCTGAGAGCCAGCGGCTGCCTCCTCCCACGCAGCCCAAGGTAATTCACCTCCTCCAGGCCAGCGTTGGAGGAGGTGTTGACGGGCGCAGAGCGGCTGGTAGAACAGGTTCTGGGCTGGGAGTTGTCTCCGAAACCCTGGGAGACCTGGATGGATCCAGCCCCGAGCACGGGTCCTTCTCCGAGCCCTGGCACAGCAGGCAGCGCGCAGGGATTTGCTCTGCGTGGCACTCCTGGGCAGGGCGTCTTTTGCGCGGCGCCGCTAGTAGACAAATTACAGCCTTGCCTCTGTCAAGGTAGATAAGAGACCATGTGATGCTGCGTGGTGGTAAACGGGTTGCAGGCAGGGTAAAGGTGCACAGGGAAATAACCTTGCAGGGAGTCCCTCCCTCCCCGAGCAGCGCAAATCCCCGTGGATCCGCCGGCGCCTTGGCCTGGATGCCTGCGCAGGTTTTGGGGGCTCTCTGAGACTCGTGAAGCCGGGATGTCTTTCAGCAGGAGGAACTGGTCCGATCTCTCCAGGTGGGTGCCTGGGGGGTGGCTGAACGCGGCCAGGAGGCGAGGGTGGGCTGCCGGCACCGCGGGGCGTCGGGGAGGACGGGGACGGACGGGGGCTGCCGTCGGGGGGCTGCTTGCGGAGGTGGCTCGGTGCTGCTGGGGTTTCTCGTGGGTGGGTGAGATCGGAGGCAGTTTTGTTTCTTCTGCCTGGGGAAGCTGAGCTCTGCGTAGGAAAACAGCTCTGGAAAGGCATCCTCGCCCCGCGCTGGGTGTGTTCCTGGTCTCTGGGTCTGTTTGACTTTCTCCGGTGGGCTGTGGCACCAGGCTTGCTGCAAGGGTGGCTGCGGGGCTTCGTGCTCACCCGTGCAGCCCCTGGGCGCGTGTCCCGGCTCTGCCCATCCGGTGCTGAGCAAGCCCTGATTCATCCCCAGCCTCTGAACCATCCCGGCCCTGCTGCTGCGCCCTTCCCAAAAAGCAATTTGGGCTCCGATGGAAGCTCCTGGGCACGGCCGGGTGAGGCGGGGGCTGGTGGCTCACGGGGATGTGGGGTCAGCCCTGATCCTGCACGGACCCAAGGCTGGTACCGCCGACCTCCGCTGCTGGCTGCGCAGGCGGTGATGGTGGTTCAGACACAGCCCACAAAACGGAGCAGAAATCCCCATCGGGGTGGTGGATCAGAGACCAAGTCCCCTCACCCAGCTGAGAGACAGTGGCCAAAGGGTCCCCAGATCAGCTGTAATTTTGGGTGAGACACCCAGCCCGGTCAGCCCAGAGTTGGGAATTGAGGTCCTGTTGCTCAGAGGCTGCCAGCTCACACTGCTGCCTCCACCATGGGTGCACAAGTATGGATCCAGAGAGCATCCAAATCCCGTCCAGATCCACCTCTGTGCTGTGCAGCTGCCCAAACACAAGCCCAGTGGGGTCCTGCACCCAGGAAGTTTCACAACGCAGTGAGGCAGCTTCTCCTCTCTCGCTAGAAGAGGCAGAATTCCCTGAAACAGCACAGATGTCAAATATCTCAGCACTAATGATTAACAGGGCAGGAGAGGACAAGGCAGGGGAGACTTGCCAGTCTTCTTTTACTCATCTCTTTGAGGTTAAAAAAGGCAAGACAGTGAGAAAGAAATCCCTCTTTGAAAAGAGGAGGGAAAGACTGGCAAAGCAAATCCATAGCCTAATGTGTGGATTATTTAATTACCGATAATGAGAAATTGCACGTTGGTAACGCCAGGATATGCGCTGCCTCTGCAGGAGCCAAGCAAATTCGAGGCAGGAAAATCTGTTTCATTTTGAAGAAGCCTGTGCATGCAAATCAAAGAAGTAACCAGCTCTCACGCGTGTTTGGACTGGCTTTGGGGCTCCATGCTGTCACCGCAGGAGGGACACGCAAAGAGAGCTTGGCAGAGGCACAGCCCTGCAGCCTTGCAAGCGCAGCCCAGCTGTACATCAATGTTTGCAGGCTCATGGGACGAATGCTGCTGTGGGGGGCTGGCTGGGGACATGTCCCCAGGCAGAGCGAGACCCAGCTGGGGATGCTCACAGAGGCTCCCTGTGGCAGGTCCCAGCCTCCTCCAGCCCTGTCCCACCCCATGCCACATGTTGGGGACCACCCTGGGGTGGCATGCTGGGGGTGATGGGGATGGGGGAGCTGGAGGGCAGCACACCCCGTGGCATCGCTCTGTCTCCAGACAGGGGCTGAGCTGCCCGCTGGGACCCGTGCTCTCCGTTCTGCTTTACTGACCCTCCAGCGCTCCCCTGCCTCCATCCACCAGGAAGAACAGAAGCCGCGAGTGGTTGCGGGGGGTAATGTGGTTTAATTTATGACCCAGGCTTCATTACACAGTAACTCGCAAACCACGCGGCGAGTCACTGTGTCCGCAGCAGTGCTGGCAATACCACAGACCCAAGCGTGCTCTGACTTTCACGTTCATAAAGCCAAATTCAAAGCAAACCCTGGGCCTGGATGCAGCTGGAGTGCCAGCCCCTGGTGCTTGCAGGGGGCCAGATCCTGCGCGGGAGGGCAAAAGCCAGGGCTTCCCAGGAGGAATCTGCCCCTGGTGGTGCTGGTGACCCCGTGTGTTTTTGCAGCCGGTTCAGGACTAGTGCTACAGGTACATGAACGCTGTTGTGAAAAATGCAATGCAGGCACGAAATATTGCCCAACACAGCTCATGTGCTGGCAGAAAGGCTGGGCATGGTTTGCACAGCGGAAGGAAGGGAAAGCTGGTATTTTCCAAACAGTTTTTTATTCGTGTTGGCATTTTAGTCTAAAAAATATTAATTGTTTAAAATAAAATCTTTAAAGGTAACACTTTAAAGGTGCTTATGAACCTTGTCATTTTGGTATAAGCTGTGGCTTTAATACATTCCTGGTCCTTCTGGCTTTGGGAGGCCACACGTGGGGAGCAAGGGGGCTCCCGTGTCCCTGTTCCTGTGCAGAGCTCTTCAGCGGTACTTGCTCTTCAACCTCAGATGTTTTTGCATCTGAGGCTTTTTGCACAATAAAAATTAAAATGCCACCCCCACAATTCATGCTGGGGCTAAAACCGTCTGCCACTCGTGGTTACCCTTCCAGGTCGTGTGGTTGAGATCCCTGCGGTGGCTCTAGGGTCTTGCTGAGTTACAGGTTAAATATCTGTGCCTGGAAAGGCTTGCTTAATGTAGGGGTTCCTTTTAAATGAATGCTGCCTTAAACAGGAGAAATGAGGAGTTGGGAAGTCAAGTGCTTGTGTTGGGAAATGCCCGGATCAGCTGGGTGGAGCGAGAGCACTTTGCGACACCCGGCTCGCGTTGGTGTCCCTCTGCCCCTGCCCCCTGCAGCCCTGCTGGGGAGGGTCCCTCCGCCACCCCCTGGGCCCTTCCGAGGGCACTGCGGTCCCTTTTCTCTGTGGGATCCCTGTGAGGCACAACAGCCTCACCATGACCTAATATTCCACCCCAAACAGCCTGGCCAAGCAGAGGACACTCGAGGATGAAGAAGAGCAGCAAAGGGAGCGCCGGCGAAGGCACCGGAGCCTGCTGTCCTCCTCATCGGCGGATGAAGAACCTCCGAGCCCAGTGAAAGACCCCAGCCCAACGCCCAGCAGGTGCGTGAGGTCCTGCTGGCATCGGCCTCGCTCGTGGTGCTGAGCGCTCGCAGCTTGCTGCCTTGTTCTCTTGCCTGGGGTGGAGAGGGGTAGGATGTGGCTGCATGGACAAGGTAAATAGGACATGTCCCCCTTCCCTGGTGCTAGCACAGGCCAGCTATGTGGTGAATGCAATGAGGGGATTCAGGACGAGGATAAATATTATGCCATCTACTTTCCAAGCCCTGGAGGCCATATAGGTACAGCCCATGTGGTCCTGCACAAGTGTCCTACCTGCCCCTTCCCAGACTGGTGCCTGTGTTTGCCTGGGAAAGGAGGGGAAAGGCTTGTTTGGCAGACTGTATCTGGACTGTGGCTGACAGCTGCCATAGCAGATGTTCTTACAACCTACGTTTTAAACCTAAAGACAGTGACATTTTTTCCTAATCCACTGAAGGGACAGTCACAAGTCTCAAACAGGGATGCTGCTCTGAGCCCACAGCACAGCTCCTTGGCACAAGACTTGGTGGATGCCAATGTTTTATGGGGTTTCCAAAGGCTACTGGACACATTTATGGAGCCACGGTGAGCTTCTGAATATCAAGACATGCCCTGAAGTCCCCCAGCTTCCCCTGGTTGGAGATTTCATACCTGTCCTGCACTTTTCCTAGGCATCCACTATTATCCTGATGCTGAAACAGCTGAGAGGCCTCCTGCACAGAGCAGGGCTCTGCTGCTGCTTGCTGTTACCAGCTCTCTGTTTTTGCTAGCATTGCTCTTTCCTTAGGAGGGGAATGGGAAGGAGCTGGGCTGCCTTCACCCCACTTAAAACATTTGTTGGCCAGTCCTGCAGGCACTCCTGGTCCAGCCTGGGAGGTGCTTGCTTTCCCAGGCCATGTGCTGCTGCCCTGGGTTGAGGCTGCAGAAATGCTTCATTTTTCTGCCAAAAACAAGGAAAAAGAGACGTAATCTGAACTTTTGGAAACTTTTTGCCGCAGCCGTGGCACAGGCTGCCCAAAGGCTGTGGGGTCTCCTCCTTGGGGAGCTCCAAACCCGCCTGAATGTGGCCCTGGGCACCCTGCAGGGGGGACTTGAGGGACCCAGGCGACCCTTCCCACCTCCACCACTCTGTGATTTTGTGACTCCAGAGATACCTGTGGGACTTGTATGTGCCCCAGAGCCTCTCTCTGAGTGAACCTCACCTGCTGGAAGCCATCCCTCCGGCCCAGGGTGCTGAGGCCTGACCTCTGCTTGGTCTCTCTCTAGGCCCCAGTCCCTGGTGAAGCCGGCGTCTCCGGAGGAAGAGGAGGAGCGCAAGCTCTCGGAGGTGCTGAAGACACAAGAAGGGAGACGGACAAGGTCCCCGTTGGCTGTGTCCGAGAAGCCGAAACAGGAGAAGGAGCAGCGGGAGGCAGCGGCGGGAGCGAGCTGCGAGCAGGCTGCAGCTCAGCCCCACACGGGGCAGGAGAGCGGCCGGGCTGCAGAGCGGGGTCAGGATGCGGCCACAGGCAGAGAAACCCCAGCAGGAGACCAGCACCCAGAGCCAGCCCGCGAGAGGAAGGTGGTGGTGAGGGGACGGCTGCAGGACAAAGAGGGACAAGGCGCAGGGACACCCCGAGGGGAGCAGCGGAGGGATGAGGGGGAGCCGCAGCAGCAAGCGGCTCCGGAGCTGGGGGCCTGCCGGGTCCGCGAGGTGAAGATCCTGACCCGAACGAGGACCCGCAGCACAGAGGAGAAGACAGCCTCGGAGGGGACCCCCTCTCCGGACCAGGAGGTGAGCAGGATGTGGGAAAGGTGCTGAGCCTTGGGGTGGGCAGTCCTGCAAGGACAAGAGGAAGGGCGAGAGACCAAAAGTAGCAGGAGGGAGATGCGGCCTCTGGGCTTTTGGGGGAGGTGTGTTTGGGCAAGGTGCTTCTCATTTGGGTGCGGGAGGGCTTTGTGGTGCTGCTGGAGGAGCAGCATCTCCTCGCCATGCATGGTTGGGGGGGTGCCCATGCTGTCCATGCCCACACTGCACTTGCTCTAGAAGATGACGAGGTGGTACCGGGGTCCCACCACCTCCTTTCCCTGCCTTGCACGTGCTATTCTGATCACCTTCTCCTGGAAGCCCCTACTGATTTCCATCAGGCTTTCACTGAAGGGGTGTTAGGGCTTTGCGAATCCAAAGAAGACAGCCAACGTTTGGAGGGTTTGGATCTCAAACCCCTGTCTCCAAACTATTTCCACCCTGGCTGCTCTGATCCCTGCACCTGAACCTTCCCCACAAACTCTGCACAGGTGCATCAGATGTCTGCTTTTTCCTCAGCATCCACCCAGGAGCCCCTTAAAGGAGGTAATACAGCCACCTCCCACCCAAGATGAACCTCCAGAAAAGTCAGATGCTTCTCGAAATTATGCCACTTACAGTAGCTCCATCAGAAGAAGCAGCCCAAGGACTGTCTCCTTTCGGGTAAGAGCAAAAGCAAGTGGGAGGAAGACTCCTGTTAAGGCAGTGGAAGATGAAGGAAGGGATGCTATGGTATCCATGCCATGTTGGCAGAGCCTGTTTCAAAATGTGTGTTTGAAATCCATCCTTGGTCTAGGCATTGCAGCTCTGCTTCAGTCTTCCCTCCCTTTCCCTTCTCCTTGTCAGACCAAAGGCGTGTGACTGTGGACAAGTCCATGTTCATATGCTTTGTGCTGGCATGGAAACTTGTGGGAAGTGGTGAGAAAATAGGGAGCGCGTTGTCCTTGGATTTCCCAGAGTCACAGGAATGACCATCCGCCCTCTGGCATTTCTATTCTTCTCTGAGAATGCAGGAGGAAAAAATAATCCATCCTCCATCTCGTTCCTTGTTACATCCCTGAGAATATCTCCATTTCTAGCCTGTGCCCACCTAAAAAAAAAAAAAAAAAAAAAAGGCTCTGTAATAAAAGGCTGGGAAAAGCACCAAAGCCATTGAGTTCCTCCATGCTGTGAATTAGGGCTGCTTGGGAAGGCTTACCTGAATTCACAGTGCTTCACTGGGAGTGAAATAGCACTACCAAGTGTCTTCAATCCAGATAGCTTAGATGTGAGGTGGGCTCCGGTGGGGGTGAAAGCAGTGCTAGACTGAAAACCGGGGAGCTGACTCTGGCCCAGTTTTCCCCGTGTTTATCTGTGATGACCAAGGATGGCTCCAGTGTCTCCTTGCCTTGTGTCTTCCAGGTGATCTCAAGGAAACAGAAAGAAGAAGATGAAAGCCCTCTCACAAGGAGGTCAGCAACCCTCTTCATGCTGCTTCGGCCTTCCTGCGCAGGGATGCTCGCCCCTTGTTTTCCAAGGGAGAGGAGGGGATGGGGCCTGGGACCAGCTAGTGAGTGCCCTGGCACAGGTCTGCTGTCCCCAGGGTGCCTGGCTGACCGGGCAGCGATGCCTGGAGTGAGAGCAGACAGACCAAAGTCCATGGCAGAGCTGGCATCTCTACAGGTCACCCCCAGCTTGCCCCTGTGGTCTCTTGGTTGATGCAGTCTCTGCCCGGTGTTTGCATCTGCACTGCTAGGAGGTGGTTACAGTGCCACAAAAGTGTCCCCCCACCCTTGGAGCTATCCAGAACCCAACCGTACAGGTCCCTGAGCAACTTGATCTCGCTTTGGAGGGCAGTTCAAGTTACCCTCCGCATCTCTGTGGCAAGGTTTGGGCTAGGGGCTTAAAACTTCTCAGGGAACTGAGGGCTCAGGTCTGGAAGCAGGGGGTGGATAAGACTCCCCGTCCTACCTGGGACAGAGGAGCAGGGCTTTATGGGCACCTGGGATTGCTCCTGTGGGTACCATAGGCAAAACCCTCCTGACCTGTGTGAAGATGCAGCTCACACCTGGCAGCTGAGGACAGGGTAAATTGGGCAGCTAAGAGCTCTTGTCAATGTATGGACCCTAGGAAGGTGGTGAGACCCTGAGATCTCAGTCATCAGCACTGGCAGACGGGATCAGGTGTCAGATGGGGTCTCCTCCCAACAAGTGGAGCCCCCCCAAGACCATGGGTCGAGTCCAGGGCACGGTGGGGCCTGCATTCAATTCCCTCCCCTCTTCTTCACCAGTGCGAGCCTGAGGATCCCAGGTAGCAACACCACCATCGAGGAGAAGTTGGAAAAGTACACCTCGGCCGTGCAGGTACCGAAACCCTCGGCACAGCCAGGCTGGTGCAGGGATGGGGAGGGGAAGAGGGAAAGGGGGCCTGGAGCTGAGCGGGGAAGGCAGAGGGGGACTGGGCTTCACCAAAAAACAGCCCTGATGGGGATGAAGACAGTCCCATGCAGAAAAACGGATCAGCCTCAGGGTTTAGGAGCAGAGGGGATATCCCTTGGAGAGGGTCATGGGGATGCTGCGTGGTCCTGGTGGGCAATCCCATGAGCTGGTGATGAGCAGGGAAGGAGCTGACCCAGGGCTTTGCTCTTCACCCCTTGGGGTGCAGCACGGCCCCTGCTCACAGCCCTCTCTCCTCCCAGCGCTCGGGGTCGGTGAGATCTTCCGTGACTGTTCAGAAGAGCCTCGTGGTGACCTCGGAGGGGGTGGCCAGCAAGCGCAACTTCTTCGAGGCCAGCGCTCCCAGCAAGGCTGAGCCGCTCGCAGCCAGGAAGGTGAGGGCAGGAGTCGCCGGGGGGGTCCTGTGCCAGGGCAGGCACCAGCTTTTTGGGCAAATCCTCCCTGGTTTGGGTACCAATGCACACTGTGGCAGGCTGCTGGTGGGAGTTTGGTGGTTGTTGTGCGAGCAGGGCTGGGCTTGAGCCACCGAAACTGTGCTCTGGCAGCGTGTGGGTTTGTGCCGATGTGCTGGTATTTGGGGAACTGGGAGGGAGCCAAGGTGTGGGCTGGTCTCTGCCTGCTGCAGGCTTGTCCCGTCTCCCTGTGCCCTGGGGTTCGTCCCGGGTTGCCTTCGTGCAATGGGAGAGCTGGTGCTGCAACCCTGGTGTCCCTCTCTGTGCCACAGGACAACCTGAAGATCCCGGGGTCGGTGACGTCCCGCATTAATCTGTGGATCAGCCGAACTCAGGAGCCTGCCAAGGAGGAAAAGAGCAAGGTACCAGCTTGTGCCAAGAGCTCGGGCTCAAGTCCTGGCAGCTGGCAGCCTGGTGGGACACCCCCCTGCATCTGGGGCAGGAGGGCCTTGGAGGGTTTGAAAAACCCCCGGCTGAACCCACTAAAGGGCCTGAGAGAAGCTTCGGGTCGTAGGTTCAGCTGCCACCTGCAGGCCGCTGGGAGATGAGCTGTCTGCTCACTGCTTACCCACGGAGCTCTGTGGGGCCTGGAAACAGAGTGAGGATGAGTTGGGTGGGAAGGGACCTCAAGTACCACCTAATTCCATCCCCCCCCGCCATGGGAACAACACCTCGCACCAGGCCAGGCTGCTCAAAGCCCCATCCAGCCTGGCCCTGAGACCCGGCGTGCACCAAGAGGTCCTGCTGAGTCCTGGGCCTGGTCTGCGTCCTGGTGCAGATCCCAGCCCCCCGGTATAGGGGGTCCCACAGCCAGGGGAACAAAGTGCCTGGCTGTGGGGACTCAGACTCGGGTGCTGCTCCAGGGATGTGGATTAAAGGGAGATGGGCAGGAGACCCTTTGGCCTCGAGACAGCTCACTGTACTTGGAAAGGAGAGAATCAGCCAGGACAAATGCTGGGCAGGTGTCGCCCCGTAGAGCAATAAGATTTTGCCGCTGCTCGTGGCAGCTGTGCGGGTACAGGAGGGGCAGCTCCAGCCCAGCCCCGCAGCTGGGGCGGGCAAGCCTGGGCACCCCGGCGCTGAGCTCCGGGATTAGCACTGCCCAAACGTGTCTGTGCCGGGAGGCTGAGCTGGCTCTGGCTGCTGGGAAAGGGTTTGCTCCTGGGGTCACTCCTGGGTAAGGCTTTTTTTCCTTGTATTTTCCTGTAATAAAGCTGCCATTCACCTCTGCGGGCTGGAGCTGCACTTGGTTTTTGGGGTCTACCAGGTGTAGGATCTCAAGGCTGGCTGGTTTTAGCTGGGGCAATCATGCTTTGAGGGCTGGTTACAGACAGCAAGGCAATGATGCGTATGATGCATGGAGAAAACCTTCTCGTGCCACTCACGGCTCTCTTATTTGCAGGACGTCGGGAAAATAAACAGCCTGCCAAAGCGTGACGTCTGGGTAAAGCAGCCCAGAGACGCCCCTGCAGGCACCAAGGTAGATGTGGAGCTGCGCTGAAAACTGCTCTGAGCTGGGGCAGAACTGGGACCTGCTCGCCCGTGCATCGCCCCCAGCCTCAGCCCCGGCCTCACTGTTTCTCACTTTCTCTTCCAGCTGCAATAATATCATATGCAATAATATCAGATGATCTGGGAAAAACTGGTTTGCTCTGAAGATCAAAGCCTGGCCCTGCCCAATCATCCATGCCAGCCCTGCCCACTGCCACGAGAGTCCCCACTGCCACGTGTGGGTGGAACGGGGTGGCCGGGGTCCTCTGCTTGTGGGCTGGGAAGGAAGAAGGCTGGAATCCCATCCCCGCGTCCCCAACCCTCACTCCCTACCTCTCCAGGAATACCCTGGCCTGGAGGTTCCCTGCGGGTGCTGAAGGCAGGCTCTTGCCTCTCTTCCCTACAACATTTTGGCATTCTGCTCCTAATCCCTGGCTGTGCCCCAAACTGCGCTTGCTAAGGGGAACAGCCTGTGCGCGTACCTTGCAGCTGGATCCTGCTGTGGGGTGAGAGGCTGCCGGGCTAGGGGAGTTTTGGCTGCCCACCCATGGACCGTGCCCATCCCTGAGTGTGGGGTGAGGTGGGGGTGCAGGCAGGTGTCATCCTCTCCCCAAGCTGTGACTGCTGGAGGGGACCTAACCCCCCTAAAACACTGTTTGCAAAGTTGCTCGTGCACCAGCCTAGCTTGAAGACCCTGCGGAGGGCAGGTGGACCTGATAGCACTGGTGCTTCCCTCCAGCACACAGCTCAGACGTGTCCTTCTCCACCTCTCCCGTCCCCTGCAAGCAGTGACCCCTTTTGCTGAGTGCTATGCGGAGGACAGGCTGGCCACAGACCTACTTGTGGGGCTGCGTGGAGCTGGGAGCCCTGTCCTGGGCCCCTTCTGCCAGCCCTGTTCCCCTCTCACACTTCCCCTGGAGCCCTTTGTGATGCAGACCCCAAAGCCACCTGGTCCCCATGCTCCCCGGCTGCTGTGCCCACCCTGGGGGGGCACAAGGTACTGTGGGCAGCCCATAGCACGATGCTCAAATCCTGCTGGGGCAGTGCCACGGGCTGGGGCTGTGCCTTCAGCAACCACTGCGGTGTCCAAATTCGGTGTGGGACCCTCCTGCTGCCCCTTGGTCTCATCTTGCTTGTCGGGCTTTAGAAGGGATTTGGTTTTCCTCTATGACTTTTTTTTTTTTTTTTGGTCTAATAAAAGTTCTTTCTAAGAAGCTCCTGGTTGGCTGCTCCTGGACTGGGACCTGAAGGGTTTGCTTCCCATCTTCTCGCAAGAGGAAAAAAGGCAAAAACGTGAGACAGATGTCTCAAAGGGGGGGGGGGGGGGAGGTAAAAACAATCCGAACTTTCACAGGACAGCATCTCGGTGCGGAGGGTCTGGTCCCTGGCCCTGCCTTATCAGCGTCCCCAGCCCTAGAAGGTGACAGCTGGCTGGCTTGTGTCAGCCCCTCGGGCACTCACGTATCTCCGTCCGGCGGGTTTAAAATAGCAAATCTCTGAGGCCACACAATAGCTTGGGCTTATATGGGCTCCTGGGGGGGCAGGGGGAGCGCGGAGGGGGCCAGGGCCGCTGCTGCCAAAATAGCAGCTCACAAGTGTTGCATTCCTCGCTGGGCGCCGGGCGCATTCCTGCCGGCGCTGCCCGCCCCGGGGTGGGCGCTGGGGGCCCCTTAAAGCCTCTGCCCCCCAAGGAGCACACCCCAGACACCCGCCGGCTCCCCCGCGGCTCCGTGGGACCTCACCTGCGCCCCACAGCAGAGGTAAGGCTGGGGCAGCGTGGGATGCTCGGGCTCTGCTGTGAAAGTCCAAGAGATAAAGGCTCGGCGTGGATTTGGCTCGGGGCTGATGGCCCTGCCCAGCTGCTTTCACTGGGATGTGTTTCTGCTGTGAAGGCATTCCCCCGGGGAAAGCATCGGGACCCTCTCCAGTGGGTTTCTCTGCAGCGCATCCGATGCTGTTTGAGAGACACAAGATGGCTGGAAAGGATTTTGGGTGCCCTTGGGGGATCTCGTAGATCCCTGCGCCCCGTGTCTCCGGGCGGACAGGAGGGATGCGGTGCTTTGGGAGCATCGTACTGGCCCGCGGGGCCCATCAGAGCCAGGATGCTCCCGTTTCTTTCAGAACAAGTGTTCAGAGCTTTAACTGGAAGATTTATCCTGCTTCTGTGCCATTTTCTGCACAGAGGATGGAAAAATATTTCTTAGAGGCATTTTCCAGTGTAACGTTAGCTTTTCTTGTGTGCCCCGTTAACAGCCCTGATTTTGCTGCTGTTCCTCAGTAAATGTTTGGTGGGATCTGATGATGTAGCAGAGAGGAGATGAATGGGAATGCAGAAATACACTTCCAGAAATGCACATTTACAGCCTCGTGGCCAGGAGGGGATCTCTGCTCCTGTGTTGTGCAAGGGCCCCATGGAGCCCTGGCTGCTAGTGGCTACATAAAAGGGTTTGGCCAAACTCTGGGGTGGCAGGACGGTGCCTCACGGGGCCAGGCATGGGGAGTTCTGGGGAATGCATGGGGCTGAGCCCCGGGTCCGTCGGAGGGAAGGGGACAACAGCAGCAGGTGGGGCAGTGAACCCAGCACAGACAGGGCTGGCTTCTGACTTCATTTGTCTCCAAAAAGCACTCCTGAGTCATTGCTCAGGAGGAAGGTTTGACAGCCGTGTGGTATGCTGAGGCATCCCTCCTGCAGTGCATCTTCCCCATGCCTGTGGGTCCCAGTCCCGGATTCAGCATCTTTAATAAGCGATCCTGAAGCCTGTCCGACCCATCCAGGGTAATAAATGCCCAACAGATGCAGCTAGGGCCAGTTGTTCCCGGTCGCCCGATGGGAGCGGGGCAGCGGCGCTGCTCTGGGAACAGGTGGTTCAGCACATGGAGGTTATTTCTAGAGCTGCCTCGCGCTGTCCTGCCGCATCGCAACCTCGCCGAGGTCCCGCAGGAGCAGGGTGGCCGGGCTGTGCAGGGGCTGGGCTGCGCGACCTTGTGCTGCAGCATCGGGTGGGAGCAGGGCGAGGAGTGCCGATGGGCGGCATTCACCCAGCCGTGGGCTGGAGGGGAGATAGGTGTGCGAGGAAGATGAGCGTGGGTATTTCCATGGTTTTAGCTACGCTTAGCTCTGCTGCTAAACTGGGATCTGAGTTATTGTCCCCTTTAGCTAAGCTCAGCCTCGGGACCAGGACGCTGAGGGAAATGCCCCTGCTGAGCCCAGGTTGCCCCTCTGCACTTGGAGGGCTGGGTGCTCTCGCTGAGATCTTGTGCTGCGGCTGTAAATTGGAGATAATGGGATGTCCCTGCAAGTTTCCATATCCCAGCTGAGCTAAGAATAGTCAGGAAGCAAAACAAGCTGAACGTTATAATTGGGTAATTTTCCCGTGCCCTGAGCAAACACAGCACCCTGGGATGGCTCCAGCAAGGGGAGCTGTGTGTCCCAGACGTGGCTCCTGATGGCAGCTATCAGCATGGCACGAGGCCGTGTCTAATCTCCTGCCTCTTATTTGGGCGAGCTGTGATCCTGGGATGGGAGGGGAGCGGGGGGACCTTATCTCCACCGAGATATTGCTGCCACAGCCCGGCTGGGGACAGCTCCCAGCTCCAAGTACTCTGGAGAGACGCAGCATCACTGTGCCCATGTTGTGGGTGCCGGAGGATAGGCTGTGCTTGTCCTTATCTCAGCTCCTAACCCTCGCTTTTTCCACCTTGCCTTGAATTCTGCTAGATAACCAAGCATGTCGGACTCTGAAGAGGTCGTCGAAGAGTATGAGCAGTAAGTGGTGTGTTTTTAAACACCTTTCTCTCTCCCAATTCCTGTCTTCCTGCAGGGTCAAGCATTGCTTAGAGGTGCTGATGGGGGGGCCCAGCTGTGGTTGTTGCCCCAGCACCCAGCATGAAAGCACTTTGGGATCCCCCCTGCCCATTGTCATCACTGCTGTGATGGTTCTGAGATCCCCGCAGTGGGGAGTTTGGCATCAGTAGCCAATAAGCAAATGCTCTGCAAAGGAATAGACCCTGCCCTAAAAATTATGTGCTCTAAATCAATGGGATGGAGCTGGGAAAAGGCTGGCTCCATCAGTGTGTCGCTGATGGGGTCCAACTGCAGCGTCCTGAGCATCTCAACAAGGCCCAAATCTGAGGGCAGGTTTTGCCGGTGAGGGCTGCTGGAATGCCTGAAGAGAAGGGCATTGACGTTGGAGCCATGTGGCTATAGGGACTGGTCCAAACATGGCTGCTATTTTCTCATTCACCACCAGAAAAATTAGATCTGAGTCCTTCTCTGATATTTAAGTGCCACTTAAATATAACGATCTTGCAAGAAGAAAACCTTGCATGCCCAGCAATGGGTCTGAGCCCTGTGCTCGGCTTCCCTTGGCACATCTGAGGACAGACAGTGTGTTTCCCTTAAATCAGGAAAGGACTCTGGTACAGAGGTGAGATGTAGGCTGCCCATTCCTAGACTTTCAGACCACCTTCTTGAGCGGTGAAATGGTCCTGGGCTCTGACCCCCATCGGAGTGCCAGCCGAGCGCTGCAGGCTGCCCGATGTCTGCAGCCTGCTGGAGGATGGGGGTCTTGGCCTGTCCCCACTGCCACCTTACAGCACGGCACACCGCAGCCTGCTGAGCAGCCACTGCCCACCACTATGGAAAGTGGGACCCAGCTCGAGGAAATTTCAGCTCCTTTGCAGGGGATTGCCGTAACCGGGGCACTTTGTGTCGTGCTTTGCAGGGAGCAGGAAGGTAAGGGGACGTGGAGCATCCACAGCAGCCCCGAGACTGATGCTAAGAAATGATCAGAGCAGCTTCAATAACCTGCGTCTTCTCTCCCTTCCCTTTCTCCTGTGCACACATGTGCTCTGTGAAGAGGAGTACGTGGAAGAAGGTAGGTGTTTCGTTTGTGGTTGGAAGGATAAGTGCTGTTGGTTCGGTGTTACGCTCGAGTGGGTGGTGGCGGCAAGTTCCTGGGCTGCAATGGGCCAGAGAAGGCTGTATGAGGCCATGTTGTGAATTCCTCCACCTGAAACATCAGTAGGATCAAAGCCGGCCTGAATATTCTTAGGATCTCTTTTAACAGGGAGATCCCCTGTCTCAAAAAGAGGGGTGGAAAAGCTGGATTTGGGTATTTTCAGAGGTGTGAGCACAATAGCTCAAGGGGAGCTGGAGCTTCAGCTGAATGTATGTTACTGGTGCTCAAGGAGAAACCTCCGACTGCCCCCGTATGGTGAAGAACCGACCCCCCCTGGGTGCATGCAGATGCTCTGGGACACGGCCGGGCTGAGCACGTGAGGCTGGGCTTGGGGCCTGGGTTTTGCTGGGGCTCTTGCTGCTTCAGGGCACTGCCAGGCAGCCCGGGCTGCTGCAGGGAGAATCATCCTGAAAGTTAAAAGCAAAGGGCCGGAGTCCTCGTCTCACGCGTGCCGTAGCTACACCCCGCAGCTTTACGGCGCCTGACTAACCTCTGCGCTTATTCCTTCCCCTCCTCCCTGGCTCAGAAGAGGAAGAATGGATTGAGGAAGAAGACGGTAGCTATTGCACCTTTCTTTATTTCATCTCTCCACTGCTGCTGTGAACACGTTGTGGGTCGATCTGTCTTGTGCCTTTCCCCGGCTGGGGGAAAGGTTTTCTTTCATTCTTTCACTTCTCCCTGTTGCTTCTTGCACTGCCCCCATCCAGCCGTGCTGTGCATACCTGCTCTCATTTCTGTGGTTTCTGTCTTACGTCTACCCCCAAACATGCCCGTGGCTTGCTGTCTTCTTTTTCTTTCTTCCTCTCTTGCTGCGGGACCGCAAGTCTTCCCAGGACCTGTGGGCCCCAGCGCTGCTCTCACTCCCATGGAGGACTCTCGTGGAGATACTGCTCCCTCCAGTGGAAAAAGGCTCCAACAGTGGCATAAATGAGACCTATGCCACCCAGCCTCGTTCTTTGCTGGGTAGAGGAGAGCAGCAGAAATCCCTCCCCTGCACCCTGGGGTTTGAGGGCCCAGCTTGGCAGGGAGGGAACGAGGGACAAACTAGGCTCTAAATCCTTTAAATTTATCCCCCTTCCCACCCAAGCACAGAGACCAGCCTTCGGGTGCAGGTTAGAACGAAGCCCTTTGCTTTCTGAGCCGCTGCTTCTTTCTCCCGTAGCTTCCTCTCCCCCGGGTCTCTTTGGCCTTGCTGGTGGCCGGCTCCGAGCCGCAGATGTCCCATGAGGGGGCTGCGGGGAGCCAGCGGCAGCCGCGGCTCTCGCACTGACGCTGCTCTTGTTCCCCAGGTCAGGAAGAACAGGTAGAGGAGGCAGAAGAGGAGACTGAGGAAACCAAGGCAGAAGGTATGCACATGGTGGGGGATCCCATGGTCATGCTCTGTGTTGGTGGGGCGCTGGCTTTCATGCTGTGCCCCGGAGCAGGGCTGGGACGTCCTGGTGTCACCTGCGGCAGGGCCGGCAGCCCCCGTATCGCTGGTTTCCAGTAAAGATGTGCCAAAACTGGGCTGCCCTTCCCCGACCTTACCAAGTGCTGAGTGCCTTGGCCCTACGAGCATGAGGTTAATGCTGGTTTTTGCTGGGTGCTGACCTGCTGCCAAGTTGGTTGTTTCCAGCCTTCCAAAATAATGCCAAAAATGTGCTGAGCCTGTTCCACCGAGAGGTAGCTGTTGTCTCGGAGTGGGGATTTCCAGAGCTGGGGCCGTGCTCTGATGTGTCTTGCCATCTGAAAACCCCTTTGGAGCGGCCCGGATTGCCTGCTCTGTGTCCCCACACAGTCCTGCCTGGTGGCCAGGCTCAGGTCCCAGCCCCGCTCCACAAAGCGGGGTGCACGGGGAGGTGGTAGCCCCCACCTGCGGATGCTCTGGTCACGTTCTCCCCCTTACTTTTGAAACAGAACAAGAAGATGAAACAAAAGCACCAGGAGAAGGTAAAGCAGGAGTGGAGGAAGGACATTTTTGGGCCATTTCAGTCCTGAACCCAGTCTCCAAAGGTGCTGTCCCCTTGCCGCGGGGTTTTCAGTGTTAAATTCAGCTGCTGCTAAAGGGAGATTCTGCGGTAAATGGGGCAGAACTGCCCCAGGTCTGTCCTCTGCCAGGGCTGGGGCAGTAGGAGAGCTGCAGGAGGGATGGCTTCGTGCTGCCTCGGTAAGAAATTCACCCCCAAAATGGAAGGAGAGGGCAGAGCTACTGCTTCCCCAGGGGAGAAAGTGCTCCCCTGTTCATCCTGGAGAGCTGGAGGGGGGATTTTGCGGTGGGGACAGCACTCAGTGGGCAGCATCGCTTGGGCAGGGTGCACGGCAGGGCTGGCGCCGGGACCAAGCACCGTGTGTTCCGCAGGTGGAGAGGGGGACCGAGATCAGGAGCCTGGGGAAGGTGAGGTATCCCCCCGTGGTCTTCTCTGGGGTGGGGGGCACCATCCCTGGGCGGTGCAGGGAGGCTCCAAATGCTCAGTGGGGAGCATCGGTGTGTGTGGTATTTTGGCACACAGGTGGACACCTCACCATGTACCTCTGCTGGAGGAAAATCTACCTGGGAGAGAGGGGGGGCTTGGCTCAGTTTTGTGGGGTTTTGGGTCGAGGTGTGAAAGCAAATGCCTCCGTGCCACTAACACTGTCTTTCTCTCCTGTTCCTGGGGACCCACAGGTGAATCAAAGCCCAAACCCAAGTAAGTGTTGGTGCATTTTCTCTGGTGCAAGGTCTGAACTAGGAGCTGTGCCTCCATGTGATGGGCTTGGTGCCACCGGTTGAGACCCACAAGGGACACAGGCAGTGAGGCCTCAAAAGCATGAAAATAGTGTGGAGACTGGGACTTGGAGAGAAAAGGGGAGAGGAAACAGGCAGATAAACAAGGAATATGAAGAGAATCCTAAGAATGGGGTGTATGGGCAATTTTGAAGCATTTTATGTGCTCCTTGGAGGAGGTCCAGCTGCCCTGTGGCCCTTCAGCTGGAGAACATCTGCATGCACCCCAGCCTGGGGTACGTGGTCCTTGGCACAACCAGGGTATCACCTCCCCACAGTGCTCCTGGCCATGGCAGGAGGAGGGCTGGCATCTGTGTGAGCCCCTACAACCCCAGGACTGATCCCACGGGGGTTGAGGCGGTGGCTTCCAGCTCATGCTGGAGCACACAGTTCCTCCACTCTCTTTTGGGTGAGCGGTGGGGTAGCTGCCAGCCCCAGGGTGCCTGGCAAAGGGACGTGGCCACGCTGCCTGCTGCTCACGGAGTTATTCCAGCCATGCGGGTGCCTTGGAGACCTTCCCGGGAATGCCAGAGGTCTTCCTCTGAGACTGTCCAGCTGGCAACCTCCAGCAAGCAGCGTTACTCTTCCCTGTCCTCAAAATGTGCTCACTCCGCAGCCCTGGGGGCCGTGAGGCTCAGAGAGGAGGGCTGGGTAGATCAGAGCGTGGGTGGAAAGCCTCGTCCCGTCCCAGGTACCTGCTGCAGGCTCACAGCCCTCCCGCTCACCTTCCAGGCCCTTCATGCCAAACCTGGTGCCTCCCAAAATCCCCGATGGCGAGCGCCTGGATTTTGACGTGAGTAGCGCGCCCAGCCCAGCCCCTTGGGGGCTCCCCTGGCTCCTGAGGGGTTGCGTTGTGCGAGCACGGCTGTCGCCACCCTTTCTGTCCAATGCAGGACATCCACCGCAAGCGCATGGAGAAGGACCTGAATGAACTGCAGGCCCTCATCGAAGCCCACTTTGAGAGCAGGAAGAAGGAGGAAGAGGAGCTCATCTCCCTCAAGGACAGGATTGTATGTCTGCAGCGTTCTCCTTTCCTTGCTGTTGCCACCCTCAACCCCGGGCAAACAGCCACAATCCTCTCCTCGCAGTCCCCACAGCAGGACCTGAGACATCCCCCCTTCCCCATGGGCCCCAGTCCCTGTGCTCCCCTGGGACATGTGGGCACAGCAGAGCTGCCCTTGGGGCTTTCAGGGCTTCAGGGGCCAGTGTTGTGTCCCTAGGGACAAAGGGGATGGCCTGGGACATCCAGGCCATCGTCCTTGCCTCCCGCAGGAGCAGCGGCGGGCGGAGAGGGCAGAGCAGCAGCGGATCCGCAGCGAGAGGGAGAAGGAGCGCCAAGCCCGCATGGCCGTGAGTCTTCCTGTGGGGATGGGGGCTTGGCCGGTGGCCTCCTGTAGGGCATGGGGCCCACCCTGGCCGTTCACCCCATGCGAGCCCGGCTGTGGAGCACGTGGGAGCTGCGTTTTGCATGCAAGCTGGCCCACCAGGTCTCCATCCATCCCCTCCTGACCCACTGCTAACCCTGGCAGGAGGAGAGAGCTCGCAAAGAGGAAGAGGAGGCCCGGAAGAAGGCCGAGGAGGAAGCCCGGAAGAAAAAAGCTTTCTCCAACATGCTGCATTTTGGAGGTTACATGCAAAAGGTGCGATCCTGCCCCAGGGGTTGCAGCAAAGCCACTGGTGCTGCCAGGGGGAGCTCGACCATGGGCTGGCCCCTCAGCACCACGAAGATGCTCGGTGCTGGTAGCTCGGGGGTCCTACGGGCAGAAGAAGACAGGCCACCAAGGTTGGGTGACAGTGGTGACCAAAGTGGGCTGGGAGCCCTGCGCTGCAGGAGCTGGGGGTCCGGCCTCACCCCAGGGACTGGGACGGGGCCTGGGGGCTGTGTCTGGTCCAGTGCTGCCAGCATGTCCTTGAGGACCTCGTGTGCTCCTGGAGTGCCAAACACAGGGGGTGCTGGGAGGCAGGGCTGGGGATGGGGGCAGAGCAGGGGCTGGGCGGGTTTCCTTCCCTCCGACGGACTGATGGCTTCTGCAGTCAGAGAAAAAGGGGGGGAAGAAGCAAACGGAGCGGGAGAAGAAGAAGAAGATCCTCAGCGAGCGGCGGAAGCCCCTGAACATCGACCACCTCAGTGAAGACAAGCTGAGGTGAGGGGTGCTGCAGGAGGGATGTCCAGGACGGGGTCCCACCCGCTGGGTGACAGCACGGCTGGGACACGGGCTGCGCCACCCCAGGGTGGCTCTGCCAGGCCACCGTGCCAGGCTGCTGGTGACAGTGTCGGCCGTCAGAGGGAGCCACGCTCACATGCCTGGGACACGCGTGTCCCCACGGCCCTGACACACGCGTGGGTCTGGCATCGTTGTCAGCGCGTCCCCAGCTGGGCTCGGAGCCTGCGGGGACCCATGGGGGAGGAGGCAAGATGGTCCCTGCCGTGCAGGGGGTGGCACTGCTGCCCCGTCCCCTGCAGCGAGCCTGCTGCCACATCCCTTTCCTGCACTGGCATCACCCGTCCCTTCCCACAGGGACAAAGCCAAGGAGCTGTGGCAAACCATCCGCGACCTGGAGGCTGAGAAATTTGACCTGCAGGAAAAGTTCAAGCGGCAGAAATACGAGGTGAGCCACCAGGTCCTCCCCGGGCTGACTCGCCCTCTGCGTGCCTGGCTGCGCCATCAGCTCCCCGTTTCGAACACCGGGTGGGTTGGGCACCAGCCGGAGATGTCCTGGGGAGCTGGCGGTGTCAGAAAAGACCCGTGCCCACCTTGGCATGGGGTGACAAACACCTAAGAGGCTCTACACAGTGGAAAGCAAAGCCACTTCTGCCTCCCATGTGAATATGAGCAGGGCTCAAACCAACCCTCCCAGCAGCTGCCATCCTGGCAGTGCCGAGCACGCAGCTGTGAAGTGCTGCAGGATGTGGCTGCTGGTGATGGCGGTGGCCCTGTGGCCTCCCAGCTCTCGGGGACTTGTACTCTGCTCCACGATGGGCTTCCCACTGTGCCGCACATCACAGCCCTGTGCTAAAGCCCAGGCAGGGATGGCTGGGGAAGAGAGAGCAGTGCTGCACTTTCACCCTGTCCCCAGCCAGGCATGGGGCATCCTGCCAAGCCTCACCACCCACCTGCATTTCTCTTTCAGATCAACGTCCTCCGAAACCGCGTTAGTGACCACCAGAAGGTGTAAGTACCTGGGCTGGCCGAGCATCCTCCTTCACCACCCCCTGCCCTTCCAGCTCCCTGCTGCCCTGGACCCAGCTCCCTCCCCATGTTTCTTCTGGCTGCCTCATACCTGCTGGCACCCCATGTTCATGGACCTGCAGGTCTGGCCCAGGGACCTCAGTCTGTGCCATTCTGCTGCCATCCAGAGGTCCCCATGGTCTCCCAGCTCCACCAGCTTCCCCCTGTCCCAAAGACCCTGGCTGGGGACAGACCCCAGGGAGAGGTCTCCGTACCTGGAGCCTTGTGTCCTCCAGGGTCCTGCCCACCTCCAGCTGTCCCCATCCCTGCAGGGCCTCTGCCCAGCATCTCAGGGAAGGTGCTGGAGACCCCAGCTTACATAGAAGGGGAAATCCCATGGGCTGTGGAAGCTGTGCAGCCCCGCAAAGATAGGGGAGCTGGTCCTCATGCCCCTTGTGCAGGGCTGGGGTACCCTTCATAACACTCCCGGGGTGGAGGTGGGTGTTTAACCTGCACTCTCGGGGGCACCATGCCTCTCTCACATCCCCATCCCACTCTGCCTCCTTGTATGAGATGTGCTTAGCCTGCCCCTGAGTTAGCAGCATGCCCTCGTTGCAGTTAGCAGCATTCCCCCTGCATCCTCCCCTGCAGTTAGCAGCATCCCCCCCTTGCTCACACCAAATCTCTCTTCTCTTCTGCCCTACCATGGCCTGTAACTGCAGCAAAGGGTGAGTACAGGCTGCGTGCCCCCACTGCATGAGTGCTGCATGGACCCCTGGTGCTGACATCAGTCCAGGAGTGGGGCTGAGGAAGGGGCTGGCCTGGGGACTGGCACCTGAGGGGGGTCAGTGACTCTCAGGATGCCAGAAATGCCCATCAATGACCACCTGAGCCTCCTCCTCCTCCTGAGCTACGGCCAGTTCCCCCGGTTCTGGTTAAGGAGAGTGGTGCAGTGGGTCCTGGCTAACACCCTCACAGCTTCTGGACCTCAGGGGAAGGATCGTCCAGCCTCTGGGGTTGGAGATCCTTTGTTTCTTCTCTGAAGGATCACTGGGAGGGAGGAGCATGGGAAAGGGTTCGGGGCTGGTTGGAAACACCTGGCTAAATGCATGAGCTTGTTCCCAAAACATCCCAAACCACACAGACTGAGTTGAGCCCCATGCCGGGGAGGAAGACCTTTCCTGCAGGGCAACAAGCATCAACCAGGGATGGCTTGCTCCTCTTTGCAGGACCTCCGATGGTGCCCACCTCTCCCCTCTTTCCATTTTCACTCGTGCCCTTTTGCACATCTTTTCCTCCTTCCCTTCCAGGTCGAAGGCTGCCCGTGGGAAGACCATGGTGGGCGGCCGGTGGAAATAGATGGCTCAGAAGGCAGAGGTGAGGCTCGGCCTTGGCGAGCTGCCTGCCCCGCACCATGGGGCCTGCCCCGTGCCCGCCGCCCCACCGCGCGGCGCTCGCGGGGGCCTTGCTGCAGGCACGGCGCGGTCTGGGCGGGCAGAGGCTTCACGAGGTGCTGCTTCTCATCTCCACGCCCCCGAATGGTGTTGTGTCTGTAAATAAAGAGAGTGGTGAGGGGGCGCGGGTGTTGTCTCCACCTCGAAGCTCTGAACCAGGAGGAAGCGAAGCGGGCTGCGCCGCTCGCCCACCCCTGGAGCACGAAGGACGCAGCGGCCATCTGGGGCCTCCCGCGTAACACGGCCCCTTGCCTTGTGGTCCTTGGGAGGCTTTGTAACAGACCTCAGTGGTCTGGCCTGCTTTTCCTGCTGCAGTTCTCCCTACGGTCGCTTCACTTTGCTCTACCAGAGCCCCTGCGCCCCTCTCTGTGCCAGGGGTGGCCCTGGGGGGTGACGTGGGCGGGGGCCCTGTTCCCAACCCCCTTGGTCCATGGGTTGGTCACAAGCCCTGCCACCCACCAGGCTGCCTTCCTCCCTATTCCCACCGAAGGGGAGCAGACCCTCGTCTGTGTGTTTCTGGCAGCTTCCAATGAAGACTGGAGGTGAGTCAGTGTGGAGAGACTGTTTCTTCTGTCCTCACAGGGGTGCAGATCCCTTTCGTTTAGCTGTAGGCGTCTCTCTAACACGCTCCCACATGCAGTGCCCACAGGGGCACATCTGCTGCATACTCCCAAGAGTTCTTGGGGCATGCATCTGGCCTGTGGGCCAGCAGAAGACACCAGGCTTGCAGCAGGCTTGTCCCTTGCTGTTGCCCGACAGCATCTGGGCTGTGAGGCTTCTCCCTTAATGGGGGAAGTAATGGGGAAGGGCTGGATGCACAGGATGGTGGAGCTTCGTGGGCTGCTTGTCACTTGGCAAGAAATTTCCTCTCCCTTCATGCTGGGGCTGCCTGTTCCCCCCGTCCCAGGCCCAGCCATGCAGGAACATCCTGCAGGTTTCCTGGTGCTGCCTGTCAAGAGATGCCTACTTCAAAGCATGCCACCAGGTTTTGGGGAGCGAGGCTGGAGGAAGCCTCAGCTTCAGAAAGGCAGCAAGTGGAGGGCAACCAACCTCCTATCCCCCCCCCCCCCTCAAAACCCAGGTGTGGAGGGATGAGACTGGAACCTTCCTGGGACAAAAAGGGAGAGCTGGGGAGGCTGGAAGTGCTGCGGCATGAAACCATGGAGACAGAGAGTCATGGAGTGATGGAGGTGGGAAGGGCCCCTAAGGACCCTCTGGTCCTCCCCTGGTACAGGACCACCCCGAGCAGGGTGCCCAGGGCCACATCCAGGCGGGTTTGGAGCCCCCCAAGGAGGAGACCCCACAGCCTCGGGGCAGCCTGTGTCAGGGCTGCGGCCCCCCCAGCACAGCCGTGCTGCTGGGGGTCAGGGGGAGCCTCCTGGGCTCCAGGTTGTGCCCAGCGCCTCTGGACCTGGCCCTGGGCACCGCTGACAAGAGCCTGGCTCCGTCCCCTCGTCCCCTCCCTGCAGGAACGTGCAGCCCTTGGGGAGCTGCCCCTGAGCCTCCTCTTCTCCAGGCTGAGCAGCCCCAGCTCCCAGCCTCCACTCACAGCAACGATGCTCCAGTCCCTCATCATTTCCATGGCCCTAAATCCCCAGAGGATAGCAAAGGTTCAGCCAGTGACATTCCCACCCTGCCTTGACGCATGACCCCTGGCAGAGAACATCACTCAGGGCAGAAGAATACAACCCGGAGCTACCCTGTTCCCCATACCTCCAAAAACTGATCCCCCAAAACCTTTCTGCAGAAGCAAGGGGCTGTGCCCATGCGGGCGCCCGGTGCCGCTCAGAGGCGCTGCCTCTGCTCTGCCCGTCCCCGCGGGCGGCAGCGCCCAGGGTGGGGGCACGGCGGCACTCCCTGCTTCCCACAGCACGGCCTGTCCCGGCAGCGCGCTGGCCCCCCGCCAGCCCAGCTCCCTGCGCGCCGGGGCCGAAACCGGCGCCCTCCTCCCCGCCCGGCACCTCCCTCCCTGCTCCCCGCACCCTGAGTCAGCACCCAGCCCTGCTGCATCTCCCACCCGTGTCCGTGGATGTCCCCCCCACCAGTGGGCTTGGTAGAGCGCGGTGCGGGATGCTGGTATCCCCTGGGACATGGCACGGCCGTCTGGGGTCTTCTTTGGGGTTTTGCATGCATCCCGAGTGCTGCACGGGCTGCGGGGTGGTTGTATGGGTGCAGCGCGTTGTGCCAAGGTTTGCTGGGGTGCGGTGCAGGGTGCTGTGTGCTGGTGAGTGATGTCCGGGCGTGCTGTCCCCATCCTGCCACGCATGCCATGTGTTTTGCAAGAGGATGAGTCTTGGGTTAGTGCAGCAGTAGGACAGGGCTGGCCACACCACTGTGCATTGTGGAGTGAGGGGCCCCTGACAGCAGCCTCTGGGGGCTCACGGAGGGTCCTAACAGCCTCTCTGCTGTGCCACTGGGAACACTGGCAGCGTGCTAGTGTCTGCTAGCTGCTGTGGGGCCCCAGTGTCCATGTGGGCAGCAGGACCTCTGGATGCTAACCCAAAGCACCAGCATCCTCTGGAGCACGGTACAAGGGGCAGAGACCCTGCCTTTCCCGGGCAGGGGGTTCACCCTCTAATCCCAGGAGCTACGAGGTGTAGCATCCTCTAGCACATTGCAGAGCAACAGCATCTTTGGCCACAGAGTGCAAACATCCTCCTTTGCTGAGCAATCCCTTGTGCAGCATCACTCTGGAGCACAGCATGTGAAACCGGTGTCCTCTCAAGGGCAGTTCTGGTGTCTCAGCCAAAGCCCTGGACAGGGACCAGGTGGTGACCCCCATGGGCTGTGCAGTACAGGAGGTTTTTGGCAGCTCTAAGAGGCACTGGCAGGTGCCACGGAGGGGTGCATGGCTCTGGCTGCAGTGCAGGCTCACGTCCCACAGCATGGTGTGGCACACTTCTGTGCTCCCCAGCGGTGCCACTGCCCTGACCAAAGGGCTGCAGGGCGCCTCAAAGCTACAGCCCAGGCTACAAAGCCTCCTCCTCTGGTTCTCAGCACAGGGGTCCCAGCACAGGGGTCCCAGCACAACTGCATGAGCCTGGACCACAGGGTTAGGAACCTCTGCCCAGGTCTCACAAGTGTGTGCGCCTCGTGGTGTGTTGATGCAGCCCCATGGCAGGGCACCACTGTCCTCATGTGCTGGAGCAGATGCAAAAGAAGATGCATTTGTTACCTAGAAGGTGCTGGTGAAATATTGCTCTGATGTTTTGGGCTGCGGCAGAAACCAGAGCTGCGTGCAAGGCAGCTTCATGCTCTTCTCAGCCTACTCAAGACCCAGGATGGTTCCCAGAGGCTGAAACACAGATTTTGAAGAGCCCAGTTCTGCCACCACCACTACAGACAGAAACAGTCTGCTCATGTCTTTGTCCAGGTCATATTAGCCTGGGATGCTCTAGGCAGCACAGGAAATTGCTGTCCTGGGACCACCTGGCCAACACACATCCCAAGGAGCCAGAGACACATGTGCCCAGACTACCAGCGTTACAGCACACAGTTTAGCTGCAGTGGTACACGAGGGTCCACAGGATGATGGAGTGGCAGCTCTTGAAGCTGAAGTGCTGCCAGAGCCCTGTGTGGCTCAACAGTGGTGATGCTGAGCCCCTCGTTGGCCCCATCAGTTGGGGTATCTGGACCTTGGAGGTGCTGGGGTGTTTTGTCCCCCCAACAGGCACAGTGTGAAGTTTGAGGTGCACCAACTCCCACGTCCTGGGTGGCATGCAGAGAACACCTGACACTTGCAAGTTTCTTATGGTTATTTATAAACGCCCCATAAAACTACGAGTTTCAATTAATATCTTAGTCCAGTAAATCACTGCCTGTAGTAGCCAGCTCATAGGTAACAGTTAATCACCTTTACCTGGTAGAAGTCGCCCACGCTTTATGCTGATTTCACAGAAGTGTAAAATCGTCAATGAGGACTTTAATGCACCGTAAGCACAGTTTAGCATCTACGCAATGACCCATGTCCATGAGACAAGTCCTGCTGACAAAGCAGGCAACAATGCTCTGGGATGGAAAGGAAAAGGGTTTAGCAGTTGTCTGGAAGCAGCATTTTATTGGCATTTAGTGGAAGGAAAATAAGCTTCCTAGTGGTCTGAATCACTGCTTTTGCTTGTGCTTTCATGCCCAGGTTTCAGCTGAATCCCTGGCTGTAAACCATGCTCCTCTCTGGTGCAGGCAGCAACAACTGGCATGAGCACTGAGATGCTGAGACCAAAAGGGAGCCCAGCATAGGATCCATAAGGTTTGTGACTGGTAAAGGCAATGCTGCACTGTATCTCCTGACCTGGTGTGGTGCTGAGCACCAGCATTGCTGTGATGGTTGGCAGGAGCAGCCAAGCTGCAGAGGCAGCTCTGGCAGTCCTGGGCAGTACCCAAGTCTGAATCACAAAATCACAGAGCGGTGAAGGTGGGAAGGGCCCCCTGGGTCCCTCCAGTCCCCCCTGCCCCAGCAGGGCCACCCCGAGCAGGGTGCCCAGGGCCACGTCCAGGCGGGTTTGGAGCTCCCCAAGGAGGAGACCCCACAGCCTCGGGGCTGCGGCCCCCCCAGCACAGCCGTGCTGCTGGGGGTCAGGGGGAGCCTCCTGGGCTCCAGGTTGTGCCCAGCGCCTCTGGGCCTGGCCCTGGGCACCGCTGACAAGAGCCTGGCTCCGTCCCCTCGTCCCCTCCCTGCAGGAACGTGCAGCCCTTGGGGAGCTGCCCCTGAGCCTCCTCTTCTCCAGGCTGAGCAGCCCCAGCTCCCAGCCTCTGCTCACAGCAGCGATGCTCCAGCCCCTCAGCACCTTCACCGCCAGCCTGCCCAGGTCTCTCTCGCACTGGGGAGCCCAGCACTGGTCCCAGCGCTACGGGTGCTGAGCAGAGGGGCAGGATCAGCTCCCTCACCCTGTTGGCAGCGCTTTGCCTGATGCAGCCCAGGACACCATCAGCTTATTTGTGAGCCACATCACTGGCTCCTGGTCACCTTGGTGTCCTGAGGGGCCCCCAGGGCCTTTCCTGCCTGGCTGCTTCCCTGTGGGTGCCCCCGGCACATTCTGGGGCTGGGGCTGGGCCTGATCCTCCCCAGGGACAGGGCTTGGCACTTCTCAGGAAACCCCATGAGGTCCCTGCAGCCCATTTCTCCAGCCTGTCCAGGTCCCTCTGGATGGCAGCACAACTCTCTGGTGTGTCAGCCTCTCCTCCTAGTTTTGTCATCTCCAACCCATAAACCATAGGCGGGGGTGGGGGGATGTTCCCAGAACCCCACTCTTGCTTCGAGGCCAGATATCTTCAGAAGCATGTGCTGCAGCACCCTGCTCCCCAGAGGGGAAGGGAGCTGCGTGCAAGTGCACACACTTGCACACACGGACTCCCAGGCATGTGCGCTCAGCCACAGCTACTTCTGTGCACACACCCACGGCTACCTGTGTGCACACATGTGCAGAGCTCACCGTGCTGGATCCTGCAACGTGCCTCCGCAGTAAGGTGAAACAGCAGCAGGGGGCACAGGGGAACCATGCCCGCGGCACCCCTGGGGCATCCCCAGTGGATTTGGACACCCAAGGGCAGGGGATGCATTTCAGGATAACCTTAGTTCTGCACTGGTTGCCGTAGCAGCTGGAGTGCTCCAAAGGGGATGTGGATGCCAGGCTGAGTTTTGGTTGTTTTATTTCAGACAGCCATGTTCAGCTCCTAAGTCCATTGATGGCCGTGTTTAATGAGGACAGGATTTCCTTCACAACGTGCCATCACCTTTGCAAAGAGCGAGGTCCTGCACCCCATGCTCTCACAGCATGACCCCAGCACACGGTATGTGCCCCGCTGCACACAGCCTCCAGTTTGGGCCCGTTGGAAACTCAGAGAGATGGAAATTCGTGCTGAAGTGTGGACTTGCAGGCTTTGCCTTCAGACCCGGCATGACCTGCGCCTGGGAAAATCCTCATTATGAAGCAATTCTCTTTGTCTGCCTTCCTGCATGATATAAATATGCAAGAAGCTGGCCTGCTGTGGATTATTCCAGTGCAATGCCAGACCCAGGTGTGCCCGGGGGCCCTAACCCCTGCCCGAGGTGCCATCACGCCTGCCCCATCCCTGCCTGCTCTTTGTGCCAGCCACCGCGCTGTGGCTGCTGGGGTTCACGCTGCAGCCTGATGCTGCGAAGCAGCTCAGACAAAGCAGAGGTTTTTCTGCCCAGCTTGCCTCCAGAACTTAAAAAAAAGACACAGAGGAGTAGGAGAAAGCAGCAGAGGAAGGCAATGCATCCCTTATCTAACAGCTCAGTGGTTACAGCACCGGCTGGTGAGATGGAAGATCCAAGTTCCTATCTCTCCTCCGCCTGATATGAGCATGGCTTTGAGCTCTGGTTCCTAAGCCCAGCAGAGCTGCAGCACTCAGTGCTCTCTTCGTATGACGTTGGTTTATGCTTCCTGTGCTACACACTACAGCTGATGTACGAGATTGTGTCACAGCACAACATTGAAATTACTCTATTTGGGGCGCTCATCTGGTTTCGGAAGCGTTGTGAGCTGCCCAAACCTTTTATCTGCACACGTAAATAAATACAGTTGTACCTTCACAGAGCAATAAATCTAACTTTGATATCATGACAAAGACAGGACGCTTTGATCCAGGGAAGCACTTTGATCTCTCACGATGAACCAGATGTTGTTGATTACCTGTTGAAATAGAGCAGCGACTGTAACTTTTCAGGCAGTGTTGCAGCGCTGGGCTGTCAGGCTGTTGGCTGTCAGGCTGTTGGCTGTGTGCCATGCCACACCTCAAACAAAATAAAACAGACAAGATGAAATTCAATTTAATTTTGCAGTTCTCAAATTCTGCCTTTTTTTTTTTTTTTTTTTTGACAACGTGTTTTGGAAAGCAAACCTTTGGCTTTGAGATATTTTCCACCCCAGAGTTTTTGTCCAGGACAGTGTTTCAAACACTTCAAAATACATACAAGCAGAATCATACTGCCAGAGACTAAGAAGCATTTTTGGGTGCTGGGAGAGGTGCCCAAGGGCCCTGCCAGGAGGATGGGGAGCTCCCTGGGGCTGGCTGGTTGCACCAAGGGCTCCTGTCCCCCACGGGTGGTGGAGCACTGCAGTGCAGAGATGTCAGCATCACCTGATGCTGGGCACCGGATCTCTCCATGGGATCCCTGGGGCCCTTCAGCTCCAGGTCCCTCTATGGGATCCCTCGGGGTCTTCCAGCTCCATCAAGGGCTCCTCCTGCTGCCCCTCCAGCTGCCCCCAGTAAATCAGGCGCCAGCAGACCCTGAAGCCATCCCTGCCAGCAGTGGGCAGAGACAAAAGTCTCCAGAGGGTGACTCGGGGCTGCGTGGTCTGGTGTGGCAAAGCCAGGGGCTGGGGTCCTGGCTGGAGGGAGCGCACTTATGCAGGATGGGAACTTTTCCTCATCCCCTGGTTATTTGCCTCTGGGGCAATTAGCCCTGTAAATTGCTGAGCCCTGTGATTAACTGCTGCCTTCCAAACATCTTCATTGCAAAGGAAGAGTAACTAAAGTATTCTGGAAATTGTTGGCATTTCTTGGCAGCTGCGGAAAAGTCCCAATTGCGGCTCACAGGCCCTTGGGCTAGGGACAGGCCGACCTACCGGCAGCTCCTTGCACGCAAACCAATAAACAACCCAGAAAGAAGCACTTCTCTTTTGGGAAGGAGGAAAAATGATGTGAAACTCCCTAAAGCCTCTGCCCACAAACCAGGTGAGGAACCAAGGGGAGCAATCGCTGTCTGCGACGAGTCCCAGGCATGGATGCAGCATCAAACCCAACCCTGGACGTTTCACGAAGACGTGAGCTCTCCTGGGCACAAAACTCCTCCTTGGATTTCGTTGCAGTGTGCTGAGAGATTTTGGAAATCTGGCCCAGTGCTCTGCGGGAAAGCATATGGCCCATAACACCTGCCCTAAAGACATGAGGTCACTTAAAGGCACCTGGATCCATCTGTGGATTTGGCCATATCAGGCTTTCCAGTGCCACGGACAAAACAGAAGGACATCAAAGTGCTTCCTCAGGACCCTCAGCAGCCTGCAGGCTGGGGGACTGCACATTGGAAACCCACCAGCCCGCAGACAGAGGGGTTGTGGGATGGGGCCTTGTGTCTCTCAAGTGCCTCTGGGTTGGGTGTTTCCCTTAGAAAGGGTCTTCGTTTAGAGGTTCTGCCCAGGAGGTAGACCAAGGATGCTTCCTGGTGGAGATTTATGCAGCTAGGCAGGAGTTTACAAGAGAAAATTCTTGGCCTGAAATGTCTAAATTCTTTCTGTAGGGCTGGGCCTCTGAGTTCACTTACCCACAGCAAAAAAAAAAATGACGTTCTCATCTCTGTTTTGCTCAAGCAAATGTGACCCACATTCCCCAAAAGCCAAGGACCTGCAGGAGAAGTCACATTCTTGTGGAAGCTTAATAATTTGCCCAAAGCAAGGAATAAGAGAGCTGGGACTTCAGCGCTGCTCCTCAAGCTGGAGACACAGCTCCAAGGCTACGCCAGGTCTGTACCCCCCAGAGTTAGACTAGAAAAGCCAATTCTCCATTAAAATCCCCCGGTATGGCGTGGTGTTCCGGAATTAATGGTCCCGGGACACTGGAATGGGGCTGTTTGCCAGTAATGCCTTCCCATGCTGATCGGGATGCGCCCTTGTTTGGCGGAGGTTTGCAGGGACTGGGACTGTTAGCTCAGCAGTTTTAGCGCGCGCCGGGTGCGCGCACACACACAAATTAGAAGGAGGAAGCCACACGGTCGGTTTTGGGGCATTCCTGTCGAGGTGTTGCTCTTTTGAAGTCGGTGGGGCTTCTCCCGGGCTGGGTCCGTCCGCGCCGCTCACACCCGTGGAATGTGGCCAGGGATCGGTGTGACCAGTCGGGCCAGTAAGCAGACCTTCCTCCGAAATGAATTTTTACTGAAATCTGCAAAGACCTGTTGCAAGCGGATTGACTCACATGGCTTCTCAGCTCTTAGTCATGAGCTTCTTCTCTGGACAGTTAATTAGTTTGTTCTTGTGGAGCGCTTTGAAGATGCAAAGCAGGCTGGGAAAGTGAAGTGTTATTAGCTCATTATCTGCAATCTTTTTTTTTTTGTGACAGAGTAATAATGTCCAGGCTCAGCCTAAGATGCTTAACAGCACTAAAAAAATGAATTGTCCACACACCCAGTTCTGTCCTTATTTCAGTGCAGCTCTTTGCTAATGCCATTTTATTGTGCTCAGTACCTCCTTATACTAAAGCTCCTTAACGTCAGCCAGGCAGGAGAGGTTGGCTTAGCATCAGTACATACAGAACCGGCAGGCACCCTAAGCTTTACACCTACCCTAACAGAAGACCTGAAATCTTGGGATTTGGACCATGAATTTCCGTCTGTTTCCTACTAGGTACAAACTGGATGTGAAAGGGGACAATGAGGCCAGTGCTGTTTTCTTATTTTTGTTTATGTCCCGATGTGGGTGTGTGAGTGGTCAAGTTCAGCACCTGAGAACTTGAAATCCTACAGAGCAGTGTGAAATTAAATAGCCCAGAATGCTGTGTGAGAGATGAATTAGCACAGAGCAGCTCATGTGTGTCTGGTTACATTCAAAGAGAAGAAGTAGTACTGAAAGTATTATTTTTATGTCTGCAAAGGGCATGCTGGCCAGACAGCTGCCATGCCCTGTGGAGTATAGTGGATACAACAGCCCTGTCTACATAGCTGGTCAGTAATTGTGCATCTGGCAATTTGGGGTTCTTGCCAGAGGCATTTCAAACACTGGCGTGTGCAGTGATGTGGCCTGCTGCGAAGATTTGTGCCTTCATATTTGGATGCCTGAACTCTTTTGGCCCTGTGTTCCCATTGCAATGGCCCCACATGCAAATTCAGTGGCTTATTGAATTTGAGACCATCCCTGAGCATAAATACCCATGTGTTTCTTGGGGAAAGGTTGCACCCGAACTGCCTTAGTCACCTTGCAGACCTCCAGCTTGACCTGATCGTGCTCCAGCCGTGCTGCCAGCTGCAATTTTCTGTGGGAGAAGGCCAGGCAGAGAATGAGCCTCTTCCCTTGGGCATACATGTCTGTACACACATACATGCATGCGAGAGGAGATCTTCCATGACACATTAAATTAAATACCTAACTGCTTTCACTGGGCACTCACTTCCTATCTTCAGGTTTCTGACAGCATCTCCTCTTGCTGAGCTCCCAGACTCCCAGCAGTCACCTTTGCAAAAGTCTGTGGTATGAGTCTTGCTGGACACAAAAAACAAATACATGATATCCCTGTTTTGGGGATAAGATTCCTCATTTCCATTGCCCTTGTGGGTAACTGGCACCGGTTATGCAACTTCCAGCTCCCATTTCCCTGTTGGGTCAGAGCACCATCATAAAGGCAAGGCTGGACAGTCAGGTGAGGCTTTGCTAGCCACCCGGCCTCTTTGCATTGCTTTATGTCCAACCAAATACAGTGAAAGCAGCCACAAATTGCTGAGGAAATCCAGTAAGAAGGCTTTCCATCTAAGGACGAGCAAAATGAACAAGGCTATGAGCATGAGTCATAGCACCCAGCTATTTACGATGAAGTCCTCTTAATCCCAACCAAAACGATGCGTTACCCTCCAGCACATGGGCGTTGCTGAGCATGTCAAGCTTTTCTCTGAAGACTTTTGCTCAGAAAAAAAAAAAAAGGAAAGTGAACCTCCTAAACAGTTCAATGATTCCAGGAGCTGAGTTTTTCAGAGAAACAGGAACAGTGTGAGTGGTGACGGCAAGACAAGAATCAGGAGCACACCCATGCAGGTGCCCTATGGGTGCCAGCGCCAGGTTGCAGGAGCATTGCAAAGCTTCTCCACCTGGTTTCACCCTGTTTGGTGGTCTGCTACTCGTTTCACTCTCATGTCAGAAAGGCACAGGAAATGTGTTGTTCTGCAACCCGTCCTGCCAGGGTAGAGCTAGTCCAGCATCCTAGAAATGAAGATTGTCCCTTTGCAATATAGTATTAGCATGGGTGTTTTTGTGTATGTGCACTCACAAAAGATAAAGGGTGAGGTTCAGGCAACCTAGGTACATCTGAGCATTTCTTATCTTCATCTGGACCTCCTTAATCAGCAGTGGAAATAGAAAATTTGCCCCTCCTTCCACCTCTTTCGTGTAATGGGGTGAACCACATGCTGGGCAGACTATTTCTCTCCACTGGCTCTGTAGGGAACCCAGAGTGACAACCTCAGACTTCAGTGTCTAATTTTAAGCTGCCCAGGTGAGGGTGGATTGATCCCAAGAGATTTCTCCTAACAGGGAATGAGCAATAGAGGCCAGGGTTGTAGGGAAAGTTTTTCAGATGTGGTTGTTTAGCTCAGCTTATGGAAAGCTGGTGTTTGGCAGCTTAAAAAATAAAATGCAAGCAAGCTGTCCTACAAGCCCTGCAAAGCTGTGCAGGTAGTTGTGGGCAAATGATTGCTGCCCGTAGCCAGAGGGGAGGAGAGATGACGGTAGATCTCCTTCTGCACTGCTGGCAGCCAAGCATGGGGCACCCTTACAGCACCACCAGCACTGGCAAATTTGTGCTGAACAAATTATGTGTTGAGATGCCCCAAGATGACTTTAAGAAAACAGGGCTTTAAAAATGTGTAATCACCTGAGACCTCTGAAATCACTCATCCCCTTTGAAAATCCCAGGGTTCAGAGAAAGCATTTCAGGTTTGTGCTTCGGAACAGACGATGATGCAAAATCACCTCTGGCCTTGGACAGTCCTTCCCTGGCCAGTGATATTTAAGGCCCTGAATCTGCGGTCTGGTTTTGGTAGGTGCCAAGGTCTGTCTGAAACCAGTAGCTGTGTTGCTCTGCGGTATGCTGAAAGCAGGAGTCTGGCTTTAGACACGGAGGCTCAGGGTTTGGGCTCTCTCCCAGGGCACAGCACGAGCTCTGTGCTGGAGGCGGATTCCTGATGTGCATGCTGGTGCTGACCCCCAGCAGCCAGCAGGTATCTGGGGGGACCTCAGAGCAACTGAGGTTACGTGAGGGGGTTTGTGCCGGGATTTCTGGAGTGAATAGGAGCAGCAAGCTCCTGCTGTGCCTGCAGGGTGTTGTGCAGACAGCTCAGCACCACGTTTTAATGGCATGGGACCCCCTCAAAAACCAGAGCAACAGAACAGACACCCAGAGCCACAATAGGTGCCTGAAAGTGAGGGAGACTCAGCACTAATGTTGGTGCCTCACCTTGTTTTGAGCTCCTCTCAGCTTTCCGTGGACCCAAAGGAGGGTGACCGGGTGGTGGTGATGTTCTGGGCAGAGGGTACTTGAGGTCCTGGGCACTGAGGTCCTGGGTCCTGGGGGTTGCCCCTGCAGCATCTTGCCAAATGAAAGCTGAAGGCAGCAGCTTTTGGCAGGCTGTGCCACGCTGGTGCTCCTGTGGTGAGCGGACCGGGTACATGGAAGTGCTGCCCCTGCACCAGGCGAGCTGTGCTCCCCTTTGGGAACTTTATGGAAAGCGTCTGTAGCTCTCCTGCTGGATCACGCTCACAAGCCCCCACTGCCACAGGGCTGCGTGGCATTGCCCCCTGTCCCCTACCATGGCTCCCTCTGCCCTCCTGCTCAGGATGAAGGGCAGAACCGTCCATCCCCTGCCAAACACCAGGAGATGCATGGACCAAATTCCCAGCTGGGACTCCTGGGGGTGCCACAGCCCCTTCGTGCTGGGGCTTCCCCCTGGAAGGGGGTGCACGACAGGAGGGCATTGGCAATGGCAGAGCCACGGAGGAGGCATCCCCACGTATGCTGCTCTTGCCTCCTTCAGCCTGGGGCCCTGTTTGGCCCTTCCTAGGACAAAGCTGATCAGCTCGCTACCTGCCCATGAGTAAGATGCTGCTCATCTCCCCCCACCAGTCACCGCCAGCCTTTCCTGCTGGGCATCAATGTCTGGAGGAAAAACCCCTCCACCGCTTCTCGTGCCCCCACCGGCTGCCGCGATGCCTGATGCCACGTGTGGCTCCACCGCTCCTTTACCCTCAGCATCGCGGGGAGTGTGTGTGTGTGTGAACATGGGGGGCTTGCTTGTCTTTTTCTCGCGCTCTGCCTTTTCTCGGGTGCCTCTCCACGAGCTCTGCTTCCTCCTGCTCAGAGCAAGGTGGGGCTCTGAGTCACCCGCAGCGGGTCGCGCCGTGCGGACGGCCTCGCTGGGGCTCCGCTGCCTTTCCCACGGTGGCTGAGCCCTGCAGTGCTGTTGCTGCTTCGCCCAGGTTCCAGGGGCAGAAAGGCAATGGGTGTGGGTTTAGCTCCGTGTACCAAGGAGTCATCGCTTTGGATAACATAAACACTTGCCTGTGCCATCTCCTCCTTCTCCCTTTCCCCCCGGCTCTTTAACCCTCTGCTTCTCTGCTTCCCTCAGGAAATCATTTCTAGGCTGCTTCTGGATTAGCCCTGGGAAAAGAGAAAAAAAGAAAAAGAAAAATAGATTTGAGATAGGCACAGCCAGATTCTCATCGCCCAGATAAAAATGATGGGAGCCATTTAGGAGCTGTGCTGCAGCCTGGGGAATACAGAGTCTTGCTGGGATCCTGCCAGTGGCCCCTCTGTGACACAAAGCATCACCTTCAGCACCCCTGTGCTGCTGAAAGGAAACAAGAATCGGTTTCCTAATGGCTGAAAAGCACTAAAAAAATTCAGGGTGGAACTCAAAGACGCTCAGATAATCTCACATTTATTTTTTTATATTTTTTGAGCGTTTCTTTCAACCCTGCTGACAAGAGACTGATTTTCCTGTTCTGCCAGGAGAGAACCTTGCTGATTGAGGCAGGAGTTACCTGTACTGTGAGATAAAGAGGCTTCCCGGGGAAAGAACAGAAAAAGTAAGGAAGAAAGCAATAAGATGTACAAAGCAAATCCCTGCCATGCTTAATTGCACAGCACCCAGTCTGGGTCATCTCTCAGACTGAAACTTGGCCCCGGGACCCAAAAGCAGTTACAGTTATTGCCCGAGCTCAAATCTGTTAGCTAAGAACTTGCAGTACACTTGTGAGGCTCTTTGTAAAGGGAAAGGAGGGAGGAACTCGGCTTTTCTGGGAAAGTATTTGGCTTTTGCAGTGCCAGGAACTTCCAATAGCGCTATCACTTCTGGAAATTTCTACCTGCTTTTTTTTTTTTTTTTTTTTTTTTTCCATTGCATTGCCTTGGGAAGCCGGGCACGCCTGTGCAGGGTGGGGGCATTTCCTCTGGCTTTGCTCCCCATTTGCAGAAAAGCAGACAGCTCCACAGGAAGGGGAGAAACCAGGCTCGGGCAGGTCTGGGTATGACAGCATCGAGCTCTGGAGCTGCTGCAGGAGCAGCGCTCAGATGTGGCCATCTCGCAGCTTCAGGACATCTGAGATTGCACCCGAGACCTGCAGTATTGGCTAAAGCATTGATCAGGAGCAGATCCTCAGGTTTACTGCCAGCAATTCCTCCCCAGTGCCACCCCTCGTACCCTGCAAAGACTCTTGTGCTCTTCCCCATGTGAGATGCTCCCTTGCTCATCCCTGCTGCGGGCTGGGGATGCTGAGGGCACCAAGGGTCTCGTTGGTGACACCAGCTTGCAGGATCAGTGCACGGATGGGTGGGAGCTGGGATGTGGTTGCCCCCTCACCAGATCCCTTCTGACATGAGACTGCAGAAAGCTGGAAGGGGAGCTGGAAGAGCATAACTGGGGCTTGGTCAGACGGCGGTCATTCAGTGTGAGCATCCAGGGGTGGATGCCACATCCTGACAAACTGCGCTTGGTGTTTCCTGAAACAAGGAAATGTTGCTCTGGATGTCACTACTCCACCCACGTGGATGGAGGAGAAGGGGCTGTAAAGGCTCTTCCTGCACCTCGGCCATGCAAAGGAGAGACCTGCTGTTAGAGGAGAGAGAGACATGGTTCTGGGTTTGGTAGCTTCATAGGAGTCCCTCAAAAGGCTTTCCTACAACATGTCCCAAGGGACAAAGGCAAGCTTAGAAAACACCAAGAAAGGGGCCAAGTACAGTCTTGGATAGATAACAACTTCCGTGCTCAGTAAGATTAAATCTGCAAGGACACATAGCTGCGGGAAAGATACAAATGAGGGTTATACGATGGAGGAGCATAAAGTAACGAACGTTACAGGGAAGGTAAATAGGGAATGAGTCATTGCACCTCGCACAGGACTTGTGCCTTCCTCTGACCCATGCCCCCAGCTCCCGTGGTGGAGACGCCCTGGAGTGTGGGTGCACGAGCGCTATGGGGGCTGTGGGCTGCGGGTGCCCTGTGTATGCTGAAGCTCAGTTACACCTACCAGGCTTTTATGGGGCAGGGCTTTTGGTATGGGCTGCCACATGTCCTCCGGGAGCGTGCCGTGTGGGACCGGGATGCCACGGCGGTGCCTCTGCTCGGGGTGATCGCGCCCAGGGTGTGGGAAACCGAGATAGAGGAGCTCGGCTGTACAAGTGTGTCCCAGCACGAGGCGGTGGCACTGTGGGGTCGTTTGTGCTATTGCGGTGTGCGGCCGGGGCTCGGTGTGTCCTAGGGATGCTCTGCACGGTGCCATGTGGTCTCTGCACAGTTTAATTAGCCCAAATTGGGAACCGCTTTGGGCTGGGAGGTGATGATCCTCTGGGTGGTGGCTTGAGGCAGTGGGGTATTTCTGGGGATGCCTGGGACCTGCAGGAAAGGTGTCCCACAGGCCTGGAAATGGAGAGCAAAGTCTGCTCCAAACACATCATAGGCAGCAATAAAGATTCAAAAGTGGCACTGTGGAACTGGTGGGGCTACACTGGGGTTACTTTATTGCTGCGATAAGGTGTTTCAGGTTGAGTCTCATGCATTATTTGAGGTCCTATGAGCTCTAGGATCTGTAAGGTTTCCATGAACTTACTGCTTGCTGTATTCTGGAGAAGGAATGCTGTACAAATGCCCTGCGCGCTGCAGACCCCATTTTGTTTCCCTTGAATCCTTCTGCAATACCAGTGCCTTTGAGCTAAATCAGTGTGTCCATGACTCCCTGACCCAGCCTCTGGAGGGGATGCACCTTTCACTGCATTTGAACCACACGAGGAGCATCTTGCTTGTCTTTTTCTTGCCAACATCCCTACGGTCTTTGCATGTGTCTACAGGCTGCCCTGTCCAAAAAGGAAATTTTCTTATGTGGGTAATGGTCCCCAAATGAAAGCATGTTCCAGATTCTTGGTATTCATTTTACATACTGCAAATGGACAGAGAGAGATCCAAACACATAGTAGTGTCATGTTCATTGCTGAGCAACCTTTAATTTCTAAATTTCAGCCATGTGCTGCAATCTACAATGACACATGACCTGTCCTTCTTCAGTGTCCAGAGAGCCTGCTCGAGAATACAGAGGTAGGACTCATCTGCATTAATTTTAGACACTCTGCATCTCTGCTAGACTCAGTGGAAGACTACTTGCTTTCCTAGCCTATAATTTATATGTCCGTTCTTGGCTGTGCCTTCAGGTGCGGATTGTACCTGAAGAAGCTGTGGAATTGACATCATCAGCACATGCGATATTGATAGTTAATCCTCCCAAGCAGTTCTGGATACACTGTTCCACAAGGACTTTCGTAAGACAATTGCTTAGGTACTACATTCAAAGCCAATTGGAAATATGCGCTGTCCTAGAAACAGCTTGGGTAAGGAATGATCATGGTTGTCAATGCAATTTCTTTTTCAAAGTGTTGCTGTATAAGGTCCATCCAAAGCTGATTAAGGAGTTTGGGGTTTGATGCTTTGCCTCTGTGCTTAATCCTCTGGTGCTTTCCCAGCCTTCAAAAATCTCAGCAGAGGGTGTTCCTGGAAAGGAGCTCTGTGCAAAATGGCACAGGGTGATGCCTGCCCCTTTTTCTATGTATGGATTTACAGGATGTGCCTAGCCTGTCTGATAGGCTATGAATCCTCTTTTTGTAAGACACTTGTCAGTGGTAAGGATTATCCCTAAACCTTGCCTCGAGTAAACAAGCTAAACACTCCTCATAGCTGAGATCATGTTCCCCTTTGCCAGGTTTCTTCTCTGAAGAGCAATCTTCTGAAGGAGATTAAGAGGATGCTGCTTCCTTATTATTTTTGCAGTGCTGCCATCAGTATTTGTACGCTGCAGTGTTCCACAGTGCAGGAATCACTGCATCTTCTGTGCGTCCTGCACTTCAATTGTCCCCATGTAGGTCAGGTTACAGCTGCTGCAGGTTGTGATGCAGAGACCAAATCCTTAGATGCTGTTGACAGCAATTCCTTGGAGCAGGCTGGGAAGTCCCCAAAGCAGATGCAGCCTTAAAATTGGTCCTGATTAGCATGACGGGTCTGGTCCCAAATCTTACATCTGTAGACCTGCTCTGTACCATCAACATCTGGATCAAGAACAGCCTAAACTTCCACCATTGTGTACTTCTTCTGAAAGGGGAACTTAAAGGATGATGCTTGTTAAGGGAAAGCAAAGATTTGAACATTACAGGCAGTGCAGATTATGCTTATCATATTGAAAGACAAACCCAGTAAATCCCACCAATTAAGAACTCATCGAGTAAGAGCAGAAGGGAGCTGGCTGGGTTAAGCAGCAGGAGAGGGAAATTATCAGAAGGTGTTGTTTGAATAGCTGAAGACAAAAGTAGGAAAAACTTCATAACCTCTGCCAAGTTAAATGTAAACTGAACTAAATATGCCAAAATATGCTGAACTAATATGCCAAAAAGGAGTTGAAGGAGCAACGTCATAAGAATAAGATATAAAAAATAAGAGTGTCTTCAATTATACGAAGGCCTGCCACAGAGACTGGAGGGTCAATAAATATCAGGGTGAAAACAATATTTGCAAAGGGGAAGAGCAGAGAAAGAACTTTCTTCTTCTTTCTCTCTCTCTCTCTTTCTCTTTCTTTCACATGTTGTGCTTCTGAGAAATGAGGAAGATTCCTACAACATCCAATACCTGACAGGGGAAAACCCACATGGCCACGTACCTGAGAACTAAATGTGATGCCTGTATACAAAACTTGGGTGAAATATAGATCTATAAGGAATGGGTGATAAATGATAGAGAAACATCAGCTTAGAAAATGCTAGGTGATATGCTTGGGGTGAAATAAACTTATCTTCCCAAATGACGGGCTTGGAGTTGACATGGAGGAAACTTTATGATAGATGGTCCCATCCCAGTGACAGCTCAATGCACAACAGTGGTGCAGAAAGCAAGCTGAGTTTTATGTATTACTAGGGAAGCAGAAGAGAACAAAAAATGTGGCTATTAGATCCCTAAATAAACCCACAACTTAGTCACTCTTTGCATACTGAATGCAGTTCTGGCCTCCCCATCTCTGCAGGAAATAATTTAATCGGGACAGGTTCAGAGTAGGTCACCGTGCACAATGAACGATGGCTGTGTCTGAGGAACTGGTCTGGGACTTTCCAGCCTGGACCATAGACAGCCCATGGCTGTCTGAGACACTGGGGATCATCAATTCATCTCGCTTTTAAAATATAAGACCTAGGTAGCTTCAAACACCACTCATGTGAGTCAGGTTCAGAAGAAATTAAGGTGTTTTTCTTTTTTTCCCCACAACAAAGTGCGGATCCATAGAGGTGACACAAATGATGCTATCAATACTTAAATTTTTCATAGGTTGAAGTGGTGACTGTAAAAGCTCATGGGAGAGAAACCTTCTGAGGCTTGCCAAAGATGAAATGGTGGAGGAAACAGGCTTTACAGCTTCATTCCTTGTATCAGCAAAGGCAGAACAGACCAGTGGTGAGACCAGTGGCTGAATGCTGCAGGGTAACAGGCCCCTGCAAACCTCTCAAACAGATGCTTTGTTCATTCCCAATATCATGGCAAGACAACAAAAATAAAACCGCCTGAAACAGGAAGCTTGAAGAAATTCCAGCAATTTTTATTGATTTCAGCTTTTCCAATGAAGCAAATACATACAGTACAGCCAAAACAAAACTGATACATTATTCTCACATACCTATATCTTACAGAATACACTGTATAGCTATGGACTGGTAGGCTAGGGTGGTCACAAACTGGTGTATGGTCAGAGAGGAATAAAACTGCCTACTGCCTTCTACTTGTCCATGAGGCTTCTGAAATGCTGGGGTGGGTTAGATTGTACATACACAAACAAACAAAGCATTTTATGAGAAAATAGACCAAAAAGCTCTGCTAAGCCCAGGACAGACAAGTATGGTATTTATTTACATGGTTGCGTGTCCTGCGCACAAATCAAGCCCCAACTGCTCTTATTTCTGCTGCTGGCAGAGCTCACAGTGCTGCTAGCTACGGTCCTTCCCTCAGTAATTCTCCATCACTACGACCCAGAGCGTGAGCTACGTACTGTGCCCGCCTCACCCGTATCACTGGGGATGCGCCCTACTTGGCTCTTGCATAAGTGAAAACCAGGAAAATAGCTCATTGAAGCAGGTGTCAGAGTTAAAGGCGTGCCTTTAAAAAACAATGTCTCCCTAGAATGAAAAATGTTTACTTTGGAGGTGAGAACAGCATCCAAGTACTTCAGTGCTGAGCCCTGTCCCTGGGAGAAGCATTGCTTGGAAAAGAAAGTCCCAAACTGCTGGTTATGAGCAACACCAGTTACTCCAGTAAGTCTGATTTTCCTTTCCTTTCACAGCTGGGCATCAGGGTCACTTCTCCTACTTGGGTAGAATCTGTAGTCCAGATTTTACAAGGAGAAACTGAGGAAAACAGAGTTGAGTATCAGAGAATTTCCTGGGGAAAAAAAAATAGATGCAAAACAGCCCTGGGGTAGCAGAGCACTTCACACAGCACCCTGCTCTCTCAAGTTAGCTATATTTTGAGGTATGAGAGCAGCAACATGCAGCAGCATAATAAGGAAATTAAGATTGGAAGGGACCTCTCTGGTCTGCCCAGCTCAATGCAGGGATAGTGTCAGAGCCAGATTGGGCTGCTCAGGGCTGTGTCCAGTCAAGTTTGGAAGATCTCGAGGATGGAGACAAATTCTATTTTTATCGTTTTATGAGCTTTGGAAGAAAAAAACAAAAAAACTTTACTGTACTAATAACGTTTATGGGAATGATGTATCTGGTCCTTTGAGTTTAATATTTAGTAATGAAATCTCCAGTACTTGTAAATTTAATTGTGAGATGATTATCATATAGCTACAGCTCTTTGTGCCTAATATAGCACTATAGTAAACTGCATTACCGGTGAAAGCAGCAACACTGTTTTAAAATAAAGCTTAAATAACAGCCAATTAGAATGAATTTCCTCAATATTCCATCATTACATTTTGTAGTTAGCTTTCCCCAATTAATTTTACAGGGAAAAACATTAGCTCCCAGGACTTCAGTCTAACATGTAATTACAGGAACAAATCTGAATGCAAAATTGCACGCAACATACTTTTACACCAAAACTGTAACAATCCTTCCTGTGGATACTGCAGCCATTTTGGACGTCCATAGTCTTGGGTCCTGCCGAAAACATTTTGAACCATGAAATGAGAATGTATATCCAGCTACGTAACATCTGGCAGGTATGGCAAGGGCATGCCCACGGGCCTGGGCTCCTTTGCTGCTGTTTAAATGCTCCTGAAACTGTCCTACCGGATTCACCTGGTTCTAGCTCTCCACTTCAAAGGTGCTTTTTTCTCTTTCATTTGGCTGGGAGCTCTGCACAGAAAGCTCTCGACTGAACGTGGGTGAATGCAAGCAAATAGTTGTTGCTCATTAAAGTGCACAAGATTAAGCCACCCTTTGTAGTCCAAGAGAAAAACCAGCAGGCAAACGATCTCCCTCTCTGCGGACACGTGCTCTGTCCTGTCAAAACAGGGGACAAGTGCCCCCCCATTTCTTAGGTCTGGAGCTGTGTTAAAGCCAACCTGACTGTTATGGATAGACCCTCGGCAGTCACGAATCACAGAATATCTGTCAAGTGAATGGGATATACCACTTGCCACCAAGTGAGGAGGCTGACACTTAAAAAAAGCGAGACTGTTTTTCCCTTTCCAGACTCAGCTACATAACTCGTCCTTCCCAAGCACCTCCTGAACCCTTGGCATCTGCAAAACAGGGTCTGCTGCCCCTGCACAAACACATCCTTAGCTGGTCCTTTCCCTGGGTGTCTGAGCTTCTGACTTCACACACATGCTTATACTCCTTTGCATATTAATGCTATTTCTTTACCTTGATCAGTACAAACAAACCGTGATTAAAAAGGCCACATCCCTCACTCTTGAGCCCTGGGTGGCAGTCAGTGAGTGACCCTGGGGAAAACAAACTCCTCCTGTCTCCAGCTCAGCTTCTCAAAAGCCACATTTGTCCAGGTACAGTCATGAGATGGCGTTGTTCCGGTGCTCAAAACGATTTGGGACCTGGTATATTCATGCTCTGCAGATGTGTTATAATTGTCCCCTCACATACAGCTTCAGAGAACGGTTACTGAGACCCAGGAGAGAATCAGCAGACGTCAATTTGCTTCTTGAGATAAAGAGTTCACATGACAGGAAAGAACATACTAATAACTATAAGAGTTCATCGGAGAAAAAATCAAAAGCAGAAAAGAAGCCCATGTTCATAAATGTTAGGAATAACCAGCCTTTTTAAAGAAGAGTACTGTTGTGTGTATCTGTTTAAAATAGCCATATGCAATGGGGGAACTTAACATAAAACTGGTAATTTTTGTACTTGTGAGTAAAAATAGGCTGTGACAAGTGTTTAGTGTGGCAGCATTTGGTGCATGGATCGAGTGGAATTTATCAAAACTCTACAAGGGGGATAAACTGCACAAATTACACTGACTTCTGGTGGAAGACAGGGGGCTACGCCCGTAGGAAGATCCTACTTGCCAAGTGTGCACATGTATGTTGTCTGCATGCACACATACACAGCAACATGTACATAGTTACACAGACACACTCTTTGCAAAAAAAATAATTATTGACATCAAGAAAGTATAACCTCGTTAAAAGTCCCTTCTCCCCCCTAAAAAGAAGAAAATGCTTAAAAATATCAGTATCATCCACATGAAATCCATATGTTTAGTTTGCTTTACAATTGAGTTTAACTCAGAAACAATCTACATCTTTAACATCCTAAGTAATTGTGAAAGGGTTGTCTTCCTGGACACGAACCAATTCCAAATTCTGAAATGGAGAAAAAAAGAAAAAAGAAATACCCAGATAATTAAAGCATTCAAGAAATCTTTTTCTTTACATTCAAAGCTAACTTTTAATCTTTTCCCTTGGCCTGTCCCCAGTTTCTGTGTTACCCATAGCTCTTCCCCCTGGACTCCCACACTCCTCTGAAGTATCACGCTGAGTCCCAGTGGAAACCACCCAACAAAGCAAGAAGCAAAATTCATGCCTGGGGAGAAGGAGAGAAGTGGGATTTGCCATTTCCTCTTACATCGGGACTGTGCTTAGTTTGACTGCAAAGAGCATGTTGGGGAAGAGAGAATATAATTAGTTCTCCATGAACTCGATACCACCTTATAGAGAGATCTGATACCTGAAAAAATGCAGAACTGGTCAACACCTTTCCCTTCAGTGGGAATTATGAATCAGAAGTACTTTGCAGATTCAGACCTCATCCCACACTGAAAAAATATCCTAGTGATGCTCTGAAAAGTCTGCCCTTGATCCCTCCAACCTGGTTTCTCTGTTGGGATTGTTTGGATGGTACCACAGAGTTCCAAATTTTGACATGAGGCTACTGGCAGATTCTTAAGTGTTCATAAAATGTTTAAGGATAATGGTGTGAGGCATCACACAAAACACTTTGGGGATGACTAAAAAGAGCAAAATTCTGATGGGGCTCATGCACTGCTCCTCTGCCCCCAGTCACCCTTTCCCCATGGATGTGGGCCCCGTTCTCACCTGCAGCCCAGAAGTGCATGGAGAGGCTCCTAAAATCTGGAGGAGAGAGTCCTGAAGGTTGTTCCAGCTAAAGATCCCATCATGTTCTTATCAAATCCTTGCTGAAAAAGCAGATGTATACAAAGCGGAGTGAATGTGCATTGCCCTCAAAACCGATACCTATCTATTGCTGTGAGACAGCCTCCTGCCCAGTTCGAAAGCTGTCCTCCACCTAAAAAGTGTGATTCATTCTCAAACAGCCTTCTCTGTCCTCCCTCTGCATGCCCTCAACACGTAAACAGGCACCCTTGTGGATGGACTTCGCCTTCTTGCTTTGTTCTCTGCCTGCTAGGAGCTGGACTCCTCCAGCTTTACTGGAGGAAACCTTCACGTAATCCTTTACTCAACGTTAATTCATCTTATTCCCCATCCTGGAAACATGGCAAAGATACATGCATGATGCATATATCCTTGCAGACTCCCAGCCTGTTTCTCTGATGTATATACCTATGTGATGAGCACAGGAGTGACTCAGTCACATCAAAATGAGTTGGCACAAGCTCCTGAGCAGAGCCTGGTGCAAAGCTACACGAACTCCTATGGAGAAAAGTCCCTAACCGTTAATAGAAGAATGATATTTAGGTTCTCTCTACCTTCCTGCCCCCAGGGTATTCCCCTTTGTGGATGTTACTCCTTCTCTTTAATTTGGCCCTTTACTCTCTGCAGGTGCTGCTGTTGTTGAGTTGGAAAAACCCGGCTCGTTCAAAGCAAGCCACTGGGAGCTAGGAGCTGGCTCAGTGCCCCGTCTGGCTTGGCACTTCAACAGTTTCTGTTGCAGGGAGCAAAACAAATCCTAAAATCTCTTCTTATTCCTTTTAAAGATTATCCTGACCGTAGGGGTGATGTGACCACAGGGAAGGGTTACGGATTGCAGAAGAAAATGGGGGAAAAGAGAGGAGGAACTTTTGTGAGGATTTGGCAGGATACGCTGATCCTACACAACTGGCTGCGATAGGGAAATCCCTAAAGACAGCCCCGGGAGCTGTGGTTGCGACCCCACTGCCTCTTCCTCGGGCCGTATGTGGTGCCTGAGTGCTGAGCGTCACCGGTCCCGTGCCTCGGGCTGCTCCCAGCCCCTGCCCGTACCCGCTGCTGAATCACGACCTCTGCAATCTCGCTGCGAGTCAAGACCGGGGCTGCTCTGTCAGCCAGGAGGCAGAAGGGCTTTCCTTACCTGCTTCAGCACACTCTGCAGCTCCCTGTTCGACCAAAGATCTGTCAGGAGGAGGCGAGCAGCTTCAGCCGCTTTCGGACAGGAGCTGGGAAGATGAAAGCAGCACGGGTGAATTCTGGATGGCTGCAGAGCAGCGGCCCACAGACACCAGGACGTGTTACCCATGGCCTACCTGAGCCATCCCCATCTGGGGCTGGCTCGGCCTGACAGAGGCCTGCCCGGGAAACCTCCGCTGCTCTCTCAGCGAGGTTATGCGACAGCAACCACTGGGGCCAGAACGGGACAAATGAAAAGGGGAAGATCAGAGCAAAGAAACTGAGCTGAAGGAGTGCTTCTGGAGTGTGAAATCCAGGAGAGTGAAAGAAGCGTGCAAAGGTGGCAGCCCATCCCTGGGCTCCGTAGGGACGTTGTGGGTGAACCCTCGGGAGGGCAGTGCAGGGAAGGGCTCCGTGCTGCCTGTGGGGACGGAGGAGATGGGAGCATTCACAATAACAACATCTGTAACCAGAAGTCCTTACTCAGCACAAGTTAATAGATACTTGCTCATGTAACAGCTCCGAAACCATGAGTCATAACAGTATCTTCTATAATTTTGGAACATTTCATATGACAACCTAGATCTAAACCTCACTGCTGGTTGTTATCACTGCTCCTGATCTGCTGGACCACGTCCTGCCTGTGGAAGACTCCTGGTGTGGGCCTAGTGAGACAGCCCCAGACTGTCTCAAACAGGGCGATGAAGGGGAGACCAGGCTCAGGACCATCCCTGGCTCCCAGTTTCAGGAAAAGTGTCCTCAAAAAGACGCATTAGAGGACAGGAGTGGCAGAGCGGTCATCAGGAACCACTTGGGACCTGCAAACACCATTCCTGTGAGTGTGGAAGGACAGGAATCTAACCCCACTGAGTATATTTTGGGGCTTTTCTCTCACATAAGCAGCAGTCGTTACCAAAGACCTCCTAGCATACAAGAAATTCCCAAGTTTAATCTGGTTAGAATCACCACACGGGTTGTGCCAGTCACATATGTTGGTACTGCGTTGAGGACTGGGGGAGCCGTGCATAACCAGAAATTCTTGAGCAATGTTTTGGGACAGGAGAACTAGTTTTTATTGCAAAACTGTTTCTCTGGTTATAACCAACCTATACCCTGTAATCAGAATGACTATGCTTAAAAAAATGTTGTGGTTGAAAATAGTATCTGGCTGAAAAGCCATTGAAAAGCAATAAACTTTTGAGTTATTTAGGATTCAATAGTCATGTCCCAGACACCTTTTTTCAGGGATATATTGTTTCATGTTGTTTTTCTGTTTCTAAGATAGATTGATTTTCATTTTTTTAAAATAATTTGCTTCTAATGATGCCAACTATGTTCTTTTTGCCATTGTGTCTTTAGACCATATATAGCTGCAGCATATATAGCAGAGCTGTTCATTCTTAATTCGAAGGATTGGTACTGGCTCTATTACACACAGAATATCCAGCGCTACTATTTAGGTATAAAAAGATTAAGCATGAACTGATGCAGCTGTGATGACAACCTCAATATGTAAAGTAGCATATCCTAAAAAAAAAGAGCTGGGAATACTGTATAACTATAAAGTGTATACCATGGGACAGAATATCAAGGACAGCTCATGTGGGGAGAAGTTTTTTTTGAAAACAAGCTGCCTGACCATCAAAGTTCATTTTAAGAACAGACTGTTTTTACAGCTTGAATCAGAAGATGTGGAAAGACAACAGTGAATATGTCCACTGGTGGCAGTGGTAGCAGTCATCCCGAAAGCTATTAATCCAACAAAATATAGCAAGAACCCAGTCAAAAGGACTGGGGAGGGAAAGCGTGACTGCAGCACAAAAGACAATGCCCTTCAGCATGCATACCAAATTATGGGAACAATGCGTATCAAATAATGGGAAAAAATGGGGAAACTTATGTTTCCTCAAAGGACAAAAATATCAAGAACCATAGGAAATGCCAAGAAATTCCTGCAAGAGGGGCTTCCAAGGAAAAGATTACAAAATCGATACCAAGATGCAATCTTTAGTAGAACTAGGAAGCTGGAAATTTGTGGGTGAGAAGAACTCTCTTCCACAGAATCTCTCCTGTGGAAAAGAAAAGGAATCAAGAAAAGAACAAAGAAAGAGAAATTGGAACAAATCAGTGATAAAGGGGTTGTGAGACAGATTGCAAATCTGATGCTCTAAAGTTACAGAAAGACATTTTGGAGATAAGCTTTTGGTGCAGGCCAGAGAATTATTGAGAAAAATTATGATTTTAACAGTTAAATAATGTTGCTTGAAAATGAGAAGAGGACTATTTTTCAGACAGTTGCAGAAAAAAGAAGAAAAGGACATCACAAAAAAAATCAGTAACTGGAGCTTGATTTTCAGAAACACCACCACACACAAAAAGATAATATTCAATATTTTGGCAACCTGAATTAAAAATAACAGAGAGTGAGCAAACACTATCGTCACTCTGAAGCCTATGTCATAGGGGAGGATATATGCAGGAGACTGAGACAATTATCTAATTGGGATGCTCCAGGAAGGAGAAGAAACCACAGCTATCAGATAAACTCCTGAACCGTTCATGCCTTTCACTCAGAACACAGCTACACGTAGCGTTAAGAAAAAGAAACCCTGACTTTGAGGAGAGCTGGGTGTCATCTGAGAAGTACATGAGAAGGGAAAGTATACACAACTTACTTGTCTTTAGCTTGAAAGTTCTTTCTAAAATATGAACACAAAATTGTTCAAGCATGTTAAACACACATTTGAAGCTTACAGCTTCAAATGTAAAGAGAGACCAGTTCAAAAATCTAAGAAGTGTTTGGTAGGTGGCAGAATAAACATGTGCCAGGGGAGCGTTACGCAAACACGTCAAGCAACCAACACCAATGCTTGGGGAGAAGGAAGTGTGTCCATAGGGAAACTAAGGCAAACAAAGAGAGAAAGCCCTGCAAAATGCTAACAAGGTGCGACATGGGATGGCCAAAGTTAGCCAATTTGTGAATTAGCAGGGTCAAGTCACTAGAGGGGAGATCTTTTTAACATCTGCCCTATGGGAACAGTCTGAAATAATATGGTTGGAATAAAATAGATTAGTCTTGGATGTCAATTGTTGGTGTTTTTTCATAAGAATCAAACAGCATAAAAATCCACGGGGACAGAAATGAATAAAGGAGTAAAAGGACGAATTCAAGTTCCTTTTTTGGAAAGAATCAGGGAGCTTCTCAGGAGGAATTTGTGATGAAGACAGGCGGAACACACTGAAGACATCTCCAGAGTTTAGTAACTCTCACAGTTCCATGACTCATTGAAAACAAAGCTCAACACACAAAACAGGCAAGACAATTAAGGTACGCACAACCCCAGTTGAGCAATATTCAGCTGAAGTAGTAAATTAGCCGATGACTTGTCTGAGAGAGCCAAAGCGGGACTTTAGGCAGAAGTTAATGCCATTCATAACAATGAAGACTTAGAAGAGGGCAGGGTTTTGTGTTAATTGGGCTTGTTGCAGAGTGGAAGCATATAAAAGCAGCAAAGTGACTGATATATGTTGGCTGAGGTCCAAACTAAACAAAGAGGCCACTTCTAATGACTGAGAGTCTCTGCTGCCTTGAAACAAGTGGTAAGCTGTACGTGGTTTATCAAAGGATGATGGAGAAGGCATGTGAATGTCTTTTCACAACAGAAAACAACAGGTTACTTGCACAAGGTATTTTAAAACAAAGACAGATGGGAGGAGAGATGAGAGTCTTGGAATGGAGAATACATGATAATACTGTAAGCTCCATTGTAAGTTAAACACCAATTTGGCCAGAAAAGAGCACAAGGTTTGGCAAGGGTTGACAAGCTTTTACACAGGGCTATAAGGGGTGTGGATAACAAACAGGATGGAATTATTACCTGCAAAACTCAAACCAAATCCCAGAAGAAAAAGTAGTAAAATATGTTGGGATTGTTTAGCTGTTCAAGTTCATGGCATGTAGGTGAGTAGACCAGAGGATCTACTTATAAAAAGTAGATATATAAAAATATATAAGGTTTGTCACAGCTGTATTTTGCCACTTGAGGTGGGTGCTCCAACCAAAAGATGAATACATTTGAACATTAAATCAAGCATAATACCAATATAAAAGCTGTGCCTGAATCTCAGACCTGACCTTCATGGTAAGAGCTGCAGGAAGCTGTCAGTGAGAAGCCCAGGTACTAGGGATTCACGTTGCCTTCTGAACTCCCCTGCTTTGGGGGCTGGAATTTTTAACAGGTTTAAGATGTTGGTCCCTCAGTTCCTTTTATACTTTCTTAAAATTCAATGAGCAAATTGCCTTAGGCCCTTTTACAAATCCCACCCTGGATGGCTCATATCTGTTTCCAAGAAACCACTGCTGAGGATTTGTCTCTACCAGCATGCTCGAAATGTATCTGCACTCTCAATTTACAGGTACAGGGAAAGAATAAAGCTTCACTGTGGCTCTGAAGTGTTTCGGAAGGCTCTGATATTAATCTGGCTTTGCACAGAGTACAGGGGCTCAAAAATGTCTGTGTATGACCCTCTCCATGCCTTCTGCCCCAAACTCACCCATTTCGGCACAGGCTTACTACATTATTTAGCATGTTGCTTGTCAGGTAACACTTTCCCAGGTGTGGGTTGGACATGATGAGGTTCCTCAGAGTGTAACAAGCTGATGTCATGATCTCGCCATAGCTGTTGGTATTTCCAGACTGGAATGACAGGAGACGTGATACATCTGGGAGCACCTGGTGAGCTAAAGAGGTGGAATGTTCCAATCAACATTTAAATAAAACCTAGCAGAGGTGAATGACATTATTTGTGTTAGCACTATTCAATGCAAGAATGCAGTGTTATCCCCTGAAGGAGGCACTAATAATGCTGGATGGTAATAGCATAATAGCCTTTCCTTGGTTTTCAGAGCTAAGAGGAGCGCTGCAGGCTTCTGGAAAGGTAATGATGTTGGTTATGGGTAGTCAAGTCCAACTCAGTTCCCCAAAAACTATCATCTGCACTACATCCTCATGACCCTGCAAGAGTTGTCATTATCTATAAAGCATACCACAGGCTTGTAGAGACTGAGATAGCAGGCATGTTGCTAAGCCTTCATATATCACTTGTAATGGTCCTTTTGACCAGAACAAATGACACCGTTTTGCCCAGTCTGGCTGAGTCCTGTTATGGGGTTTACAAAGTGAGGTGGGCATATATTAGAGAGGTAGAAACTAGACTTTGTTCTGGAATCCACTGTGGTGGAAATTACTTACCCATGGTTTTGTGGAGAATAGGATGTCGGGACATATTGCTCAGCAAAGAAGCCCCAGACCGGACAACTTCAGAGCTGTTGGACTGCAGGAGCCGTGCTATGCGAGGCAAACCTTTTTCCTTCACACCAATCAGTTGGCTCATTGCGTTGGACATCTAGGAGACAGAACAGTGAAGTGTCATGACTTCCCATGCTGGAAGGACACAACTGCAATGATGTGCAGGTTCAGACAAACACAACCATGCTATAAAATAAGCATCTGCATAACACCTTCGCCTAGCGTTAATCCCGCTTACTTTGTCATTTGCCCTTCTTCTCCACAGGAGTTTGCAAAGTCAGCCTCCCATCCTCTGTCACACGACTGGGACTCCTGTCCTCTTTCTGGAGGCCTGGGGGGGGGGACACTTGGTTGCCTAACTGATATTCCCAGTAGTTGGAGAAATTTTACCTTTCATGTCCACATTGCCCTTGCTCAGCTCCCTGTTGTGCCACAAGTAATAGGCTGCTTTGGAGCAGAAACAGCTAATGATACCTTTAATAAACAAGCCAAAGGCCCAAAGTACACATCTTGGATCCTGATTTCATGTTTGTTTACGTAAATCTAAAAGATCTTAGGGTGTAGCCAATGCAGCTGAGTGCTCATGGACTTTGAAGCACATACCATTAATAAATTGCCCACTTATTAATAGAGTTTAATCTGACCTTCTTGGCTACTGCACCACCAGGCAGGCTGCTGGAGTTCATCATGCCCCTAGAGTGACACACATCCATCAACAGTGACATGGGAACGGGTTGGAAGGTGACCCCCTTTCATGGGGCTGAGACTCAATTTCCTTCCCATGCTCCAAGGATGCACAGATGCTGTGTTACAGACTCACACCAGTGGGACTGAGATGCATATAGGTGAGAGTGGGAAGAGATTCAGGTGCTTCCTCTGAAAGCTAAAGGGTTATAGTAAGCTTTGCAAGCTTCTTCCCTATTTTCTTTTTCCTTTTAGTGAGAACATACCCAGCAGCTCACCCCACCTCCAGCTCGGAGCTGGAGCAAGACCTCTGAAAACAAAAACATTCTGCACATCCAGGTCCATTCCAAACATCCCTGCTAGAATGCTGAAGTAAGTTGTTGCACCACTTTCAGAACTGTTTTTGTTTGTTTGTTTGTTTGTTTTTCTTCCTCCCAAAGAAAACATTCTCATGTAATGATCTTGATTGCTGAAAGCCTTTTCATTTCCGTGGAGCACGTAGCTCCAGCTCTGTGTCTCTGATCAGCTCTACCCTTACTGTGCCAGCCTTCCTCCCCCTTGTTATTAGCGGCACGGTTTTGTTAAATGGGAAAAGAAAAAAAAAATCCCTAAGTATTTCACACTGAAAGCCTTGTAACAAAAAAGAAAGACTCGGAACAAAAGCTCCCAGGAGATCGGAGCTGGCAGGTTAATGCCGTCCCAGCAGCACAGGCTCCTTCCGTGAGTCACGCCGTGTTTCTGGGTGGAACGCTTCGCACACGTGACACACCTCTCCTACGTACGAAATAATTACCCCTTTATCTCCCTAGCCATCTTATTTAAATTGGAATTGATGAAGTTCGACACAGACAAGTCGGGGTTTGTCCTCGTGAATGCAGCCTGTGAGGACATGCCCAGGGCAGCGATATTGGGCACTGCAAACGGAGCTGCTGTCATGATGTGTCCCTCGCCAGCCCCAAGCCCATGCAACGTCCACAGTGTCACACAGCCCGTGCCACCTCTGTGCTGCCACACCGGCGTGTACAGGACATCTGCAAGGGTAATTTTACAAGCAGCTCCGATGTGAGCACAATCCACAGCACAACCCACCCTGTTATTAGAGCCACCTCCTGCTTCGGAAACACACACACGGGCAGCACACGCACATCCCTTAAAGCATTTTGCCTGCTTTAAGGACAACTGCCCACATCTGTGCACATCTGTGCACATCCTCACTGGTGTCCTGGGGGAGGGTGCCAGTACTATAGGTGCTGGTGATATGACCTACAGAGTGAGGAAACCCAGAGGAGCCCCTGGAAAGGCACACGGACCTGGGATAGACCCTTGGGGCACTGATTCTAGCCCCCATGTGAACAAATCTCTGGTGTTTATAAGAACTTGAGATGGATCTTAATGGATCTTTCCACTGTGGAAAGATCTGTAATAGTGCAATAGTTTAAGGAGGACGTTTCCCTTCCTGACTACCATAAGGTGCTGACACGTTTGGTTGAGTGTCTGCAGAGGAGAGGAGCGCTTACCAGCCCCCGGCTCGCAGTGAGGTTCTGCAGGGCTCCAGCACAAGCCTCCAGGGTGGCATCCTTCTTGCTCTGATCCATTAGGGACAGGTAGGTGCGGATGGCATCGGAGTGGTAGAGCCAGCTGGGCCCTTTGGGTTTAAAATCCTCCTCAGGAAGGGGGACACCATACTCATCGTTCTACAAAGAGACAAGAAATGGGAAACTCAGATCCTGCTCCTCGCTTGCAGCCCCTGCCTGGGGCTGAACATCACATTTCCAAGCCCTTTGCAGCATGTCTTACCTCCATTTTACCACTCCTGCTGTTGAAGCAGCCTGTGAGAGTTTTGTCCATGTAAACGCTCCGGGCCATGTGGTTGAGCTGGGTGTATTTGTTGGGAACTTCGGCATCCAGGCGGTAGGAGAGGTTGTGCAGGATGCAGATGCAATTCTCCACAGACTGAAATCACCCCCAGAACAAAAATGCAAGGGTCACATTAGGCAGAAATATGGAACAGCACTGCATATAGCTACAGAGAGGACATATACCATGCCATAGTTATCTTTTCTAGCAGCTACGCTGTATAAGCTCTTAACACTGCCCAGAGGGCAGTGGAGGGGAGACAGGAGGAAGAGTAGACATGAATGAAGGCCTCATGGCCCAAACTGAGATCTGATGGATCTCAGTGAGCTGACTGACTTGAGGGACCTCATTAGGTCCCTCTGTCACTGTTCAGTTCCATAGCCAACTTCCAATGATTTTATCCAAGTCATGGCTACAGATTAGGGGATTTTTTATTTTTATTATTATTTTTTTTAACCAAGAACAGGCTTTTAAGCCTGCTTTACCTAGATATCAATGACTGCAAACACCATTGTAAAAAGCAAGGGAGAATTTCACTAGATACCTGCAGCCAACAGCAAAACATGTAGTTACATTTCCAAACATCTAGCTTCAATATCTTCTTCTGGAACCATGTTTTTTTGTTTGTTTGTTTGTTTTAAAAAAGCTGTCCCCTAAAGAGGATTTGCTCAATCCTGAGCTCATTTGAAATATTTTTGATTTTAATGGGTATTGTACTGGGGACTCTGGGATGTCTGGCTAATATAACAGGCGTTGAGCTCCTGAAAATGTGCTATAAACTCTGTTTTGTCCAAAAAAGTGCCATTTACACACAGTGATCAGCGTCACAGTCAGTGGACTGGTAGAAAGACACCGGCTCCTGGCTTCTTGCTGAATGTGACACCAACGTGGGGCTTATGTACTTGTGACCTGCCAGAAGAAGAGATGTGGTGGTGGGAAGGGCGAGAGATGGAAGTTTAGATGCTGGAAGGGTCCCGGGTGGGAAGGTGAGGGAGGGGAGCATTCTGGGGGCTCAGGAACCAAATTATTTTGCTGTGGCTCTGTGTTTGGTAAAGGGAAATTGTAAAACAGACATCTACATTAGGCCAAGAGCACAGCACATTTGCAATGCTATAACAGATTGCACTGGGATTTGGTAGGTCAAAAGCCACCACAAAGAGCCCAGTTCCCTCTCATGCTTGTTTGAAAGGGATTTGGAGATGTTCTGAAAGCTGCAACGAGTAACTACGGGGCTGAACTCAGGCAAAGAGCCGGGGAGGAGCAGCTGGTACCTTGTCATCAGGTCGGTTAGAAGCCACGCAGTTCTGGGCATAAGTCATGACAGAATCGATCAAGCCAGGGTAATTCCTCATGGTCTGGCGCCCCATGTCTGCAGAACTCAGGTTTCTGAAGGAAGCCATGGCAGAGCATGTCAGGAGGGAAGGAGGAGAGAGAATTAGTTGGCTTCACTCACTAGTCTCTATCAGCTCTTTTCTAATTATGGCCCTGATTGATTTTTTTTTTCCTATATTCAGCAAGACCAGAGTTCTGCTTTCATTTTGGAGGCCTTCTGTATGATTGCAGTGGTGCAGAGCTCTTATGTTGCTCTCCTGGATTGATTCCATAGAGGGAAATGTCCTCTTAAGGAACGCTGTATAGAAGACATCCTCCTAGTGAGGACGATCAGAGGCCACACGTGATGTTACATAGACTCATTGCCTCCTTGTGTCCAAAAATAAATAATAATAAAAAAAACAAAACAAAACAAAACAGGAACGTGCAAATGGTTGTAAACATGGAACTACAACTACACAGGGTCTATAGCAATGCCTGTGTGGGGAATGGGAAGGACCTGCTGAGGAGCAATGACTCTGACCAGTGGGATTGCCCAGTTCCTAATGCATTCCTGAGCACCCAGCAGGTTGCTGCCAGGACTGGGGAGTTTTTCCAGTAACAGGAAATATTTTTTGCCTTTTTTTTTTTCTTCCCTGTTTTATTGCCTTGTAGCTTGCAAATGAAAAACAAAGAGAGGTTGGCAGTCGCTGTGAGATATTCACTCCAGGCGTTCCAGAACTGGATTTGATGTTCACTGTGATTTGCAGCCTCTTCATTACCATGAATTCATCTGCAATCCAGAAATGCTTGAGCAGCAATGGCTCGAGCCCAGGGCAAACCCAAGGCTGTTCTCATCCCTGCGTGATGCTGTTGCAGTGCTGTGAGTCAGAGCTGGCCCGGCTCCCCCCGTGGAGCAGGGGCTCCCGACCATCTCGCCCCACTTTCCATGCTCCCCATGCCCCCACACCTTCCCAGCTCCCTCGCCATCCTGCAGGACCGTCCTCAGCGGGATCCTGCTGCTGCAGGCTGCAGGACAGGGGCAGAGCCTTTCTGGAGCTACGCTCCATGGAAAGCTGGCTTTACACTGTCCCTGCACTCTCTCCTTCATTTTAACAAGCTGTTTTGCAGTATCAGTGGGTTCAGATGGTCTCAAAATGAAGGGCTGCATTCTTCCACACTGCACATCACGACGTGCAGTTGCGCGGGGAAGGTTGCCTTCCAAGACAGGGAAGGGAGCAGCGCTCGCTATCTTTCAGACACGGTTCCCAGCCACAGAAGACGATAGTATCACGTCTCAAAAGGCCCCTGCCGTGTTCACCCATTTCGTTTCACAAGCAGATACAGCTCCTGCTAGCTGCGTGTCTGGTAAGGGTGCGGCCGGCGCTGTGCTCCCTCGGGGAGAGCTTCAGTTGATGAAAGTACCTAATTATACTGGGTAGTTTTTTTTTTTTTTCCCCCACTTGTTCCCAGTGAGACAAGGTGCTCACATCCAAGTGGAGGAGGGCGGTAGGAGAAACAGCAAGTCAGGACGAAGATCCTCTACAAAAGGGCTCTGGCTTTTCTCTGAAAAAGTAAACTACTCTGGGCTCAGTCTGCTCCTCCTCTTTTGGGGGTGACCCATCTGGCAAAATAGGCCACTATGCAGCAAGCTGCATAGGCCAGGGGTGGCAGGTAAAGTCCAGGGCTGTGGGACTATTCTGTACTTAAACAGTTATTTAAATTAGTGGGAAAATGCTTGTTTTCCCCATACAGAGAATTCGGTCTTTTTATCACCCAGAACTCAAAGCGGTTTGTTTTCTAGCAACCAGAATTTTCTCTGGAAACCTCAAAATGTAAGGGCAAAAATTGCCAAGATTCCTAGTCTAAGCTGAACGCTGTCAGGTTTCAATATTACAGCTCTCCAATTACAAAGCAACTTATATTTTTTGAGCAGAGACTTCACAAGAGCAACCCTATTTAAAAATAAACAACACCTACTACGAAAATATTTTGCATACATTTTTTTCTTCACCCTCTGTTAGTCGGGAAAACTTTCTCAGAGAGATTTTTTTTTTTATTAATAGCATTGCAGCAAGTGTGGTTTTTAGCTTATTGTAAGAGGATTTAGATAGATTCAGCTCTTGTCAACACACGGCAAGCTACTCTAAGTCCCTGCTTGATGACTCACCTCAAACACCCTGTGGCATTGAAGAAAACTTCTGGGTCAATAATTTCTCTTGTCCTGTTGCAGCCGCCATCAGACCAGCCAGAGAAAGGGATGATAACACAGTCTGTCAGGACGGGGAGGGCCTCCTGTATCAACTCTTCCTTTAATTCATCGGTGGAGGAGAGGTTCCAGAGCAGTCCTAGGAAGGAGATGGACACAAGCCCAAGCAGAAGGTCGCCATGCGTTAGGAAGTTTGAGATCAGAGTGAATTCCAGCAAAAAAAAAGTTCTTGCTCCCACCATCTGAACTCAGGGTGCCCTAAACCCCAGTCTCTGCCCATCCCCAAGGGAGATAGGCAATGGGAGCGTGGTATCATGAGGAGGTGTACATCTAAGCATCATCCCTCTTCCCAGAATTAGTGTTTATTGTAATCAGGTTACGGGAGGAAGGCATCTCTCCAGGGATCTTATGGAGGATTGCACACAGGACCTCAGGCACAGCTGGGGGTGACCGGCGCCAATGAATTCAAGTCAATCCTTCAAGAAGAGGAGAGACCCCAACCAGATGACCTGCCCAGCTGTACCGGGATTGCCAATACCCTCGTCATTCCCTGCAGAGGGGACAGGGGGCCAGGAAAGCATGGGAATAGCAAGGCAATATCAGGAAAACCTGGGAGAGGCACAGCCCCGATGAGCAACTATAATTTGGGGAACCCCTGCAGGACACCAAAGGGCCAGGACCTCCTCTGCTTTGTGTCTTAGGTTGCCATTTCATGCAACAGGACAATAAAACATCCTCTTGCTGGCTCTGTGTGTCGGACAGCAGGGCCAACAGGCAGATGGGAACATGGTGCTTGCAGAGGGGTGAGCTCCTCAGAGGCTCAAGGTATCTGGGCTGACACCAGCTGAGGGGCTCTTGGCAGTCTGTCATGTACCTGTCAGCTGCTTCTGAATTTCAGTGTTCCCTGTCCTCCGTAGGAGGCTCACACACTCCCTTATCCCATTCTGCCGCCGGGTTTCTATCTTGTTGGTCGGATTCCTGAAGACCAAATTTCGGAGGGCTCCTGCCGCTGCCCGCTGTACGTTCTGGTTCGTGCTGCGGAGCAGTTCGACGAGCTTGGCGATTCCCCCGAGCCGATAGACCTGCACCAGGAGAGACATGCTGACATTGGCGTGGTGTGCAGAGCATTGCCAGGAGAAGGACAGCTATAATTGCAAGGAGTCAGCATGGAACCTACTCACGGGACCTGGCAGAGGAGGATGGCTGGAGCCCTCAGACGGCACGGCTGGTTCTTGCCATCAGTTGTGGCACCAGGGTGCTGTCCTTGAGGTTAGAGCTCAGACTCTAGAAGTGGATGCCTATGAGTAATGGCCATGGGCCGAATTTTTGGCTGATGTAAATGTGTTTGCTCCCACAAACTTTCACCTACCTCCATCCATTTCCATCAGGCAAAAATGTTGCCCTGCCTACAACAGGGGCCATCCATAGCAATGCAATGACATGACATGGTAATTTATCTGCATCCTGAAATCACAGGCTGAGCTGCGGTCACGGCAGAGCGTAAACACCCTCAGGGGCAGCCAGCAGCGATGGGCCATGCTCCAGCAGAGAAGAGGGAAGGGTATGGGCAGGGGTGGCACTGGGAAGGGGCTAGAGCCCCAAGCTGCAGGACACCGCATGCACACCATGGGTGTTTGAAGGCAGGGCAAATTCCCTGCTCAAAAACCACAAAAAACAGGTGAGCTCTCCAAAGCAGTGGGGGCTCCAGCTGAAGGATTCCTCCTGTGTCAAGTCTGCTGGGGACACGAGCCCACATGGAGCGCCTGCTCACACAAACAAACTTATTGGCTGGAGAACTGCTGACAATAGAAATGAATGAGTGCATTTTAAAAAGGAAAAAAAAAAGCAACCAAGTGTGCGCTCAGATGACTCACATACTTGCTCTAACACATCTTTCTGGGAAGCAATGGGACAGGCGGGTGCTCAGAGTGTTTTCAACGGTAAGGAAGGGTGTGGTCAAACTGCAATTAGCGACTGCTATGTGGGCTGGGGTCCCTGCACTCGGTTCAGCTGCACCGGGGACACAGAGGCACATCTGCACCCTGTGCCAGCATGTGCAGCTCCACCACGGTGCCAGAAAACTGAAAGCCACCTTCATGCAGATGCTGTCTTGAGAAACCCACATTTACATGACTGCAAACATGCCAGGACTGAGATAAACTTTTGTGACAGTCTTGCTACAGCAGATCCAGCGTTGAAACTGCCTCCCTTGCTGCATGTTGCCATGAATTTAGTAGCAGAGAGCAAGGAGCATAAGAAAAATGAACTTTGCTGTAAGGAGGCCTTCTGTTTGGCCAACCATCTTTGTATGTGACCACTGATGAACCCATTGGATTGAATAGATGGCCAAAATGTCATTGAGCCATGCACAGTGAAGATCACAGTGGGATTTAGGGCAATTTTGTGTGGCTCTGACACTGCAGCTCAGAGATAGCAGACAATTCATGTGGAAGGAAGTGCAGTTGCCTCCAGAAGACAACTCTGGGTTTGGGTGACTGCTCCCTTATCACCCTAACCCTTCAATCTGTATCACGGCGGGTTAGGGTGAAAACACAGTCACAGCCTCCTCTGCTGCCTGCTAACTATTCCCCTATGTTAAAATACTGACCCGACTGCTATTAAGAGAAAGTAGCCACTAATAGTTAAAAAACCTACTTAATTAACTCCTGTGTGAGACTAACGAGTTATGAGGCTCCATCATGAAAATCAAAAGGACCTTGCTACTGAGGACAACCAATTTCATCCACCTCTTGTGGCACCACATCCAGTATGACAGCAGAGCTCTGAAGGAGTTTGCTCACCTCTTGCTTGGCAGACTCATCCTGGAAGCAGGTGTGCTGGAGGTAATAAGCACCCATGGCCTGGTATTTGTCATCGGAGGAGCACAGAAGTTGTATGGCTTTCTGGATGGTCATTGTACCGCCGTCTATCTCGTCACCACATATTCTATGTTAAAGAGAAGTGCAGCATTGATTGAGTTCTCAGCTGAAAAGGCTACTTCAGTACTGGTTGTCGTTAGGAAGGAATCAAATACAAAATGCAAAATATTATCACATTAACCATATTGTGAATCCCTATTGCATTTTTCAGTCTCAAAAAAGAGATGATAAAAGTGGAAAAGATACAGTAGGGAACACTAGGGCTAATGAAATATGGACCCACTCCAACAACAGAAACAAGGGAGACAGAAAATAAAAGCCTCTGGTTGAGGTGCTAGAAGCCTAATTATGTCTCAGGCAGAAGAATTAAGGAAGAGAGAAGCAGTATTCACTGGTGCTCAGATGAAAGAATTAGTGGACAAGAATGAAACCATCCGCCAGTTTATTAGGACAATCTAAAGTAGGCAGATGCTTTTCCCACAACGTGTGGTCCTTTGATGTGAGATGTGGTGGAAGCAAAACTGTGAGAGCAGCTGATGGTCTTCGAAGGCTGGAGCAGGAAAAGGTGACAGGCATGTCTGGAGTGATGGAATGGACAAACAAAGAGTTTATGAAATACTAATAATAGCACTGAGACATCCTGCTCCCAGGGCATGTTTACGTCAGTAGTCTCCAAGCTCTTTGTAAAAGCTGGTCATCGTCATCATCCCCTATTATAGGTAAAGAATCTGCCTGCAGAGTCTGGAGGAAGGCTACAAATACCTCTGGCTTGGAGCAGGAGCAAAACCTTGGTTAAAATACAAACACCTGGAAATTTACCCCCTTGTTTAAAAATCTCAAGGTCTTGCTGTCTTTGGCTTGTACTTATTTAGCAGTACTGATACTGATTCCTGATGATATTACTGATATTGACTCCTAACCACATCAAATTAGAAAAAATGTATACTTTCATACTGATGAAGGGGCTCTGAACTGCAAAGCTTGTCTGTGTTTCCAATTATATCAGTTAGTCTAATAAAAGTTGTTGTCTTAGCATCCTTGCCCCTTGGGCTTGCAGTTGGCTGCAGCAGGATCTCAGCTCACGGCGTTAATTTGCACCAGAGTAAATAATCACATGAAGTTCAGGACTGAGAGGAGTTGAACCCCAAGCTCCTGTTCAGTTATTACAGTTCCAGCAGCGACAGGATGCAAATGGGAAATATTTTGATAACAGTGGATGAAACCAGAAACTGTGGGCTTTGCTAGGATGGATTGGCATCGTTAGACAATCTAATAGACTCTAATAAAACAGAGATTTTTTTAAAAAAGATTTTTAAATGAACCTATTACATTTGAAATATTAAATATTACTAGGAGGGAGTGACTTTTTTCAAGTCTCATGGTGTGCAGAATCATTTTCATTGTTCCAAAGAAATGTAAGAATAAAGCTCTATGAAGGACACCCAGATACGGTCACCACATCCAGCAGCTCACAATTAGATAAAATATTTTGTCCTCAAATATCTAAAGACTCTCACCTCCCCACAGCACGAGTCTATGAACAACATCCTAACTCTATAGCAAATTTCACACAAAAGCCAACAACTATGCTGTGCACTGAAAGACATGATGAGAGACTATATATGAAGTTGCACCTAGTTTAAATTACTCATTTAAGCCCCTGTGTAGTCAATGGACAGAAATAGGTGCTTCCAAAGAACAGCTTGCCTCTCTGTCTTCAGCATTTATCTTAAGACAGGAAGACCTGCCTGCTGGAGATAGCTCTGCCTCTGTTGAAATAGAGAAATTAGATGAAATCTTGTATGGGTCCTTAAGTGTTCAATAACTAAAGTTAGATGAACTTCTATTTCTATTTCACTTCTATTTCAACTCTAAGAATAAAACATCACTCCATCATATGATTTTTCTTCATTTGAACCTCTACCAAAACATGGCTCCGAGAAGCTTCCATTCCACTTGAAACAAGGAAACACAGAATTGGAAAGAAGAAGGTTAAACTAGAAGCTTTGGAACCTCGGAAATCTTTGGTTTGGATTCAGTCACAGTAAGGTTCAGGATGCTGTGATTTTCCCTTCATCTTTTTTATCTGCTCTGAGACACACGACAGAGCTGAAACACCGACAGGCTCAGCACAGACGGCACCAGAGGGACTTCCTTGAGAATTCAGACCTGGGCCAGTGGGACAGGGAGGGAGGCACATTAATAGAACTAACAGGTCAGTGGTCATGCAGCATATGTAAATATGCTGTTTTGTCTGTTGGTGGTGGTTTCATTTATTTTTTAAAATATATTTTCCAGGTTAAGCAGAGCCCTGAACCAGGAGCACTCTTCATGAGAAAGAAGGATACCTGTTCTGTCTAACAATTGAAGGAAAGCAATTTCCTGCACATCCACCTAATAAGAGGTCCAAGCCCTCTTTAGGCAGGGAAAAACTAGGCAGACAGATCCAGTTCGGCATGGGGAAAGATGGGAAAAGATCCATTTCCTCTGCTGGCTCACTGCCAGGAGCAGTTCACTGAGGGTGAGCAGCTGGGCTCTGTTGTTCCCCTGGAGAAGCAGCAGCGATTTCTCCCAGCTGAGAACAGAATCATCCTGGCAAGGCCCATGCTAACAGGAGATTGTTCGTCAGCCAGTCAGGGATGTTCCTACCCAGATCAACACCATGAGAACAACAGTCTGCTCCAGGACAAATTCTTGGAGCATGGCCATCTCCAACCTGGGCCAATGCGCCTGGTAGGAAGAGCTCCAAAGGTTGTTCTTCTTCCACAAGAAAGAAGCAATCAGAGTAAGGAGAGACCTCAATTAGAAATGATTCATCAGGAGACAAATTAGATGATCAGATTCAGGTGTGGAAGGGAAACAAATACTTAAGAGTGTCAGTATCACAGGAAGGGAAATTCTCTAGTTTGATACTAAGTTCTTTTGTTCACTTTGTGTTAACAGATTAGTTTGTGTTGAGCAGAACTAAGCCTCCATCCTGGTTGTTAAGGTTGTTAAGCCCCAGGAGAAGAGGAAGCTAGAAAACTGTAACAAATCGCATTGTTCATTAACAAAATGAGAGTGAAGACACTCAAAACCTTGAGTGAACCCAGCACATCCAAGCCTTCCAGAGCCAGGCCGTGCAGAAGCAAACCAATGGTGCTGCTCCATGCCAAGCAGCCACATTTGTCCACGGGACTCCACCCAGGTTTTGGTGGCACTGAGAGCTCAGATGAAGCTTCCCCTCGGGCTTTGCTTGGTGGGTAGATACCAGGGAGATGGACACTGAGTCAGGGACAAGGAGATCCTCACCACGTGCAAGCTGTGGTATGAACAGCACCAGGACAGATAGCATCATGCACAGCTCCCCTGCAGTTGCTTTGGATGCAAATGCACCGTGCAGACAAATTCACGTCACACAGAGCCAGCATAGTGAAACAGCCATTTTTAGAGGCAGCTTATCCCGTATAAACACTAAACAATATCAAGATATTTGTACACTGCTTTTGTACACGGTTCTGTGTTCATATGTGGCACAGTCCTGGAGAATTTCTGCTTTGATACTGATTTCCTTTGGTTAATCCCCCAAAAGAGATCTATCAGAAAACCCCATAAATACCTTTCTGACTCTTTCAATAACTTTTCTGTGTTTTCCTTGTTTAGAACATTTCCAGAGGGACTGAGCTTCTGCCTAGGAATGTATGGTTTCAGGACACACAGTTACTGTCCCTAAAGTTTAGCCACAGCTCACAGAGGCTCCTGCAGCTCAGCTTGGGCCAAGCCAGAGTTACCATAGGCAGATGTGACCATATGTGAACGGTGCTTTTGCAATATTGAAGATCCAAAAGGTTGACCCAGCCTCCTCCATAGCCACCAGCCAGGTCCTTAACAGTGTTGCACCAAAATACTACATATTGCCAGGTCCCTTGAGAGGCACTTGCTTTCACCTGAGCAATAATGACATTTTTTATGTTCTTCCTCCCATGCATAGAGAACACCAAAGAAAAATGTATCAATGTCTTAAAATGAGGCCATAGGTGCAAGTAGTATAATGGAGGACAACTCATATTTTGGGTGCCCATTGATGGCTCCTGATCCGCATCAGCAACCCCCTGTGCTGGGGAATGCAAGCAGACACCCCAACTCTCCTCTTCGTCTTTACAAAGGAGAATACCCCAAATCCTTCACAAGGGCTGGGTTTGGTCTGGCCTCTCAGTAGCACCTCCAGCTGAGGCAGTCACCTGGGTCTCTGGAGTGCACAGAGAGGCACTGACTTTGCCAGCAGGTAACTCACTGACCTACCCAGACTTCAGCTCCCTTGGCCACTGACTGCATCTCCGCAGGGGCAACGGGGGCACTGGCTCGGATGCAGGCACCTCCTGTTGGAGCAAGGCGCATGCAACCAGTTGGATATGGCACAGACTGCTGCCGAGCCACCTGCACCGTGTGTCACCAACCCAGCCAGAGCTGTCGGTCCCTTCTGAACACGACGTACAAAGCACTAAGTGCACCACATCTGCAAGCAGAGCTAAAACAACATCAGCCAGTGGCAGCACTACTCTTCCTGTGCTTTGAGTTCCAGCTGGAGGAGGAAAAAGACTCAAAGATTTATAGGATGCATTAAATATCACACCCTTTATTACTGCTTCTTGTTATCGCTACTTGGTGAGCCAGGAGGGCGTAGAAGCTTCACTCCCCAATCTCATGGTATTTAGCTAAAAGCTGCTGACTACTTCCAGATGGCACACTGCCACTTGGAGCGTGTTGCCACAGCAGAAAAGTGCTGCCTGCCAGAGGAAGTGGTTAAGAGGGGCTACCATATGTGTGTCTTCACAAGGTGCTGAAACCACAGCTGCTGCCACCTCCCAGGACAAGAGGGTGCAGATCCGCAGGGTGTCACAGCAGCCCAGGAGGAAGAAGGTTGCTGGGGAGAAGGGGGTGCTCTGGGCACCAGCAGGTCTCCCTCCATCTCCACCAGGTAGAAGGGCTCGCTCCAGAGAGCCATATTCTGGCAAAATATGTATGGTGCACTTTGGTAATTGCCTTTGGGCAGGAGCCACCAAATTAACCCGTGAACTTCTGAGCCCAGGACGGAGGTGCTGAGCTTGGAAATGCTGTTGCAGATATCACGTAATGCTTACAAAGACTTAAGCTCCTGAGTGGCTGTAGAGAAGTATGTCTGGAAGGGACATCCCGACTCTGCTCACCGAGGCAAGGCCATAACCACAGGGATGGTGGAAGAGAAGAGACTTCAGGAGGAGGTTTCTGGCAGCAGGTCTGTACTGTTTAACCCCCCGACCTGAACAAACGGTGCCAAACTCAGATTTCATCACCAGAGCCAGTGTCACGGGGCAAGTAAAACCCCACAACATGTTTTACTTTATGGCACAAGCTTTTCCCCCCAAATATTCAGGTGTTAAACTACCCAACAGCTAGCTGGAGGAAAGGCACTTTCCTCACCTAGAGTCATTGCTGTAAGAGGAGAGACTCTTCTGAAAGACAGTTATTGAAGACACAGCTCTTCCACGTCTTACACAGCCAAAGCTGGTTCAATAAATGGAAACAATCACACAAACAATTCCAGAAATTACATAACTTTGTGACCAAATGCTGTTTCTGCTGGAGAGACTGCTCGGTACACAGAGCTGGAGAGCTCTCACTGCCCAGTATTTAGATATCCACGCACCACTCTCACTACCTGGGAACGCCAAATGTCCCCATTTTCATCTCACACCATCCAAAGAGAAGATCAGACATGGAGCAGGAGAAACCTCGAGAGCAGAGCTCTTGCACCAGCACTGACACTGTTCAAAGCCACCACATTACAGAGCAGTTCCTTAATAAAGAGACCCAGTGGCTCGCCGGTGCCACCAGCCCCTCTCACCACAGTGGAAATCTCCCCACTGAGACTGTTTGCCCAGCCTGCAGACAACTTATCCACATACACAGGAGGTTTGTAGGGTGAAAACCAAACACAAAGGAAGAACAGAGCCTCGGACAGGGAACTGTAGCAGCTATTCCCCAGCTAAGCCCTCTTCCGGCACGCAGCCGCTAATAATGGGTTGCCTACAAGCAAACCTCTCCCTACCCAAAGATTAGGCTACCCAAATGCAGATCAGCTCCAAGTGCAGACTCCTCCGACCAGAAATGGTCCTACACAGCAAAGAGAGCCCAGGCATGGTCCTAACCCATCTCCAGAGGGCCCCTTCCCAACAAAAGCACGCCCCAGACCGAGGTTAACAGCAACCTGGCACATGCTCTATAAGGGCAACTGGCCTCCCAAATGCATCATTTTTCCAAAGAGGACAACTCCTTGGTACGTTACCAAAATTATGACGACAACAACTGCCAACCTCAGCTCCTTTGAGTCAGGAGCAGAAGTGCTTGCCCAAACTGCTCTCCAAACCCATCTGGCTCTGCAGTGAGTCTCATGCGAAGCACGGGGGTGTGCCCCAGCCAGATCAGATTCACGCAGGGGACACAGCCCCCGTTGAGCCCAGGACTTGAAGCCCTCGTTTCCACACCAGAACCAGTTCTGCCAGATGAGCAATGCCCCAAGCCAGGAGAACTGTCTAAATGCAGCCACTCCCTGACCAAAGGGCATCCAGCACTGGGGAGTATTCCTCCCGCAACAGCAGTTCTCCCCCTCTTCGGAAAGCGCCATTATTCTTCTAGTGATCTTTCCAAAGCAATGACCAAGTCTACAGCTATAATGCTACACAGCACAGTGGAAAAGCCTGCCTGGTGCTGGTTTCTCAGAAGCCTTGGTTTCCCCATGCAGAAGCCAGTTGCAGTCCCATGTTCAGTCATTCTGCCATAACTCCCACTACACCTTAAAGCTCTTTACTCAGAAATTCCCTGGGACAAGTTACTTCCAGTTTATGTAATGTCTCCATTTCCCATTCCTGAGGAATTACAAAGCTTCTGAAATGAGCAAGCCAACACCACTGGTGCTCCAGGTTGGCTAGGACTAATTTTGCATGTGTTAAATTGAGGGGAACTGGGCACATGGGAAGCCAAGGCTTCACGTCAACATGCTAACGGGCAAGTGACCTTTCTTGGCATACACACTCTGGGACCTATTTCCCCTACTCGATGTGAAATGAAGGAGGTTGAGCAGAGAATTAGCCAGAGAAATCTGGAAATCAACATTCAGATGTGAACAAGGGCACAATCTGGCTCACACTGCCGACCGTGAGGGGGGATTTTCTCAGTATCTACAACACACCTTGGGTCAGAAGCTCAACAAAATCCAGCCTTTGGTGTGAGTTGTAACGAAGGCTATACTCCCTGTTAAATAGCCTCTTACTTATCCTGCAGCGTGCAAAGTCCCTTCTGCACCAGGGACCACGAGAAATGAGCTCAGGAGCTTCCACCAGGGTTTGTGTGACAAACTGCAGTGCTTGCGTGGGAGATGGGACATCTCCTGGGATGGCCCAGAGCAAGCCTCGTTTACCAGTGATGCAGCAACAGTGGTGCAGCAGCCCCTGGGAACACCTATGGAAGATGCAGACTCTCTTTCCCTAGCCCAATAAAGCATCACAACCTTGAGCAAGATATTTTCCAAGACTACTTAAGCACCAGAATATGTTTTATGCTCCAAAGTTAGAGGCAGTGTGGCTATCAGCATCAGGGCAGCTTTCAATAAACATCACTGCAATGCCATCAAAATCCCACTGATTTTTTTTTTATTTGGTAGGTTGGGTGTTTTTTTGTTTTATCTTGTTTTGGTGCTTGTTGTTGTTGTTGGTTGGTTGGTTGTTTTGCTGGGTTTATTTTGGGATGAAACTTCCACTGCATTGCACAGAAATATCAGCTTGGTGGAGTCTAAACTCACTGGTTTGTTTTGCATTCCCTACTGTTGTAGGAAACATTTGCAAGAAGGGACCTGGTGGTAACTGAGATATAAAGGACAATCCTCCATAATTCCTGGCCCAATGGAACTAAATGCTCTGGACAGGAAGGAAGTGAACAGCTTCCATTCTTTCCTCTCTCCTGGCCAGGTAAATAATTCCAATTAGGATTTTTTTTTTTTCCCAGTTTCTGACTCATTTTTTTCTGGAACCTAAATCAGATCTTCTGGGGGAATGAAGCAAGGACTGGGTGGAAAGCCAGAAGGGTAAATACGACTGCTCACCAGGTTCTCAGCTCTGCTCTGAGTCAGACCCTCAGGAACCACCTCCTTAGCTTTAGTTTTTTTTGCAGGTTGGTTTTCTGCCAAAGCAGGAGCAGTGTGACACCCAAAGTGCACATCAGCATTTTCACTCTTCACGTCCCCACCCTCATCTTGCAAAGGAGCTGTCAGCCAATACCACCACCAAGACACCAGCCATCATCTCGTCCAGCATCCCACAGCTGCAGCAGAGACGTTCACACTGAGCCATCCACATTGCTTTCCCTCCATAGTCCATAAAGAGAAATAAGCCCTTTGAGCGTGACTCATCTGACCCACTTTAGACGCCACTGCAGGATGCGATTAAGCATGGTGACCAGCTCCCCAGTGGCTGTAAAGCAGCTCAGGTTACTAGCTCAGACAGACAGACCTCCAAAGCAGATGTCAGCATTTACTCAGGTTCATCCCATGGCAGCAGACTTACCTGGAGCTGGAATGAGTCTGTCCATAAACCACCTCCTGCTTGCCGCTCATCACGGGCTGGGCATAGACCACATCGGGCTTGTTGCTGGAGGGGCAGGAGAGGGCCCGCGCTGGCATTTTTTTACTTGTCCTGGTAGTTCCTTGCTGAGTGCTACAGCTGCTGTAGATGCTCTGGCGGTTCAAGGTTGCCTTGTGTTCTGCCCGGCCCCCCACCTGACTCTTCCTCAGCGTGCCCCGGGGCGGTTCGCAGTAGAGGTCGGGCTCACTCCGGCTGCTCTTGATGTTCTGCACAAAGCAGTAATCGCTGCCAGCCCTGGTGGGGCTGCAGACAGCCTTGCTGTAGTGCTTGCTGCCCCAGCCCTCCATCTGGCTGTACGAGCTGTAGCGCCGGTTCTCCACGTCCCGCTTCAGGGTCCCATTGTACAGCTGATCAACAACAAGAGGGGAGACAACAAAAATTAGGAAAGGTTGAGATGGAGATCAGCATTGCCAAGCCCACTCATGCATAGGTATCGCAGCTACCAAATTCATTTGTCACTCCGGTGTTTTTGTGGCCCGATCTCCTGGTCTTTGCTGTGTGAGCCTGGAAGGAAGACCAGAACCAGCCTCCCTGCACAGACCCACTAATACATTGCACCTGAGCTGACTAATTTTAAGTGTCAACCCCTTGAGCAGCTGAATCGCGTTCTGCATACTTCACTCTCATCACAGTTCACCAGGTGTTTATGTGCCAAGCTCAGCACAAACATCAACATGTTTGGGAGTTCAGCCCACCTGCAGCCCTTACAAGGGTGCCAAACCCTCCCTTGAAATCTGGGGACTCAGTCACTGTGATGTGGCATCCAAGAACTTGGTATCAGAGGTGAAAGCTCAAACATGACCCTGCCACCAGAACAAATGCCTTATTTCCAACACATGGGGTCTAACCCTGCTTGTAAGCACAGGAGCTGAAGACCTTACACATCGTGAATAGTCACATCCCATCTCTTTCCATCACAGAGAATGCTGAGCCATTCTGACCTTCGAGCACTGCCTGCATTTATTTTTAATTTCCTTATGGTATTTTGTTCCCCTTCCACCTGTGAAATCCTTAGAAAGGGACTAAAGGGAGTGAGAAAGTGGTAAGAAGGGATTCTTGAATCTCATTGTGCCAAGAAAGCAGTGGGGACAATGAATATCTGCTTATGAATTACAAGGTGTGTTGTGTCAGCTTGTACAATGGGATACTTCGAGAACAATGCGAGATGTGATGTAAGAAATGACATGAGTAAGCCAGGAAATTAAGGAAAGAAAGAAAGAAGGAAAGAAAGGGGACATGACAGTAAAAATCCCACTGCAATTAGTCAAAACAAATGATAGCTTTAGCTGTCCTGCTGTCAGTTTGAAATATCTCCACCACTTCACCAAAAGTACTCCAGATTTTCCCCAAGTACACCAGGACTGGATCCAATATTCTCTTGCAATGCTAAAGCTTCTGGATGTCAGTCCTGGGAAACAAGTCACAAAGGTGTGCGTTCCAGACAGGTTAAAAATTAAAGCTATTTTAGTGCTGTTTGCCCCATGATGCCAACTGTATCCCTCTGCACCCTGGCAAGCACTTCTCAAAGAAACAGAGCAAAGAGGCATGAAAAGAACTAAAGGATAAAGATGGTGACAGAGACCTTCTCCTCCTGAAGGCTTGCCTCATCTCCCTTTGCTTTATCTGGGAAAAGCTAGTCTGTGGTCTCTTCTCGGGCTGAGGGCTTTTTTCCTCACTGAGCTTTAAGCAGATGCACTTTGGATGCCTCTTTTTGCAACAGCTGCCCAAGGGTCCCTTGGGCTGGGAGAGAAAAGTCAAGCACTGGCACCTTGGTATTTCCATGGAAGTTCATGGCACAAGGTGTGAAAAGCCTGTGCCTGGTGCAGTGGTCCTGTACCTATCTAAATATATATATATATACACATTTTTTTTTCTTTTTCTAGCCTAGAAACACCATGCAAAAAAGAACTTGGTGTCCTATGCAGGATCACCCTAATCCCGCTGCTCTGCCCCACTTCATCCCAGCCCTGAGCACACTCAGCATCATTTCTGCCTCCAACACTCTACAGAATTGTCATTATGCTAATTAATTAAGCCAAATAATTCCATTAACAAACTGATCTTCAGGAATGCAGTGAATCCTCTCTGCTGCGTCCCAGAGACTTGCACAAGTAACGGCTGAAAACTCAGAACGGGTTGCGCAGCAGGCATGCCGTCAGGATAAGAAGGAACACTTCAGTCCGGTTACGCTGGACCCAGATTGCTCTGCCACTTGAGCACAAGTCAGAAGTCGTTTTGATACTTTCATTCTGCAGGTTTGCATCTAAACAGGTGAATTGCTGCAAGGGGACAAAATTCTCTTTGCATTTACTCCAGAGGACACAGAAAAAACCTGTTAGTACTGCAGCACGGCAGATAACAGGTTTGGTGCATTCTGCAGGGCTCCCAGGGGTTTGGAAAAAGAATTTGCATGTGATAAGAAGAGCAAGGACGAGGCACACGGGCAAACACGATGAGTCTCGGGGGCTCCTGCAGCAGTGGGGCAGGCCCACTGAAAATTTCATGGTGGCCACGCTGCAGAGGTGCTCTCCATCCTGGTTTTGCTTTGACCAGAGCACACAATAAAGCCAAAATGACCTTTCAGGAAGCCACGGGGTACCGCTGGGGATGAGTACATCCTTCTAAGGGTGATAACATCCTCATTTTTTTCTTCATTTTCCTGGCTACTCGCTCTGAAACAGGAACAGCGAGGGACGGGGAGGTGCAGGGTGGCCTTTGGTGGCTCATGGAGCGGGGAACCCACTCTCAGGGCTCAGGGCTCGTAGGACAGAGCAGCAGCCTGTTAGATGGGAGCCCTGTCACAGTGCCTTATGAGTCAGTATAAGCTGGGATTATTTCGCAGGGCTGTCAGAAGCTTGGCAGAGCCATGGAGCCCCTGGGCATTTGCTGAAGCCAATTCAGCTAACCGTGGAAGAGCTAGCTTGTTATTTAGCTAAAGCTATCGTTTGCTTTCCAGAGCACTCGCATGGGATATCTGCCAGCAGAGCGGGCGAGGGAAGGTGTGAGTGCGTCCGTGTTTATAGGTGGGAATTATCAATTCTGTATTTCCTGCTGCGTTTTATAGTGGCACACAGCATTGTTCTCCTTCTTGCCAGCCCTGGGAAGGGTGAAGCAAAGCGACCGCCTGTTTGGAAAGTCTCCTTTCTGCAACACAGGGAGCCCTGAGCGGCAAGTCGGTGCAGGCCCTGGCAGGGCGGGGAGGCCTTTTGCAAACTCATGGGAAAATAGTTCCCGTGTGATGTGAAGCTCATTACCAAAGTCAGTGCATGACTTTTATTGCTGATGCTACCAGATGCTTGGCTGAGCCCATTTTAATCTCTTTCAAGTGGCACGGACCTAATTGGTATCTTAGAATTCCTCTTTGCAACAGGAGCCTGCACCAAAACCTCCAAATCGATGAGGAGCCTCCTGCCAGCTTCAGCGGATTTCAGATCTGTGTGCCAAATGGTCCCCACAAATCCTCACACCGACGTAGCTGACCCGATCGCTTCTTGATCTCGGCAAAGTGCCACGTCCGTGCCTTAAGAGCGGCTTTCTCAGACTAAGACCCACATCCCCACTGCAGATGTTCCCCAAGCTAAGCCAGAGACCTTCACTGCTAACAGTGAAGGCGATGCCATTACACAGTCTGTGGTCCGAAGAGCCGCTTGACAACCATCTCCTAATTTTTGCTGATGCAATTATGTGTGTAGGGTGAGCTCTCCCTCTGCAGAATGGCATTAGTGAAAGGAAATAATCAATCTCTCACCTTCAAACCTCATAAACCGCCCAGATTTCCTAACACCTTGACTTGCATCTGCCCACTGCTTGTGGGTGTTTGCACGGGGGAGGCGGGCCAGGTCCACACCTCCACCCTTTAGAAATGCTGGAAAAGACAAGGAATCCCCTCAAAGCGGGGTGGAGGCAGAAAGCAGTGATTCCCTCTGCCCTACAAGATCTGGAAATCATTTCAGAAGAGCGGTGGCTGTCACCGAGCCTTCTCCCATGGGACTTGAGAGGTCAGGGCAGCTCTCCAGGTCTCTCCTGGGATGCAGGATGCTGCTCACGTGCAGCATCCCAAATGTTAGCCTGAACTTTTCCTCCCTACTCTGAAACGAGCCTGTACATTTGAGGCCAAGCCTTGGGAGCCGTTCATTCATATTAAAAAAAGGAGGGGAGGCACGGGGAGGAAAGGAAGTGAAGATGAGCGCTGATAGCACGCAGGTGCTCTTATCAGGCCCAAAGACTAAATGCTTCCCTCAACCGGCAGCAGCAAAGACCTGCCTTTAAATTAATAAGTGCTTTGGAGCACCAGCTCTCAGTCTGAGATGAATGCCCACTTAAGGAGCATTAACTGTGACACCCAGCGCTCACACCAGACAGGTGAATAATTGTCTCTAGCCTCTTGTTCCAACCAGGAAAAAGAATGGTGCTGGAGAGAAAGTCAAAATGGCTTTATTTCAGTCATTCACTATGGGTCCTTTTCCGCCTTTCCTTCCAGAAAATCCTCTGTTTAAGAGGCAAAGGCCTTCTCCTCTGGAGCACGGAGGAAGTCTCTGACTTGCCCGGTGCAGAATCGTGCTCAGATCCCAGCTGCGCGTCCCGGTCGGTGGCCCTCCCAGATAACTGGGTGTTTCTGACTTGTGCATCTAAGGACGCGATCAGTTCATTACCTAGCTCTAATTTTTTCCCTTGCAATTTGTTTGTTTCTAGAGTAGCAGACAGAGAGAAGTAAAGGACTCCGAATAAACACGTCAAGAGCAGGTTTCTCCCAGGCTGCAGGGCAAAGCACAGGCAATGCAGCATGACAGCGTCCCACCCTGAATGATGGGTGGGGAAAACTCTTGATGCTACTTGCGAAATGCTTTCACTGCTGCCTGCTACACACTCCAGTGCAGGGAGAAAAATTGCAAAACCAGCAAATACATTGTTATTCCATTTTTGAAACGTTTTTCCCCACCTCTCCTGGATGCTGCAGTTCCATCTGCCTTCTCATCTGCTTCTTTATGCAGAAGATGGTTCAGTTTGTTCTGGCCAGGGAAGGTAACAATCCAGCTATTCCAAAGCATAAAGCTTCTTGGGAAACCTCACAGGGAGACCGGGATCTGACCAAGCAGTGATGTGCAGCAACTATAAATCCTTGATAAATCCTTTGATAAGCTTGCCTAACCCTACCCCCTCCTTTTTTTTTTTTTCTTTAAAAAAACAGAAAACACACCTTGAATGTGTCATCGTAGCAAATGACAAATTTTATCCTGAAGTTCTTATGGGACAAAGCTCCTGCTAGAGCTGGGGGATTTTTGTCCGGCGGCAGCAGGCAGCGCCCCTGCCTGTTAGAAGGGCACTGGGCTGCGGGAGGGCACATCTCGTGGCCAACACCGCTCATGCAGACAACACATTTGGGAGAGAAACCTCTGCAACTTTCTCCCAGAGAAATTTGCTTAGGAATCTGCATACCCTCTCTTGTGCCATGGGATCACCAAAATGCGTGCCTGGCATTGGTATCACAACAGACGCGATTGCTGCAGAAACCAAGCTGGGTGCGCCAGTGCAGTGCTGAGCCTGGTGGTGGCTGAGGGCAGCAGAGCCCTGGTGGCCCAGTAGCCACTGGTCCCCAGCTGTTCCGCATCAGGAACCGCTGTTAACTGCTTCAACAGCAGCAGAGATGCCAAATATTCCTCGGGCTGGGAGCTGAGCTGCTCCCAGAGATGTAGCTCACAAGCCCCAGCGCACAGTGAGGATGAGGAGCTGCTCGTCCTGCACCCACCCACCCGAGGGGCACCCCCGGCCTGGCCGGATCCTGCCGGCGGATTTCCTCCCCGTGGAGGCAGTGGCACAGTGTCCTGGTGTGCTTCTGCATCTTGTCCAGCATCTGGACCCCCCGACTGTCTGCCAACAGCTGACCCAGGCACAAAGCAGATGGGAACGAAGCCCCTCAGGGTCTCCTCTGCTGATGGTGTGATCCTGGCTCCTCTTACTGCCTTTCCTTAGCCTTGCCTTCCTTAGGCTCTGGGTACCATCTCCAAAGCTGTCTGCAGGTGGGGTGGGCAGCACACCAGACTGTGGCAGTGGCTTCAAGCCCGGTGCTGAACAGATCCCATTTCTGGGTGCCGTGGGGGTGTCAGCCTGTGCTGAGACCTCTCCTGCCATGACTGTGCTGCTGCGGGCGCCCAGCTGAGCCCACTCAAAGCACCCCCGGGCCTGTCCGTATAAACTGGGGCCACCTCTGCACCTTCAGAGGGACCTGTCCTCGGGCACAGCTCCTGTGCTCCCATGGCTTTGGGAGCTGCTGGCCATGCACGACTTGCATCGTCAGCACGGTGACAAACGTCCCTGCAGGTCTTCCGAGCTCAACAGCACCTGGCTCAAACTAACCGTGACCGGTGGCCTAAGGCAGAGGGGTTTGCATCCCACCATTTGCTGCATCCCACCGCGGTCTCTGTGTGGATGGGACTGGGGACTTCAGCCCTGCAGGCTGCACGTCAGACAAGGGAACAGTGCAGCTACGGGCTGGGGTCCTGCTGTGCTGCCCCCAGGGGCAGGGAGGAGTGCACCTCTCTGGAGCAGTCCCACTGACTTCTCTGTTACCTACACCGCTAGTAATTACTCATTACAAAGCTACTTACAGCGATGCTATGAACGAGGCACGCCGCAGTGGGAATAATCAGAAAATAATCTTTAATAATGGGTAAGTCAAAGGTTTTACCCAGAACTGTTGACCGATCCAGAGAGAGCTGACAACAGCAATTTTAGGAAGCCCTTTGTATAATTTCTTTTGCTCTAATATTTGAACACCAGTATCTCATAAGGTTGGGAAGAAAACTCAGAAGCAAAACCTTGAGATTTCCAATAAGATACAAAACCAGACAAAAGCAGTAAGTCAGGAATAATAATTTTTAAGAGCTGCGGGTGGGACAGGGTAGATGACATACCTCCTTGCTATGTCATTTACAGCCACTGATAAAGGCAGTTTGAGCTGCAGGTGCTGTGAAGCAGTGACATGGACATGGATTGCCTATGACATTCTTTAAATTTCAGAAGCATTAAGAGCAAGCAACTTTCCTGGCCCTCTACCGGGTCATTGCCCTGAAATGTCTGAATTTGCCTGTGCATCTCAAAGGCCTTTGGGACTTCACAGAAACATTCACAGCACCAGGAGAGAAGTCCAGCAATCTTTACTTCAAAAATAGATTTGCTTTATCTTCTTTTCCTTGTCTTACAACCCGGGAGTTACAGAAAGGAAATATTTTCAGAATGCCTAGAACCTGGATAGATTTCAAGTAAGTTCAAATAAAGTTAACCCAAGCTGGAGGCTCGTATTGGACGTGTGTAAACCCTCAACACACTTCTGGAAGAAACAAAATGGAGGAGGTTCCTCGGTGCGGCTGGGGAGCCTGATGTCTGTTAGGCTTGTTAGGCAGATTTAGGCTTGAGGTTATAAGTTCCAGCGTGCCAATGGCACTTGGGACTCATCGCCCCTGAGTGCAGCCGTCTGCCTGGCAGGGGGCTGCTCCGACCCAGCTCCCGGTGGCAGGAGCTCGGCATCCAGAGGGGCTGATTCATCCTGACCTGACAGATCTCCCCGATAGAGGAGATGAATCACCTCCTCGTACCTCTCTCTTTGTTGGCTATGGGAGGAGTCTAGACAACTTGTTAGGACAAAATGGCTGATTTTCAGATAGACGAAGTTTTGTAAGACTCATTTCACTGTGAATCCTTCATGAATCCCAGTCCCATTTTCTAAAGTAGCCCAGGTCCTGAAGACCTTTACCAAAAATTTCCGGAATGCAAGGCTGGTAAGACAATTAGGCTTGGAGAAAGACCTTCCCCGACCATAAATGCAGGAGAGCCCTTCAGAGGAAAGCCATGAGCCGTACAAGTCCGCGGTGAACCAGAAGTGACTGAACTGCTCCGTGCAGTGTCCTCTATGGTGTCTAACAGAGGCATCTATTAGACCTTCATAATCCTCATGCAAGCCAACACAGCAACATCAGTGCTGGACTGAAATCCCCAGCAGCCAGCTGGCATTTCTAACTGGCTTGCATTTGTCCTGCTGCTCTAATGATGGGGAAGGAGACCAGGAATTAACAAAATTAAACAATAGCACTGACACCAGCAGCACTGACCGCAGTGCCGTGCTGCCAGCGCTGTAGCATGAGCTGGAGGGGCAACTGTGGAGCCACGGCTTCGTTCCTCTCTCCTTAACAAAAGACCAGCCAGAAACCACCACATGGCTGGAACAGAACAGTTTTGCTTAGACAAAGCACAACATGCTTCTTTCCGGAGCCACAACAGACAAACAACAATAAATCATGGAAACAAATCAGCACAACCATGAAGCTCAGGGGTTCCACCTCTGGCTCAGGATGCCCCTCAGCTGCAAACTGCTGGGGGCCAAGAAAACGCTTTGGGAAGCACCACTGCCTGCTTGCCCTGCTTAGACCCTTCTGCAGGGGTCCATCCCCACCTTCGTGATGGAAACAGGATGCTCAGCTAGGTGGACCCCCCGCTCTGACCCATTACCGCCACTCGTTTGGCCTTACACCAGGCAGAAATATCACTGTCTGGCATTTAAACAGCTCAGCAAAAGACTTTGAAGCAGACAGACAGTTGACATTGAGTTGACAGACAGTGTAAATAAAAAATTCAAAGACATGCCCTTGCTCCCAGCCCACCTACTGAACATGCAGCAAGCATCAAACCTAGCAAGAGACTTTATCGCTGCCTTGAGGAAAGCATGCTACACCATGGCCATTAAACGAGACGACAGACGAATCTTTCTGAAGCTGAGGAATGCAGATGCTGTGAACAGTCAGAGGATCTGGCAGCTAACAGGAAAAGCTTCACTCTTCTGTCTCTGTGCTTGAAGCCAACATAAGCACCTTTCCTGGTTCAAACCTTTGAAGGTTGACAGGGAGCTGCTTTACAGTCCCGCAGCTGTTGAAAGGAGCCCTTTCTTTTTCCTGTATTCAAATCCCAGAATTGTGAATTGCGCTTTTTACTTTATAGTTGATGAAAACCAAGGAAGACAGAATACAGGTGGAAGAACAGAATCCTAGGTGGAGGGGGAACACAAGCACACGCAGTCCTGGTAGACTTTGGGGTGGTTTGGAGTGCTTCCCAGTGCACCAGGAGTCTGTCACCCAGGTCGTTCTGCGGGATGTGTTCACTCAGATTGCACAAAGACAAGTACAATCTTACAAGTGCTTTTCCTGGCAATCTGTAATATAATATTTTCAGTGGAATACAGAATGGGAGAAGTGAAGCACCTCTTTTCCAAGTTCAGAGAGTATCTAAAAAGATACTGAAGTAGCGTTTAGGTGGGAACAGCAAATGATGCAAATTCCCTGATGATCCCCAACCAACTGCTTTGATTTTGTTCACATAATGTTTGGTGCATGGAAATAAAAATGGCAATTGTTTGAAGTGAGCAATGGATGTGCTCCAAGCTTTAACTGAGGTGGGACAATCTGAAGCTATGGCCTTCAGACAGCAACAGACATTTTGTGTTGTTGGGATACTAATCCATGAGACCAAATTAAATCTTGTTCACAGTAAAATCGCCAGCCACATACAACATCGACATAAGGTCCTTGTTGCCCCTTGATTCCATCTACTGATCCTCTCCCACTGCATGGAGCTACTTGCTAAAATAGCCACACACAATATCTCTACGGCAAGTTTCCGAAGTGCTGTGACCTTGCCACCTGACTTCTCCTGCTAGAGGCTGCTTTCCGTGCAGGTTACCTCAAGAGCATGCCACAGTTCCCAGATAAAAGAGTAGCTTACCGGATACCCCCAGTTGCTGTTTCCTGTTTGGGTTTTGGCGTAATAGCTGCCTCGGGATGTCCCATAGCCATAACCATCAGCTAAACAGTCGTACATGGAACCTGTAAATGAAAAAAGCACCATCAGTAGGAGAAAGTGGTCCCAGTGGGTGCACCTTTAAAGCATAGCACTCTTTTTTTTTTTCTTTTTTTTCCAGTGAGTTTGCATCCTTTCAAATTGTCAGCAAAGAATAACAGAGTTAGAAAACTTAACAGGGATGTAGGAAAGAAAGTCAGCAAGTCACGCTCTTGCCATTGCAGGCAACTCAAAGAAGATGTTTATTCAGAAGAGCCCCTAGAAACTCCAACCCTCAGACTGCGAGCAACACCGTAAGGTCTTCAGCACAAAAGACCATAATAAAAAAATAAAAATAGTGCCATAAAATCCACAAGTGGACAAGAGCAGATTGGGCCGAAGACTTGGCCGATATCTTGGGTCTTTGCTATATGTGAGGAATGGGGTGATATTTTGTGCTGCTCATCCTGGAAGCTCTGAACCTGAAACTCACCTCCCTTACTCTGACTTGAAGGTAACTAAAATTCGCCTCTTTGCTGAAGATAAAGCGCACCCCAACCCTTTTGCCAGTCTGGATGGGGACAAAATGCTTTCCTGGTCTGAAGACTAATAATGGGATCAACACAAATAGTGTGAGCAAGGCTCGCTAAATTCAGTAAGTTGTAAATAACAAATGGGCTTGGTAAATGACGATCACACCTATTTAACACCCGAGGATCTAAAATAGTCAAGCACTAAAAAAAACAAATAGCATTGCCTTTAATTTCCATCACCAGTCTCCGAAAGATCACTCTGTTTATACTTTGTTTTCCTGAAAATATATGAAGTTCCATCATTATGAACTCAGGGCTGCTTTCATCACTACAAGAAAAAAAAAAAAAAGGAACGACTCATTCTCTTTCCAAGCTGCAATTCCCTTAACACCTTTCAGATGGTCCAAAAGAGTTTAAGGTCATTTAAATTTCATTTTCAAAAGTGCTCAATAATTGTGGCATCTCAGGTCCCGTTACGAGGAAGTGCAAACCCTACACCCCAATTAACTTCCAGGGAAAGCTCTGAATGTCTAACAAACTGCAAAATCAGGACTTACCTGTCTCAAGTTATGCACCTAAACTGGTGGGTAATGTCAGAAATATCCTAATCTCTGATGGTTTGATAAGACTCATCTGTTAGATAAACTGGATAAACTCTACCACAAAGGCCCCGAAGCCACTCAGGTCTTCTACAGCCACCGATCCTTGGAATATATCTCATTTATTGCCTTGCCCGAGGCATCCTGAACCTGTTATGTTGATTTGGTACGTGGCTAAAAATTCTTGCATTTTCTCAGGAAGATCGTCCCCATAGATGCAGTATAAGTAATGAGATTTTCTTTCTATTGTCAACAAGAGAGGAGCAGCACTGCACGGATGGCAGCATCTGCAGAACGCCATGCAGAATAAGCAACAGCAGCGAGGGTTCACAAACATATGCTTGTGCAGAAAAACTACTGGATCTCGTTTTCCATAAAATGTATAGACTCGGTGAGCATTGTTCCAAGATGCCTATTAATATTTCTCCAGCACTGATTGCTTCATGTACATTAAGCTTCACAGGACTTGTGTTTAAGTGTGAAGGAAATAGCCATCGACCTGAGAAGGGAGGTGCAATTCAGGGGCAGAATTCACCTACTGCTTACCTACCTTGTAGTTTCCCATGAACCTCCAGAGGAGGAGATTACTACTGGGCTTCAGCAGAAGCAAAGCAGGGCTTGAGATGATAAGTTTGTGCCAGGTGAGTGCAATCCCATAACAGTTTCCTGGGAATTACTTCTCACAGTCATTCTCTTGTTCTGTGCAAACAGAATGTGTCTGCAGGCTGGAATTTCCTGACGCTGTTTGTGAGTCAACAGCACCCTTAAATGGAAGAAAGTGATTTTGGGTGTGACTCATGGGTTAACCTGACCAGTCCCCCCGGGACCATGCTTTTTTTCTCAGCATCCATTCCTGTCAAGCACAGCACTAAAGGCTTGGGGGTTGAGCAAGGAAATGCCAAAAATAAACCAGTTCAGGCACACGTAATTTTCATTGTAAAGTCACCATTCAGTGGACAAATTCAAGAGGCCAGGAGTTTCATGCAGGTCTATGTTCTTCAGTTGTTGAAGAGTAGCCTTCACCTCCAAGAACTTGCACATAAGAGGTTGTAAATATATAATTATAGAAAGCTTCAAACGTTCAAGGCATTTTGAAGCTGCCTTGCTGGTTGGAGAAGGTGCTCCTGCCACCCCAGCACCGTGCTCTGCTGCTTGGAGAGCTCAGTATGAAGGCCAGGAAGAACCTGGGGATTTTATGTTGGAGGCGGCTGAAGAAAACATCAGCTTTGTTTTGTCCTGTAAGTTCACACAGTTCTCTGCCTGACTCATCCTGAGAGGCAGCTTGGCTGTGTATAACCACCCCTAGGGGAGAGGAGGATATTCTGCTGTTCAGCCACCGCACGGGTAAAGACCATACAGGATGGCCACAGGTCCGTCTGAGACCCTGGGGTAAAACAGACTGTCTCCATAAATTAAACTAAACTAAACTATACTAAAACAAAACAAAACAAAACAAAACATAAAAAAATCACTTTGGCAGGGGGTGGACTTGCTCACTGGGGCAATGATGAAGTTCCTGACACTGTTTCCTAGCTATGCCTGTGTCCCATTTGTTGGCATCCAAGCTGCTGCTTAGCTCTCTGAAGCACCCACTTGCACTTGCACAGACACAGAGTCGATTAAAACCACTGCATTAGTGGTAAATAACAGGTGGGACAGAGGCAGAAAAAACATGGAGGAGACTCGCTCACTGAAGCACAGCCTCCCAACAGTGGGCAGAAAATATCTGAGGGCCGCTCAGGCTCTGGCTGGGCTGTCACAGGGACCCCTCTCCCACCCCCAAATTGCCATTGCCCCACAGCATTTCCTTCAGAACTTGGTCAATAAATCCCATTAACTTCGGTGGGAAAGCTCACGACTGTAAAAGCTAAGTACAACAGATAAGGATTGCAAAAGCTTTTGCTTAATCGCTGTGAGCACCACTACATGCCAGCCTTGCCCTCCTCCTCCTCTCACTGTTATCAATCCTCCTCTGTTATCAATCATTGCAGAGCAAAGTAAGAGCTGATATAACACTGTATGCCTGAGCTTTATGTCCCTCCTAATCAGTTATTTACATTCTTCAAAGGCGACTCTGCAGCCCTTAAAGCTAGGAGGCTGATGGCTAGAAGAGTTATGTCACAAGTGCCATTTTTCAAGCATGACAGTAGAAGACTTCAGCTGGACACATAAAGCTAACAGGGAGTTTTGTGGCAATGGAGGCATATTAATAAATATTAATCTGTGGCAGGGAAAGGCAAGACAAGAACCCGTCACCGGTAGCGCAGGCTAGACAAGTCAAATAATAAACCATGCACAGCCTTAAAACAATGAGGATGATTAAACATAGGAAAAAAGTAGTAAGAGAAGAGGGCCTGTGGGAAGCCCAAAGCAGGATGCCTGCTAGGAGAGAAGTGTTGGTGAAATCCCAGCAGCTGAGAGCCGTGCAGGGATGACCAGGCTGCATTTCTGCCTCCTGGCCTTTGAGCAGAAGGGATGTCCCTTTCTATACTCAATAACTTGAAAGGTTTGTGGAGGAGCTTTCCCTGACCCATCTCCTGCTAGGGGAAGGTTACAGAAGTCAAAACATTGACTGTCCGCAATGCCCTCCATGCACATGGGAGTAATTCCCCCATTAGATGTTGGTGGGACTTCCCTCAACCATAGCAAGCCTCTGCCTCGTGGCTCAGCCGCGACACCGGTGGATACAACACTCAGTCTGGGTTTCCTCAGATCCCTGCTCGCTGCTGCACTTCGCCAGCCCGTGACGAGGCGCTGGCAAAGCTTTTCTTTACCCAGAGGACTTGGGAGATCAGCGCTGATGGCCAGGAGGAACTGGTTCAGCTCGGCCTTTTCTCCTGCCACCGCTCCACGTCTTGTGCATGACACCAGGGTCTTCAGACAGCGGCCTCACTGCCTTGATCTGCTGCACTCCAATTAACCAACTGATTTTTGGTAGATGCCAATAGCAGGACATTGAGGGAACATCTGCTCCCTCTAAAGAGACATCAGTTATGGTTCACAATCCCATCCCTGCTGCGTGCAGGTGGGGTACATGCCCATGTCCGCATCCTACGTACAGGGGTGCAGGCATTTGGGATGCTGGGGGAAGCCCTGCTCTGCTCTTCAGCTCCTGCTCAAGCCACGTATCAACGTGCCGGGACTGACAGCTGGACCTGGGTCAATACAGAAGGAACAGCGCTCGAACACTTATCAAGGGGCTTTAAAAATTCCCCAGCTTGTGCTGCCTTTGAGGAGCATCTCAGAGAAATCATACCGGGATGCATGTGGCAGATGTCCACCCCAACAGACCCTCAGCCTGTTTGCAAGAGACATTCATGCATCTCACTAGGTCTGCTCAGCTGCCCTCTGGACCAACAGCAGTAAAAACCAATATGACACAATGCTGCCCCTTGAAAGTTCAGCCTGACCCTCTCAGGCTCCCACCCAGGAGAAAAGGTGGAGAATAAATGGGAACTCCTTGCCCTTCTGGGAGTCCCTCCAGCAGTGCATGGAAGGAGCAGTTCCCAGGGCAAACCACCCGTGCCCATCAAAAAGTGGCACCAGGACCTCGGTGCTGCCCAGCCGCCCCGCGGTGGGAACGGGGCAGCCTCAGCCCCGTGTTTGGAGGCAGCTGCTGGGAGCTGGATGTGACTCAGCTTCCCTGGGACGCAGAAACCAGAGCTGCACATTTCCACGCAATTCCCATTCCCAGACATTCCCAAAAGTGTCTGGAGGAGGGGTTTAGCTTGAGCTTGTCGAGCAGAGACGGGCAGCTTGGGAATTTGCTTTTCTTTATTTCTTTCCCAGAGGTTTCACCTGGGCTCCTCTCCAAGCAGAATAATCCCCCTCTGCCTCCCTTCCTTCCTGCCCATGGGCAGCAGTGGGAGACGTCCCCCTGCCTGCTTCCCCTTGGAATAACCCTCTGCTGCAAAGGGGGGCTGGTGGTGCCCCATTCCCCTCCAGAGCCTCTCATCTCGTCCTGGGCTGTATTTTGTTTGGTCAGGTCTGGCACCATAACACCGTAAGCAATAAACCCTCCTGAGGGAGGCGGGGATTTGCATCTCCCATCGTCTGTCATTTTGGTGGCAGAAGAAAGCTCTCCTCTCCCTGTCCCCCACCCACCCACAGGAGTCCATGTCCACAAACGTGCAAAAAAAGAGAGAGAAAGCAGAGATTTTGGATCACTGCACACACGTCTTTCCCATGAAGCTTCTCTATTCCCTCTATCGCAGCAATTACGATGCACGCATCCAGGAGGGCTCCTACGGGAATGCCACCTCCACTCCTTCCCAGCGCCTCTTGGCAAACCAGCCCCAAACATGTCTGGACCGTGCCACCCCACCGGTGCTGGAGTCTGCCTCCAGATCCAGCTCGGAAAAGCTGCTACCGAGTCGTAGTCCCCGAACGAGCCATCAGAGACCAGCCCAGCTCACCCGGCTTCCCTGCAAACACCTCCACGCACACTGCGCTCCCCAGGCACGCTGAAGGACTCGGTCCCAGCCCCAGCAGCCCCCATCCCCCAGAGCCTGAGGCTTTGCTCTTCCCATTAAGCCTGGCCAGAGCAATGAGCTCTCCGCAGCTGCTGGTGAAAGCACCACCAAGCCGGGAGGTTTTGTGTTGTGGTTGCTGTGCCCATCTGGTTTTGCAGCTCCTGTCTGGGGAAAGCTGGGTTGCCCTCCAAGTCAGCTTCCTCCAGACGCAAGGACAGAGAAGAAGACAATTTGCCGAGCCTCAAGCCAAAGAGGAAGGTGTTCCTATAGGAAACCTGGATCCAGGACTCAGCTGAGGACTTGCACAAACCGCGTGGAGGTGGAGCAGCCGGATGCCTGCTCCCTGCTCTACCCCTCTGCAAAACGGAGGGGGCTGCGAAGCATCCCCGCTGCACTGCTGCGGTAAGGAAGGGACATTTCTCATCCTCTCACTCCCTTTCTGCCACTCACACCGGGACGTCCCCGAGGCTCAGCCTTCAAATGGGGGACACGTTGGGAGCTCTGGAGGCAAAGCCTGAGCTGCCAGAGCTCAGGTCCATGCCCTGTGCGTAGCAGAGCTGCCTGCTCCCTGCCTGCTGCAGAGCTGCCGGCCCCACGGCGCGGTGGAGCCGCGATGATGGTGGCGTTGGCTGCCTGCAGCAGGGGATGAGTTTGGAGGAAAAGCCCTCCTAGGGGACACTTGCGGAGGAGAGGTTCACAAAGCTTTTAGGCAGCTTCAAGGCCAGGGAGCAAATGGCTAGCAGCATGGCACAGACACAGCCCAGAGCCCCGGGGATGGACTCGCTGCACCAGCGCCGTGCCCTGTCGTAACGCCTCCATCCCACGCAAGAGACCCCGGCATCCCCTGTCCCAGGCACCCCGTTAGAGATGCAAACCGCTCTGACCCCATGAACAAAACCCCACAAAAGCTCACAGCAGGGGCACCCCACAGCACCTGCACCTGTCTCAAAGGGGACCCCTTGCTCTCCACCGCACGGTGGGACATTACCTCGGTTGGAGTGTCCCACGCTCGACGACACCGACGACTTCTGCTTCTGCCGCTTCACCGTCATCATCACTTGCTCTTGGACCCGCTGTTTCCCCGTGCCCTTAGTTTTCAGCTTGTGATCCGAGGGCAGGGCCAGCGTGGAGCTGGCCTGGTCTTGGAAGCACTCATATGCCAACGCAGTCTTCAGTGGAGAGTGAATCATGGCTGCACACCGCGGGGCTGGGGGGAGAGGGGGCTGCACTGCACCTGACCGCGCGCGACACGAGGCGACAGCGAACGCGTCTCGTTCTGGCGTTAATCTCCCGAGCCCCTCCTTGCCATACGTCCCCCAGCCGAGGGTGTCTCAGGGCTCCTGCTCCCGGCTCGGCTCCCCGCCGTGTGAGCAGGCACACCCTCTGCCAGACTGGATATACAGCCCTGCCTGCACACACCCACGCGCTCCCCGCCGCCGCCGCTCGCTCGCGGCCCCCGCGCCGCCGCTGCAGGGCACGCGGCTCTGCTGCCCTCGTCCCAGCTCTGCCCCAAACTGGGGGGGGTCCCAGCAGGGAGAGGGGAAGGGTGGGAGGGGGGGTGGGTGGGCGTCTGACACTGCTGCGCCCCCTCGCAACGGGGCCATGGATATGGGGCTGTGCGTCTCACTAGGAAACGGTGCTCATAGGCTGGAGGAGCTCCCGTGCAGCCCGCTTAACTTGTTTTGTGTTATTTCTCTTGGTTTAAGATGGATTGAAATGGTGTCCCAGTGCCAAGAGCCTGGGGACAGCCCTGATAGCAAGAGGCAGCATTGCACACGCCATGGGTCAGAGGCACAACACTGCCCGCCATGCCTGGTCCCACAGGGGTCCAGCCACCACCATGGCCCCATAGAGATGCTCCCATCTCCCTCAGTCCAGCTCTCCCTGTGCAAAAACTTCCTCTGCCTGCACAGGTTGCAAATCTGCTAAGCCCAGGGCTGCAGGGGTGCCTGTGTAGCACCTAACATGGGGGTCGTGGACCCTTTGGCAGCAGCAGTATAAAATCCGTGTATAAATCAGGACAGGCACCAGGCAAAGCTTTGGGGCAACCTCTGCAAGTGGCTTGGGGTAGCATGGAAGAAGCGAGGACTTTTAGCAAGACGACTACAAGAGAACCTGGCTAAGTGAGAAGTCACACGCTGGGTTTTGACTCTGAAGGCGAGGTTTCTCTCTGCCAAGCCGGGCTGCAGCGAGTCCTTTGCAGAGAACCAGACCCCTCAGTGCTGGGGGGCTCAGTTTCAGGTCACAGCAAGTGCTGGCAAAGCTCCTGCCGAGCCACTAGAGGCTGACAGAGGAGGAGAGACACAAACCCCATCAGCAGGGAAGCCAAGGGGAGGGCGCCCTGGAAAGAAGCTTCCTGGGATCCCTTGGCACCAGGTCCTGGGCATGGGACAAGGACACACGGCTGGAGAAGCAGCTTCCTCTGTACTGCTGGACAGAGTCCCAAAACTCTCCACAGTGGGGAGGACTTGGGGGGGTTCCTCCATCCCTTGAGGGACCAGTGCCTGGGGTCTAGCCGACCTTAGACCTGGTGCTGGCAGCTCACAGATGCTGGGTCCCTCCTCGAAAGCAGCAGGAGGACACCGAACACACTTTATTTCATTCCCATTCATCAGGTTTTGTGTTTCCCTGGTGGTTTGTGGACACGCAGGTGGCCACAGCAATGCCGCACTTTGGTTTTCATGGGAACAAGAGCAATATCAGAAAGCACGGGGCATGTTCCTAGGTAGGATGAGCTTTGTACACCTGCTGCTGCTCCAGGGTGCTTCTCCAGTGAACCCCAGCAGCAGAAACCCAAACTCTGTTAATGAGACTCAGACCTAGAGCAACTAGAGCCTAATTATCATTGGCTTCCCCTCCCCAAGGTTCCCAACGTCTCACCCAAGTGATGCAGCAGCTTCACTCTGCTCCATCACCCAACCAGCTTGGACATTTAGGCCATGCCCAGGGGAGGCCAGCCCGGGTGAGCACTGCCCAAGACCACTGCCAATGTCCAGGAACATGGAGGAGGATTTTCTGCTGCTCCTGTGCTCATTTTCAGAGTGGAGATATGTCTGTGCGCTTCCAGTCTGGATAGGGAACAGCGAAGCAATACCTGGGTGTTGCTTTCCTGTGTCCTACTTGTTTCTCCTGAACGCTTGTTATCGATGCCAAATGATGTTTTCGCAAATCAATGACAGGCTGTCAGCGTCAGATGGCTTCTGCACAACAAAGTGCCCAGCTCTTGCAAACCTGTAATGTCATTTTCCCCACGGCAAGGAACAGCCCTCACCCTGTCCCTGCACGGGAGAGCCAAGTGTTTATCACATCCAGTCATTTGCTGGCGGATAATACGAATGCTGTGCTCCAGCATCTGCCCTGTTTCATAACTCACCCAAAATGCTGAGCTGGGCTGGGGAGCTGGGGACAGGGAGCTTACAGAGGCTTTCAAGAAACAATGGTTTCTTCGGGGCGAGTTTGCACAGTCTAGCCCAAGGGAGGGAATCTCCCAGGTTTCTGCAACTGACTCCAATCCCATCTCTAAAAGAGCAAAAGGTACTTAAATAAAGGAGTTTATTGCACCTCTATGCAAACTGCTGCTTCTGCTCTGAATCACGGGCTGGGGATGCTTACTTAGCAGGGCACGGTGAGTGTCATCCCCAGCAAGCCCAGTGCAGCAGAGCTTGCATCTGCAAGCGCCTGAAGCAAATTCCCTGTCTGCCTTTCTGTCTGGAGCTCGCAGGCACCGGGGCAGCAGCAGGGGAAGGCTGAAAGGGAAACAAAACCTGTGCCAAATCTGGAGCAGGATAGGCGAAAGACTGAAGAGATTAACAAAAAGAAAAGAAAAAAAAAGGCAGCTGGTGATCGGAGGGAGACGGGGGCCTTCGCTGCGGTCCAGCGGCTGCATGTGCGCGCACCAAGCATCGCATGGCGATGCCGTGAATCACTGCTCCGCACCCCACACGCTCACAGGGACACACCTTGTGCATCTGGCCTCTTCAAAGCATTTTTGTGCGAGTTCCTGGGATTCCTGCCAACTCGCTGATTGCAATCAAAGGGCTCGCTGGCCCAATGCTGCTCCCAGAGTGGTGCAGGGTTTTCTGTTCAAACTTGTCAGGCACTCCTGAACTGAAGGTGTCTACAGATCACCGCAAAATCTAAATCTAGCTTGAAAAAAAAAAATAGCTAGCCCCCAAATTGCTGATGGACAGCCCTGCTGTGACTTTTTATCACCTGGGGTTGCTTCTTCCTTGGGGTGGGTGGTCACCAAGAGGGACAGATGTAATGGTGCTGGGAATTTCTCACATTTCCCAGGATAATGCCATTTTCTGAGGGGTGACTCAGCCTCACCCAGCACAGCTGAGACTTCCCAGAGCCTGGCAAGGTTTCTCCAGGAGAAAACCTGCTCTTCAAATGCACAAAGCCTTAGTTTCACTCAGCCTCTCATGAAAGGCTCTCCTTCTGCAGGACCACAAAGCGCCACGGGGCTGGGGCAGGTGGGGAGCTCAGCTCCACCGGGGGAACCAGGATCCAGCCGAAAGCGTGCGCGGAGCAGCCCAGCCGAGGGGAGCCGTGCAGAAGCCTGCTGAGACACGCGGACACCGTGCTTCTGAGAAAAACCTTCCCTGGGCTCCTCGCACACACGGCACTGAGTCGTTTTGGGGTGGTGCTGTGGGAGGACGGGACGGTGACAGCAGCAGGCAGAGGGCAGCCGGGCTGGTAACCTCCCCGGCCCCGCAGGTCTCCCACTGTGGATTGGAGCTTACATGATAAAAGGAAGGAGACCCCCCCACTCTCTCCACAAAAAGGAAGGACAGCTCACACAGAGCAGCTGCAAGGCTGCATGCACCAAGCTGAAAGCCTTGCGTAACGGAGATAAAGCACCTGGGAATGAAATCCCCGCATCGTTCGGGTGTGTCGTAACAGGCACGGGGAATAATTCTGGCTGGGGGACCGACCCTCTGCCCAAAGCAGGGCCAGCCTAGCTGTGGTTGCTCCAGCCCTTGTCCCGCTGAGGTCTAACGGAAATCCAGCAGCTTCTCCAGCCTCTGTTCCAATATCTGGTGACTCTCACAGTGAATTTGTTTTCCAAGTATCTAAGAGGAATGTCCCACCTCCCAGCTCACTCCTGGTGCCTCTTCCTCTCCTTATGCACCTCAGAAGATCTGGCTCCATCTCCTCTGCACCCTCCCACCAGGTAGCTGCAGAGAGCTGTAAGACCCCTCTCAGCTTTCCCTTCCCTGCCCGAACCTTGCAGCCCTTCCTCCTGTGTCCTGTGCTCCCCTCCTGACCATCTCAGGGCTGGAGAGCAGACCCAGACACGGCCCTCGCTGTCAGTTGGACTTCCAGGGGCTCAGGCTCCTGGTTTCCTGCTTTTTCACCTCCTCGTGTCCCCATCTCACCTGAGGAGCCTCTACCAAACCGGTCGAGGAGCTGCCGGTGTCCTGCCACCTCCACCCGGTGCTCTCTGCCAGGCAAGGTCCAGCTCAGGGCGCACTCAGCCCCCGGCTCCTCCTCACCCACCTCTGTGAAGGGGATGCACTGCGGGGGGTGCTTCACACCACGACTTCACGGCTGGGGCACTGCTGGCCAAGCCTGCCCTTGCTACAGTCGTCTGCAGCCGAAAAGCAAAGCTCACGACCTGTGGCTGCTGCACGGCTTCCCTTGAGAGCAGGTGACGCTGTCGAGATGAGCGTGAGGTTGGTCTCCACATCTGCGCCGTGCTGCTGCCCCACCATGTCCGGCCACACAGGCTCAGGGCAGAGGTCTCCTGGGTGCCTGTGAGGACATCCAGCCCCCAGCAAGGATGGGCTGGGCTCCTGCAGCAGGCTGATGGTGACCAAGGGACAGCGAACCCTGCTTGCCCGTGGCCAGAAGACCTGGTGGCACTCTGTGGTAGCCTCTCCCTAGCTTCAGCTGTCTGCTCTGTTTCTGAGGGTCCTGAGGCCCACCCAAGGACCTGACCAGTGACTCTCTTGCCTCTAGATGGCAAACGGCACGGCTGGCAGGTCCAAAGGGAGCCGGTTGTCAGTGGGGTCACTGCTTGCGGGCGGCTGGGCTTGGGGCAGCCACACTCAGATGGCAGAGAAGAGCCCACACCGCCACGGACCAACCGTGGAGGTAACCTAAGAGTGTGTTTTGGAGGCTCTGTGGGGTGCGTGAGTGTTATTGGGGTGGCACCCCCTGAATGTGGTCACGTCAGGTCCTGCCAGAGGCATGTGCTGCTTCCAGGAGCGCTCAGAGGGAGGGATGGGGTGGGGGGCATCTGCTCTACAGGCGATGCTGCCAGGCAGGTATGAATGCACTGTGCAGAAAATTGAGGGCTTGAGCCTGTGCCCACCGTAAGACAGTTCAGGGAGGTGACTACAGCCACATAGGTGTGAGTGGAGAAGGCAGATAGACATCGCATCCAAGAAGGTACCTGGACTCCTCGCCTCCCTGTGCTCATACCAACCTGACCCGGCTCAGAAACGCTGCGGGGAAGGGAGAGCGCGTTCCCTCCATGGAAGGAACAGAGATGACAGGGCCAAATTTAGACAGGGAGCAAGCACGTAGATGGTGCGAGGGTGCCCTTGATTCCACGGCGTTGTGAAATCCCCTGCATTTCTGCTGGGGGAGGACACCTCGCAGACCAGCTTATGTAATGATTTAGCAACCTTTCCCAGCGTCATCCGACTCGTTAAAGCAACCTGCGGCAGGGGGCGGGCAGGGGAGGCGATCGCACGCCAGTCCCCCGGGAGCAGATGGGGAGCACGGGCTGCGGGTGGGTGCGGAGGAGGGCGGCAAACACCGCATTCCCCATCAGGGTTTGGGGTTATGCGCATCGGGCAGCGCCATCCCTCTGCGGGGAGCTGCAGGTGCTGCTGTGCTGGTGGGGCCTTTTCCCATCCCTCCACAGCAACGTCTCGGTGCAGGGCTTTGGGTCTGGTTTCTCCCCACATCCTGCATCAGGGAGTCCCGTCTGTTTCATCCTGGCTTAAGCACAAAGGTGATGCTCGATGTTGGGTGCTACAGGCACGGTTGTCCTCTCTCAGGGTGGAACGGAGCAGCCCGAGCTTTGGGATCACCAGTTATCAGGGATCTCACTGTTGGTTCTTCAGGCCCAGGCTCTTCCTACCTGAACTCCAGGAGGGTTTGTCTGCAACTGTCAATGTACACAAGTCCTGTCTGGATGAAAACATCGGGCTGGTGCTGCGCACACAGTGTCCTGCAGCATTAATCCCAATGGTATTGCCCACCAGGACACACAGTGGGTGACAATGAACTTTGTTGGTCACATCAAAGCTGTGCTCATCCCCACCTTTGGAGAAGCAGCTGCTGGAGGACTTTGCTTCCCCATCCTCTTCTCTGCTTTTGGGAAGGCTCCAATGCCTGCACAACCCCTAATTGCCCCATGCTGGGTGTTGCACAGCAGCATGCTGCTGGAGATGCTCCTCCACCTACATGCAGGGGCTGTGGCAATGTCCCTGCAATCCCTGGGGTCATCAGAGCCTGGGTGGGATCAGGACATCCCCAAGGAGTGGAGCCTTGCTCCCAGACGCTGCCTTGTGCTTTCCATACTCAGCAGTAGCTCTTTGCAATTAAGGTGTCCACAGCTAACGATGGGCACTCCCACAGTTTTGAGACTGCAATCAAATTTTGGCAGAACACAGTTTACCACCTGGCATGGACCCAGGCTGATGGGAACTCAAAAGAAATGCAAAAAGATGGATATGAGACGGATGCATTCAGCTTAGTGTTAAAGGCTTTGCGGCTTTACATTTAGGTTGTGGTTTTATCTTTATCACGCTGTCCATTTCTGCAGACCGCGTGACACGAGCGCACCAGGTCCTAGCCTCGGGTGCTGCAGGAGCTCACAGCTTGCTGCTGGATGCGGCACCCCCCGGTGCCCCACGGAAAGCCTTTGCTAAGGCCAAAGTGGCGCAGCACGAAGCTTCGGTCCCATCCACATCTCTCCACATGAAAGAGGACTCTTGAGCCCACAAGCAGCACAGATAAAATGCTCAGGCTTTCTCACATAAACTGGGAAAGGAAAGCGTTGCTTGCACGGGCACTGTGCGGCCAGCAGAACTTGGTTAGCAAAAGCCTGGATTCAAGGGCACGTGCAAGCTGAACCTCTTCCTCTCCTGGGGACGGAGAAGGCCAAGAAGTGAAAGAGCTGGCAGAAGCTGCAGCCAGAACAGCAAGGGCAGCTGCCACAATGCTTCACGACCTCCTTCCCAGCTCACCAGTTCCACTGAAGCCTTGCCCTTCCCAAATCTTTGGCAACTGCTCTCCTGGTAGGACCTGGGATGCAGCTGGGTATCCCGCTGTGCCAACGCCCTTCCCAAGAAGAGGGTGATGATAATAAGCCCAGTCCTGAAGGATGAACCAGACAACCTAGAAGCTCAGTCCTTTTCCTGATTAAATTATGAAGCCTTGTTTAACAAAAATTGCTATGAATAAAAGCACCAATCAATAGATTTATGTGAGTTGTGCTATTAACGTTATTTCTTAAGGGTACCATTTATTTTAACAGCAAAACCTCTAACCCTGGTGGTTAGTAGCGAATTTATCTCGAGACAATATGTGAGGCTAATCTGTGTATCATGGATGGGTTATGGGTTATGTTTCACTCGTGTCTGCTTTCCAGGAAGAGGCTGTGGTGAGTTGGGTTTCAATGTGGACAGGTATTTACATGTCCACCTGCAGACTAAATGGGGAAAAATGATTTCCAAAGCCAATTTATAGCTGGGCACGCAAATAGTCTTTGGGTAGTAGCGATAGAGACAGGGCAAGGAGATGTCTGAGGTGATGTTCACCCACAAAAGTCATACCTGTGCACTTGATACTGATCCTTCCGTGACCTCTTAGTCCCTTTTGCCTCTCTCCTCATGCAAAATCACCTCCTTACTGGAAACGGGCTGAAGCACTGGGCTAAATTTTTGTGGTCCTTTCTGTATGTGCAGCCGCTCTGGTCCTGGAAAAACCAGGGACAAGTGGGGCTGCCTGACCCAGCTCCGACACCCGGCTCGGGGCAGAGGAGGTGCGCACTCCGCACAGCCTTGGTTTAAGGACGTGATTTATGCAGCCTCCCGGCAAGTTGGCTGAGCTCCTGCTCCGCATCCCAGCAGCCCCGGGCACCACGGAGGGACTTTGCGACACCAGCTGGCAAATCCAAAGTGGAAACAAGGGCAGAAGCTGCAGCATCCCGTGAGATGGTGCTCAGCCCTCAGTTGGGTCTGAAGTCTTGGCCATGACTCGAAACCAAGGAGGGCTACGGGAGCGCATCCCATGCCCCCTGCCACGCTGCTGGAGAACGGCACACACGCCTCCTGGTTTTATTATGGAAACAACTAACCAAGCCATCTGTGCAGGAACGTCCTGTGCACCACAGGCCCTGGTGAAAGCAGGCTGTGGTTTTTGCGACCGCTCCTACCATTTTCTAGGTTGCCCAAGCCCAAGCAAGATACGCCATTGCCAAGGGCCATCCCATATTTTCAGGGGGATGCAATAAGCTACCGCATGCATGTATGTGTCACTGTCCTCCACTGGGGAAAATCACAGAAAGTTTTAGGTTGGTTGAGACGTTAACAGGTCCTGAGTCCAATGTCATGTTCAAAGTAGGGCTCACTCCAAAGGCAGCTCAGGCTTCCCCAGTCCTTGCCCAGCTGAGGTTTGGTTACCTTCCTTCTGTAGATCAAAGTGCCCCGTCTTCCTCTTTTAATAAAAAAGTCTGACATTTTAAACAAATGCACGATCTAGAAAACCAGAAATGATGTTTCTGTAGATATTAACTAGCAGCTGCCCTGAACAAGTTTTAACCTCCGATTTAAGTCAACTGGTAAAATAAAATCAGAAGCTTCTGTACAGAAATGGGTTTTAACACAATTTTTCCAGACACCTCTACTCAAGACCTCACCTCCTGGGAATTCCCTGCACTTTATGGGCAACTGAGCAGGCGCAGAGAGGGCACCTTGCTGCGACGAAGTGGGAGCTTTTGGAGGAGGGGAACCTCCTCAGGAGGGGACACTGCTTACCCTTGGCACAGCACATGGCGTTTGTAGCAACTACACCAGCTCTGGGAAGGAAAAGAAGAGAGTTTTGTGACTGTGACCCTTTTCCAGCTTTGGACAGTACCCAAAGTCCTGCCTCAATGGCTAGGGCACAGAAGTGTTAGCCAAAGGGACTACCACCCATCCATGGACATCCCGAGGGGTGTCCCTGCCCAGTGACATCGGCAGTGCCATTGCAGCTAATGCAGGAGGACCAGAGGCTAATCCCTGGTCCAGAAGCAGGTAGCAAGGACAGGATCTCGGCCACCCTGCTTTGGGACATCCTTCTTCAAAGCAGAGGTGTGCAGCTGCTGCGTCTACATCTACAGATCAGGCACTTCCAGGTCCACGTGGTGGCCATGCCATAACTATTATCTGGAGCGTTTGTGGTTTTTTTTTTTGCCTGGCTCAAGTGGCAAAAATAATTTGAGGGCAGTGGTGGGGAGGGGTTTTAATAGCATGAAACTGAGGGGATACGCTGGGTGCTGGAGGGCATGGCATGAGGATGCAAAGCCAGCTGGGGTAGTTCGGGAGGGCTGTGCAGGTTACAGGGACCTAACGCTGGAGGAGTGCAGGCAGCTGGGCCAGCACCTGGACCCCATTCCCTGGCAGCACGCATATACCCAGACAGGTAGGTTGTGCCTCCCCATGCTGGGACATGAGCACACAGGAGACACCAACAGATCATCCCTGTGTGCGTCCAGATTTCCTTAAAACACCCAACAGCTAGCCCAGCAACCCAAACCCCAACAGCCCCACCCTCTGCAGCACCACAGCATCTTCCCACAGTACCTGGCCTTTCCCACATGGGAAACACGAGCGTCCAACAGGCTCAGCACCGTCCCAGGGTTTCACAGCTGGTGCCGTTCTGGGGGGCAGGAGGCTGCAGCCAGACTCCGACCTATCCTGGCTGCTGGGGACGGTTGATGGGGAGGATGGGTCCTGCACATTTCCTATCGGCAGGCTGAAAAAGGAGTCTTAAAGGGAAAAAAACAAATTAACTGCTGTTGATATGAAGCAAGAACCTCGTGTTCCCGTAACACAGGGATGCCGCAGCACTGGAAGTCTTTAAGACAAGACGGACAATTTGAGCAGGGCTTGGTCACACTGTCCTGCACTGGAGCAGGGGAAGGACCAGGGGACTTTCTGAGCTTCTTTCCTGCCCTACAACATCACAACCCGGCCCTTCCCCTCCACTGCAGAGGGCCAGCAGCCAGGAGATGGCAGAGACAGCAGGGACAAGCACTGACAGGGATGCTCTGGGCATCCACAATACAACCGGTGTGAAAAGAGGCAAACAAAGCTCGCAGGGTGCGTGGTCCTTGCACGCCGCATGGACAGGGCTGGCTCAGCCGTGAGGTTTTTGCAGTGGCTGTTTGGTGCTGTGCAGCCAGCGCACAGCCCCGTGGGGTGTGACAGCACCGAGGTCCTGCTGCACAGAGATTTCAGGATCACTGGCCTAAAGCTTGCTCACGTTTGATTGTTTTAGAGGTGGTGATGCCAGTGCTCCGGGAGGGCGGAGGGGAGCTGGAGCAGCCCTGTTGAGGCATGTGCACAGGCGCCCTCCTGCAGCCCCGCCGCCCTTTGGACCAAGACTCCTTAAGGTGTGATTTGCCTTGCCAGACGAGTTTTCAAAAGCAAGCTATCAGCTCCCTGCTCCCAAACACGTGTCCCTCTAATGGAGACAGTTTATCCTCTGCTGGAATTGAGCAACTCAACCCTCCTCTTGCATTACCGAGCCTTTCAAGCATCATTTGATAAGCAGTATGAGCGCAGCTCCTCAGGCATTGCTTCATCTTTTGGCGTGCTTTGCCCTGCCAAAACTGTGTTTCAAGCTACCTATAAATTATGCTTCACGGTCGGCTTTCATCTGCTCGCCATGCAACGGGCGAGAACAAAGGCCACTACGTGCCACACCAAGGCAGAAGAGCCAAGAGCCGGGTGTAGGCACAGGCAAGGCAGGCGGCGGGAGGAAGCAAAACAACCACAGCCCGCTGCCAGCCTTACATCAGAGATGTGGGCAGCCGGGGTGCCTGCTGCTGCCAGCGAAGGAGCCGTGGTATGGAGGGTGAGGAAGGGAAAGAGGGCAGTGAAATCTAGTTTTGCCTGCACGGCTGTGAAGGGTTAAGCAAAAGCAGCAGCAATGGGGGAGGCAGCCACTGTCCTGGCAAAGGGGCTGCAGGCAGCTGTGTGCAGGCAAGTGGGAGAGAAAGGCAGAGCTGTAGGCACTGAAAACAGAGATCTGCACAAGCCGACAGCTCTCGAAACCCCAGCTACTGGGGCCACCCTGGAGGAAGCAACATTGCTCAGACCAGGGGTTTGGGCTGGGTCAGAGAGCAGCTTTGTTTGCACGGGAGTGAGCAAATGAGAGGAAATGTCATTTGCAGGGTAACAGGACTTCATAGGTCAGTGCCTGTGGGTCTGTCAAGTAAATGTGCATCTGCTGGAGAAGGCTGTGCCTGCCGAGGGTGAGGAGGAGCCAGTGCCACCGGCGAGGCTAAGGAAGGCAGGCGTCAGCCAGTGCAAGTGCATTACAGATTGCTAACGTGGTCAAGTTTAGCTGGGTTTCATTTCACCGTGGTCCTCTTTGGTTGAGCTCGTCAGGTAGGTCTGACCCCTTCTGGAGGCACCAGGGCTGGGCAGACAGAAAGGGGCGAAGCTGAAGGTCTCTGACATCCCTTTGTACAGCAAGAATAGCAGATAAGCTGCACAGATGTTCAGATGACTTCTTTATCTTTGTGCCCCAGCTCCTCATGGCTTAACAGGATCTCTTCCGTGAATCAAGGCACCTCCCGAGGCTGCTGTCAGAGAAACCGAACACACACAGCATCCTCCTTTACCAGCTGGTGCTGCCTGCGTGTCTTGGCTTAAAATAAAACTCCTCGAATAATGGTGAGCTCCATCTGATAGAGCAGCGCTTGGTTTAATGGCATGGCCCACAGACCGTGTTGAGTGGTAAGAGATGGAGTCCTCGCTGCGTTCACCTCACCTGGCTTCGGCAGCGAACAGCTAACAACATCCTCCCTGCTGTGGTGGTGTTTTTTCTTTCATCTTATCAGGCCCAGAAGTAAGATTAGGCAGGAAAACACGGTCTGGTCAACACCTCCATCCAGCTTTGCACTGCCAGCGTTACCAACAGGTCCCCTCGGGCTGAGACACAGCTTGAGCATCTTGCGCATCTCGATGTGCTGCCCACAGGAAAAGAGCCTACAAACAGAAGCCGCTCGGACAACTCTGTTGTGAGCGTGGCATCACAAAGAGCGTGCCTGGGAAGTGCCCTGCGAGGTGAGCTTTGCACCCACCGCCTAAATCACAGCAAATGCTCAGCTGAGACAGGGCAGCTGCTGGACTCCCATCAGATGCTGAATCACTGCTGATACATGTCCTGATTGCAGAAGGTTTAGAAATACTCCAGACGTGTCCAGTTTTACTTCTTCACATTTGCAATTGCAGCAGAGCTTCAGCCAGGCGTCACAGTATTTAAGGGTGACAAACCCAGACAACATTAGCTGTCAGTGCCTGCACCCCTCCAACCCATCAACAGAGTGCCTGTGCTAATGCAGAAAGAAGGTTACAGCTCAAAAGGTACTGACAGACTACATAAGGGACCTCCAGGGCCAGAGAGACATGGTGAAGACACCTGCACAACCCACAGTATCTCAGACCTGCAAGGGTGATGGATTAGGACTGGGAACACAGCAGAAGTAGAGCATCCCCTGTTGGGAGCATCGTCCCTGCCCACGGGCTGTCCCAGTACTCCAGGAGAGGAAGCTGCAGCCAGAGCAGATCCAAGACAGTTAGAAAGCAACGTGTCCAGCTCGTCCTCCATCCCACCCCATGTCTGCCCTTCCCCAGATGGACCTGGTGGAGGAAGAGATCTGCTTCCTTTTCTCTTCAACAAAAGCAGCAGAGGTGATCTGTAGAGCAGGTCCTCTGTACCTCCGCATCCAGCAAGCCGTGCACAGCCATCCCTCAGTCTCCCCCTACTCCCAGAATCACTGAGGCAATCCCACCCACAGCCCTGACCCACTGCACCCCACCACAGAGCCACCCCTCCTGCAAGCCACCCCTTTGGGTCCCTGCTCAGCCCCCTCCAGGAGGGACACCACCCAAACCAGCATCCTCCGGCACAAAGCATCATTCCCTGCCCAGACTGGTGCAGGTGTTACAGGATCCTCTGTTCTGGGACTGCCTCCTTCTGAAATGGGCAATGCTATATGATCACTGCCAAATTCATCCCTCTCACACGGGCCCGCTGTTCCCCCAAGACTTTCAGTGCAATTGCACAGATAGGACGCCCCGTGGCTGCAACGCACTGTGAGGTTGGGCTGGGGATGGCGAACACCAGCTCTTTCACACCCTGCTTGCCAATTCGTAGCGTACTCGCTGCCTGGCTGATGACAGGGAATGGGAACCAGTAGAAAATAGAATAATAATAATAAAAAAAAGCTCTTACCTGAGGTTGAGAAAAAGAAGGGAGGCATGGGAGACTGAAAGCAGCCTGGAGGAGTTAGACCTTGACTTCTCCTACTTGGAACAGGACATCGAGCTGGACGTAGGTGAAACCACAGCCCCTATCCTGCTGCAGTGCATAATGCTGCCCCTGGGGTACTGAGCACAGGGCTTGGTCCATGCAAACCAGACTGCAGCCAGAGCTCTCCATTCTGCAGCCACACTGCCAGAGCTGATAGCATGGCACGAAGGGAACACAGCAGGGCATGGAAGAGGGTAGCCATGGCTGTTCTTTCCCCAGCAGGCTCTCCCCAGGAGCTGCAACACAACACAGCAGCTGCCTCCTGAAGCACGTCTCCAGAACAGCACCCCGGGACTCCATGTAGGAGCGAAGGGGAAGACAGGCTTGGGAAGCAGATGTGGTGATATTGATCTAAGCTACAGGAAACTACAGAAGGGCACCATCCTCAAGGATTTGGGGGTGAGGCTGCCAGGGCACCCTTGAACATACTCCTGCTCTGATCTCATCATCCAGGAAGTCCAGCAATTTAAGAAGTGGTAAGACATGCCAATGGCAGCTCTTTTAACAGCCTTGTGGAAGATGGCAGGGCTCTGAAGTGTTTCAAGCTTCTGAAGAAGCTGAAATTGCTGGCCTGCAGACTCTGGAAAACCCTCTCTGCACAGTCCCTGGAGGGCTGTGCAGTCCTATAGCACCTCTCCCTGGAGAGGGAGGGATGGGACCGGCTGTGCAGTCAGGGAGGGGTGCGGATGGAGGCAGTTCCAAAGGCTGCCTCTCCCTGCCCAGCACTGCCATCCCCTGAGGCAATCCAGGTCCCCTCTTGCAACAGCCAGCTCCAGGCGAGGGGTGCAGAAGCGGGCAGCTGTTGCTCCAAGTGCTGCCCAGGGTCAATCCACCCCCATCTTGCCCAGCCAGGAGGATGGGCTGTGAATCCCCTGCAGCTAGAAACGCAGTCATCCTTCCAAAAAGGGATGTTCAAAGGCTTCGTGTGGAAAGGCTTCCCCAGGACACCAGCGCAAGTCCCCACTCCATCTCTTGCCTCCCAGCCAAACAGGACCATCCAAACACCCCTTAGCCTCTAGGGTGCACACGGAGGTGGGACTGCAGCAGCATTTCCTTTTAGAGGACTTTCAGCAGAAAGCTGAGGCCCATAGCCCTGACCAGCACTCTCCTGTAGAGAAGGGAGCTAGGACATACAGCTATATGGGGTGGGTGTATGGGCACGGGCATCTGCAGCAGACAATGGGAACCTGCAGAAGAGGAAACAGGGTCAGGTGGCCTCGGCCACCAACAGTGATCTGCAAGCATAGACAAACGCTTTACCTAAGGAGGGATTAAGGTGAAAATCAACTAGTTTAAAAAGAACGTCCTGAGAATCCCCAGGACTGACATTAGTGCTCAGAAAATAGCACTGAAAGGCACTGCTGATTTATCAACTGACCAGATTGTGTTCTCTAAGTCACCGAAGACCACAGAAGTCAGAGTTCTTCTTGCTGCAATTCAGCCAGATGCACCAAACACGCCTACACTGAGGAAGACTCCTGCATGAGGGCTCGCTTTCTGCCCTAACAGGATCTTTCATCACATACTCGAGGCCATACCCCCCCAGCAGTGCCTGCTCTTCCACTTTGGAAGTTAATTCCAGGGGAAGGAGGCACCACGTTGCTGTAGTCCACTGACTCAAACCAGCTCACTCACCAGCTTCTCTTGCTGACTGCCCGTGTTTGTTGCATTGCTCTTACCTGAGCATGCAGGGAACTGCCTGGGCTTCTTTCTACAGAAATAACCACTTACACATGGTAGATTTTACTGAACTATAGTTTAATTTCATGGTTGTTATGTCTGTACAACATTGTACAAAATATAAACAAAAAGAACATTTATGCAGCAGCTACATTTCAAAGGTGACACTAACATGGTAGTTCAGCACTGCTGCATCCGTTTTTATAGCACTTGCTACAATAGCTTTAAGTGCAGCATTGATCTGCTCAAACAAATATAACTGGTTCTAGATTTCCATTCATTCTCATCAGTGCATTTTCACTGCCAGTAGCACTACCTTGTGTTAGCCTCATCTGAGAATTTCTCTTGCCTAGATAAAGCTAGTAGACAGATACTCTTCAACTCAGAGGTTAAGGGAAATAATATACATAGCTGCGACTGGTAGTAGAATACATGCAGAACTGCTTCTACCAGAATTAGGAAACCTGCTGAGAGTTAGGTGAAATCCAAAATGAGTGCTCTGGAGTAGAAAGCCACAGGCCAAAAGGCCAGCTTCACAGAGATCTGGTGTCATGAAATGTTCTTGCAGCAGCCTGACAGCAAGTGAGTGCTGTGGCAGAATGGTCACTCACATCTGTGTTTTCCATCCAAAATTTCCTTTTGGCCAATTATGTTTCCTCTCATCTTATGTGTTCCTGAAGCTTCTCATCTGTGTTTTAAGGGTCATAGTGGAAAGCCACGACCATTATCAAAAGATACAATTCTCTTAAAGCTTTTTTTCCCCCATTTTGACTACAATGCAGCATCATGTTCAAAATGCAACTACTGGATCTGGAGAACACTCAGACTATAATGGACATCTGAAAATAAATATGTGGCCTTTGTACAAAGCCAGTTCTCACTGAAAACCTTCTCATTCACATAGGAGTGCAGAGTTTTCAGGAAGTTCGTGCTACAGGGAGGAGTCTGAAAATAAGAGAAAGAGAGAAGTAGAGCTAAATTTTGTAACGGAAGACAACCTGAAACTTATACTGGAAGGGAAACCTGAAAAGTTACAGGGTCAAAAGGATCAATATCTGAAAAAGCATTACAGGGATCTAATTGACCTGTTTCTCCATTCATACAGTTCTACTGAGGTGTCTTGAATTGCATTAAAATTAAAATATTTGACTCAAAGTAAAGGATGTTCCATAATGAACCGAGGAAAATGCTAATGATATTTACCCATAAGTATATTCACCGGATGTCCACCCTCAGCCAACTACACTCATTCTGCATTCATGCCGGGATCCTCAATGACCCTGTTCAACTTACATCTCGTTGCTCTCTTTCTTCCCTTCTCATTGCCTTTGGCCTTCTTCCTTACTGCTTCACCTAGAATTGCTATTGCACAAATCTTTTATCCTGCACTGTAGAGAAATCTAACCTAGATGTTATCTTATGGCCTGGTTTGTGATGGGATAAAGTTAAGTTTCTTCACAGTGGCTGGTATGGTGACGTGTTTGGGATTTAGGAGAAAAACAATGCTGATAACACACTGATGTTTTAGTTGTTGTGAGCAGTGCTTACACTAAGTCAAGGACTGTCCAGCTTCTCATATCGCCCTGCAAGTGAGGAGGTTGGGAGTGCACAAGGAGCTGGGGTGACACAAAGCCAGAATAGCTGACTCAAACTGGACAAAGGGATATTCCATACTATATGTTGTCATGCTCAGCAATAAAACTGGGGGAGTTGACTGGGGGAGCTGCTGCTGCTGCTGCTCAGGGACTGGCTGGGCATTGGTTGGCAGATAGTGAGCAATTGCATTGTGCATCACTTGTTTTGTATATTCTTTTATTATTACTATTATTATTTTTACCTTATTTTTCCATCCATTTAAACTGTCTTTATCTCAACCTGTGAGTTTTACCTTTTTTCTGATTCTCTTCCCCATCCCACTAGGGAAGAGTGAACAAAAAGCTGTGTGATGCTTAGCTGCCTGCTAGGTTTAACCACGTCTTATTAAAGACGGGATATTTCTTTCTAGAAGTTTTTCTCAAGATCAAGCAAGGTCTCTGGGCTCATGTAGAAATCAAATGTTTTTCATATCTGCCTTCTCATATCTGTTTCAAGTGATCACTTAGTAGGTTAACTACAAATTCTATAAAGCAGGCCAAATGCACACAGTCTCATAGGAGATTGCTCCTGCCAGTGAATAAAGCTGTATGACTACCATTTTTAAGGCATCTTGACAGCAATGATGTGTATCATCAGAATACAGGAGGAAAGAAAGGAAGTATTAAAGATTGTTACCTTTAATAGCGAGGAAGGCTCGGGTGAACACACGGCCCAATTCATTGGCGGCTTCAACCATGTATTCTCCTTCATCAGCTTTTGAGACTCCTTGGATCACCAGGGAGCAGACACCAAAGTCATTTGTGCCAAAATAGGCAGGATCACTGGAGAGGTCTCTACTGTTCTTATACCAAGTGATCTTTGGAGGTGGGTGGCCTGCAACGGCACAGCTCATACGGCACTCACTCCCAGTAGTCACCACATGAGGCTTCAATGGGACGAGGAATCTCGGGGGCTGGTTTTGATTAACTCCTCTGTATTTCTGTGGTCTGATATGAACTTCAGCTGGTAAAAAAACAAAACAAAACACAAAGCAACATACAAACTCAGATACTGCTTCATGTTCAGATAGAAGTCTTATCAAAGGACTTAACACATGGCATTCTGCACTGCAAATAGCCAGAGACCCCACACATCTGTGGATTGTAATCTGTGTTTCTTCTCAAATTGGTCAGAACTTAACCTCGAAGTCAGAAACCTTAGTTTCTGCAAAACTTACGCCTTAGATTTTGATGGATACTAATTCTGTGAAAAATTATCTGTTAATAAGGGCTGAAAATAAAGGTTCTATCTGGTTTGCAACAATGTCTGTGCAGAAAGGGCAATCCTTCCCTGCCAAACTGGAATTTCTTAGGTTATTTTTATGCACTCTCATTTTGGGCAAATAAATGTTCACAGGAGGAAAGACCTATTTCAATATAGTGTGTTAGAAACAATAACAGGAACAAAGCACGACAACACTGTTACACAGATAGCTATATGTAAAAGCTGTTTTACCCTTTGTTTTTTTAATTCTCCAAGGCTGCACAGTTTCAGATGGACCACTGGATCCCAACTCATTTTTTGCCACAACCCTGAAGTAGTAGTCCCGGCCTGGGATCACTTTGGTGTATGTGAATTTGTTGGTGTAGATCAGGTCACCCACCACGTGCCACAAGCCCTTCTGTGATTCACGTTTCAGAACTGTATAGTAGAGATTGCTTTCCCATTTCTCAGATGCTGATGGCTCCCAGGTTACTGTCACTGCATTTGGCACATTCTCTTGCAGTAGAATAGGCCCAGGGTTTTGTGGGATATCTGTCAGATGAAGACAAGTCATATTAAAGATGTAGGAAAAGTGACACAGTACAGGACCATAAAAACTTTGAGCCACCAGATATTCTATGTCTGGGGGTTGAGTAAACATCCTGGTCATTAGGAAGAACAAAATTCAATTCCTCCTCCAGATACATAAGCCATTTTATATGCATTTGCCATTAACTGAACTTCTGCTGCATTAGACCCACAGCCTCTTTATGGATCGAGGGAAGAGATGAGGGTTGGTATAGCTAAACCTTTTCATCTCTTAATGAGACAGCTTAAAGAGTTGTTCTAGCTATGAATAAAGGTTATACAGCCTGCTGCTGACCAAGCTTAGACCATTAAAAAGTGCATGAGCCTCTCTCCTGTGGTTTACACTATTCATCTGCGTGACCTTATCTCTTTAAGCAGTCACTCTGGTAGCCAGGTCTAGTCCTAATCAGTAGATTAATCTGTCCTGCAGACTGGGCCAAGTGATACCACATAGTGGACAGACTGAATCTTATGGAGAATTGTATTCATTCTCCTGGTGCCTGCATTGCTTAACCACATCAGAGCTCACTGTGCTGAACTCAGTTCACTACTGACTGTAAATCTGTTTGTACACACGCATATGTACTTATACTTAAATACACATGCTAATGACTTACCTGTAACTTGAACTTGGAAGCTGAATGTTTCTCTTTTCCCTGACTCGTTCTTGAGCTCAATGGTGTAGGTGCCACTGTCAATCAACTCAGCTGCTTTAATCAGCAGCTGGGAGGTACCATCTTTGGTGCTTATTGTAGCCCGGTTTGAAAGAGGAAGCCCATCCTTTAACCAGGACACCTGCGGATCTGGAGACGCCTGTGAAGAATAGTACCAGTTACAGCCTACCTGCTTTGCCTCTAAATTATATCTTCACATCTACAGCTTCATTATTTTGTCCCAAATACTCAACTGTGTTGTGTAGATGTGCAACATACACAAATATCAGAGATGGATCTAAGAGCCCTGGATACAGAGCTGCTCAAGAGTTCCTTTGCAAGTTTTTCTTCCTATCTCCTGTAAGAACATTATTGTACTAAGGTGCTCACGAATACCTATATCAAACAAAGTGTGCTAGGGCAAAAACAGATGACATCGGTAGTTAACATTTTCTACTTTACAAAGTATCTGCTGGTCTTTAAAGGAAAGAAAAAAAAACATCCTCAAAGTGTAAATTTGTGTTGTTCCATCTTTGGTCTCCATACTCCAAAGGAGCAGATGAGTTGGAGCAAGACCAGGAAATAAGCACACTTTGCCTTCATCAACTTTTTCCTGATAACCTAGACTTCACCTGTGTTGTTCCAAGCTTACGTCAAAGCAAAGAGGGCTTCTGCAAGTGAAAGCCTACTTTTCGAGGAATAGGGCTTAAGTCCTGCTGCTTAGTAAGACAGTCATGAGTTGCTACAAAAGCTACCCCAATGCCTTCTGAGGGAGATGGGGGGAAATCAACTGATTTTTAAACTAAGTATGATGGATCAGTACTAGACTGAGATGATACTGAGGATGTTGGAAGGACAGCATTACAAGCACTTTATTTGCTGAGGTTACTGAGTAACCACAGTCTCATAAACCACTAAGACCAAGTGTGACAGCTGAATTCTTGTTGTTGTTTTCCTCATACAGAAAGTATACACAGCACCGGCAGGTTAGAGGATTTGCTGAGTGTCTTGTAAGCAAAATTCCATGCCAAGAAAACAATAGCTCAGTTTTCATGTCTACTACTGACATACAAAAAAAAGAGGAGATGGGGATTTCTGAATTACATTTGAAATCTTACCTCGAAAGGAATATCCACTCGAATAGTATTTCCTGCTTTTATAATCAGGAAATTTTTCACTGTGTCATCTATTAAGAACCTAGGAGAAACTGGAAAATACGGTGATTGCAATAAAAAGTTGTTTGTTATGACACAGTCGTTGGCTGACAAACTCATATGCATGTGCTAGCCTTTCCAACAGCTAGTCTGCAGGCTGTTGATAAACTCAGTGGGGTACTTTGGAAAAAAAGCTCCTTGATTCACTACCAAAGTTCCTTGCTAGCCATTACACCTTTCAAATGTTATTATTGTTTATTTAGCACTATGACTAAATGAGAGGGAAGGATGTTAAACTACATTCACAACAGTGTTTGTATACGTGACATCTCAATCATGGATAAATTTGCTCTTTGATACACTTCACCCCATCACATGATGGATCTCTTGTCTAAAATGACATTCAATGAAAAAAAAATGCAGTGGACACTTATGACAAGAGCAGTTTGACGGAGCATTTTTGACATTCCCAAAAATTCTTTGTATTTTATTTTCCCACATGACCTAATAAAATAGCAAGCTATGAGAACATACTCATGAAACAGGCCTGAATTTATTAGAAATAATATTTTTTAACATTTTTTTTCACTTTTTCTCTTTTTCTCAATATAACATACTAATGTATTTAGCATTTTTCCTACACAATTCCTTTGATTTCCATGTTTCAGTTCAGTAACCTTTTGAACCTGATCTTTTGGAAAAGCTAGAGAACAAAGAAAAAATTCTTGTAAGTGACTGTTTTTTGTATGTTTTCAGATTTTCTTAATTCATAAAAAGTTTTGAAGTGATAGAATGGCAGACTGGAATTCATTTTAGCTAACTCTGGCTGCATTCATACAAGTCAAGCGTAGTCAGAGAGGCTGACTTTCCATAAGTAGAGAGGCAACTCCAGAATGCAGCTTATACCTTATAGAAAAAACATTCAAAACTGAAAAAAATGCTTCTTATATTTTTCTATTTACTAACTGATTATAAAAGAAGTCTCAGTGAATAGGCCAAAAGTAGACATTTTCACTTAGGACCCAAGTGAAGGAAGATGAATCCCGCACAGAATTATCTTCTGTAGCTCTGCAATGTTCCCAAACAATAGGAAAAAAATACAGATTGTAAAGAAAAGTGAAAAGGCTGTGTTCAAATTAGAAAACAGAAAAAGCAAAATAAAGTTTACAAAAACTATATATAATAATTGCAATTTGAATGAGAATGAATCAAAATGTTTAATTCCAAATCTATCTCTAAAAAATAAACTGAAAACTCTACTTCTCAATTTAAAAAAAAAACAAAAGGTCAATGTAACATATATGTGGCTTCTGTCTGGTGATCATGACTGTGCCATAGCTCCATGGTGGGGTGAGGGGCGCAAAATGTAAATCCATATAGAAATACAGTTTTGAGGGTTCTTGTATAGTAATAACAGGAGCTAAACACAGTCTGTTATACAGTTTTACCTTCAGAATTTCTTGATGAGGTAACCAAGTAACATACTCTAGAACAGCAATGCAGCACTTGTCCCTGTGCTGCAGCCTGGGACTTCAAAGAAAGTCATCACAGCCACCTACAGACCTTGCCTTCACCTTGTTACCTATAGAACAATCTTGCTCATGCTGAAAGCAGCCCACTAGACTTACCAACACTGGAATCAGCTTCAGTGAAAGCTTCAAGCTCTGCAGCTTCTCCTGGGCCACAGTCATTGAGGGCTCTCACACGTAAGAAGTACAGCTCCTTGTTTTTCAGGCCTTTAACTGTGTAAGTGGTCACCCCTATAGGAAGAACGTTGCATCTGGTCCAGTCGAGGTTGTTAGAAGACCGTATCTCCACGTCGTAGCCTTTCACATCAATCCCATCTTTTGCTTCGGGTCTCTTCCATGATAGGGTGACACTAGTGCTGTCACTGCTGGTCACTGCAAGGTCCCTCACTTGACCTGGAGGTTCTGAAAAGATAAATTTTATTTAAACTATTTTTCTAGTATTCCTGCTACACCCATCCTCCCACCCCCAACTTTTCAGTCACTTCCTGAGATCCCCAACATTCTTGCAGTGCACTAGATATTCACCCTGCTATCTTGCCTCCATTTTGTCCCAGTTCTTCAAAGCTGGATGTAGGTGTATAGGTGCCTGCTCCAGTGAGCCATGCAGTACAGTCTGCAACAATCCTGAAATGGTTCACAACCCACCCTGAATCTCTCTCCACACCACATAGCTCCTGCACAGAGCATCTGCCTTATCTTAACTGAAGCACCACACAGGAAACCCTTCCATTCCTTCCTCATGAAGATAGAGGATTCTCCGCCATGAAATATCCCCCAATTATTTGATCTTTGTCTTCATATACTTTCACAAAGCACTTACAAACATTGCCTGTGCAATAACATCCCCAGTCTACATTCAGCTTTACATATTCCCAAGCCAGAATGATAGCAGCCGTTCACTTACTTGTGGAATCTCGAGCAAAGACAGGCTGTGATGGCGCACTGATATCTCCTACACCAGAAGCATTGACAGCTGCCACACAAAATTCATACTGCAGACCCTTCTTGAGATTGGTCATTTTCAGCTTCTTATCTGCAGAATGAAAACAAGCACATTGGCTTGGGTGAGCAGTACCCCAACAAGAAGTGGAAGGACAACAACCTTCTACTTTACTGCATCCATGCAGAACTACAGACTGAATAATTCTGAGGAGCCAAGTATAAATGCTGTCTCCAGTTCCCTTGCCCTTCCCCATCCTAGTGCATACGTACTACTGAGATGTGTTCATTGTATTCTCTTTCAAAACAAACAGACTCTGAGAGCTATTAAGTTACAGAAAGGATATCCATTGTTTTTCCTCATGATATAAACCTAAACTCTTCTGTACTACCAGGTAAGGGGTCCTAGTCTGCACCTGATGGATAATTGATAGCTATAGTCCAAACACATTTAGGAGCTTATTTACATCACTTGTGTTTCTTTACCTTCCCTGCATTTCTGAGTTCCTGCCTGCCTAGTTCTTAGCATGAGGATTAAGGACAGTAGTTCTGCACATGAAATTAAGACTTCAATTCCAGAGATTGAAGACATCAGTTTATCTACAAAGGAGCTACATCCCAGGATGCAGCAGCAAGCTTCTCTACATTCTTCTCCAGCCATAGGCTTACAGTATCTAGAAAAGATTATATACAGCTGAATGCCTGAAGAAGGTTTATAATACAAGAGCTATACAAGATAAAAAGGTAAAATTTCAGACAGGGTTAATATGGTTGCAATAGGGACAACCAGCAGCTCAAGAACTCAAGAGGAAAAACACTGATGTGGAAAAGTATAAAGATACTACCCCTAAAGCAAGGAGCTGGAAGGCAGCAACGCTGCAAAGCATGTTACCTTCTGAACCCAGCAGAACTCTTGGCTTTTTTCAAGTCTTCCATCCTGTTCCAGGATTTAAGTAAGCTACGTACCTGCTATGGGTACACTGTTGACTGGCACCCAGGTCATGGTACCCTTCTTGCGTTTTTGAACGATGTATCCCACGATTCGGGAGCTGCCAGTTCTACGAGGTGTTTTCCAGGATATTGTGATGGTGTCTTTGCTGACACTAATGATCTCAGGGGGGTCTGGGGCACCAGGTGTAGCTAGAAAGAGAACAGTGTTTCATTATTAGCAGATAAACTTTTCTTGCAAAATAAGGAAGTGTTCTGAGTCATTTCTTCCACATTTCCCCAATGTATTTGTATGGATGTGCTTTGAAAACGTGACTGAGACCTGAAGTTGTGTATGCTGTTCCCTACAGAAACAGGATCCCACATGGACCTTATTTTCTGAATTTTCTCTTCATGAATGACCTGTGGTCATCACCACTGAGTGTTCCACTCTCAGCCTACAGAGAGAAGCACGTACATTCTTACACAATGGGTCATCTACTTCCATTCCCCCCGCCATGGGCAGGGACACCTCCCACTGGATCAGGTTGCCCAAAGCCCCATCCAACCTGGTGTTAAATACTTGTAGCGATAGGGCATCCGTAACTTCTTTGGGCAACCTGTTCCAGTGCCTCACCACCCTCGTAAGCAAAGAATTTTTTCCTTATGTCTCATCTAAAATCCACCCTCTTTCAATTCAAAACCACTACCTTCTGCCCTGTAACTACATGCCCTTGCAAAAAGTCTCTCTTCATCCTTCCCACAAGCCCCCTTCAACCACTGAGAGGCTGCAACAAGGTCTCCCCAGAGTCCTCTCCTCCACGCCAAACAACCCCACCTCTCCCAGCCTTTCTTCATAGTCGAGGTGCTTCCTGCCCTCTGATCATTTTCACGGACCTCCTCTGGACCTGCTCTAACAGCTCCACATCTCTCTTGTTCTGGGGACCTCAGAGCTGGATGCAGTACTCCATCTCCCTCAAACTGCTGGCCGTGGTTTTTGTGCTTTTTATTTTTTATTTTTTTTTAAATGTATCCCAAGCTACAACTGGCAAGCACAGATTTTTGTGAAGAGTTCACAGCCATGATTCAGGTTTAGATCTGTAGCAACATCCAAAATGCAGCGAGTTTCCTTTCATGTCAGCTTTGATAATCAATTTCCCGTAGGGTTGTAGAACACAGTTACAAAAGGTTATTCCTTACCTTTACTGACAGCCTTTACTTCCTCTGATTCCAGGGCGTCGCTGGTTCCCTCTGCATTCACAGCCCTCACCCTGAAGTAGTAGCTCATGTCTCGTTCCACTTTGTTGGTAGTGAAAGTAGTACAGCTTCTGGGGATTTCCCCAAGAGCCACCCAGTCGCCCTCGCCTCCCTCGCCTACCTGCTGCCTTTCAACAATATAGCTTTGCACTGGTTTGCCCCCATCATCTTTTGGGGGTTTCCACTGAATCGTGATGTCATTTGCAGAGCTTTCTACAATTTTCATGGGTCCTGCAGGTGGCTGTGGCTTGTCTGAAAAGATGAACACAAGCAAGTTAGCTCCAGATCCAAATGCATTCCTGGGTTTGGAGCAGACATTCTTTCTTGCTCACCAGCTAGGACACTCAATTTCTGATGGTACATATGACTAGTTGCAGAATGAGGGTCAAGCACCTGAACTGCCTCTTCAAACATCCACTCCTCTAACTTTTCATAAGGGTGTAGGAAGCTATGCACTTGCTCCATGGGCTGATTGTTCTCATACAAATTGTAGCAAGACAGCTCACTTATAAAGTACACCATCAGTTCTGATCTTCCAAAAGAGCACAGACATTTATGGTAAGATGGAATTTGGCCTTGATAATCTGATTGTAGATCTGCCTGTTGTGTGTAGTCCTATCTTCCACAATTTCCCAACATTCAAAAGTCAGATTTGGCTGTCCAAAATCAAACAAGATGAGTGTCATATTGTATTAAAGGGTAAGAAACACGTCAACAATGTTTGCTTGTATCTTAAGTTACTGGAAAATTACATAGCCTTGTTCATCTTGGAATAGCCAGTAGTTCTAAATAAGATTGTGACCAGCGTTACTGGTTCCGCTTCCTAAGCCTTACAATAAAAGCCACTGTAGATGTTACGGGGTCTTACCTGTTACCTCAACCTTTAGGTCGATATCTAAGATGCCACTGTCATTCTTCAGCCTGACTTTGTAATCCCCACGGTCTTTTCTCTCAGTGTTGGAGATGGACAGCATAGTATAGGTGTCTGTTTTATCAACACGAATCCTTGAGTCATCTGCTAGCTCCATTTTGTCCTTTAGCCATGTTGCTCTGACTGGTAGCCGGCCTTCAAAAGGGACCTTGATCTTTATTTTCTCCCCTGCCTTGGCCACAGTAGGAACACTTGTTAAGTTTTTCAGGAGAACTTTGTCAACCTGTGGAGGATCTAAGCAGATAATACAAGGTCATTAAAAATTGCAGTTCGAAGAGGATAAGGCCAACCTCGGAGGGGAGAGCTTCTCTGCGTTCATTGTTGCTGTATATTTTAAACATATATTCCAAAATATATTTATTTGGTTCTCTGGGGACTTATCCAACCTGAAAAAGTGAAGTTCATGATGCTGCAAACTAATTGACCTTCACATTTATTGTTACACCCAGCACTTCACACACATGCATGCAACTTTGCTACAGGATAATTTTCACAAAGTATTCATGATATCACACTGTCCTTTTCACTGTAGCAAGTTTTGCATAGGCAACATACTACACACACAAGAATGAAGAATCTGTTTTGATAAAGTCATATGTGTGCACCCACAATCTTTGAGTTAGTAGTAGAAGGTAGTCATAAAGGCTCCCTAGTTAAATTTTTATGCACCAACCAGTAACAAAAACATTTCCCATATTGATGGTTATTATAATAAAGTCTCAATAACCAACTATAGGTCCTGAGGGAATGTATTGCATCACTCACCTTCAACAAAAACTGAAGCTTCAGTTTTTATATCTCCAGCTTCAAACCTGTATTTCCCAGCATGAATATCTTCCACTTTGCTAAAAATTAGTTTGTGGACTAGACCTTGCTTTTCAAAAAAGACTCCATCCATGCTTGTTAACTACAAGATAAAACACAGGGACCCATGCTTAATAAAAAATAAAAAGACAATCCAAACAGGCAAAAATTTGAAATGTAATTGAAATGATTTATGAATGTCATGTGTGTTTAGTTACAATAACATTCTGGGATTACTTATCTGGTAACTACTTCACCACCATATTCCCCACAAAGACTTGAATCAAAGACCATTAAAATAAAAGGTAATTCTAATTTGACCTCTGATCTTAAACATTATCTCCAAACCTTCACTTTCTATTCTTAATGCTGACACTTTAGCCCAGGCTCAAGGATGACATCTTGGGAATCCTACAGTATCTTATGGATCCCACAGTTTGAACGAACTAGTCTTTTATGATCTTTTGGGATATGGAATGTGATATCTATGCTTGATTTTAAGCACTAATTTGAAAGAGTACTTTTGGTGTTATACCTGCCTATAGATCATCTGAAGATCCTTTTTATTTATGTATATATTATTTTGCATATTTTTCTCATGTACCAAAGAAAAGAAAAAGGATTCCATTTCAACTAAAAGACCCATGTCATCTTCACCCATGCAAAAGAATGGAAAACACAAAGCCTCCTGTTGTCAGCAAGAATGGACGTATCTTGCAGCAGGAAGGCAAAGAAATCTCAGTCAGTTTCTAACAGGAATTTTAGCTTAAACAAGCTCCTGCAGAAGTCTTCTAGGGCCATGCTGAGACCATAGTAAGACTGGCAGAGGGAAAGACACCTCAACATGATACTCAATAAGGGGTAGAGCCAGAGAGCAGAGCACTGTTAGCCAAAGAAAAAAGCAGCTACAGGACACTGACCTTTAATCCATCTTTAAACCAGGTTGCTGTCACATCTTCTTTATTGACAGCGCAAGACAGCTCAGCTGGTTCCCCTTTCTGGACTCGGACATCAATTAACTGCTTGTTGACATGGCAGCGTGGTGCTAAATGTCCAGAAAAGAAAATGTTGAAAGGATGATAATTCTGTCTTACACTGACAGAGAGTAATGTACACAAAAATACACATGCATGTGAGGAGAAGAGAGCTTTTAAAAATACATATACTGTATCATGATGGGCTTTTTTTTTTTTTTAAACCACGACACCGTGGGCCAGCTAGCATAAATTCATGGCATTGAAGGGACATGCCAGCTGGCCTGCATGCAGTATAGTCCCTACATCAACCTAATCAAAAATGCATTAATCACAAATCACATTATCCATCTACATATTTGCTATTTTAAGTTTATGCTAATTGTCTTGTCTCCCTCTACAGCCAGTGGGGAAAAAAAAGGCTCCTCCAGAATACGTACAATGTCCTTCTTAACTGTTCTTTTCCTCTGCATTGACCAGCTACAGGGCTGCCGAAACAGTCCTCCAGAACAGCTCCAGACACCCCCTGCATTCATCTTTCCCTTCCCCAGTTCATTCGTGTTAACATCCTCATCTCCTCTCTAACAAAAATCCCAGTTCTATTCACTCTTTCCTAATCGACTCCCAGTTTTGCAGGTTTTACTTACTGATTTGTATTTATGTTATGGTGGCCTTGATAAATTCTATCTCGGTCAGCGGGTCCACAAGGCAAGTACTCCCTTTTCATCACATATATAAAATTTCTCACTTTTACAGTTTTTGACATTGCTATCTTGCTAGTGCAGCCACTGATAAGATTTAAATGGCTGCATACACATTATTCTTTCACTATATGTAACTCGTTATCTCTCATGTTAGAAGAGAAAATGAATTCTTTAGATTGTATTACATTATGTACACATGCAGCCTAATTGGGTATAGAGTAGTTCCCAGAGCTCACAGAAATCAAATTTTTGCAAAAGATATATGAATGAAAAAGAGAAATAGTATGTTTTAAATTCGAACAATGTCAAAGAAACAAAGCCATATTCTTTAAAACTATATGGGAAATAATGTTTGTGAACTCAAGTCTCTTCCATTTGGATTTGAATAATTTATTTGAATGAACGAATGATACCTGTTTTAGATGATTTAGATATCATACCACAGTTATAATATCTATCCACGTATGCTGCATTGAAAACTGTACAGTTAGACCAGTACCCAAACAAGTCAGCTCTATAGACATTATTCTGTAGTCAGTTCACAATTAGCAAAATCAAACCCTCTGTCCAAGAGCATTTATCAAACACTTCTTGCACTCCAGCAGGCTCGGTGACGTGTCCATGTCCCTGGGGAGCCTGTCCCAGTGCCCGACCACCTCTGGGTACAGAACCTCTCCCTAACCCCCAGCCTGACCCTCCCCTGTCCCAGCTCCACGCCGTCCCCTCGGGTCCTGTCGCTGTCCCCAGAGAGCAGAGCTCAGCGCCTGCCCCCCCGCTCCCCTCGTGAGGGAGCTGCAGGCCGCCATGAGGCCTCCCCTCGGCCTGCTCTGCTCTGGGCCGAACAAACCAAGGCACCTCAGCCGCTCCTCACACGTCTTCCCCTCAGGCCCTTCACCATCTTGTAGCCCTCCTTTGGGCACTCTGTAGTAGTTTTAAGTTCTTCTGATATTGTGGCACCCAAAACTGCATGCAGTACTCGAGGTGAGGCTGTGCCAGCACAGAGCAGAGCAGGACAGTCCCTTCTCTCGACCGGCTGGCAGTGCTGTGCCTGATGCACCCCAGGACACGGTTGGCCCTTCTGGCTGCCAGGACACACTGCTGGGTCACGTTCAACTTGCTGCCGACCAGAACCCCCAGATCCCTCTCTGCGGGGCTGCTCTCCAGCCTGTCGTCCCCCAGCCTGTATGTAAAACCCAGGTTGCTCCAACCCACGTGCAGAATCCAGCACTTGCTCTTGTTAGTATCAAAACGCAAGGATCAGCAATACAGAAGTAATCAGTTAAACACATACCTCTCAGATCATCTAGGCGAAAATGTCCTCTTCTTTCTGTACTTTCCGCATTCTTCAAGAAATCATTTGTTTTAATATCAAGGCTGGGTAGCTGTTTTCTCTGGTTTATTGAGGAGGGTCCACCATAAAGGTTTGATGTCTGATCATAACCCGGTGAACCTTGACTGAAAACACCGGGCTTCCTCCCGTCACCCAATCTGTTAGGAGATTTGTCCCCTGCCCCTCCAACAGCGGAATCTTTGCCATAACGGGAGCCTAACTGTCCTAAATCCCTGTCCTCACCCCTACCATCCCTTTGATCTGATTCTTCGTCATGGGATGAGCCTTTGTGGCCTGGCCCTCTGAAATCACCAGCAGTTCCCTTTCCAGCTTCATCTCGTGCAGATTTGCCGGGACGTGAATCAAGCCCATATTTGCCACCCATTCCAACAGCTCCTGCCATACCTTCTGTACCCCAGGCTGAATGTAACTCCTTTCCATCACCTCCCAACCTGCCAACACCACCCCCTCCAGCCCTGCCTCCAGCTGAACCCCCGTCCTTTCCATATGCAGACCCAGCACCTTGTATGGCAGAGCCACCAACACCCCTGCCCTCTGAAGATAAGCCAGCTCCTCCTGCTCCACCTCCATATCCTTGAACACTGCTAAGCCCAGCATCCCGACCGTGATGTGAACCCATTACTTCTTCACCTCCAAAAGGAAAATGAGCTACTCCTGCCGCAGCACCACTTGATAGACCATCTCTTCCATAGGAAGATCCAGCCCCCCTTGCACTAGTTATACTACCACCAGCCCCAGCTGGGAGACCATCCTTTCCATAGGGAGACCCTACACCACCAAAACCACCTGCACCAGCACCACCAACACCAGCCCCAGTTCCCATACCCACTGGAAGGCCACCTTTTCCATATGGAGACCCAACACCTCCCAATCCAGCTACACCAGCACCGCCAACACCAGCCCCAGCCGGGAAACCATCCTTACCATAAGGAGAACCAACTCCCCCTGCACCAGCCAAACCTGAACCACCAACACCAGCTCCAGCTGGGAGACCATCCTTTCCATAGGGAGATCCAGCACCTCCAAAACCACCTACACCAGCATCACCAACACCAGCCCCAGCTCCAGCTGGGAGACCATCCTTTCCATAGGGAGACCCAACACCTCCCAGACTACCTGCACCAGCACCACCAATACCAGCCCCAGCTCCAGCTGGGAGACCATCCTTTCCATAGGGAGACCCAACACCTCCCAGACCACCTGCACCAGCACCACCAATACCAGCCCCAGCTCCAGCTGGGAGACCATCCTTTCCATAGGGAGACCCAACACCTCCCAGACCACCTGCACCAGCACCACCAGCCCCAGGTCCCATTCCCACTGGAAGGCCATCCTTTCCATAGGGAGATCCAACACCTCCAAAACCACCTACACCAGCACCACCAACACCAGCCCCAGCTCCAGCTAGGAGACCATCCTTTCCATAGGGAGATCCAACACCTCCCAGACCACCTGCACCAGCACCACCAATACCAGCCCCAGCTCCAGCAGGGAGACCATCCTTTCCATAGGGAGACCCAACACCTCCAAAACCACCTACACCACCAACGCCAACGCCAGCGCCAGCTCCAGCTGGGAGACCATCCTTTCCATAGGGAGACCCAATACCTCCCAGACCACCTACACCAGCACCACCAATACCAGCCCCAGCAGGGAGACCATCCTTTCCATAGGGAGAACCAATACCTGCTGCACCACCTGCACCAGCACCACCCACTCTGGCTGGGAGACCATCCTTTCCATAAGGAGAACCAACACCTCCCAAACCTCCTACACCAGCCACACCAACACCAGCCCCAGCTGGAAGACCATCCTTTCCATAGGGAGACCCAACACCTCCCAGACCACCTACACCAGCCCCACCAACACCAGCCCCAGCTGGGAGACCATCCTTTCCATAGGGAGACCCAACACCTCCCAAACCACCTGCACCAGCACCACCAACAGCAGCCCCAGCTGGGAGACCATCCTTTCCATAGGGAGACCCAACACCTCCCAGACCACCTACACCAGCCCCACCAACACCAGCTCCAGCTGGGAGACCATCCTTTCCATAGGGAGACCCAACACCTCCAAAACCACCTACACCAGCACCACCAACACCAGCCCCAGCTCCAGCTGGGAGACCATCCTTTCCATAGGGAGAACCATTACCTTCTGCACCACCTGCACCAGCACCACCAGCGCCAGGTCCCATTCCCACTGGAAGGCCATCCTTTCCATAGGGAGATCCAACACCTCCCAGACCACCTACACCAGCCCCACCAATACCAGCCCCAGCTCCAGCTGGGAGACCATCCTTTCCATAGGGAGATCCAACACCTCCCAGACCACCTACACCAGCACCACCAATACCAGCCCCAGCTCCAGCTGGGAGACCATCCTTTCCATAGGGAGATCCAACACCTCCAAAACCACCTGCACCAGCACCACCAACACCAGCCCCAGCCGGAAGACCATCCTTTCCATAGGGAGAACCAACTCCCCCTGCACCACCTGCACCTGCACCACCCACTCCAGCTTGGAGACCATCCTTTCCATAGGGAGACCCAACACCTCCCAGACCACCTGCACCAGCACCACCAATACCAGCCCCAGCTCCAGCTGGGAGACCATCCTTTCCATAGGGAGATCCAACACCTCCCAGACCACCTGCACCAGCACCACCAGCCCCAGGTCCCATTCCCACTGGAAGGCCATCCTTTCCATAGGGAGATCCAACACCTCCAAAACCACCTACACCAGCACCACCAGCGACAGTCCCAGCTCCAGCTGGGAGACCATCCTTTCCATAGGGAGATCCAGCACCTCCAAAACCACCTGCACCAGCACCACCAACACCAGCCCCAGCTGGAAGACCATCCTTTCCATAGGGAGAACCAACTCCCCCTGCACCAGCTAAACCTGAACCATCAACACCAGCCCCAGCTGGGAGACCATCCTTTCCATAGGGAGATCCAGCACCACCAAGACCACCTACACCAGCCCCACCAATACCAGCCCCAGTTCCCATTCCCACTGGAAGGCCATCTTTTCCATAGGGAGAGCCAATTCCTCCTGCACCACCTATACCAACCCCAGCTGGGAGACCATCCTTTCCATAGGGAGACCCTACACCACCAAAGCCATCCACACTTGTACCACTGGCACCAGGTCCCATTCCCACTAGAAGGCCATCTTTTCCATAAGGAGAGCCAATTCCTCCCAAGCCAGCTGCACCAACACCAGCCCCAGCTGGGAGACCATCCTTTCCATAGGGAGATCCTACACCACCAAAGCCATCTACACCTGTACCACCAATACCAGCCCCCGTTCCCATTCCCATTGGAAGGCCATCTTTTCCATATGGAGAGCCAACACCTCCAAAATCACCTACACCAGCACCACCAACGCCAACGCCAGCGCCAGCTCCAGCTGGGAGACCATCCTTTCCATAGGGAGACCCAACACCTCCCAGACCACCTACACCAGCACCACCAACACCAGACCCAGCGGGGAGACCATCCTTTCCATAGGGAGACCCAACACCTCCCAGACCACCTACACCAGCACCAGCAACATCAGACCCAGCGGGGAGACCATCCTTTCCATAGGGAGATCCAACACCTCCCAGACCACCTACACCAGCCCCACCAACACCAGCTCCAGCTGGGAGACCATCCTTTCCATAGGGAGACCCAACACCTCCAAAACCACCTGCACCAGCACCACCAATACCAGCCCCAGCTCCAGCTGGGAGACTGTCCTTTTGATAGGGTGATCCCATTTGTCTTCCGGCTCCATCAGCTCTAACCCAATTTCCAGCTCCAGCCCCAGCTTCACCTGATTGTCCATGTTTACCGTAGAACCCTCCCATTTTACCTGCAGTAGCGTCATTAACATCTGCCCCAACTGATAGACCATCTGGACCATAGAGTACCCCCATTTCTCCTGCAGAACTGCCACCTGCACCAGTTCTAGCCCCATCTCCAGCTGGGAGACCACCTGGGCCATACAGCAAGCCAGATCTTCCTGCCTGACCTACATGACCACCAGCATCAACTGTTAAGCCATCCTTGCCATACAGAGCCCCTGTTTCTCCTTCTCTTTTTATACCGACTCCATTCACACCAGCCACAGTAGGCAGACCATCCTTGCTATAGGGGGATCTCATTCCTCCTGCAGTCTCAGTACCTGCAGCATTCTTACCAGATCTAGTCCTACCTAGCATATCATCCTTACCATACAGGGAATGCTTGTCTCCCACTCTGGTTGAATCAGGATCAAGTCCACCTAACACAGAACTTCCATCAGTAGCACCTAATCTCTTGATACCACCAAAGCCAGCTCTAGAACTATTATCACCTACTTTATCATTTTTGTCATGCCAAGAATCCATACCTTCTGCATCAGCCATGTCAACATCAACTGCATCCAACATACCCTCATCTCTGCCATCCACAGAACACCATTCATCTGCTCCTCCTGCTCTATCATCAGTATTTGCTCTACCTGTCATAGAATCCTGGCTGTGTACAAGCCTTAAACCTTTCTTCCCTCCTAAAATTTTTAGTCCAATGTTACTGTCATCATCTGTCATTGATTCTCCATCTCCCTCTGCTCCAGAAAACTGCCCGGGCCCCATTGTTCCATCTCTGTACGTTTTGCGTAGCCCCTCTTTTCCCAGAAATATATATCCTTCATCAACATCAGTAGAGTAGCCTTGACTGCCTTCTTGGCCATTTCTGTACCAGTCATCTTTTTCCATGCCAGCATCTGTAAGATGATCTTTATCACTAAGATGTTCTCTGCGTTTAGGTTTCTTAGCCCCGTCTTTATCTGTCAATGTTTCTTTCCGCCAGTCAGATTTCTCTTTTTCACCTCCTTCATCCTGTCCCTTTTTTCCTTTGGGATCTGTATTGAAGATGCATTGTTTGATTGAAGGAAAAAAAATACAGCAAAAGAGAGAAAAAACAACAATCAACGTCATGTACTGCATCAACAAAGAAAATTCATTAGCAAGTTATCATTTCTTTCTAAGACACAGACACATAACACATTTAAATGAACTTAAATTCAATTAAAAACCTTTTTTTTCATTGCTATACTAAGACATAACTTTACATTTCTTAGTTAAGACAACAATTATTTTTAGCTGAAACATGCTTGTTAACAAACAACAAAAAAATTAAGAAGAAAAAAAAAGAAGAAATGGGAGATCAGGGCAAACCCAGTATGATAGATCCAATTTAGAGGGACTTAAGTGGTATCTGGGACTCTTTGGTTCCTTTTGCCTTCTACCTCTAGCCCTGAAGGAGTTGCAGAATATCCCCCACCCAGACTGGTCATCAGTTCCCACCCTTCAATTAGAATCTCATGGCTATTGTGGCAGCTTGCACATTTGGCATCCTGGCACTTGAGAGATCTCCAAACTGAAGACTAAAGATTCCGGTTCTGTGAACAGCTTTGTATTAAACCCATAATTCAGACTTTTCTGAGACAAAAAGTGGGTCATGGACTGTGTTTATTTTCACCCTAGATATAATTCCTGTAGAGCATTGACAGCTCAATGAAGTCAACAGGCAGTTGCTTTTTATGTCATACTCAGCAACCTGCCCTGTTTCTGAAGGGTTACCAAAAAAGGTCTTTATGAAGTACATCAGCTTTTGCTGCAGCAGGAACTCAAAAGAAACCGAAACAACTACACTTGAGAATCAAAAAATAAAAGCCAGCTAACTATTAATCTGAATCATAGTGAAGACTGAATCATAGAATATCCAAGTTGGAAGGGACCCACAAGGATCATCAAGCCCCACTTCTGGATCCCCAGAGGACCACATTGAGAAGAACAGAATAGAACAGAATAGAACAGAATAGAACAGAATAGAACAGAATAGAACAGAATAGAACAGAATAGAACAGAAAATCACGTCTTCTTAAACTCTGTCAGGCTTGGTGCTGTGACCACGTTCCTAGGGAGCCTGTTCCAGTGCCTGACCACCCTCAGGTGACAAACCTTTTCCTCATACCCAGCCTGAATCTGCTTTCACTGGAAGGTATATTTCCCATCTTCTTCTGAGCTTCTTCTAACCTGTTTAACCCCTACTTTGGAAAGAAAATACCATCTAGCAAGATGCCCTCTAAATTTCCTTGATTGTATGTATGTTGCATCCTCATTAGAAACACATGCTAGGGTATGGAGTATTTTTAGGTAACTGATGGAGAACATACTACTTCATAGTAACTGGAGAGGAAATAAACCAATAGAGTTTGTCATAACTAAAAAATAAATAAACTGTCTCATCTGAAGAGAAAAGAAGGTCTAAACAGACCTTCATTTCTACAGATACAATTTAGGAACTAGAGGCTCCACAATTTGTTTCTCAGTGAGCAATAAGACAGTGAGAGGATTATTATTTTGTTTACATGCTTCAGGCCAACACTGTGTGAAAAATATAGTGTCACTTACACTCTACAAGAAGATAGGCATTTGAGGAACAGAGTCCAGTGTCGAGTGTGTACATGCCATTGTCAGAGGCCACAACATCCTTGATAACAAGCTGATGGGTCATACCGTCAGGGGTCATGGAGATCTGGTGCTTCTCACTTGCCTCAAGGGGGTGGGTTTTATGTAGCCACACAGCATCATAGCAAGGACTGCGTAGGGTACACTCAAAGACAGCATTTCCCTTCTCGGGACAATGCACATCACTGAGTGGCTGCTGAAATCTCACAGGAATGGCTGGAATGGAAAAAAAAAAAAGAAAAAACACAAATCAAAGGCTACAGAAAAGAAATAGTTATTTCTGTCGTCTCAGAAGAAAACTTGCTGCAGCTGAAGGAAGAAAGACAGGAACTTGCCATGCCTGTGAACACTACTTTAGGCAGACAAAAAAAAAAAAAAAGACTGAGACATGCTCCTGTGCCTACTTCTACAGTATAGAGAGGTAGATTTTTGTCTTTATTATCTTAGTATAAGCATTTATACTATCCATCACTGTGATGTGCTGGTAATTTGTAGTCATTAATGTATTTCAGCATCCTGATACTAGTATTGAGGTTGACCGTTGTTATGTTAAGCTTACAAAAATAAACTACAGCATAGGGTAAGTTAAGGAATTTGTCAACTACCATCCAGAAGTCCAAAGGGTACTTGAACCTAGTCCTTTGGACAACAAATGCAACATCCATACCACATAATCACCTTCCAGATGTTTTTCACCTGTGTCATAAGGAGCAAACCATTATTAAGCAACACAAAAAAGTCTTCTGTTGTCATCAGCTTTGACTGCTGAGCTTTGCATATGCTCCTACATGAAACTTTCCAGCAAAAATAATTTCTTGATACAGCTGCAGATCAGATACATCTAACTGAAATCCTTACATTCAGCATCCAGTTCAGTTGAGAAAACAGGTACATCTTCCACTCTGACTTGATATAAGCCTGCATCTTCTGGCTGCACATCATTGACAATGAAATTATACCTTTTTCCAATCCGCCTCAGGTAGTGCTTTCTGTATTCATCCCCTGTTCCATATCTGAGCCTCTCACCATCCTAGGAAGAGAAACAACATACTCTTAAAGACAACACACAACTAGCACAAGGCATTTCAAATAAATCAGGCCAAATTTTTGCTATTGATATCAATGAGTGGCAAGAGAGAAGTCTACACTCTATTGCTATTTAAAGTAAACAGCACACAAGCAATACCATGTGCAGTAAGTCCTGCACAGAATACAGCATCTGACTCTCAAACTAGGCAAAGTGGTAATAAGCGCAAGTAAGTTGTTGAAGCTTAACTAACACAGTCACTGTAACTTCAAAGATTTCAGCAACTTCAAAGATAGATAAGCAGGCAAGTTCACAACTCTCCAGTCTGTGATACATTTAGGTTACCTTCTCCATGTTGTGGTTGTATAGGTCTCATGTTATGCATTCAATTCACAAGTTCTTAGTTAGCCTGACCTCTTTAATGAATTCAATTTTTACGTACATTAAAGCTACTAACTGCAGTTTTACTGAAATGTATCTTCCAGTGGAACATCCACAACCCTGATCACATGAGGATCACAGCAACACAACTACATAAATGGATGGGATGTTTTACTTCCTTGATATCTTTTACCAAAGAAGTGAATTAGAATGGAATATAACACTCAAATGAATTAAATCAGTCTGTCTTTCTGGTATGAGACTGCAGAATTTCTGCAGCCTGAAAGACATTGCTAGAATTTACTCTTATCTGAAGAGCTCACTTATTTGAAGCAAAAAGGATGTCCGTAACTGACAGAAATGTTTCCACTGTACTTGGATCTATAAATCCCAAGTGATATTCACCACCAAAGATCACCTGGACCCCCACACCAATGCTTTTCCCTAATCAGTCAATGATTCTGTGATAGACAGACTACTTTAAGATTCTTATTTGCTCTCAGATGCTGCCCAGTGGATCAAGCATTTAATGCAGACAACTACAGTGATTTACGACCTGGGCGACTCATCTTAAGCCTTACCTTAAGCAGATAAATTTTGCTGTTACTATTTTTCAGGTCCATCTCTAGGACAAATGTAGCAGTTCCATCCTTGTTGACCTTGATATGTTGCATATTTCTGATACTGTGAATTAACTGCAAAGAAAGATACAAGAACTTGGTAAATGATATGGCTGCCAAGACAGAAGTTCTTAAGTTGTTGAACAAATGTGAAATCTACCTTCTATCTGCAGAGAAAAGAGCTACTTCTAACTTTGTGTATAGAAGAAGCACCTGTAAATGTCCAGAGGTTCTTCTGGTGGGCAAATTGTGTTGTACATGCTGTGCCCTGGTCATTCATACGCTAAACAATCTCTACCCGTCCAGGTTTCTACATACTCTGTATGCGACGGGCACTTTTGACTCTGAGGCATATAACTCTCCAATTCAGTGTTGGAATTCTTATCACAGACAACTGAATACAGAATTTAGCTATGTGGTTCAATAAAAGGATTATCCTAAGTTCACTATCCCCTAAAATCTATGAAGTCAACTCCAAAAAAGTAGGTAGTTTTTTCATCTGCATCAATATAGAAGTAGGACTTTAAAACATTGTCACAAATCGTTGCCTGTCATACAATAACATTTTCATCTGCAATGCAATTTAGGAAGGTTTAGCCCATTTTCAGAAGCTACTGAGGAACTGTAGGACTTGGCACCTTGTTAAAAATCAGTGCATTCATTGTTTTCAGTTTATCCTACCTCTCCTTGTTCACTCTCTGCATCCCTTCTCATCTCCTGAAGCTTTCTCAGCATGCCACGGAAGTCAGAAATTCCATACTTAATACAGATTTTCTCATAATCTCTTCTATCTGCGTGTAGTAACAGTTGAAAGATTGCTTCTTTATCCAATGTTTTTTGTTTTGGTACTGGGGCCCTTGGAAACAGGGGGAAAAAAATCAAGAATTTTTGAAAGACAGTAAGATGTCTTTTTTCTATACTTAATCCTCTTTCAGTTTACTCTCCATCATTTCTGTAGTTCACTTGCTCCTGTACATATAGACAAGAAAGGATAAGACTCTTCTGGCACAGGCTTTCTGTATCTAGACTACCAAATGAAACGGTGTCAGGGAATAGTCTTGCCCTGGGACATATAGAGCACTGTAAATTTAGCAGTCTGGACAATTACTTATCAGAGCCGCTGGCACAGTTTGGCCCAGGCCAACCTGTACTTTCCCAAATTATTTCTCGGCACAGTTCAGGAGTTTACATAGGCCAGAGATCATTCCCATTAGGCAGTGTTTGAGGTTTCCTGCTTGGGAAGTAAAGGGAGCTCAGCAATGGGCACATGGCAGACTGCAGATGGCATGGGAACCAGGGCTCAGTCCCTGATTGCCCAGAGAGACCATTACATGAAGATTTGCCACTCAGCCATGAAGTTACTTGTGAGCTTAAAATGGGGAAGTGGAGAAACAGACCTTTTAAAGTCAAAATCTTCTAGTGCAAAGGAACATACACTTCAAGGCAAGGTTGGTACCTCGTGTTCATCTCAGTCTCACAGATAGTAGCAAACTGTTCTGATATGTCTGTCCATATGCTGTCTCACAGCAACTTTGGAAACAACATATTGGCATGAAGGTCTATGAAGTTACCATATCAAGAAACCTCTGGGAAGTGTAAAAATGGCCTTCATTATACGGAGGCTTACCGCTTCCTCAGCAGCTTCCTGAGGTCCTGAAGCTTCTTCTTCAATTCTGTTACGAGGGGGCGGGATGACGACACACAACAGAGAGGGAGGGATTAAAACAACAACAAAAAATCAGACGCCCAACACTCTAAGATATGGTCCCCAAAAGAAGATAATGCTAAACAGCCCCCAACAGGAGACCATTCCACTATTCTGTGTTTACCTCTGGTGATGTTTTTATACTTTACTAAAAAACTGCTGGAAAGCTTACAGGTTCATCTGCCAAACTCATGTTCTTTTAGTATCATTAAAGGTCACTGCTTTCTACGGAGCTTTCCTCTCTTTCTAGAGAGGACACTCTAGAGACCCACAATTTTCCAGCCACATTAACATGTTTGATGAATTTGACAGCCAAAAATCCTTTTCTAGCACACACCTAGAATCATTATTTGTAATAGCTCAAAGTCATGTTTAAAAATGTCACTTTACCCAAAAGTAAACAGCAAGCAGAAAGTGCAGACAGAACACTAGAGATACATTAACCTTCTCTTACTTTATTTTATTTTATTTATTTAACAAGTTTGGGTAAGTTTCAAGGCCATAAAAGACAGAGAACCTCCTAAAGAATTATGCTACTGTTTATTTCCTCAGAATGGAGACTAAATGACTTAATATTTCCTTTGTTTCTGCTGTAAGGTCTATACAAGATTAAACAATTCTTTCCCCTGATAAAGCTAGGGAGGCAGGTAGGTCCTGGTAATGTTTTCCTATTCCTTCCTCAAAGGCCTTTAGCACTTTCTCTGATAGCATGCTAATAATGTAACTGTTTCATTTCATGTTTGCTCCTCCCCACCTCCTGTTTTTCTTTCACAGAGCAATGAAGAAGAATAAGCAAAAAATGTACTAGATAGATAAGTATTTGGAATGCAAATAAAAAAGTATACATATATATATATATAACTCACCATCAGCAGACTGAGCAGGAACATATTGTGCTTTCCTCTTAAAGCCAACTGAGAGTTTAGAAGAGAAAACAAATGAAAAGCAATTCATAAGATGAACAAGATAACATAGACTAACATCAGTAAGCCTATGAACCATAAAATCTATGCATCTGTCATCAGTGCAAGAGGAAATTCTAGTCTGGATTTCGTTGTTAGCTTGACACTGATTCCTAGTCATCCCCACCTATAGTGCAACATTTCTATTGCAATTGCTTCTGTGCTTATTGGATACTCTGTGCAGTGGACGAGATTGTTTCTGCCCTTACAGTTGAAGCTTACAGTTTAAGTAATGGTACAAAAAGAAGATTGACCAACTTGTCCAACATGATAAAAAAAAAAGGATCAAGCCAATTTAACACTAAATCCAGAGCTTCTTGGCATGGTCTGGTGCATCGATAACAATATCCATCTTCTTCTGTGTTGCCTTAAAGCTCGTATTGTCATGGAGTCACCTAAGCGGGGGAAGTTGCAGAAGACCTCCAGTCCTCAATGAGGTAGAAAATAGCCCTTCACACCAAGGATACTTAGACAATGCTCTGGGCACCCACCCCCGAGGGACATTGAAGCCGATTACATGGGACCACAGGATATTTGGACTACAGAACTAGTCAGTCTTACCCTGTATGATCCTGAGGCCAGCAGAGCATGTAGCTTCCCCATATTCATTTACAGCAAAGCAACGGTACACATCAGTGTCGTCTACAGTGAGTTTATTTATCTTAAAAAGAAGAACATAGGAAGAGCTTGCAGCCATGTACTGTGGTTCACTTATTCAACTTCTAATAAGACAGCTACTTGGTGAAATTTCAGATCTTTCTTCTGTTCTCAGAATGACTCCAAAAATGGCTCATTTGACTTTTGTGCCATTTCAGACCTGATGATATCTATATTTTCTTTTATTTGTGAAATATTTAGACCATTTTGCTCTTTTGGCACATTTTAAGAGAATAAATTCTCACAATGTCATCATCTCTAGTATTTGTGATCTGCATCTATTTTGACATTCAGCTTCTCTTCCTGTTTCATCTTGATCATCATTATATAGGTGGAGTGATGCAATTCAGTACTGAGCTGTGTTTTAGGCTTTTCTAGTAGTTGACTACCTAACCACTTTTGCTAGATGCTGATGTTTCCACCCTGATAGCCCACTGCAGGCTTCCCCTTTTCATTGTGCTCCCTGCTTTGTGTGTCCTGTCCACAGTATTTGATCTTTACCTTCAGAACGTATTCATTTATAACTTTATTGAAGAATATTTCATATTTGCCAGGATCGTCCATTTCTCCTTTTGCACGCCTCCATTTCACCTCAGGGGTTGGAACACCTTTGACCACTGCTCTGAAAATGGCATTTTTACCTTTTGAAAGAGGCAAGAAATTAGTTATTGAAGACAAGCTTGAGCATAAAGATTCTCATGTCAGGCTCCTTGTGTTATCAATAAAGTGATCCTCAGAGTGAGCCACCTCTGCTGTTTTGGACAGAAACATTCTTTAAAAATAATTCTTTTGGTTCTCTCTGTGAAGAATGCCTAAATTACCAATTTAATTTGGAGGAATTTGAGCATTTAATGCAAGATACCTGCAATAATCTAATAACCTTGTCTAACTCACCAGCTTTCAAAGAGATTTAAAAACTAACTTTAAAATTCACCAGGGACAAATATGGACTCTCCCTGCATTTTTATTGCACATCCATGTGGATAGAGAAAGCTTTTTTTTCCTCTTTTTTTTTTCCTCTTTTTTTTTTTTGCTATCTTGGTCTGATTTTCAACTCTCTTAATAGTAAGAAGTAGTAGGGAATACATGCTTACATGCTTGAGGAGAATGGCTATCATATAGGTAGTGTGTACAAGTTGGTATGGACCAAAATTGTGCCAGTAGCACATCTAAGCTGAACTTGCTATAGCTCTGTTGATTACAGAAATGATTAGAGGGTGTTAGCAGTCTCGGCTGGCAGGCTAACACCCCATTTAAAGACCTTTTACGATTGAATATAGACAAACCCTGTCATTATTGACATAGGGAAAAGTGCCACAGCCTAGACTTGAACTAAGGGACTAATTCCCTTGCACTCCAAACACACAGGCTCTGCTATCTGAAGAGACAAGGAAGGGAGAAGAGAATGGGGTTCACCTGTGAGGTCTCTCCATCTCTCCTCTAATAACCTGAGTATACTGCAGCTGACCACTGAAATCTCCAACAGCTTCAAAGTCTTAGGAGACATAAAACAACTAATCAGAGAAGTGACTCATGTGTAGGTAAGTGGGGGTGTCACACTGGAACAGAAAAGGAGATGAGTGGATGTTGCTCGGGGAGGAAATGATTATTATCTTTCCTTTGTAATAGTTTTGGTCTTCAGATGACCAACAATGTTAAAATGTCACCCCAGAAAGTCTTGCAATATTTCCCACACCCTTCTGCAGTCACCAGCAAAAAAAAAAAAATATGATGCATCAAGCTCTGTTGGCCATGCAGCCAACAGATTCTTACGAAAAGAATCTTTCTTCACAGTTTTTCCAAGATTGCAGTACCAGAACTATTATTAAAGTCTGAATCCAATTGATTATACTTTTGTCAAATTGTAACAGCTTGGAGTACCAGCTAATCCATTCACTGAATGAAATGATGCAACAATAAAATAAAAAAAAAATAAAATAAAATAAAAAGAAACTCAGAGTGCATCTGCATAGACACTGAATTCTCTTTATGCAATGGATGACCTTAACGCCCTAATATTTTGTATATGGACCATGCAGAACCTACATTGAATGAAATAACATAGAAAGTATGACCGACCACTGATTCGGTTCATGCCTGAAACTCGCAGGCGAAAGGCAGGTGGTGGAGGTGCGATGCACCACTAGAGGCCACTGTGCTCCTTCTTAAAATTTCAATGGCCCGTGGATATCGACACATGGGTGTGACAACACTGAAATCCAGGGTGCTAGAAATTGTTCAGGCTCGTGAGGAAGGAGGTGCTACACGAACTACGCAGGCTATCCACTCCAAAAAGATACTCGCTGTAAGGGTAGAAAGATTACCGGAAAGCTTCCCATTGATTTTGCGCCTTGGCTCATTATTTGCCTCCTCTATGGACAATTTGCATTGCTTCTTGATGGAGAACTACAGCCTAAATAGCACACCAGCGGTTCCTCTTACTTTAAAAGGCAGCTAATCTTGTGCTGAACATTCATGAATCCAGTTAGTTAAACAGGAAAATAAAAACCATAGAATCATTAAGGCTGAAAAAGACCTCTAAGATCATCTAGTCCAACCATCCACCACCTACCACCAATATTGCCCACTAAACCACATCCCTAAGTACCACATCTACCCTCTCCTTAAAGACCTCCAGGGACAGTGACTCCACCACTTCCCTGGGCAACCCGTTCCAATGAACATTTTTCAAGGTGTTTAACCTTTTGCTACAAAATGCTTATCTTGAGATCTTCCTGCAATAATTCACAGGATTTGTTGTATACATTAGGAGCCATATTTTGATTGCACATACAATAGTTAAAACTCAGGAGAGCTCCAGCAGTACTAATGGAACTTTCCTAAGTAGTACATAGACTTTGGCCACACAATACTTTTTGTGGTCTAGTCAAATCTCTTTAGAAACTAGCTTGATTTAATCTGGAAAATTGACATAGGGGAGACACGGAATCAAGCCTGTGGGTCTGTGACTAACTTTTTTTTTTTAAGAATCTCACCTTCCTGCAATGTTAGAGTGACAGGTTTCCGCTCAAAGTCAGGTGTACTGCATCCTTCTGGAATCTTATCCACAAACTGGGCAATATTTACTCCTGGGACAGAAGATTTCTTGTAGGATTTCACTAGAAAGGCAAGGAAAAATACATTCAATTAAGATAATGCGTTTGTGTTTTAGAAATGGTCACGCAATCTGCATCACCTCCCTGTAGAACAGGGAGGGTTTCTGCTCTGCTCCACTTGGACAAGAAAGGAACCATCCGTTCTTGTACTTCAGGCTGGGAATGTATCCACAGGCTGGAGCATTAAGGTCTGTGATTTTGTGTTGACTTATTGCACAGCTATGGCTGAAATGGGAAAATCTGCAATCAAGATAGCAGTCCAGGGCCACAATAGCTTACACGCCTAGCAGTGTTTTGGACAGAGAATGCTTTTACGTCAGTCATTATTCCAAATAAAAATTCAAAGTCTGCCATGAGGAAAACCCTACTGCAAAGGTCAGCGGAACCTGATGGGCCAGTTTCTGGTGTCTCTCCTGGTGGTGGTGAGAGACAGACACCTAGTTGCCAAACAACACCAAAAGCAAGTTGGGCTTATTCTCAGGGTTAGTCCAGATAGGTTCCACAGCTGTGGCTGTTCTCTCACCTGCCCGATGGCTTGTCATGATGCTGTGCTCAGCTGCTTGTGGTCAGCACAAATAGGCTACAGGCTCTCCTGTGAAGAAGACAAAACATTATTTACAGTTCACAAAGGAGATGAAAGACCTTAACGCTGCTCACCTTTATGATGCAGTTTGCCCTTCCTCGCTTGCTACATCCCAGCATCCCAGTTGAGAAATGCCTGACAGCCAACATAGCTCTGCCACCCCTTTCCAAATCACATCATGACAGTTTTGAACCATAAGCATGATGCAAACCAGGTAGGAAAATGGCTAGTGGGGCTAAGCTGAAAACAAACGCATCTAACAGCATCCCTCTGACACATCATCCATTTACATGTCATCTGGCTTTCCTCCAAAGACCTCCTCTCATGTTTCAAGCAAATATTACACCACATGGCACTCACGCGGTGAGTTCTGATGGATGGCAAGAGCAGTTGCTGAGAAGAAAGCCACAGAGATGGATGTCTAAACTGGGGCACGAAGGAGAAGCACGTCCTGATCTAAGTAAGCTCGTCTAAATTAGCAACAGACCTGAGAGCACACTATAAACTAGTACTTACTCTAGAAGGAAATGGTGAAGTGTGAACTTGGCATTAACTAGTTATTGTTATAGATCACTCATGTGACCCTCTGTCAAAGGCGTCTCTTTCCCTGTATTTATAAAGTAGACAGCAAATAATGTAACACATCACTATCTTGCAAGCAAATTGTGAAGGCAGATTTCTTGTCATATGAGAGATGATCAGAAACTATAGAGTTACTGCAGCTCTGAAAGAGCAATTAGATTAGATTCCCATGTGGGATTAATGCTATGTCTCTGCTTACCCGTCTGCACTCCTTTGCTCAACACAGTCAGGCTGTGTTGTGACTGCAACCCTTACCAGTTTTAAAAGGAAGAGGGACTTTGACAGCACACCTTTGATCTTCTTTCTGTTTCCTGTATCAACTGACGTTCATGCAACCATGTATTGCCACACTACACCTGATGAAAACGCTGGGTAGGACCCCGGCATTTCCCTATTATACATCTGGCTCAGAGCTGTGTTATCTGTGTGAAACCTGGTTTCAGCTGAGGGTAAAAAACAACTAAGCTACCAAAAAAATCATTTGTGCTCTATGTCCCACAGACAGGCCAAAGACAGTGTAACTCGGTGTTTTTGAGTCAAATTCTGAACCAAGAGGATAAATTTCATTTTTCAATTCATTGGTAGTTGCAAATAAGAACATAGACATCTCTCCACAACAAAGCACTGACTCTACTGTTTTTAACATATATCTCATTTTAGGGCTCTACACACTATACAAATCTCAAACAACTACAGGATCACTACTGATTACTTGGAAAATCATTCTGTTAGCCTCACTAAATTTAGTGGAAATGCCCGTAAAATGATAGAAACAGGAAACGATATGTGGGACTGTGTGAAGGATGGTCAAGTCCCCTCTAACACCACCCCAGTCTGGTGTGGGTGTTACTATCCACTAGTTTTACATATCCACACACACTAGCTGGAACACTGATATTTTGGCATTATCTTATACCTTCTACTGTAAAAATCTATTTGTGGTGTTTTAAAAATTGCAAATGAAGGGAATGAACAGCTCGTGGGAAGGAAAAATGCAAAACTGAAATGATCAAAAGACGATTCCAGGTTGCACCAGGCAAGGCACTGCACAGCAAGTGGCAGAGCTCTTCAGAGACTCTTAATCACTATCTCCTGATGGTATTCATTTGTCCTCCAAGGTACTGAACTGTATTAATAGCAAACACTATAATCCCCTACTGCCTTTCACAGTCTTGCATCTTCCTAAACATGTCACCACTCCAGGAGCTGAAATGTCTAACTCTACACAAACGTGACTACTTGTCATTAGCTTGCAACAGTATTCCCCTAAGCTCTCTTTACGCTAGGCTTACATTCGCCCTTCGCTTCTCAAGATTTCTTCCCTCCTACATTAGGCAATTCTGACAAGCATCTATACTGAAACACGAACGTGCTCCTCAGGTCCAAAGCCGTTAAGAAATTCATTTTTTTCTTATGTCATCAAGTGTCAAGTCAATCAGGGGTTTTCAGGTGCGACTGTGGACATATGCTAACGTAATTCCAAACTACAAAGAGATGGCTACTCTCAAACCTAGCTGAAAAAATAAAAATACTGACGATATTCATACATATAGTAATAGACATCATACATGCATCCTCTCAATATGCACTGTGTGTAAACTGCTGAGTTAACATGGCCTTAAATATTTCAGAAATTGACATGGATTAAAGATAAGCTGCTGTGAGTCCTTAAACTCCTGTGAATTCTTGCCTTCTGGAGAGTGAGACAGAAGCATCCTAATGCCACACATTGACTGCAAAGTTAAAATAACATTGCCAGGATATGCAAGAGAACATTCCTTCAGCGGAATTAATCCAACCACATCATATTTTCTAGTGTCTTCCATGTTAAATGTGGTTTTGGAAATACCGTATCAGCTGGCACAAAAACTTTCAGAATATGTCCTGCTTACTTTTAAAATTTCTACTCCCTTATTACATTAATAACCTTGTTTTACTTTGACTTCAGTTTAATCCTAGAAAAAAATAAATCACAGTTGTTTTTTTTTTGTTGTTGTTGTTTGTTTTTTAAAGAAATGAAAGACAGCAAAAACCTTCCAAAAATTGTCATGGTAGAATTTATATCTCCACCCACAGTTGCCTGAACCAAAGTCCTGTGCACTAAGATGATCGCTGATGTTGCCATTTAGTCAAAAGAGGCAGACAAATGCTTCCAAAGGGCAGCAAACCCCTCCTCTATCAAACGCTCTTCACCAACAGTCCTAGCATAACAGGGCTAATGCTGGAATTAGCTCAACACTCTCAGTCCTCTGAAAAACAGAGGACTTCATCCGCTAGCCTCATTCAGATAACCAAGATAGGACTTGGCTATTTCTTATCCCATGTAGAAATCTATCTGGTTTTCAGGGGCAGAGATGTCCCCTTTAGAGACAGTGGCAAAGCTTCCACTGCTGTGAATGCAGAACAGAAGCAAACACTTGACTACTGACAACATTTTTAGACTGGCAAAATAAACCAGACAGCCTGAAGGGATGGGAGGTCTGCCTTTCATCCTGTGTATCCATCAATCTATCCAGACGAGACAGTGCAAGAGCCCATTCCCTTTTGTACTATGACGGCACTAGTGATAGGCCATAAATCAGCTAAGTGAATAAGGAAAACATTTGGAAGTCACAGGATTTGGTGGTACAAGTGGTGTCACAAGTAGTTATTTATGGGGTTCAGCCAGTAGAACACAGCCGAGTTATGATATAACTGCTGGCAAAGCCTGGTGAGCAAAATTAGGCAAACCTGTAGAGAAGTGACAGGCAGCAAGCAAGCGATTCATATGCAGGTGATGGATTCAGGGGCATGGGACTTACTATTGGCGCAAGCACAGCACAGGTGGGGTACAAAGCCATTAGTACAGACCACAGTAGAAGACTTAAATCATTATAATAAATTAATCAGCAACAGATGCAGCATTCTATTTCTCTTTGTAATTCATAAAAATCAGGACAGTTCCAACACAGTGAATGTTCAAATTGTGTGTTCAATCCCAAATCCAAACTGTGTTTTACACTAGCAGATCCAGAAGAATCTCCCACCTAAAATTTCTCTTTTAGCTTTGGGTAGGCTTTGTTTGATTGTTTGTTAACATTAAACGATATTTTGAGTTTGAGTCTTCCCATCTCAGATGATTTTTTAATGGAAAGTCTCATACTTCTGTTAGAGCCGCAAAACTGAAGGCCAGCAACTGTAAGAAGTGCAACTTCATGAAAACTTTTGAGTAGGTCACAGAGGGGGAATGCCACAAGTACTCCTGTGATGAATGGAGGCCTTGTATAGAGCGAGGAGGAATGCCCAAGGATCAGATTTTATGTGACTTATTCCTTCGGAAAATCTATATTTGGCTTGATCTTCTCTTCTGCCTCAGGGATTATGCATGTAAGCGATTGCTCATGCTGTCTACAATTTATGTATGCACACACCAGATACCATAATTTCTTTCATAACAGACACACATTTTCATACAGTTGATGAATTTACAGCAAGTATTGCAGAGCAAATACAAGTTTTACTAAATGTTCAGAAGAAAAAACAACTTATCCATACTTGCTGTCACAAGAAGCAATGCCTCCAAGATAACAAATGGTAGAAAAGAGAGCATACCTGTGCTACATGTCACACGTTAGCTCCATGGGAAACTTGCGGCAGGTCTCCTAGAACCTGCCTTCTAACCAGGGAAATCAGTGCTTGCTGTGGGACACCACCATTCCCAGAAAACTTATGAGCAATTCGCAGACCACAGCAACACACCATGACAGTGAAGGTTGCACCTCATCCCCCCAGCTCTGTATCACCCCCACACAAATCTCAGTGACAGCATGACCAAACGCACTACCTTACGGGTTGAGCTTCTGAGCTGACAGTGCTTTAATTCAACACTGCGCCTCCTAGGACCACGGTGGCTTTGTCCGTTGACTCAGATGACAGAGCTCTTCAAAGCTGTTCAGGAGGTCTCTTGGTCACAGATATCCGCAATCTGTATGGAAGAAGCCACATCCCTTATTAGTCTGCCCTAAATATCACTAAGTGGTAGAAGAAACAATACATTCTTGTCCCCTTCGCACCTCTCCCCTCTCCTGGAAGGCAAGCCTGTGTTCAGTAGCTGCCTGGCCGGGATGTCTACACTGCACTGCGAGCAGTTGTGTTGGTTATACACCCACTTCACTCCCACTGCAGCATGGGAACCCAGCAAGCCTCAAGCAAGGCAGTTGGCCAACTTGGTCATATGCGACCATCAGTCACGGCAATGGTGCATTTCCAAGTGCCAGCTGGGTCAAGACTTTGTGCCACAAGGGACAAACATTTGTGAGGATCAATGGTTTGTTCAAGGAAAGGACAAGCTGTACGTCCAAGTTTTGTAGGACACACCAGTAGATGGGTTCTCAGAGGTCACAAGTCCGTAGGAGAGCTCAAAATTCCTTAGCAGAGAAGTAAGAACAGTGGATTCTGGCATTTGTGCATTGGGAAACCAAGCCTGGGCTTGGTCTTCATAGTAGAATACAGACTGGGAGACTCTTGAGAGGTCTGAAGGAAATAGTTCCTCCCAGAACAGCTTCACTGCCATAGCCCAAAGAGACACCTCTCGCTGCAGCCTTTGCTTCCAGCACAGTCACAGACTGATCCCTGTTCCCATGAGCAGCAACAAGGCTACTGATTTCCACTGGCAGGTTTTCCCTGGAAACGCACCATATTGTGCCCCAAAATCTTTTGCTTCCAATTTACCTTTGCAACTTGTTAACATCCCTTCCTATACCCAGAAAGCCCACTTGGGAGCAAAGGCACCTCTCTCCAGTTGCTTGCATCCACAGAGATGGCCAGTCTGAGACTGAAAACTATCTTCTGCATGCACAGCACGCAGGCAGCCAGGTTTGCTCAGTCTGGAACTCCCCTTTCATTCATTTTTGGTTGAGAGCAAACAATCTCTTTTCCTTTGCACTGTCAACCATATATTGCATTCAATCCATACCATACAACGTTAAATCCCCACGTTCAACTCTGAGAAGAAGGGCTGGCTCCAGTAGTTGGCAAAGGAAGTATTCTTATCGTGATGTCCACGGTTCACATGCTGTCATGGCTAGCAGAACCAGAACAAGGTTTCTTTTGGTGTCCTACAAGATTACAAGTTCTAAAATCTGTAATTAATGGGAAGGGAACATACAGTACAAACTTGGTCCTGTAACTAAGGCTCGCGTTAGATAGTTCAAGGACAGAAGGATCATGAAGGGCACCATTTCCACTAGTCTCAGAGAAGTGATCTTTCAGTGGAAGAGACGCTGGTGGTGGCAGCACGATCTGTCAACTGTTCCAATCCAGGGATGGAATCCTAGACCCACAGAATGCTTTGGGTTGGAAGGGACCTTAAAGAGCATCTAATTCCAACTTCCCCTGCCATGGGCAAGACACCTTCCACTAGACCGGGTTGCTCAAACCTGGTCAAGAGCTTCTTTGCAGGGCTAGGGAACATCATTTTAATTGACAGTTTAAAAGGGAAATGGGAAAACGAAATTCTGGAGTAAGTTTCTTCATTCTTTCTTTCTTCCTGACAGTTATGGCTGGTGACAATATTTACACCTTTCCAAATCATAAGAAAACAACATCAGTATAGGGAAATTTGATTGCTCAAGGTGATCTTAGGGCCAAGACAATTCAATTTTACATCTGTTGTTATATTTACAGTAGTAAAAAAGTAGAAGCAAGCCAAGAAATTAAGACAATGCCTTTCATCTGCTGCTGAAAAAACACTTTCACACAGCAGCAGACACCACCTTCTAGCAGTGTCCTAGTGGGTTTCCCATGACCTGTTCATTGACTAACGATCATCCCAAGAATAATTCCTTGGATGTTAGTCTCATGGGCGTAGGGCAGCAGTTGTATCACGCGGTTCTTCGGGCACCGTAGTCTTAACAGTGAGCACCTTGAATAAAAACAGCTGCTTCACAGGTCTCTAAAGATGGTAACGCTTCGTGTAAGCCATGGGATGCGCCCCATTGATTGGTTTCTACTGAAGCCTGAATTCAGTTCTCATCAGCTGTTGCAAGAGCCTTCCACTTAGCAGAGTTAGCCCAACTAGAGGACGTAAGCTATCCAGAGCCGTGAGGCTTACTGCGGCTCCCCTACCTACATACGCTCCCCACTGAAAATTGCATTGCCAATGGTATTTAGTCTCAAATCGCATTTAGCACTTGGAGTCAGCCTGAACGGCTGAGGAACTCCTAGCTATATAGACAACTGGTTCCAGCAAGCACCAGGAGAGCCACAATTCTGCCTGGTGCGCTGGACCTGGACTTGATAGGACTTTGTCTTATTTCCAGCCCTGGTTCACATAGGTTTTACTGGGGGGGGAGGGGAAGGGATGGAGACCTCTCCTATAAGGGACTGATAACTTAAAACCATCTGTGACTGAGTAAACCCCTCCAAGAGGCTGACCTTCTTCCATTTCACAGCTTGTTTTCCACCCGCCCACCCAAAAGTCCTGTTAACCCCTGCATGCCAGTGGATAAGCTAACACATACCATTGAAAACCCGCAAAATGTCAGAACGGAGCCCTGTACATTCAGCAGCGGTCACTGCTTTCAATGCAAAGAGGGTGCTTTTTTCCCTGGAAGCAAGTTCATTCCCCTAATGAAGGGCAGTGAAGAAGTGTCAAGAGGCAACAGCTGCAGGACAGATATTTCAGGACTGAATTTAAAAGTACATTTTAATTAGAAAGAGAAGATTGGAAGAATCGTATTTTCTCTATAATTCCCATCCTCTTTGGTACATACGAAATCACCAGTCAGAATTGGTAGATGAGTGGCACAACTCTTCCTAGAGACTATTGGTGCCTACTACATGGCCCAGACAGAGCAAGAAGAAATTAAGACCTGAAGAGTCCAAAACGCTGAACAGATTTTCCAGTCTGCCAACAGAAAACCAAGGTCAAAAGCTCATCTCCCATTAGAGCCACTTGGCCAAGCCATCCTTGGCAGCATGGGTATCTGGTCAGTCACAGCACTGAAGGTCAGGGTGACGTCAGTGGGGCCTTTGGGCAGAAATATTCAGAGATAAGCAGTGGGTCATGATGTACAAAGCTCAAGAGTCAGGTACAACATCCACTTTGGCATAATAGCAGTGAGATTCTCACAAACATATTATTTGAAAATACAATATGAAAAAAAAAAAAAGTTGCATTCATTTAAGGATGGGCAAGGGCATAGAAAATGGAATAAAAGTCTAAATTCAGCAAAGGCTCTCATTTACCTGCAGCCCTATGTACCATATTCAGTCAGGTGAATCTGACAGTACTGGTCTCGCTGGTCATGTACGTGTAAAGAGACATTTTTTCCATCAGATCACGCTAGGAATCAAATGGATCACAGAACAGCATTTTGTTTTTACCAGGAAAACACCCTGCATCAGGATGAGCAACAGTCACACCATGCACATGGCTGCCCCAGATGAGTCTTCTGGACTCGTATTTGATTTTATATAAATGTGGTGCCCCAAAAACTCACGGTTCCATCTCAGCAGATGTCCATGCCCAACCCAGCCCCTCAACAACAGATCATCCATGTTGTACACTGCAGAAGAAATTTAAGGGACTATTTTAGGGCCCAAAGCCTTGGTTATTTTTACATCCCACATCCAAGATGCCAGTTTCCCAGTTTACCAGCAAGCTGAGGTCCATCATCACTGTTCATACAAAGCTGTGATTAAACCCACTGCAGTTAGCTGGATTTTCACACACTGAGATGCAACTCAATATACGGAAAAGATTAAAAGCAGAGGAACAAATTCAAGAAGCACCAGTACTCCGCTTTCACACTGCAGATTAGCTCCCTCCTTCCCACGGCGTACAGAATGCCTACTATTTCCTTCAGGACTGATTTAATCTGTTTGCATCCATGACTGACTGAAGGGGGTTGCTAGCACAATCCACAATTGAAACGGAGCCTGGCTGCCTATAAACCTGATATTCCTACTTTTCTCTTGTGGTAGCTGCCCTCCTGATTCACTTTGCTGCATGCTCCAATGCCTGAGCTGGGCAGTATGTGGAATTTGCTTACTGTTTTGTGTTTGGGAAAACAAAATAGATGGCAATAGGGGTTTTAAACACGGATTCAGAAAGTATGTGATTAAACATCAACATATTACCAGACTTATCAGCCCTTCAGTACTTTTCACCCCTCCCTGAGATACTAACGAAAATTATATTTAAAACACGTTGTCCTCTTTAATGACTATAGAGAATAAGGTATGCTTTAGCTGCTTTCATGTGACCCCATATGGTTACTGGGATTTGCCAAACAACTTCTGCGCCAGTTAAAGTTATCTAGGTATGTTTGAACCATTCCGCGTGCACCAACACTCGAGCAAGCACTCACTGCACAGTAAGGCAAGCGGCACTATTCAGATGCCGCAAGGGATTCAAGTTATGAGGCTTCTTCTCATTTCCCCCACTTTAAATTTACATGCAAAAAGAGCGCTTAATAAATACCCCACTTCTGATTTGTTTCCCCAACCTGCCAGTAGCAACAGATGAGAAATGCCCAGTCCTCACATTACAAACTATTTTAATATTTCATACCCTCACATGCAAGGAAGTTTGTCACTGAAACAAATACTACAGAAAATCTCTCTGAAATTCCAAGAAGCCACAGCACACACTGCCTTCCCGCTTTCTTTGCGGGATGCCTGAACATTATTTTCAACATTGTTCTAGTACTGCCCTGCCTGTCCTTTGCCTGCACAAGTTAATGCCTGGCACCCACAGAGGTGACAGAGGACTCCCGTTGCTGGGAATGCTGTCCCATTCCTTCTGAAGGCTGTCCTCTGTCAAACTGTATCCAGCACTCAATTGTCAGAATAAAATGAGTCTAGAAAATTATGCCAGCATCCAACAGAGAAATAATTGAAATAGAAAGAAATAACCATGATGGAAGGAGAGGATGTCTCTCCCCTTCAGCCCCTGCTTGCCCCAGGAATACGACAATTTCACAAAGAGGTCACAGAGTTTTCCTTTATGTGGGTATAGAACTAGTGGTGTCCACTATTCCCCACCGGTCAGCTTTTCTGCCTTGCGAAGGTGATCACAAGGAGCTCAAACATGCCTTTAGCTAACCGCAACCACAGCTACTCATCTGAAACACGTAAAAAGCACTGACCTATGCACGTCTCCCAAGAGGTCCTCTTCTACTCGGAGTGCTGTCAAAGCTGCAGCTCCCGTGTCCTTTCTGCAGTCAGTGCTCAGCTGTGGGATCAGTGCTGGGTCCCTGGGATCCTCCTCAGCTGCTCCCTGTCTCGACTTCTGCCTCTCCTTCTCTCACACTTAATCTCTCTCTCTCGCCCTCTCCCTCTAGTAGAGGAAGCCTGTCACGGAGCTGTTAGCCTGTGAGACATCCAGATGATTTTTTTTTTTTTTTTTTACGGGAACCTGATGCACCTGTCTCCTATTTGTTATTATTTCAGTCCATACCAGTAAGGGTGCTGGACAAATCTGAGATTAACATAATTCTTCAATATTTGACAAGTAGTTTGGGAGTGGTGCTTTTTCTGCAGATTGTGTTTCCTCTTCGCAGTGATTCATTAAAAACTTTCATACAACTGAATGGCCCTGTATGTTCTAAAGGAAACTGTAGCTTAATTGCCTTGAAACAAATCTCAAGAATAATTAGGGTTACTAATTGATCAGATACATTGAACTTTGGTTAAAGTGAGTGGCCAAGCTCATTTAAGAATAAGTCTTCTAAAAAAATGCTCTTTTCTTAAGAACTCTTTTAAGAGTTAGTATTATGAATATAAGTGAAGGAATTAGAGCACTTCACAGCACCAGCTCACCCTAGTAATATGAATTTATTAGCTTGCAGGTGAAAAGCATGAGCCTGTGCCCTAGCTGGATGGCTGAGAGAAGTCTCTCTTACCCACATAGCTTTGTACACCCCTTTACAGTGACAGGCAGCCTCACCATCAGTACTGTGTTCAGTTTGGGGCACCACGGTACGAAAAGGACATAAAACTACTAGAGAACGTCCAAAGGAGGGCTACAAAGATGGTGAAGGGCCTGAGGGGAAGACGTGTGAGGAGCGGCTGAGGTGCCTTGGTTTGTTCGGCCCAGAGCAGAGCAGGCCGAGGGGAGGCCTCATGGCGGCCTGCAGCTCCCTCACGAGGGGAGCGGGGGGGCAGGCGCTGAGCTCTGCTCTCTGGGGACAGCGACAGGACCCGAGGGGACGGCGTGGAGCTGGGACAGGGGAGGGTCAGGCTGGGGGTTAGGGAGAGGTTCTGTACCCAGAGGTGGTCGGGCACTGGGACGGGCTCCCCAGGGACGTGGTCACAGCACTGAGCTGAGTTCAAGAAGCATTTGGACAACGCTCCCAGACATAGGCTCTGATTTTTCATCCTTTGTGGAGCCTGGAGGTGAACCTGATGATCCTGGAGGCTTCCTTCCAACTCGGGATTTTCTAGGATTCTATGAATGTAAGCCCCCTCACACCAAGCAATGGGCCCCTTGCCCTGCTGTGTAAAACTATACCTCCAATGCACCAAGACTGGCTAAGCAACTAATCATAACGAAAGCACAGCAAGAGGTACCAAGATAAGTAGCAGGAGAACAGAATGTTTGCATTTTATGTACTTCCCAAGAAATCAACTAACCCAAATGGCGTTATCGCTCCTTAACTCCTTTAGTACAAATTAACCAGTTTTCTGAGGTGAGCTCCTCAGTTCCTTGGCTATCATAATGCCCAGCTGATATGAGGATTTCCTACCTCCCCATTCAATCGCTGAGAGTTCTTCCTGTTGGTGAGATAGCTTGGACTGTCCCACAATTTGCTGAAATAATACAGTAACAGATTTAAGTCATTAAGGTGCAGGTGGCACATCCCAAAGTATCACATTTACACATCTTTATGTGCATTTACAGCTAGGAAAATGCAAAAGGTCTGCCTCAAAAAGTAGGGAAGTACTAACAACGCAGGAGATACTAAACTCAGTCTGATAAACTTGAAAATGTCCCAGTTACCAGACCTCAGAAACCCAAAGGGCAGCCTTATGTAACGTGCTTTACTTAGCAATCCTCTGGCACATCCCTTTCCAATAACTTGCTTCAATGATTTGTAAGCCTGGGCATTCCCTTCTCTTTGACAGCCCTCATAAAGATTATTTCCTTTTAGACATGTGAGAGAAGACTCCACTGGAAACCCACCAAATTCTATGAGCTGACCTGAAGATGTCAGATTCCAACAGTATTTCATCCTAGATTAGCAAGTGGTTATTGGTTGTCTCAAAATTGCATCTGTCAGGAATGAAAATTCTTTGCCAAAATAAGCTATTCAGGTTTATTTACGACACAGACAGATTTTGTTACTCTCCCACAGAGTATTATCCTAAAGCACAGCCAGCTCAACCAGCCCTGTCCCTCTACACTTCTATGTTTGCAACCCAGTCATTAAATTGTCTGTTAGCAGTTATACTGAGAGCACAAAAATCTCACTTCTCAATCAAATGAGGATAAAACAGAGAAATGGGCAACCAGTGCATTAATCCTGAGAACCCTGAGCTTTTGTTGTGAAAGAGCAAGAATACAATTCACTCTGTGCTCTTCTCAAGCGTTATGCTCAAGAGACACAGAGTCTCAAGGAAGTGGACATGGACACTAAGAGACAGTTGTGCAAGTTGCCTAATGTACAATACCTCGGACAGCTAAGGCAAGTTGCTAAAATGCTTTAAAATGCTACAGGCATTGCTTTCTTGTAGTGCAGCTACTCTTCCAAGGTTTTTGAGGAATGTGCAACGAGGCCATGATCCTGCTGGTAGAGTGGGGATGTCCAGCACAAATCCAGTGTGACTATGGGGATGGGATTCCCCCATCTAAGAGGAATGCAGATGTCACATCTCAGACAGTTTTCAGACTCCCAGCGTTTAGTCCTGATGGATGTCCTACAGTAACTACAACACTCTTTTGGATCCAGAGCACAGGCTCTGTGCAAAACCAGGATGCAACCTGGCAGTAGAGCATCTCTCATGGCTCAGAGGCACCAAAGGTTATTTTGAAGTGGTCTATTATTCCAGTAATCTCTGGAATTTTTGCCTGTGGTGAGGCTGATGTCCAGTAGCTAGATTCTCTGGAAAACCAATTAGCTGAATGACCTAGCCAACAGTCAGGAGCTCAGCATATGCACCCAGACATGGATTGGACATGGTTCAAAGACAGAAACTCTACCAGGTGAAGGGCTGGGACACCTCTCCATTACCCAAGCCCAGGGAGTAAACCCAAACTCCCCTCCTAGTTGACCTAAGGCCTTCTGAAGAGGCAATGAGCACCTGTGAGGCAGAGAATAAGAGTTATAGAAGCATCCAAGAGTACTTGGAGACTTCCAGGGAGTTCAGCCACAAGACAAAGGGTCATTGCCACCAGAGCTGCTTTTTCAACCACTGCATGTCCCTTTCCCCCACCGGCACCCACTGGATCAGTTATTGTCTCTTCAGGAAAGCAGCAGAACATGAGCATGCTCCAAGCATTCAGAGTCACATAAAAGAAATTGGCCGAAACCTAAACAGCAGGAATGACCAAACTGGGTTTCTGATTCACCTCTTCCAGTCTCCTTCAAGTGGAATTAGTATCTGCCTGTGGCTAAGGAGAATCAGTGGAGCTCACCTGGCCCAGTACCACTAACAGAGAGAAGCCTGCCCTTGTAAGCTCCGATTGCTATCAGGGTAACCTGACCTCCTGCCTGTATGCACGGAAAAGGACAGATGACACTAAGCAAGACGGTAAGTGCCCAGCCTACAAATGTTTTCTTGGGTTCGGGCCCAAAGCAGGTCTGATGTCACCCTATAACTGTCTTGGCTGACAGTTGTGGGGTTCGTGCTGGCCTTGTGAGGGACTTTACTCCATCGTGTATGCAGCTGAGCTTTTTTCCCCCCAAACACCCTGTGGCAGCCAGTTCCCTCACTCGTTCTCCCATGTGATGGTGACCTAATACGTGACAGGCTCTGCCACAGGCCTTTACTGCTCACTACCAGTCACAAGGCCATGCCAGGAACCTTAGCACAGGAATGCTCGTAAGAATTGGAATTCAGAGAGCAGGAAAAACAGAGCTGCTCCATGATGGAAGGGGCAGGAGAAGCAGGGCAGAGGCCTTACTGACCAGGTGCACTCAACGGCACTTGTAGGTGAACAGAGCAGGAACAGTGATGGCAACAGTCTCCGGTGATCATCAAAGCCAATGTAACAAGTCTGCACATCCATGTCCTCAGTTACTCAGCCTGAGACCACCACAGACCATGTTAGATGCCTAACAAAAGATGCCACCAAAAAATGATGATCAGATTGCTACATGGCCTAGTCCTGATAGTGCTAGATGATAAATTCTGCCGATACTTCAAGGCTCCTGAAGACCCCAAACTTCATTTCGCAAGCCACCTCAGTTTGAAATGTTCAGACCTGACTATTGGGTACTGAGTACCTGGAGCCTTCCCTGCAGTCACAGGAGTCACTTGGATGCTTGCGTCTTGGTGCCTGTGTGCTGGGACGACCACTGGGATATAAGCACCTGGGTCCTTGAGGGTACATGTGTATAGGAGTGAATTAAAATATTTTGTTTTAAAATAAAATCACCTTCCCCTCCTTTAAGGTCTCACATTGGGCTCGGTTGTCTTGTTGCAATATTATTTCCTACAACACAGATATTTTTGCAACTGCCTGGGAAAGGCAGAGCCTCTGAATAGGAACTGTGTGATGATATTGTACCTTGTAGCCCAGTTTACAACTTGGTCCTCTGACAGTCTCCATGAGCTACTTTTTAAGTATTGCTTTTGGTGACATCAGGTCTCACGCTCTCTGTATTTTCAACCATGAAGCACGCTCTGCCTGCCTCTGGTCAGACAGACAGGCAGGCTCCTGTCTGATTGAAGGGCGGAGGGACATAGTGAGCAGGTCACTTTTCATGGCAGATGGATGGATAGATGCATCATTGAAATGGGCAGGATAATGTCAGGGGTGCCGATACATCATGGCAATATTAGGAGAAGGGAGGAAAGGAGGAGTGGGTGTCAGAGACAGATCCTGTGTCAAAACGGGTGACAGATGAGGGAGGGCTGTCTTCTGGGATGGGTGGCCGGGCAGACAATACCAGTGCCAGAAGCTGAGCAGGAGGAAACAAGACCCACGCAAAGGCCCTGGTTAACCCCGAATTTAGAGGGAGCTGGTCTGTTGCTCTGAGGCAAACTGAATGGCAAGCAAATTGCTTGCAGTTTGGGCCTATACAAAGCCCAGCATGTCCTTATCAATCTCTTTGATTGACAGATGTGAGAGTATCAGATGGTTTGGAGCTATCTATGTTCATGACAGCAAATGGGTCATCCTACAGCCATTCACCTGCTTTCCAGTTTAATTCAGCTTATTTTTCAGGCATATCCCATTTTGCACTCACCGCTTACTCTCCTCTTTTCTCCCAACGAGTGTGTCTACTTTGAAGGGGTTTAAAAAAGAACAAAAGTATTGTTCCTCGCAGTGACCATAAAGGAGCAGAGCTGCTTATGCAGCATGTGGTGAAGGAGAGAAGGAGAAAAAACTCAGGTTTATCATCTGTGAGGGCTGGCCTGTATTCCTCAGTGTCACTACAATTTTGGACTCCACCTGGATCCTCATGGCTAGCTGGGTCACGTTGACAGTTTCCCACTCCCCACTGGGAAGAGGAATACACAAGCGAGATGCTTCTCTTGGCCATCCTTACCATTCCTTTCCTGACAATAATAAAGAACTTGGGTTCCACCCCAAACCATCAGCAGCAGAGGTGGGAGGCTGCTGATGCAGAAGGGACAACCTAGCACAGAGAACAAGATGTCTAGCAGCCCAGAATTCCAAAAAGCAGGGAGCAGTCAAATCAACCATTAACTGCTGCTGCCTACCTTCTGCAAGAATATGAAGAGAGTATTTCTATGTGTTGTGTGTATTAGGACTATATACCCAGTTTTCAAAATTTGCTTTAGTTCTTTGTCCTGTACATCTACCCTAGAATTACAGCTTTTTCTTCCTAAAGTATTTACCTATTTATCATTGTCTTCCTCTGGTGTCATGTCACCGTGCAGGCACATTTGTTTTCTGTGTCCTCTCTCTTTATTTATCCTGTTGTACAATTTGTATCTTCTTTGTAGCTTATGAACTTACATCTCATTGATAAGAACATTGAGATCTGCTGTCTGTCTCCTCTGGAAGAGTTTTGGCCTTCTTCCTGACTCTCTAGGTATGTCTACAAAAATAGAACATGCACATTGCTGACTTATGACTATATCCCTGAGAAATAAACTTCCTTAAGCAACAAGCCACAGCCGTCTGAGACAGAAGCCAAGATACACTGGCTTTGCTACATGCCACAAAGGTCAACAGACCCAAACTGCCGGATCAGACAGGAGGACAGAATGACAGGAGCAAAGGACATATAAATTTAATGACTGTCAGCTTAACTATGTCAGCTGATTTCTGAGCTCAACCAGAAGGTAAAAGGAGAGGGACAGCCCCAGTTTGCCTTTATAAGTCTCCAAGAATTGAAGCCTCTTTCAGACACTAGTAGTTCTAGCAGTTCCTTAAACGTTTCGCCTAAGGAATGAATATTCTTTCACACTAAGCTATACAGCATATCAGGGCAAAGCCACCTGAACAGCTCCCAGGCACCCAGTCACGCTGACCTGGTCAGAAGGTGGCAGGAAAGCTGTGAGAGTTCACAGAGCAGCTGAGGCCTGCAGTGCTCTCCGCTGTACTTACAAAAAAAGGCTTTATTATTTTCTGTATCACATGGTTCTAACCTTTGTTCCATAGATGCAAGGTCAGAGCAAGCCTTAGATACAAGCAAACCCCTAGTGAACCCACAAGCCTAACTGGGCAGCTGAGAGTGAGCTGCAGCTGGGTCACTGGTGGTCACTCACGGGGTTTCAGCGAGAGGGGCCTCTGGAGGTCCCCAGTCCAACCCCCTCCTCGCAGGGCAGGACAGTAAACACCCCGCTGGGGTAGCTGTGGCTTTGTCCCCAGATTGTTAACACCCACCCAACTACTCTCCACCAAGGACAGACGTTCATGCTGTCTGATGACGAGCCCCAGATCTGCATCAGCTGCCTAGGGCAGGCTGTTCCTGGTGTCCATCTTGAACCTCCTGAGCTGCAGCTTGTGGCCACCGCCTGTTGTATGGGTTCGCACCACCAAGAAGTGTTTGGCCCTGTCATCTTTGTGACCACCCCTCACCCTGCTGGCCACACTCCTTCCGATTTAGCCCAGGATGCAGTTAGCTTTATGATAAGCACACATAGCTGGTTCATATTCATCGTGTCACTCACCATAACCTCTGTGTCCCTTCCTACGAGACCCCAGGTCCTTTTCCAGACTGCTCACTGTAGCAGCGTGCTGTCTCTGTGGACACTCAACTTCATGATTCAAAACTGATTGGAGGAATGGCAAGGTGGGGACCAGACAGAAATGCCACCCATGTAAAGGGACACGACCTCAGCCCTTTCACCTTGTAGACAAGAGGATTTTGCCGTGCAGAACAGCCCCATGGGAATCAGGATCCACTGTATTCGGGATGCATTCAGGGGTTAGGGGCTGCAATCGAGAATCCCCATGGGAAGGGAGTTGCGATGGTGCAACCCATGGCAGCTAAGAGAAAGGAACACAACATTGCAGACAGTGGGAACACTGTTAGAGGTCTCAGGAAAAGCCACACAGAGAAAGCCTGACAGTTCTCCTGGCGACAAAGTCTTCGGGATACAAAGGCAGTGAAAGGAAAGGCACAAGCACAGGATCAGGCTGGCTAGCCAAACCCCGCTGGAAACTTGGGACTCTGAGCTCGGACATTGACAGCAGCTGTGGGAAGCCCAGTTGGGAGTACTGACACAAATCTGAGAGGCAACATTCTTCTTTCCTCCCTTCCCATATCCTAAACTTAAAATCCAAGCAGGGAGCAGTCACTCAGCTGAAGAGCAGGGCCTCCTGTTCAAAGGTACCTGGACAGGCTGAAGAAACAGGCTGACTGGAACCTCCTGGAGTCCACGGAAGGCAAACACAAAGCCCTGCACCTGGAGCACAACCCCATGCAGCAGGGCAGGCTGAGGGCGGACTGGCTGGGAGGCAGCTTTGATGAAAAGGACCTGACAGCAACACACCGAAGAGCAGTCAGCAGTGAGCCCTTGCAGCAAAGGCCAGCAGCAGCCCGGGCTGCATTAGCAAGAGCAAAACCAGCAGGTTGTGGGAGGTGATAAAGGCATGGACATATTGGAGCAATTACAGTGGAGAGTCAACAAATCGGGGGCTCATTAAGGGGCTGAAGATGGAGAAGAATAAAATTCATGTTGGCGAAATGTGTAGAAATAATAATTATAGCAAGTAGAAGGACTGTTAGAAAGTGAACGTGAGGTGGTCAAATGAAGTTTCTGTGTACAAGTACTAGGGCAAAACCAAGAGAACTTGATTTGTTAAAAAAATGTGGAAATGGATTAAGGGATAAAAGGGGGTAGCAACCATGAATACAACAGAGATCCAGGTGAAGGTGGAGTAACAAGGCACATCTGCAAAGGCATGACAACCACGAAGAAAGAAGGGCAATCACTGCAGAAGAGGGAAATTTTGAGAGTCAAAAATAATCTTGACAAACTATCCCCATAAAGCAGGCTAGGGGGGAAGCATCCAAACCTTAGCATGCCACAGTCAGTGATTTAGGATTCCTGGCAACAGTTCTCTTCTAATGGTTTTGCTTACCGTGAGGTCTGTCATTAAGGTTCTGTGAAGAATTGCTGACATGCTGCAGTCTGATATCAGTTATTATTAATAACTGGGAAGCCCTAGCTTATTATTAAGAATAAATTTGTGCATGCTCGGAGAGGATACAAACTGCTCTCATCTGCCTTCAGTGAGGAAGAGACCTTGAGCGATCAGTTTCTTTGACCTTGCATAGGTGGTACAAACATGCCTCTCTTGGAGGAAAGGTCTATGGACATATTTGTATGACAAGGGAGCTCCACACCCTGGTTACACCCCAATGCTTACCCATTTTCGTTTGTTTTATTTGACCCCATACTTTGTTAGTTCCCACTTTTTTTGTTTTGTTTTGTTTTTCCACTAGGAGAACGAAAACCACTTAACAGTCCGTTTCTGTTCATCTTCCCACTCCAGTCTGTACAGTTATTTGATGCAATTCCCACCATGCTTTTTGCATTTTAAAAAGAAACCTCCATTTATCTGCTTCATGGGTGGGTGTCCACTTCATTACCCTTAGCACTCCTCTCTGAACTGCAGTTCACCTTCATATCCTGTCTGAGACAGGGATGGCAGACAGAAGCACAGACTGCACTTGAGATGCAGGCACACTACTAGACCAGCAGCGCCAGAGATACCTATAGCATCATGACAGTTTCTGTTTTGCTTTCTACATTCCTAACAAAAATGAATTTCTTTCTTTCTTCTTGTTTTCGGTTTTTACACCGACCACGGAACAGTGAGCTGATGCTTTCCTGGACCAAAATGGCAGGAAGCAGCAAGGGTCTGCTGCTCCCTAAAGGGCAGGGAGCCATAAGCCATCTCACCTTCTGAAGGCTCCACCAGAATGTGGGCAGCACGGATGTTCATGCACATTCAAGAATTATTTGCTTAAGTAGGAAGACATATGGAGACGGGATCACGGGCTGCTCAAGGTAGTAGAGAGCTAGCTGTTTTAAAGAACAGTGAAGAAGCTTGACTTGTTCAGTCCAATAAAAGAGAGATGGGGAAAAGATAATAAAAACCTGATGAAGATAAATGCCAAAAGGGAGGACAAGGTGACAGAAGGAAAAATAAAAATAACTGACCGCAAAGAGGAAAACCAGATTTTTAACCACTAGATCTGGCCGGGTCTGAAACAGCTTCATAGTTAGCATAAAGCAGCAGACGCATCTGACAAAATTAACTTGGATTTTTTTAAATTTTATAATAGGGACTGTGACACAGCTTTCTGCCACTCAAATTCAGAGGTCTTTTCTAAGGTCAGGAATCAAATCTGGGAGGACAAATGGCCATGAGACACTGGACTCGGAAACTCTTGGCTGCAGTAAATGCCAGTTGGGAGTGACTTGCTGTTCAGTTATTTTGGCAATTTGTTGTCCCTATCCTTGGGCGTTCTCCTTCAGTAGCCAAACTACAGTGAACTTTGTGCTCCATAGGACAGGGCACCTATATATCTGCCCAGCAATGAAGCAATGAAGAAACCTTTAAGTAAGACAAAGCATACATTTGAATTAACAAGGCATCATTATACACAAATTTTGAGAGCTACCAACACCCCTGCCATCAAAGCCCTTAGAATTGAGGGTCCTAATTCTTCCCTGCTGGCAAGACTTCCATATCTTTAAGGTAGAAATCACAGGTTGGTATTTGATCTAGACAGAAATACCACTTCTGTGTCCGTCTTCTCTGCCAGTCATAGCGATGATTCTTCCATCACTTGGGATGCACGTGTGTGTGTGCATGTGTTTGTGTACATGCCTGTGTAAGAGCATTTTATCAGGACCTGCTGAGTGCTTCAGAGCCGAAGAATCACAACAGTTGTCTTAAGGCTCATGACTCTGCTGACTTGTGATCAAGAATGCGGAAAGCTGTGACCCAAAGGGTATCCACTCCTTCGGCATCCGGCTGACAATTGAGCTGACAGCAGAGCTAATGCTCCAGCGTGCTGCGTCCAGTGGGCTGAGTCTCCTGCTGCAGACTATAAATTACACATGGCCAGTTTTAACACCTCTTTATATAGGTATGCATAAAAGCTTGCAGTGCTGGTGGCTCTGTAAATGGTCAGTGCGCCTGTCCGTCCAAACAGGTGTCAATAATAAGGAAATAACCACCCTGGTGAGAGGAATTTTAGAAGCTGTGAGGAGAGGTCGCAGGGCAGGGAGGACAGTGTGAATGCAGGTATTTGTTCCTACACCGCTGGGCCCTTGGCTTCAAGGGCAGGGGCTCTCTGCTGCAAACAGACCTTCCTGGCAGAGGCCTGTGGCAAACACAGCTGCTACAATAACAACAGTACTTTACGGTGCTTTTTGGTTAATAGCATTTTGCTGGGCCATGACACTGTCCATGAGTTACACCCCAGACTGTTTCCGAGGAGGTGGGAAACACAGAGCCGCCGCGTGACTTGCTTAACTTGAGACATGTTCATTCCTGGGGCAACTACTGGAAAAATCCTCCTCCGAGCTTGAGGACAAAACGCACAAGACCTGATACAACTGTTTGCCAGTCCCCACTCCCTTTCAGAGCTAGAGACTGCATCCAGAGGCTCTCCAACTCATCCCTCCTGCTTAGTGAGTTAGTTAATTAGTTACCAGTTAATTTGGTTGCCAGTAAAAGGAATCTCAGTGCCACCATTCAGAAAGGGAACGCATCATGGAAACAGGAGCCAGGAAGCAAAACCAAAGGGCAATAAAATTCTCTTAGTATCTGCAAGTATTCCTTACACTCCAGCATCTCCCAGAGGTGAAGGAGGGCCTTGCTTTGACTAGCTTGGATGAAGAGGAGAAGCAGACACAGGATGGTGCCCTGAGACCAGCGTCCTGCTATGCGGATCTGTCAGCAACCTCATCACCAGCACGCTGTTGTAACTGGGCCATTTGACACCAACTCCCTGCGAGTATGGGCTGGGCCAACGTCACGTTACCCCGCAAGTTTCCAGCGCACACGTTCCTAATGAAATAATCCAGCAAAGCACCTCCGGCAGCCGGTGCCAGAATCCACCTCCCGTTCATGCTGGCTGTTCCCAGTGCACTGTATGCCGCAGGGAGGCGAACTGGCTCGTGGTCAGGGCTGCTGGGTAGCACCTGACCTTCAGCATGACCACTGGTAGTCCCATGAAGATTCCTGCTCTAGGCTTTTTGTCTCCACTGACGCGGCTTTAGCATACTTTCCAGATCACCTATTAGAGCAGTGTAAGACCGTGCAGCTCCGTGTTAAAACTATTTGCCTGGCACCGTGGAAGATGAACTCGCCCTTGGAAGTTGTGATCCCATCAAAGCCTTTCAGAATATGCCATCAAAAGAGCTCTCTGTTCCTCTGCCTTACAGTCTGTGAAGTGAATAGCTCCCTTGAACCATCAATTACAACACACAATTAGCTCTCCTAAGCGAGATTGTCACAGCACAGCCCTGGCAAACTGCCCTTCCTCCCACTTCTCCTTCATTAAGGTACTCCTCTCTTGCTAGGTCTTTAATTGGCTTGTCATCAGCAACTTGGCCTGGATTCAGTGCTCTGCATTCTCCCAAATGAAACCATATAAGACAGATGGGACACCAAAAGCAGCAAGAGAGTAGGGTGAGAAGACACGTAAAGCAATCAATATGTGTCCGTGACCCCAGGGACAGGCTTGCCAGGGGCAGTAGTAAGATTTCTGCTGGCTTGGACAAACTGAGGGTGTTAAAAATGTCGGTAATCTGAGACCTGGCAACTTCACTTCATCAAACCCACTGTAGGGCCAGCATCAGGGAGAGGCAAAACCAGCAGCCTTGAGTAATAAAGCTATATTAAAAAAAGAAATCAGCTATATATTTTGTGCCATAAAAAAGAAGAGCCCAGTCATGTTTGACCTAACAATTCAGCTTGGGGCAGTTTCATGAGAAAGCTTCATTTACAGTTTGCCTGATTTCCTTGACTTTGCTAATTCAGAAAGCAACACTTGGCCTCAAATCACCTCTTCCCTGAATTCTGTGGCTGGGCTGTGTTGCCCCATGTGCCTCCCACTGAGCTCGGCAGATGCTCCGTGGCGCCGCTGCAAAACATTCAGCCAACGTTGTGGAAGGAGGGAGGGGAGGGCAGCAAAAATGCTGGACGGGGAGGGCAGCGCTTAAAACATACACCTGTTGCCAATCAGAAGCCAAGGCTTATGTCAGCCTGCTGCAAATATTTTCCCCCATCCACCTCGGTGACCTTTTCAATCACACTTTAGGAGGGAGACTGCTCCCATTAAATGCTACTTGATCCTCCGCTAATGCAGCAGTTATGAAAGGACCACAGCGCTTGTCAATAGGATAAACACCTTCGCAGTGGGAGGAGGCTGTGGAGAAGGGGCACATACCTGCTCTCTCCTCTGCTTCCTCAGGGCTCTTTCTCTCCCTCTGCCCAACACCACTGCTACAGCAACGTATTTAGACAAGGAAAGCCGAGCCTGGCTGCAGCACTAACCACTGTCTCTGCATCTGCCGTCTATGCAAGCTCAGCTGCCAGCACCTAGGGTAGCAAACGAAGGAGAAGGTCTGATTTGCTGATCAGTGAATTGTTCCACCCCAAGACAGCGATTCAGGATAGAATACTGGGTGTACACCATCCCTCCTACACATTGCATCCCGTAGGTTCATGTAACTTCTGTAAAGCTGCAGCAGCCATCCACCATCCACACAGCTCTGACAGCCCATTTGAACTCCCAGCTTCATCACACTCAGAAAAAAAAAGTCTCAGGGGAGGAGAAGCACCAGGCAAGCATGCACCTGATTTTCCTGCTGTAGCGCTGTCTGTCACTGCCCTCGACCCTCATACGTGACTGCAGCTTTTGACAGCCTTTGTTTGGGTGGCACAAAAACAGTGGCCTGAAAGGAATCTCCAAGGGGCTGGGAATAAGGGGTAGGTTGGGACTGCTGCCCTGAAGGACTTGCCCAAGAGGAGAGAAGAGCTTGGAGGTCAAACCAACCTCCAGGATCTTGCACAAGGATGGCCACCACCTTGGGTACTGCAAGAGGAGGGATCCTCGAGTAGACGGATCCCTGGTTTGATCTGGTGCCATGTTCCTCTGGCCTCTTCAGAGCACAAACCAGTGCTCCATTAATGTCCTGCCAGCTGGCTCCTTCCAGCTCCTCATCACGCTCAGCTGCATGACCAGCACCAAGGTACTTCATCAGTCCTTTGAGGGAGCTAAACAAATCCCCCCAGAAAGGGGATGAGGAAGAAATGGCACACACAGACAGATAAGGGTGCATTAAAAGGTACTCTTACTCAGCACCTCCACTGAAATATCTGTGAAAGGAGGGAAGAAAAGCAAAACAAACAAAACCCACAAAGAAATGAAGTCCCTTTCTGTTTGCTTTGTTGCTCCAGCCCTCATTCTCTAAATTACGGTAGAAGCTGTCTGGGTACTGAGGAGCAAGAGAACACCTTCAGCCAGCAGAATTAGCTGTGTTGTTGTCAGCAGCTGTGGTGGAGGTGGCCCAGGAAGCAGTGGTAGCACTGACTGAGGCTACTTGGGCTTCAGGTTGCCTGGATATTAATGTTCAAGGTATGAGTGCCTGCGTGGAGACTGATTTACCTTGCAACTCTCTGCCTGTCTTGAGGGGAATGACATTGTTCTTGGGCAAACAGAAGATGAGCCTGCAGAGACACAAGTATTTGCTGCCTTGGGTTTGAAATGAATCCCTTCTGGAAAAGACATCTACAGAGTGGCGCTGTCACCGGTCCCTGTACAATGCCTCGAATCCTCTCTGTGTCATAAAACAGAATCACAGAAGGGAAGGGACTCCTAGAGGTCTCTACTCCAAGCCCTAGGTTTTTTTAGAGATTAAGGTAATTCTGGCACGCTAGAGCTCTGACAACAGGCAGAAAAAAAATGGCAGAAGTTTTACACGGTCACAGCTCCCTGCACCATTACCAGCTGCTTATTGTGGTAATCCCAGTCACTGGGACACCCTGCAGACCTGGCCACCACTCCTGTGGACAACCTGGCCATCCCTTACAACCTTGGTCATTCCCCTTACTACTGGGGAATAACGAGTGCTCCCCAGTGCTGAAACAGCCACTGAGACTGGGAAGGGACTGTGAAACCTGCCCACCACAGCAAGATCAGTTTCCAGAAAGGTTTTTCCTGTTTCTGTTGCAGTTGAGGAAGAAAGCCTGTGGAGATAAGATAATGACAAAAGAAGTAGTGGAGACAACAATGGGAACACCCTCCATGGGCCTTAAATCACCAGGGAGACTTCAGCCCATCTGACTTACGGCCGAGTGGGTTGTCCTCAGCTCACCCTCAGCGCGCAGGAAAGCCAAATGATACTGCTCTGGGAGATCAGACTGCTAACAAAACATCAAGGGAGAGATGTTATCTTAGCCCTCAGGAGAAACTTCCTGGTGTTTTGACTGCTGTCCAGGTGGTGATAACTGAGTACAATTTATTTGGGCCAAAATCCCTCTTTCCATTCTAACAATGTTTTGTTTGCTCTGTCCTGCATGACAGGCCCACCGATGCTCTGGAAATGATGACCCCCAACACATACGCAGAGTTCCTAGTACTGTGCAATGACAACAAGTTTCATCAGCTCAAATAAATATCCCTGCCTTCTCGGTGACAGTCCCTCATACTTCAGATGTCTCACTTTCCCCACCTGCCGTCATTTGAAACCTATAAATAGGACCAACTGGGAGAGAAACAGAGGATGCACGCTGCCACCCACAACAAGTCTGCTAGGCCAGGGCAGGCCTTTGGAGGGAGCTAGCTGTAGATAAACAACACAGCACCAGAAAGTCGAGGCCAGGCTCTGCAAGGCCGGGGCAGTCTGGCAGGTCACTCGTCAGTCCAGATGCAGCCTGATGTTCCTCCATCCCTCCTAAGTAAGTCCAGAGGCCGAATCTTGCTCTGCATTACGCTTTTTCACTGATCCCAGAAGAGCCATGGAGGGAAATACAATTTTTGGCCTACTCCTACCGCCCATGGGACCATTTGTTTCACAGAGACAGAAGCCCAGAACAATCCAGAGCACACCCCAGTGATGTGGAGCAGTCAGTGGTGCTGTGTCACATTTGCACAGGCCACTCCTATCAGAAAACACTGCCTTGGAACCTACTTGGAAAAATCCTTGACCAAGCAGAAAGCGACCACAGCAGCAGCAGTGCAGAGCTGCTTCTTCGCCCGGGCCCTTTTGTGCTCCCCTCCAAGCAGGAGAGGCACTCTGTGGCTCCTTGACAAGTACGGAATAACCTGCCTTCCCATCAGTGTCCAGTGGCTGGTAAAAGCTGTTAATTGCCTCGTATAGTCTTCTGTCAGCAACATTATCCCCTCCTGTCCTGCTGAGACTGGGATAAGGGATTGTCCTGTTCTGCGGCTGCAATGGGACGTGGAGAGGGGGAAAGTGAAATGTAATATGAGAAATAATATCTATGGCAGCAAGCAAGGCTAACCCAAAAGGCGTAACGAAGCAGGATTCCAGAGAGGGAGGAATGCTGGGGGAGGAACAGTATGGAGCCCTCTTGACAAAGATCCAGGACGAGCTTAAAAGGGCCCAAGAAATTATTTTTTAAATCCTATTTTTAATACAACCAATATAAGTGATGAGAGCACTGCCTGCCACGCTATCTGATTACCTCCAAAATTAGCAACAAAAAGATTAATTTAGACAGGATGGAATATTTTCTAGCAAAAGTGTCACTGCCTTCTGGGGAGCAGCCTGACCCAAAAAAATCACGTACAGGGAAATCCCACGCTACAGGCAATCCCTCACGGATAGGAGTCACCCAGAAGAACAGCTGGAAATACAGCACTTTGGGTTAATTTCAGCACAGCCGGGCTGACTGGCAATGACATAATGCGACTAATGTGTCACTACAATTGATCATAACTATATGTACTTCTCTACAGCTGGTACCAAAGCTGCAGAAACAGCAGCGGATTAGGTCTACTCTCCAGCCTCGAGGGAGTCAGCAGCTCCCCCCACTTTAGTATCATCTGCAAACTTCCTTAGTATGCAATCGAGTCCTGCATGCAGACCATTTTTGAAAACGTTGGAGAGAACTAGCCCCGGAATGAAGCCCTGGGGAGCCCCACAGGTCACCAGCCTGATGTAACCCCACTTACTGTAACCCCTTGAGCCCAATCCATCAGCCAACTGTTCACCCATCACATTACGTTTTTGTCTAGCTGCATGCTGGACATTTCGTCCGGGATACTGTGAGGAACAGTATTGAAAGCTTTGCTTCAAAAATCCAGAAAGATTACATCAGCCGGCTTCCTCCTTGGTGAACTAGATGGGTAACCTTGCCATAAAGGATAGTTTTTAAGTTAGTTAAACAGGACTTTCATGTCACGAACCCATGCTAGCTATGACCGATGATTTATGCTGAAATGTTCCAGTGTTTTGTGCCATTCCACCAAAAATCTTGGTGGAGAACAGAGTGCCAACTGCAATGTTCTTCCAGTGCTCCACTTCTATTCTCTGCCAAGTCAGGAGGGGACTTACGGAGAAGCCTCCATGGTGCAGCGATGGGTGCAAAGCAAACACCGAAGGACTGTCCCTGGAGGCTGAAAGCTGCTCCGTCCCGTAAGTGTGATCTCTCATATTCGGCCTAATTTTATTCATTCCTGTCCTTCTCCAGATCACGCACACGTTAGTGTGAGGAGAGCAAGAAGGCTGCCACTGACAGTTCACAGACACCTTTACACCCAAACGTGCTGTAAGTGCCACCTCTGCAGGCTGTGCTCTACGCTGGTGGCTTAGAAGATGAGAAGTAGCTGTATCCTTGTGGGTCCCTTCCAGCTCGGGATATTCTACGATTCTGTGTCTGGCTGTGCAAGGTCTCCACCTGCCCAGCTCCATAGGAGCGCATTCCCCCACCCATCCGATGAGGCTACCTCTCAGGTTTCTCCGTGGCTCACAATACAGCTGTATCACCACAGAGGCTCCCCCAGTCTGCAGGCAGTGCAGCAGCTCATGACAAGTAGTTCTGGCCAGTTCTCTGCCCTCTAACCTCTGTTCTCTACTTGGGAAAGCATGCTGAGCTCAAGCAGAGGGAAGCGGTGTGCACCAGTGTCTAGAGCATTGCCCTGGGCTGTAGCAGCTCTCTTTTAGCCTCAGCACTGCAAGAGGCTTGGTTGAACTCGGACAAGTGTTCTCTTCTCTGCCGTCCTGTTTGTAGGCTGTGGATATTTAGGCTGGAAATGCTTTCCAATCTAGGGGGAGAAGCAGCCTACAAAACAGATAAACACAACTAAGGAGCCAAAATTCAGGACAAAAGCCATACCAGGGGTGTTCCCCCCTTGCTAGCCCAGAGACACGCAGCCACCATGCTACGAGTCTCCTCGCCATCACACTTCAAGGTGTGAGTGAGCAATTGCTCCACAGCTGGTGGCCATGAGACCCAACACCAAATTCCACAGTCCGGGTTTATCCTTTCATGGCTGTTACACTAATGGTTGTTCTCTGCCCCGTGCTCATCTCATGGGAGGTCATGCCTGACAGAGGGACCTTCACAACGCCAGCCTCTCTCTGCATGACTGAAAGAGACGTCCTGACACTGGATCTCCTGGGTTATCAGAGTCCTGCATGCTGGGAAAGCCACATCTTCTGTCAACCCCTACGCACAGACCAGCTGCTCCCGCCTGTGATTGACAATATTTGTTCATTAACAGATGCTCAGAAGTCTCTAAGAAGTTTCTACATGTGGTTTTGAGATCACCAGGTCTTTCATGCTGAGTTCTTAACACACCGTCACAAGAAGTTCTGCTGACTCACACGAGAGGTTCTCCAGTCATCCTCACAGAAACCCTATAGCACTACTGTGTACTGTTTGATTGGGAAAACTGAGGCATGTCACCAAAATGAACGTTCTTGGAGTTGCAAAGGAGTTAACAGCAAAAAGAGAAAAAAGAATTGCCGTTCCTCGGTCTAACGAAGCACTCAGAGCAAGAAAGAGAGTTCAAGGAAGCCGGCCTAGTGCCCAAGCACCCTTGCATCTCTTTTGTCAGTTTACAATTATGAAAGCATTTTTAGAACAAATTTCATTTTGTGCTTAACACAAAGACACAATCATTTTATTGCAGATCAAGTGTCTTCCCCCTGAATTACAGGATGTTTTTTGTAATGGTAGGATATATCTCCAGGATATTTACAAGTAAATCTGTTGGTTTACAATCTAAATTAAATTGCCCTTTAGATATCTGGCACCTGATGTGACTCCATCATCATTCCGGAAAAGGGTTTACAGTGCAGTCACTAACACCCATTTCCAGAAAGAGCAAGGACAAACTGCTATAGTGTGTCCTCAGCTGCAGGCCATGTTAACAAAAATGCCACCTGTCTTTTCAAAGCTGACACCACGAATACCAGTAAGGACTAATTACATCAGTAAGGGGAGTGCTCAGGGTATTGGAGGTCAAGTCTGATGCATTCCCCTTCTTTTACATATCTGTTGCTTTGTTTCGTCTGATCTCTGATTCTCTCTTCCTCAGTGCCAGATAAACTGTGTTTGGCCTCTGGTCCCAGGACACCACCTATGGAAAGCTCCTCTGAGCCACCTCTCACCTGTCTGCTGCTTAAGTGTCAGGCAGAAATTGGGAATGTACAGCCCCGCAGTCATTGCTAATCCCACACTTTCCCAATTACAGTGAAGCCTCTTGCCAGACCACTGTACAAGTCACAGACCTCTGCAGTTTCAGTGGCTAACGTCAACCCACGTTACTCAGAATTCATGGTGAGCTCTCTCGGAGTTCAGGACCCACCACTGTCCTGCATTCAACACACTGAGAAATCAATGAAACGTGACTGCAGCTGTCGGCTCTGTATAGCGCTGTACTTATGAATGAGGACAAGGCTAAGCACAGCGGGTTGGGAGACATAAAGCAGCAAATCCTGCTGCCCACAGCCAAATGCTCTCTTTTTCTTCTGCTGCTGGGCCTTAAACACAGCGACAGGGATGACATACAGAAGAGAACTGAGCCCGCTGTGTCTGAGCTCCCTGAGGCAGACAAGAAGGCTGCAGGAGGAAAGTCAGCAAGGAAAGGAACAGGAAAGAGTCTCCTGGATGCATGTGTTTGAGAACCCTTCTGTCACTACAAAGGAAACATCTCCCTTGCACCACGGAATACAAGCCCAGGCACACAGAGGAAACCAGCCTCCTGAACAAGGGACCTGAAACTGAAATAAATGTAACTTTCAAACTCATCTTGTGTTTGGTGGGCCCATCTTTGAGGCACTCCCTAGCAGGAGGTACACAGGCACTCACCTGAAAAACTGGTCCCTGCATTCGGTGTCTCAGCTGCCTGGGTCATTTCTTTACTTTCTGCAGCAGGACTGCTCAGCATCTTGTCACGAGGTTACGCTGCTTTCTTCAAGTGTCTGTCCAGCTTACTCCAGCCCCACGAGAAGCACTGATACATATCTTTATGCTGCAGAAGAACAAAGAGTAGATTGCTGTGAAAACAGAGATGTCCGAAGATAAAAATACGTCCTTATCAATTTCGCTGGGAAAGTCAGTAACATGAAAGCCCTGTGGTCATCTGGCCTTTAAGCCTGTAAAAACTCAACTATTTCACAACGCTGGCAGCATCCTGCAGCCAGGCCTAAGGTTCTGCTCAGAAGCGGGAGCACTGAGTTAGCACCACAGGGATTTTTCCGTTTGGCAGCACTGGAGTAGGGGAAAGAATTAGAAGTACCTTGTGCATCTAATACCCAGGCTTATTCTCACGGGGTATTTACTTGGATCAGTCCAGCTGACACAGGCCATGATCCTATAACGTGTGCAGGGAACGCGGCCGTGCCAAGGGCAGCATCTTGCACATTATAGCCATGGGGTGAAAATATGCTTTTAGATCAGTAATTCCCATACCTGGGTGAATAGTGGGATATTTTCAGGGCTGGGCAAAGCCACCCATAAGCCCCACGCAGCACCAAAGCCCAAGTTATTTGCAAACCCCAAGCTCGGTTTGCCACAGAAAAGGGGGCACAACCAAGAGCCCCCGGCAGCCAGGTCTCTGAAACATCCCCTTTGAACAACCACAAGGCCCCGTGGTCTTTGGGAACGAGGAACATCCTCCTTAGCATAACGAAGGCGCAAAAACAGGTCTGTGGTTTAAATGCAGGAGGTTTAATCGGGATTAAACCCAATTCACTGGGCTGTGGGACTGCAGACCTCGAGGACCCTAAACATAACTTACACCGCTACAGCGGTCAAATCCAGATGCTAGGGCCCTGCTACAACCCGGCTTTTCACATTTCTGAGCAACATTTTGGTGTGAATAGAGCAAAGGCAGAAAACATGCAGAGAACGCCCCACACCCCCTCACCCAGCCCCGCTCCCCCCGGCTCTGAGGGCCCGGCGGCAGAGCGGCTGATCCCCCTCAGGCCCCGGCGGGCCGGCCTGCTTTCTGACTGGCCGCGCGGGCTGCCCGTCACGCTGCAACCAATGGGCGCGCACGGACGGGGACGGGGGCGGGGCTTTCGAGGGCGGGGGACGCCGGCGTCGTGCGCCAGGTAGGGGCCGGCAGCGGCACCGGGGGGGGGGCGGCTGAGGGGGGGGAGGCTGGGCCCGTCCCGGCCCCGGCCCCGTGAGGGGCCCCGGCGGGGCTGCCATGTCCGGGAGCCCCGCGGCCGCTCGCCCCCTTTAGCGGCGGTGGGGACCCGCAGCCGGGGCCGAGCGGCCGGGGCAGGGAGCTGAGGGGAGCCCCGGGCACGGGGAGCTGGGCGGGACGGGGTGGGGTCGGGTCTGAGGGGCTCTGGTGAGGGGGGGAGGTCGCGGTGGTGGTGAGGAGATGTGGTGGTGGTGGTGAGGAGCTGCTGCGCTGCTGCGCCGCTCAATCACCATCACAGCCTTCAGCCGCATCTCTTCCCCACCGCTGTTGGCGTTGCTGTGGGGTGTTGGTCTGGGCTTGGGTGCTTTTGGCACTGGGAACACAGGGGAGCGGAAAACAAGATGTTTTGTAGAGTCGTAGGATGGGTTGGGTTGGAAGGAACCTCAGGTCATCCGGTTCCAGCCCCCTGCCGTGGGCAGGGACGCCACCCACTAGATCAGGCTGCCCAGGGCCTCGTCCAACCTGGTGCTGAACACCTGCAGGGATGGGGCATCCACAGCCCCTCTGGGCAACCTGTGCCCGTGCCTCACCACCCTGCATGAAGAGTTTCCTCCTGACCTCTAATCAAAATCTCCCCTCTTTTAGTTTAAAACCATTCCCCCTCATCCTGTCATTATCAGACTGAGTTGCTCTCTTTTTTATTTTTTTTTATAAGTCCCCTTCAAGTACCGAAATGTTGCAATGAGGTCACCCCAGAGCCTTCTTTTCTGTAGGCCGAACAGCCCCAGCTCTCTCAGCCTTTCTGTGTAAGAGAGGTGCTCCTACCCTTGTTCATCTTTGTGGCCCTCCTCTGGACCCATTCTAACCCCCACATCCTTCTTGTGCTGGGGGCCCCAGACATGGATGCAGGGCTAAAAGTGGGGCCTCACCAGGGCAGAGCAGAGGGGGACCATCCCCTCCCTCCCCTGCTCCTCTGGTGATGCAGCCCAGGATTGTGTTGGCCTTCTGGGCTGCAAGCTCGCTGCTGGCTCACGTCGAGCTTTTTGCCCACCAGAACCCCAAGTCCTTCTCCCCAGGGCTGCTCTCAGTGAGTTCTTCTCCCAGCCTGTCCTCATGTCCAGGATTGCTCCAGCCCAGGTGCAGCACCTCGCACCTGGACTTGTTGAACCTCATTAGGTTCATGTGGGCCCACTTCTCCGGCCTGCCCAGGTCCCTTTGGATGGCATCCCTTCCTTCTGGTGTATCGACTGCACCGCTCAGCTTGGTGTCATCTGCAAACTTGCTGAGGGTGTGCTCGATCCCACCATGTCACTGATAAAGATACTAAACAGTACCAATCCCAGGACAGACCCCTCAGGACATCACTCATCACTGGCCTCCACCTGGCTGTAGAACCATTGACCATCCCTCTGGGTGCGACCTTCAAGCCAACTCCTTATCCACTGCCTGTGCGTTTCCTTCTTGCACCGCAGTCTGACCAGGAGGTCCTTGCTCAGCCATCCCAGCTGCCTGCCCTCCTTGCCCGCTTTTTTACGCATACACCTTTATGGCAGGTGTGCCTGTGCCCCTTTGAACGTGTTCCATCAGTCTGGGGAATAACCATGTGTGACTTGTCCCCAGTGCTTTACAGTTCATGATGGCTAGACTCGGTGTCTAGGCTTCCTTCCAAGTTTTTATTTTGTTCCTGGTAAACATCGTGTAATAAATCACATGTTTTCCCCTGCTTGTATTAAAAATAACGGTTTGGGGTTGTTCCGATGATGTGAACTTAAATGAGCAGGCTCCATTGTTGCGTTACAAATCCAAATGGGTAGCAGTTCAAAAACACGGGAGTACAACGGGGAATGTAAACTGCAACCCAAGGCAGTCGTACCTCAGCCGGTGTTTTTGATGAAGAGCTTAAAAATGGGATGTCTCCAAAGGGCCGTGGTTTGAGGAGGTTTACGCTAAGTGGATTGCAAAGGGTTAACAAATCCTGTGATAAACTCACAAGATTGGAATGTGTTTTGATGGCTTTTGGCAGATCAGCTTGTTAGTGGCTGGTGTTTTGTTTAGATAAAGACGAGAGGAACTTGGTGTTCATAATCCGTAAAATCTAATGGGAACTAGGTACCTTAATTTTTAGAGTATTGGAATAAGATAAAGCAAACGGTGATGCAATACTACAGAGATGAAAATACTAATAATGGACTTGTGTCCGTTGTGTTAGCTCACAAAATATAAGTACGTGGAGTTAGGTGTGGGATTAACGTGTGCCAAATGGAGCTGATTAATGGACGTGTAAGTTACCTTCCCTGATGAAAACTGCTGAAGTGGCTTTTCAGAGCCCTCCCCAAGGCGATACCACGAGGCCTGCAGCGCCTCTCGCCTCCAGGCACGCCGGTGTTGCAAATGTGAATGCCAGCCTTGGCATCCCTCAGAGGCTAACTTTGCTTTTTGCAGCAATGAACTCACGCTCCTCTGGATTTGTGCAAACACACACCTCTAGAAAAACGTTATCTATGCCTTTGTAGCGTGACTTAACAACTTGAAATAATTCCAAACAAAAATAAAATAGGACTTTACTTCCCTGAGGTAAAGGAACTTCTGGCATGGCTTGCAAGAGAGGAAAATACGTTAACCCATGCAGAGGCAAAACGTTGGCATCGGAAGGTGAATGATTTACACTTATTGGGCAGTTCAGCAGTGAGGCCCCAGTGCAGTTCTTTAGCTTACCCTTGGTCTGTGGGTGATACAGGAGGTTATGTGCAGTTGTGGGGGTGAAATTGTCAGGAATTCAGCAATATTTTGTTGCAGAAGGTAGTTTGGGTGCATGGCAATAGGTGGTGGAAGCTCTTTAGATACAAAGATAAACTTCTACTTCCTGGTTAAAACAGAGTTAAGTGGGTGAAAAGAGAAGGCTCAAACTAACTCATTCTGGCTGCATTGAATGCCAAGATCCCTTATCCTGAATGTGAATTGTTATTTCCTCAGGTTTCCACAATGTTTGCCCAGTGCACCTGGAAATGTGCAAGCTCCGTGCTGCTGATTGCACTGCTGAGCTGCGTCCCTTCTCCTCCAGCGCAAGCCAGCAAGGTGAGTGAACAGCTTCTGACATAAACACGGAGTGTAGTACAACAGGCACAAAAATGGAAGAGAAACAACTGTTTTTTTAGGAAAATTTGCAAAGGTAAGAAGTGCTGTAACAGGTCAGTGCCTATGTATGCATTTGTCGTGTCCATTCACAGCTTTAGATATTACGGTGGCCTCTGCCCTGCTTTATATCATGTTATGGAATTTTTCCTTTTGAAAATTTGTTTGAAGACCACCTGGTCTCGGGAGCAGGGGTGCTCAAGACGTTTTAAGATTTCAAAGTTACTGATGCGAAAGAAGCAGAGCAGAAGTAAGGGATGTGGCATGAAGTCATCTCTCTTAGAGAATGTTCCGTCTCTTCCCGCAGCCCAGAACTGTTCCCATATGTTCACTCACTAATGCTGTCTCCTCGTGCTTCTGCAGAGCTCGGAGGACATCCGCTGCAAGTGCATCTGTCCCCCGTACCGGAACATCAGTGGGCACATCTACAACAAGAACGTGTCGCAGAAGGACTGGTGAGTTGCATGTTGAAGCCTGAGGGGTTGTTCCGTGAAACACTCTGGAGTTTCCAGCCAGTGCTGAGGGAGAAATTTGCTGCCTGTGCGTTTGTGGAGGAAGCTGTTTCAGTAGGTGACGCTCAGCCCAGGCGAGGGGCATGTTTTGAACAGAGATTCAGGAATGTGGGAGGCATGATTTCTTAGGCCATGCCTCTCAGCAGATGGAGGTTATACCCTCATGTCCCTTTCACCTGGACTTCAGCCCTGCAGAAGGTGCTGTGGCAATCCGTAGGCAAACCTTGGACTAGCTGAGCTGTGAGGGAACTCCAGTCAGCGTTATCAGCCAGATGGGAAAGCTGGGACAAAGTGACCCCAGTATCCTTCCGCAGAGCACTGGTTTCACCTTGTCCTGTTGCTGGTTTCGGCTTCCTTGTGTTGCAGCAACTGCCTACATGTTGTGGAGCCCATGCCGGTGCCCGGGAACGATGTGGAGGCGTACTGCCTGCTGTGTGAATGCAAGTACGAGGAGCGCAGCACCACCACCATCAAGGTAACTGCGTCTGCTCCCTGTGACACCACGCCGTCCCGGGCACAGCCGGGTGGGTGCTGGAGGGGAGCCCAGCAAGGGACGACAAAGCTGCCACAGCTGACACACCGTGGTAGCGCCAGGGGCACCATGTCTGAGTCGGGAACGCTCCTGGCAGTAAGGAGGAGGCAAATGGGAGCCCAGTCTCCTTGTGAGGATGTGCCAGCACAGCTCTGACTGGGTGCCCATCCTGTTGGTCTCCTTTCACGTGCAGCGTGTGTGTAATTGATGCAACGCAGGGAGATCAGCATGGGTTGTATGTTTCTGGATCGTCACCCTTCCTGCAAGAAGCGCGCGGGACGTTCTAGTGAGCAAAGCGAGAATGAGGGAAGAGATCAGACATCCGAGGTAGCTGTGAAGGGAGGTTCCTGGTCTCTGTGGTGCTTCTTATCTGTACTGCTGATCCCTTTTCACTGCGCTGTCCTTAACTGCAGGTGATCATCATCATTTACTTGTCCGTGGTTGGGGCGCTGCTGCTGTACATGGCTTTCCTTGTGCTGGTGGACCCTCTGATCCGGAAGCCAGATGCTTACACCCAGCCCCTGCACAACGAGGAGGAGAATGAGGTGAGGCTGTGCTGGTGGCTGCACTCATGGTGGAGACGGGGTGGTGGGATGGAAGAAGAGAACGGCAGGCAGGGAGACAGCCTGACCTCATGCTTGCTCCCCCTGGTCCCGTGTGGGATCAGCCCTAGCAGCTGCAATGAGCTCAGTCACTGTTTGAAGGAAGCTGCAGTGTTTGAAGATGCTCTGCTCTCCCAGTCTGTGAAAAAAACACTGGATCATGCTGTCGTGTTTATACTCATAACAAAGTATAAACTATCTGGTCAAGTTGTTTGCTACTCTGATGTGAGGAGTAGCTGCTCTGAAGTGCACAGTTTATCCATTGCCTTCCCCTGCTGAAAAAAAGGAGGTCCTGCAGGAGAAGATAAATTGTATCCTAAAAGTATGCTTTTGCTCCGCTGCTCCAAAGGAATAATTCATATTTAGATCTAGGTGTATGCTGTAGATGCCTGATATCTGGGGAGCTTTATCTTACTCCAGCACTCTGGACTGTAAACTCCTTGGGACAGGTTTTAGGATTGCCTTGGTGTTTTTGTGCCACGATGGATGCTTATCCAGGGGGCCTTCTGACATTGCTGCAGCTTAAACATGGATGTTTGGAGCAGCCTGAACAGCAGGGCTGGACACGAGTCCCACAGAACAAACTGAGAAACACATCAGCAGCTACTGCGCAAGCTAGCACGCCAAGCACAACAGCAAGTATTGTCCCCGTTTCAGAGGGGTGACAGCTTTTGCAGCGTGGCTCCCTGCAGGCCCTGGCAGTGGATTCCCAGCAGAGGTTTAGGCTTGGGGCAGTTCTCTCCTGAGGACTTTTCTTGGGGGATTGCTGTGGGAGCCAGCTTTCCAGCTGGAGGGCTGGCATTGAGGAACTCTGAAAATTAAGTTCTTCATCAGGACAACTCAAGCCCCAGATTGCTTTTTGATAGAAATTTCTCCCAGAGCCAAGCTGCCACTTGCATTTGCCTGGGGCTTGCCTTGCTTTGACCTTTTTCACCATTTCTTTCCATTGTAGGACACTCGCTCCTTGGCCGCAGCCCCTACCCCATCCGGGGCCAGAGCCAACACGGTGCTGGAGAGGGTGGAGGGAGCCCAGCAGCGCTGGAAGCGCCAGGTGCAGGAGCAGAGGAAGACGGTTTTCGACCGCCACAAGATGCTGAGCTAGAGGAGCAGCTGTGCGGCACCACTTCCTGAGAGGCAGGGCAGCTCAGCTGGTAGAGATGGACAGCGAGCCACCCTTCAGGACAGCCGCGGTGCTGGACTGAGAGCTCTAACCCTCTCCGATTTACCCTCTTTTTAGAGACGAGCAGGCCAAAGTGCTTGTCCCTGGTTTTGTCCCCTTGCCCTTTACATAAGGAGCCCCAGAGGCTCCTTAACCTTAGCTCAGCTGAGACCTGCGCTGCCTGCTGGCCCGTGGCTGCATGAAAACGGCCGTGCGCAGCGCTGCCGCTCCACTTCACGCGCTGGCCTGTGCGGGGGCTGCAGCTCCAGCCACAGCCTCCATCAGCCCACACCCCGCGTTAGAGACCAGGGGTCTCGTGGAGTGCTGGGAGCTGGCTTAGTGTTCCTGGGATACTAATGGGATCATTTATGTGGAAGAAATTACGCGGTGCTGCTCCAGGATAAAGAAGCCACCTCCCTCTCTAGTTTGCACTGCTGATAGTTGGGTGTTGTGGTGCTGAGACGCGTGTGTTGCGCTGGGAGGACGAGGAGGGGGTCCCTGCCAGTCCTCAGCTGCTGCTTGCACTTACTCTGGTGTAACCTGAGTGGATTTCCACTCTGTTCAGTGGAGTTTCTCCAGGCTTACACCAGCATAACTGAGATTGCAGCTTGTTTCTGTGCAGAAAAAAAACTGATTAGTACATTAACAAGTAAAAGACCACCAGGTAAAAATGCCGATTTATCTTTGTTTTCCTCCTTTAGCAGTGGATAAAAATACACTGGGGAGAAAGTTTTTTGATTGGACCCACATTTGTAATCCTTGGTACTCACACAGCGCATCAGGGGCATTTGTGTCCAAGAGAATCAGGGCAAAGGCTTTACTGGAGCTCTGCCTGCCTGGGTCTCGTGCCCCTGGCCAGGTCACACGTGTGCTCCTCAAAATTCTCAGAGACCTCTGAGTACTGCTGCTGGAGGAGGAAAATGAGGTGATTCTGCAGCGTGTATCCCAGTGAGAACATGTACAACGTCAGGAAGGTGCTGAAGTTTATCATGTAGCATCTCTACATTAAACGCGGAAAAAGACCTATTCCATTGCTGGCTTTTTTCAGGGAGAAGCTACAGCAGCCCCGCTGATGCAGGACCTCGAGGCTGCGGTTACAGCACTCGGCTGCTTTGTGGTGTGGGAGGGCTGGGCTGGGCTCGAGCGGCTCCTGGAACTGATTCGCGCCGGGCTGTGCTTGCAGCCGGGCTCTCGAGCAGTTTACGTTTCCTCCATGTTCACTGAAAACTGAGCAATTGCTGCTAAAAACCTAACTGGGAGAGGTGCTGGTCATCGCCCTGCACACTAGGGCCAGCAGCTTTTGATCCAGCCAGACAAATCCCAACAGGAGCTTTCTGGGGGCTCTGCTCCAGCAGCCTACGTGTACCCCAGCTACCCTTTAGCACCATGCTCGCCTAAAACGTACGCAGGGCTTCGGATTATACTGAGGTCAGATTTTCTGTTACCTTTTTCCCCCTGTCCTTCCCTCTGGGGGTGAATCCCTCACGGACACAGCGCGTTGTCCCTGGCAGCTGTGCTGTGGGGAGAGGGAAGAGCTGCCTGAGGGGCCCGAGCACAAGCTGAGAGGTGGGAGCTGCCCTGGGTGGCGTGCAAGGACTGCGCCGGTCCGATGGGTCCATCTGGTGGCCGGTGCCCCTCCGAGGCAGCACAGATCAGCGATCCCCAGTGGCAGGGGTCCTGCTGCCAGCACCCAGACTCCCGGGTCCCTGCTCCTGGGGTTCGGGGGGCAGCAGCACCCCCACACCTTCCCTTGCCCTCTGGCCTTGGAACAGATTGGAAACGGGATAAGAGGAAAACAGCTGCAGGTTAGAAATCAGGAAGCGGTGGGTTAGACAGCTGAGATGGGGACGGTGTGATAGAGAGAGGCTGCAAAAAATGCCGCTGCCTGGCTAATTAGTCTCTTGGTTGATTAATTAGCTGATTAGCCCTGTCCCTTGCACCATCCTGCCCAGGAGGAAACGCTTCCTACTTCCCACCCAGGGAAGCCCTGCGGCCACCGTGTCCCTCACACAGCACCGCTCTGCCTGCCCTGTGGGCACCCAGGCCCCATACAGCGTTAGAGGGCTCTGGGATCCCGGGGGGAAGTTTGGGTTGGGGGGGGCCCCACGGAAAAGGAGGTGCCACGAAGGACACCAGGCGGCAAAGGAAGCAGGGCCCTGCTCTAAGCGGGGAAGCTGGTACCTCTGTCTGGGCACGGAGACCACGCAGATCTAGACGTGGATCACTCTCCCCCCACAAATAGGGGCTGCAGCCCCACAGCAGAACCCAACCACCCGGGGCTGGGCACTGCCTGCTGCAGCATCCCCCAGGCCAGCACGGTGGTCCCCGGGCAGACCCCATCCACCTCTTCTCTGCCCTGCCATCCCTCTGGAGACAGCAGGCAGGACCGGCAGGATTGAATAATTTAATTCCCCATCCGAAAAGGGGCTGAGAAAAATAAAGCTCCTCGTAGCGCAAAATCCGATCGCCTCAGCGCCCCGCGGTCAGGTGTCCGCCGCGGTCCAGATGTCGATGCTCTGGATGATGAGCCACTCGCTCTGGCCCTTGGTTACCCGGATCCGCACGCACTCCACGGGGCTGGGCACTCCCTTCTCCAGCCCCCGCCGCTCAAAGAGCCCCTTCTCGAAGGTGCCCACGGTGATGTAGGCAGAGCAGTCCCGGCCGTCGGCCCGTCGCCCCCGGCCCAGCTCCAGCACCCCTGCGCGCAAGAAGTCCCCCTGGCGCTCACTGGAGCCCGTTCGCACCCGCACACGGGTGATGCGGGCCGGCTGTTGGAAGACGATGCAGAAGACGCTGCCGTCTCCCGGGCTTTTCCCCCAAAAGTAACCCCCTGCTGCGCTGTAAGCCTTGAGGGGCTCGTAGTTCTCGAAGACGGCCATGCTGGTGAACAAGGCTGCAGGCGGGTTGTCTGGGAGGTCCATGGCATCGGCCTCGAACTCGTCGTCCTCCAGCCGGTTGACGGTGCCCTGGAAGGAGGAGTAGAGGCCCATGTGCTGGAAGAGGGAGGGCTTGAAGCGGATGACGTCCTTCTGGGTGAGCAGGAGGCGGAAATGGACCAGCAGCCAGTCACAGGGCATCTCCTGGTAGAAGAGGAGGAGGAAGCGAGCCAGGCGAGGAAGGTCACTGGAGCGGTAGAGCTTACCGATGTAGCCCAGCTTGGAGAACTCGAGGGTGGCCCAGTTCGTGCCTTCCTGGGAGGCCACCGCCTTGCGGATGGCCGTGAAGAAGGACTTGGCAGACCACACGTCATCCTCAATCATCAAGTAGTAGGAGGACAGGTTGGCGGCGAAGGCCAGAAGGAAGGCGTAATCCACATTCTGCTTCGACCTGAACTTCACCCGCTCCTCCGGGTCGTTGTAGTTTCTCTTGAGGCCCTCCAGGGTGGGGTAAAACTCCTGGGGAGCGTGGATCAGCAGGAGCCGGCCCAGGAGGATGTGGTGAGCAAACTTGCGGGTGATGTCGGCGGCCACCCGGGCATTCCAGCCAGGGTCCTTGTCAGCCAGGTGCACCACCACCACCATCTCCTGCAGCTCCTCCTTTGTTGACTGCTTGAAGAGGGACATGAGCGTGGCCGGGAGGTAGTAGCCGCGTGGCCGCCGCACCGACGCCAGCCCCACCGCCAAGAACTCTGCAAGGCAAAGGAAAGGCATCAGCAGGCTGAGGGGGAGACCCAGGATGCACCACGGGGAGATTTTTCCGACAAGAAGGGGGCTCCAAAAAGCTCTCCACATAGCCAACCCACACAGTTAGTCCTATTTATGGCCTCATGTCCAAGGCCTTCAGGGTCCTTCTTCGAGTTGAAGCCACCAGCACCTCAGGAGATACCAAAAACTGTACCAACGGGCAGGGAGAGGACAGGATGAGAAGTCAGGGGCTCCACCAAAGAGGAAAGATTTAGGAAAAAAAAAAAAACACACCTTAAAAACCCAAAACATGGGGAAGGAAGTGCAGATACAGTCTGCGGGGCTGGGATGGCTTCATGGTGCAGCTACGTGTCCTGGGAGCAACGTCTCTACCCCATTCTGAACCTCATGAAGATGCAACCACACTGCGATGAGGCAATTTTGTGCCTTTCCCAATGACAAGTTGTGGTTTTTGTTCAGATTTGCCGCAACTTCTCTCATTCCTGGTCTGTACAGCACAGTGCATGCGTCTGCCCAGAGAAATCGTGGGCGCCTCGTGCTTGGAGGTGTTCAAGGCCAAGTTGGATGGGGCTTTGCCCACCTGATCCAGTGGGAGGTGTCCCCACCCATGGCAGGGGGTGGAATTAGCTGATCTTTAAGGTCCCTTCCAACCCAAACCGTTCTGTGATTCCATGTTGGGTCACTGGTTTTGGCATGAATGTGCACGGGGCTGCCCTAAGCTCCTTCCCAGGGCACATGATTTGCTTTTTGTGTACCTGTCCGAGAGCTCGATGCGCATCTCCCACCCGGGGGCTGCCCCAGTCACCCAGCCCCACCAGCTCCACCTCCTCCTGGGAGAGATGCGCAAAGCCAGAGCCCTGCCCAACCCGGGGTCCCAGAGCCACTCACTTTTGCGGGGCGACAGAGAGCCAGCGAGGAGGTGGTAGGAGACGTTGTGGGGCGCAGAGAGGTTGTCCAGGTCCTGGAGGATGTGCAGGGCCCCTTCTGGCTTTAGCATCTGCAGGGCACTGTCTGGGGGTAGGTCCGTAAACTCCACCTGGATGGGAGCCGCAGGCGGCCAGCTCAGAGCCCGGGGTGCTGACGGACGCGTGCACGCGAGGTGGGGGGAGCAAAGGGCAAGGGAGAGCCCCCATCCGCCCTCCCAAATCCTCCTCTGGGGGAGCCCCAAGCACACAGAGCAACACCAGGGAGGGCAGAAGGCAGAGCTGGGGGCTGGGGCTGACACGGGACAAGGGAGGGAGCAGAACCTGCCACGAGGATCCGTACGGGTCAGGGAGGCAGGGGCTGTGCACTGGAGGACATCCCAGTGCCCCCTCCAGGGGGGTGGCACCGGTGCAGGACTCACCTCGGGGGGCTCCTGCCAGCCGTCCCTGTGCAGGAGGAGGAAGAGGAGGAGGACGACGAAGGCTGCGAGCGCAGCCGTGAGGGAGCGCTTCGGGGAGCATCTCATAGCACCGGGCCAGCCCGCTGAGGCCTGCGGGAGGAAGAGGCAGATCAGAGCACGGCGCGACCCGAGGGTAGGCACCCTCCTGCCCGTCCAGCACCGCAGGGACAAGGCAATGCCCCCAGCCCCTGCTCCTGCCCCTCCGACCCGTGCCACCACCGCCGATCCCAGGCAGCTGCCAGCGGCCACGCTCACCCCTGCCCAGCCACGTCCCTTGCTCAGAATGACAAGAAAGCTGTCCCTGGGGGGGGGGGGAAGTCACCTTCAAGGAGCCAACATTGCCCTTAAGATATTTTCCCTCGCAGCAGAGGCGTGGCAGGAGACTAAAAGGCTCCTGTGTTTATCTGGGGTTTTTCCATTATAAATGCGACCGGGGCTGCCCTGGAAAAGGGGAAACCGGAGAGCAGGCGAGCGCCCAGCCCTGCGGGGCAGACGCAGCGTGCGCATCCAAAGCGCTCACAGTGCGCCCGCTTGTCTGGGTGAAAGCGCCTTTCAACACAGACCCGCGGAGGAAAAGCCCTCCCAGGCAGCGCAGGAAAAAGCCGGGAGCTGCCGGGCTTCACCCAGGACTTCTCTAAAACTGCATCAGCTCCCGGGGGAAGTCGAAGCCTTGCTCAAAGCGTGGACGGGGAAACGGATCGCCTCTGAAGCAGGGGGACAGGGCGCTTCGCCCAGCCCTGCCGGGGATGCTCCCAGCACGCCCACGCTCCCCAGACCGCAGCGGCTGGCGCAGGACTTCTGTTCCCGCAGCCCTGCCCTGGAGCAGGTGCTGGGCCCCGATTATTTGGAGGGGAAAAAAAATGGTTTCAGCCCCCAAAATCCTTTGGTGGGGGGTGTTAACATCCTAATGGGTCAGTGCACAGCACGGCCCCCCCGCCGCAGCAGCCAGTCCTTGCCGACCTCACCTGGGAACACCACTCCTTACTCAGAGATAAGCAATTACAACACACCGAGCTGCTCCTTGAACCTGCCCTGCTTCCTAGGGGGGGGGACCGCGGCTGCTCCCGCTGGGCTGTGGAAGCTCGGCCTCTTCCTTGCTTCAAGGTTTCGTGCCAAGCGGAGCCTCCGAAGGGTGCAGGAGCCTCCGAAGGGTGCTCGCCCCCCAGGCTCCTCGGCCGGGCCCTTGGGAGCTCGGCCTTCGAGCTGACGCAGCTGGGATCAGCTGAGGCGTCACGTTATTGGGGTCAGCCTCGTTTTCTCACCCCTTTCGGCTCCCCCCCTGTAGGGCTGGCTGACCGCAGCGTTAACGAGCCCCGTCCCGGCCAAGGGGAGCAGAGGAGCCGCTTCACCTGCCTGGAACCCAGCGGGTCTCAGGGAAGGGGACAAAGGAGACGCCGCGATGGCTGCGCTCTGATTATCGCCGGTTCTTCAAAGCTCTCAGAGCTCTTTGAAACCTCTTCCAAGGCCCAGGGTGCAGCACAGCGGGATTTGGGGTGCTCCCTGCCCTGGGCCAGCCCTGCAGCCAGCTCTTCCCCATGCCCCCTGGGCTTCTCCTTCCCCTGCGGGATTTGGAAGCTCAGCACCGAAGCCAGGGGACGAGCTGGGAACGCCGAGGCTCGGCACCCGACCCTGCACGGGGCTGCTCCCGTTGATGCTCCGTGAGGCCAAAGGGGTTTCTGGCTGCCAGCGGCGGGTCCTGGGTGGAAAACATGGCGCTGCCGGGCAGCCCCAGAGCCTCCCGAGCACGGCTTGGTTTGGTGGGGAGCAGGGAGAGGGGAGCCCACAGGGAACGGGTCCCTGTGGTCGGTCCCCTGGTCACACACTCCTGGAGCCTCCGGCATCGCCCCGCTCTGCAGGCTTAGCCGAGGACAGAAGGCAACGAATGAATGATTTTTAGCTCCCTGATTTAGTTCTCGTTTTTTCCTCCAGCAGCCCGGTGAGATCAGCACAAGCAGGGACAACACCGCGGTGCCATGGGCACGTCGCGGCTCCTCCGCTTTGTCAGGAGACTCGCGGCCAAGCGGGCTCCACGACAGCAGCGGCCTTGACTCCGTCCCTCAGCGGAGAGGAAGAAGGAGGAGGAAACGCGCGGCCTCGCTCCACAAAGGCTGCGAGCAGAGGCCGGATGCTCCCGGCTGCGGCACTGGGAGAGGTCGGGCTGCTTGCAGGGAATGGCAGCAGCCGGGGCTTGCAGCTGCCCCGCGGCGCTGGGGAAACTGAGGCAGGGCAAAGGGCTGCGTCGCCCGGCGGGGTGAGGGCCGGGTGCCCGAGGCAGGGCTCAGCACGCCCCTCGCCGCTGCCTGGCGGGGTCCCCAGGGCGGATTCGGGCAGGGTTTAACCCAGCGCCAGGAACCGCTGCTCACACGAGCGGAGGAAGTGACAAACCGGGGCAGCACCGAGCCCCGCGAGGGCAAACCCCAGCTGCTCGGGGCTGCGTGGGACGGGGCGCTGCTGGTCCTGGGAACCAGCTGAGGGCCCTGCCCTGTGCTCCACGGGGCTCCCTGCTCAGAGGTCAGCCCAGCGGGAGGAAGGAGGGGAAAAGACACGTTTCTCCACCCCAGAACTCCTGGAGCCAAAGCTTTAGATTGACACAGGACTCCTACCCCCCTGCAGCAAGAGGGGTCCCCGAGGGTAGCTTGATAAGGGGACACCCAGGTCTGACCTGGCCCCTGCAGCCAACAGCACGGGGGAGCCCCAGCGCCCTGCCCTCGTGCCCGGGCACCCCTTTCCCATGCAGCCCCATCCCACGGCCCCGAGGACGACGGCTCGCACCCCAGCACCGCTCCGGACGATCCCACAGGGACGGCACAGACTTACGGGGCGCGCGGGGACCTGGGGTGTGGGTGCGGGCTCGCCGTCCGCAGCTTCTCTGGCCGGGATCTGGTTTCTCGCTCTGCAAAGCCCCACCCCAGCCCTCACCTGCCTCCAGCAGAGGAGGAGCGTCCGCGGGCGGCCTCAGCCTCGTGCTAGCGAGAGCTCAGCGAACCAGCCAGGCTGGGCGAAGGGCCCCCAGCCCTGCTGTGGGGTCAGGGCAGCCCCAGCCTCCCCCGGGACCGGGCATCCTACGGTGGCAGCGCTTGTAGCCCGTGCAGCCACCCGCTCCATCATCGGCCCCACAGCCACAGGTGGGAACAGCCCCCCCAAGGCTCTCGCACCCCAAACTCCTTTGGGAATCCACTGCTTGGGTCCCGCCGCGGGGAAATCACACCGTGCCTTGACAGAGCCATCGTGCCTTGCTGCTCCTGCTCCTTTTCCTTGTGCTGTGACAGCAGGAGCCCAGCTCCTCCGCCCGCCAACCCGCCATCCGTCCCCACATCGCCCCTGAGCCGTGCAGGACACACGGCAGCCCTCATGGCCACGGTGCCCAGCGCCGATCACCTGCAGCACCCCCAGCCCAGAGCTGCGTCCTGACCCCCTGACACGGCGACGCGCCGGTGGCCCTGCATCTCTCCCGCTCCATTCATCCGAAGCACAATCCCATTTCCCTCATCCCCTCGCTGGCCAGGACCTCTCCTACCTTCAGACCGGCCCTGGCTTCTCAGAGCCGGGCCGTTCCCGTGCTGGAAGGCCCAGGGGAGCTGCAGCGGGGCCGGCAGCGAGTTGCTGCTCAGCCGCAAACTGAAGGAGGCGGCGGGGCCGTTCTTGTCACGGCCCCGAGCCCAGCGCAGGAAGAAACCGGGGCTTGGTGCTTCCTGCCCCAGCGGGAGGAAGCGGGGCCCCGGACCCAGCCCCGGGCTTGCACCTGGCACAGCCCCAGTGCCAGGTCCCCTCGCTCGCAGCCCGGCCCCATCCTTGTCCTTGCACTCGGTGGGGAATCCCAAAGGCTGCTTGGGGTGCTGCAGAAGGGGGCCACGGCATCCGGGCACAACCAGCATGGGGCTGGGCTCTCCCACCTTTCGCCTACTGAATTACTGGGGGCACAGAGCTGGACCAGTGGCAAGGAAAACCCAGGCCAGGCACAAGGGGATGGCCACCAACCCCGCAGCACCCAGCCTGATGCTCGACCCTGGCAAGGCGAGGGGCAGGGCGAGGCTGTGGTGGTGGCCGAGCCTCCCCGACCTCCTCCGTGTGGAAACCCGAGCGCCGTGCCGGATCAGCTTACAGCCCTTCATTATTGAGGAGCCCGAGCGGAACAAAGCGGAGGTAAAACAGGGCCCCATGCACCAGGGAGAGCATCGGGGCTCCAGACATTGCAGTACAGGCCCATGCTGACCACCAGGGGATGTTATCCTCACCCCAAGCTTCTCCCCGGAGCCCCAGCAGGGACCAGTTTTGTCACAGCATCACTCGCAGCTGGTGACCCAGGCGAGAGGCAGAGGGTTGAGCACAAAGCTTTCGGTGAGCTCAAGTGGAAGGAGCTCGCCCCACTCGTGTCCCACCCTGGTGAGAGCACGGAGTTCCTGCAAGGGCTGCGTGTGGGGGGCAAGGGCCGGAAAACACCGTGCTCAGGGCTGAGGTCTGGCCAGGAGCCCCTCGCCTCGCCAAGGAAGCTGCACGAGGGGTTCCCGGGTAGGGGAGCTTTGTGCCCTGCAGCTCCACGCGTGGGCGGGCAGAGCACAGCCTCGCAGCACCCCTGCTGCCTCACCACCCCCCACAGACTACAGGGCAGCTCTTTCCGTGAGGGTTCTCTGTCCACATTTCCATATCCAAATCTCAAACCACAAGCCTGCTGGGCACAGGAAGCACCCTGCCCTCCTGCCGTGCCCCCAGCCACCCCTTCCGGCCACAAGGCCAGCTGCCCCGGGGAGAGCTACGGCACTGAGAGCCATTTGTGGTCCGGACCACGTCCTGCTGGAGGAGTTTCTCTAGCAGAGGAACTACACCGCATGACTACCAGGGGCTGGTCGCTGTGTTCAGCGATCCCTAGCCCCACCACAAAGACGACTCTGATACTCACACGCCGTCCTGAATCAGCTTCCTTCCGCACGGGTGCTTCACATGCACGTACTGCACAACGCTTACATGGAAAATCCCCCCGCAGCAGCAGCCCCAGCACTTAAAAGCCGCCCTTTGCCAAAGGCAACTACAGGGCAGACCAAGCTCCACTGTCATGGGAACCCGCTTTGTTATCTCAGCTGTAACACTTCTCTTGCACTGTAACTCACCTGTCAGTTCCAACATACTTGTTCAGCAGCAGAGACAAGGGAAACTGAGGCAGTTTTCCCAAATGCGTTTGTTTGAAGTCAACATCACAGAGCTCTAACAGATCCAAGACCGGGGTAGATGTCCTTGGCGGTGATTTACGTTGTGGCAGAAGCACATGCGAGAAACTCCTGCCAGGCAGCTACCCAGGGACTGCAGGTTATTTGCATATTAAATGAAGAACTCCCTCTCCTTCCAGTCACCCTCTGTTTTCCAGGAGCTTCACCGAACAGAATACACGGCCAACAGACAAGAAATGCTTTGTTACCCCTGCTTGAGGCAGGATCTGATGTCAGACAGGACTGATAAGCTCAGTCACCGGTGGACAACAGAACTCAGTACGGGGTTACTACCTCCGCCGTCACTCACCCGCGCTCCAGCACCTCCTCTGCCTGCTGCCACTCCTCCAGGAGACCCACGTCTGTCAGCAGCAAGATGCTCACCCACGGAATTTCCTGCCCAATTCACTCTGGACACGACAGGCTGCTCCTCACAGGCCCAGCCTCAGCACCCCACACCCTCCTCAAACAAGATCTTTCCTCTCCGGTGACCCTTGAGCCGAGGGAACAGCACAGAGCTGCACCAGGGGAGGGTCAGGCTGGACGTTAGGCAAAGGTTCTTCACCAAGAGGGCAGTCGGGCACTGGAACAGGCTCCCTAGGGTGACAGTCATGGCACTGAGCCTGCCGGAGTTCAAAAAGTGTTTAGACAACGCTCTCAGACACAGGGTCTGATTTTTGGTCCTGTGTGGAGCTAGGAGTTGGACTCGATGATCCTTGTGGGTCCCTTCCAATTCGGGATATTCTACCATTCTAACAAGCACCCCAGAGCCACAGCGGCTGCAGAAAGTTTCAGGGCTTCTTCTTTCTCACGGCAATTAATTTGTTTAGTCAAGAACTAAATCGCTGACTGCTTCTGGGCTTTCCAGTGTCAACAGGCCAACACTGCTCCACTGCTCTGACAAAAAACAGACTCAAGTCCTCCACAGCTGCTCAAGTTACGTTAGTTTATCCCCTGCATCTCCTCTCCCTCCATCTTCTCTGAAAAGTACCTGAAGAAGTACCTCTGAGAAGTTTTAGAAGTTTAGATCTTCTTTTCAAAGGGGAACATCGCTGTGAGAACTTGGAATATCTTTACACTCAGGAAAGACCTTTGCCTTACAAATCCTCTTTGAAATAACGCCTTTGTTTGATCATGTATGCTGGTTCTCAAACATCTGTTGGACTGTGAATCAGCATTATTGTTGATCATTGCTGCTTTGCTTACTGCTTTCAGACACTGAAATATCACACTGCATTTGAATGCAATCATGTGGCAGTAAAAAAAAAAACCCCATGCATCTCATTTGTCAATTGTTTCTGGTCACATTAAAGCTCAAAAGCAAGACTTCCTGCTTCTTCCTGAACAACAGAAAACAGGACCACTTTCATTAGCACCAAAAGGATTTTAAATGAACAGTTCCAGGGAGCTCCTTTCAAATCATAAAACGTGAGTTTTACATAAAAGTGTTTACAAATAGTTTCTGCTTTACACTCAGCTCTGCTCATCACTGACCAGAAGTTATATACATACAGACTAGCTCAGTAGCTTCAACCACTTTCAAGGAGGCTGCAGAATTTATTTTTAAGAAAAAAACAGGATTTCCTGGTTCCTAGAAATTTTCTTCAGCCTGTCAGATGCAGTCACCTGCCGGCTGCTGCAGACGCAGGAGAGCACTAAGCTTTTGGAGAGAAGGGGTACTGCGGGTGCCACCAATCCAGGAGCCGCACGCTATGCACAGGGTCCAGCACAACCTGCACTCCTTGGTCAAGGCGCGGTTTCCTGCCGTTGCGGACAGGGGCGTCCTGGAAGACCAGACGCACGCGATGATGCCTCATGTCTGTGCTCACGTTGATGGTGAACTGCAAGGAGAGAGACAAGGAGGTGCTGTAGGAGGCAGACAGATTCTAGAAACGTTTGTTTCCAGATAATTGTAGACTGATCGCTGACAGTAGGTATCAAAATTACTTCTTTTTGGTTACATCAGCATTTAAAATACAGAACTGATAAAGAACGACTGACTCCCTTCAGGTAGGTTTTCCACAAAGCAATTTAGATTTAATTATTTATTTACCTGAAAGGAGAAAAAATACTATTTCAAAAAAAAAATCAAAGCAATGAATAAACAGAAGAATTAAAAAAATAAAATTTAAAAAAGTAAACGTAAATTGCTAAGAACAAAGCTGCACATATCCAGGGTACTTCAGGTGCTGGGAAAGTTACACTCAGACTCCAAAACACTGAATTCAAACCAGTCCTCTCTGACTGGCAACCCCAAATAACAATGCCAGAAGCGAGTGTGAAAGCAAGTGGCTGTCAGAGGAAGTCTGGTTTCACTGCTCTGCTTTGAGGTGAGGCTAGCCTGAGCCTCGCTTGGGCACAGGCCAAACCTGCACAAAGTTGCAGGACTTCCAAGAACAGACAGAGGTGCTGCCCCACACCTAACCACGCCTGTGCTCCGTTCTGACACACCACCTCCATCTGGAGCAGAGCTTGGTGGTTTTAAAGCCACCGATTCTCCCAGCAATCAGGGACCACAGTCACATTCCAAGCGTTTGCTCATACAGGTTCTGCTCTCAGAATTTGTTGCCTTGAGGCAACGAGAGACTTCATTAACGAGGGAATACCTCTTCTCCTGCCTCCCCACTTCTTCTTCCCTGCTGTCAACTAATCTGCTCCCAGCTGCTGCACATGCACACAAACTCAGCTTCTTTCCCTAAACAGGGAAGAGCTGATGGATCTGCAGAAGCTAAACTGAGGAGATCCTTAGCAATTCCTCTGATCATTAACCTCGAGATTCCCACATCTGTCTGGCTGGTGCAGCAGTAGGATTTATACACCAAAGAGGTTTCCCTCTCCTTTCAAAAACCGCACATGCGAAGACTGTGTGGTGGATTTCTCAAACACTTACCAAGGTAAACGTCATACCCATGACTATTGGCACGAATATGAAGTTAAAGGTGGTGATCTGCAGTAAACAGCAATCCTGGTCGGGGTTCGTATGGACTTCTTCATACTGAATAGGTGGCTGAAGACCTTTGCAACATTTGCTCTTAAATCTGGGAGACTTCAAAGAAAAGAGACATTTAGCTAAGCAGGAGCCTTTGGTTTCTTCTCACCAGTTCTGACTAGCAGGTTCTCACCACATTCCCATACACCTGGGCAGCGTTACATAAACAACAAAAAGCCACCACTCAGGACAGGGAATTTGAAGCACCATTTCTTTAGACAGGAAAGCTGCAGAATTTCCAGGGTTGTAAGACAAGCAGTTTCAGATTTGGATCTACATTTTGACCACTCAACTTAAAAAGGCTGTTTTCTAGTGGCAATCAGTAGCGACGATCCAAAGATAAGATTATTTTGGGGTGACAAATAATCCACATCTTACAGCGGATCAACGAGGAAATAAAATATCAAATGCAAAAATAAAAGCACGGGACTCGACACATCTTGGTAATATAGACTGAAAACCGAGCGTAGTTTCAGAATGAGTTTTAGCTTACCAAGGGATTCAGAATTTCCATTTACTGTCTGAACTCATAAAAAATGTTTCCACCTTCCCTTCTACCACTCAGAAATATCATTACTTCTTCAAAAAAAAAGTCAGAGCTGTTCTGGTTTTTCTTTCATGACAGTTCGGCTTTCATACCTGCTTTTTGAACTTGAAGTTGAATTCCCACATTGCTTCTTGTCTGTTCCCTTCAAGCTTTTTGCACCAGAAAAGCAGACACTGAGGTAGAAAAAAAAGAAATACATAACTATGAAACCCTTGAAGGCACCGCTTTAAGTAAGTTTTAGCAGAGCATTAAGACTTCCAATTACAAACACAATTACACAGGAACAGTTAGGAGCCATTTACTCAAATTAATTATGTTCAGAGATCACGCCCAGCAGTTTAAGTCTCCCATTCTCAAGTTGGCCAATTCACAGCGCAGCGGGATGATACAACTTGTAGCCACTGACCTGCTAAACAGAAGTCTCTCTGCGCAATTTGTCCCGTCGGTAAGGCAGAGATGAGTGGTACAGATTCACCTGGTTCCTGCACCCACCAAGAGCTCCCAATAAACCGGACTCCAACCAAGACTAAGCAAAGCAGCCACTTAGAACAAGGATCAAGAAGGAGAGAATCCAGGGGGAAATGCAAAGACTGATGTATGACCTTCGAGGTGACAAACGATAAAGGTCCAAAGCCACTTAAGAGTCAAAAGAAAGTCCTGTCACTAGGCACTATCATACCTCAGAGCACAAAAACACTGCCAAGTTAGCAGTTTCAATCAACCTACTGCTCCTGTTTCAAAAGGAAATGAGAGAAGTACCTCCTCCGACACCTGAGGTAACCAGCACTGCCCTCCCACGCAGACATACACCGAGAGTCCTCTAATTTAACACAGTTACCACCGATCGGTCCACAGGCTCCATCCCAGCATGCAGCACTACTCCTAGCACGAGTCGCAGCAGAACTCCTGCATTAGCACAAGGAGGAGGGAAATTCCCTGCCTACCACTGAGCGGAAGCGACTGTCCTTCAGCAGCCAACACAACAACCTGGCGAGTCAACGCAGATATCACTGACCATGTTTCTACAGCACAGCTGCCAGCCCTCCACAGCTGGTCTTATCTGGTCCTTTCAAGCAGCATCAGCAGGAAAAGGGAGAGTAATACTGATAAAGACAACAACTCCTCGTGACCCATGTGCCAACTCCTGTGCACCAAGAAGGCCTGCCTGGGTGATGGGGGGAAGCACACATTTAATTTAAATCCAGTATAGAGTGACCCCAAATGAAACAAAGCCAGAGCCATCCTCCACCTCCGGGCCTCTAATTAGCAGTTACAGGCGATACAAGACCCTTTACTTCAACTCTGAGTCACATCCGTAAGAGTCATTAGAAGTTCTTTATCTCAACAGTCTTCAAGAGGTGACCAGCAAAGCTTTGGGGAGTCAAGCTCAGAAACGTGCATCACGCAACCTCCACCTGGGAGAAGGTGACCCTCACTTTTTGCAGGTAACATTCTCCAGATTTTTCTTTCCTCAGGTGTGCAGGTGCTGCCGAGTTTAACTCTGCCATCGGCGGCATTTGTCGTTCACCTGCACAGACGGCCTGGTCTAGCAACTTGTTTGGTCAAGGCAAGTAGTGAAGCACAAAACGGTCAGTACCTCCTAAGGGGCAGAGGATGTTGTCCACGGGTCAGCCGTCCTGCCCTTCAGACGCGCCGTACGGCCTGCCGCTCCACCAAAATTAATGGGGGTGTCTTTAAAGGGCAAACACTTCTGCTGACACCATAACGGCTCCAGTGTCCCACACAAGCTAGGCTAGGGAAAGAAAAAAGGAAATTAAAGAGGAAAAGCTAGATTCGATAACATGGGGGACTGGGGTCTCCTCTTGCCACATGCAGTTTACGTAGGCGTCTGCCGTTAGTTTCAGTGACCCATAAAGGTAACAAAAGCCCATGAAAGCAAGAACACGGGGAGGCAGTGTCAGATCCTCCTCCATAACCCCGTGCTTAGGTGTGTCAGTGCACAGCAACACATGTGGAGCTCAGCGTCTTGCAATGCAGTAGTACAGCAAGACTGGGCTTGGGACAGCTCTTCTGTGCTCCAAGGGGTTAGGTCAGACCTCCACTGCCCTAAACAAAGCCTCGTCGCCATTTAATTTCCTTTTTTAAAAGCTGAATTGTAGAAGACTGCACTTCAAGAGTCTTCCTCAAACTATTAGTACAGTAGAAGCACTAGCAGGGGGCACCAAAGCCGTTATGATGTCAACATGAACACTTCCACAATAACAATCCTACAACACCATCAGGCCTTCTAGCTCTTACAGCCACACTATCAGACCCAAGCCGCAGGCATGCCATGAAACAAGACTCTGAAGTGCTAAAGGTACGTTACAATTTCCTAGAAATGTTTTGCTTTTTATTTTTAAAGAAAGATGACACCCTAAGTGGGGAATCAGAAAGAGAGAGAAGAGCCCTGGATGCAGAGCTATGACTGCACACAGAGCTACCTGCTTTTCTCCTGCTCTGCAGCACCACCTGCTTGTGTTACCGCTCAATGCTCCCTAAGCAGTATGATGGTTTTTCCAGGGAGAGGAAGGAAGAGAGAAGGGATGTTACACACAGAGAGATAGGGTTGCTCTATTTTGCATGGAAAATTATACAACTGTTGAACCAAAGGCACTTCTGTCTGGCTCCAAAAACCTCATTGAACTGGTTCGGAAGGTGGAGAATTCACACTGTTGCTTAAGCTGTCCACAAAGTACCAGACAGTTGTAAGCAAGCAAACCAAACAAGAAACACGGAGGGGTATCAGAGTTAAAGACCGATAGAAATTTAAGAGGAATGGATATCCAAGTGCTCCAAGCTCTGACAGCAAGTGGAGTTGCCTGCCCACACCAGTGACAAACCCCTTACAGCCCAACACAACCGCAATCCCAGTCCCAAAGCAGACACTTGCTCTGCACGTTTGCCATGCTCACAACGTCACTACCTTCCCTCACCCAGCCACCAAAGACAACGCATGACCTAGAGGAACACGGTACAAAACCACTCCCTTTCAGTAGCTATCAGTGGCGCTTCTTATCTCTCCAGCTGCCTGCTGTGGAGAAGAGACGTATTCTGACAGGTAGCATCCGAATAAAGCAGTGGATATCAACACTGACCCTACTGTCACCTCCTTCCAGCAACAAATTTGTAACAGAGGAGGGAAGAGCTGCAAATATCCCTAGCAATTCTGACATTCAAGGAAGCAAGCGCCTTTTTGACAACTACAAAGCTGTTGTAGTAGGACTTAGGCACCCGGAAGAGTAAATAAAATCCTCTGCAGCAGTAGCTATGCAGACACAGGTAACCAATGCACTTATACAAGTCAGTAGTCCAAGTTAATCCTACCTCCCAGGCTTCACACAAAAGTTTGGACCCAATTACCTTTCAAAATCCCTTAAGCCTGGGTTTTTCTACTGTTCTATGTGCCTGTTTTCCTTTTAGAAAGAGAATAAAAACAGAAAAGCAACATCTCAGACACAACCCACTTCCTTAGCGATCCCACTTACTCTGGAATTTTTTAAAGTGCTGGGAGTACTGTCTGGAATAGCTGGATTCCTGGAGACTCGAGATGCAAAAGGCTCGTACATGTGGTACAGCGACCGGATGACGCACGCACGGAGACAGTGCAGCTTCTCCATGGACTCCGGCCGCAAGCGGAGAGGCAGGTACGCGTCCAGGCTGTAGTGCCTGAAAAGCCAACGACAAAGCCAACACAAACTGAGGGCTCAGAATGCCGAAGACATGCAGAAGAGAGCTCTGAGAAAACCGAACACCTAATTGATCACAGGACCCGTTGTCGATCAGTCTGCAAGGGTTCTGCACCGCTCTCCATGGAGCTACCAAACAGTCTCAAAGATTTCACCTGTATCAGTCAGGGCTCCAGCACACAGGTCAGTACACGATGTTACAATTCTCCAGTAATTCCCTTGCAGACAGCTTCCCCAGACAGACCAGTTGGTATTTTAGTTGTAGGATAGGCAAAGGCCTGCAGATTCACACAGGTTCCCTAGGACTCGCGTTACCTGAGCTTCCCTGCATGATTACAGACAACTGCCTGAGCAGTGCGAATGACTGGGCTCGAGAGCCACACTGTGATCAGAGAAAACGCCAAAGATGACTTTGTTAGGGAGCTTCACTCAAAAAAACAAAAAACAACAAAAAACTGGGGCAAGGATGACCGTAGCTATGATGGGCTCTGTACTCCCGTTGCTTGTGTTTCGTGTGCAACAGATAGAGAAATGTAAAGAAAATGTTCTGCCCTGAAGGAAAGTCCAAGTGACGCACACCTGAACAGAAGGATTTGTTTCCAATTGTGACCTTCTTTGCTCTTCTTTTGTTTCATTTATAACTTATTTCTGCCACCGAGACAACAACTAAATGCATTAGTTTCTTTCATGCCATCCTAGATACAGGAAGGTGACCATGATCTAAGCTTGAGGCAGGGCAAGGTTTCTGTCAGTGACGATTGCTTGCCTTTAAGGTAACAGCACTGACCTTACTGCAAGCATCTTCTGAGCACTTTACATACAAAGTGCACAGTTTTGAACAGGAACGTGTACACTATTGCAAGCAGAAAAGCGCACAAGGCTTTGAGATCTTACATGAAGCATACAGGAATGTATCACAGACAGATCCGCTTCCAAAGCGGATGCAGTACAGCACAACAGCTTCCCAAACAAGGCCACACCGTCATTTCAATATGCAAATACTACGCTCCCAAGCCTACAGGAAAATATTCTCTTATTTACAGCTCTGCAGAGAACCAGTCACCACTGAAGTCTCCTACAAATAGTTACACCATCCTCTGGAGTCTCACCTTCTGTAGAGTCTGGTCCAAAAGGCGGCAGTGCAAGTAACAGTCCAGGCTTTCTTGCAAATCAAAGAGAACCGGACAATGTCTTCAGGGCGAATGTAGGAAGCCAACAGCAGCCAGATGTCAATGGGGTATTCTTCTCCACCGTCACCATCGGGGTCTTCTAAATACAACAAAGGCGCATTAGTGTAATAAAGAACCTCTTCACCAAATCACATCTAGAGGCACATACTTTAATACAGCTAGCATGGGGTGAGTAACTGCAGCAGGTATAAATACACAGTCATCTAAACAAACCCGAGCGACTACAACTTCATTGTCACCGCTCCTGGTTTTGGTTAGCATGAGCTCGTCCACCTGTGCAAGCACAACACCCTCCCTTTGCTGGATATATGCCATCGCTTATCACTGCTGCACTGGTTGCACAAGACTGCAAAGTGGCAGCTTCAAAGAATAATTTCCGCTGGAAGGGACATCTGGAGGTCTCCAGTCTGAACAGCCCAGCTCACAGCAGGTTGAGGGACACCAGTTTCGTGTCACAGAATGTTCAGGATCTCGTCCAGCCAAGCTGTGATTGTCTTCAAGGATGGAGATCCACGGAGATCCCACAGCCTTTCTGGACCCCTCTGCAGCACTTGACTCTTTCCCAATGAAAAAAACAACACAGAAGTGGAAAAACAAAGGCTACATGGCAAATACAGGCACAGTGTAAAGAAGGGACAAGCTTGTGCCTCTTTAATCAAAACGGTTCATTTAACAGGGCAAAGTACACCTCACACCAGAGGTCCCTGAACATCAAGATGTTGTCACAGTTGTCAATTCCTTTGTTCAAACGGTCAAAAGATTTTTGTAGGAGTTCTGCAAGAAAGGGCATGCAATTCCCTTCTGCAACTCTTCTAATGGCTTATCAGCTGCTCTCCTTAAACCCACATTTTAATTAAATCTTCTGAGATGGCAAACATTTAACGCAGTTCAGAGATGAACAAAATGGCCCGTTCTTCTCAGAGGTGTCAGAACCGCTTCACCAAAACTGAAGGTTCACAAACTCATTTCATTCCTGCAGTGTTTTTAAGCTAGCACCACGATTTTTTCCATGAACGTTGCTCCAGGTTAAGGAGATAAAATATTTTCAATGGAACGTGCATGGCTAAACAATACTACGCATTAGCAATGCTATGAGAAAGAGAACATACAACTTGTACAAAGCCCTGGCAGGGAAAAAAAATGCCACAAGGTTTGTAACCAAGTGGCATAAAGGAGGTGTTTAAGAACTCAAGGGTGCCAAGTCTAATCTTCAGCTATCAGCTTAATAACAAAGGGTAATAAGCTCGTGATAATTGCAACCCCCATTGCCAAGGAAAGCTCTGGACGCACTCACCTACACCACGAAGGATTTATGGCAGCCACACCCACAGCAGGCTGTAACAGATTAAACTCTTAACCCAGGGGAACACTGCGCATCTACAGTCCTTAACGGACGCTGATATGTTGCACAAATTAGTATCGGTATTAATAAGTTCAAATTCCTTTCTTAAGGAAAGCTTAACTTGTTTTCTTGTGCTTCAGCAGAAGCAACCTGTTGTTTGAAAATTCTGCAGGGTGCCACAGTGCAGCAAATCAGCGTTAGACTTGTTTGTGGCATACTGCTTCCCATGCAGCTGCACGAAGTGTAACTGCTGAAATACAGCAACAGAATTAATCCATTGTGATGCTACTAGGGCCAAATTCACTCAGTTGTTGGGGAAAAAAACAAAACAAACAAAAAAAACCCTTGAAACCCATTTGCAACAAACTGCAGCCTTGGAAACATCCTGAAAACATGGCCTGGATCCTGCCAATAAACGCATCATGGGCAGCAATGCTTTTTGTGTGTGCTTTTTTTTTCTCCTCCCCAAAGCAACACTGCTTTCACCTACATGCTTTCAGTGAAGAACAGTAATGTGTGTCCGGTGGCAAATTTTCACAACTCCTGAAGAGCAGCTGCAGTTTTCCAAGGCAGAGAGAAGTTTGCTGAAAGCAACAAGCTCTTAGGATTTAATTTCACACCCCAACGTCTGTCTTAGTGAAAAGGCAACACATCTGACTGAGTCACGGCAGGTTTCTCAGAAGAAATGGGGTAGATTTAACACCGGCATTTTTTTTTATTTTTATTATGAGTTACAGAATCCACCAAAGAGCCACATTAGTAGCCTGTAAATAGAAGTCACTAACATCACGCATGCAGAAGATCCTAAGGAAGCCCACGAAGAGCACCCCAGGGGAGGCTGGCAGCCATACCATACCTTTGTGCCTTTTGCTCTTCTTTTTTCTAGATGCAGTTCGTCCGCTGATGCTTTCCTTCGTGTCCATTTCATCGCTGCTGTCACAAGACTCTCCAGATACGGAGAGAACCTCCTCAGAAGGAACGCAAGAAGCTTCCAAGCCACAGAGGGATTTTACTAGAATGACAAACAGTGACACGGTAAGCATGCCAGCAGAGGGAAAAAGGCAATCTGAGTCCCGGAGACACTTCAGTGGAACCGAAGCCACTGCTAAGAAACAGCAAGCTAAATCCATTCAAGCCTTCTAGTGACACAAACAAGTAAATCCTAGGCCTAAGGATTACCTTGTCAGAGCAAGATTAGCACAGGTGAATGAATTGGAAACATAATTATTCAGCCTCTTGTTTTCAGGAACTACCACCAAGGATAATCACCAGCACATTATGCAGATGATCCTACTGCTTTAGCTGAGGCTGTTTACAACTCTGAATAAAACAACATGTTGCCCTGCATACCAGAGCACGCTTGCATGACCACCATTCAGTCTGCACAAAGCCACCACCCACGCTGTAATTGTCTCCTGAGCACACTGAAGGTATACTTCCTCCTCGGTGGGACAAAGAGATCCTGTGGCTGACGATAGACAACCCATCAGAAATACAACTCGGAGCCAAGCGCGCAGGAATTCCACTTGTCCTAGAATTTAGTGAAGGGGAAAAGACTCTGGCCTAATGAGGAAAACAGCAAGTGAAGACAGTATTTCTTTTGCAGCCTCAGGGGGAGACGTTTAGATGCATCACTGTTACGAAACATTATTTTTCAAAGTTGATCCGTAAACTGAGGGCTCATTAGGGCAGAAAAATCCACGCGTGTGGAAGTAACAGCACAGTCTGGAAAAATAAAGGTGCAGCCCTACGTTACAGCTGCATGAGCCACTGTCACAAAGAGACCAGGACAATGAACACTCTGCAAGTAGCCTGCACAATACAGGCTCACATTTAAGAACGCTGATTTTCTACCTAACGTGCTTGGATGAAGAAAAGGACTTCTACCGAGAGGCACTTGGCCACCCCCAGCAGGCCTGTGCTGCTCCAACTTTTCTAACCTAGAAAACACCCTAGAACCTCCACAGGGTTTTACACACGGCAGTTACAGTCAGCAGAGCCACCTGAGAGCGAGAAGCCCTACTTGGATTAGAGGGATAGAGTGGCAGGAAAAAAAAAAAAAAAGATAAGGAACTGACCAGAAACAAGCCTAGGCTAGAAGCGTTCTCATTTCTAACCACAGGGCAAGGTTCTGCAATGGCAACACAGCAGATGGAAAGACAGTCTCAGGATAGAGCTTGAGCAGTTTAGGAAAAGGGCCTGCATCCCTAGGCCTTCAGCCACAGAAGCTGCAGTGCTTTGCTAAACCAATTCCACCATTTTTTGTCCCCCACCTTTTTTTTTTTTTTTTTGGAAACTTTGTAAAACCGTATGCATTGGTGGTAGCGATATCCTTCACGCTGTCAAACAGCACTGCCCTCTCCACGTGACCCTTTGTAGGCAAAACCAAAGAGAAACAGATGGCAAACAAGCGACAGCAAGTTGGGCCATCAAACGCAGCCAAACGAGAGGCTGACAGCAGATCAGGAGTCAGAGAAGGGTTCAGAAAAAGACACTGTCACACTCCAGGAAGGAAAGATCGACACGATACCTGGGCTGACAGCACCAGTCTGTTCACACACTGAGTCACGCTGCATCGCAGCCTTGCCAGAGAGGCACCCTCGCCTCATCTCACAGCAGTAATCCTACCCCATCCCCGGGGGTTAGGAAGGGAAAGAAAAAAGCTCAGGAAAATTCCACCCGGCCTTTGCTCCCCTCCTCGCCTCCTGGCAGCTGCAGGCAGGGCGATGTTTGCTGGGAGCCAGAAAGACGAGAGGTGAGCGAGGCCAAAGGCCAAAGTTCCCCGGGGCGTCTCCTCCCTGCTGTCCCCGAGCGGTGGCAAACTGCAGCACAGTCACGACTGCAGCAGATAAGGCTGCAGGACAGCCCCGGGGATGGCGAGGAGGGAGCCTCAGGATCAGCTCCTCAGGAAGGGGAAGCCCCAATGACTCTGCAAAGCCCCGAGAAAGGGGCGGGCAGGGACTGCTGTGACCTGGAGTCATCCGGGCAGCAAGAAGGCAAACCAGAAATAGGATGCAGGAGTTTAGGAGCGGGATTAAGCTGCACAGGGCAGGTGATGCAAGGACTCAGAGCAGGGGGCACGACGTTAAAGGTGACGCAGTTTGCTGCCTGCGAAGCTGAAGCATGCTGCCTCAAAGGGAGAGCCTAGGTAAGGATGAACGGGAGATGGAAGAGGGAGAGGGAAGCCCCCAGCCTACTGCAGAGAGTGGGAGGTGCCCTGATATGAAAAGCTTGACAAGTAGTGAATAGAAAGGATAATCACTGGCATCACTACCCTGTACCGTTCCCCCACCACAGGCACCCATACAATGAGCACTTTCTCCTTCAATTTTAAGATCACAACAACATAACCAGAGTTTTCCCATATAGAGAGTTCAGCTGTCACTGCTGATACAATAACACTCACCCCCAACTCATTCTACCCCTTAGACCAGCTACATTTAAGAGTCGAGCCCTAAACATCAACTGTTCTAAAGCAAGCAGAGTGTTAGTCCAGAATGTTCCCATTACTCTCAGCAGCTAAAAAACAAGGAGGAAGTAGGTAACAAAATACTGCAATACATTTTCAGGAAACTGCCTGCTTACACGGTTGCAAGAAAACAACAGCAACACTCTCAAAAGACCTCACTGCAGCCAGAGCACAATTTGCCAGAACTACCATAACCTTATTCCCAGTTCAAAGACTTTTATTTCATAAAAAGTTATCTACGGTTTTGTATAAGGCAATAAAGTAATAAAGACTTTTTTTTTGTTTGTTGTTGTTGTTCTTGTTTTGCTTCAAGCTGGAGATAACACCCAATATTAAGTAAAAAAAAAAAAAAGGCTTCCATTTCAGGCACTGATGAAGACTCAGCAATTCTGCTGGCTTTCTGCAAAAACAACCTGTCGAGGATCCTAGGCATCTGATAGAGAAATGCAGACTCATTTTCGGGCATCAAGCTAGACCGTCAGTTCTCGGGCCCAGGGGGCTCTCCCACAGCACACGGAGGCCAGCAGGACGGGAGGCAGCCTTCCCTCCTGCCCTGCCCAGGGACGGACAGACCCCCAGCGCACACTCACCTTCCTGCTGAACCGCGTTGGCCACAGCCTTTTTCACGCGTCCGGATTTCACGACAGCCGGGTCTGAGTTAGCGTAATCTGCCACGGTCACTGCGGGAAGAGTCGGGAGACGGGGCGTCAGGGGGTTACGGCTTACAGGGAGGGGAGACGAGGCCCTGAGAGGCCGGATCCCTCCTCGAGGAGCTTCTTCCCACGGGGACCGAGCCGAGCAGGAGGCACACAGCAGGAAAAGGAGGCCCAGCAGGGGGGAGCGGGCGGGGAGCCCCAGCTCACACCCTGCCTGCCTCACCCTCCAGGCCCAGGCCCCCTCCTCACACGCCAGGCGGGCTCCTCACCCCACGCCTCCAGCAGAGGGGGCCCTGCTCGCCTCCTTCCCTGCCTCCCCCCTCAGGGCCCGGCTCCCCCCCGCCGCCCCCAAGCCCCTCAGCGAGGCCCGGGCCGCACCTCAGGGCCCGGCCCGGCCCCGCTCCCCCCCCCCGCCCCCCTCAAGGCCCCATCCGGGCCCTCACCGCGCTCGGAGCAGACGTCATCGGCCCGGAACTTGAGGCGTTTGCGGGCGCCCCGCTTGGGCATGGCGGCGGCTTCGGGGCGGCCGCGCGGGGCCATGTCCCGGCCCGTCCCGCCCCGGGCCGCCGCGGGGCCGCGGGGACAGTGCCGCCCCCCCCCACCCGGCCTCGCGAGAGTGTGACGTCACCCACCCGCGCGGCGCTCTGACGTCATGGCGGAGGGAGGCGGACTTCGCTCCGCCTGCCCCCCCCCAGCGGTCCCCGTTAATGACGTAATTGCCCCCCCCCCCCCCCCCCCCCGTCGTGAGGTGCGGGGACCTGTGAGGTGACCCCCCCCCAGTGCTCCCAGTAACGAGGGGCTCTGGGATGGCTGCCCCCCTAAGCACTCCCAGTAACAGTGCCCTGAGGTAACTGGCCTCTCCAGTCCTCCCAGTAACGACAGCCTCTGGGATGGCTGCCCCCACAACAGTGCTCCCAGTAAGGAGTGGCTCTGGGACGGCTGTCCTCACAACAGAGCTCCCAGTAACAGTGCCCCGAGGTAACTGGCCTCCCCAGTCCTCCCAGTAACGAGGGGCTCGGGGATGGCTGCCCCCACAACAGTTCTCCCAGTAACAAGGGGCTCTGGGATGGCTGTCCCCACCCCAGTGCTCCCAGTAATGAGGGAGCTGCCCCCAGCCCTCCAGTCATGAGGTACGAGGACCTCTGAGGTGACACCCACCCTCCAGTCCTCCCAGTAACGAGGGCCTCTGGGGTGATAGCCCCCACACCAGTCCTCCCAGTATCAAGGATCTCTGGGCTAACTGATCTTCCCAGTAGCAAGGGCCTCTGTGGTGATAGCACCCCCCCCCCCCCCCCCGCCAGCTCCAGTCCTGCCCAGTCCTCCCAACAACGAGGACCCCTGGGGTACCCACCCCCCAGTAACCAGTCCCTTGTGCCCCCAGCACTGGGGGGTGCCCCACAACCAGGGCCTCCACCAGCCCCATCCTGCCGCGACCCCAACCCCGGGGGTCCCCCACCACCTCGGGGGGGCTCAGCCCACACCCGGCCCCATTGCCACACGACGCTGCCGTCCCCATTTCTTTTAGGGCCGCCCTGAATCCTCGGTGCTTGGCGATGCCACCTCCTGGTGAAGGAACTGGAAGGTGCTGCAAAGAGCGGGTGCTGTTCGGGATTCCTGCAGCCACCCTCTAAGTGGGGCGGGGGGGGGTCCCCGTGCTCTGCCCCCCAAATTTAGGGTGGCTGGGACAGGGCCGTGCTCGGCATGGGGCCGGCAGAGGGCACAAGCCCTTGGTGCTGCCCAGGCGGGCACCACACAGCCCCCGGCATGTTTCTGTCAGAGTTTCTTAAAACACGTTAAGAGCATTTTATCAGCAGAGAGCGTATCTGACAATTGAGAAGAGTTTTGATTTTCCCTGACAGAAAAGGTCATTCCTTGACAAAAATGCGATTTCTAATCGTATCCCTCTATTTTTGGAGCAGCTGATACGAATTAAGGGGGAGGGCAGCCGATACAACCAGATCCCGAGGCTAATGGCTTTACCTACCTCCTTGGTTGCTTAGGCACTCGAAAATGTTTTCTTTGGACGACGCGATTCATCATCGTTATGCGGGGACCGGATCACAGCGCTATTTTTAAGAAGTAGACTTCTTGTTGGCTTGGGAAACTCCGGCACGTGGAAGACGGAGGAGGTTTTACCCACCAGGGCCAAGAGCTGCACCGAGGTGGCTGCTTCCAAGGCTGGCCATGGATCCCGCAGGTTGGCGGCGTTTATCTTCTGAGACCTCCCCAAAATTATCCGGTAAACCCCCCAAAAATGGGCTCCGTGTGCCCGTGAGATAAGGGAACCGGCACCGCCACCCACGGTCGCACCCAGCCCCTGCCACGTCCTGAGCAGGGCACCCCAGGGTGCTCTGGGTGTGGTGGCCCCACAAGGTGGGGAGCTGCCACCTGGGCTTTAAGAGGCCCCAAATTAATTGCTCACCTGCTAACGAAGCCTCCATGCACCGGGCTTGTTGGGCACGGCACCGTATTATCCCTCCTTTGCTCCTGGGGGGGTTATGGGGCACCCAAGGGCTCAGCTGCCCTCCTGGGGGGGGGGGGCACCCCACAGCTCTGCTGCTGCGGGGCTGGGTGAGGACCCCGGGGGGCCCTTCCCACCGTGGGGCTGCTGCCTTCAAAGGGGTTCAAGCTCCCTTAGGGGGAAAACTGCCCCCCCCCGGCATCTTCTGCCCCACGGGGGGGGGGGAAATTTTACCCCCCAGGTAGGATTTTAGCCCCTAGGAAGGCTCCTGCAGCCCCAAGAAGGCTCCTGACCCCGTGCCTCATCCCACCCCAGGAGGACCCCAGCCCCAAATCCTTAGCCCCCCCCCCCCCCAAATCTTTTCCGACCCCCCCCCGGTACCGGTTGGGGGCGTGGCCAAGGCAGGGGCGTGGCCGGTGGGGGCGTGGCCAGGCGGGGACGGCGACGCAGGGGCGGGCGGCGGCGGCGGCGGCTTCCAGCGGCTTCGGCGCTCGGTGAGTGCGGGCGGGGCCGGGCCGGGCCCCCGCCGCCCATGGGGGGGGGGATGCCGAACCCCCCCCAGGGATGCTGAGCCCCCCCCCCCGGGGTCGGCCAGGGGATGCTCAGCCCCCGTCACCCCTCCTCGGGATGCTGCTGCGCCCCCCCCCCCCCCTCCCCGTGCCGCTCCCCTCCCGGGGTGGGGGGGGGGGATTTCGGTAGCCCCGAGGGATGCTCCGCGCCCCCCACCCTTGGGGCTGTCGCTCCCCGCTCCCCCTCCGCGGTGGGGTTGGGGTGAGGATGCTCTGCCTCGCCGTGCCGGGCGGGGATGCGCTGCCCCCCCCCCCCCCAGGGCCACGGGGGTGCTGCGAGCTGGGGGTGCTTTGCTCCCCGCCCCGATGCTCCCTGGGGGGGGGGGGGGTTCCTGAGTCAGGGGTGTGCTGAGCGGCCCCGGTTCCCTCGGGTAGGGTGTGAGTCGGGGGGCTGGCATCCCCACCCCCGGGCCGGGCTGTCACCGCCATGCCAGGTGCATGAGCCGAGGGGTTAGGTGGCTCTGCCCCCCCCCCCCCGCCCCGTATCACGGACCCCACGCTGGGGCCTGCCCCATCCCCGCTGGACAGGAGGGATGGAGGGGTGGCCGCATCTCCCCCTGCGGCTGCGGGGTGAGGGGGGCTGCGATTGCAGTAACCCAGGAGTGGTTACAGGGAGGGGAGTTCCCTGCCTTCCAGCCGCCCTCTGCCCCAAGCAGCTCCCCGTTGTGGTCCCAAACCGCCCCATTTTACCCCCTCCGCGCTCCCGCCTTATGGGGTGGCATCCTGATGGGACCGGTCCTTACCCGTGGCCTTCTCCTCCTCTGATTTCCCAGCGCCGCGTCCTCCTGCCTCCCTCAGCGCCGTCTCCAGCCTGCGAGCATCCACCCAGGGCCGAGCTCAGGGCTGGAGCGGCCCCGCGAGCACCCTCCCTGCGAGCATCCGCCCGGCACCGAGCCCCGGGCTGGAGCAGCGCATGGGGATGCTTGCTGGGAGGATGCTCACGGGGCTGGTGCTGCCCAGAGCTCAGCACCGGGGGGGTTATCACCGAGCCCGGGGCTGGATCGGTCCAGCGAGCAGCCAGCAGCCAGCCTGGCTACCTCCAGCTGTGCTCGCTCTGCTTCCCATCCTCCTGTCGGCCATGGCGAGCTGCCTCCAGACACCGGGATTTTCTCCTGAATAACACCAGCCCTTCAGGGGCTTGTTTATCCCGCAAATTGCATCATTACACCAGCAATTGGCTTAGGAAGCCGGGTTTTGTTAAAGCCCTGCAAAACCTTACGGGGACGGCCCTGTTCTGGCCAAGCCGGTGCTGGCAAAATATTTGCTTAAGCTTATTTGGCACCATCTGCTCGTGCGCTGGAACGAGGTTCTCCTGGTGGGTTCGGTGCCACCGCATCGTGAGGTGGTACGGCCGCAAGGCGTGAGCTGGAGGTTGGTACTTGGCCGAATGGGTCTGTGCGCTTCGGGAGCTTGGTTGCGCTGCTGCCCGGGCTTTCGAGGAGATGGAAATTCGGTGTCTTCGTAGCTCTGCCGTTCTGGGAGATGCAGGTATCTCTGCTCTGGAGGACGCCGCGACGCGTTGGTCCCTGTGGGCATCGCAGGCGGGAGCTGGTTGGGAAATGGGACTGACGTCCGTGGGCTTCCGTGGGGATTTGACAGGGAGCCACGAGCAGAGGTGGCTGGTGGTGCTGCCTGCTGCTGCTCGGGTGCACGGGTGACTTTCCAGCTTTGGTGCAGGCTCCTCCTGCCTCTCTCCATGAGACAGACCCGGAGCTTGCCCAGGACCCCAACCATCAGCCGGAGGATGGCAGGGAGCCCCCAAACCGGCCAGTTCCCAAGGCATGGGTGGTGGGACTGGTGGTTGGGTCTGGCTTTCTGGGTGGCTGGATCAGCTGTAGCTTGGCAGATGTGGGATTAAACGGCTCGTCCGTCTCCGTGTGACTTTCGGGCTTTGCGGCGAGCACAGGCAGGTCTCGCTCCGCGCCGGGGGCTTGGTCTGGCTGCGCCTCGGCTCTCGCCAGCAGCTGAAGTGCAGAAGCTGGGGGCTGAGCCTGCTGGAGCTTTGGGTCCCTGCCTGTTGTCAGTCTTCTCAGGAGGTGCATAGAGTAAAAAACACCCTGGAAAAGTCCATGTCTGCGTCTTTTGAGGGCCTGTAGTGCAAGCCTTGCCCTTTCTGGGCAGTGGGGTTGGAGAAGAGGTGCAAGGTGGTGCAAGGATGAGGGGCGGGTGACAGGGTTGGGTGGCGCTGGGAAGAGCCTGGCACCGTGTTAGAGGTGGGAGCTGGCACCGAACCTCAGGGGACACAGCCCTGGAGCCTCGCAGGGTGCTTAACACAACCAGGGACCCAACTGCAAAGGTCTCCGCTCCTAGGGACGGGGAATGGCTTCGGTGTCAGTGCCTGGGAGGTGCCATGTAACGCTTTCCAGCAATGCGGAAAGGCACCGGATTCTTTAGCAAACCTTGAAGCCCGCATTTTACAATTAATTTTCTCCTAAAGGGTGCTTTGCTGAGTCTGAGGTTTCCCAGATGGCTCCCAGAAGTGAGCTGGGAGGTCTCCAGGCTGTTAAACGGAGGAGGCTTGGATCCTTCGCCCATCTTTTCTTCCAAGAGCGGTGCTAAACACAACAGCTGCCCCCGCTTTACAGATGCTGTGTGTGAAATGTGGGCGCCAGGCGTGGGGGTGACGGTCAGCTGGGGCCGAGGGCGACAGCTCGGGCGTGGACTCTGCAGGTGGGTCCCAGCCGGGCTCCTGAGGGAGCTTTCAGCGCTTGCGGGGACTCTCCGTGAGCGAACGATGCCGAAAGGCTTGGAGGTGGGCGTGCACGCGGGCGCTCTCCCACGAGTCGGCATTTGGGAAGGAGGCAGGGACAAGTGACGTGCCACAGCCGCAGCGTGGAGGGCCAGGTCTGCATCGGGGCCCGTCTGGAGCAGAAGCAGGGAAAAACGGTTCGGGGCTCTGCTGGGAAAAAAAAAAAAAGTTCTGATATAATCAGATTCGAATTCTGTTTGCACTGTGGCCAAGCAGGTTGAAACCCTTGTGGGGACGTTGCAAAGCCATCGGAAGAGGTTTTACGGTGAGGGCACCCTAAGGAATGAAGTGGGTTCTCATCTCTCTCTCCGTCGTTTTTGGGCAAAGCTGTGCTGGGAGCAGCCTCGCCGGCCCCTGCGCAGCACCGGAGCGCTGTGGTTTCCTTCCCACAGGTGGGGGGAGCCAGGAGCTGGGTGCCAAAACTTCTCCGAAAGACAGGGCCAGAAGTCAGTGGGCAGGAGGGCCTGACCCTGTCTGCTCAAAGTCGCCTCTCCTTTTCCTGAATTTTCTTCCTGATGTTTTAAATCAGCTCACGGGTCGCTGTCTCCAACGCTGTGACCCTGCAGAACTGGCAAGGCTGGAATTTGTCTGAAATGCAGGTTTTTTTCAGCTCCCATTTTTCAATTTCTTCCACGCTTCCCTTAGCAGGCGCAAGGAGGTACCGGCTGGGTGGCTGCCTTTAATTGCATCAAAAAAAACCCAAAAAAACAAACAAAAAAAGCCACACACACACAGAAAAAAAAAAAAAAAGAAAAGGAAAACAAGTGACAGATGAGAGCTCATTTCCCTCATCCTCCTGCCCGTTGCGACGGATTTCCAGGAGAGGGCAGTTCCCGGGGCGTTTTGCTGCCTGCTGTGATGCCTCCCTCCTCTGCAGCCTCCCCAGGCTCGCTCAGTGGTGCCGAGCCCCCGGTGCTGCGTGCCGGCGGGTCGCAGAGGCAGTGCCACGTCAGGAACCGCCGGGCACGGGCCCGGCTCCTCCGCGGGGAGGTGAGATGCTGGCAGCGTGCGGCCGGTTTCTTTAAATAGCGAGCGCTGTGCTGCGGGGCCGGGCGGCACGGAGGGATGCTCTTCCCACCCAGCCTCCCTGGAGAGCAGCGGGGCCACGGCCAGGGTGGGGTGGGACAGCTCGGGGGAGAAGGGACCCGAATCGCTGCTCATCTGCTGGTTTAAAGCTCTGCCTTCCCCTCTTCCTTGGTGGAAATGAATTGTCTCCGTCATTAGCTGGGTTTTACCTCCCGTCGTTCGAGATGCGCTGCTGCGGCGCCCGGAGGGTTTGGTAGCCAAGAGGTGGGAGCCGGGCTGTGCTTTGGGCAGTCGGAGAATGGGGAAGGGTGGGGGGATGTTCGGCCGCCTGCTGCCCCCAGCACTTGCCTCTCTGGGAGCCTCGTGAGCGCGGTGCGTCCTCGGACGGAGCCTCGCCTGCCAAAGCCCGGCCTTTCTGGCTTCCAGAACCGGGCAGGGCGTTTGTAGCCTTGCCAAGCCGTTAACATGCGTGTCGTAAACCTGATCTGAAGCTTTTAATCACGAGCTTAATAGGCTTCTTGGTGGTGTCTGGTGCTATTCGCCATGCAAGACCTCGCGGTGCCAGGGGTTGCAGACAGTGAGGAGAAAGATGGGCTCGTACAAAGTTTACAGCCTCAAAAATCCAGTTAATCTTCCCTGTAATCCAGCGCCTGGCAGCTGTACGAACCACATCTCAACCTCTTTCTGGCTACCTCACTCGACTGTTTTGCAGGAAGGAGTCAGAAGAAGGTCCAGAGGTTATTTTTGGCTTGGCTGATTTATTCACACGCTGCTCAGCCAGGAGAGGAAGTTATTCTGGTCCCCGACTGTCCCACATACGCACGAGCACCTTGTGAGAGCGTTGATTTCTCGGGGTGTGGATGCGGGGTGCCATCCTCGTTCTGGGGAGGGAGCTCTCATAAAGTACCTGGGCGGCTCGGTGTCCTGCGAGCCCACCCGGTTGTTCAAAGCAGCCAGAGCCCCGCAGCCAGGCCACCCGGGGTCTGCGCCCTCCTGGCAAGGTGGCTGGGGTACAGATCCAAGCCCGACCCCCCCGGGGCGTGGGGAAGCATCGTGCCTTGAAATCCCGGCACCATCCACGGGAGCTCCCCAGCACGGGTCACTGCCAGCATCCCTGGGGACGTGCCTCCCAAATCCCTCTGGGGACCTGGTGTCCTCCATCACCGGGTACAGCAGCAGGGCTTAACTCGTCCCAACCCTTTAAATGTTTCATGGCAAGCTCCCCTGGCCAGAAGGCTTCTCTTTTGGGTCCAGAAGGGGTTTGCTTCGTCAGCGTTGCCCGAGATCCACGTGTGCCACCCAGCAAGCGGCTGGCGTTTGATGGAGAGGTGAGATTTCTCTTTCCTAATCCTCAGCGTCACAACCTGGATGACAATCACTAGATTATTGCCGTCACTTTGGGACTGCCATTTTAAAAAAAGAGCGTTTTTTTTTTTTTTTTCTTTTGATCATCTGCTTGTTGTTAATTTAGTTACAGGAGTTATGTACTGACCGTTTTTGGAGGTGGCAATCTGAGGATCTCTGCAAGCAGAAATGGGTTTTGTTCCGCATGTCCTTTTTGTTTACATGCGTATAAAGATACTTTGTCTCTTAAAATGAAGCTGAAATGAGCCCCAGCATTGCTGATCGCTGCATGGCTCTTCGTGAACGCTGGTGTCGCTTTCAAATCACACGTCGTCAATAAATCTAATTCTAACTGCCCTGCAGCAAATGGCATCAGCCTGCACTTTGAGATCTCTCCCACACATACTCCTGCTGCCTAAAAATACCAGCGCTTTAATTTTCAAATGACTTGGCTATTGTACAGCCACCATTTTTTTATTTAAATATTGCTGCATGGCTCAGTGCAGGACATCTGTTACGCTACAGAGGGTGAAGTTCTGCTCTTGAGCTCTGGCGCTTAAATAATGCAGCAGCTCTGTCAGTCCTCAGAGTAAATGAACGTTTATTACTCGGGCTCTGTGCTGCGAGGTTTCTTACTCAGGGCTGTTTGGGGAAGCAGGGCCCGGGAGGGGAAAAACCCATCCCTGATGGGGCACCTCCACATTAAGCAAAATACACCCCAAAACTTGTCCCGTCGCCAAAGCAAGGGGCCCTCAGCTGTTGGCACAGAAGGTGCCGTCGCTGCTGGTGACCTTCCCGGGGAAGGGCTGCCCAGGCGTGTTGGCAGCAGCCAGCCGGGGCTGTTTCCATCGCGGGACAGGGCATGAGAAAGGCGTTCCCAAAATCCCTTCCAGCCCATCTTGCGAGCATTGCGGGAGCCCTTCCAGCCCCTTGCGGCGAGGAGAGCGGAGGCAGGGGCCCGGCCGGGTGCTCTCTAATCGCTGCGTGCTCCAGGAGCTGTCAGAAAGCGCGGTGCTTTGCGATTCATCCCTGCTGACCCTCCACTTGCGCGTCCCACGTGCCTGTTCCTTCCTCTTTGCGGTAAATATCTGATTTGCATGCGCATGTCCGGCTTGAGGTGTGGAGGAGAGGGAAGGGGGCTGATGGCTTCGGTGCGAGCAGCTGGGTCTCTCACCGATGGGTGAACGCAGAGCCCGTGCTGGGGTTTTCATTTTGCGCGGGGCTCTGGGCACACTGCCGTGTAGTTCAGAAGCAGGCGGGCTTTTATCCCGCAGATTTTAGGCCCTTGACCTCGCTGGCCTCCTGGCAGGGCAGGGAGAACTCGAGCGAAGCTAAGAGCTGATGTTGTGTGCCATGCGCTGGGGGTGAAGCAGCAAACTGGAGAGCTGCGGGCAGCTTTGTGGCACAGAGCGGGGGATTTTGGAGCTGCGAAGGGTGTGGTAGATGGCAAAACTGAATTTCAGCATAGGTGAGAGGTGCTGAGGCTATAAAACACAAGCGATGCTCCGAGTAGGTGTGCTCTTTTTGGAGACTTTGGGTTGAAGGTGTTAGGATTTTCCTGTCTGTGTGATCAACGAGCACGCTGCTGGGTGAGGTCGTCTCTGACCTGTAATCGCGGCTTGCAGCGGTGGGTGGGCATAGGCTCGAGGCTGGCTGGTAGCCACGACGCCTACACCCTGCTGCAATATGGTCAAGCCACGGATGCAAGCAGTAATAATTCACCAAGTCTTGCAAAAAAAATAAAAAATAAAAAATTTTGAAGGCTGAAAAGGTGAGGAACCGAACCACCATCCCCACGGAGCTGGCGGGCATTGGCCACGTGTTTTCCTTTTCTCTCTGCCGTGAGTAGGAGGAAATCCAGCTCCCGGAGGTGCTGGGGAGGTGCTCCCACCGCCCTGTGTGGGGTCAGGTGCAGGGACCCATCGGAAGCGCTGCCCTGGTCCATCAGACCTGCTTCGGGTCCCCCACCGCTCAGTGCCTGGACTTCTTCCAGCTTCCTTCTCCGCTCCACCGTGGGCTGTCCTGGCGGGCCCTGAAATGCCAACAACCTGTTCTGGAGAAGGAAGCAGAAGGATCTTCCCAAGCTGCTGTGTTCGACCCGAGCTTTCCTCCCCCTCTGTCCTTCAGGGCGGGTGTGGACACGCGGAGAGCTGATGCCGTGTTGTCACGGGCATCGTTCCCAAAAGCGTGAGACGTTGCAGATCATCCCCGGGGGATGCGGAGCCTCCCTCTGCCCTGCTCCATCCCCATCGCCTTGGGTTGAGGCCGATCCTCTGCAAAGGGCAGCTGCCGAGCCCGCCGGGGGATACCCAAAGCACATCTGCGAGGACTCGCGGGCACAGGACGGGTGCTTCTCTCACCGGTAACCAGAGCAGGCTGCCTGTGGACAGCTCGTGCAGTCTGGCAGTGCTGGCAGGAGGAGGAGAAGGTGGTGGTGGCCACTGTGACGGCTTTGTCATCTCCCCGTCAGCCTCTGAAGGTGACAGTCGGAGTTCAAAGGAGTCCGTGCTCCGTGCGGCCGCAGCTCCCGGCGTCCTGCCCGCCTCGACCTTGCTGTGTGGCAGGGCGACGCTCACGGTTTGGCCCCGGCTTCTTGCTGTTTTCCGAGCAGCGAATATCATCAGATTCAGAGCCCCTCTGGCCATATTGTGAACATATTAAAGCGGAGCCGAGGCGAGGCTCAGGGCGTGCGTGCCTGCCTCCAGCGCTCGCCGGGTGGGAGGTTGCTGCGTTGCGCCTCGGGGTCTCCGCTCGAGGGGCGTTATCCGCAAACGCAGCTCGCGGCTGCCTGGGGAAGCGGTGCCGGGCGGGGAGGCTGCGGCGGGGAGGCTGAGCTGCTCCCGCCTGCAAACCTCCTCGCGTCGCTGCGCCAGGGAGGCTGGGGAGGGCTGAGCTCATCTCCGCGGCCGCGAGCAGGAGAGAGAGGGGCTTTGTGTCGGCGCTGGAAGAACCAGAGTGGGGCGACTCCGGCTGAGCCTCCTGGGCTGGGCTGGAGCTGCCTTCGCTCCAGTGTGGGAGCCGGAGGGCCCGCAGTGCTGCGTGACACCCATCCGGCCCAGACGCTCCTCTCGCCGGCCTGAAAAAGCCGGGGCCACGCGAGGCCGCCTGGCCTGGGCGCCGGCTGCGGCTCTGCTCGGCCGTGGGTGCTGCGGCTCGGCTCCTTGGGAGGGGGGGGACAGCCCCAGGGGCTCCTTGGGAGGGGGGGGACAGCCCCAGGGGCTCCTTGGGAGGGGGGGGACAGCCCCAGGGGCTCCTTGGCAGGGGGGACAGCCCCCAGAGGCTCGCAGGTGTGGGTGTCCCCACGCTGGCTGCTGCTCGCAGGGAAGCTGGAGGGGCTGCTCGATTTGCTTTTCGGCTCGTGCCGCTGGCAGAGGCGGGTTCTTGCCGCGCTGGCGGTGCCGCAGGTGCCCTGGAAAGGGGAGGTAGCGTCCGTGCACGGAGCAGGGACCTCGCGACGTGTTGCGGAGGCGGCGTGGCCGGGGGGGGGTGGCAGGGAGAAGGGCTGGGGCCTCGGCAAAGGGCGCTTCAAAACGCAGAGGCATTTCACCGCAGCTCCGTGGGGACTCCCTGATCCGCCGTGGGTCGAGGCTGCCGTGGGGCTCCTCGGAGCTGCTGCCTGCTGCCCTCCTGGCCGGCAGGGCCCCTGGGCACCCCGTGCTCCTCACATTTCTCCCCACGTGCACCTCCAGCAGTCAGCCCCCTGCCGGAGTCACCAGGGCAGCTTTTGGGGGGCAGCAGAGCGCTTCTCGGATGCTCCCTCCCCATCTCGCGGCTTCTCCAGCTGCTCGGCTTCCCATCGTATCCCTGTTCTCATCACCCATCGTTTCGCTGTAGATAAAGGCTTTTTAATAACATCTGACATTTCAGACATCATTTCCTTTCCTCCACTCCAATTTTCTTCCTGTTCTTCATAACTAGGAAGCCTTTCTTTGTCCTCAGCCAGAGGGGAGGTGTCTGCTGTTGCCGCTGTTATCATATTCCGGGAGGCCTGATCGGGTTAATGAATATCCTTCTCTCTTTCTCTTTTGTGTCGCTTCCACTCCCATCTTCTTTAGCCCAGTTTCTTAAGGAAATGAAGCTGGCGGGTTTGCGTCGGTACGGCCTTTTCTCTCACCCAGCTCGCCCTCAGACGTGGCGCTCTCTCCTAGCAAATTTGATGGGGTGGAGAGCTCAAAGCGCCCCGTGGCTTATGACCGCTGGCGGGGAGGACAGACGCAGGCGATGCCTGGGGTCCGTCCCCAGCCCCGTTAGCTGGGAAACGGGCAGCTTCGCTGGGCTATTTTTGCTGCCCGCCTGCTTTCCTTGCGTTCAGGCAGGGAGCCGGCGGAGGAGGGCTGCTCCAGCCTCGCAAGTGGGGCACTCGCCTTTTTTATTTTTTTTTTTCCGAGAGCCCTGGGCTGCGTTTCCAGCCACAGACTTGCGTGGCCGCGCTCGAGGGCTCTTCCTGCAGCGGCGGGAGCTGCGGCGGGTTTGAGCTCGTGCGTTGGAGTGGGAGCCGCAGTGACAGAGGAGCCAGCGGAGATTTCCCGCTGCGGCCCCTGCTACCATCGCAGCAGGGAGAGGCGGCAGCGCTGCTCCAGCGGCTGCTGCAAAATCCGCTTCCCTGGCTGTAGCGTGGGGATTGTAGCACGACCAGCAGGGGAAATCCTGGGGGTCCTGCAGTCGAAAATGCAAGTGCATTGATGGAAAAGAACCCAAGGGAGTCTCGGCGTGGGGTTGGAGCTTTGCACCCTTGTGGGTGCGTCCTCTCCTTTCCTGGCCTGCCAAGGGGAGAGGGATCGCGCTGGGCAGCCCCGCAGCGTGGGGATGCCCTGCCCAGGTCCCGGAGTGCAGAAGCAGCTCTTCTCTCAGCAATACAGTCAGGGACTTGGCTTTTCCATGGGTCAGTTACTGCTTGTCGGCACCGAGTCGTGTTGCAGAGCCACGCTCTGAAGGTTTTGCCCTTGCTGTGCCACGTGTGCCTGGCATTGCGTTTGGGCGAGCGGTTCTGCTATTCCCCCAGCCTTCGTCTGCGAGGCTGGAGCCTTGCTGGGCCTCGGCATGGCCCCTGCCCGGTTCCACTGCCCGAGGAGGAGACCTGGCTTGCTGTTGGGGCCGTGCCCTATCCTCTGCCTGGTCCCACCGGGCACCTGCCTTTCCCTCGCCTCTGTGGTGCTGGGAGGCACCACCGCAGCACCGGCAGCCTTGCAGCGAGCGAGGTCCTCACCAGGTCCCCCTGGGCTCCCTTCTCCTTGGGGGGCTCCCCAAACACGCGGTCCCATCGGAGGGGACGCCCAGCAGCAGCTCTGTGTCCCACCTGCTGGGGCGTCCCTTTCTCCTTCTCCCTTTCTCCCTTTCCCCTGCATCGTGCAAGCACTCGGGGTGCGTTTTGAAGCCAGGCTTCTTCGCCAACTGTGAGACGGATGAAGGGAGGAGAAGGGCTCGGCAGTGGCCCCTGATCGGGAGGTGGGTGCTCACGTGGGTTCCCTATCCAGGAAGGGTTTCGGTTTTCCTTTGTGCTCTCTTCAGCCTCTTTTTTTTGATGGCAGTGAGATGGGCTCTGTAATTGAGGAGATCCCAGCTGAATAATCCACTGAGGAAGCTGCTAATTTGAAGACATGTCTGTAATAATTAAATCATTATCTGGAGGGAAGTAGAGAACAGATACCCAAAACGGGCCTAATTAAAATCCAAACCCAAGATGACTCGGGCCCTGGGCCAGAGCACAGCGTAGTCTGTTGGGGACGTCTTCATGTGTAATTGCTTTTCAGAATGTCAGTCCCACCAGAAAACCCATCTGTTCCCCTCCGAGAGACCAAGACTGACCCAGAAGCCCTCTCCTGCCTCATGTTCCCCAGGCCAGACGCAGCAGGAGGATGGCCGTGTGCTTCACAGGGGGCACAGGAGATGGCGATGCCCGATTTGGGCAGGTATTCCACCCTTGGGCCTCAGGAACTAGACTCCCCCACACCTCTGGAAGATTTAGTCCTGATCTTCTTTCAGCCCTCGGGCTTGGCAAAGGCTCAGCTCCATGTCTGCTCCGTGCGTGGATGGATTTCCTCCTCGGACCTGTGAAGATGCCTCAGGGACGTGGTGTGCAGACCCAGTGGTGCCCTGAATGCTGCGCCTGAGGCTCGCCAAGCCCGAAATCCTCCAGGTCCTGCAGCAGGGCCAAGCCCCTTGCGGAGGACGGCCCTTAAAAACCCCACGGGACATTTTCAGGGTCCCAAGTGCAGGACGAGCTCCGTCCCTCTGAGCCCCCTGCGCTGGGTGGATTTCTGCGTCGGGGAGGTGTCGGTGTCTGCCCGCACGGACCAAAGGTCCTGATGTGGGCGTTAACACGGGCAGCGAGCCTCACTTCGGATGAGCCGGCCTTGAATCACTGCATTACAGCAGGGCAGAGCTTGCAGCTGTCCAACCGGGCCCCTTCCAAAGCTGGCTGCGAGGAATTGGGGCATTTCCTCGTGCAGACGCGGTCGGGGAGCTCTGTCTGCCAGCTGTGCGCGTCCTGAGCGTCGCTCGGCCGACGTGCCCGTGTCTCACAGCAGGCAGAGGGCCTCTCAGGTGGGCTGGAGGCTGCAGGGAACATCCGAGCCTGGGAAGGTCGGGGCAGGGCATGGTGCTGCAGCTACTTCTGCTCGGCTGAGCATCCCACCAGCCCCTGGCATGTGTTATTTTTTCCCCCTGCGTTGCCTGGAGGGACCGCAGCACTGTGGCAGCGCAGCCCTGGCATTGCGGTGGTGACACGGTGGGTCCTGGGGACGGGCTGCTTTGGGGTGAATCGCCCCTAGGCCAGCGCTGGAGGAGCTGGGCACTGTAGGATGCCCAGAATCCAAAACTGTGCTGTAAAGAAGTCGGAAACGTAAAGCCGCCTGCAAACATTGTCACCAAACTTACTAAATGTGTCTTAGCTGCCGTGCTCGATGGTCGTCGCTCTGTCCTGGCAGAGCTGGGAACTCCGTGTTTGTCACCTGGCCCCTTATTTTGTCCATTCATCCCCCTTACACCGTTCTTCCCCTTGTTCTTGTGACTCCCTCTGCATTACGGCAGTCTTACGCTAGGGAGTTTGCAGTGTCCCCAGACCCGCCCTGTTGGTGCCCCAGCCCCACGCGCATCCGTTCAGCTTGTGAGCTTTAACACTCTGCTTGGCTTGAACGGAGAGGGTGCGTGACGTTGGGTTCAGCCCTTCCCCTCGTCCCCCCTCTAGGGATTTTAAGGTTTCCTGGCCCCCGCATTTCCAGGTGCCCCCAGGAGCTCAGGTGGTGGGACCAGCACGGAAACCACCGCACACCTGCCTTTTCCAGCCAGTCGTGCCCGCGTTCAATAACCCGCATTTAATTTCTTTAAAAGCCCCACTGAGCTGCAAACGCAGTTCCCTCCTCTCCTGGTGATGTCTCGCATGGATTGGCCAAATCCTGCTCTCTCCTCCTCGCTGGGATCACCTCTGCCACGAGTGCTCGGGGGTGGACACGGCATCGTGTGCGCAGGAGCCCCTCCAGGTGCTTGTGGGGGGGATCGCGAAGTGGAGGCGCTCTGCGTAACAGGGGCGGATGCTTCTTGGGTGCCCTCTGGGGTGGCAGATGGAGGCGTGACGACGGCACGGTTGTGGCCAGCACCACTGCAGCCTTTTGGGGTGAGCGGGGCACGGCCGTGGGACCTCGCTGTGGGACCTCGCCGTGGGACCTCGCCGTGGGACGTGCAGGGGTCTGCTGCGGCGGGTCCGCGCCCGGGCTGCCCCCGGGGTGCGGGGCTGTGCTCGCTCAGCTCTGCAGAGCTGACATTTTAAGAGGGAGCGAGTTGGAAATTGAGCTGAACTAATGCCCACTGCTGCTTTTTGTGACGATAAAAGCTCTGTTGAGAGCTCTGCCGGCACAGAGAAGAGCTGCTGCGCCGGTGCAAAGCACGACACGCAAACCACGGCACTCCCCGTGCTTTCTGGAGCAATTTTTGTGTTAGTTCCCCCAGTTTGAAGCTTGTGCTGCTTTTTCAAATCCCCAAACCGGGAGAACGGTGCTGGGTTGCAGCCTTTCCTCTGGCCAGTCCCTCTGCTCACACAGCCCCACGCTGGGCACCCCTTGATGGGTGCGGAGCGCAGGATCCAAGGACAAGGCACCCTTGGGACCGTGCCGAGCAGGTGGGTGCTGGGATCACCGGGAAACCTTCCTACCCCTAACGGGGTATTTGGGGGCCGTTAGCTGGGCCGGGGGTGCAGGTTTATGAAGAGAGATGGGAAGAAGGGGGCCGGAGGAGCTGGGCTCCTTGGGGCTCTGCCGAAAGCTGGCTCTGACAGCAGCTGGTGACATTCACAAAGGCTGGTTTATTCTTCCCTATCTTCTCTAGAACTTGGGATCTCCGGAGGGAGCTGGACTTATCTGTTATCGCTTCCTCCTGGACTCAGTCCAGGAGGAGCGAGCTCCAGCTGGAGCTTTTCCACGCTTGGGTATTTTTGAGGTGCTCTTTGTAGTTTCCCTGGTGGCTAATAAGGATTGAGCTGCCTCCTCTGTTCTCCCAGAGGGCACCGACCTGGGTTTCCCTTCTCAGCTCGGTTCCCAAAGCCTTTGGGAAGCCCACTTTGCTGGCACGGTGAGCCAGTGCCTCGGGATGTTTGGGGACACGCAGGGGCAGAGCCACCACCAAAATCTCCTGGCGAGAAATGAGGCTTGAAAAGCGAGGCGGCTGCAGGTGAAACCCTCATGCGGCGCTGCCCGGCTGGGGCTGGCACTCGGTGCTTTCCTGGCCCCTGGGGCTGGAGGCTGCGTGCCTGGGAGCTCCATCTGCGGGTTAATTTTATATAATGAAGAGTGCGGGTTGGAGACGTGGACTTGCTTGATGTGGGTTACGCAGAGGCAGACGGAGCTCGAGTGTCTGCGCCTTGCCCCCGGCCGCCTTTTAAATGTCACTGTCCTTGCATGTCCCCGCGTGGCTGCTTCTGCCTGTGTCACTCGCCATAAACCTCAGGGATGCGACACCGGGAGCTGACACCCGGCTGCCTGCGCCCTCTGTGCCTCTCGGGGCGCCCTCGGGTGTGCAGGAGAGGGATCGGGGGTTTTCTGGCCAGGGCTGGGGCGGACGGGGGCCGTGGTGCAGTCCAGCTGCATCTCTGCCTGCTGCTTCCCGGGCCTGGGCCTGCCCTGTCTGCTCCTCCGCCCGCTTCCTCTGCTCCCTCCAAACCGTGTGGGGAGATGGAATGGGTTTTTTTTTCCTTTCCATGGAGCCGTCCTCGCACTGGGTCTGGCCCCACCAGCCTTGGTGCCCAGTTGCACTGAGCTGAGCATCACGCCGGGGTCCCGCTCCCCACCAAGGAGCGTCTGCAATGGGTAAAAAGTGCTTCATGCTAGCTCTGCCACCAGCAAACGGGTTAAATAACTTAAAAACTAAAGCGAAACCCAGGAAGGGAATGGTGTCAGCCCGCGCTTAGCCTAAGGAAGGGAAAGCAGAGGGGGTGAATGCCAGGGGGAGCCCCCACATCTCCTGGGTTACCGAAACCATCCAAGGTGCCTCTGGCTGGGGTCGTCCGATGCCCGAGCCAAGACGTTGGTGTTCTTCTTGGACAGGAAGAACTAAAACCTCCCGTGCTTTGGGAGGGTGGAAGAAAGTGGTGTTTTGGTGCATCTGGGGAAGCCCCTGGGTTGCCTGCATGTGGGATGAGGGGCTCGGGGAGGGCTTGGGGTCTCCCTGCCGTTATCTCTGCTTGGATGCTGAAGGGGTCGGTGGTGAACTGCTGAGCTCTGGAGGCCTCGCCGTGCTCGTGCTCCCGGGCCGTTGCTTTTCCCGTTCAGGCCGCGTTGGCTGCGGAACCCCCCCGGGTGAGACTCAAGGATATGTTCCCAAATCTGCCGCAGTCCGAACCGGAGCCAGCAGCACTGGGCACTTCCCCAGTCTGTCCACTGCTAGCTCTGAATACGTGCTGATCCTTCCCAAATTTCACATTAAAAGCCCGGGTTGCCGCTTTGCTGTCCAAATGACATCCCTGGGCTCTTCCTCAACCGAAAATCTGCAGCCTGTGCTCAGCAGGAGGACGATGCACCTGGGTGTGGAGGAGATGCCAGCGAGAGGCCACTGATCCGGGATGCACGTGGCATTTGCAGCGGGGTTTTCTTCCAGGCTGCAGCCTCCCACGTCCCCGGGGCCGGGACACGAGCCCCAGCTGCCAGCAGTAACCCGGGTACTGGCATCTGGCTGGGTGGGGGGGGGGCTCCTCTGTCTTTTCTCAGGGCTCGAGTGCACCCGTGGCACAGATTTCAGCAGCTCCCTCCGTGCTGGTGGCTCTTCCCCTGGCGCTGAATGAATTAGCACGCGTGGGTGCTGGTTTGGCAGCGAGGAGGACGGCCCCCAGCTCCGGGGCGTTGGGCTCGCGGATGAAATAACTCCTCATCGAAAACGTCACGGCGGCGGGAGGGATGTGCCCGTGGCAAAACCCTGCGTGAAATCACAGAAAGTCTCCAGCCACCCCTCCGAGTCTCAGTGTTACTCCCGTGGCTCTGCCCTTCGGTCCCTGCTGCCGACAGCAGCTCAGGATTTCCCCCTGCTAATGGGGAAACTGAGGCACGAAGCCTCCCTCTCCCAAAGGCGAGGGGACTTGGCAGCGGTGCTGCCTCTGTGACAAGCACAGGATTTTCCCCGTGGGGTTGCAGGGTGCTTCCCCGTGGCGCGTTCCCTCTCGGAGAGGTCTGAGCCCACCTCGGGTTGGAAAGCAGCGCGATTGCTGGGATCCCACTGCTTCCAGGGGCTGCCTCACCTCAGCATACTGGTGCTGGAGGAGAGGAAGGATTGCATTTCCCCCCGCTGCTTGTTTAAACTAACCCCGAGGGAAGCAGAAGTCAGAGAGAAGCCGGCTTTGTCCTCCCAGAGGCTGCAGGTGTTGGCTGCAAACTCAAAACCGGTGACCCAGCCACGTGCCCACGGGGTGGTGGCGATGGCGAGACCAGATACCAGAAAAACAGAAAGGGGAACTGATCGTAACCAGCGTCGTGGCTTTTTTTTTTGTGGGAGTAGGATCTGGGGGATTTGGCTGGCGTTTGTAATAGCTCTGGGTAACCCCCTCAGCAGCAGGTCTGTAGCAGGGTGAAATCCAGCTCGTGGGCTTACTGCGATGGCAATATTCCTTGCTTCATCGCTTGCTGGGTTCCCAAGTGAGCTCCTGGCCACGCTGGCATCCTCACAGGTTTAGCAGTAACGTCAGACGTGTTGTTCTCTCTCCCCTTGTTTGGGTTTTTGGCTGGTGCGGAGCCGAGGATGAAGTTTGAAGTGAGCCTGGGCTTGCTGAGTCTCTTGGCCAGGCGTCGGGATCCCACTTGTTGGAGGAATCATCCGGCTTGGGGCCCCTCCAGTTCTCTTTCCCGTCTGTCATCTTACCCCAAAGCACAAAGGTTTGGGTGTTGGTGTCTTTGCCCCAGCAGTCCCTTCCCGTGCCACATTCCTCCTGCCAACAAAGGGAGATTTCGCCTTTCTCCGGGGTCAGGCGAGGACGCACAGACCATTTTGCGACCAGAAACAGAGAGGCCGAGTCAGGAACCGTAACGTGGCCGATCTGATGCTCTCCTAGAGGTGCCGTGCCCTGCGCATCAGTGCCTGTGGCTGGGCACAGTGTGGTGCCAGCCCCTCTTGGGGTGCTCGTCCTCTGCACCGCGCACCCCGTGCCTGCCCCGCAGGACGCTGCGGAGATTTCGGCTCATCCTCCGATGAGCTTTTTTGTTGCGGAACAATTGTTTTTGCTGCACAATGGCGAGGAGCAGGTGGCTTTCTGAAAATACCCGCTGGAAGTTGTGTGTAATGCCTCCCCTCCCACAGGGAACTATAAATATCGGTTGAATACCAACACTTTACTTCTCCCTGCAAAGAAACAGCCAGATCTGGACATTTTGCCTCCCTGTTTCTCCTGTGATTTAGCAGCTTGGAGCAAGCAAAGGCTGAGGATGGGAATCGCTTTTTGGGTTTGGAGCAAGCCTTCAGGGCAAAAGTGCAAGCATTAAGGTGAGATGCCGGGAGCAGCAGTCCTCTGATTGTCTGCGGGATCCTTTGATGCTTTAGGGGCACCCGATGCTTCCCTGCCATCTCTGAGACAGGCTCCAAACCCTGAAGACGCTGCCCAAGTATCCTGTCCTGCTGCATCCCCAGCAAGGGCTGAGTCGGGCTGTGACCCCAGGGGAACGAAGGACACGTTGCTGCAGGCGTGGGGGCATCGGGTGACTTCACACGCAGGCAGCAAAAAGCCTTCCCTCAGCCCCGATCCCAGTGCCTGCCAGACATGGGACTGGGGCCAGGCGGGAGAGGAGGCACCGCCACATCTCTTCTCAGGGCTCAGTCACGTCCGTAGCGCAGAGCTCGGCAGCAGTGACTCTCCCGCCTCACCCTGCAGGATGCGAATCTAATCCGTCACTGCTAAAAAACTGGCACCTTGTTTCTAGCCAGAATCCCCCATTCCCCTGCTTACCCCTGGCTGTGCTGGCCACAGGCTGTCCTCGGCATCAGCTGGGGACCATCTGCGCGGTACCCTGCCATCGGCAGCGCTGCGCTGGGGCACGCGGAGGGGCCACCGCCACATGGGCCCCGTCGTATATTGGGTCTTCCTTGTCCTTCTCTGGAGACTGGAGGTCCCCAGAGGCCACAGTGGTTCCTCTGAGGCAAGGGAGTAAATGTTGGGACCCAGGAGACGTGCTGGGCTGGGGCTGTACCTGCCGTGCTCAACGTGGCAGGTTCCACTGTTGAGCCAGGGCATTTCAGCGTCCCCTTTGTCTCATGCCCAGGAACAATCTCCATTTTCTCAGCCCCTTAATTACATCTCCCACCGAAGGTGAAATGGAAAGCCGCTCTGCGGCAGAGCTGTTGATGGAGATGTCCCCACTCGCTGTCCGCAGCCCGTCCCGTGGGTCAGGGCCGGGTGGGGGGATCGGTGGGTCGAGCTGCCCCGGCTGCTCCAAAACAGCGCCCGGCTTCAAGGGGGGTGGGCAGCACTCGAGCCAGGACACGGCTCCAGCAGCAGGAGCAGCGGTGGGGGGACGGGCTTGCCGGAAATCTCAGGATACGACCCTTTCACAGCCCGTCCCCGTAACCACGTTTAACGCAGCATCACGAGGAAAAGGTTAAAAAAAAGAACTGCTGCGAGGAAAAGCCTGCAGCAAAAGGGCATCACCCTCCTTCCTCCTCCCAGGCCTGGCTGGGAAGGGGTCGGGGCGGCGGAGCCCCCTCCTCGGCCGGGCGGTGCTGAGGGGAAGCCCCAGGGTGCTGGGAGCTGCGGGTGCTGGTGTGGGCTGCGCCGCGCTGCTCTTTCGAGGCCGGGCTGGGCGGCTGACGAGGATTTTCTAGGAGCGGGGAAGATCAAACTGACGTTTTTATGGGATGATCAATCTCCGCAAGCTTGTTGCCTCCGAGGTGCGCGTTAAACCCTCTTTGCCAGCTGCCTGCTGGGGTGATGATCTTGCTGACAGAGCCATGAAGGTTTTTTTTGTTGTTTTTTTTTTCCTTTCCTTTGAGATGAGAGTGAAGCTGTTCAGAGAAAAACCACAAGCTCGCCTGCCTCGGTGCGCAGGCGGATTTGTGCCTGGCTAGGTGCTGGGAGTGCTTCTCCTCCTGGTGTAAGAGGGAAAGCCGGGGCGCTCCCTGGGTTCCCTGGGGGGCACCAGGTGGGTGCCAAGCATCCCACCGGCAGCACGGCTCGCTACGGGGTCGTGCCGAGCAAATAATCCACCCAGGGGCAAGAAAAAAATCCATGTTCTCCGTCAGCTGCTCCACACCCAGGCACTGCCACTGCAAACCAGCCTCTCCGAGCGGGCGGTAGGTGGGACGTGGCTGCGCTGTTTTGCCATCCCGAAGAGTGGGGAAAGCATCGTTCTGGGGGGGGAGGGATAGTAAAGAAAGTACGTTTGCACTGGCAACAAACCTGTTCCCAGCAAGTCTGCGCCTGGCAGCCCCGCGGGACTAAAAATACCCAGCCAAAGGCTCGAGCTGCGCAGTGTCTGTTTTCTCGGCTCACCAGCTGTCTCCTCACAGCCTCGCTCCTCTACCCAATGATTATCCCATCAGATAAGGCCCTCTAAACCCAGGCAGCGGCATTTATGTAGTTTTAGCAGATACAATCGAAAGGTTGAGCTTCGCTGGCAGCGTTTTGCTGCTAGTTCCGAGCAGGCTCGGACCCCTCTGGCACCCAGCATCCAAGGGCTGCTTTTGGCCTACCCTGCTGCTGCTGAAATCACGGGCAGGGTGTGCGGTGCATTGGGGTGGTCGTGCACACCGACAGCCCCAAGGGGCTGGAAAGTGCCCGGCTGGGTGTGCAGGTGCCGAAGAAACGGTGAGCTTCACCCCGAAGGGACCGTGCTCTGCATGCATCCGCCAGCTGCGCTCCCAGAGGAGAGGGCGCGTGGCAGCGAAGGATTTCCCATCCCTTTTGGAGGATGGAGAAAATCCAGTGGTTTGGGGTGGTGTGGGAATGAGGGGGTGCTCGTGTCTGTCCTCAACGAAGCCATCTCTAGAGGGCTGTGAGCTGATGCTCAGTGTGGGCTTGCTGCAGACGTGCCTGTCCCCGCGTGCAGGCGCATCGCTCCCAGCTCCATGGGGCCTGAAGATAGCAGGCACCAAACCCCGCCTGGCCCCAGCTTCCTCAGCACCACCACCAAAACCTCTGCAGCTGCCCCGACCCCAGTCGGTGGTCCTTCCCCTTCGCTGTCCAGCTCTGGGGGCTGTGGTTTTGCTGTCGCTCTGGTTTTGAGGGAGAGCCAGGAGGGCTGCGTCCAGAAATAACCGCTCCTGAGGCCGTGGGTGGGAGAGCGGCCCGACGGACAGCCCCGCGGTGGGGAGGGAAACCACGGATCCCGTGCCAAATGGTGCTGGGCTAAGTGTCCCCATGTGTCCATAGCGGGTATGGATGTGGCTGGTGCCTCCGCAGTGCAGGGAGGGATTTCCACCCTTGGGCTCTGCCTTGGTTTCAGCCAGGAGATGGGCGCACGCGGCCGAAGTGTTTCCGGAGCCCTGCCTGGAGGCGGCAGAGCGTCAGCACGGGTTTACCCGCTGGGCACCCCCTGGCAGAGGGGTGCTGGTGGTGTGGTGGTGTCGTGGGGCGGGTGGAGAGCCCTGAAAGCTCGGGGCTGGCTGCCAACCACCTGCCTGGGTGCTGTAAAGGGGCTTGGGCAGAGCTTTGTGGCGGTAGGATGTCTCACCCCCGCTCGCAGAGCTTCTCCAGCTGCAGGGGTTTGTAGCAGAACTTACGGCACGGTGCACGTCCACCTTAACGCCCACGCCTGGTGGCCCAGGGTGCGAGGGGAAGAATGTGGCCACCCTCTGGTGAAGGCTTCCACCAAGCCCTGGGTGTGGAGGAGCTTTGGATCAGCAGGAGACGAGCGTTACCTGTCCTGGGAGAACGGTTTTACGTGCATCACATCACACCTTTGCTGACCCTGCTGATGTGTTTGGGGATGGGTGAGCTGGGATGGGTCTGTCTTGGAGCAGTGCTGGGGCCATGCCACGTCCCCCCGTCCCGTTATCACCCTCCCCAGGCAGAGGGGTCCAGGCTGTCCTCATCACCCCCAGCCTCCCTTCCTTAGCGTGGTGGGTGTCACGGCATGCAGCCGAACATGGGAGCAGCTTGCAAGGAAGCAAAACAGCGCATGGGCTCACCCATACCCCAAAAACACCTGGACGCGTGCTCGACCTCGGGGGAAGCAAGAGGAAAAGGAGCCTTTGCGTGATGCACGGGGTAAACCTGTGCCTCCTCCTGCATCGTGCGGGTCCAGCCCCTTGGATTTCCTCTTGGGGGTGCAGGGGGACCCCGCAGCCTCCCATGAGCGGTGTCTCAGTCTCCTCGTGGTCGGCGAGTCTCTCCTTTGCGGCTGCGATAAATTTCCGTCCCGGCATCCCTCCCATCAGATTTATGTCTCGGTCGTTCCCTGCAGCATTTCCCCTCCCCAGGCACCTGCAAAGCTTCGCCCACGGGGCTCTCCCCTCCGTGCCTTGACTGATGTCTCTTCATTCACCCCAATCTTAATTCACTTCCTCCAGGGCAGCGCGGGGACGGGCCACGGGGCCGATTTTGCCATCGGGGTCACGTTGTGCTGGGGGCCATCTGGCTTTCCGCAGCATGGACACACTTTCTCCCCACAAGCAGAAGCACAGCAGTGAGACGGGGTGTGAAAGCCGCCTAGTTTGGGTTTTGCACCCGAGGTAATAGGGCTTACCTGGGGAGTAAGGCTGATTTCTGCTCTTCTTGGCCCAAATCCCAGGAGCATCTGCAGAAGGACCTGGTGGCGTGACCCTGCTGGGGGCCACTGGGACACCAACTGGGGGAAGGAGGACTGAAAAACATTTCACATGCTTAGCTCTGGGAGTTACGGGAATGGGGCTCGTGTCCAGCGCCACCCAAGGTGAGCAGGGGCTGCAGGGGGGCCTCGCTCCCTGCCTTTCCCCCCCCCCGGCCTCCTTTTTGCTGGGATGCTGCGGGGACGGGGTGTCCTGGGTGCAGTCATCCCGGTCGCCCGTTCGTGGGTTCAGGGCAGCGTCACGTCCCTGTAAGAGGTTTTATCCCACCTGAGGAACGTGCCTTCCAGCTGTAACGGCCGAGGGGGTGGGATAGCCACCCGCGGGACGCCCCAGCCCCTGTCCCAGCAGGCGGGAGCTGGCTTTCAGCGTAACCCGCAGTGCGCTGGATGCACGCTGAGGGGCTGCTGCTTTTGCCAGAGCTTCTCTATTTTTAGAGGGTTTTTGTGTCGAACTTCCCATCAGCTGATGAGCCAATGTCATCCCAAGAACGGAGCTACGGCTCCCCGGCCTCGGCAGCGGGTGTCTGCACGTCTGGGCGTGCACGAGAGCATCTCTTTGTGCACGCTGCCTTTGAGCGGGGGCGAACGGCCCCGCTGCGCGGCTGGGCTGCTCGGTTCGTGCCTTTTATTCCGGTTCCCAAGTCCAGAACAGGCCGCTCTGGCCCCAGACTGCGTGCAGCTCCTCCTTTTTGTCCGCGCGCGCCTTTTGGTTTGAAAGGGGGTGAGATAAGGATATCCAGACCGAGTCTCAGGCGTTTCATCTGTTGTAAAGTTACAAAACTCGTAAAGCACAGGGTGCTGGGCGGGTGCCCTGTGGGTCTGGGGGGCAGCAGGAGGGAGCTGATCGCTGTCCCCTCTCCTGCAGGTCACAGCTTTGTGTTTAAAGAGCCACGGCACCGAACAGAGACGCTCTCCTGCACCAGCTGGGACCACCTCGCTTCGCCTCAGGGAGAACAACCGCTCTTCATCTGACTCCTCCTCAGCATGCCCGGGCAGCCCAAATATCCTCCGGACCCTCCCTACGCTGCTGCAAGCTCAAGCTCACCTCTGTGACGTGTCCCCAAGGGTCGCTTCATCCCCCTCTGAGCGTCCCCGTGGCTCATTGATGCTCCAGCCCCTCCGAAAGGCATCAGAGCAGCAGCACGAGGGGCCACGACGGCACCAGCGGTGCCGAGCAGCTGAGGAGGGGGATTTAAGACTGCGAGGACCTTGTGGGTGCCAAGGACATCGCCTTGTCCCCGCAACAACAATGCTGGCTTCTACTTAGCCCTCGGTGGACACCCAAGAAGGGATGGGGCACCCCTCTACCTTCACCACCCCATTGCCCTCTCTGGTTCTGGCTTCTCCGGTGCACGGGGAGCCCGTAGTGATGTGAGCGGGGCCCTGCAGCTCGACAGCACCCAGCACCCGCCCCGCCGGGCACCTCCAGCACCCTCTCCTGCCCGCCCCGTCCCGCCATGATGTGCGAGGTGATGCCCACCATCAGCGAGGGGGACCCCCTGGGCCCCCCGCAGGGCTCCGAGGCGGATGCCGACTTCGAGCAGCTGATGGTGAACATGCTGGACGAGAGGGACAAGCTGCTGGACACCCTGCGGGAGACCCGCGAGACGCTCTCCGTCACCCAGAGCCGCTTGCAGGAGGCCCTCCGGGAGCGTGACCAGCTCCAGAGGCAGCTCAACTCTGCCCTCCCGCAGGTAAGGACACGGCCCCAGGATGAGCAGGAGCCTGTACCGAGGTGTGTGAGGGCAGTCGGCTGCTCAGATCTTGGGTTTAGCCTGGGATTTTAGGAAGACCGACTTGGTTGGTGGGTAGCGGTGATGGTGCCGGGTGTCTTACATCTCGTGCCAGCAATAAAACCCATGGGCTCTCTCACTTCACCTTCTCCCCTGTACCCCCGTTGCTCTGTGACTCCTTACAGGGAACGTGGAGCTGTAATCTCTGCTCTTGCCCAGGGGAATGGGCACAGAGAAGGGGCAAAACCTCCCCGAGGACACCCTGAGGTGATGGAGGCCGATGCGGAGCCCCCGCCTGCCCATTGGCACCAAGCAGCGCGCAGGGAAGGGGCAGCACGTTTCAGGCAGCAAGTCTGGCTGCCTGCCTCCAGCCATCCCCGTGGGACTCAGGGCAGCCCTCGCTTTCAGGAGTTCCCACTGACATTTACAGGGTCCCCAAATGGGGCCGCTAACCACAGTTCTTCCCCACGGCTGGAGGCCCCTTCGCTCCCCGGCGGGGCTCCTTTCCACAGCCCCATCGCCCTGGGGTGCAGGCTCAGGTGTCAGAACTCGCTTTGCTCCCAGCTTGGTCCTGAGTGGGAAGGCTGGTGGCAGAGCTGGGTGCAGAGCAGGAATCGAGGCATCACGGCGGGCCCATCTGTTCCCTGAGCTGGAGCAGACGGGCAGCACGCGGGGGAGGTCGCCAGAGGTCTGTGCTCAGCGAGCAGCCAAGGGCACGGGGGAATCGGGGCTGGCTGCGGCTCCGCTGGGGTTCCTGGCTCTGCCCAGAGCTGGCTGTTGCCGTGCTCCCGGCTCCTCCACCAGCAGCACCCGCTCCAGGCGCTCCAGAGACCTGGACTCGAGCTCAGCCTCCGCGAGGAAAGATGTTCAGGTCAGGAGAGGAGCGGGGGGAACAGCATCGCAGGGCTGCACGGGGTGCCTCAGCTGCCCACCTTCCCTGCGGGGTCCTGCGGGACAGCACGCAGCACCCCACACCTGGGGGGAAGCAGGATTTGGGGGGGGTTTCCACCCCTCCGTTGTCAGTGTGATGTGGGGGAAGCAGGAGGCTGCAAACACCAGGGTGCTGGGCTTTGGGGCACCCCAGGGAGGCAGGAGGTGATGGATGGGCTGAAACGGGTGGCACGAGCCAGGGCAGAGCTCGGGACAGTGGCCGGCCGGCTCTCGGCATCCCTCCTCCGCTCCAGACAGGGGAAGGCAGCTCGGCGGGGAGGCAGCCTGCGTCCTGTGCACGGAGCTGGGCTCTCCGCGCTCTCCACGGGCTGCCCAAAGCAAAAAAAACGACAGCTTTTTCCCTGGGGAGCCCCACGGATGGGTTACTCCACATCCCCAGAGATTCCCTAAGACACCCCCAGGTGTCGGGCACCCCGTGCTGGTGGCTCGTGTCCCCTCTGCTCCCTCCAGCGCTTGCTGCAGAGAGCAAGCGGGGTCACCCTGAGCGCGCCGCCCGCCCCGCCGCCCCGGATTAAGGGACCGTGCGGATTTACTCTCCGCTCCTGCTCCAATAAAGGGTCCTCGGCGCCACGCACGGCAGCGTGCGGACGGAGCAAACTGGGTCAGCGCGAAGGCTCCTGGTGGCAGCGCTGCACCCCCAAGCCCCCCGGGTGCCCCGCTCCGGCGCCCTGCCCCGCGGCGAGGGATGCGATGAGCGCGGGCGGCACACAGGGGAACGGCCCCGGGCACCCGCTGCCCGCCGCTGCCAGGCCTTTCCCTGCGTGGGCAGGGGGGCTCCGGGCACGGCCGCCCTCGCGGGAGATGAGGGCTCGGCATGAACACGGGGAGCAAAGCCACCGGCGCTGCTCGCCTGCCCAATGGGACTAACCCCAGCATGTGCATGTACCAGGTAAGCGGGACGCGGCGCGGGCGCTTCCCCGGGGTGCTGCGGGGGGGAAGGGGGGCTTCCCGTGTGCCTGTCCCACCCTATCCCTCCTCTTTTGTGGTCCTTCCTGAGGTCTGCCTTGCCTAGGAGCTTTCTACAGTTTGTCAGGCCCTATTGGGAAGGGTCTGACAAACTATTGGGAAGCAGCCTTCTTGAAGAAACCTTTTTTTTTTGGGCGCAGCTCAGTGGCCCCCCGAGGCTGACAGCCCTTTCCCAGCACCTCCAAGAAGCTGTAACGGAGGAAGTGCGTGGCTGGGGCTGGCTGGGGACCAGGGGAGGTGGCGCTCCGCACCCCTTAGGGGCACTGGGGCAGCTGGATGCCGCTGGGACCCCCAGTGGGGCAGACCCACGGATGGGGCAGGCAGGGATGCTCCAGGGATGCTCCTGCCCGTGCCTCCTGTCCCCCCACCCCGGTGCCACACGGCTGAGCCGCCCCCTCCTAATCTGTGGGGGCATCCCTCAGCCCCCAAAAAGGCAGAACTCCAGGGCGATTTCCCAGGGAGACTAAGCTGCCTTAATGCTTCTTTACATGATTTATTTATTCATGTGGGAGCGCTGAACGCGACTTAATCGGGCTGAAAGCTCCCGGCTCCAATCCCTCTCCCCTCCCGGCTGCGCGGGGGGCGTGCAGCCGAGCCCTGGCACTGGGGACCAAGCCCTGGTCAGGGCATGGGTGCCCTCAGCAGCACCCTGGGGCCTTGGCACGGCTGGCAGCTCCCTTCTGCTTGGCCACTGGGTGTAGGTGCGAGCCAGGGATGCTGTGTGCAGGGCTCCAGATGTGTCCAGATGTGCTACTGGTTCCGGGTCCTGCGTGAGACTGCAATTCTCCCTGTCCTGCCCAGGGCTTGGGGGGCTGGCAAAAATCCCTGTCCCCGTTTATGTCAGGGGGAGAACGGGCTCCCAGGTTTCACAGAGGCTGCTGTGCAGGGGGCTGCTGATGTCCTGGGAAACCTCCTGCAATTCTTCCTTCCAGGCCCCACTCTGCCGCACTCTCGCTGCTTCTTGGGGCTGCCCAGGGAGCTGAGAGCCAGGCTTCTTGGGCGGGCAGAGCCTCCAGGACCCCTGAGCTCTCTGGAGGTGGGCAGGATCACCCCAATTCCTCCCCTTACACTTACAGGTGGATCTAGAATTCATTCTGCAAAGAACAAGCACGAAAACACAAACCCCAGAGGCTCCAAGGGGGTGATGGCTGAAGCCCCGGGCGTGCCAGGCAGGATTTAACCTTCCTAACGCCGTGCCGCGTGCTGCTGGGGCTGCGTTCAGCCCCTCGGTGGTGACTTAGGGCTTTCCCGGAGATCTGCGCTGCTCCTGGGGGGGTCTGTCTCCTCCCGGCACGGACAGACGGACAGGCGGACGGGCTCTGTCCCTCGCACGCTGAGCCAGCAGCGGATTTGCAGGTGCAGGCGGGCAGCCTTCCCGCATCGCCCTCCGCTGCAAGCCTCGCCTGTCAGGAGCGATCGCTCCAATTAGGGGCTCTGAAATGTCATTAATCTCACAGCTGGAGCCAGCTCCTTCCCGAGGCTCGCTGGGAGCGGTGGCCGTGCTCCTGCCACAAACCGGCTTTTGCTCACTTTGGTGAGATCTCGACGGTGTGGGGAGAGGCAGAAGGTGGCTCGGGGCTTTCACATTTCAGCTTTGCCATGCTTTGAGCCATCTCCCCCTGCTATAGGACTGAGCTTCCTGAACCTCTCCTCGAGGTCTCCCTGCAGCTTTTTTTCCAGCCTGGAGACCCTGAACCTGGCACCCGCTGACCAAAGAGCCCAGCCCCAAGCCCCAGCACCCCGTGTCGATACACCTCGCAGTGCTCCGTGTCTCCCTCCTGGCTCGTACTGTGAAACCAGCATCCGTCCCCCCACGTCCCTCCTGCGCGGGGCTTGGTGCCGAGCCCAGCCGGTTGCGCTCACCCGCCTTTGGGTGGTTTGGTTTTAATCCCAATTAGCCATTTCCCAGGCTGCTGGGCTTCCCGCAGGGCTCCTGGGGGCTCTCAGCGCCGTCTCTTAATTATCCTCCATTTGATTGAAGATCAGGCACCTCCGCTTCGCTTTCTAATCCGTTTATAGGTGTCCCTGCTTAGCCTGAGCGCTTGCTGGAGCCAGGGGCGTGCAGCACGCGGCTCTGCCTGCCCGTGGCCAGGGGATGGGAGAATCACCGCGTCCTCCTCGCTGCTGCTTCGCCCCTGCGGGTCGGGGTAGAAGCTGTGCTCTGGGCTGTGCCTCTGTCTGCAGCTGGGGCTTGGGGAATTTTGCTCTCACCATCCCCAACCTTGCCCGGTGCCTGCCGGTGGCCCAGAAGCACCCACGGTGGCACAGCCGGGGCTGACGGAGGTAGCTCTGTGTGGATGATGGAGTGAATTATCCCAGTTTTTATTCCCAAGGCATCCGAATCGGGCTTGTAGGTGCCCCCTAGCTCAGCTGACCCCTACCGTGTCCTGCTGTCCCATCTCGCCGCAGGGGTGCTGCTATTTCTGGTGGTAAATGCTCTTTTTTTGCAGCTTTTCCCCAAGGAAAGAGTCACTGAGGTCTGTCAGGATGCCCTGGCAGCCTTGCTGGTGTGTGGGGTGCAGGATCCGGCCCACCCCTCCCTGACAAGGGGACGACTCGGAGGGGGCCGGGACAGGAGCTCTGTGCTGAGCCCTGACCAGCCCGGGACGGAGCCACCACCACCGCGCTTTGAGCCCCGGCCCCGTGGGTGGCACCAGGGTGGCCGGGGCAGGGGCTGCGCGGCTCCCTCCTGCAGATTTTCTCTCTCTTTTAATCTCCTTGCCTTTTGGGATGAAAGCCTGATTGCAGCCGCAATCTGCACAGCTTCGCCATCCCGGGAGGCAGAGCGGGGTGAGGAGGGCTGAGCGCTGCTGACTCTGTCCCCATCCTGGCGCCCGTCTTCCCTGGCTGCCCCTGCTGCCTCGTCCCGCCCGCCCCACGCCGCAGGAAGCACCCCTCGCTGCCTCCTGCCCTGCGTTTGCAATTTGCTGAGCATCTCTAACGCTGCTGGGCTTCCTACCCCACGTGCCTGCGGGTTTCCAAAGGGCTGCCGTGGGGAGAGCATCTGCCTCCGCAGCCCTGCTTCCCCCTCTAGGCCACGGGGCAAAGCGAGAGGTTTCCAACCTCTCCGGATTTGGAGGCTTTGGATGTGCTGGGTCCTACCCAAGTGTTAGGGGAGAGTCCGCAGCATCGCCTGCCAAAGCTCAGGCTGCAGGAAAACATCCCTGGGATCTTGACATCTGCAAGAAGGCTTTTGCTGCTCGCCATGAGCCTGGTTGCCGGTCCCCAAACCCAAAGCAGCCGTCGGTGCACGGGTACCTCGTCTGGGTGCCTCTCGCTGCTCCCCTTCCCACTCGGCGGCTTTCCCAGCCCTACATAATCCACGGGGATGCTCACAAGCTGCTCTCTCTTGCGTGCAAGCGCTTGCATAACCCGGCCATGCACATACGTGTGTGTGTGCCGCTGCGCTGAGCCGAGCCGTAATCCCCAGGGGCTGGGAGAGCACGGCTCCGGGGAAGCCTTGGCCGGGCACCGCTATCTCCTGGGGGTCTCTGCGATCCGGGGGGCTCGGGGTGGGCCAAGAACAAGCATCAGAGGATGCCTGGGCATGGCAGGGGCTGGCGAGGGAGGTGTCGGTGCGATGTGTGCATTCTGTGGGGACGGGGATGAGGCCAGGGCTGGAGCAGCCCCTGGGGAAGCGACGGGGCAGGAACGGGGCTGGGGTGCTGCAGTGGTGCCGGGGCGAGGGTGCTGGGCAGGAGCAGCCCCGAGGGGTGGCGATGGGCAGGAGAGCGGCTGTTCAAGCCTGACTTCGGCTGCTGCAATTGCTCTTTCCCTCCTTCCCCACTGCCGCACATAGGTCCCATCCCTCTGTGGGGTCTCAGCATCCCTGGTAAGGCCAGTGTCCCCATCGCCCCAGGGTAAAAGCCGCTGCGAGCAACCCGGGGCACGGTGTGGGAAGGGAGGAGGAAAATGTAGCTGGGACAGAGGGATTCTAACACTCCGAGTTTCGTGGTGGGACGTCAGCTGGTGCAAGAGGCCTCCCTTTGAGCTGAGCAGGGCATTTAATTCAAACTCAAACGTCTTGCCTCACTTTGAAGGCTTTTTTATTTGTTTAACTGGGAAATTAGAGTGGAAGGATTTCACGCTGTGAAACCGCTCTCAGCACCCAGTCAAAATTTGTTTTGTTAATGCTCAAGCAAATCTTTCTCAGCTTCTTCTGCAACCCCTTTCCTTTTTAAGTTCTTCTCAACAGCCCTGTGAAGCGGGTGTAAATTCATGAAGCGTTTCCTCATTTGCATTTTTCACCCTACAAAGTCCCAGCTGCAACGTGTCACCTAGCCCCGGCACAAACCAGTGACTGGAACAGCAACTGGGAGCAGTGGGAGCGTGCTCCTGGGCTAACCCAGGTGCTCGTGTTTCCTTTTTTAAGAAAAAACGAACCCTCCTGCACCCTAGGAACTTCACAGCGGGTTTCCTTTCTGCTCCACCACAGTCACAAATGCAGTCGCTGTGTTTCGGAGGGGTCCCTCGTGTCCCTCTGCCATGCCATCCCTCGGGGCACGGCTCGTCCTTGCTGGATGTCACCTCCCGGGAGGGACCGGAGCAAGGAGAGGAGGCACCTGCCAGACTGGTAGCAACTGGGATACTTCTCCCCCCGTGCCCCATCTGTCTTGGCTGGGACGTGGGGCTTGGGGGCGGCTGGCTGAGTTTTCAGCCCGATGGGACATTTCCCAGGTGGGTGCTCTTCGAGGGGACGGGAGGGGATGGGAACACGCTGGTGGCCTTGGCTGGAATGCTTTAAATGCCATCGAGCACCTCTGGAGCCAGAGAGCAGTTTCCCGTGTCACCGGACATGAAACCAAGTGGATAAACGGCGGGATGCTGCCGCGTTCCTCGCTTGTTGAAAGGAATAAATCGCCTCCCAGCCTGCCTGCGCTCTCCGCTGGCTGCTGTCTGTTCCCGTGCTGTCCCCGTCACCCCCCGGCGGGGTTGGGGTGGGAAGTGCCCCGAGCTGGCAGTGGGCTCAGGGTGCTGGCTCCGTCCCCATCCCATGCTCCCAGCTAACGGCCATGGCCTGCTCTCCGCAGGAGTTTGCCACGCTGACGCGGGAGCTCAGCGCGTGCCGAGAGCAGCTCCTGGAGAGGGAAGAGGAGATCTCAGAGCTGAAAGCTGAGCGCAACAACACCCGGGTAAGCAGGAAAAACCTCCCCAGCTTCCAGTCCCCAGAAACGCGGGATGCCCAGATGCTGCTGGGCTGACACTGGCATCACCAGCCCCTGGGGTGACAAGAAGCTCACGTTTGCCCTCTTGCAGCTCTTGCTGGAGCACCTGGAGTGCCTGGTGTCGAGGCATGAGCGGTCCCTGAGGATGACCGTGGTCAAGCGTCAGGCCCAGTCGCCGTCTGGGGTTTCCAGCGAGGTCGAGGTGCTCAAGGCACTCAAGTCACTCTTTGAGCATCACAAGGCGCTGGATGAAAAGGTGAGACGGGCGGCTGGGGCCTCTCCCATCACCTGCTCAGAGCAGACCTTGTCCCAGCGCTCCTCGCCGGGACAGCCTGGCCTCCTCCCTCTGCCTGGATGGCATTTTATTTCGTTACATGACGTGGTGACGTGGGATGCCTCAGCACGAAGGTTTGGGGAACTCAGCACTCAGATTTTAGGAACCGCTGGGGCTGGAGCAGATTCTGTGGGCTTGAGGCCGTTGGGGATGGGGACCTTGCTTCTCCAGGTTGCTCCCCTGATGGTGGTGAGTGCTGGTGTTTGGCAGCCTGGTTCAGTCCTCGCATTACAGCACATATAGTTCCTCCTGAGTCATTTGCCTCGAGCATCTCCTTGCTATGCTAAAAAACATCTCCAAGCTACCCTGGCCTGGTCAAGCTACTCAGAGCTACTCCTGGCATCCTCCAGGAGTCAGACTGACCCCGGCTATTCCTCCCCAACATGCTTTTGCTCTCCCAGCTGATGGGCTGGAGCCTCCCTGGGTCTGTGCCCTGGAGATAAATCCATCCAATCCTGGCCCTCAGACAGATAAACAGGGCTAGGGCTTCCCCTGGTTCCAGGACACTCATCATAATAAATAAATAACCGCCTGTCCCGTTATCTTACCCACCTGCAGGTCAGGGAGCGCTTGCGAGCATCCTTAGAGCGAGTGGCGACCTTAGAGGAGCAGCTGGTGGATGCCCATCGGCAGGTAAGAGGTGCTTGGCAGCCTACCCTGGGCCCCTGCCGGGGAGACTGCTGTGCTGGGGCTGCTTGGAGTTAGGCCAGGTTTGTGAATTCAGGTTGAGTTTGGTGAACTATGGCCCCCAAGTGTTCACGCGGATCAGGAAAATGGCATTTGGGCATTTTTAATGTATGGCTATTCCAAAGTTCCTATTTACGTGCGGGCGTGCCTATACTTAATGTTTAAGAGGAAGCCTTGTAAATACTGTGAGAGCTTTGTCTTGCAGGCAAGGTTTCCTCTGTTGTTTTGCTGACTGGTATTCATGTCACTGATGAAAACAACCAAAACTTGAGTCATCTCTGGTGGCTGAGAGAGACTTTGCTTGTTGGGGTTTTCCCGGCCTCAGCAGAGACCCAAACCTTGCTGCACCCAGCACCCATCCAGCACTCTCAATCCCCTTCTTTGCTCAGCCCCTGCACGGGGACTTCTCTGTCCCTGGTGTTTATCCCTGTTCGTTTTGGAGGAGATGCTCATCCTGCTTTCCTTCCTGAAATCTTTTCCCTGCCACAACTGCTGTAAAGGAAGAGCCATCCGTATAGCCTGTGCCTGGCCAAGTTTTGCTCCTATTGCCAGATCCCGGGATGTATCTTGTGATACTTTGCAGGGAGCTTTCTCCATTCTCCCTCGGTGGAGCATGGTGCAGTGGTGGGGTTTATCGCCTGCTCCTGCTGGCTACACCTGCACTGGGCTCGGAGTCCGGCTGGCTACAGAAAGCAGTGAAATGCAAGGGGGCACTCCTGGGACACCGGGCTCAGGACCCTGAAAGCTCACAAGCAAAAGCTCACTGCTGGGATTTGGGCTCATTCTGTGCCTGTAGCAAGCACTCCTCTCTCCAAACAAGATGTGGCTTCATCTTCCATCAGTCCTAAGCCTTTGTTTCACCCCCCTGTTCCCTGCACAGTATCTCTGCCTTCCCCTCTTCCTCCACCCTCTCTCTCCTGTACCCCCTCAGCCCTAAGCAGTGGCTGAATACGATGCTGGAAGAAGCCAGTGGGAAGCCAGTTGCAAACCTGGGTGTGCTGGGGCTGGCCTCACTCATAGCCAGGCCAGCTGGTTTCATTGCCTCTCTATTATTAATGAATCCCTGTTGGTGTGCAGGTGGCAGCTCTGCAGCAAGGCGCCACACGGGAGGCCCCAGCAGGCGAGCGGGATGAGAGGGAGCCCAAGGAGCCGGCACAGAAGCTTCCCTGGAAGGTGAGAGCCCTAGAAATGCCTGCTGTGCCCATGCTCACCAAGGCCATGGTTTCTCTAACCCCCTTGTTGCAGGCTCTGGGGTACTGAATGCTTTTTGCCCTCCCCTGGCTCTATACCCCTGGGAAATGCCCTTTGGATACAAGCCCTTTTCCAGCACAGGCGAATTCGTGCTCCCACCTGGATGCTTTCTAGGGGCTCAGCTTCCCAAAGGTGTTCTGCACATCCAGGGACTCAGCCCTTAGCTAACCCCGTCCCGCTGTGCCTGTGAGAAGCCACATCCCTGGTAGTGGGGACTGTTCCTGGGGGTCCCAGAGCCCCCTGCCCCATTCACCCACCCCACAGCCGCACCTTGTGCCAGCCCTGGGGCAGCCGGGCACCCACCTCCCTCTCCGGTGCCTTGCAGCGGCTCTCCAACGGCTCTGTTCACCCCGACGATGAGGCAGGGCGGGTGGTGGAGCTGCAGGAGCTCCTGGAGAAGCAGAATTTCGAAGTGGTCCAAGCCAAGGAGCGCATCTCTGCACTGGCTGCCAGCGTCGCGGAGCTGGAGGAGGATCTGGGCACCGCCAGGAAGGATCTGATCAAATCAGAAGAGATGAGCAGCAAGTACCAGCGGGACCTCCGAGAGGTTAGGCACTGCCCCCTAGCCCTGCAACGCCCATTGCAGTTGCAGAGACATTCACTGCTGCTTCCACATGCTCTGTGTTGGGAAGAGTTTGTAACCCCTTTTGTAAGCACGGAAAAGGAGGGTGAAGGCCAGTGTTCCCCCCCAGAAACCCTGCCTTTGGGGGTCGTCCCCACATCCGTCAGCAGGACTACCCTGAGGTTATAAGCAGACACTGAGATACCCCCAGGCAGTGAGCTGTGTCCATGCCAGGACATTTTCTGGGATTGCCTGACTCTCCCTTTATTGTCTCCAACGTATTTTTGTGCAAAGCAGGGCTTTTGTTGCATGCTTAGGCTCAGGGATGTTCCAGGCTCGGAGAATTTTTCTGGCCCGGTTATTCCCAAATTTCTGGCCACGGCTCAGGGTGTGACAGCCCCATCGCTTCCTCAGGCTCTGGCTCAGAAGGAGGACATGGAAGAGAGGATCACCACGCTGGAGAAACGCTACCTAGCAGCCCAGCGAGAAGCTACCTCCATCCACGACCTCAATGACAAGCTGGAAAGCGAACTGGCCAACAAGGAGTCCCTGCACCGCCAGGTACCGGAGCAGGACCCAAAGGCTCCCACCACCCCAGGGACCTGGGAGGGAAAAGCGGGTGCTGGGGAGAGGAGATGGGTGCCAGGAGTCGCATCCTGCCCTGTCCCGCAGTGTGAGGAGAAAGCCCGGCACCTGCAGGAGCTGCTGGAGCTGGCAGAGCAGAAGCTGCAGCAGACGATGCGGAAAGCAGAGACGCTGCCCGAGGTGGAAGCGGAGCTGGCCCAGCGCATCGCAGCGCTCACCAAGGCAAGTGTGCGGGGTGCGTGGGGGGGTCGGGCCAGGGGGCTGCAGGAACCAGGGGCAGAGGCAGGTCTGGGCACTCACCTGCAGAGATGGAGCCTGGCAGGCCCAGGGCACCCTGCTCTCGGTCCCAGCCTCTGAACTCTGCTGCCCTCTGCTTCCTCTGTGGTAGCGGGGACAGTTCACAGCTTTTAAAACTCCTCATGTGTCCTGCACGTGCAGGGCTTGCTCCTTTCCTCAGCTGCTCTCTCCAAGGCAGAGGTGGCCTTGCTGGTCAGGGTGGCCATCGCCTGGTGTTGGGATAGTTTTGGAACAAGGAGGAGGAGGAGGAAGGACCCAGGCTGGATCTGGGAGGGTGCAGGCGTGGGTGGAGGTGTGGATGTGGCCAGCCCTGCCTTTTCCAGGTGTTGGGGTGGGTGCCCAGTTGCTTCTGGAGCACCTCCATCTCTGACCCCCTCGCTAGCAGTCGTTTCAAGGCTTGCACAGGGATGCAGGCAGCAGGAGGGAGCGCCTCGTCCTGGGAAGGATGCGGATGCAGGGATGGAGGGAGGGGTGCAGGAGGGCCCGTGTGGTTTTGGGGAGCGCCATCCGAGAGGGCTGCTCTGCTTTTCCCAGGCAGAAGAGAGGCATGGGAGCATCGAGGAGCACCTCCGGCAGCTGGAGAGCCAGCTGGAAGAGAAGAACCAGGAGCTGGCCAGGGTAAGTGGTGCTCAGCCCGGATGGGGGAGTCCTCGAGGGTCCTCATCTGGCCTCAGCTCCCCCTTGCTGTGACAGCTGGGTGCCTGGACACAGCACAGAGGGCGGGCTTGCTGCTGTCTCCAAAAGAGGATGTGAGAAGGGCCTGGTTAATCCTTTCCTGGTCAGAATGTCTCCATCTAGAGTCACCCGGGACCTCATGCTGGTCCTCTGCGATTTCCCCCTCTCCTGGGCATCCATATCATGCTGCTAGCCTGCCACATCCAGCACGCCTTCCTCCCTGCGTGGTGCCTGCAGCTCCAGGCACTGCCCAAAGCACCAAGCCAGGACCCCAAATGCAGGGCAAGCCTAAACACAGAGCCAACGCGTCGTGGGGTGCAAAGTATTGCTGTGTTCCTCAGCTGGCAGCCGCGCTGCCCCACGGGAGGCTGCCATGGCCACTTCTTGGGTCACCCAGATGGCATTACAGCACGTGCCTCCAGGTCTGGGTCATGCTGGGGAAGCCCCTGGCTGTTTTCTCCCAGACCAGAGATTTGGAGAGACCTTTGCACAGGATCTGCTGGGGTCTAGAAAGTGTCCCCAGATTGGAACTGTCCCTGGGGTCACACAGGCCGAGCAAGTCTATGACTTTGGGTCCTGTCACTGTCCCCTTCATCCCTGGCTGGGAAATAGCAGAGACCAGCAGGGTCCCAGCAGAGGCTCCACTGTAAGGGGTGGATTTGTCAACAGAAGCTGGTCCTGGTGAATCAGCTGGAACAGGAAGAGCAGACCCACTGGATCTGACATGGCCGGTTGCTGTTTGCCATTGCAGGCCCGCCAGCGGGAGAAGATGAACGAGGAGCACAACAAGCGGCTCTCGGACACCGTGGACCGGCTGCTGAGCGAGTCGAACGAGCGGCTGCAGCTGCACCTCAAGGAGAGGATGGCAGCCTTGGAGGAGAAGGTATCAGCTAGGGGCAGGCTTCGGGAGGGAGGTGTCGGGTGGTGAGGGGCCTGCAGCGGCCCTGCCACGGACCCTCCACCAGCTGAAGCACGGGTGTTTGGAAGTGCCCATGCAGGGATGGAGAAATGACCCCGTACAGGATGCCAGCCAGGTGCCAGGGCTGGTGGGAGCGGGGAAGCGTGCTCAGCATTGCGCCCTCGCCTCCTGCCAGCCCCCACCTGGCAGGACCCGTGCCCCACCGAGCCGCCTCCGACAGCGGCAGGATTTGTCCTGCTCCATTCCCTTCCTTCCCTGCATCTGCCCCATCACAGCCTCACCTGCAGCCTGCACCCAGCTGTCGGAGCGAAAACCCCGTTGCATTTTGCAGGAGAAAATGCAGCGTTCATCCCCGAACCCTCCGTGTGGTGCCGTGAAACCCTCCCGTCCCCCAGGCCCTGCCACCGGCCCCATCTGCATTCCCCGAGCCGGGGCAGAGCCCGTGAGCAGCCGCCAGCTCTCTCCCTGCTCCTCCCAGGGAGCCAGGCTTTACCTTGAGCCGTGTGAACGCAATTAGCTGGCAGAGCAGGCGGCCCAGAGCAGGACTAAACCTCGCGGTGGCAACAGGAGACCAGCCTGTGATAGTTCCCCTCTGTCTGGGTTCCTGCAGGGACCGGGCTCCCCGTAACAAACCAGGGCACAGAGGGAGCTGCACCCCTGGTTCATGCCTCCAGGACCGGGTCTGTGTCCCTGCTGCTCTGAACCTCCCGTCCCCAGGCAGACCTGGCAGTGCCAGCATGTGTTCAGCCGGTGTCTGAGTGGCTCGGGGTACAGAACAGGAACTCACGCTTGGGACTGGTTCCAAATTCCCATCCCAGACGGAAACAATCAGGGAGCAGAGTGGTGGCGCCTCGTGGAGGAGCGCTGCCTTCCCCAGCCTGCTGCTGACGCTGGCACGCACCACAACCAGGTCATCCTTGGGCAAAAATCCTGCAATTTGACTTCCCAGACACAGAGCAAAACGTCAGGCAGTTGCAAGCTCTTCTTTCCCCTGCCTCTTCTCTAGCACGGACACGGGGACATTTTTGCCCTTGGTCCAGCTGCCGGAGGAGCTGATCTCCTCTCAGCCACCTTCCCAACCTGCAAGCCCTGCCAGAGCTCTGATTGCTGCTTGCCCACCATGGCCGTGCCCCAGCCCCAGTGTAGGACTGGAGGTGGGCTGCAGCCCTGCTTTTGAGGAGCAGGGGGTTGCAGACAAGGCTGGTTCGCGGGCAGGTAGGTGAGGGACAGGCTGGGGGCCATCACCATCCGTCCTGCCCGCGTCGGTCCTGCTGTCCGTGTGGCAATTCCACGCCGGCTGTCCCCGCGAGGCCATGCAGCCGTCTCCTCAATGGTCTCTCTCTTTCTTTCCTGTTTTTGTTCCCTTTTCTTTTGTTTCATTTTTTTTTTCAAAGAACACATTGTTACAAGAGCTGGAAAATACCCAAAAGCAGATAGAGGAACACCAGCACGACAAGGTAAATGCCGCGACAGGGAGCCTGCCCTAGGGACTGCACCTCCTCACTCCTAACCCCTGACTAGTGGCAGTCGTGCCACCTAAAATACCCTAGTTTTGGAGGAGCTGGGACCCCAAAGCACCCAGCAGCAGGAGGCCACAAACTAACCCACGCAGTGGCTGGATGGAAGCTGCCACCCACCTCACTGGAGACCCCCGGTTCGGTTCCTGAACAGGCATGTTCACTCCCATCTCTGTATTTCTATCACACTCATCCATCCCCCTGCCGAGTGAGGACAGCAGCGAGGCTGCGGTGGCTTTGTCCTCGTTTCTAGAGGAGGGTTTGCCCTGGTGCTCCCTGGTGCAGCCCGGCTGCAAGGGACCGTGCTGCTGAGGCAGCCACATCCCCCTCACCCTCAAGGCTTCCCCGACCTCCTTGCTCGATCGGCGGGGAGGTCTGCTCCATGCCCAGCTTGCAGAAATCCCCGTAGGTCTCCACACCTCCCCTGCTCTCAGATAAAGCACCTGAGAAGGATCTGCAAGACAAGCCCACGCCAGCCTGTGCCAGAAAGCTAGAGGGTTGCAGCTTTTTGAAGCAACGGGAGCTTTGGGGACGTGCCCCATGTCTTGTGCATGACGGGAGGGTCTGGGGGCTGCTTTCCCCCTTGCTTGCAGCCTCTGCCCTCCCAGATGCTCCCTGCCTGCTGCGAGGGTTAGCAGGCCCTGCTTGTGCTCCCCAGCCACAGCTGCTCAGCTCCGGGCAGAGGCAGAGCCCGGAGACCTGCGTGACGCTGCCCGCACGCTGCCCACCCCAGTTCAGCCCAATTCAACCCCCAGTTGCCCACGGGATCGGATCCTGCTGTGCCTGGAGGAGCCCATCCCTCTGCCTCCCTCCCCACCCACAGCATCCTGCCGCAGGGCAGCACGGCCCCGTAGTGCAGGTGCAGGGTCCTGGCCCGGGGGGGACAGGCCCAGCATCAAATCCGGCCGGCGGGTCCCACGCTGCCAGCCCTTTGCCGCGGTGAATGTGCACGTGCAGCCCGGAGCAAAGCCAGAGCATCCTGGTGGGACTGGCTCTCCTTCATCTCACAAAGCAGCCTTGGTTCGAGCACGTGTGTGTGTGTGTGTGTCTGTCTGCCCTGTGATCGCTCCCCCCCTCTCGGCATCACCCTGGCATCACCCCGGCGTTGTCATTCACTATCGCCTGCATGAGCTGTTTCTTCACTGGGGCTTTGAAGCTGGGATGGGGGCTTTTAAAGGGAATATAAACCTGGAAATTGCTTGGTTTGCCCCAAACCTGGCTCTTTGTACTCTTCGGTACAAAACCAACCCCGTCTCTTCTCTTGCCCTGAACAGCGACGGCTGTCAGACGAGATCGACAAACTGCGGCTGGAGGTCGATCAGCTCAAGACCAGGAGTGGGACGTTCGTGGAGAGCGTGCACACGAGGTAAGAGCCTCCTGCCAAAACCATGCCAGCCAGTGCACACCCCGCTCTCATCCCACGCCCATGTCTTCAGGGCGTTTTGTTTTTTAGGGCCCCAAAATGCTGTTGGTGCTGGGCATTTCAGTCTCACTCAGTTCGTCACAGCAGGGTCGGCTCTGGCTGCACTGTCTCCGCAGCAGATCTGTCCTGGGGTGAGACATGGACTGCTGAGAACAGCCCAGCCCAACCAAACAGCCCCAGATTTACTCTCCAATGACAAAAAAAAAAACAACCACTGGGCATTGTTTCTTTTTCTGCACAAAGGGCTCGGGGCTTGTGCAACCTCTCTCTCAGCTCTTTCACCCAGGGGTGGCTTTATCTAGTTCCATCCTCGCTGCCCAGCTCAAGGTGCTGCAGACCATGCAGCATTTTCTTCATTTTGGCTCATTTTTAGTCCCTGTGAAGTCTAGATGTTCACCACCCACCTTTCCTCCCCCGATGTGCTGGGACGGGCTGGTGAGGAAGGAGGAAGCTGTTTGCCGTGATGGCCATCAGTGCAGAGACCGCCACGTAGCACTCTGCTCTGTCATGGTGCTTTGGAGGTCAGACAGACAAAGCAGAAGCCCCCCCTCCATTTTTTTTCCTTCCTTTCTGCCTTGGCCTTCCCACAGCCTTCCATTTAAAGTCGGCTGGGAGGTGGGGGGATCCCAGCCCGGTGCTCCAGGAGGTGAGGTGAGTCCATCGGGTCTCAGCCTCTGGCACCAGCCAGGGGAGCCAGCACAGCCGCAAGAAACCAGGAGTGGTCCCAGGAGGTAAGGAAAGGAGGGTGCTGAGGCAGCGTGCACCCCACCGCGCTGCTGTGGCCACCTGGGAGCCCACGTCCTCACCTGAGCCCTCACCACCTGGGCTAGGTGCGACAAGGGATTGCCGGGAGTGACCACGAGCTGCAAAACCTCACCTCTCTGGGAGGACAGAAAAGAAGGGAAGGAGCTAGTGACTAAGCTTCAAGCAGAGAGGAAAGGGCCTGGAGGCCCCATGCCCACATTGGAAGGAAGGAACGGGGAGAGCGACGACAAAGTGAGGCTGAAGGACTGCTGCGTGCTGGAGGAGGGTCTGGAGCATATGTGGGACCTGTTTGTATGGGTCTGCAAGAACAAGACAGGCAATCTTTATTTTCTCTTTAATTTCTTGAAGGACAATTCAGCAGAAAGCTTGAGTTACAGAGGCCAGAATAATCCCCCAGTTGAAATGTCAGCTTTTGTCTAAGGCACCTCTATCTGTTTTTAGCTCAGGAGCAGCTTGTCAGCAGCTCCGCAGCTTAAATCCTCTTGAAACTTGGGCTGTGCCTTCGTCTGCAAGCACTGAGCTGACACCAAGCCGAGCTGCTCATGTTAGTGATTTCGTCTGGGCTCGGCAGGATGCTGGGGGTGGGGAGCCCAGATCTATGCCTCCGCTGGAAACCAGACCCCACCGTGGTGGAAAATCTGCTGATTTCTCTGGACAAATGCTTTTTGTCATCCTAAATCAAGCCCTCATGCCTCCTATTGCGATGGGTATGGTGAGGAACGACCCCGTTCTCTGCGACGACACTTCGCTCAGCCACAGGGGTGGGTCTTCGGGGTGAGGAGGTGTGACCGGGTGACATGGAGACGTGCAGGGAGCATCACAAATAACAAAAAGTGGCCTCGCGTCCAACTGGAGCTGACGCATTTGTGTTCCTGAGCACCGGCACAAGCCTGGAGGAGGAGGAGAAAGAAGTCCCGTCTGGCTTCCCGTGGGAGATCCCAACGCTCATGTCCCTGCACCTGGAAGATCTGTTTCAAATGGGATTTTATTCGTCAGGGATTTTTTCACGGAAATACTGAAGAAAACGTAAACAGAAGAAAAGCTCCGTGTCTAGCCCCCATCATGGGGATGGGGAGAACAGGCACAAGAGGACTCTGGTGCCATACGTGTAGAGGAGTGGAAGCTGTGCTGGAGAGGGGAGGCCAGGAGGGGACTGCAGCCCCCAGACCCGCCGGTTTGGGCCAAAACTGGCTGGGTGTTCAGTGGGTACCGGGGCAAAGCGGGAGGTAGCACTTGGGTAGGGCCCTGGGCTGGGCTTCCAGCTGCCTGTGAACGCACCTCCAGGGCTAGGATAGGGGGAACAGGGCACCCTTCTCCTCCGGACCCTGCTTTTGCATCACTTCGTGCAGAGCAGGGAGGCATCACTGTGGTGGACATCCCAGCAGGGCCCCGTCCTCCTCCTCTGTCCGGAGCGAGCCTGGGCCGTGAGGGGAGCCGCAGGGGAGCGTCCTTGCACAGGCAATGTCCACAGCAGAGCTCTCTCTCCCCAGGTCCCACATGGGCAGTGCCACGGACCTGCGCTTCCCGCTGAGCGCCGTGGTCCATGCCCCCGCCGAGCCCTTTGGGACGGCCCCGGGCCTGCCTCGGGCGCAGAAAGGGCGATTCGCCGCCCGGCGAGAGGAGCCGGCCAAGGTAACCCAGCGTCCTGCCAGCACGGGGCCAGGGCCGGGCTCGGGGTCAGGGTTGGGGTCTCCTCCTGCCCCACACGCTGGTCTCACATGTCCTAGATTTGGGGACGTGGGGCAGTTTCATTCACCCGGCACGGGGGTAACGTGACAAGAAGGGTTTCCCGTTGGGGTTGCATTGAAGCACGAATGCTTGAGGCCTCCAGTTTGGCTTTTGGAGATGTGGGGGTGCCAGATGGGACCAGTGGACCTTGTTCTTCCAGGACTGGGAGCAGGCCCAGGCAGGCAGCGTCCTGGCCACGGGGCCTCACGCCTTTGACAGCGACCCTGAGATCTCCGACGTGGATGAGGATGACCGCGAGACGCTCTTCAGCTCCATGGACGTGCTCTCCCCTGGCGGGCACTCGGATGCTCAGACCTTGGCCATGATGCTCCAGGAGCAGCTGGATGCCATCAATGAGGAGATCAGGTAGCGGCCATGGCCAAAACCCAGCACTGCCTAGCTCTGAAATGGCTCTGGGGGGGTGGCACAAACCGCCGGGCAGTGGGAGGAGGCTTTGATGCCCTAAAATTGATGTCTCGGTCCAGATTCAGCCAGGGAAATGGCTCGAGGACATTTAGCCACAGAGCTTGGTCCTTCCTACATGGGGATCCCTGTCCTTTGGACGCACCAGTGTGGGCTTACAGAAAGGATCTTTGCTTAAAAAAGCAAAAAAAAATTTAAAAATCCCCATAAATTCTGAAAGGAATTGGGACACCTCTCAGCCATGGTTTGTGTGGATTCTGATGGCTCTTGCTGCCATTCCTAGAGTCAGCACCGGGGCTGCGGTTCCCTAAAGCAGGTCAATCCCGTGACTGGGAGGTACCAGATGGCCAGGGACCCCCCCAGAAAGGTGGGGAGCCTGAAGCCCTGAGCCCACTCCTTCACCAGGATGATCCAAGAGGAGAAGGAGTCCACCGAGCTCCGTGCGGAGGAGCTGGAGACGCGCGTGACGAGCGGCAGCATGGAGGGCCTCAACCTCACCCAGCTGTGCAAGAGGGCCTCCATCCCCACCTCGCTGACGGCCCTGTCCCTGGCCAGCTCGTCCCCCCCGCTCAGTGGCCGCTCCACCCCCAAGCTGACCTCCCGCAGCGCCGCTCAGGACCTCGACCGCATGGGGATCATGACGCTGGTGAGGAGGCGCCTGGGGCAGGTGGGAGCCTGGGGAGGGGGGTGCATGTGGCTGCCCCCCAAGTGTCCGGTACGGCTGCGTGATGTGGAACGGGATGCCCGTGTTTGCTGAGGGGTTTCTCCATTAACTGCCTCCCTTTCTGTGTCTCTCTCGCATTCTCCCTTGCAATCAGCCCAGTGACTTGAGGAAGCACCGGAGGAAACTGCTAGTGAGTGGCTCCCACCCTGCTGGGTTTTGTCCAAGCCCCTTTTCCAGCCTGCTCCTGGCTTTGTCCACACCAGGTCAGGGTGCACTAGGCGTGGGATGGAGCTGGGGACCCCAGGGATTCAGCAGGAGGATCAGGGGGATCCCGTAAGGTGCTTGGAGACATGCCGGCTGGCAGCCTGGGGCTCTGGCAGGACGTGGGGAGGGTCCTCAAACATTGAGTGTCCCTTCTGGGGACAGGGCTTATTTGGGACATTCCCATCTGTCCTCCTCAGAGCCCTCTGCTGAAACAGCAGCTTCAGTCCCCACACCCTGACCTGGACCATGGGGCTGCCTCCTCTCTCCTCCCCAGTTCCCTCATTCCCAGGATCTTGGCCCTACGGCTGTGTCCTTCCCATCTGCCTGGGCACCTTGAGCCACCACCAGGGCTCTGCTTCAGGCGAATCCTGGAGTGTGGCCTCGGGGCCCCGGTGGCTCTTTTGGCCATGCCTCCATGGAGCAAGAGGGGTAGGTTCTGGGGCAGGCAGCAGGACAAGGATGGAGCTGGAGCCACCCGACCTCATGGCTCCTGTGCTTGTTCAGTCACCCGCAGCTCGGGATGAAAGCCGAGAGGACAAAACCACCATCAAATGCGAGACTTCCCCCCCGTCCTCACCCAGGACGTTGCGGCTGGAGAAGCTGGGTCACCCCGCGCTGAGTCAGGAGGACGGGAAGAGGTAAGCGGAGCACCCGTTGGCTCTCAAACCACTCGTTTGAGGATTTGTGGGGGGGAAGTGTGGGGCCGTGGGATGGGCTGGGGTTTGCTGTGGCTTGTGCGCTGCTCAGGAGTAACCTCAGGCTTTGCTGTTCCTCTCCCCCCTCCATCCCCAGCTCCCTGGAAGAGCAGGCCAGCAACCTCAGCAGCAACAGCAGCCAGGACTCCTTGCACAAGGGCTCCAAGAGGAAGGGGATCAAATCTTCCATCGGGCGCTTGTTTGGGAAAAAAGAGAAGGGCCGCTTGATTCAGCTGAGCAGAGAAGGGGCCACAGGGCAGGGTCTGTGAGCAGCTCCGCTCCCAGGCGGGCTGGGCGGGCATTTTCTCGGGCCGGGCTCTCTGCATGCCTCCTGGCACTGTCTGGCTTCGGGGTGCTGTTGGGGTTGTAACCCCAGAGGAGCAGGGACACCCCTGCTGGGCACCCCTGGGGACGTTGGAGCCACTGGCTTTGGGCTGCCTGCAGGTTCAGGGCAGTCAGATCCTGGTGCTTTCAGCCCCATGGACCTTTCAGGCCTGAGCATGGCCCAAATCTCTTTCCCTCCCCGTGGCACCTCCCTGATTTTGCACAGCCCTTTGGTGGGAGCTGCTTTTCCACACCTAAACCCTTTACTGCGTCAATGCCGAGCATCTTGAAACAGGAGGGCTGGCAGCTGGGGATCCCTGTGGGCTCCCTGAGGATGCGGGGGGCTATGAGGGTGGGTTGAAAATCCGTGCTGCGACGGCGCATCCCCGACACCCCGGTGCAGTGCCCTGGGGGTTGTCACACTGACCCTGGAGACATCGCGCTGACGCTGGGGACATCACGCTGACCCACAGGTGTTTTGCCCAACAGTGCTGCTGACCGACACAGAGGTGGGCATCCAGGACCCTCTGGGACTCGGCAAGCTGGGTGCTCAGGCTGAGAAGGATCGTCGCCTGCGGAAAAAGTGAGTGGACCTCCTTCTGTGCCCCAGCAAGAAAATGTCCCGCCTGGTGGCTGCTAAGCCATGACACAGGGCTGGGGATCGCTGAAAAGACTTCTTGCCTTCACACTCTCATGAGCCCTATTAGCTCCTTTATTGCTTTGCTGCCAGCTGATTCTTGCTGCCTGCACTCTCTTCCCTTTCGAGAGCTGTTCCCTTCTCCTCAAGCTCCCAATAAACCACTCTTTTGTTTCTGTTCCCTCCAGGCATGAACTTCTGGAAGAGGCTCGGAGGAAAGGATTGCCCTTTGCCCACTGGGATGGCCCCACCGTTGTCTCCTGGCTGGAGGTGAGGCAGAGCACGCCCGCGCATTGTCCCCACACGCCGATGGCTTTGCAGTTGCTGCTGGTCTGCAGTGTGCTCCCCTGGCAGGGGTACAGCACCCCACAGCCCCACCGTGCTTGGTCCATGCACAGCATGACCATTGCAAAACAGCTCATGCTCAGCAGTTTCTTCACCTGGCAAAGCCTCGAGCCCCTCAACGTGCCCTATAGAATGGGTGTTCGGTGCCAGTGGCAGTAGGGGCCACTTCCCGAGGCACGGAGATGTTTTCTCTCCTCCCTGGTTGAGTAGGGAGGTGGCAAAGGGGCGGTCGTGGAGCCATTTGTAGGTCCAAGTGAGTGGAGCTGGGGGAGCAGAGCAGATCCCCAGATCTCTCGTGGTCTGCAGGGTTGCACTTTGGGGTGTCCTCAAGCTCTGAGTTGAAAGGCTCCGTGGGTGTTCTTTCGCTGTGCTGTCTCCATGAGATATAGGGATGCTGCTCTGCCTACAAGCCATCTGTGCAAGGTCCAAACAAAAAAGGAGCCCCCCGTGGATATCCAGCTTTGATACTGCGTTTAAACCGGGCGTCCTGGACCCCTGCCAGAGGAAATGAGGGTCTGTGCCCTGGGCAGTCACCAGCTTTGCCCTGTTTCGGCAGCTCTGGGTGGGAATGCCTGCCTGGTACGTCGCTGCTTGCCGAGCCAACGTGAAAAGTGGAGCCATCATGTCAGCCTTGTCCGACACCGAGATCCAGAGGGAGATCGGCATCAGCAACGCGCTGCATCGCCTGAAGCTGCGCCTGGCCATCCAGGAGATGGTTTCGCTCACGAGCCCCTCGGCACCACCCACCTCACGGACAGTAAGTGCCCCATCCCACGGCTGGTTTTCCCTTTTCCCTGGCTCCTTGGAACCACTGTGGCTCGTTGTTCCCCAGGGAGCCCCAGTATTGCAGGCAAGTGCAGCCAGAAGGGGTTCTCTAGCATTCAGCGCAGGCTGTGGATGGGGTGACATCCCCTCACGGAGCAGTAAACCCACCAGACACGTGTCCTCAGGCACAAAGGTAGTTTACTGCCATCAAGTGTGAAGCACTTTCCTGCCTTGAGGGCCCAGCAGACGCCCGCACCCTCACCCACAGGGGCTGTCAGCAAGGGGCTGACTCTGCAAAGCAGCCAGCGAAGAGCAAAGCTCAGGGACTGTCTGCTCTGGAGGAGATAAAATCTGACCCAGGCAGCAGGTTTGATCTGCAGGGCCAGCATGGTTATGCACAGTCATTTTTTCAGTCATTTCAATACAAAACTTTTCCCGAGACCATCTGAAAATTCCTGGTGCAAGTCAGAGTGGCTCCAGATCCCAGCCTTGCTCTGCCTAGAACAGGGAGCGGATGTCAGGATCATGTCTTGTGCTGGTCCCTAAAGCCCCCGAGGGGTTAATGGTGCTCCAGTCAGCCAAGACATGTCTGTAGAAATACGGACAGCAGAAAGAAAGGCCCCAGGCATGCCCTCAGATGGCCCTGTCTGGCGTCACAGCTGTCAGGGACAAGCCTGCAGGCTCCGTGAACATAAAACCAAAGTATAAAGGCAGCCAGAGGGCCAGTGGTCCTTGCTGGGCTCTCCGTGGCTGCATGGACAGCCCAGGGTGCGCAGGGGCAGTGGGGTGCCACCAGCCCAGGAGGATACAGGGATGCTGCAAGGTGCCCCCCGGTGCCATCCCAGGTGTGAGGGTGGTCTGGTCCCCCTTCATCTTGAGCCAGGCTCATTTCCATCGTGAGCTGAGGCCATGGTGGGTCACCCTGACCACTCTGCCCTTTTTCTCCTCCAGTCCTCTGGAAACGTCTGGGTCACCCACGAGGAGATGGAGAACATGGCGACGTCCACCAAGACGGTGAGGCTGGGCGCCCCGCTGCCGCCGCGGCGTATCGGTTACCACGCTGAGCTCTGGGCGTGCATTAACGCGCCAAACCCCAGGAGGGAAGGGGATCTTTGCTGTGTCTCATGTGTCAGCTCATGGCCAGCACATTGCACCTGTCTAGAAACCGTCTTTCAGCCTTTAATATCCCAACAATTTCTAAAGCTGGCTTAAAAACCGTCAGATGCATTTTCCTTCGTCAAGCCCCCGTGGGTTGTGCTGGGTTTCTAGCATAGCTCGTCTGTCGGTTGTGAATTAGACAGAAGGGAAAGACAAAAACGAGGGTGATCTCAGACAGATGCATGAGTCTGAGTCCCATACTGGTCAGCCTGTACCCAGAGAAGTCACCGTCTAACCTCCATTGACTTTAGTGCGCCCAAATATTGTCCCCTCTGTCTGTCCCTACCACTGGCTGATAGCTTGGGGTCCCTCAGGGGGATGTGGCCGTGCTCCCAAAGCCTCTGGGCCCTTTGGAGAGAGGTATCCATGCTCCCCTCTCTGCAACTTAATGACCCCATATTCACGTCTCAGAGCAGGGGCAGCATTTTGGCTCTGTTGTGTGGATGAGGCGTTTTATTGAAGCTCATGCCCGCTGCCTGGGAAACACAGAGCTTGTAACTGGCAGGTGCCTTTTGGGGACAGCGAGCTCAGGGTTACGGCAGGGGTTGCAGCCCTTTCCCTCGCAGGTTTCGCAAGTTTGAGAGGAACTAGTTCAAGGTGACAGGGAAAAACAGCTGCAAAATGGGCAGATTGCGTTAGGCAGCCCCTCTGGGAGGTTGTGATCCATGAGCTGAAGCTTAGATTTCTCTGCATCTGTCTTTGGGTGACCCAAGAGGTACCCATGTTACCCAGGACAGACGCATGAGCCCCAGGTCTGTGCCAACTCCAGCCCAAGACCTGTAAACAAAGCCCCATCCTACATCCTCCTTGCTTGCTTGAGAGGTGGGGGGAAGTTTGGGCCCCATGGGGCCGGGTTGTCCCCAGCACCCTGCTGGCAAGGCTGAGCCCCCCAGGCCCATCTGGGTCACGCTGTGCCGAGGGTCCCCTGCACTGTCACAGCGCAGCGCCGCCGGGTACTGACTTTACCTGTCCTTTCTGTTGACATGCTGCGTGTGTCATGCTTAGGACACAGAGGAAGGCAGCTGGGCACAGGTGAGGTCCCCATTGCACTTTTTTTCGGTGGGGTTGGCATGGGAGGGAGAGACGGACACCACGGGGCACCCAGGGAATGAGCTTGGGGCATCAGTATTCAGCAAGTCCTGCTTGGAGCTGAGCCTGCACCCGGTGATTACGCCTCTGAGCCATCTCTTGGGCATGGGATGGTCCTCCTGGGACCTCCCACCAAGAAGTGCCCTTCTCTGCTTCAAGCTGTGACTTTTTTCCTGAGCCATCCTCTGTAAGACACAGTTCTGGTGTTAAAAATCCCCACCTAAGACTGACCAGCCACCCCGGGTGGGGGGCAGGTTTCAAGCTGCACAGATGTTGAGGTTTCACCTTTATTGGCCCTGAGTTCAGGATACAGAACATTTTCATGGACTGGAAAGGTGGGAGGGAAAAGTCCTGCTTGGTTCCATCTCTTCTGGTTTCGATGATTCTCAGTTGTCTTAACTTTTCTTCTGGTGGATTTTATTTCCTTTTTGGACCCAGAATCAGCTTGCAGTGAAAGTGACTGGATGTTTTGCTGCCCAAAACAGACCTTTTATCATTTTGAAATCACAAAATAGAAAGTTTGGTGATTTCTAAAAATCGGTTGGGAAAGCAATAAAATATATTTCCTACCTAGTTGTTTCAGCTTTCCTGAATGTGCTTTTTCCAGAAGAAGTCAGTCAGAAAGTCCCTTGTGCTTGCCTCGTGGCTGCTGCCCTGTCTCTTTGGGGCACATGAGCAGGACAAGGACCATGGCCAACAGGACTGTTCCCCCCAGCTCCTTCAGTCCAAACTGGGGTTCATCTCCTCTAGCCCATGTTTAGTCCTCAGGACGGTGACCCCCAGGCTGCAGCACTGACCGGTCACTGGTCACCGGTCTTCTGGGATTATCTGCAGCTCTACCAAGCCCTGGTTTCTCCCTAGTTTGTCCATTCGCTTTCACAGACACTGGCCTATGGGGACATGAACCATGAGTGGATTGGGAATGAGTGGCTGCCCAGCCTGGGCCTCCCGCAGTATCGCAGCTACTTCATGGAGTGTCTCGTCGATGCACGGATGCTGGACCACCTCACCAAGAAAGATCTCAGAGTGCACCTGAAGATGGTGGACAGCTTCCACCGGTGAGTGCCCTCCTTTGGGAGGTCCTTGGGGCGCAGCGCCTGCACGTGGAGCAGAGGATGGGGGAATTGGAGGGATTTTCCCCTGTCTAGGGCAGGCTCAGTACTGAAGGATGGCACCTGGGACAGCTGGTGTGGGCAAAATAGCTCCTTCCAGCAAAACTGGAGAGGAGCAAGCCTTCTTCTGGCTGTGGAACAAACCACAGACAAAAAAAAAAGGGCTCATCCCATCTGATCCCCACCCTGTGTCCGTGGAGGCTGCCAGAACCCCTCAGGCTGGAGCAGCTCCCATGGGCAGGTTGTCCCTTCCCTCCCCAGGCCCCAAGTATCATTGCTTGTATTGAGGTACTCTCAGACAGGTAGAACAGGGTAAAACTGATGGAATGAGGAATTACGATGAAAGGGAGGGATGCTCCCCAGGTTCTGGCTAAGATTTTCCCTTTGTGCTGTGTCTGTGATGACCCAGTGCTGCACCGAAGCATCCTTTGGGCACATGGAAAACAAGTGGGGAGGGGGGTTCCTCTGCAGGGTCCCTCCAAGGTGCCTGCCCCCGTGATGCTGAGCCCTCCTGAAGGTTGAGTGGTCTCTCGTGTCCTTGCAGCACCAGCCTGCAGTACGGCATCATGTGCCTGAAGAGGCTCAACTACGACCGCAAAGAGCTCGAGAGGAGGCGAGAAGAGACCCAGCATGAAATCAAAGGTCAGCAGCCGCGTACACCACGCAGCTCTGGGAAGGCTGGTGGGAAACCTCCAGAGATGCCCAGCAATGGTCCCTCTCCTGTATTCTTATCACAGCACTTGCCAAGGGAAAATCGGTATTTCTGAGCAACACCCATGCCCGTAGGGCTGTTCTCCGTGGGGAACTTCCTTGCAGTATTCCCCAACAGATTGCTCCAAGTACCTTTGAGCAGCTCACCTTGGTCAGGCATGAGGAAAAAGGAAGGTTGTCAAGACAGGAAAGATCTAGCCCGAGCTTTGGATCAACTTCTGCCCCTTTGAGATGCTCAGGACACTCCCCAGCTTGCTCAGCCTCCCCTTCTCCTTTGGCTGTCCTGAGATTTCCCGTGCATCTGGCTGCTGCTTAGATTACAACTCATTATTGATAATGCCCCTAATTAAACCAGCAACCCTGGGTTCTTAGGATTAATTTTCACAGTTGCTTTCTGCTTGTTATTTCAACGTTCAGTTTGATAAATTGAGGCGAGCTGTTGCTGGCACTTGGGTGCGTGGTGTTGCTGCTGGCCCAGGAAGAATCATCCCGGGATCAGCCTGGGGCTGTGAGGCAGGGTTCCAGGACATCGTCAGGTCCCCACGCAACCATGAGCACGGGCTGAGCTGCCCTGAGACACGTCCTTGCTCTTCTGCAGACGTGCTGGTGTGGACCAACGACCAGGTCATCCACTGGATCCAGTCCATCGGGCTTCGCGAGTACGCGAACAACCTCGTTGAGAGCGGGGTGCACGGGGCGCTCCTGGCCCTCGACGAAAACTTCGACCACAACAGCCTGGCACTCGTCTTGCAAATCCCCACACAGAACACGCAGGTAGGGGCAGCATCCCTGGGGTGTTTTGGGGGCGGGTGGTGGGCACGGGACATGGCTGTGGCGTGACTCCAGCAGTGCCACCAACCCTGCTGTGCTCTGAGCACAGCACTCAGGTGGTGCACGGGCTTTTTCTCTGTCATCCCTAGGGTTTCCTGGGTTGGGGAGTTGTGCTGGGAACTGCTCCCATCGATGGGGAGTGTTCATTTGATGTTATTTTCAGGCTCGACAAGTGCTGGAGAGGGAGTTCAACAATCTGCTTGCATTGGGCACAGATCGAAGGCTGGATGATGTGAGTACCAAACCGCCCAGGCCTGAATCGTGCTGGGTGCCTGTTCTTGTTCAAGAAACAGGATTGACAGGACCTCTGCTCTCTCCTGCCTTGCCCTGGGGAGTCAAGCAGTGCATCATAGACTCTAGAGCAATTGCAGGAGCAGTGGAATAATTTAAAACTAAATTAATTTAAAACTTAAAACTGGTTGTGGAGGCAGATGAGGTAGGGTCTTGTGCATCTTTTCTAGTGCTCGGTGGGCTGAATTTGAAGAGGACCCAACTGGCTTTCCTTGCCAGCTGCTTTAATATTGCCTTATAGAGGCACAGACATCCTGTGCATGACACATCTGTGGCTGGTAAAGCTGGTGGGTTGGAGGTGCCCCATGATGCAGACAGAAAGCTGTTCGCATTGAGTCACTGAAGGTGGGAATTCATCTAGATCTGTCCTACATCCAGCTTCCTTGCATGAAGTATGATAGCAGACCTGGTCAGGACTCTCTTTAGAGCATGAAAACAAGCAGGCACTTCCAGATGCCATCATCTGTGTAAGGTTAGATGCTTCTCTTTGGGTCCTTGCTGGGGCTCCCGTGTCGGTGTATCCAGGGCATCTTTGCAGGCAGGGTGAAGAGAAGAGAGAGGCAAGCTGGCTCCTATGTCCTTAGCCCAATTTGATCAGACACTTCTGCACAGTTTGGGATGGCCTTGGCATACTGGCACGCGCTCAGTTAGGTGAAAGCAGTGCCAGGATCTCACGAGGGCTGAAGGTCCAGGCTGCTGGGCTCAAACTCGCTCTTCCTTCCTAGGGGGATGACAAAACCTTCCGGCGAACCCCGTCCTGGCGAAAGCGCTTCCGCCCACGAGATGTTCACAGCATCAACATGCTCAGTGGCTCGGCCGAGACGCTGCCCGCCGGCTTCCGTGTCACCAGCCTGGTGCCCCTGCCACCCCCATCCGCCCCTGCCAAGAAAATGCCCCCAGAAGGTCGGTCACCCCCTTCCCCTCGGGTCCCCTTCCACCACGGGGAACCTCACAGCACGTGTGGGGATGGCGTGTGGGGATGGCGTGCTGTTGGGAGAGGAGAGGGAGAGAGGTCTGCCGGTTGCCTGCGATGCTGAATTCAGCCAGCAGAGCTGTTGTCTGCTGTAAATGGTACTCCTGGGGGGTTATTTCAGACCCTTCTCTGCTGTGAGGTTTCTTTGTTTTGAACTGCGAGAACTAGGGCGAGGGCTGGATGGGGGCCGTGGTGGCTATGGCATGAAATGGGGATGTGTAACCCACCGTGGCTGTGGCACCTGGCTCAGAGCCTGCTGGGGGGCTCTGGAGGGAAGCAGCAGCCTGACCTGAGCCAGTCTTGTCCATCCTGCCTTTTGGAAGCCATCCCCAAAGGGACTGAAATAACCAGACCAACTCAGTCCAAGCGCTGCTGAGCAGCGACGGGCTGGCAGGGACTTGCTTTGACACCCTTGCTGCCCCTGCTGCCGGCTGTCATGTGGGTTTTAACGGAGCGCATGTCCCAGGCTCTGCCCCAGCACCATACAACTCCCTTCTACAAGTTGTCTCGGTCCCTTCAGAAGCTGTAGGGAGGCACAAGCTCTGGCTAAGTCACCCCGGTTTGTCCCCTGGACCAGGTACCCCTGTGCCACTGTCCCAAACCACCTGAGATGCAGAGGCAGCTTCAGCAGGCTCAGCAATGAACGTGTGAATGAGAATTACACATTGTGCTTCACATTCCAGCTCCAAGTCCAAGGTTCAGTTCTCCTCCTGTTTCCAGATTTGCTCAAATTTCACAGCTTTCTACTAGTGGTTTAGGTCTTTTCTGTATTTTCCATGCCATCCCTAAAAGATGCAATTCTCAGCTGGCCAAGGACAATAAAACCTGGGGCAAAATCCCAATGACCGACAGCCCCCAGATACAGACAGCAGGGTGCTCGCTGCCCAAGAGTAAGGAAGGATGGCAAGTGGTAACTTTCCAAGTACCCTAGAGCCTTGGGTGAAGGCCAAACATACCTCTTCCTTTGACTCATGTAGCTTTAGTGCACAGATGCTGCCTAATAAACGTGTTGGTGGGAAGCCGAGGGCTAATTGGGGCAGTCACTAATTTCACGCTGCGCTCTTTGATTTGCTTCCAGTTGGTGCCTCTGGGTCGCCACGGCTGGAGACCTCCACGGTCCGGACGTACTCCTGCTGAGGGTCAGCGTGACGGGAACCAGCCCGGCCCTGGGTACGTGCGAGGAGGACTGAGGCCTCTGACCTGGGTGGGGGCCAAGAGGGGAGCAGGAGGACCCGGTGTCCCCCACTGGTGTCACCCGGGCAGGGTGTCTGCTGTCACCAAGGTCTGCCTCGCTGTGGGGGTGTATGGAGACCTCAGCGGTGGGGGAACAGCCTGCTGCTACCTGAGGCTCACAGGACCCTGAAATGATGCAGAAGAGATGCTCGGCATCCTCAGCACATACCAGTTGTCCAGTCCCTGGGGTCCCCAGGATGCCACCCTAGATGTGGGGTCCCCGTGGGGTGAGGGAAGGAGAGTCTCCAGGGACCCTGCTGTGCCCCAGGGCACAGAGCTCCATGCCAGAAGCTTGCACCACCGACTGGCTGGGTTTGTCTGCTTGTGGGTCCCCAGACAGAGGTGCACCACTGTCCTCATGGTGCCTTTCCCACTTTGTTTCTCAGCACATCCCCACTATCCATTCAGCCACGTGCTGGCTGCCTTTCAGGACAAGGCCAGAGCCCAGCCTGCGCCTGTTCCTTGGCCCAGACCAACAGATGCCGCAGTGCTCCTGCCATGGACCGAAAAGGATGCTCTCCTTTCTGCTTGTGCACCCCGCTGCTTCCCCCGGCTCCCCGTGTCTCCCACCCGTGGCTTTTCTGCCCACCCCACACTGCACCAGCCAGGCTAGAGGTGCACTCTCCGGGTGCCAGCTCCATCGCTGGTGGAAGTGTGGTGCAACCCATCAGAGATGCGGAGACGCCCGGAAAGCGGGCTGCGACATTTGGAAACGTTTCTCCTGCCTGGTTCACATTGCCAATATGCCACAGGCTGCTGCACCGGCACACCGGAGCTCCTCCAGGCATCAAGGACACCGCTGCCCGCAGGACTCGAAGCCAGGGAGGATTCAGGCTCGTCTTCGTGCGAAAATCCTGACACTGGGGTGAATGGGCAAGGAGCTGCCCCTGGGACAGGACACGGGGGCTGAGGCCAGTGCCAGGGTGGGCGCTGCGCAGGATGGGGCAGGGACCGGCTGCCGTGGGGGCAAGGAGCGGCCAGTCGGGGCATTTTGGGGTGCTCACACGGCAGCTCTGCCAAGGGCTGCGTGGGGAAGGGCTGGACCGCCCCATCCGGCTCGCTGCCAGCCAGGACGGTGCCAGGACCGTCCTTGGGGACCGGGGAGACGCGACGGGGGCACCCGGCACCCCAAGATGTGCCCATCCCTTCCCTTCTAGGTGCAGAGGAGATGCTCTCCTCCTGCCCCCAGGCTACGGGCAGGGATCGATCCAGGAGGCTCTCAGCTCTTCCCATTTCTCCCCCGTAGGGTAGGATCTCTTCGTCTCCTCATGCCACGTTTGCCTTGTGTGGCCCCTATTTCTGATGTGATATTTATTGATGGCTGGAATGACCTATACTTATCATGTGCTGTCTGGAAGTGCAATATCTGAGAGGCTATACAGTCACGATGTCTTTTCGGTGTATTATTTGCCTAATACAGTATTAAATATTTTTTTAATTTGAAGAGTTGGTGAGCCCTTTATATCGATGCCCCCTTTCTTTCGTCATATTATTGGTACTGCATGGACTCCAAACCCTGAAGTGGGTCAGGAAAGGATGTATGTGTGTTCCAATAAACAGGATTTTAAAGCAGTGCTGGCTCGAGCCTTCTTTCTAGAGACCAAATTAAAAATATAATTAATCTTTGGAGCCCAGAGTTAGCGTTGCCTGCTCCCCTGAGTGCTTTTGAGTTACAGGACTGAGTCCCAGTTGTAAGCCAGCGGACTCACTGGTCTCTACAGGGCTGATTTGAAGTGTGGGACACCCAGGTCCCATCACTGAGGTCCAAACGGTGCCCTAGGATTTTCTCATATGGAGAACCCCCTAACCTGGGGGGTTTGGAGAGTTTTGCACAACATGAAACAGCAGTAAAGGAGGCCCTGAGCAGTTCAAACAAGAATGCCTTTATTAAAAAAAAAAAAAAATCCAAATAAGTTAGCAAAAATAATAATTAAAAAAAAAAACAACAAACAAATGGCAACTCCACACAGCGTTCAGTAGAAAAGCCGGCGAGGGCAGCCCGCGAGGTGCCAGCCGGAAAGAGACGTTGGTCAAAGAGCATCTTGGAAAAAAATGAGCAAGCGACCCCAGCACACGCAGTGGCCCCCGAGGAACGAATGCCCCCGGCCGGGGAGACGAAGCCGTGCCCGACGCTGGTCATGGGGACCGGGGGCTGCTGCCAGCAGGGAGCTGCGGCGCTGCCGCAACCCCACCTCTCCCCCTTTTCTTTTTCCAGCTGGCGGGAGCTTTTGGTGAAGAGTTGGGAAAGGAATCGAGTGGTTTCAGCGGTGTAGTCCACGGCGCCGGAGGGATAAATACAATTTCCAGTGGCTGGACCCTTCCAGCATCTCATTCCCGCCCCGTTACCAGCTCGGAGAGCCGCCGGGGTTTGTGCCGGCTCAGTTTTGAACCCGCTCCTCCTGGAACGTCACGGCCACGTCCTCTACGGCGATGCTCTCCACGATGGAGGAGAGCGAGTGGAGGTTGCGGTCCTCCGCCGCGTCGTCAGGCAGGAGGTGATCTGTGAAAAGCAGGGGTGACGTCTGCTGGGGATGGCAGCGGGACAGGGACAGCTCCTGCTTCGTGTGCAGGGGACCCCGTGCCTCCCCACGTGGCCGCAGTGATTCAGGCACCTGCACCCAGCTCCCACCCTGAGGGCTGAGACCTTCCCCTGGAGATGGCAACGGAGAGTGAAACTTTTGGAAATTTTTTGGTTTTATTCCCAGTTGGAAAATGAGATTTAAGTTTTCATCTTCTGGGGGAAAAAATTAAATAAATAATATAATAAAAGAAAAAGAAAAAGAAAATGTGGATTTGGAAGGGGTTAACTGCAAAACCGAAAATAAACCAGCAGCTGCACTGGGACATGGGGAGGGCGAGGTAGTGCAGGGCGGCGATGGGCAGCCAAGCCGCGGGACGGCAACAGAAAAAAATCCCTCATGGGGTCTGGGGCGCCGAACTGCTGCCGTCCAGTTCCTCGGCTCATGGGGAGCCAACGTCCCTGGGGGATCAGGCAATGGGAGAAGCCTGAGTGTGCTCAGCACTGAGCCAAGGCGGCGCTGGAGGATTTATGAGCCTCGGCGGGGCTCATCCCTCCCGGACAGCAGAAGTCTGCGGGGTGGGGAGAAGACAAGGCTCCTTTTGTCCTCCACCCCGAGCATCCCCCAGGGGAAGCTTTGGCTCGGTGACGTCCCAGGGCTGTGGTGTCCCCCCCCCAGCAAGACTGCGGGATGCAGGGACGAGGCAGGGAGGACCTTACCCGCAGGGTTGGTGCCGAACTCCAGCTGGGTGCTCCACTCGGGGCTGCAGGACGAGCTGCCAGACCCGCACTCGCTGGCTGCCTGCAAGGAACCGAGATGCCGGCCGTGGGTCTCGCCTCCAGCCCGGCCAAACCCCACCGGCTGCCCCCCGAAACACCCCGGGGTGCCCCCATCACAGCAGCACAACGCCCCTGTAGGATGATGGGCACGGCCCTCCTCACCCTGCCTGCAAAGCAGACAGTGACATTTGGGGTCCCCAGGGACCCATCAGTGCCAGATGCACCATTAAGCACCGTAAGGGCTGAAAAAAAAAAAGGGGGCTCTGGACCAGTGGCCATCCTCTCAGTACAGGTTAAAAAAGTGTCTCTTTACCCAACAACTATGAGAAAGGTGCTAGAAGCAGATGAACATCCTTGGGCAAAACAGCTTTTTGCTGAAAATCATCTAATCAAGTTAAATAAAAGATGTCACATGGGCTGGGCACCCTCAGGCTGTCCCAAGGGGCTTTCTGGGGACGATTTTTTTGCAGTTTGATTTGTGGACTTGGGGCTGAAAAGATTTCACAGAAAAGAGCTGACAGCCTGAAAAATGAGAGCGTTACTCAGCAAAGCTCAGAAGTAATTTTGTGTGTGTGTGTGTCTTCATCTTTCAGTCTAGAAGCAGATGCCGGCCTGGGTTAAACTCAAAATGGGGTTTGTAGGAGCAACCCGCAGGACCCATCCGCTGGTTGTAGCAGCTCAGAAATTGAATTTGGCTCTGGGAGGTGGTCATGCTCTGGCTGTGGGTGGGGGGCGCAGTGGGGGGGGCTTCACCTTGCCAGGGCCAGCCCATGGGCACCCAGCACCACGGAGCTGAACCTCCAAACCTTGCTGGTGAACCCCCAAACCTTGGGTCCCAGCTTGGTCTTGGCTGCCGACGCAGCTAGTTCGTTAGCGGTTTGATTTATTTCCCACTAAAAAAATGGAAATTCTTAAGGATAAGATTTTTCTTTTTGCCCAGAATCCTGCATTTTGTGCTCGATATGTTCCCCCCTGCCCCTGCCTGGGAGAGCAGCCCGCAGGGAGCAGCGGCGACGCGGGCACGGGTCCTGCTTTGGGCCCTTCCATCAGCAGGGGCGCGGGGGCAGCCGACAAATCCAGCTGAATTAAACCCAAGCGGGCACGGTGGCTTTGCGCTGGGAAGCCCCAGGGGTGTTTTGGCACAGAGCCTCGGGCTGCCGTTAGCCCTTTGTGCAGCTCTTGGGGGACCACGCGGGGCTGCCCCGGCACCCCTTGGTCTAGAAGCGGGTGGCTCTGCAAAGGCCACTTCTCGGTGCCTGCTGCAGAGTCCCTCTCTGTCTGTACCTATGTCCATCTGTATCCGTCTGTAGATTTAGATAGCTATGTAACTGTAATACCTGTGTAATCTAGATATCTATATAATGTATATAATCCATATCCACATGTGTCAGCTGTGGCTGCCTCTTCTGTGTCTCTGCCTACCACTTCTAACCACGCCACCTCCCTCTGTACCAGCCATACCTACACCGATGTCTGTAGCTTGGCACTTCCATGCACAAAGCCTCAGCAGCGGGAAAGTATGTGTGTGTGTGTGGGGGGGGCATACTTTTATTTATTTTATTTTATTTTATTTTATTTTATTTTATTTTATTTTATTTTATTTTATTTTATTTTATTATTTTATTTTATTTTATTTTATGTCACTTTATTTTAATTTAATTTAATGTTACTTTATTTTATTTTATTTTATTTTATTTTAATTTATTTTAATTTTATGTTACCGAACTTTACATTTCTTTGTTATTCATGCCTTTAGGCTCCCTCCCAAGCACCCACACCACGCTCAGCGCAGTGCCCAGCTCCAGCCCTCCCTACGCCCGCTCCTACAGCCACAGCCCCCTCCCTACAAAGGGAGCTCTCAGCCCCTTTGCCCAGCGACCTGAGCCACCCTGCGCTCACTAACCCGCAGCAGCAGCACCGGCCTCGCACCGGGTCCCGATCCTGCCCTCCCAGCACCCCGCAGCCCCCCCCTCTGTCACCGAGCACCCCCCCGCCACCAGCCCCATCCCGGGAGGGGGTCGCGGCACTCACGGCGGGCTGGGGGCCGGCGGGGCGGTAGCGCAGGTCCCTCTGCTCCCGCTCCTGCTGGTTGAGGGTGCTGAGCAGGCTCTGCAGGCGCTCGATGTACTGGATGGCGCTGCGCAGGATCTCCACCTTGGGCAGCCGCTGGTTGGGGTTGAGCAGGGTGCTGCGCTTCAGCGCCTCGAAGGCTTCGTTCACCTTCTTCAGGCGGCGCTTCTCCCGCAGCGTGGCCGCCCGCCGCCGGTCGATGGAGACCGTCTTGCGCTTGCAGATCTTGCAAGCCCAGGGCAGGCATTGCCCGGGGCAGTGCTCGGCCAGGGCCGAGTCCTTCTCCTCCAAAGCCACCCTGCTTTCGGGGCACAGGGCCACCTCGGGCCGCTCGGGGAACGCCGCCGGCTCATAGCCCTGCAGGCGGGAGCCCAAGAAGTTTTCCCCGTCGTAAAACCTCTGGTCCGGGAAAAAGTAAGGGTTGGTCTCGAAGAGCTCCATGGGGGGGACGTGCGTGCGGCTCGGGGACGGCTGCTCCGTCTCCCCACGCCAACTGCTCGGTGCCATTTAAACCCCGGCGCTGGCATTAAACCACGGAGATAAATATAGCGAACCTAAAAAGGAAACCTGAGCCCACCCTAAGCTGCTTCCTCGCATCAAAACTTGTCCGTCTGCGGTCGTGCGCTCGCCCTCCCCGCGGGGATTGCGCTGCCCGGGGGGGAGCTGGCACGGCGGGAGGGCGGCTCGGCAAACGGGGGCTTTGTTTGCGCCCGTGGGTGGCACCGGGGCCGGTGGGTGGCTGCCAGCTCCGTCCCGCATTCCGGTGTCATCTGGTCCCTTCAGTTACGGGGTGGTCGGGGTGGGGGCAGCCATGTGGCTGGCACCCACACCCCTTCGTGGCACCCCGGGTCTGCGCCATCCCCACGGGCAGAGCCCAGCTCCGCTCAGCTTCTCCCCGTCGCTGCCCCGTGCCCCCCGCGTTTCCCACGGCCGCATCCTGCCGGGGTGCAAAGGCCTGGTCCCGCTTCTGCTGAAGCCGTGGGGAAGCGGAGGAATCCAGCCCGGAGAGGGGTGGTTCTCACCTTCCCAGTGGGGAAACTGAGGCACGGTGATGGGCTTTCTGTGAGCAACAGCGGGGTGCTGGGGTTTTAACCCTTCCCCGGCCCTCCCAGGACACCAGCAGCATCTACCCAGCTTTGTCTTTAATCCAGAGGGTGTTTTTTTTTTCCACTGGGAACGTCAGAAACCATCTCCCACCTCCTCCTATTCCTGCTCCGGGCCAGATTCCAGCCGAGGGATCGGTCAGTGGAAAGAATGTCAGCCAAGAGCGGGGCCGACCCTGCTGGGATTTTCCTTCCCCAAATCCCCCTCCCTGGGGAGGCGCATTCCCTGCGCCCACCCACCGGCACCCTGGCTGACTTTGGGTTCATTTCTAGCCATTTTGGGGCCCACCATGGTGCTCTGCTCCCAAGGGACATCCGTTTGCCAGCAGGGGCAGTGATTTCTTCACGGCCAGGAGCCCTGAAACGTCCCCTAGTTCTGCTGCCAGCTCTCTTGGGCTCGCAACACTGGGAAATCGCTGTCCCCACATTTTTACCACCTAGAAAATACCTGCAGTTATAACAGCAGGGACTGCAGCCATGGGTCCAGCACAGACCCTGAGCATCCTGGGCTCAGCCAAAACCCTTAAATACTCGAGAAGGAAAGAAATCAGGTCGCAGGGTTGGTCCCCGTATTAGGCAAAATTATTTAAATGGTTATAAAGGGGCAGGATTCATCCCCGAGAGCCTGGAGAGTGTCTGGCACAAAGCTGTTAGGAGGGGAGAACCCAAGCCAGGCTGAGGAGCAGAGTGGCTCGCTCGTGGGGACCTGTGCTGGGGGCACTCGCTGGTGGGCACAACCCTGGTGAGCTCCCGGGTGAGGGACACTACAGGAACCAGCCCGACTCTACCATGCGGATGGGTTTTTTTTTAATTGCCAAAGTGTGTTTGGAGGATGAGGACAGCAGCGGTGACACAGCCAGCCCCGCTGGGCACGTGGCAGGGCCGTGCAGCAGAGCGGCCAAGCATTTAGCACTTCATAAAACAGGGGCAGCAGCGCTGCAGCCGGCGCAGGGGCTTTCCCAGCCAGGAGGGAAGCAGGGAGAGACGGGGGACGAGGCAGCCCCCACGGGCCACCAGGGTCACTGAAACCCCACAGCAGGAGAGCCAGGAGGCAGCCTGGGGGCACCCAACCCTGGAGAGGGGGACAAACGATGGTGCCACCTGCGATGGGCACGGGGGAAGAGGCATCGGGCGGGGGTGCCAGCCTGAGCACCCACATTCACTTCAGCTCTTTAAGGGCCCCCATCCAGGCTGTCACCGATACGGGGACCTGCCCACGGTGCTGTCCTCCATCCCAGGTGCTCTTTGCATGCTCTTTGCCCAGGGTCCCCGTAGTCCTGGGCACAGTGTGGGGACACAGCGCAGTCTCAAAGCCGGCTCACGCACCCCCACGGCTGGGCACACAGCCACCATCCCTTCCCCAGCCCCACAGAGGGCCCCGGGGGCTCCCATCGCAGCCCCCGGCACCCTGCGTACGGCCCCGAAGCTGGGCAGTTTTTCCCCATAGGTGCCCAACGGCGGCTGCAGGCTGCGCCCCGGGTAATTCGGAGCCGTCGGGGGCTTAGGGCTCTGCTGCCGGCTGTCAGGTTAGCCCGTGATGGATGGCGGCGGCTGGGACGCACACAAAGGCGAGGCTGTGTGCGCGCCGGGCAGAACGTGCTGCGATCCGTCACGGGGTGACCTTCCCCGGCTGGCAGAGGAGGGGGCCCCCGGCCTCGCGGGGACGGCTCACCCCGTCACCGCAGCCACGGGGCTCGGGCTAAAAATACCGCCCCATTGAGAAAATCTCCGTGAGCAGGGCTCGTCTTCGCCGCTTCCCAAGCCGGGGAGAGGTGCCTGGGGGGCTGTTTTGCTCTCCCACCGCGGCCGAAGGTCCCGGTGTGCTGTGTTTTTGTTGAAGCCTATAAGCACGGCACGGCTCGGTGCGTGGTCCCCGCGCTGGTGGTGGGGTTGGCACCGGTGGGCTCCTTCCATAGGAAAAGGGAGGAAAGTTCGCTTGTTTTAGGGGATGTCCAAGTTGAAGGCAGAACCTACCCCACTGGGTGAAGGCACTGGTGGGGAAAAGAGGCAGAGGGCAGCACAGCAGAGACCACCCCGCTGTGCTGGGAGGAGACCTGCCCCGCAAAGGGCTCTCACCGAAAGGCCACCTCCAGCGGGACTGACCTCCCCACAGCCCCCGGCACCCTGCTGCCCCGCATCCCCTCTTGCTTTCCAGGCTTGCCGACATCCCTTCCTGCAGCCGTGACAAGTCGTAACATATTTGGGAGCAGCTGCAGGCGGCGGGGAGATGCTTGGCTCGCTCCCCGCTCCCGGCCGAGGAATGCGGAGCAGACCTCTCCTCCGACACCCGGGATTTCCGACGTGCCTGCTCGCCGGAGATTTGGGATGGCGACAGCTGCTTGGCCGGGATGGGGCTGCGGCACTGCCTGCCCCGTTGGCCCCATCCCCGAGAGCTGGTGGCTTTGCAGAGCCGTGTCTCGGCCTGCTGGGGATTTGGGACTGGTCCTGTTCGGCCCACGGGGATGGCGTCCTGCTGCCTGTCCCCAGCTGGGATGGGAGCAGCGGTGGCAGGACCTCCCTCACCCCGAGGTGTCAGCTCACCCAGCTTGGGCTCACCGATGTGCTGGGAGGTGGTGGGATGGGGCTGCTCGTGCCCCCATGGTGCTCAGCATCCTTGCCTCCCCTCCCCTGCCAGCCCCGCAGGCTCCGTGCCTCAGTTTCCCCATCAGAAAATCAGATATTGATATCTCTGGAAGTATAAGGCCCATGCCTCCACCCCCCTGCCTGTAGGATCCCAGTCCAGGGACCCCGCTGGGTGCCCTCACCCACCAGTCCACTCCCTGGGCGATGCTCTGCCCCGCTGCCAGCACCAAACCTCCTGCATTTCTGCCACCCCCACGCCCCTCCCTTGCTCCGTGGCCCCACAGCCTGGACGTGGCCCTTTCCATTCCCAGCCCCCAGCCCCAAACTGCAGCAGGATGGGGCCCCCCCAGTAGATCCCCGACCAGGGAACCCCACTGCAGGTTCTTGCAGGACCCCCCCCCCCCCATCCAAGGAGCATCTCCAGCGCGTGAGAGGCAGCTCCTCCAGGGTCCGGGGCGCTCGGGTTGTCAACAACGGGGCTGGTTTTGTGGGGCAGGGGCTCTGGCTCGGCGAGCAGGAGGACAGGTGGGGGTTTGGAGGAAGCCCCATGAATGCGAGGGATTCAGCAGGGACATATGGTGGCTACCCGACCCCCCGGCAGGGACAGCTGTCTGGGACAGGGGATGGCGCACGGCCCGGGGACGGGCGCTGGGGACAGCAGTGTCCCTTGGCAGGGGACAGCCCGTGGTGGGGAGCATGGGGGGGGGGGGGAGTCCCGTGGCGGGGTGACCATCGGGTTGTCCCCATCCTGGGCACGTTCCCAGAGTGGCACGAGTGGCCCCAATGGCCCTGGGGGCTGATGCTGGGGGGTTGGGGTCTGGTGAGCAGGGGGAGACAGGGATCGGCACCGCGGGGATTTAGGGACATGTCTCACCGCTGCGTTTTCCTGCCCCAGCTCCGCGGGACACCAAATCTCAGCACAAAAAGGGGTGACCCCCCCACCACGGGGACAACTCAGAGAGCTTGGGGGGAGGGAGGGCAGCGGGAATTTCCTCATTTTGGGAAATGGTGGAAACCATTCCATTTTGGGAATGTTTTCCATATGGTGGAAAGGGTGCCCCCCCCGTGACATGGCAGCGGCGATGCCCTCACCCTGCAAACTCCCGTCCTGGGGAGGCTCCCTCCTGTGTAATCCCAGGCTGGCCCCCCCGGGGCTGGTTTTCCCCCTTCCTCTGGGGGGGGCCGTGCCTCCGACACCCCCGGTCCCTCTCTTGCGTGCTCAGCTGTCGGTGTCAGGCCCGGTCAAGCTGCTGCTGGGAGGGGGGGGGGCTGTGGGTTTTGCTTTAGAAATGGGGTAATTTGTCCGGGGGGGGGTCCCCACATCCCTGCAGGGCGGGGGGCGAGCTCCTTCCAGTACGTCTAAAACACAAAGCAAAGCCAACTCCCGGCTCCCTGTGGGCAAAAACGCCTTATTTTGTGCAGATTTGGTGAGCCCGGACTGCTGTAGACCGACGGGAGAGGGCACCAGAAGCCGGGTTATCCGCACACCGCAGCGGAGGCAGAGAGCAGCTGGACCCCTCTGAATCCCCTTTTTTTAAAGGAAAGACCCCCCCCCCACTTCCCTCCCCAGGACCCGGGGTGCAAACCCCTCGTACCCGTGCTGAGAGGGGGAACCGGGACCTGGAAGTCCCTGGGGCGAAGCCCTGGGGTCCGGCACCGGCACCCGCCGTGGATGAGCCCAGCTATTCATTTCCCACCCCCCAGGGAGAAAAATCCCGACGTTTGTTTTTTCCCGCGGCGTAATGACCCCAGCAGGTGCTTTTCCTGCCCAAGAGCTGAAAATAGCGCCCGGGGTTTGGCTTCCTCCAGTTCCTGCACCCCTCCCAGGCCCCCGCTCCTCTTTTGGGTCAAAACATCCCAATCCAGGGAGGGGAGGCTCGAGGGAAGAGGGGGGACTTCCCGGATACCCTTTCCTTTGTGGTTTTTGTGCTTGGCTGGAGGTGAAACTGTCCCGGGGGAGGAATTTTTGCCCTAGGCTCTACCAGCTCTGCTTGTCCTCGGGTCTCTCCTGGGGTCATCTCAGCGTCCGCCCCATCAGGAGGGACAGGAATGTGCCTTGAGGGGGGGGGCTCATCCTTTATATTCCTCCTGCAGGAGCTGTGTCCTCTGTCCCCCCACCAAGTGCTCATGGCCAGGGTCTGTGCCGCATCTGCTCCCTTTGGCCCCATCGACCTTGTTGCTTTGAAGGGGTGAAATGGCTTGGGGGGGGGGGGTGCTGAAATGCTCAGCCACCGATGTTCGGGCTGGTCTCTGCTATATCTGCAGCATGTATTTAGGGAGCCAAAACTGGGACCTCCGCTTTGTCCCTTGGCCCTCGGAGGGGACCCTGGGGCGCACCCCAGTATCTGCATTGTCCTTTCCCCATGCTTCTCCGGTGCCCGTGCCAGGTCCCCTCTAAGGCCGGGGGACATGCAGAGGTGCGCTCATTCCACCTCCCCATCCCTCCGTGACTTTTGGGGAAGGCAGAGCAGACGTGAGGCCAGGTTTCACCTCTTTCATCCCCACGGGAAAGCACAAGGGATGGGGACACAGGGGGAGCTTCCTTCCCCTGCTCTGTCCCCGTGTCTCCACCCTGGACAGAAGAGACAGACACAGTCGGCAAACGCGGCTTCAGCTCCTGGTGGGGAACGGCTGCTCCTGCGGCCGGGGCCGAGCCCTGCTCCCAGGTGTTCTCCAGCAAGCCCATCTGGGGGGGAGGGAATTGCTTGGGGTGGCTTCATGCATGGTCCCGTGGGTGCTCAGGGCACCCTTGCACAGAGTGCACGCAGCTTTTGCACCCTCAGACGTAGAGGAAATAGTGAATTGTGCAGCCTGACGCCTTCAGAACAAGTCTGAGGTTTCTGCCCTGCAATCTGGTGCTCCTCCATCCCATCCCATCCCATCCCATCCCATCCCATCCCATCCCATCCCATCCCGTCCCGTCCCGTCCCGTCCCGTCCCGTCCCGTCCCGTCCCATCCCATCCCATCCCATCCCTCCTCAACCTTTCCATGAAGGCAATGTCTGCATCCCCCCTCACCCCTTCTCTGCCCCCCAAGACCTATGAGAACAGTTGGGGTCCCTCAGCACCCCGAGAGCTTCAATAGGAGCCAGAAGGCTGAGACCCTTTGTCCCCTGTGGCACCGAAAGGCCACCATTGGCACCCCAAATCTGCACCACCTCCTTCGTGGCTGGCACTGAGCACCGGGGCCATGCAGCATCTGGTGGTGGCAGCGGGTCCTGGGCATTTGCCACGTCCCGGGGCACCAAATCAATGGGGTGAGCCCCAGGCTGGGCCCTGCACCCCAAACCCTCCCAGCCCAGGGGAGGAAAGGCAGGAGAAGCCACCGGGGACTTGTGGCCGCGCGTTCCCGAGGAAGGCAGCCAGCTGTGGGAACGTCCCTCCCGAACTTGCCAGTGTTGTTCCACGCAATGCGAAAATCACATGTCCCGCGGCAGCGGCAGTGCTGCTCGCTCCTCAGGAGCCGTCCCCCAGGGATGGGGGCTCGGACGCTGTTTTCTCTGGCGTTCAGACATTTTGGGTAATGTTTGCGTTGCTCTGGGACCACGGGGAACGGGTCCCAGCTGGAAGAGGAGAGGGAACCGGGCAGAAGATGCATCCCCTGTGCTGATAAGGAATTTTCCACATCTTTGAAAGGAATCTGTAGGTTTAGGCACATGGGAAGGATCTGAGCAGCCTTTCCTGCAATATAGGGGAGCTAGCCAATGAATTTCTGTCCTGATTTCAGTTCTGGAAATAGCACGACTCCAAGAAACCTTTCAGCTTGGGGAGGTTCAAAGGAAACAGCGCTGGCGGCAGCAGGGCTCACGGCCGGCGTCGCCTCCTGAGCTTGAGCTGGGTGGAAGAGGAGCTCTTGTGCTGGAGGGCGGCAATGGGGTTGGGGTCTGGAAGTGTCTGAGCGGGGGAAAAGCCCTGCTGCCGAAATCAAGAGCTGCCCAGCCAGCTGAGGAAGACGTAAGAGGCAGCTGGAAGCTAAAGCCGGAGGATTTCAAAATAGAAATACAGGACAGATTTCTAAAGTGAGAAACACAAAACTCAGCAACAGCAGTCATGGGGATGGGACCTTCCCAATGGGGCTGCCCACGCGAGGGGACAGCTCCAGGAGGCACCGAGCTGGCCCAGCCCGCTCTCCCCAGCCGCTTTCCTACATTGCTGCCGTTCCTTCACCTCCTCTTCTCCCTTCAACCCAAATCCTCATCTTCCACCACCCCTATGGAGAGCAGGGGGACAGTGGCCACTATCCCCAGCCCACCACAGCCCCAGGCCTGGGGCTGACCCTGGGGTGTTCCGCGTACAGCACCCTGCTTGGCTCTTTATCCCCTCCCTAGTACTTCCCCCAAGATCGATCAGAAAGTGATTACACCATCTTGGGGGCCCATTAAGAGATGAGATTTAACCCCTTTATTCATCTTTTGTAGCAAAGCAAGACTTGCAGGGGCCACATTTTTCTTTTTATGCTTTCCTCCTTTTTTTTTTTTTTTTTATTTCTTTTCTCTTCTGGGAAGTTGTGGTTCTGCCAAGCCTTTGCCCCGGAGGGAGCTGTCATCGCTGCCGCCTGCACCGCAGCGCTCACAGCCCCGGCTCCTCCTCCCCCGGGCACGGCTCGGCAAGCACCATCCTGCCTCGACACGGGCTGCTTCAAGTGAAAAGAGGAGCTCTTCCTACAGCGCCCGGCTCGCTCAGGGGCTGCCCACGGAGGCCAAAGGGGTTTCGCAGTCCTCTGACTTACGGCAGTGGAAATATTTAACCCCCTTCTGCTCTGCTTGCGGTGCTGAGCCTGCTGGAAAGGGTGCGCAGGAATAGCTCTTGGCCGGCGGCCTGGCTCGATAACGCTCAAGGGGCTCCCTGGGGATTAAAATAGGTCCCGCACGTGGTGGGGGAGATACGGCGGCGAGGAGGCAAAGGGCCTGGGATGGGGTGCAGGCAGGGCCAGCGAGCCGGCAGACCTTTGCTCTACCCCACTGTCGTGCCAAGGGCACCACTGGCGGAGAGCTTGGCGGGTTTTGGCACTTCGGGACTTGTTTTCCCTTCCATCGGGTGATGTCTCAGCAGTTTCTCCTGCCAGGTTCAGGCTGGTGCCGGGAAAGCACAAAAAACCCCGTGAGCATCCTCCCGGCACCCAGCAACAGGGACCTGTGTGCCCCAGCTCCCCAGCCCCGCTGCCAACCCGCTGTAAAACAGGCTGCAGGGCTGAGATGTGCCTGGTGGGAAGCGTCAGTCCCCGGGGAAGCAGCCGTCCCTCCGTCCGTCCTGCGGGACAGGGTGCTTCCCAGCAAAATCTGGGAGTCCCGTGAATCGGTGGCAAGCTCAGCTTCTGCAGGCAAAAAAGAGCCTTTGCAGTGTAAAAAAGAGCTTGAAAATGTGGCCGGCGCATGACCTTCCCACTCCAGATCCCAAACAAAAATGAAGGGACTTCATATTTGGAATCGTCTCCAAGGAATTCTCTCTAAGCTGTGTCACAGCTGCTAAGCATCTGCCGCAAGTCCCGAGCGCTGCTGGGGATCAGCGCCCTGCGAGGCACCCGAATGGCTTCCCAGGGCCGTGCACCCCATCAGACAGCACTAAAGCAGGGGACGAGCCCAGGAGCAGCCCCGTGTCCCCAGCAAAGTCCCACCAGGGCCCTGTGTCACACAGGGACGGGTGGCCCTGGGGCAGGCGCTACGGGCAAGCATCGATCTGCGGCACCTCGGCACGACGGAGGCACCCTTGGAAAAGCTTCGGTCGTTCCCTTTGTTTGCTCCGTCTTTTTCTCCCTGTGCCAGCCTGTCCAGACCCACCGGACTGTGGCATTTAGGGTCATCCTAATTAATATCGCACGGAGACGTCAGCCCACCGAGCACACAGCCCTGTGCTGCTGGCACCGGCCACGCTCTTAATTAACTTCCCTAATTAAGAGGCCCCTTTCCACGACCAGAAGGCCTCTGGGCTGGCTCCCAGAACTGAAGAGGCAGAGAAAACCTCAACATCTCCTGCGCTGAGCACCCACGATGGCAGCTTGGGGCTGCTCTTCCTGCAGGGAAAGCGAGGCAGGAGGGGTTCTGCAGAGAAGCGGTGGGAGGAGAGGAGCTCCCCACGCCCCGACTCGCCTCCTGGGAGCAGCGATTCCTGGCTGCTGCCGAGCCCCGGGGGTGCAGCGGGGCTGGGTGCTGCTCCGGCACGCCAAGCCCGCTCTGCATCCCCTCCCATGGCAGCCCAGGTTTGGACCTGTCCCCGCAAGCCGTGCCGTGCCTGTGTCACCTCTTTGCCCTCCGTTGTCCCACCTCGCTATCTCTGCGGGCATTTGCCCATAGTGGCCCCATCCAGCGCTTCCTCAGGCTTATCGTGACCCATCACACTGCTCGGGTTTCTCCTTCCAAACCCCAGCAAGAGCCTGGAAGACCTTGAACAACCTGCTGGGAACCTGACGTTCACCACAAAATTACATTTCATGGATTTTTTAAGGAGCCTCCGATACAAGCCCCAGCCCGGTTTCCGGAGGGCGACCTGGAAAGGGCGAACGGCTGACGCCACGTCCGCCGCGAGCGGGCTCTGCACAACCACCTGCAACAGCCAGCGACCACATTTGCTCATTCAATATTTTCAGCCTTTGCCAAAGCCCTGAGAAATTTTCCTCGGGCTGGCAGGAGAGCTCTTACCCACCTCCCTTTGGCGCGCTCCCAGCCATGCGGCTCATTTTTGGCACAATCTGGGCTTTTTTAGGGGTGCTGCTAAGATTAGGTATGCTGGGGCGCAAATCCGGGGAGGGAGAGCGAACTGCCAATGCACTTAGGAAAAGGAGTGGTTTTTAATCGCGGTGTTTGGGGGATTTGCATACAATTAGGCCGGGACTTGCCCGCATTTGCTTCCGCATTTCACTCCCGTGATGAACCTGCCGGTTTTCCTGCTCTGCTCCCAGCCAGAAGCTGATTGCAAGGACGTTCACCCTGGGACACCGGTGGGCTTGGGGGCTCGGGGCTCCCCGGGGATGCCCCGGCTGCTCCCAGCACCTCACAGAGCCCAGGGCTGGCTGTGACAACCAGGGGATCCCCTGGGTGCTGCCCTGCTCCATGATGCCACGTGCAGGGGGACCCTTTGGGGCTGGATGGGGCCGTGCACCAGGCGGGTCTGCCCCACGTCGCCTCTGGCTGCCGGCTGAGCCCCGCAGTGGGATAACGGCTTCCTCCCGGTGGCAGAGGATGTGCGAGGAGAGATGCGCAGCGAGACGCAGCCTCCCATAAATAGCACAGTGTTTATGTGAACTCGCCATCCCCGGTTTATTTTTCTCCCTGCAGAGCAAACAGATCTTTTAAATCCATAAAAGCTCTCCTTGCCCTGGCGCTGGCACAGCTAAAGTGTCCAAGGTGGCACATCACCACGGTCCCCGGATGGCCCCCGAGTGCTTGACCCCAAGCCTGGGCCAGCTGCCCCGCTGTTGGTGGTGAGGGAGAAGCCCCTGGGCCACCAGCCGACGGAGGGGTCCAGCACTGGGTTCGTGATGTCCCCACAGCTGTCCCCATCCCCACCTGGGGTCTGCAGGCTCGAATGGAGGAGAAGGTCGTGGGTCAGCCCCAAGTGACAGCTCCAGGCATTGGGACACCTCTCACCCAGGTAGAGCAGAGCAAAAGGGTACACATCCAGCCCCACGTCCCACCAGAGGAGGGAGAAAGGATGGGGAGAGCCTCGGACAGGTTTTGGGAGAGTCCCATTGCCCCGAACCTGAGGTCCCAGCCGGTCCCAGTCCCTGCAGCACTCTGATAAACCAGCCCAGCTCGCTTGCCTGCTGCCCTTCCCCCAGTCGGGAGGGTGCGCAGCCCCCAGCACCCATAGGTGCCCCTCCGAGGGTGTTCTGGGGCTCAGCCCCGAGCCCCCCCAGCGCTGCTTTGGGGCGAGCCCGGGGGCACCTCGGGCACCCCCTGCGGCTCCCGGTCCCGTCCTGGGGCCGAGCCCGGGGGGCAGCGGCCGCCCCGTGCCCGGTGCCCGGCGGCTCCCGGCTCTCTCCGGGCCGGCTCCGGCTTCTCCTCCCCGCCTCCGGCTCCGGCTCCGGCGCCTCCCCCGGCTCTGGAAGCTGCGAGCGGGACCGAGGCGGCTTGGAGCCGGGCTCCGCTTCCCAGCCCGTTCTCCCCCCCCCTCCCCCGCCGCTCCCCCCCGGCCCCCGCGGCCCCAGAGCGGCTTGGTCCCTCCTTAAAGCTCCTCGGGAGCCCCCCCGTGATGCTCGGTCCCGGCCGGGAGCCGAGCGGGGCCGGGCACCGGAGCCGAGGCGGAGCGGGGCGGGCGGCTCCGAGCATCCCTCCCGCCGCCCCCAGCATGGCCCCCGCCCTGCCCGGCGGCTGAGCGCCTCTGCGCTCTCTCTGGGGTCGGGGAGAAGCTCCAAAAGAAGCCCCCCAGGCCGCCGGAGACGGTGAGGAGCCGCCCCCGGGGCTGGCTGCGGAGCTCCCGGGGGGGGGCGGCTGCGGGGCGCAGCGGGAGGCGGCGGGGCCGGGGCCGAGCGGAGGCTCCGGGGGGGTCGCTTCGGCCGCACGCTTCTGGCAAACGGCCCCGGGGCGGCCCCGAGGGGGCGGCCGAGCCCCCGCTGCTCCCCCCTGGCCGCTCGGCTCGGCCCCGGGCTGCCGGGGGGGGTGGGTTAGGGGAGGGCCGGGGAAGGACGAGCCCCGGGGGCCGGGTTGGGGAGGGGGGGGACGGAGCCCCGGGGGCCGGCACAAGCGGAGGTTGTGGTTTGTTTGTTTGTTTTTTTGTTTGCTGGTTTTTTTTTTTCCCCTTTCATTTCCCACCTCCCCCCCCTCCCCAACCCCCCCCCCCAGCCGCACAGGCTCCGTCCCGGCTCGCAGCGCCGCCGAGGATGCCAGTCGCCGATCGCCTCCCTCTGCGTTTGCAGGTGACCGAGGGACCCCAGAAGGAGCCGGGAGGGGACGGGAGCATCATGGCACACCCCGTCTCGGCTTTCCAGGCTGCCTACATCTCCATCGAAGTCCTCATCGCCTTGGTGTCCGTGCCGGGGAATATCCTGGTCATCTGGGCTGTGAAGATGAACCAGGCGCTGCGGGACGCCACTTTCTGCTTCATCGTCTCGCTGGCGGTGGCTGACGTGGCCGTGGGGGCTCTGGTCATCCCCCTGGCCATCATCATCAACATCGGACCGCAGACGGAGTTTTACAGCTGCCTCATGGTGGCCTGTCCCGTCCTCATCCTCACCGAGAGCTCCATCCTGGCGCTCCTGGCCATCGCCGTGGATCGGTACCTGCGGGTGAAGATCCCTGTCAGGTAGGACAGCGCGTTGGGAACGGGTCCAGGGTGGCTCCTGTCGAGGTTCAGAGGCAGGGAGGATGCCCCAGGCTCTCCGAGAAGCAGCAGCGTCGGTTTGGCTGCAGCAGTGATCGGGGTGGGCTGGGCCGGGGGGTCCCCCAGCCTCCGGTTGTTCTGTTTCGGGGGTGCTGGGGGTGGTTGTGGGGTCCCTGCGTCCCACCCTGTGAGGTGCCCAGGAGAGCAGCAGGGGGACGACAGCTCTGTCCTCAGCCCAGGTTTCTCCTGGCAAGGTGGGGACCAGGACCCTGGCACTGACAACCTCAGGGACCTGTGGGACATGGCTCTGGGGCTTGCAGGGACAGTGGTGACAGCCCGGCACGTCACTTCAGGCAGGCTCACCTCTCAGCAGTGAGCCCTGGCTGTGGGGCTGCCCCACAGATGACTCCTCTCCGCGTGTCTTTCCCCTTCCCGTCACCTGTATCTGCTCGAAAGCCGAGCCCACAGCAAATACCTGGGGGACGCACTTTGTTTTAACTCGGTTGCTCCGGGAGTGAATATTTAACTGCTTTGTGGCCAGCTCCCTGCCCTCCGGTGCGCGGCTGGGGAGCCGTGGTGGGACCACTGGTGTCTGGGGGCTGGGCGGGATGTGACAGCCACGTCGGGGCCACTCGGTGGAGCACAGCCCCGTGTAAACACAAAGACCCCCCCGAAAGGGACCAAACCTCCTTGTGTTGGGTGCTGCCAGTGGGAGCGGGACCCTTCCCAGGGCAGGAATTGCTTTTCTGGGGCAGGAGGCAACTGCGTCAGGACCAACTGGCTGCTCAGGAGCGCTCGTAGTGCTCAGATCCACTGGGTCCACAAGGATCTGTTGCTTTGTTGTTTTTTTCATCTATCTGGGGCTGAGAGAGGCTGCTCAGGAAAGGAGCGTAATGCAGAGGGGTGGAACAGGATAACAACACAGCCCCTGCTCACCCCCTCCCCGCCACACGCAGTTTCGCAGGCGGCTCCCGACTTCCTCCCCAAGTGTGATTTTTCCCAGCCTGAAAAATCCTCATCCTTCAGCCCGACGGCGTACCAAAGCGATTCGCACCCTGTCACTGCTTTCGGTGTTTTTTTGGTCCTTCTGCATCCCCTGCGTGGTGGGGACAGGTTCAGGTGTGGGAGGGCTGCGGGTTTATACATAGCAACGCTGCCGAGCTCGTCTGTCTCTTTTTCCTACCAAATACAGTTTCTTTCCTCCTTCACTCCCTCTGAGCATGCAATGGGCCTTCTGGGGGAGATTTCTGCGCTGACTCCAGGCACTTTCCTGAGAGCAACACAAAGTTAAAGTCCTCTGTACTGTGTATAGTTTGGGCAGGCTTTTCTCATGCAATATTAACCCCGTATTTTGTCAGCCTGTTTCGTGCTCTACCACTCAGCACAGTGAGATTTTGCTACGGTTCCCACCCTTCTTTAATATTGAATAACTTCATGGCCTCGCCAAGAAGCGTTCAGCTGCGCCAGCTCTCCTGTTCACTTTTCCCTGGATGTTCCCTTTCGTCCCTATCACGAATTCCTGGCAGCTGGCAAACACAGTTAGTGTAGGTGATTTTGTGCCCTAGGCAGAGCAGTGAAATATTAGAAATGACAAATAGGACAGAAAACGTCGCTAAAGAATATTTCCCAAATCTGAAATGCCCAAATTTCTCCCAACTTCTTGCTAGATGCTAAAAAAAAAAAAAAAAAAAAAAAGGTACTGAAACATTTTGATGGCACTGAGAGCTGCTGTGAGCTGCTGTCTAGCAGAGCTCCCTCTCAGCCCACCACCTTCACATTTCGGGCTCCATGGCCAGGTACCCACAGAGGGGACCGATTGGGGAAGCAGGACAAGGGGACATAGTGCAGGAGCTGCGCCTGCCCCGTGCCCACGTGCGTTTTGCAGAGGTGGCTGGCAGCGATGGGGAGCAGCAGGCAAAGAGGCTCCACGTGGCCCTGCTCCATCCTTGTTCCCCATCCTTGTGCTGTCACCGTTCCAGGGTCCCCTGGGGGTACTGCTTGCATTCTGGGAGCCCTGAAGCGAAGCACAAGGGTTCCCGAGTCCCCGTCACGTACTGGCCATGTGGGGCGAGCAGACAACAGGGCTGTTGGCTGCAGAGAGTTGTCTGAAGGAGAAGCAAAGTCACCGCTGGGCTTCCCGGGCTTTCTATTTAATTAGGTAGCTGGGGCTGGAGGCGCAGCTTGGCAGGGAGGGGGAACACGGCGCAGCGCAGCCCGGTTCCAGCTCCTGGCTACCCACACACACCCGGCCCCGGAGCCACAAGGGTTGTGCATTCATCCAGCAAACATGGACCTGTCCGCTCCCCACACACCCCCTGCAGACAGCAAGCCCTGCGGGGCCGGGGAGCTTTGGTGCCCTGGAGGTGGGTGTCTGATGGTGGTGTGGCTGTGTCTTGAGCAAATCGTGCCCCGAGACGTTTGTAACGGGGCAGCGGGTGATGCCTGAGCACCCACAGAGCTTCTGCTCCATTTCGGGAGTCCTCCTTGTTCCTGTGGCCCCGCTTCCCATTGACACGGGAACACTGAGGAGTTTGGGTCATCCGTGCAAAGCAGAGGCAGATTTGAGGTCCTTTCCCAGCAGCCTGTGCCCTCCCAGTGCCCTGTGTCCCCAGTGTGGTTGGGGTTGGGGTTATCCCACCAAGCCCTCTGCCTCTGCCCCAAGCCCCTGGGTAGCACGCCTCCTGCCTGCTGGGGTCCAGAGTAGGCTGCATCCCCCAATGTGCCTTTCCTCGACTACGCGGGGATGCAGAAGCATTGCTCAGGTTGAGCAGAGGGTCCCAAGCTCCCAGCCCCAACAGGAGCCTTTCCAAACAGCTGGAAACCACCTAAAATAGGCTCGCTGCCTTCATGCTGGCGGAAAAGCTCACATCTCCCCTCTCGCATCCTTCCTCTCCTCCCGGCGGTGAAGCAGCACCCCCGGCGTGCTGCCTCTCCTCGCCGGGCACAGCGGGGTCCCCGGCCCAGACCATGTTTTCCCCTCGCAGCCACACTCAGGGAAGATGAAACGAGTTCAAAGGGAGGGGAAGCAGCCGGCCGGGGGCGTCCAGCAGGAACCGGCCCCAGGCATCCCTGCGGCGGTGGCCAGAGGCAGGATGCAGGAGGGGACGGTGCCGGAGGGATGTCTGCAGGGGGATGGAGCTCCTTTGGCGCCCATCTCTGCTCTGAGGCTGGTTCAGGGTTCGCTGCTCTGCCCTGAGATTCTGCATGGGGTTTTTTGGAGAGGGCTGGGGCAGGAGGAGCTGGAGCTCTTGGGACGTGCTGAACCGCAGCCCCCTTGACAAGGGAAGCTGGAGGCAGGGACATAGCCTGGTTCCATCCGGGGGCTTACTCTTCCTGCTTCTCTTGGACCACCAGCTCTTTCCTCAAATGGTTTGAAACACATGCCAGGAAGAGAAAACCAGGGAAAATCTGCTCGTAGAGAGAGCCCTTGCACGTGGGGGGCCACCACCCTTCTTGCCCAGACCCCAACACCCGGGTGTTGGGGCACCCCGAGGAACATCCCGCCAGAGCAAGCTGCGTGTGCATTTCTGTGGGTTTTGAGCACATGCGTGAGGCTGCAGAGCTGTGAAAATTAGATCAAACCAGGCTGGAAATTGCTCGGAAATGAGAGGCAAGAGCAGAGATGGGAAGCTGGGACACAGCACGGGGAGAGCCCAGGGTGGAGCAGGGTCTGTGGGTGGCTCTGGGGACAGTGCTGGCACCCTGCACTGTTTCAGAAATGCCCTGAGCCCTAGGAGATAAAACAGCTCAGGGACAGCAGGAGCATCTGGGCCTGGAGCACAGCTCCTGCAAGCGAGGAGGACTTGCAGGTAACCCGCGAGCCTTTGGATGGAGCTGGCGGTGCAAAGCTTCCCCCCCTTGACCCTACGTTTTCCAGGCTCCTGCCTGAGTGCCGGCTCGTGTCAGGATTGCAGCGCTCTTTCCCCTTCTCCCCGGGCCTGCCAAGAGCCACAGGCGCGGGGCCAGCTGGGGCTGGGTCACAGGGAAGCTGGGGAAGGCGCTGTCACCCTCGGCCAGCTGGGGCGCGGAGCAGGGAGCGTGGCCGAGCCGCTTTCCCTTCTTCACCCCACGGGGAGTTCATGGGGGGTCCTGGCAGGACGGCTGGGGGCACCCCGCTGCTGTGGGAGAGGGGGCGAGGGAGGCATCGAACCTTGCTTTGGCCCAAATTCCCAGGAAATGGGAGCACCACAGCACCTAAGGAACACAGGAAATATTTGCAGTGCTCCCAGCTCTTAATGCTGGGAAATCTCCCCGGATATTTGGGCTCCGGGAGGCAGCAGACGTGCCCAGGGTGCAGATGGAGAGGTTTCGTACCAGGCTGGGGTGTGCAGTGGCCCCAGTCCCTGCGGGACCTGCTCCCCTGGAGACGATGCCCGTGGAAAAGGGGAGTTTTCAAACCTCAGAAGCAATATTTCAGACTGTTGTAAGGTTATCAGTCCAGAGCAATGGATTGAAATTAAGAAAAAGGAATGTATGCTTCATCTGAGGGCAATCTGCTACCGAGGTGATGTGTCCCACGTGTCCCCAGGGAGGCAAGGGTGACCGGAGATGGCTCCAACCAGCCTGGACAAAGCAGCAGATGGTATGCGAGGGCAACGGTGAGTGATCCTGCCCAGCCAAGCAAGTGAATAAACCAAACCGTGGCTCATCTGAGGCTTATTTTTAAATTTGGAGGAAAGGTTTCGAAAGCATCCAGGTGACTCAGAGCGGGAGCGGGAGCTTGGAGAGCTGCAGGGGGGCTCTCGTGCCCGGGAGTTCATCGAGGTTTCTTTCACGCTGTTAGTCAACGAAAAGGCACCATCCATCTTTACAAAGCAGGCTGCATTTCTAAGGAAAACACTCCCATTTTCCTAAACCAGAGAGGTTTGGGGGACTGGCAGATCTTTGCAGCCACCTCTTTCTCTGAGCAATTTTGTTTCTGCCCTTGCTGCCTTCTGCCAAGCTTATTTTTAGCAGACGAGGGTGACCTGCAGCGTGCTTCATGCGCAGGGAGCAGGTAGATCAGAACCAAGGGTGGAGGAGAAAAGGCAGAAAACACAGCCTGGGAGGGGCTGCTGGAGACCTGGGGCTGTTCCCGAGCTGTACTTTCCAGCCCCCTCCCCCGAGCAGCTAAGCATGTGGGTGCTAAATCAGAGCAGATGTCTCGCACCAAGAGTTCTGCTTACACCCGAAGGCACGGATGGGCCGTGCGAGTCCTGGACCCGGAGCCTGACCCTTGTACAGCTGAAATGGGCAGGGATTTCCCATCGGGTTATATCAGCCTTAGATCCTGCGAACAGCCGGGTGAGCCAGTGCGCAGCACGGCTCTGTGATCTGCAGAGTAACTTTCAGCCAAGCGCAGGCTAAGTCGCAGATCTTCCCTCGGCGAGGGGACGTCTGGATAAGGCTCGCAGGGAGCACGCGCAGCTGCTGCAGCGGCACCACGAGACGCCTGCTGACAGCCCCAAAATCAGGTCACTCGAAAAAGCCACAGACGCTGCGGTGCTGGCCAGAGGGGAGCAACCTGGGCTGCAAGCAGTGTTCCCAGATCCTCAGATTTTGGGGTAAAAAAGCTTGGGTTTTTGGACGTCCCCTCCTCGGAACATGGCAAGGGTCCAGCCGTGGGATGCTCCATACTCAGCAGTGCAGAGGGGAGGGGGGAAGAACAGGGATGCTCTGGGTTTGCTGATATGAAGGGTTATTCCCAAACCTTTTGGACTAAAAGGGCAAGGGGAAGTGTGTGGCTGTTGGAGACCCTGGATGGGCACACGGGACAGCAGCACCCCATCTCATCCCAGCCTCTGAACAGGGCCAGATGCAGGCCCCGTGCTGGGTAAGCTGCCCAGGGGATTGTTTCGCCCTGACCCCGATAGCTGGAGCCAACATCTGTCTCCTGGGCAGAGCTTCCCTCTGCAGCATCGTTCTGCAGGGAGATGAACAACAAGCAGCTCCCTGCTGGTGTTCACCACCTACACACCAAAATCACACTCTGGGAAGGTTTTCGTTATTTTCTTTCTGATTTTCAGTAATTCTGAGGTTAGAACATAGACCCTTGACAATGCATCACCAGTAAATCTGAAGGCATGTTCCCAGCAAGGGCAACAGTACATTTACAGGCAGGGAAACTGAGGCACGGAGCAGTGCCATGGCTTGCTCAGGGTGACCTCAGCTGCTCAGGGTGACCTCAGCAGGCAGGGACAGAGGCCAGGGCACAGCAGGGTTGGGTGGTTGTGGAAGCTGAGATATGTCAGGGTGACCTGGCCTTTCTGCTCATGCCCTGCACCAGCTGGTCTCGTGTCTCAGCTGTCCCCAGGACACCCAGCAGCTAGGTTTCGCCATGGCCCCAGCCCATGCCATGGTGATCAGTGCAGGGGTAAGGTGGTGAAACAAGGGTTATCCACGGTCCTTTGGGCTGCAGGTCTCTGGTCTGAAAAGCCTGGAGCTGACTGCCAAAAGCCATGGTTCATTCCTAAATGTAGGAGCATCTCCACGCCGAGAGAGTCAAAAGGGGCCGAGACATATCCATGGGGACAATGTCCTCAGCAAGGTGGCTCCCACCCGTGAGTTCATCCTGCAGGGAGCACAGCCACCAGACCAGGTGGAGATGTGGAGATCCAGCACGGCTCTGCCATCACCACAGCACTGATTCGGCACGTTGGGTACCAACAACCCCAGAGGAGCTGCTCTGTGAAGCGGGCGGGTGGGGATGTTAGCCAGCAGGGGCTCAGTATGCTTGAGTTTCTTCATCCCATGGCTATACAGACTGCCCACTGAACCAAAGGTGTGGAGCTCCTGGGCTCGGTGGGGTGGGCAGAGATGTCTGCTCTGAGTACGGGGAGGTCCAGCCCTGGAGGTGAGAGAGGTCTGTAGTATGATGGGTCCCTCAGACCTGTGGTAGAGCAGCAGAGCCCCGAAAACGCTGGGAACGTCCAGATGGTCTCTGTCACACTTCCAACAGCCCCACCACACGCTTTGGAGATGGCTTTCCCTTTCCTGGAGCGACTCGGATGTTTCCAAGGGTGCTGGGTTGGTGGAGGCGATGATGACGCACACTGGGGCTTGGTGTCCAGCGCTTTCCAAGGACCCCACAGAGCTGGGGCAAATAAGACAAGTGAAACTCTACAGAAGGAGACTCTGCCAAAGCCCAAGCTGCTGATTCAGCCGGCCGGGTGCCCGCCAGCCCAGCCCGGCCCTGCAGGCAGTGTGTCAGAAGTGAGTCAGGGACCAGCTCACCCTGGCGTGCGCCGTCAGTGCGGCCACCTGGCGCTGGAGCCAGCTCCAGACACGTGGGAGTCTTCTGATGGGGTCCTGGGTCTTCTCCCACCCCTGAGAAGGAAGAATTCGACTGCAGCAGTGGGAGGTGCCATCGTCACCTGGTTTTATAGATATAGTCCCACCTTGGCTCCGTGCAGGGGGTAAAGCAGAGCCCCGTGACTCACGGGGTGGGCGCCAGGCGTGCAGGTGGGCTCGGGCACCGCTCTGCCACCAGGCTGGCACCAGCCTCCTCCCCAGCCACCGGCCCCAGAGCCACGGGCTGGTCTGGGTCATCGCCCAGCCCCTGGCACCTGCGTGTGGTATCTGCCGTGCTCCGGTCGGCCGTGTGCTGTGGGGTCACCATCAGCTGGGCCACCCTCAGCTCCTCTTACACCCCAGGGTGCACCAGAGCATTGCTTCCCTTGCCCTTCGTGGTGCTAGGATGAGCTTAACCCTGTCAAAAGAGCCAGCATGGCTCTGTTGGCAGCACAGACACCCAGCTGCCGGGGCAGGCGTGTGGCTCTCGCACAGGACGCCCAGACGGAAGAAAGAGCAATTGATGCTCTCTAAGATGGGCACAAAAAAGTCCCAGAGCCAGCAGGGAGCCCTGCAGAATAGCAATGAGCTGAGCATCTCCTGCTGCACCAGTGCCCAGCCCTGCCGCAGCCTGCCCAAGCACTTCCCAACCTGGGGGCAGCCAAACGGGAAGGTCTGGGGCTGAGGAGATGTCGTTGGTGATGACAGTCACCAAGAGAGTGTCACCATCAGCAGGAGCATAAAACAACCCGACAGCGGTGGGCTTCTCCTTCCAAAAAACAGAAGCAGGGCCATATTGGTGATGGGGGGCAAACTGCGGAGGAAGGACTGGATTTGGGGACACCGGGCAGGGCAGAGCAAGATCAGATGCTGGGAAGTTTTGTGGTGTCTGGGTTTCCTTTCACTGCACAGAGCCTGATGGGACCCAGCGGCTCCTGCTTGTGTCCTTGTCCCGTCTCTCGCTGCCTTTTCCATCCTCCCCCATCCCGTCCCTGCCTGGTTCCTGCATGGGCTCTGACCCCGGCACTGAGCCTGGAGCAGTGCTGGTTGGTCTGGTTGGGTTTTTGTTCTAATGAGAACCTGTTCACAAAAAGGAAGGGGGTTAGGCCCCAAGCACTGTTCCCTTGTCTTCCTCTCCAGCCTCCGGCTGTGCTATCCCTGAGACCGACTGCGGTGCCCGTGTGTGCAGAGCCCTGGGTACCAGTGATGCCTGAACAGGAATGCAGGGACACAGGGGCAGGGAGGTGACATCCCCTGGTCCACAACCCCGGTGACAATAAGACCTTTCCATCAAAGGAGGGCCAGGAAGGCTGAGGACACTGGGGCAGGGCTGCCTACTCACCTTCCCTGGGCCATTCCCCATCCTGCATCCAGAGACCAGGATGATTTCTCTTGGCCTCCTTTGAATGAGGGAAGTGCCAGCTCCTGGCACCAGGGATGCTTTCTCATTCAGCTCGGTTCATCTTGCTTCACTTGGCATGCCAGAGCCCCCCTCTGCGACTCAGTTTCCCCATCTGTTCGCAGAGGGAGTGATGCTACAGACTCTCCGAAAGCACGAAGAGGCTGATGCTGAGGCATGCTGCCTCAGACACAGCCATAATTAGCACAGGCTTACAGACTGAATTATTTCTCTTTCTTTTCTGCATTGGTAACAACACTCGGTGACTTAAACCCTGTAGCATGCAGAAATGACAGGTTTATTTCCGTGCAAGTGGCTCTGTGTGCCTGTGACACTGAGCGGTCAGGACTGTGAGAGAGCTGATGGCACAGCCTGCGTCCAGATGGACGAGGCAAAGGCTGTGCAGCGCCAGGCGGACACCCGTGTGGGTTAACTTTAACGGAGACCAGCACCTGTTCCCACGAGGCTCGCAGCCTCGGCAGTGCGGATGCTCCGTCCTCGTAGGGCCATCCCCTGCCCTAATCGCTGCTGGTCCAGCCCCAGCAAAGCACCTCTGTCGCCAGCAGCCTGGGAAGCCTCTTGCACAGACCGTGCACTGATCCTTGAGCACCAAGAAGAGGGGATGCCGGGTCCCTTGCAGGCTTCACGGTGGTCCTTGTGCACGGGGAGAGCTGGATGCTGCCTGGCCCATGAGTTCTTTAAGTCCGTGCCCTGCACCAGCCAGGCTGCCTGGGCAGACCCAGGCTGCATCTGCCCACTGCTCCTTGCCTGGATTTAATTGCCAGGGTAATTAGGAAGATGCACAGAGTGTAATTTATGTCCAGCTGATGCATTTTGCTGCAGTTCCTGGTCTCGGGTCTCAGTTCTTTCTCTCTGCCCTCCTGATGGAAATACCGAGCTGTTTCCTTCCAGGCAGCAAGGTCAATCGGTTTTCTTCCAAGAGAATAAATCATTGTTTAAATCTGAAGGAAACAGGATTTAAATAATAGAGTTCAGATTTGCTTTGCACTTGAACTTTTTGTTTGTTTTCTTGGTGAAAAATCAATTCTCTGCGGTGAGGGAACATTTGATTGTGGTGTTAACTGGAGCCTTCAATTTCAATTTGGCATTTCATTTGGCTGGTCAAGATAGATAGATCTGCATGGGACAGATTCATCTCTACATAAATAACCTTATGGCTTAACACATATGTAGTCCTTTCCTCCCCTCTCCTGTTTCCCTGATGTTGTGGAGGGGTGAAATACACAGGTTATACCCATGATTTGTGGCAAGTTGCATTTGGACTGAAGTTAGAAGTTAGCTATAGCGCAAAATGGCATCTCGGAGACAGTTTTCATTAATTGAAATCACATATAGCCAACTCGTCAGCAAGAAAAAAAAAGGATTAATTAATCTGACTGCTTTTGGTATTTGAAATGGAGCTTTTAGGCAGGGGAAATCTGCACTGTACAGAAGACGCTGAACTGGTTGT